>NC_088982.1:27190463-28390463 GCF_963932015.1 Anas acuta | reverse complement strand
TTGTTGTTACTCTCATTTTTAAAAAACTCAAATGGCTGGTAGCTTCACTCAGAATTTAGTAAATTAAAAAATAAGATAATAACATCAGATTAACTTTTTGAATATTTTAGCGTAAGAGTGAGAGCTGATTTTATCTGAATCCATCATAAACTTTACCTCAAGTTTTACTGAGAGCAGAATGAGCTCCTACACCTGCCACCCCCCTGGAGATGATTGCCACCTGGACATTGGCCGTCCCAGGCCAAACTTTCCAACTCCACATGCGGATGCTTAGGCTACCATGAAAGAGCCTCAGATTTCACCTGTCAGCAGCCCACCCCAAGCCCCATAGTGTCCTCATGAGTTATCACCACTGCTGTAGTGGATCAGAGATTGCAGGTGGCAGATTTAATGGAGGAGGAAAGGAGATAACATTATTTATGCACTGGTTCTTCCTTGCTTGTGGGTGTTTGTTCTGCCCCTGCTCTCCTGCAGAGCAACTTTAAGTTAGGTGGGCAGGTGCTGGTCTTCAGCAAAGCTGGTGATGGGCAGAAGGCTGTGAACTTGCAGTCTCAGGGATTTCTTGACTGCATCCTTTGGACATCCTGGATGTCCAAGGCACTCCTGCCATCCAATTCTAGTGGCCTACAGTGCTTCAGCAGCGCAGTGAACCATGATCTGACCTCAAAATGTAGTCAGATTGCTGGCTGTTTCCTCAGGGTGTAGAAAATTGGAGGAAGAAATGGAAGGAGGACAGCTGTGAGGCTGGGAAATGGCTCGAAGGAGAGAGAAATTGCCAGTTGGCTGTCTTAAGTACGTGTTCTATATTTAGATTTGCAAGTTGTGGTGAGGACTATGACACCTTTTCAACACAAGTTGTACTCTTCTACTCCTTGTTATTGTGTATAATTTTTTCACAGTGGTAAGTACCATTCTCTAGGATTTCTCCTTAATGCTATGCATCTGAGGCACATTATTGTGTCCATGCGCAGTGATTTTCACACTTTTTATGCGACTCGTCCCTCTAGGTGGCACCAACACTCTTTGGTTCCTCGAGTGCCAGAGGAACCTGCCCTGTGCTGGACCTTGTCCAGCTTCCAGCAAGAGCCCGAGGTGCCATCAACCACCCACCCCTTGGCCAGAAGCTCTGCAGGGGCTGGCACTCGCAGTCACTCCAGGCTTTGGAAATCCTGAGCAGCTCATATACCGTGATCATTTGAAAGGTTTGGGCAAGTATGGCTGTTTGTGGCTGCTTTTGGTTGAAAATATTTGTGCACAGATCTACGACACTGTTTTTAGCTCAATGGATGGAGTTCAAGCTAACTTGACTCATCCAGAAACTAGCTGAAAGTACTTAGCTTGGTTCCTAGCGGGGACAGGTCCCTCCAGAGTGCCAGGGTTTTCCTTCCAAAACCCAGCAGCCATCTCTCAGCTGTAGAGCAGAATTATCCTCCCAGGCAGAGATCTTCCTGATGGAAAGAGAATCTTGAAGGATTCAGGATAAAAATGGCCTTTGTTATTTATGCTCCTAGATCTAGGGTTATTTTGATGTGTTTCATGCAAAGAAGCATTCGGTGAGATTAGAAGAAGACATCACTTTTTCACAAAGGCACAGAGCATGAAGAGTCATCTTGAGAAGTAACTGCTTTGAGTTGCCTGCCTGTTGCAGAAGACGTGCCAGGACAGGTTATACTGTGAGGAACAAAAATGAGTATTGGTCACTGGTCAGCCCAGAGCAGATTTCACTGCAAGTCTGGACTCGATAGACAAACCAAATGATTTTATAGGGTGATTTTATTTTATTTTATTTTATTTTATTTTATTTGTAAGGGAGGGCAGGGAAACCATCCAGTTATCCAGATACTTTTTGCTGGTTGATTCAATCAGATTTTTTTCCAAGGTAGATTTTAATTTGCTAACAAAGCCCAAAAAACTTTGTGATTAAAATAGCTACAGGTGGGTGTCCTGATAATCTCTATGGGACACGATTCAATTAGAATTTAGGACAAGGGCAACCTTAAAAGTATCAGTTGAGGCCACGGTCCTTCATACATTTATGAACGTGCTAAAAGCCAATGTGGGTGGAGACCCTAAAATCTAGATACTCAGCTACAGGACATGGTGATCTATGTTAAGTTGTTTAGTACCGGAAGGTCTGGGGATTTTAATTAGTAAAAAGAATCCTTGATTCAACTAATTAGCACCACTTTTATGATTTATGGGAAAATAAACCAAGAAAGCCATCAGATTGCTACATTTTGAAGGTTAAAATACTGGCCTATGTCTACTGGTTTTAATTGCTGGAAGACAATACCAAGATAGTGGGGCCAAGAAAGCATAAATCACAGAGCACACAAAATAAAGCATGCTTTGAGATGTGAGAAACTTACTCCAAAATGCACTTCCCACAATTCAAGGATGACTGCATGTCCTTGGCTTTCCAGTTAGAAAACGTGAGTGTTCTCAGTAGCTAATGGAAAGCAGGAATTGCTCGCAGATAAGACGAAAAGTCCCATGCCCAATCGGTGCCGGCCTTGCAGGAGGGCAGGAAGCAGCGCCCACGTCACGCACTTCATGAGACTGGCGTTGGCAGTGTGCTGCATGAGCAGCTTCATGGGGAGATGCAAAAATCTCCACTTTCACATCATGCACAGTTTGGTAGGCCCTGCGGTCTTCTGCAAAAGATGCAAAGATGGTCACTTTCAAGTGAGGAAATGGCTGTAGTGTTATATGTACATGGCAATCTCAATGCAGAACTCATACGCACGAATCCATGGACTTCAAGGTGTGACTTTACATCTCTTAGAGATGTGTGTGATGCTAAGAAATAGGACGTGCTCACTATTCAGCTATATTATTTGCTGAGTTTCCACTGATCACAGCTAATAAGTATCTTTCCAACATGGCAGGCTTGGAATCTGAGACTGGTTGGAGTTTCAGCCTGGGAATAAAACCAGCTTTCTCACTGCTCTGAAGATGTATGATACGGTTTTGGTTGTTGGCTAGCTGCGTGCTGTGAAGGCTGTCTGGGCAAGCTGCTGTTTGCTGTATGAACCTGGATTTGGGGTTTCACAAGAGTAAACTAACCTAAGGAAACTTGCAAGGGAGAAAACTACCTAAAGCTCATATAGAATCCTTTTGATTTGCAGAATAGCTTACTGAGAAATAAATACACCTTTAGTTAAGATTATAGGTAAGTGGTGGTTAAAAAGAGAGCAGGTCAGACAACTTACAATTTCCAGGGATGCATCATTATTGATTTCTTTGTCAAAGTGCACTGATCCATGACACAACCCCAGGGCTTGGCAGGGGCAGAATTCAGACCCTTAATAGTAGCAAGGGTTCAAATAATTGTCTATCTCTGCACCTAAATTTTCAAAGAATTTGTGGAAGCTGTGCTTACCTGTGACCACCATATATATATAATTTTATGTTATTTTAGAAATATGCCAGAATGTCTGTGCTTGCAAAATGATAGGGGTTTTCCTAGAATAGACAGATTCTGGCACAGATTTGGCAATAAAGCTACAAGTGAACCTGGCAGGCAAAGAGAAAAGTAATATCAATATTTAGAACTCAAAATTGGGAAGGGTCAAAATTTCCTCAAGGAAGCAAAGACCTTCTGTACGTTGCTTTATGCACTCTGTGGAAATAGATGGCATTAGTGGCCCTTTCCTACCCTCTCTGGGACTTCGAACAGAAAGCAATGTAATGCTGGAGCCTAATTCAGAAAAATCAGCTGCGAAACAAGAAGGGGGTTGTTCTAGAAAGTTGCTTCAGTACAATCTGCAGAGAGTGATTTTGTCTACAGCACACCTTGAGGACCAGTTCATGACCCCTTTCAGTTTTGAGGCCATTTTTAATTATTTTTTTCTCCTGAAATGTGTTGTAGAATAGTCTTGGCTTTATATTGGCTCTTTACTACATAGAAATGCTGGACTATTTTCCTATTCCAGAATGCAGATGCGTATTTATTTATTTATTTTCATATGCTATCAGTGTTTTGCTGCATTTTGTAATAATATGAAGACATCAGTTTCATTCATGTATCTGCTCATACCTGACAGTGATTCTGCCTTGGGAAAGATAGAGAGGCTCAAGGAACCCTTACTGCCCATGACCTGTGACTAGAAAGAAATTCAGGTTCTCAACTACTAAGTACAGTTAACAGCTGTAAAAACAGCTGTAGAAAATCATTTGTGTTCCTAAACTTAAACATGTCACAGGGGAAACAAAACCTGTTTATGAATATTCTTTCTTTTTTTCTCATTTATTTATATTGTATAAATATAATTGTGGCAAATTAATTCTTCCTGATTAACTCAGTGCAATATCTGAAAGACAATTTAACATCTTTTCTTTCTTATTAATACAAGTATTCAGACATTGTGATAAAGGTCAAAAAGACAATAGCACAGATACTATACTATCATACGGTTTGTGCTTCAAACTGCTAGCTTATCTTTGCAGAACTGGATCCTAAATATGTCTAAGCTCAAGCTTTCAGTTTGGTGTGTGGGTTGGAAATTAGACAAACCAGTGCTGGCTGCGAAAGACAGAGCATCCCTTTTTAGTATTTCCAAATGAAAGTCTCTGTGCAGGAGAATATGATTTTATTCAAAGGAAATTAATTTTATCTGGAGCTTTCAGTTATGAATCCCAGTCTAGTTCTGAATGAAATAGGAAGTAGAAACAGAGTCAGTGCCACTTTAGCTCACCACGTCTTGTTTTATTCTGGCAAATCCTTCCTTTGCTGTGTACTACTTCCCTTGCTGGCATATGCTTAATTTGTATACTCTTTTTTTTTTTTTTTTTTTTTTTCTTTCCCAGCTGTTTGATTGATTTGTATCTTGGCCTGCTTTTCTAAATGATTTTTTGTAACAGCCTTTAAAGGATGATTTTTTCCCCCAGTGTGCTTCCTGACAAAATATCTGTAGTAAATATTTATCAGGAAAGTGTTGTACTAATAATTTTCTCAATAAACATTTATCAGAGGATTAACACCACAAACTCGTATAGAAGTTATGATAAATACTGACTACAGCTGGGACAGAAACAGCGTCTGAAGAGCCCTGCATGCTGCGAGCACATTCAGAGGCGGCTCATCAGTGATAATTTCTCTGCGGTGGTTTGTAGGTCGTGGAGCTGAGCTCTGCTTGCCATGTGCATGATGGTGCAGGATTAAAGGCCAAGCTGGGGCACAGAATTCAGAGACAAGCTTAAGGAGCTGGGACACTGCCACATCTGTAGCCCTTCTGTCCAGGCTCATCTTCTCTTTGCACTTTGAAAAGTGCAAAGGAGGGCTGTGTATGATGCAGCTGGGCAAGGGTGCCTGTGCCCACGTCATTCGGGTCTCCACACATGGTTGGGAAAATGATTAAAAAAGAAAAAGTCTGTAAGTGGTGAAAGCAAATACAAGGTCATGTGTGAGTTAATTACTTGTAGTGCCGTGCCTAAAGATTTGCACTGGCATAAACTACTCTGTTGCTCTCTGAACCAGAGGCTAGAAAAATAAACCATTAGGAACAAGCAGATATGACTGAGGCGTGTGGGGTCTCCGACAATAAATAATCTCAGCCTTTGTGTCCAGATACTGAAAGCTGCTTTGGCTAACGTCACATCTTGCTTGCCAGAATCATTGTGTGCTGTTCAGCAGCCAGAGTGCTCGAGAGAGCAGTTAATAAATATTCGTATTGTCCGACTCAAAACAAAGTGAAGGTCACGCGGGGCTGGCTCTGTTACCTAGGAGGACGCAGGCTGTGCTCCCCACACCTCTGACTGCTGCTATAATGAAGTCTCCACATGACAGGCCTCAAAACCATTGGAAGGAGAGCAACAAGAAGAGTGTTGTAGCAATAGGGACGTGCTTGTACAGGCCTCTGTCCTTCATGTCCTTCATGGATTAAGGGTTGTGGATTGCACAGACAGCAGAGACGTGAGAAGAAATACAGCCAAGTTAGGATTGCTAAACCTAATTGTCTGGTTGGTCTGAGGCAGCGTTCAGAGTAGGCCGAGCACAGGGCAACAAGCAATGAAGACCTCTGCTGTGCTGCCGGCATTTTACACTGCTATAAAGGGGTATGTGGCTCTGTTTTCTGCTGTCCTGGCCAGGCTGTGGGGGCAGAGGACAGACACACCAAGCATCGCACATGGTGGCTCAGGGCCTGGTGGGCTGGCTGGGCGAGGAGCACCGGCACTGCTGGGCAGGAGGACAGAGCACGGCATGGTGCAGATCTAAATGGGAGAGGCTGCTGCCTTCTTTTCTGCCTCTGCCAAAATCAGGTGTAGCAATGCCTGCCCTGCCTGCTGGTGCTCAGAGAGCCAGGTGGAAATCATTCAGATTCTGGATTTTTAGCCTTCAGTTAAATTCAACTTGATGAGCTCTTCTGAAAATCCCACATCCAACTTCGATTTCTTCATGTTACCTCAGCACTGAGAGTTTTAGCCCACTGTCCTCCCTAATTCACCTCCAAAGGGAGCCAAGGGCTTCCAAGTTGCTCAAGGCCTTCAGGAACAGAAGAGTTTATTTTCCAAGTACCAGGTCTGGAACAACGCCTGCATTGGAGTGCTGCTGCGCTGACTGTCACACCTAAAGGTGCTGTGCCAGTGGATGCTTTTCTCTGCTGGCTTCCTTCCTTCTATCTGCATGCAGGATTTGTTTCCACTTACATCTAAAGAGCCTTGGAAACTGATCTGATGAATTAGAAGAGGCTACTTAGGAAGAAATGAAAATAACTCCATGTAGTTCTTTGTTATTTCCTCAAGTCCCTCTGTGGCTAGTGCTAAGCTGTTATGATACAGGATTTCTGAGATGCCAGAGAGGAAGAACAAAGGGCTTTCTGTGTACTGCTCATTTTTCCACCTCAGAGTTTTGGATCCCCGCTTGTGAGACCGACACAGAGCCACCCTGCCACTGCCCACCAGCAGCATTGAAATCAAATGGTGGTGGTGGGCTCTGCTGCCAGCCTGGGGCTTTGCTTAGGCTAACGTGAACACACACTTGCTGCAGATTTGATGAATTCTGCTACTAAATATCTTTTCTTTTCTTTTCTTTTCTTTTCTTTTCTTTTCTTTTCTTTTCTTTTCTTTTCTTTTCTTTTCTTTTCTTTTCTTTTCTTTTCTTTTCTTTTCTTTTCTTTTCTTTTCTTTTCTTTTCTTTTCTTTTAATTAAACTTTTTTTTTTCTTTTTTTTTTCTTTTTTTTTTTTTTTTTTTTCTGTACTAAACCTCCCTCTCTCTTTTTCTTTCCCCCTCTCTCTCTTTCTTTTTTTTTTTAAAAAAAATAAGCAGGAAATGTTTTGGAAGGGAGAGTCAAGAGACTTAAGTCTGGAATTTTTATGTACACCAGAAACTTAAATGTGTGGTTCAAGCTGATAAACTTACCACACCTCTTTCTGTTTTCTTTATAGACTTATTACAAATATCTGGCTTGGAACCGAGATTTATGGTGTGAACAAAAGAAATATAGACCATAGAGACGTGAACAGATAAATCTCGGGAGGAGACATGAAAGGGTCTGTTCAACTTTTAAACTGCTTCTTAATGAAACAAAGCAAAACAAAACAAAAATCCAGCTCAGAACACTCATTTTTAAAATGGTTCATGTTTAGAGAAGTTGTTGAACATCAGTAATGCTGCATATAAAATATCCCTTGAAATTGCATATAGAAGGTCCAGCCCTGAGTTTCTGCTAACATCACAATTTGCATTGCTCTCAACTGTACAATTTATTTATTTATGTATTTATTTTGTACAGAGAAAGGAAGAGTAAGCCCAGAGTGTTCAAACTGTATTTTTGAACCTAGAGGTAGCCAAAATTTCCCAATGAATCATTTTTAAGAACACTTTTTTTGGATGTGCTGAAAACATTTTCACAATGTTTTGTGAAAATATGTACACTTTCATGATACTGGAGAAAAGAATAAATCATTTCTATTTCACTTTTTCTCTTTTTCCTTATACAGCATTCATTTCAAATAGTTTAGTCAGAATGGCAACTTTATGTTTGAATAAAGCAAAAGGTTTTGATGAGTCTGAAACACTATTTTATGGTATTTATTTTCCCCTGCAAATTTTCCCCTTTGGAAAGGAGCACTTTTAAAAATCAGTCTTGTTTCCTGTGAGGCGGAGAAGCCGGCAGTGAAAGCCCAATTTGTGCCTGCAAACAGGACCATGATAAGAGATTTCAAAATGAATCCTTGTGACTTCAGTTTTGCCGGTGGCATGGACTCTGAAGATGCTGTGATTATCTATGCCAGCAAAGTTGTGAGTTCCTTGGAAGTTTGAACTAGAACATCTTTAACGAAATTAAAGGACATTTACTAATGACTTGTTAACTTTCCATGGTGGAGAATTCCCACAATTTGGTTAAGTTATTCCAGTGACTGGTTATCTTCACAGGTGAAGAGCTGGCACTTTTTCTCTAGGCTGAATTTGTGTGACTTCAGCTTCTCCCTCCAAGGACTTAATTATACTTTGGTCTCCCATAGTGAGGAACTTTCCAGTTGGAAACTAGAAGATCTTGGAGGAGGAACTTAATTGTAGGCTTACTCTGTCCTGGTATCACTGGTGAGAGTTATTGACCATTGAGTAGTTACTTGGTGTCCCTGATGAAATGAATTCTTGTGTCTTCATACCACAGTGTCCACAGCATGGTACCACCACAGCTGTTCCTAGCAGCACCTTTCCCAAAGGCTAGGTAGAAGTTCCAAGGCCAATATGGCTACAGAGCAAGATCTGTCTATCTAGCCCCATTAAGATGACTCTGGGTAAAAGCAATGAGGCAGCTCAGTAGGAACAGGTGGGGAATTTATGCTGCTCCTACCTGAGCTGTCATTTCTCTGTGGCTGAATAAGATATTTGCTCCTGACCCTGTGAAGCTGATCCGTTTCAAGAACACTAAATTAACTTAAAAGAAAGTCAGGTCTGAGTCCAAATATAAACAGATTAACTCTGGGCCCTAACAAATGAGATTGCTGTGAAGAATTATGTAATTCTCGAATCTGACCTCTAGTCAGTGTAAAACCCTCAGAAGCAGATGCATCTTTATGGGATATACTCAGAGCTTTAAAACATCTTAGGCTCTGTGGTTTTGTCATGAGCACGTAGTAAATGTGTCTAAACATCGCTACTGCAAATGTCTGGAAGCTACCAGTGAAGTCAGAAGTAGCTAATTGAATACAGCACCAGCAGGCTTAATGAACGTGCACTGATTTTAATGTTACGGGTAAGATTTAATATGCAAGTGAATACATTACTATTAATTGCCTTGTTTATCTTTAAAAATGCACAAGATAAACAATTACTAAAATTTATGTTAATTCAGCTCAAATGAAGTGATTAAAAGTAGAATGGAAAACATGAAAACAAAGCATTACCAAATTCTTTTACTGTCTTTGGTAATCAAGATCTTTCTGTGATACAACTGCTGTTCGAGTAAAAAGGTATATTGATAATTATAAAGTATTGCGAACAAACTGTTTTCCATTTGACCAATGATTTTCACTTAGCACATTAATGTTGACAGAAAAAGACCAAAGGCACCCTTGTGACTTTACCAGCATGTCATAACAAAATGAAGGCTTAACCTGTTTCTGAAGGATTGACTTTCAAGCAGGAAACTGGGCTATTTTGGAAACTTAGCTAATGACACTGTTATTTTTTCTCCTGAGTGATAAGGTTGATGGATACATACCACTTGTATTTTGCTTAATCCTTTTTCTCCCATGCACAGGACTATCACTTACACCATAACGTTGATCAATCAATGTATATTAGTATCTAGCTCTGCTGACAATGCTCTTGATCTGTCTTTTGCGGCTGTGAACTTATTTCAGGAGAATTATCTGGCAATTCAGGAGAATTTATCTGTATTTCTTTTCTTTGGGAACTCTGTAAAAGCTAACATTTTCAAAGGATCAAGGAGTACTTGGAGTCCACATCTAAATAATATTCCACGAGGACTGAGCAATTGGATGCTGTAGGAGTCCTGAAAAACACCGATGTAGGCTAATTCAGCTCCAGAATAATGTCACAATAATCTAGAGGTGTATAGAGTAATAAACATGCAGACTGATGAGATTTAGAAAAGGTACCAGTAACAGTAGCTACCACAGGTGTTCAAGCAGTCAGTCTTTTTTCCAAGCTGGCTCCCTAAAGAAAATTCTTACAGGGAGCCCACAGTAAAGGATATAATTGGATTATAGAGCTCTGCAATATCAGTCCCTGGCTTCCTTATAGAATTGAAAATCTATTTTCACTGCTGGTGGAGAGCTTCCAGTTAAAGAGGAGAGATGCTCAATAAAAACATGATTTTACCGTCGCCCGACACTTCTGAAAGGTCGCGAGGGCAGATAAACAACTTCCTGCAGCTGTGGCAACATCTGGCACACGACCGAGGCAGAGAGCGTGCTTCGCAAAGATAAACATATCAGGTTGTATCTCCATAGTCTCCTACACTTCTGGATAAAGCTTAGGGAACTGAACTTGGCCCTGCGGTGCCAGCAGTAATTAATATCTGAAACTGCTTTGCCACTTATGAAGCTTAGATAGCTTAAATTCAGCTGATTTTTGGGGGGAGTTTTGGGCATATTGTCACACAGGTTGTTTTATTTTTTTTTCCTTTGGCGAAGGCAGTTACATTACTTTTGAGTGCAAAGAGGGGCAGTTTTGTTTACTATCTGAACAAAGTGGAATTAATAAATGATTTTTGACTGACCCCACACTGAAGCTTTTTGACATGCGCAATGAAGCAAGCCAAGTTAGCTTTAACCTGACCAGGAACAGCAAAAAGGAATCAATTACATTTTGTGCCATTTTTGTATTTGGACTGAAGACTAACATCGCACGGCTGGCGAGGCATTTCCCTCATAGTCCCTTGGTTGCATTACACCTCTGAAGGGAAATCAAGCTCCAGGTCCCCTGTCTGCCTGCGCTGATGGAGCCAGGCTCTCTCCACAGCATCTCTTGCACTCCAAGCTGTGGGCCACCACACTTGCCCCTCTGCAGGTTGAAGCTGCTTCATTTCCAACACTGCCCTCTCAGAAAAGTTACCTTAATCTTTGAATCAGAAAGGGTTATCACAAGTTCCTGCTGATGTTTGTCTTCTTTTATAAAGGAATGACCACGCAGGCAGTCCTGCTTGTGCCTGCAGTGCCTCTGTAGGAAGCTGAGGGATGTGGGTGCCTCTGAAGGTTTCTGGAGGGAGATCCAGTCTTCCTGAAAAGGTGCTGGAGAGGGCAGGCAGTGCTCGGTGTTTAGATTATATTATGTGTTATTATTTTGGGTATTGGTTCTACGGGGGCTGTATGGGTATGGTCAGAACACCCCACCAGCCAGCAGCGATGCAGGAGTCACTGTGCAGGATGGGGATGAGGGTGAGGAGTTTCTGAGCTTGCCCATGAGTCACCTCTCCAAATCCAACATGTGAAGCCCTGGCATGTGCTGGGTTTCTCTGGGTGTCAGAAGGAGAGGCAGAGCTTTTCAGATCCCATGGTGAGAGATCCTGATTCTCTGAAAGCTTTAGAAACCTTCACACAGTGGCTCAGCCTGCTGAGGAGGCTGGACGCTGACACCTGGAAAATGTCCACCACAAGCTCTGCTTGAGCAGTCCTCAGAGAACCTGCGTCCCAGGCAGTGCCCAGACAAGCCTGTCCATCTCCTGTCTGTCATCACTGTGAAGGATGTGCATCCTCCATGGATGCATCAGCAGAGATGCTGGGCAGACCCAGAGCTCACGTGGTGGCTTTTGGCCGTTCTCTATTCCAGGAACTGTCTGAACAGCAGCTGGCCAGGGAAGGAACACATATATACCTTTCCTACCAGCCAGATCCCGATCACAAGGAGTTTTTCCCCTCAAGAGGAGAAAAAACTTTGCTCTTAGCTTGGTGGTTTGCACTGAGGAATAGGTGTTGGGGTGTGTAGTTGTGTTGGTAGGAGAACTGATTTCTTGCTTGCTTGTGTGTCAGGAAATGGCTCTCTCTCTTGCCTGTAGATGCTTACAGTATCTTCCATGAGAAAACTGAAGTTGCTAGGACCCTTGGCCCCAGATTTATGCTGTCTGGAAACAGCATGGGTTTAGGCTGAATTTAATTCAATTTAGGAAAAAAAAAAAAACAAAAACCAACGTAAGTTATAAAACTTTAGTTTTCTTTGCAAAACCATGTTAGGTAAGTACTTGTCCACATCCTGACATGCCACAGAGATTACCTCTATTTAGAAATTAACTCTATTCTAGTTGCTATTCTAGTTGAAACCAGGACAGGTTTCACAGGAGTTGACAATATACGAGCCATTTGATGTGGTGTTCCTACCCTACTTCCTGGCAGACACCTATCGGGGATGACAGGGGAGTATCATTTTTACATTACGGTGTTTCTACCAAACTGCTGATAGAGCCCTTCACAAGATCACAGAAGGGTCCGTATCATCTGATTAGCATTTAGAGAAGCTGGTCGGCCGGGAGGGAACCGCAGGAGACCAGAGCCTGCCACCCTCGAGGGCTGAGAGAGGAAAGACTCAATCAGTGCTTGATAAGGCTTAGCAATGATAAATCACAAACAAAACTTCAGGCTTAGGAATTCACAGCACAATCTGTCATGAATTTCCTTCCCTTTCCTCCCTCCCCAATATCTGACGGGAGTTTGCCTTTTGAAATCGTCTCTGGCAGTAGAAGAAACCACGTTAATGAGAATGACTGAGCTGCGCCTGCCTTTTGTTAGCTTTGTTAGTACTCTATTTATTATACCCGTGGCTCTGTGTGCATGTGTATGTATGCAAATTTGGTTGCTAGTAGGTGGTATAGGAGGAATTTTGAAGTTCAAGGATTTTTTTTTATTTTATTTTTTTTAATATTAAAATGCAAAAATGTCTCCATACCAGGCTGTGATCTGGTGCTGGGGCTGGTGCAGAAGGGCCTTGTTTCTCATGTGCATCAACACAGGGGTTTGGAGGTGGGATCAAATAACCCAAATGGGCGCAAGAAAAAAGCTAAAAAGGAGGGAGGAAAGAAAGGACTGCTAGAATGGAAAAAGCAAGGAGGAAAAAAAAATACAAATTTGAGGGGGAATGGTGTCAAACAACTATCAGAGACTGCAAGAAAAAGCTTGAAAGAAAGGAAGGCACTTGGAGAAATATCTCAGCAATTAATCATAGAGCAATTGGACGTATGCTGCTGCCTAATTTGAGGGATGGTTGGTAGGAAATGTGCTGAGCATCTCACAGAAGTGTGCTTTGAAAATACATTGAAACTTTGGCTAGTGAACTTCAGAGGAAGCCTGTAGGTTTTCTGTAGCAGCTGATGGGCTGAGCTGAAGAAAGCATAAATGTTCTTTGCAAACACATGAGAGAGAGAGCTGTTACCAGTGAGGAACACTGGGCATCTATTTTAGATTTTTATCTTGTTAAAGACCATGTTTTACACTCCTATAATAGCATGCTTTTACATCTGTAACAATTTCTGTCCTGGAAGAGCAGCAAGACTCCTCCGAGGGACGCCCGAGTGCGCAGAAATGCTGACACTAGGCCAGTGCTGGTGCTAACAACGCGCACAGCTCACTGTTATTAGACAATAACACATACCCTGGGGCGTCTTCTGCCTTTTGATTAAGCTCCCTGGGATTCCGGCTTTGTAGATTGGCCATTGTAAATGAAGAGGCAGAAGAAAGATGCGGTCGTCTCTGCTCCAAGGGTGGTGCAACCACCTCTCCCGGCAGGAAGTGTTCGGATGCCCTTGATGACAATGGGCAAACAGTCAGTGTTTTTGTTTGTTTTCTCATAAAGTGCTGATGAACAAATGAGGCAGAGGAATTAAGAAGTTCACGCTGTGAGGAGAGATTCGAGTTTATCAGCTGCTTCTTGGCATGGTAAATTTTACATACAGTGAGGATATAAAGCAATCCCTCCCTGAGGGGTGAAGCTCTCAAGTTTTATTTCATAAATAAAAGGGGAAAAGTGCTTTCCTTAGAGCTTTGCTCTTCTCTGAAGTCAAGTTGGAATAATACCACTCCATTTATTTTCTCTGATCTTCTTTGGTGTAACATGGCCATGAAATATATCACAGCTAGATAATTTAGAGTTGAGGGCAGCAGAGGATGAGAGAAAGCATCCATGGAAGGATGAAAGGACAGACTGGAAAATACTGGGGAAAACCTTCTCTGACTAAGGCAAAACTGTTATCAACGAACTTTGTTCATTTGGTGTCCTAAGCCCTACGATGAAATAAGCTGTTCAAAACTTGGTCTGGTTTGTGCCGTGAAGGCATCCTAAATGGCTTAAACTGCTGTGTACAGACAGATCTGTGCCCCATGAGAGGAGGCAATGATGACTCCAAGCGACCACAACACAGATCATGTGTAGAGCTCTGTCCTTCCAAGTGGTGAGAGCTGAAACACTGAACCTTACAACTAGCACACAATTCTTCTTTGTCCTGGTACATTACATAGGACATCCTTATAAATTTCTGCAGAGAACTCGTACTACATGGCAGGTCTGGAAAACATTTTGAGATTTACGTTGTGAAGCCAAGTGGGATCTTCCCTCCAAAACATCTAGAGGCCAGTGGCGAGGTCCACACGATCCCTTGTAAAAAGGTGATGCCATATGGCAGGAAGCCATTTATCTGGCTTCATTGCTGTGGGGAGTGAAAATTGACAGGACAATGCTATCTGCAGGGCTCACGGCGCTGGGTCAAATCCTGCTTACCTTACTTATGTAAATACTTCCATGCATCTCAATAGCTCGGTGTTGTTACAAACTGTCCTGATTTGCACTTTGCAAACTGAGAGCAGAAATTGCTTCCAAATCTTCCAAACGGAGCTTTTTCCACAAACAGAAAAAAGCTTTGTCCTGCCCAGCAGAGTTGTCTGGACTTCTGCAGAAACCCAGCGGTGTTTCACAGGGAGATTTCTTTTTAAGTTTGGTTGTGTAAGACAGGAGGAGAACCTTCCCTCCCAAACATAATCCTGGAGTGCAAAATCAGCTTTATATTTATTTATTTTGACACTGAAACCGCTCTTTTTAATGTATAAGCTCTTAGGGATTTAGGTCTTCATCACTTGGTGATTTGCCCAGCATTTCTCACTGTCCTCAACACAAGGGAGCTATTTTTAAGAAACTCCAAAGTTCCTACTTTTTGATTCCTTTATGATTATTGGAGGAGGAAGTCTGGGAATGAGAGAGGCGTTTAAACAAAACGTTGAAGGGTGCTTTTCCAGACTCACTGGAAACCACAACCAAGAACTCAAACTCGTGAAGGGCTTAACAAGACTTAGTGGGATTGCCAGCCCAGATGCCCAGGAGCACAGAGCTCATTCCCCCCAGGCACCCCATCCTACACCCCATCTTACACCAGCGCTCTTTCTGCAAGTGGTGGAAAGGGACTCAGTCCTGGCAGGGGCACGATGCCCATGTCTCACCCATGAGGCTGAAAAAATAAAGATTTCTCAGCACTGGTCCCACCTAGGTGGTATGCTTTGAATACCACCTAAGGCTTTTTGTAAGGCTTTTTGCTAGACAGGCTGCCCCACTGAACAATTAATGAGCCTTACTCAAAGGGTAGAAATGTATCTTTCTCTTCCTTTGCTTCTTCTAACTTCTTCCCTTTTTCTGACAGCAGCATATATAGGATTTGAGACCTACAGTCCCTTTCTTCCATTGCCTGACACCATTCAATCCCAGTTCCTTAATTCCCCCTTTCACCAAATGACACTGACTGGGGAGTGATGGGGAGGACTCATTTGGATCCATAATCTTGGATTCAGGAAAAGAGACGTGAGCTAGAAATTGATTTGGAGATGTTTTGCTGAGCTGTTTAAGTATGCAAGTATTTCTTCTGAGAAAGATGCAAAATATTATCATAAGACGGAGCAATTCAGATGTGCTCATCTGGAATTAACTGGAATCTTGATTTGTTAATTTTGGCATTTGTGAGCGTGTGTGAAGCTAGACAAAAAGGGATTCCTGCAGATCTTTGAGCTGGCCTGGCAGGAGACTAAAGAAGCTGAAACAGCATAAGACCTGGGATAGGGTTCGGTCTGCCTAAATCCTACACTGATCCCACACTCTTGGATGGAATAATCTCTGTGCTGAAGCCAGAAATTATAAGCATGGTGTTAACAACCTACATCAATGCTTTTAGCCTTATCTCCTTCCTGAAATGATCAAATTGCCAGAGAACCCCTCAAAACCAGGGGGCTGCCTAAAGGAAAGCAGAGCCTGACTGGGACATGTGAACATCCCTGGCCTTCTGGTGGAGGGGTGAGCACCAAACCTGTGTGGAGCCCATTGCCCACCAGGAGCACACTCCTGCCACGTGCAGGCAGTACACAGTGAGGAGAGTCCAAGTCACTGGTGAGGATCTGCTCCTGGAGACTTTCAGAGACCCCTTCCTCCTGCCACTGCCTTCAGAGGGATTTCACAAGCCTGCTTTCAGAGAACTAAGTCACCTTTGTTAACATTTTCCTCCATCATTCCTACTGTGAAGTCTGGAGGACCTGATTTTACCACTTTGAGGGTAAATTAGCCACCTAAATTAAATAATGAATAAGCTAAAACATGGTAAAGACTGTCTTTGCTCCTATGCAAAGACGTGTCACACTGAGCCCTTTGGTTTCCACATATCTCCCCTTTTTCTCCTTCGGGTTTTCAGCAACACCCCTGACACACAGCACAGCTTTGAAGAAAGGCTAGGAGGAACAGGTTCAAGCAATTTCACCTCTCCAATTCTTGTATTTGAAGAAAGAAAGTTAGCACAAGTAACATTTTCAAGTATACAATTCCACACTGACATATGGGAGGAACATTACCATCACACTTTGGCATCAGTTTCCGCACCAGTTTAATCTTCTGAATCATAATGATAAAGTCTAACATTTTGCTGTTCTTGAAGTCAGGCTCCAGATAAAAATGTATTCGTTCTTTACGGCTTTTTCTGAATAGCATAGTGCTCTTAATGTGGACAGTAAGAGTTTGACAGAGTTTCCTATTTAATAACATAGACACAAAGTGCCATTCAAAATACCCTGGTGCACCAAAGGCATCTCCATGGGTTGACAGCTATGACACATGGCCTTCAAGAGACTCACTCCTTTCTGGAGAAGACTGCTGGAATACTTCAGAGCATCTTGAGAGCTACTAAATGCAACTTACGGACAGATGAACCAAGCCTTCAGTAACTTAATCTGGGCCCTCTCTGCTACTATTTTAATTGGTTGCTGTAAAGACCCAGAAAGCTTTGGCTCCTGAGTCACTCAGCTCCCTAACTCCTTGTTTTATAAACATCAATTTAAATATGAAAGAGAAAATAGTATTAACTGAGGGACCCCACCTCTGCTGCTAATAATTTGGCTTAATGAAGCTACTCTGTGGAAAGGTCTGCCATGGCTTGTTTTTCCAGAGAAAAAAATGCCTATGAATGAGGAAGGAAAAATGCATTCAAAGGGACGCAATTTCTAAATGATAATTTATGTCATTTTCATTACACTCTGTTTCTCTTTGAAAAAAGTCCCATTGTTCGGTGTTATCAGGAATTTAAGTGGGAACTCCCTGGAGAAAGGTGCAGTTGGCTCACTAAAAAGTTTCTCATTTAAAACATCACCGTAGATAGGCCTATACATGAGATAAGAAGGAAGGGGCATGGTTAAGAGGAAATAATAAAATATGCCAAAATGTTCTGAAATGGTGGTGCTGAGTTGATATTATTTTTTTCATTTCCTTTATTTTCTCCTGCATTGTCATACAAAGAACGTGGCTCTTATTTTCATGCTTTCATCAAGTGCACAGCTCTGGGAGGAATGGGAAGTCTTTTTTTTTTTTTTTTTTTTTTTTTTTACTTTTCACAACTTAAGATCTGTCAGTAAAGGCAGATATGTTTAAAGTAGGGCCATTTGAAATTTTATTTACTGGAAAGACTTGCAGTTGTTCTTTTGGGTCCATACCCCATGAAGCAACAAGAGTTTTCAGACTATTAATGATACCTCTTCTGACCTACACTGTTGGTCTGAGTTGTGGTAGTTTTGGTCAGTCCATTTTACCTTTTTATTTATTTATTTATTTATTTATTTATTTATTTATTTATTTATTTATTCTTTCTATCACATTTTCAGCTCCCATTGCAACCTTGGGACCATGCAGCTCTATCCCAGTCCTTGCAGATAACCCATATTTTAAGGGATGTTTTCAATTTGTAACCCATTCTCTTCCTTCAAGACCCTAAATATTTTGTGTACTTACCCTGTGTAAAGAAGCGTGGTTCTTACAACCTCTCTTCAGTTTGCTTTCACCCAAATCTCAGCGTATCTGTGTTATGGAGCTGAAGGGATAAAAAGAGATTGTGTTAACCCCCCCTGTTTAATGTATTCTTCAACATGTTCATCTTCTGCATTCAAATGTTCAATTCTTGCTTTCTGTTCAAGGAACTCTGCTCTTCCCCCTTGCTGCCTGAAAGACTGAAGCTTAAATGAAGTGATATTAAGGTCAACGTCGCTTCTGCTGATAACTGAGTTTTCAAAGTATGTCAGGCTTTGTATAGTTCCACACACACACACACACACACACACACACAAACTGCTGGTCTTTGTATTTCTGTGGTGAGAGGAACGTTTCAGGATTCTCCACCCTACTTGCTGTCAGATTTTACAGGCTGAAGCAATACAGTTTTATTTGCCTGGTACTATTAGTTATTACTAATGTTCCTTGATATTCCTTGTTGCAGATGTCAGCCTTTTGAATTGGTATTGTCCGTGATGTTTGTCTGCTTCAGGATACTTTAAAAAAATGCTGGGCTAGAAACAGTTTAGTTGTTTTCAAGGCTAAGAAAATAATATATTTATTTCCAGTCGTAAGATGCTGGGTTTCGTTTGGAAAACTGTCACCCCTAACTTAAAATAGAATGAAATTCAGGATGTGTATTGGTTCATTAAAAAAAAAAAGAACATTTTTTGGGAAAATTGAACATCTTTTGAAAAGTATCCCCTTGCCATGACCTGAAAATTTGATCTAGGCTTTATTGCCAAGGTGCAGAGGAGCCTTTCCTCACCGTGTCAGCTGCTGGCACAGACCATCTCCACTCAGCACCTGCATCATTTGGGTGCCTTGGCAGAGATTGTGCCCAGGCACTGACTGACAGCTCCTGAGTTTTAAGAATTACGACAGCCACCTGAAGAAGTGGAAAACTGCGGCTCCCCAGTAAGGCCAAGATGATCTCTCTTGCCCATGGACTACATCCTCTGAAAAAGAATTTAACACTGACTTCATCTGTTTCCCTTCTCTCACAGCCTGTGTGCTCAGGGGTGTCACCACATCAGACAGACAGAATTAATATTTATTCATCACAAGACCCCGTGGCAGAGAAGAGAATTTCATTCCTTGGCTTTGCATTAAGATGAACGTTCACTGCAGAGGTTGTATTTTTTTGTCCATAAAGCAAGTCTTCCCTCCCCAGAGGTTCATATTCCCAGAGCTTTGTTTGAAGAACTTTACTTTGTCAGTATTGGTAACACTGCTTCCTTCTTAAACTCAGGAAGATAAATGTAAATGGGAAGGTCAAAGATCATCGGGGAAAAAAATTTAAAAAGCACACTTTTCTTTCCAAAATTGCCATTTTTGATCTGATTTCTTTGCGTTTCTTTTCCCTAGCTGTTTCTCAAAGCAGCCCTCGACTCCATCAAAGAGCTACCTTGGGTGTTGCTCCTGGGAAAAGTCAAAATATTTCTTTTGCAGTTTCTTTGGGTCAAAATCAGAGTGAGATAGCAAATGTGCTGTGCTGAATGGGAGGGGGAACACTGGCGTTCGACCAGCAAACATGTCGATGTGCAACAATGGCCAGCTAGCAGGGGTAAGCAGAAAAAACAGGAAGGGGAGCGCACTCACTTTCATTAGAAGAGCTGCAGGATTTCACCTGTAACACTATCTTCCCTCCCCGTGTTTGTGTAACTAACAGGCTCCATGTGAGCAAACAGCCCCGCCAATACCTCCCTTGCAGGGTGTTCGCAGCGAGGCTTTTTCTCCCTAAGTCCACATCTCACGTGCTAATTGATTCCACCTTCCCAGCCAGGAAGGGTTTCGCGAGGTGGCGTGTCCTCAGCGCCTCCCTTAAATCACGCCGCGGGGACCCGCGGAGAGCAGAGAGGAATTTTTCCAGTGCATCTCACGCCCTTTGCTCGTCGTTAATCAGATAAGTGTAAAAATGCCCTCTAGACTACTTGTGAAACTACTTTGTGCTTTTCACGTGTTGCTCCTGCAATGTTATCATTCCTGCATCACCTCCCATCTGTGTCCTCACAGTCTGAGCAGCTAAAATGCGAGTCAGGTCCCCAGGACCTCTGTGACTTTATGGTAGCTGGAAGGTTTTTACTCCTATATGGTAGCATTCTCTCTGACTGTATTTGTGGGCTTGTATTTCATAAAATCCTTTCTAAATTTTAAATGGTGGCAGCTATAACAGTATATCTGACACAGGATTAAAAAAATGAATGACTCTACTGTTTATGGTAAAGATTTAATTTCATGGGGTGTTGTGTATATTTTTTTTACCATATCCAGCACTCTGGAACTGGTTGAAGATAGACCTCAAGTCCCCCAGACAAGGGAAGGACAGGTAACATAACGTGTCTCCACTGTGCCTCTTGCAGAATGTCTCAATGAACTCTACCTCTGTAGAAGTAATACTTTTTGCCTGTAATGCAGCAGAATGGCACCAAAATGGCTACAAACCCTCTGTCTTTGAATGGAGACCACAGGTAATGACTGCAGCATTATGGCCTGCAGACTCAGTCATCTAAGGAACATCTCAGAGGGATTTGATTCCGTGGTGCAAAGCAGAAATACTCAGCAATATTTACATTTACTTCTCAAGGGCTGGAAATTGTTCCAGCTGTCCCTCTCCTGCCACTGCCCAGAAAAGTTTTTTTTGGGCTACTGGGGCTCACTCCTCTGCAGGAGATGCTTTGCAAGAAAGACCAGAGCAGAGGCTTTTTTTTTCTGAGAACATACAGCAGATGACCAAAGCATGCCTATCATCACCAGGATTAAGAGATCCCTTGTGTCCTTCTTCTGGTTGAACTAAGATGCCACTACACCAGCTCTCCTATACTGGAATCTACTTTGTGACTTAATTGCAGTTATACTAAGACAATTTCTGTCTCTATGTGGCAGCTGATGCTGTACTGGACGTGAAGCATGGAGCTGGGTTTTCCATGGCTAGGGCAGCCCTTGCAGTCTGTGGCAACAGCACTAGAGAACAAGCAACGAAAATTGCATGGGTCCAAGCAAAAATTTAAACTGAGGGGTCATCAGTATTGACCTTGGGATCTGCCTAGCAGACCCTTTAAAAGGGCTGGGCTTCTGCCTCCCTTGCCCCCTGCACAGCCAGGTGGCTCCTGAAACAGAGTTTTGAATTGTTTGTCCTCCTGTCACGCCTCTCCATAATAAGATCTAAGCATTTAAGAGAATAATAATTTTTTTAAAATTGCTATCTTTGCTCTGAAACAATGCCCCTCTCTGCAATCTTTTTTTAATAACTTGAACTCCTTGTTGTGTGCCACTCCATGCTCTCCTTTGCAGTACCTGTTCTTCCTGGACTGTCACTCAATCACAGCCTAACCTAGTATGATTTTTGGCAGCTTTCAGTGAGGACTGGCTTCTGAACTATAAGCTGTTCCTTTACTTTTCGCTCGCCAGCACTTTCCTCTGAAGTGCCAGCTTCCAGATTCTTGTGCGATTCAGCTCATACTGACTGCTGCTTCCCTGCTAATTAACAAGGAAAACATGGCCGAGGCCCAGCTGCAAACGATACTGTTATTGGCGGCACTTTGCTCAAGGTGGTGAACTCAGAGGAGGGATTCTCTTTCTGCTCTCTGTTTGCACAGCACCTAGCTGAAGGAGGATTTAATCCCTGCTTGGACCCCTTACACACCATCACGTTAGGAGCAGTAGTTCGATTGCTTGCTCAGCCCGAGCTTCTTGTTATCTGTGCAAGTTGTCAGACATTGCTCAGTATCTTATTAACTACACCCCTGAAGTCCATATTTAATTAGCAGGCATGCTTTCAGACATAATTGCAACAATGCTGAGATAAACTGCTCCCCTCTCCACCCAGCGGTGCGTGCCATGCTGAGCACAAGGCACAGAACTGGGTGCTCGTTGCCCGTAGCTGTAGGCTACCTGCGATGGCCAGCATCCCATCCACCGTCTGTACCTGTGTGCTGATCAGGTGATTGCTCCTGAAATCTTCAACCCCAGAGGGAAATTAAAACTGAATTTCAGTCTTTAGCCTGTGTCTGCTAGGCTTTTTCTTTCCTCAGCAATTCCCCATGGGATAACTCAATTGCTTTTCATGACACTTCTCCTTCCAAAACCATTATTGACGTGTTTATAAATTGGTAGACTGAGGAGCTGCTCTTCTCACAGAAGGGTTTATTTTCTTTACAGCTAGCAATTACGATTTATCTAGTCCCTAGAAGTGGATATAAGATTTTGAGGTCCTGTTCAGCTTTACCACGTTTAACATTTTTTCTCCTCTTCAAGAAAAGAGCTAATTCTTTTCTAATAATTTCCAAAATATGCGTATCCTGGAAGTCAAACTTGTGGCATTGTATATGGAAACCAATGTGCTAGAGTTGTGAGAGTAAAAATAGCCAGAAAATGGTGATAGAGCATTGACTAAGCTACAAGATTGCGTGCAAGATGCCAATTAACCTAATGAGGGCACCTTGAAGTGAACGTGACTTCAGATTTCACATGTTCATAACTTGACCATCTAGGTGACCATCTTACTTGGTGCTTGACTGATTTTGTAGGATTCATGGAAATCTAAAGTAATTAAAGATTACACTTATTCGGCTGTATCTTACTGTTTGTTGTACAAGCAAGTATACTTTTAATTATTCATAATAAATATGAGGAAAATGCATATTTATAAGTATAACCACAGTGATTAGCATAAAAATCAGAGCTTAAAACTAAATCAGTTTCAGTTGAACAGAAATTGAACTGTTTCATTTTTCTGGATTATCTCTTTCAGGGGAATATTTGTTAAGGTGATTTTGGTCTTTAAAATATTACCAGCGGTGACTGCAAATTTAATTCTCGAGAACTATTGAACTGGATCAAAAGAAAACAGAAACATGAGCATGTGCTGAATGAACTCCTGTCTTTCTGTCTTTCTTTAAATTATAAAAGTTGTAGCTCTATGCTGCTGACAACACTAAATTTCCCATTTGGCATTGCATTTTTGAGGACCTTTTCTTCTCCATATAACACCAAATGAGCCTTTCTTTATTATACTTAGTTCAAGCTGTTTTTCAATTTTTCACTACATGACTCGTCAATCACTTAAACAAGTTGGCCAGAAAGACCGTGAAATCTCTGTCCTTGAAAATATTGAAAATTAGACTATGCAAGGCCCTGAGCAATGTGATTGAATTTTTATGTTCGATCTAACTTAGAAGCTGACCTGCGCTGGGCAGGGGACTAGAGGATTTCCAGAGGTCTCTTCTAACTTAAATTATTCAATGTTTCTGTGCATCTGTGAATTAGTTTTAACAGTCACAACAAAATATCGTAAGTAGATCAACAACTGTGCTATCAAACAATGAATATTTGCATTCAGGGGAAGGAAGAAACTTCTTCCCAAGTTTTGTGATCATTGGAGCTAAATATTTTTTTCTTGCCTTCCTCCTGACTTTGGAATGACTTTCAAGGTGGGACATGTTTTGTGTTTGTCCACAACATGATGGTCACTCAAGGGATCTGGAAATGCACTCAGCTGTACACAAAAGGAAAATATTCTAAATATAGACTCTTCCATAGTTAAGCTCTTCCTGTTGGACTTAAATTAATCTTGTTTTAAAAAGAGAAGGATCCTGTACACTTCCCATCCAAACATACGGGCAGTTTACTTTAAATGCAAAAGAGCAGAAATCCCAAAGGAGATTTGAGCGTTTTCTTGAGAAAACATTGCAAGTTTCTAATCCAAATTGAGTATGACACAGAGATGAAATAGCATTGTTAAGATGCCAACTGCACTTAACTGCAACCTTGATGGTTGCCAACGTAAACACCTGGGCAGAAAAAAATATGCATTTCTGAACACAGATTTGTCCTCAAACTGTATGTTGGGGTATATGTTTTCCAGAATAGGCAGCAAGCTGCAAAATGCATGCTGCAAGGCAGACACCACCTCCACGGAGCTTCATGAAAAAGCAGCAGGCACGCAGAGCAGGAAGGAGATGGGTTGCAGGTAGCAGGGGCTACTGGACCTCCTGGCTTTTTAACAATCCTCATTTTTTAGTTATTCATCATGCAAAACTATCTAAAGCTCAATGTTTCCAGTTCCTGGGCTGAGCTGAGGACTCTGTCTCAGGCTGAGCTGTTGTGGTTGGCTCTGTGCTCCCCATTGGACATCCCCATTGCCGTGCTCTGACACCTAACTGCATGAAACAAAAAATATGGGGTCTTCATATGAGCTCTGTAACATGCGTTGCAGCAGCCAGTTACATCAGAAAATGATTCCTGTAAGAAAAATAACATAAACAACTTAATTTCACGAGCTGCACAATATAGCTGGCCAGACTTCATACACATGAACATTTCACCCAGGCAAGACATGTCACTAGGTATTTTTAGAAGACAAACTTCCTGTTCAATAGGAAATATTTTCCATGCGGAAAATGATTGGGGAACATAAGGAAGCTACAAAATATATAAATAATAAGTAATAGTAATAATAATAATAAAATCCCTGAGTAAATGTTATGCCCAACATGTTATGTTGGGGCACTTGAGTTTTGGGACCAGCCATTGTCTGGGGTTGAAGACAGATCACAGCCATGTGAGAAAGTGAGAAAAACCTCTTTTCTTTGCACTTTCCAAGATGAAACTCTGTATCCTTGTTGGGTCAAAACCAAGTTTGAGCCATACTTCTCAGATGAGGTCCAATGACAATGAGCATGAGGGGAGCGTTCAGTTCAACTACCTGCCAAGCTGCAATATCTACAACAGCTCTTCCTCGTTGCTGAAACAGCTGAAGCGGCTCATTGGAGACAACTTCAGTTGGCCGTATGGTTTGTAATTCCTTTCTGGATGTGCGAAAGGTTTGCGTGCCTGAATGCTTCAGGGTCGCTAAATGCTAAAGCTCTTTGGGAGGATGAGGGAGAAGCTTTGTGCAACTTTCTTCCACTATCATGCTGCTCATTTTTCATTTGTCTCCATTTGGAAAGGCAGCACCTCTCAGCGCCTCACAGGGAGATGAGAGCTCTGGGAGCTGATCCCAGGTCTGCATCCAAGTTGTCTCCCTGTGGACGTGGTGGCCTACTGGCTTTGGCTGGAAAATGAGAGCAATGTTCACTTACCTTTAGCTGGGAGACCAATGCAGTTAATTTTTGTGGTAGTCTCAGAAAAGATGACATAGAAACATCTGAAGTAAATTAGAGTTACCCAATGCACAGAGTTAAGGCACATGGTATCATCATTATGGTTCTCCACGGTTATCCCATTTACCTGGAAGACATACTTATACCTTAGCACAGAGAGTGTATAGGGGTGCTAATAATAAGTGAATAAAAGGCAGCAGAGTTCTGGATTCTTTAATTACTATTACAAAGACTCATCTGAAGTATAACTCCAAATCCAGATTATTGCATCTAAAAAATCACATCCAGAATCTAAAAACTGATGATCTGTCTGTTTTCACTGAAGACAAACTGGTACTGCTAAACCTTCACAGAAGCTTCATCCACAAAAATGATGCTGATTTGAGTATGCTTTGCACTGGCTCATACAGAAAGAGACATAAACTGCTCCCAATTAGTCTTCGAGTCACTTTTTTTTCTATTGATGAGACATCTTCAGAAAGCTTTTTAAGGTAACAATGCCACTTCCTTGTCACGTGTAGCTATGACAAACCTTCCAGTACAGTGCTTATGGACTCCGTACAGCCAGCACTCTGGCACTGAATAGCACTTAAAAGAGATCTCTCAAAAGACCTCAGAGGAGAGATTCTCTGTTAGAATGAGAGATTCTCCCTGTTGCTACAGGTTTATTTATCTGGTTGTACCTTTGCAGTTAGCCATTTTCTGACAGACATTTCTAATAGAGCAATAAAAATATTATTAAAGGAAATACTTTACGAATTCAACATTTCATAATTGCTTTGCAAGAAGGTAAAATAATTGTGGTGGTGTTTTTTTTTTTGTTTTGTTTGTTTGTCTGGTTCTTAGTGGGGCAGAAACTTTCCAGCTGCACTGACTCCAAGCTTTTCCAAACCTGGAGCTCTACACAGCTCTGGCGCTGTCCCCCAGAGTTGTCTGGCATTTCTACCAACTTCACCAATGGGACAAGCAGGAAACTTGGACCGTGCTCCAAGGGTGCCCTTTTGCAAAGTCAGCTGGTTCAATCCCTCCTGATTTATCATCTTTCTGTGCAAAGTTAGCGGGTGACTCCTGGGGAGCCCGTGGAGGCTGTGTTGTATTTGTGTGTATGTTATGTTGAAGACGTATGGCTTATCAGTTAAATATGTATTGACATATAGCGGAGGCAATAAAAACTAAGGCCAGAGCTTAAATCTTATCCCTGAATTTCCATTCCCCCTCCTGTGCCCTGGTTCCTGCCGCAGTTTACTGCAGGAAGCTATCCACTAATCAGACTGTAAACCGCTGCCCTGGGGGAGACGCTGATCCCAGCCCACGGCTGGGACAGATAATAGACTTGTCTCACTTGACAGAAAGATAAAAGAGTGCATTTTGTTCCTCGTTATTTAGCTGGTTTTGAGGGGTGAGTTCCCTCTCTCTTTTGTTTAGCTGACATAAACAACGTGGAGTGTCACGACAGGAGCAGGAGCCTGTCGATCCAGCTCTATAATTAGAAAATTTCCACACGTGAGGCACAAGGGGTGTCTTCAGGCTGCTTCCTGACCCACTCATCTGTAGATCAGACACCCAAGCAAGATACAGATAAGAAAATGTCCATGAAATGAAAAATGCTTCGGACTGCTGCTTCAGACAGCCTTATTTTTTAATGCAGTGCTTCTGCCTAGGTATGCTTCTGCAGTGGATATGAAAGGGTAGCAAGGTGATGCTTTTTGGGGGCCAAGCATTTTGTCTTCCTTTCTTTGGTCTTTTTTCCTAACCAGAATGTAACACTATGGATGCAGCATAACGCCCTGGAGGATGACAGACCTGCACTCCTACGGCCAGGACGAGCAGTTCTCTGAATTCTACTCAAAGGACACAAGCCCACATGTCTCCAGAGCTTACAAAGACCTCCTACATTTGACTCAGTGGCTCCTTTTTTCTTTTACATGCTCTGCTGGTTTCACTCATCTTAATTGTTGAGTGATCTGGTCCATATTTCTCAGTTATAAATTAGTCTTTAATACTTTCTGTCTGCTTGCACATCCTCTCCTCTCCTCTCCTCTCCTCTCCTCTCCTCTCCTCTCCTCTCCTCTCCTCTCCTCTCCTCTCCTCTCCTCTCCTCTCCTCTCCTCTCCTCTCCTCTCCTCTCCTCTCCTCTCCTCTCCTCTCCTCTCCTCTCCTCTCCTCTCCTCTCCTCTCCTCTCCTCTCCTCTCCTCTCCTCTCCTCTCCTCTCCTCTCCTCTCCTCTCCTCTCCTCTCCTCTCCTCTCCTCTCCTCTCCTCTCCTCTCCTCTCCTCTCCTCTCCTCTCCTCTCCTCTCCTCTCCTCTCCTCTCCTCTCCTCTCCTTTCCTCTCCTCTCCTCTCCTCTCCTCTCCTCTCCTCTCCTCTCCATTAATAATCTCTAAAGATTATTCTGCCCAAATAACAGTAGGAAAATCAGCCAACCATCCCCAATGAAATATTACCACTGCTCAACTCTCCTAGTCAACTTTTTGCTTGCAGCTACAATCCCATCAGATAAACACCTCACTTTCTGCGGATATCAGTGCTGTACCCTCCAACCTGCCTCCCTATGCCACCAACACCGAAATGCAGACCCAGACAGCAGACAGCAGTACTGAGCATGCAGCCGCTTTCCAGTTTCAAGAGCAAATCAATGCCAGGCTCCTGCAAAGCCAGGCTGTGTGGGGCAGGGGGAGGCGGGGGGCAGGATGAGCACAGGGTGAATTCTGCACAGTGGGGTGCAAGCAGAGCCCCACTCAGGGAGTTTTAATTGTGACAGCATCCAACCTGGTCTGACTGATGAGCCTGACATCTTAATTCCTGTGAAAAGCACTGTGGGCTCTGCAGCAAGAACTCGAGGCCAAGACCTCGGTCTTGCAGCTCAGCTGAGTGCATGCACGAAATTCTCACAAGCCAGAGAGTTAAGATCGTCTGTCAACAGCTCTGTCCCATAATGTGCTGAGAAGTCTGGCCTGGGTCCAGGGCTAATTTTAAGCATATGAGTAGCTTCTTGCAAGCCAGTGGGAGCGGTGGAGCGAGCTGCTCGCTCAGGGAGCAGGATGCTGGGTTTCTGGTGGCACTGGACCCCCAGGGTGGCACTTTGGGTGCCACCTCCAAGTGTGTGCTCACAAGTTGGCAGCCCAGAACCAGTCATCACACACTCCTGAGGCCCCCAGCTAGTGCCAGCATTGCTGGGCTGCTTATATTGCATAGGATTTCCTGCTCTGCACGGTCAAATCCCATGCGCCGTAGGACAAGCATATGGGATATGTCTTTTCCTGTATTTTTGCAGTGACCAGCCACTCTTCCGGATGCCTGAGAGTCCAGGCTGACGGCTGTCTGAAAGAGTGGATATTGCACACGTACGGCTAGATCGCACTTTGTGTGCCAGAGTTATTGTGCCTGGGCTGTGCTGTCAATTGGTGTGTGCACAGCAGATCCAAATTTATCTGTCTGAGAGGAAAATACAGTCAGAACCACAACCTGGGACTCTAAAAGTCTTAATGTCAAACTCGGGCAACAGTAACATCCTCACTTGTGAATTGCTAACCTATATCAGTGAAAATACACAAATCCACCCTGCAATACCTAGCCATTTTACAACGTTATTGCAGCTTTTTACTTGGTGTGAAGGTATAGGACTCAGTAATTCCGTGCAGCTGTCATGCAGATCACTTTTTTAACAGCCAAACAGTTTAACAGCTTTCAGCTGTTACGATTGCACTTATCTGTTGAAATGCTCCTGGAGACGTGCAATTATTAGAAGAGTAATTCAGTTTCAGTTTGCAGAATTTTCGAATGAAGCTTGTATCTTCAAAGTTGGTATAGTATGCCCATCTTTTATCCAAAATCACTTATTATCTCAGTGAAGGGCACGTCTATTAGAGAGCAGCACTTACACGCAAAGCTCTTGTTATCTGAGCGTGTTTAACTAGTGAAATTCCGTGTCTCCAGGGTCAACCAGATAAAGAAGGCTACTGTATATTTAAGACATAGCCTGTAGAAAAATTCTTACCAAAATATGACATCTTATGGGACTCTGCTTTATTAAAAATGACTCTTCTTACCCAGCCTTTTCAGATTCCCATCTGAACAAGTAGATTTTTTGTTTTAGAGCTATTCCTCTCCAGCTTTCTATCTATACTTTCTCTTCTTCACACGTTTCTAGAAGATGTAGCCTATCTTCTTAGCCAGCTAATGCTGTATGTAATATTATGTATGTATATGTAAGATGTTAAATGATGCTATGTATATTAGCATTATAAACCACCCCAATGTAGTGAAGGGGTATTGCCAAGGGACTGAATGATTTGAGCCCCCCATTATGTTGAACCAGGCAGATATTGTGCTTTTCAAGTTGATTAATTAACATGATCTGGTTTTGTTCATGTTCCTTTCCTGTGACCTTATCTGAGAAATGCATTGGCTACATTGAAAATATCCCAGTCTGTCACAAGAGAAGCACCTTTCTCCCTTCTTCCAAACACCAATGCAGGGTTGAGCATCTTTTGGGACCAAAGGGCCCCCCCTGACAGTAGCGTGGGTTGTGCTGGTTGTTATTGTTTTGGCATTTTTCTCTTTGTGAGGTGCACCATAATTCTGCCAAAAGAGGTGTGCCTAAATCTCTCTTTCTGCTTCAGGGGCTTTGAGTCCAAAAAATCAAATCAATCCGCCTTGATCAAAGTCAGAAAGCATTGATGGTTGTTAATCAGGATCAACTGTTTTCTTCAGAAGTGTTTTCTTTAATTTACAACAAGTACAAACTCAGGAACTTCTGCTATAGACGAGGAAGCACAGGAACAATGGCTCTTTCCTGTAAGTATCAGTAACATGATGACTAAATGAGCGCTCGATGGCTAGACAGCAAGCGGAGCTACCTGCCCTGGGCAGGCACTGAAGCGAAGGATGGCTGCTGAGAAGGATGGAGAAATTATACAGATTTATTAATATTTCCTGTCATTTTCCAAGAAGGGATAAATGAATGCAAGGCCAGCAACATGCAGTGACTGCTGGTAAAATGCAGTGAGATTATCTGGTAATAAATTATACCCCTACCCGGTCCAAGCCTCTCATGCAGCTGTGCCACAGCTGCATTTCCAATTACAGTCTGGAAAAAACAACCATTGCCTTCTGCAGCAGTGTTGTGAACTGCTGGACACAGGGGTTTTCTGGTTGAGCCAGTCCCTTCATGGCCTGTCCAGTTCACCCTCTCCTATGGGAAGGGCTGGTGCTCGCATTTGGCCGTGGCATGTCCCATGAGCTGTTCCCTCGTCCCATGCTTGTGGAGCCGGTGCTGGTTGTCCCACTGTTGACTGAGTGTGAAAGCATCGGTTGTTCTCACTTAGTAAAATGAAAGCAAGATTACGGGGACCGTGCCTGGAGAATATCATCTCGCTAAGTGCTTAATGGGCCCGTGCCGAACCGTGGGGGCCTCTCTTCCTCCAGGCTGGGGCAGATATTGGCTGTCACTGTGGGATGGAGACAGCTCCGTCCCATCTCTTGGAGGAAAGCAGGGCTCCAGGACGTGGTGGGAAGGAAGCTGGGACTCCATGGGGAGGAAACAGGACCTCCGGGCTGCTGTACAGGTGGCGCTTTTCAGGAGTGACACGACGTGAATGTGGGAAAGCCTGTGTTCATGCACCGCTGCCAAGGTCTTAGGGTGCTGGGGTAAAAGCCTAATCAGAATCCTTTTGGCTAGTTCAGTCAAGGTAAGCTCAATGAAATACTGTTTTGGTGTCACAAATGATGAAAGAGTTAAAAAATATATATATATATTTATTCCATCACTCCAAGATTGGCCTTCCCATCATGACTTTTCTCCGTTTCTGATTATTTGGTGGGTGTCTTCTTTCAGGCCCACCACACGCTCCTGGCTCTGCCTACCTCTGTGTGCAGATGCATGCTTCTGCTCCAGGCACTGCTCTGGTGCTCCCACCAAGAACCCCCAGCACAACAGCAAAGAGACTTTGCTCAGAAACAAAGCTAGGCAAATTCATATGGAAGACTTGTTGAACTTGGCTTCTTATTTGTGGGAGAAATGACTGGTAAACAGATTTATTTGTCATAAATTCTTAGCTGAGTGATTTTTGCAGATAATTTTTGGCTGCAGACCATTTGCAAATACTTTTTATTTAAAATGGAGATTTGAGATGATTTGCTGTAGGTTGCATGAGAAATTTCTTGGCTGGATGAATATAACTCCTTGAATCAGGTTTCTTGTAGGAATTCTTGTGTGTATAAAATCCGTATTTACTTTCTGAGATTCTTTGTAGTGTATGGTTGATCCTGCCAGGGGCTTAGCACACTGTCCTTGCTCCAAAAAAACACTTATACCTGTGCTTAACTTTAAGGACAAGATTAGTTCCCCAGAAGTCTGGCCAAAGTTAATTTGAGCATATGTAAGAGAAAAAGCAGTAAAGTTAGTTTAGGATTATATGATCATGAAAAAATGTGTGTCCCCTCTTTGTCCTGAAAATATAACAGACTTCCATTTTTTATTAAATTAGATAGATACTACAAACTGAACTCTGAAAGATGCCTCACACTTCTGAAGTGCTCACAAAAAGCCTTTGTATTTGTATGACTGAAAATGCTGACCACAGTTTACTTCTAGCAAAGCACTGGCTGCCATCCTTTGGACTGTTTGTTGTTTTTTTTTTGTGACTTGGAGAGCAAAAGTCTGAGCTGGGACAGCCCAAGCAAAGGAGAAGGTGGGGTACCAGCCCTCCGGGTGCTGATGCTGCAGTGCAATTTTGGGGATGTTTGAGACAGAATTTTCTTCCTGTGTCAAGTCAAAGAGAAGGGCACGCAGTAGTGATAAAAGCCCTCTATTTATAAGAGACCTTTCCAGACATTTTTTTGTTAGGGCAGGATCACACAACACTGCACCTAATTTTATTTATTTATTTATTTATTTATTTATTTATTTATTTATTTATTTATTTATTTTGTAACATGAAGCACAGCCATACTTCCCCGGAACTGGTAGAAGAAACTTACCAAAATGACAACCTGTTCTGAAGGGCACTGTAGTTTCTCTTAAGCACAGGGACATTCAGAAGTGAGCTTCAGGCCTGAAGCACTTAAAGAGCCAAGGTTATCAAGCTGAAATGCCAAATATTTACAGAACCTCAGTGAGAGCTTCTGCATCTTTATGGCATGGGAAAGCTGTATCGTTCAGAAATGCTTCTTGCTTTACAAAAGGCTTGTAGTAAGAAGGAGGCTGTGTTGACTGGGCTGAGCTCCCCAGGGACTTGCTGTGCACTGTGAACACCTGCCTTTGCTTCTCCTGCTCTCTTGTTGGCACTGTCACCTTGTGATACATTTCTCATTGAGAATTTCATACAGAGGAACCATCCCATAAAGTAATTTTGAATTCCACTTGCCTAAGGGGTAACCTCTTTTCTTGTCCCTTGAAGGCCAAATCAGTTGGTAGAAATGGAGATGATTTCAGTGACTTTGAAGAAATTACCCAAGTTCACGCAAGCTCCAGCTTTCTCCCACAATACTTCTCCTGCAGTAGAAGTGAAAATTTACCCCTCTCTAAAGCTCTTTACTTTGGCAAGACCTCTAATGATGGATTTATAATGACCATCACCATCCTATGACCATACAGAAGTGTGGTGTTCTGGAGCTCAGTACAGAAATACCCAGGCTGTGTGTGACCAACATGGGAATGAGGAAGCCTCTGTAATCCAGCTAGAAGCCCTATGCTACAGCAGCACACCTGGACCAGCTCATCAGGAGCTAATCTGGAGCATTTTGTACCTTATTTCATCTACAGCATGCTTCGAAGGTGCCGAATCCTCCCTAGTTGCTGCCTCTGGCTCCCATCTACATACATTCATGGATTTTTCTGTTCCACTGTGTTAGATGGCCACAAATCCTGCAGGGCCATGGCTTATGCAGGAGACAGCCCCATTTTCCATTTGTCCCCTTTTCAAAAGAAACTTAATCCAACAGGAAGTACAAAACCTCTTACCAGGACCTTGAGACTTAGGACTGAGTCAACTCTGCAGCAGAGCTTAATCTTCCTTTTCCAGAAGTTGTCCCCTGGATGATGACTGAATGTTGGTGTTGCAATGCAGGAAAGCTGCCCTTTTCTTTCTCTGCTAGCAGTCAGAGGGCTTCAGGCTTCAACCTTCAAGACTGTCAGCCCACCCTCTACTGCAAAAGCTATTTCTATTAATAAATACATAAAATTAAGTGACAGCTTGAGGTCCCATCAATCCACCTCAGCGTGCAACAGCAGTTGTGGTCAAGCCCCATGTGAGATATAAGTCCTCACAGCTGCGATCCTGTTAACTTTAGCTATTTTGTTATTTTGGCTAAGTTGTCAAAACGTTCATTTCCTGATGTCTGGGAAACTGGCTGAGCAGCATCTAGTGTGGCTCACTGGTGAGATAGAGGGAGGCTGGATACAAGAGTGCAGGCCCTCCACAAGCGGTAATGCAAAGCAAAGACTGCTCTTAGTTCCTCAGCAGTAATTTTATCTTATCTGCACACATTGCTCTTTCCAAATCAAGACTGGCCTTTTCATTATTTTAAACAACTGGAGAGTGGGAAAATATTCCCCGAGGCAAGGAGCAGCACTTGAACTGAAGCACTGTAATGGAAGCTACAGCATGCAGCAAAATTAATCACTCCTTGAGATATGTTCCCGCTCTCAGTGCAAAAGGCACGCTTGCACCAAATGATACACAGCCTGGTGTTAACTTTGTGAGTCGAATGAGTCTCTATTAGAAGGACAGCATGTTGAGTCACAGCTTTTAATCAAGTCAGGCCCGGTCTCACAAGGTGCTGCATCCTGGTGTCCCAGCTTGAGTCCCGTACTGCCTGCCAGTGTATTCCCCGGCTCCAAAACACTTCCCCTTTTGTGGAAGACATGGGAGACACTTGCACACTTAGTATTGGGTACACATGCTCCAGCCTTTTGGGAATAGTGAAAGCAGGGCCTGGCAAGATCAAGCTGAACCAAACCATTAATGGTTTTTGATGGTAATTGACCTGCATGGGTCCAACATGTATCAACAGATCTTGTTACATACAGGTGATGTCCAAACTCTACTCCCTTCTTTAGGAAATAAAATTGCTTATTGAAAAACATTTTTCGAGTTGCTTATTGAAAACAAACAAACAAACAAACAAGCAAACAAACTTTTTTTGTCAATGAACCTTACTGCATTTTATGACCTTTCTCATCTATTCTTCCTGCACTGTGGTGCTGCTGCTTTTGTTAGCTGTTATGATCATCCTCATCATCATTACTCTTACTGTGCCTCTGCTAGCTGTTAAATCCAGAGTGCCTGGGTGTTTTGCAGTGCTCGTGTGTCATTTCACCCGGTGTTTTCTGCAGTGAAGTGACTGTGCTTGCCCTCAGTTGGAACACAGTGTTTGTGAGAGCGTGGTCAAAGTGCACTGCACAGCACAGGATGACAGCCTCAAAATCAGCCCTGCAGCTGTTGTGCTTCTCTGAAAAAGGTCTCCGTCAGCTCTTACAAATTTGCTGATGTTACTTCATTTCCACCAAACAGGCCAGGAGCCCCAGAACTGTCTCTTTCCCCATCTGCCTTTCCTTACCCATGCACCTTGCTGAGAGCTTGCTGGAAAGGCTTCCTCTTTGTTTCACAGCCTATGTGTGCTCTGAACCACTGTAATGAGATGCTTGCACATAGCCAAAACTGGGCATGTTCTTGAAAAATGATTGCATCAGGTCAGGACTCTGCTTTTTAGTGGTATATGAACTTATTTTGATCAATAGCTTGCAAGAGGGAGAAAGAAAAGCAAAACCTCTTGTAGAGGTCAAGGCTGGTAATAGATGTTTGCAGAGCTCCAGGTTCTGCACCTTCAGGAAGGGAAAGGAAAGTGCAGAGAAGGAATCACAAATGTGACCAAATCCACAAAGGTAAATACACTACTGGTTATGCCAGTCCTGGAGATGAATTTTTGCAAAACAGGAAGATGTGCAGGGAACATGAAACACCAGACTAGGTTGGGACAGTGGCATTATGGTGTGGATTCACGCTTTACAGAATCTGACCTACCTGCTTGTGGCCAACAAGAGGGGAGCTGGTCCACTGATCTGATTTGATGGACAACTCTTTCTTGGAAGTGGGTTCATTTTCTGCCAGATGAGCTCAATGGACCAACTCACTGGTTGTGACTTTAAGGAGAAGCAATGACAACTTTTGCCTGAGAGGGAGCTGTAGCACTAATGCTGGCCGTGGGGGAGAGGCTGGGACTATCTTTCTCAGAAGAAGTCTTATCTCACCCCACTTGTGAAACCACACCATCAGGGCTTGAATGTATGGCTGCTTGTGAGCAATGCAGGTGAAAGCTGCCATGTCTATTTGTAGTGAAGAACAGTAATAAAACTCATGTCCAAACCCAATTAAGGGCAGTACAGGAATGGTGAATGATTCAAGCACAAAATTTTGAAAGCTGACCATATAGCAGAATGTAAGTAGTTACTACAGCTATTTCATCAAAATCACTTTGGCTGAGGCACAGTTTCATACTCATTTGCAGTTCTCTTTCCTTGGCAGTGGGCACAGTGGAAATAATTAAATTGAAGGAAGATGAAGGACCAAGCCATGACATCAGCAGCACATCTCTGAGTGAATGCAGAGGTCTTTTGCCCATGCTGGCAGTGATGACAGTTGAGTATTTCTTGTAAGCAAATGATGAGTACAACCTGGTGTCAGCAGCTTATAAGAAAGTGGAAGTGGAAGCTCCAGAACCACTTCTGTGTTCTGTGATGCTTCATTTCATCGGGAGGTGTTTATCTGGCTGTGAATACTACATGGCTGGAAGGGCTGCGGCTAAGTCCAAGTTGTGAAAGACCTTGGAAGCAGGACAGGTACCTGGTGGGAACTGACAGATTTACATTTCAAGGTCCATGCCTGTTCAGTCTTCTCTTTCTGAAAGGGTTTTGCCTTTGCTGATACTGATACTGAAACCATTGTTTTGTTTTTGTTGTTGTTTTGTTTTATTTTTCACAAAATAGGCATTCATTCTGAGTTATTTTAGTTTATTTTGCTGGATTGTAAACCGCAATGATTCAAAAGCTGTCACAGGAGTTTGTGGGATGTCCTACAGCAAAGGCAGAAGCTTCTAAGAAAATGGTGACAGAAATCACCATGAGTTTCTCCAACTCATGAATCAGACCTTCTATCAGGGGAAAGACACCACTTCCCTGTTTTCTTAACTATTCACATTTCTTTTAAAACAGGAGACTATGCATAAAATTATGGATGTCTGTGGCTTTATTTTGCCCAAGAAAAGGTATTGAAAGAGAATTATTAAGAAGGAATCAAATGTTTATACATATACAGCTTCCTCTATTTTTTTTTTTTTTTCTCAGACAGTGTATTTGGGCAGTAGACACAAAAAAAGGAAGCAATAACTTCAAAACGTGACTTTAAAATAGCAAAGCTCTGTGCTTAATTTCTGCCTGAAGTTAGCAATAAGAATGTATCAGAATTGTTGAAATCAAAGGGAAGATTTCAGCTTCTTTCAGCATGAACAGAATTGAACCTCAAATATCCACGAATGGTTGAAAAAATTTATCAGGTCTTAGATTATTGGTGCTGGATTATGTGCAAAGTAACTGATATTGTCTATAAGCCCAGTTTCTCGTTAGAGCCTGGAGGTACTTTTATTTACATTATGCCTTACAAATTAACTGCTTTCTGATGACCAGAAATGCAAGAGACTGGCAACTCTGAATGAAAGCCCAGCTGAGGGAAAATTATATGAGCCTTCATGGATTTTTCTCTCTTTATTCTTACTCAGTGTTGATAAGTTCAGAAACTTCACTATATATTATGTTTTCACTTTCCCCTTAATCCTCAGTCTTGAAAGTGCTGTGTGCTTTAGTTGATAATGGGGAAATTTATGGTAAACTTCACTGGGCTAGGGTATAAAGCAGCCCCTTCTCTAAAATGTGCTATGGGAAGTGGGATGAAGTGAAACTGTGAGGGCAAAATAAGAGCTCTGCTCCCTGGCAGTTTATTTTCCCATTTTTTTGTTCTATGTAGTTTGGTGTGTGCTTGCCACTTTCACTGGAAATTTATGTTCTGCTCTGAGTTTTCAGAAAGGATTCAAGAAATAAAAATCAAAAGGAAATACTGCCTGAAATGAAGGGGTCTATTAGAGCCTTTTGATACAAGATTCCCTTTATGTGTGAAATATTTATTAGTCCTTGCCTGTTCATTATTTGAAGGGATATTTGAACTGGTGAATCCTTAGGGAATCACAAAGGGAGCAGAGGGAATGTTTACAGTGAAAATGGTGCTTAATCTCCAAGAATGACAGGAAAAGATTAAGCAAACCACAGATAAACCATCTTATCATTCAAAAGTATACACGCTGAATGCGTTGTAAAATAAATACACAGCTGCTCTTTAAAACCTTTGTGCATCAAAGGACCAGAACCCCCAAAAGGACTTATTCACCTCAGACAGGATTTACGTGGACTCTCCATCCAAAGCTAAGATTTAAAAGAAGTCCCACTGAACAACCACCTCAGTCTAGCATCTGAGCTGGTTTGGAGGCTTCAGCAGCTCCATACTCATCTCCTCCACCACAATTCAGAAACTAGGCGAGGTGCCCTCTGTCCTTCACCCATGCTGGCTGCATTCTTGTATTATAAAACATCACCAGACATCTGTTGTTTTCAATACAGCTGCCCATGCTAGCCTGTTTTATGTATAACAAAGGGATCAACTCATATATTCAAGAAGCGTGAGGCTTGGGTTTTATGCCCTTCCTTGTTAATGATAATTCACACTGTAGTTCCTAACACTGGATTATAACTGTCAGGCTCTAACTGAACCCTTGAAAAACTTAAATATTTAGAGAACATGACCTCTTGATTGACAAATGGCATTTTGAGAAGAGTTTCATAGAAGGAAAAGTTTCCGTGCCTATAAGACTTTTATCAATATGGTGAGAGCCCATGAGATATTTTTCCCACTAATGTGTCCATGAGATAGTCTAACTGTTCAGATATGGTGTTATTTTCCCACCACACCATTTGCTCTCACATCTAGAGTTTTTTCTACCATTAATGTACCAAACCCAGAGATTTCCAGCCTTCATACCAGTTCATTTTGCAGAGCCTTTCCTGATGTCTGACACCGAGATGAAAGCTCTTCCTCATGCAGTCCATTACAATTCCTCTGAGGCCCAAAGAGTGCATTTTCAAAGTGCCATATGGCTACCATTAAAGATGATAGCAGTGGCTGAGCTAAAGGTAGGGGTGGTTTCATCTAGCCCTGGAGGAGGACAGTGTTTAAACCTTCAGTGGGATGGGTAAAATCTGGAGCTGCCTGACCTGCTGTTGTGCTGTGCCAAAGCCAGCTCTGACAGTAAGTCTCTTCCAGGTTAAGACTGTCCCCAAATATGACTTTCAAAATTTGAGACAAGGATTTTCTTGTATCAGAAACTCACCTATCTATCACTGCAGGTTGAGGTGTACTTGGAAGAAAATGATATCTCTGGTTCTACTGCTTAGAAAGCCCTCCCATATTTACAGTGGAGGATTAAATATTTCTCTACTGCAATTGATAAAAGTAATGACTTTAGGTAGGTATCCGATGAAAGCCAATAAATAAGAATAAATTCTGACCTATTCATATTGAAGAAATCTAGATTAACTCCAGTGACGGAAATAATCTTACCTTATATTCAGACACACTGTAGCTGAACTCCGAACATTTGTCCCTGTATTGACAACCCAACTTTAAAAACTATGGTTCTTCTTTTTATTTTGTGACAGATGAAAGTCAGTGTCCTTCTTCACATAGATCCTTTCTCATGCATAACACTCAGGGTAGCTTTTGAAGAAAATAGGTCTGATATAAGCTCAGGGGTGAAATTCTTTCTACTAGCTGGTGGAAGTGTCCAAGAGAAGACTTTAGGTATTGTAACCAGAAGGTCATATTTCAGATGAAAAATTACTTAGTATTTCTTCTGTCATCTCACTGAAACAGACTCATTATTGACTTCACAGAAATTAAGGGTTACTGAGTTTGGGTTACAGTCAGAAGGATAAAACAGCAGAATAAGCCTGTGAGAATTGTGCCTTTTTTCCCCTGTCTTTTGGCACTACCAGGAGGTGTTAGTTTAAAGTGATATTTTAGACATGCTAGGAGTAACCAGTGAAGGATGTCCATACAGAGTTTTCCACTCTGCCTCAGTGCAGAGGAGAGCAGAACCAGACTCACAGAAGCATAGTTCTTTTGGACATATTGTTATTTCTCTTTGGAAGGCACTGGCTTTTCATTTGGTTATGACCTGTGATAAATAAACCCAAGCAGCTTTGGCATTTGACACTTTAAGTATGACTGAACATATTAACACATTAACACATGGGCTTTTTGAGCAGCAAAACTAGCAGAGCTTATTTCCTCTGGACTTGTGGCCTCTCAGGAGCCCCTGGGCTGGAGCTGTACCTGTGCTGGGGGCAGTCTGGAGCTAGGAACAAACTGACTGGCAGGATGATATGTGTATGCCCTTTTGCTATCTGGCTGCTGTCAAGGAAATTACCTGTGCCCCAGAGGGATAGAGAACTGAGTCTTTCTTCTCTGTCTAGCTGCCAGTTTCCACAAACACATTTATCTGTGCTATTTCTAACTCTCTTTCAACTTAAACAAAAATTGGCCACTGAATTAAAGAGCTTGTAAGGAGAGCGGGGCTTACAGATGGACAAACAATGGGACGGCACCATTTATTTCATTAAGACAACAGGCTAAAGCTCCATAAGGGTGAAAATCTCTCCCAAGAGGTTGAGCTATTTTATTTGTTTCCCTGTTTCAGCCAGGTATGGTTGAACAGCAAGCCAGCATATACTAGACCATTTCCAGTCCTGCTTTGGGGACAGATCCAGCTATGAGCAGTAGGATTTCACAGTCAGAAAAAGAGATTTGGTTAAAAGTTCCCCATTCTCATTTGGCCCAGAAGAGACCTGGAATTACCTCTGATCTGAAAACCTTCTTGATGCTCAGTTTGGATTTGTTACAAGTTCAGTTGTTTCCTTCATAAAATTAATTTTGTCCACATGGAGCCACAAGTACACAGAAGATCTCAGCACTGAGAGAGATGCAGTCCCAGTCCTAGCGCTTTTGTGAGATAAGATTAGAAGGGCTTGATCAATATAGTTTTGATCAATAAAGGTAAGAAAAAAAGATCATATTGAACTCCAAGGGGACCGAAGAAATTATTTTTTCTCCCAACCTGAACATTTAGAGACAGATACATTTTTCTCCTCCTGGCTCTCCTCATTTAGGCTGTCTGATTTCTCTGTCCAACTATGTCCTTGATCATGGCTCCTGCTCACACTCCTGCTGTGGATATTCTCCTCTGTTTTCTCAGGAGAAGTATCTCACAAGGAAAAACTCTTATCCTGGAAGAAGATGCTTGGATTGAGAATATAGGAGAAAGCAAAAATGACTTTTTTTTTTTTTTTTTTGGGGGGGGGGGGGGGGGCACTCACAGCAGCGTGTCCATTGGAAGGTGAAGCATTTGGGGGAGTGGAGCTCTGCTTTTTCAGGCATACTCTCAGCTCTGTGTGGCATTTTACAAAGGCCAAGGTCCCCTTTCCCATGAAGCATTTATCACCCTGCCCAAAAAGACAGGGAGCATGATGCTAGGTGTATTTTTTTCCTTCCCTACCGCTCAGTTATCACCACCACACACCACGATGGAAACACCGCTTTGTTTTCCAGTTGCAAAGATGCTTTGAAACCAAGTACATCCCCATCACGCAGCCATCTTTATGGGCTGATGAAAATAACGAATTCTGGACACGGGGAAGGTACAGGATGTCATTGTGCTAACAGAGCCGGTGTGCAGGTGGCAAGCCCTCTTGGCAGAGGAGCCAGGGGTCAGGAAACATGTGGAGCTCCAGGGACGGAAGAGAAAGTCGTGAGCTTGGACTCGGTTTTCCTGATGACACGCATGTCCATGAGGAAAGCTGGAGGCTACAGAAAGTGACTTTCACTGACTGCGCCAGGAGGGCACAGTAAACCTCCCCTGTGCCTGCACTGCTCTGTCAAATGGGTTAAAGAATGGAGGCAGAATGAAAAGTCTTTTAGCAGTTGTTTTTTTTTTTTTTTTTTTTTTTTTTTTTTTTTCAGGACTTGTCCTTTTTTTTTTTTTTCCTTTTTTTTTTTTTCCTTTTTCCTATTTTTTTTCCTGCTAGCTAGAAACAGTATACCTGTATTTCCCCACTTGCTTCCTTTGCTAACTGGATATTATTATCATACATCAGTAGGCGTGTTATTCCACCCGTGTATTTTGACATCCACACCTCGGCTTTGCTTGATATATTTTTGCACCAGTTCAATCAAAATATTTTCACAGGTTCATGCAAAAAAAAAAAAAAGTGACTGAAATGATGACAAGAGGATAGAAAATCCACAGTCAAACTCTGTGAATAAAGTAAGTAGCATTATGAATAAGTTAGAGGGGAGGGAATGAACAGACAGAGAGCATTATTTAACATGGTGAATGCTCATAAATCTGTGGTTGTTAGAGAGATTCATTTTTCCCTGACTCCAGTTGCTATGTTTGGTGGTTAAAAAGAAAAAAAATAATTGTGACTTTTAAGAATTCAGAATGTCTTAAATTCTACGCTTGGATTCCCACCCTTTATAAAACAAATCTTCCAGTACTTCTAAGTCATCTGCAATAAAATAAGTCTTGTTGGCAGGTGCCGGTGACCCTGAGCTCAATGTCTTCCTTCCTTGAACTGCTCGGTTACCTTTTTCTTGGCACACAGCAGTCAGCAGATGTCAAAGACTAAGGAGGCGTTTGGTGCCAATGCTTCAATGCTGGCAGAGTGTTTCCTGCAATAACGTCTCTAATTTCAGGCTTATGGAGAATTCCTGCTGACTTTTGTTCCATGGCATTTTATGGACTAAAAGTCCAAAAGTGGAGAATCTGAGGTCCATTAGAATCCTACAAAGTTTTTGCCCTCTGCAGTTGCTTGCAGCTCTCCTTTCTGAGTGGTGGTAGCTGTGACTTCAGGAGAAAGTTCTCCCTACCAATTTAAACTTGTAGATTTGGCATCTCTGCCCACTTTTGCACCTGTGTAGCTTGCACTCTCTGCATCTGCCTGTAATTCTTGGACTCAGAATTCCCCATCTCACCTCTTCTCCATTGTCCAACACTGCTCTGCTAGTCTCAAGTGGAAATACGACTACCAAAGAACAACCTCTGCAGAGAAAGCAGAATATCCCCAGAGGACAGTCTGGCAGCTCACCATCACGTGGCCTCCTGTGTATCACTTTTCCTGGTCTGCAGTGATTTGTATCCAGGGCTTGCCTGGAAAATATGATCCTGATGTTGGGAAGGAACCGAGCTGGGTGCTCTCCCGGGCTGCTCCCTGGGCTGCAGGATGGGTCTCTAGGAAACCTCCAGCCCCTCCCAGGGGCCTGGGCTTTCCTTAGAGCTTCCTTGGCCTTGTCAGCCTCCATCAGCAACCTCTGAGTCTGGGCAGGAGGACATGAGTGTCAGTTCTTCCTCATTGCTTGCTATCGGTGCTTCAGGGAAGGTTCTCAGCCGAAAGGAAGTGGGTGGTAATGCATTACTTGCAAGCACTGAATCAGCAATTTGGTGAAATTAGATCATTTCAAAATGCTTATCAGATATGTTAACGATGTAGTTCATAAATGGTATACTAGTAGAATTCCATAAATTTTCCTGACCTCCCACAAAGTACAGGCATATATGTGTATATACACATACATATAGTAGACTACATGTAATATAGCTAATATTTGCTTTTGACCTTCATGACAATGTTCTGAGTTTTGTGCAGTTCTTTTAGACATCCACCTAAAAAAAAAAAAAAAAAAAAAAAAAAAAGGTATCTATTTGTTAACCTTTTCTTGGCTGGTAGGTAAGATAAACTCAACGCACAGCAAGTGTTTGCTCACTTCCTTTCCTGTTCATGCTTTTCTTCTGGGAGCTACACGGCCACACATCAGCTGCTAAATATTCAAGGGGATTCTTTTCACTCCAGCCACTGCAGAAAGTAGTGAAACCGTAATATGGTATTTGCTATGATGCCTCTGCTTGGATGAGAGGTGTGACAAAATAGTCAGAAGTTTTTTAAAAAACAAAAGAAAAGTGTAATCAAGCAATCTGTCAACTTGTTCACAAGGACAAAAATATGTTAAAAACAAGCTTTGGGATTAGGGTTTCTGGCTTTGGTGTGAAGGGCCTGGTTGTGAGAACTTAGGTAGTCTGCTTTCCCAGACTGAAAAAAGTTGATTTTCAGCCCTGTAAGTAGGGAATTTTGATCAGCAAATAAACAGATATTCTCCCTGAAATTAAGCTCTGTTGCTTTTCCAAATCTGATCGATTTGCTTCCTTGAAGGGGAGTCTGAACAGAAGCAGAACATGTTACTTGTGGATCAGTTCCTTACTTTGAGACAAATAATGGCTGATACTTGATAGAATTAGCTATGAAGTTAAATGATAAAAAATATTGGGCAAATAGGCAACTAATTGTGATGAATATTTATACTTTGTAAGAAAAAGACTTTCAGGACATGGGTGTTAAAAATCAGTTTATGCATTACAACTTTAAAGTGATTCATCACATTTTAGGTATCAGCTGTGAAAATAACTTTTGACTGTAGCATACCTGAAATAAGGCTTCCTCAGTGCTGGGATAAAAATAGTTCTTTGGAAGGACTGTGAGAGCCAAGTGTGCTGGTACCCCGAAAAGTCTTCAGAAGGGTGGCAGAGTGATGGAGATGGCTCCTGTGTCTCCAGCAGCCCTTGCTGTGCCTTTTTCAGCATCTTGGGGTTCCTTACATTCATATGTCCCTGCATTGTAGAGCTGCTACAATATGTCCCATAACAGCTATGCCTCTTCTGGCTGAGAAACACTATTCAGTTACCATCCAGTTCTGCTGCCTGTGAAAATATTTGCAAAGAAAGTTAATTACCTGGAAGAAAGCAGTTTGGACATTTCCCCAAATACTGCATAAATGGACTGGCAAGTACTGGTTGAGAAAGAAGTCATGCGCTGTTGACATGTGTACCATATGCTGCCATTTGGGAAAATTGTTTTATATCATTTCAGACCATTACTGCTTGTACTTTGCCAACTATTGACATGTTTCAGAAGTCCCCATCAACTTCTGCCCTGAGGAACTCATGCATTCTTACTATCACAGGAGTTCCTAGTTGGAACTAGGGCTGTGTGAATAATTGCTTGGACGTTGTTATTTTTTCAGGCAGTTTAGTTGCTGAACGCACACACACAATGACAACAAAACCACCCACTCCAAGATACCTTCTGAGAAAAGAAACAGGTATCAGCTCAGAATGATCATGTTAGTTTTCCCTGCTGAAAGGAAAAACTGAAATGTTGTTGTAAGCTGGTTGAAATGTTAAATTTGACCCAATAAATTGATTCATTTTGGGCTGTTTTATAAAAGACCCTGAAAACACAAATTTTATTCCTATCAGTCATGAATATGTGGGACTTGAATAAACCAAGAACTTGAATAAATGAGAAGACTACCTAATCCCTACTTCTGCTGTAAAACACAATTACATTTCACCTTTGACAGAGATCTGTCAGACCTAATCTTTAACACTTCAGCTGATGCCAGTCCCAGGCTCTCCAGACAACCTTATTTGGTGCTTAGTTGCCAAGAATGTCAGAAGATGTCCCACATTATCTGAGATATCCCACATTATCCACATCTCATCCAGAAAATTAGATTGATCATTGGTGGCTATAACTGATCAGGTACCTCCAGCCTATCCACACTGGAAGACTGTTACCATACTCATCTGTCCGTTTGGACCAGGTGACCTCCAGAAGTCCCTTCCAACCTAAATCATTCTGCCTGATCTCTTTTCCAGGATAGAGCAGGTTCTTGCAGCTTTTCCTTTTAGACTGGGTTTTCTTTATTTCCAACAATGCTTCGCATCCCTTGAGTTGCCTCCAATTTGTCTAGTTCTCTCCAAAAATGTGATGTCCACAGGTGTCAAAATGGAGATATTTCTTCAGACTCTGCAGTTTCAAATAATTATCTCCAGAATTGACACACACAATTAACGGCATCACGCAGTGATGACTTCATTCCTCTTCCACTGCAGCACATAAGCCCTTTCTGCAGTAGCTCTACCTGGTCAGCTCTTCCTCATTTTGCATTTACCCACTTGCTTACTCCTTTCTAAATGCATTTGACACTCAATAGTGACCTAGTGTCTGTCAGATGTCTTCAGCAAATTTTGTCTAACTTGTTTGTGACAATTTTTGATCTGTGTCAGAGTGATTTTAAGTTCTAATCCTGCCCTATGAAATACTGGCATTTTTTTCCAGTTGGTATGATTTGTAATTTTTAGGCTGGTTTCCTATGGAAATGGGACTTACCTAATGATGTTCTTTTTGTCTGCCTGTTTATTTTTTCTACCTACTTGACTCATAATTTGAACACTTCTGCCAGTTTCAAGCAAATGTGACAGCGGTGAAATATCTCTAAGATATTAAGTCAATTTAAAAGGAAGTTGGATGTAGGAGAGACATCTTACTGGAAACCCTCACCAGAGAAAGGCTTCAGACTGATCAAATCAATACTAGACACTGAGGCACCCCTACTGCAGACAGGTGCTACAGACTCCCCAACCTTCAGTTGGAGGTTGTTCCTTGTGAGGAACATGGGACTGAAACTCACCAGGAGCTAGGGTGGATGGCTGCTATTCCTAATGCAATTATTTACTGTAAGAATATGTTGAGCAGGCTGGCTCCTAGTGAGATATGCTCATAATCTTTACTCCATAACAAACCAGTAACATATTTTGCAGGCAGTTTTGCAAGCAGCTGGATCTCCACTTCTGAGCAGATTTCCCTGCGGGAGGCCTGTGTTTGAATCTGTAGCCTGTCCCTGTCACCAGCTGCCCACCTATTAGCCTGGCTGACCATGTGTCCAGACACTGAGCTACCTGATTGCCTTCCCTCTGCTTCCTGCTCGTGGAGCGATGCTTCGAGCTGCTTCCCACTGCAAGAAGAGGGGAGAAAGACTTCCAGAGACTTCAGCCACATAAAACTGTAAAGGCATTTGCCTCTTCCCCATAAAGCTATACAGTGCTGGGCTTGATAGGAAAACAATACTGGAAGGGAAAAAATGATCAGTGCCTTGAATAGGTCTGGGCAAACAATGGGCTGCTGCCCTGGCATGAGCAGTTATCACTGAACAGAGTGATTTAGAGAACAGAGAACAGAGATTTAGGACATGATGGGGGCAAACAGGTAAGCACTGAAAGTGCTCCGCTGAAAGTGGAGTTTTTCAAAGGTGTGTCCCTAAAATCCCACGTGCCTCCAACCATAATTAGGTGCCTGGGAGTGGGGACACATATCCAAGGCACGTCAGACTGGTCTGGGCCTTGACAGCAATGAACCTGCTCCTCCAGTTCGGTTGCCATCAGCATCCAGCCAAGCTGGAACCAAGCTGCTCTGGGGATGTCCACACATGCCAAACTCACACCTCCTGTTTATAGCTGGACATAGCCAAATACAAGCAATATACTCACAGATTCCAGCAAAGGCTTCAACATTTTTGGCAGGCACTGAAAACAGGCAAAATGGTCATTCAAATCTCTACCTTTGGGCAACTCTTTGTGAAAATGAGTGGCTTTATGCTTTCTCAATCCTACTTCCATACATGTTCTCACCTCTATTATTCCATCTCTGACTGGAATTACAGATTTTGCCCTTTGAATACTGCATTTGTGATCAAATTTTCAAACCAACAAATTTTCTGACACCTATACATGGAGTATTTGGTATGCTATGGTTGAACATGCAGTGTAGACAGAAACGAGGGCTGTGTTGATGCTAAGCTGATTGCATATTAATACAATCATCTAGAAACCGTTTTAAATCAGCTCAAACTCTCTTTGAAGCCAGTCTCTGAGTTTCTTAGTTTCCCCTGAGGACTCTCAAGGCTGCTACCCAAAGCCACAACCTGCCTCCACCTTTTTCTTAGGTACTTGGGATGGTTGAGCCCCAGCTGTGGCACAGAGGTGTGACCAGAAGCTGGTTGCCTCTGGATGTGTTCTGCATGGGACCTTGTAGCTTGCGCAGCTGCCATCCCTGATGTCTCATCCAGCTTGAACTCAGCAGACATCTCACCCAGCTATGCTTTTTTTTATATATATTTTTTTCATTTTTTTTATTTGTGAGTATGATGGTGTTTTCCTCAGGGGGTGGAAGAAGGTTTACATGGGAAGGACATTTCACCACAACCAGCCGTCTCTCTGATGGGCAAATTTGCTTCCTTCATCCCCATGCAGTGAATATGTGTGTGTTTGCTCTCAGCTGCTGCTACAGCCTCTAGCAGGACAGAAAATGGGGGTGATATCAAAGGTGCTATCAGTGTTTTTTGTCTGAATGAAGGGATTTCCCTGAGCAGCTGCACACCGAAGGCAGCGAGGGACCACTGGCAGACTCATTCAGCCCCATGAGCAAGGGAGCACGTAGCTGGTGTTCCCAGCACTGGCCCTTATCTCCCCCTGGGTTGTTATTTGAATAATTAAGCAAACAAAAGGCGGCCATGGTTGTCCCGGCTGGGCTCCTCAGCTAGGCTGCCCGGGAGGTGCTGATGGAGCCGGCGAGCCTGGGGGAGTCGTGACAGGTTGGGCATGAGAAGGAAGGGGGCTGTCCTGTTCCTCTGCTGCATTTCTTTGTGTCTTGTTTTCAGTGAGCTTGCGGAGACCAGAGCAGCGGATGCATAAACAAAAGTTTTGCCCAAGGCGAGAGACATTGTGCCCCCTCCTGTTGCACCGGTCATTTCCCCGCATGGGAGCTAAGGTAGAAAAATGCTGCAGGGAAGGAGGAACATAACCCAGGGGATGGAAACACACTGGTTTGTTGCAAACCTCTGCCTTGAGGCACACAGAAAGGTTTCAGGACTGGAGGGGCTTTGAGAGACGTGGTGGGAGCAGGGTGTTGATCTGACAAGACACGCAGGAGTCAGGCATGGGGTCTGATTGCTCCCCATCTGTTGGATGCCAGCTCTGCTGCAAATCTGCACGTCTGGTCCACACAATAACATGGATATATTTGGCTTTTCTCACTAGCTCCCCATGGTCCAGCACTGACAGTCTCTGGTGAAAGCTGGGCTACATGGGATACTCTGCAAATCTGAAGGAAGGCACAGAGGCTGTATGGATCTCATAGCTTAAAGGGTGGATAAGAAAGCTGCCATCACTCAAACCACCGACATTATGGCTTTGTAACCTGTGCCCCTTTGCCCCTCAGCCTCACAGACATCTGCTGTCTAACACTCCATAGTCAACATGTAGCAATGTCTTTAGATGAGGCTTTCATTTGAAATTTAGGTGAATGTCTTTTGTGCTCAGGTCAGTTTTTCTCTCACATGTTTCCCATGCCATCTTCCAGTGACAACCCACCTGAGGAAGTCACGTCAAAGCTCAAAATATAAGACTCAGTGTAGCAAAGTGCACATCATACCGTATGCTCTGCATCAGTAAAGTCACCCTGCATCTTCTGAGCTCTCACACCTCCCATCTGCAGTGATTCTTGGCTGTAGCTTTTACTTGACCTTACCAGGGGACTAACCCCACCAACACCAAGTGTGCAAGTGGTTTGGTTCAGATGGAAATTCCTACACCTGTAAAATTACTCCCCAGAGCAAAGTTATTCTTTTTCTTAGATATTTATAGGCTCAGTGCCTCATTCAACTATCCAGTAAAGAACTTATCCTCTCCTTTGCTCATTGGTGTCACAAGCATCCCTGGTACTACAGGGACACCAATTCACACTGTCAAGCCCCAGTGCCTGTAAGATTATTCTAGTTAATGAGATTACACTGGCAGCAAAGTACTAAAGGATTGTATCCTGTTGAGGAAGCACAGTGTAAAGACCTGGGATTTCAATGGGATCACTCAGGGAGGCAAAATCTCTGTGTGCTTTTGAGCTGGGCACTTCCCCACATTCCCAACTCACAAGCTGCTGATGTTGGCCATTCAGTTAGGTGTGTGCACTGACCTGCTGGGGGCTGTGTGCTTGAGGGTCGTTCCCTCTCTGGGCTGTGCAGTCCTGCTGGAAAGTCAATTTTTCATCACCTCTTTGTGTCCCTTTAGGTACTATGAATTCTCACGACCCACATACACATAAACCTGATGGACAGCCCCGTCTCAGTGAGGGTCAGCTCAGAGTGCCCCAACTCATTTCAAAATATCACTGACCTGACCTACTACGTGATGCAGAGCTACCCATTTTCTGGTGTAAGAGCTCATAGCAATAGCAGGAATATATATTTTTTTTTTGCACAGTGCCCAATATATTTTACTTGCATGATCCTGACTTGCTACTTCTTGAACCTTGTGAGCCTCCTTTGGCTTTTCATGGATTTTATAGGATCTGTGGGAAAAAAAAACACAAGAGAAATTTGGCTTCTGCAAGCATCGGGGATTTCATTTCCAAGGAACCCACACTCATTCCTAGCTTGTGCACGGCGGGGCTCTGCTTGCAGAAACCCCATCCTCAGCTGGGGGCACGGAGGGGGTCGGGGCTTTGCTGGTGGGTGGGCGGGGCTTAATTTTGGGTGGGCGTGGTTTATCGAGAGTGGGCGGGGCGTACGGGCTGAGCCCGCCCCCGGGGGCAAGAGGGGCGGCGCGGCGCGGCGGGGTCCCGCATCCCGGTGCGGTGCAGCTCGGTGCAGCTCGGCTCGGCACGGCTCTGCTCGGCTCGGCACGGCTCGGCTCGGCCGGGATGGAGCTGGGGACGGCGCTGGTGCTGGCGGTGCTGCTGTGCACGGCTCCCGGTAAGCCATCGGAGACGGGGGGTCCCGGGGAGGAGCCGTCCTCAGCCCCGCAACCTGCCGGGGATGCCGGCGAGTGGGGCGCGGGGATGTGCGGGGATGTGCGGGGCGAGGGGGGAGGCTGCCGGCTCGGCATTGCCTCCTTGCCACCCATCGTGGCCGGCCGAGGACTGGGGGTCCCTCCCCGTGCTGCCCGCAGGTGATGCTCGGGCTGGGGGTGGCGGAGTGGGGGCAGCCCGGCGGGGGCAGCGCCTCCGGACCAGCGGGTTTTGCTTCGGAGGCAACGGGGGGCAGCGGGAACGGGGTGAAGGAAAATGCCCCTGGGTGCGTGGGAGCTTCAGTTCCTAGTAAAATGCATTAAAAAAAGGGTTTCTTCGCGGAATTCATTGATTGGTGGCCTCAAAGAGTGGAAGCGTGCACGATTTATTATAAGAAAAGCTGGTAATCCCTTTCCCCAGGGAGTGAGATCATCAGATGAAGGTTCACTTTATTTCAATGTCCCACATCCTCTCGTTAGACCTTGAAGTTGGCAACGCAAGAAAACAGGAACTCCACCCTGGCCGGCTGAATTGTCGTGCTCTGCAGCTAGCTCCTGACCATCTGCCTGGGCTTCCTGTTATGACAGAGTTTTTGAACTTTCTGGGATGTGTGAAAAGTCATTATTTACCCTTCCCTGTTAAGTAGGTGATGGGAAAGTGTCTGCTTAAAGCATACTGCCTAAAAACTCGTATATGATGCTTTACTTGTTGAGTAGCATTTGCTTTTGTCATTGCATTGATCCGAGGTTTGTTTATGCCTGTTTTCATAGGTTTGTTTATTTCTCTGGATCAGCCAAGTCTCAGCATCCAAAAAGATGTCCTCACCATAACAGCAAATGATACTCTAAACATTACTTGCAGGTAAGGGCCAATCTGTCCAGTCTAATTTTGGTAGGGTGATTTATGTAGTGAGTTTCTGTACAGAATTGGAGGTGATCCTGTCTCTCCCCCATCATTGCTCCTGTTCCACACCCCTTCCTTGTTTCCCCTCACGTAGCTTTTCCCTGGCAGATTCTTGGAGTATGGCATATAAAATGCTTCAGAGTAGGCTTAGTATGACACGGGAGGGAGCTGGATGCTGTGTGACTTAGATTCATCATAACTTTGTTCTCAGGTAGCTTCCTCATAGATATTTACAGTAGGTCCGCTGATGTGAATTTATCCTGCATGGTCTGATGCTCCATGGGATGGGATGAAGGCAGGTCTTCTCCAGAGACCTTAGGAGATAGCAGAGCTGGGGTTCACAGCTTGGCACCATTACCGATGCTCGTGATGTGCTCACGCTCCCCTAATGTTTGATTTTCCAGCGGCCAGAGAGCTCTGTACTGGTCCTGGCCAAACAACCAGAGCAGTGCTGAGAAGCGCATCTCCGTGACGGACTGCAGCGACGGCCCCTACTGCAAGACTCTTACTCTCCTCAGAGTCATTGGCAATGACACGGGGGACTACAGATGCCTTTACAGGGACAACCAGGCAGCCACAACCATTTACGTCTATGTTCAAGGTAAGTGCTTACGCAGTTCTCATGTGGCTCTTCCCCTAGCCTCACAAGAAAAAAAGGGTATTGAATATCTCAAAACACTTTTGACATTATCATTTCCTAGTCCTCAAATTTCCAGTCCTATTAAACTGTTGCTTTCCTTATTTTTGTGTTGAGTAATTACATGCCAGCATGCTAGTTATCAACAGGAATTTCTGTTTACCTGTAATTTTAAATTGACCTCCCGATATGCAGTGCTTGGTCTGCATTCTCCTCCATCCAGAGCTTAACAAATGCATCTCTACTGCGCTCTGTCCTCTTGAAGCTGAGTTATCACTGACCTCAGCAGGAGTTTCATATGAGAGGGATTATGTAAAATGTATTTTTAGCAAAACAGATCCCTTCTACAGCTTGCAGTACCTGATACTGTTAAAGAAAACAAACAAGCAAACACATATAACCTTCTATGCATGCACAGACTGTAGCAGTAAGATCTATCCAAGTTTCAAAAGCTAAGTTTTTACACTCAGGCTGATGGGAATGCTGTTGTGTGTACAAGACACTGTGAAACCTTCTCTTTAAGAAGGCACATTCAGACACTGAGGCATCTACCTGATTCCTGTTGTCTGGTCCACCCTGTCTCATTTTTCTTGTAACCTACCATTTTTAAAAATAGAATGCAATTATATGCATGGGTTTGCTTGTTTTCTGAGCTTGCGAACTTACATTTTTTTGACTGACTTTGAAAAGGATGCTGCCATTGGGGGAGCCAGTGTAGCATGTCACTGCTTTTAACTGGTATTTCCTGTAATACTTACGCAAGAAAAGTCACAGTAGGGTAAATCAGATTTGTGTCGGCACAAAGACTGCAGTGGCAGGAAGCTATTCTCCAAAGTGTGTATTGCTGCTGATAAATGTTTTGAAAATAATGGTATTGTAAATCTGTGGGGCTGTCAAAATACATCCTCCCTTTTTAGTCTCATCATTTCAGGGTTTTACCAAATAAAAAAGAATACAACTGATTTGAGATGAAATAAATAGGGAAAGGAAAAAAATTGGAGAAAGTTTCCTTCATGACCACAAGACAAATAATATTTATTTACCAATTGAATATTTTTCTAGATTACCGATCTCCATTTGTGACTTCAGTTAGTGATCAGCTTGGCATTGTGTACATCACTAAGAATAAAACCGTGGTCATACCATGTCTTGGAACCGTCTCCAATCTCAATGTCTCTCTACACGCGGTAAGAAAAAAGCCCATTATTATTATTTTAAGAGTTAGTTGAGATCACTGTGACATAAATACATTGCTTGAAGTATAAACATATTTCTTGAAAACTGCCTTTCCTCCTTGGGAGCTTTGCAGGCTGTGGTTAGGAGGAGGTGAGTGTTGTAACCTTACTCATCCATGATCCTGTGCTCTGAGAGTGGAGATTGCCTGAGCTAAGACGTTAAAACAGGGATCCTGCCATTATGGGAAATGTTGCGCTTGAAAATTCAGGGTTGTTTGATTTTGAAATGTGACTGTGATCTGACTGTGTATTTTATCACTATTTCAAACAGAAATATCCAGAAAAAATATTTGTTCCTGATGGTAAATCGATTTCATGGGATAATAAAAAAGGCTTCACTATACCCAGTCATCTAATCAACTATGCAGGCATGGTCTTCTGTGAAGCCAAAATAGACAATGAAAGCTACCAGTCTGTGATATACATAGTTGCGGTTGTAGGTAAGCCAATGTTTTTTCTCTATAGACAACTTTCTTTTGCTTTCTACAGCATGCTGAACCAATTACATTTGGTTGGACTGTAGGTTATTCAATACTGACAATGTAGCTAATGCAAGATGTATGTTGTGGTATGTATTACTTTTCTGTTAAATGCAATGTATTGTGTTCTTTCTAGTTCATCACTGGGACAAGTGCTTCTATTTTTAGTTTAACATAAGTTGACAGGGATTTTTTTCCCCAACAATGCAAGCCTTTTTTTCTAAAATCACTCCCTTCCCTGCTTTATTTGCTTGTTCAGGATCCAAGTAATTATTGAAGGGAGCTAGAGGCAGGCATCCATCAGCAGCAGATGGAAAGGAATTGCTGTGAGAGTGTACCAAGGGAACAGTGGATCTGAGGGTCACACTAGGAATTAGGTTGTCTTGTCTGCCCTCAGACATGTGTCCTCACCCTGAAGGGAATTTGTGTTTTACTGTTATATTTCGTCAATGGTTTATCAAAACCCAGAAATGCCAGCTCCTGAGCTGTGGTGCCATGATGGGGGGTGAAGTTTCATCTAGGTTGGAAGAGACCTCAAAGATCACCATGGTTTGTCCCCGTGCTGTTAGGAGGTGGCAGCTGCTGGTTGAATTTCTCCTGTGTACGTCCTGTCGTGACACTGTCTGATGTGGCTCTCACGTCACATGTGGGAAATGTTTGGGAGAGGCTTGCCCTTCCTTCCAGGCTCTTTCACACGCCAGTCATCATGCTGTGCTAGGGTGTCACGGTGCCTCTTCATAGCTGTGGTTTTAGTGGGAGTTTCAGTGAATTCATTTGGGAAAGTCAGTGTTGGGTGCTGTACCCCTCAATATTTTGTTTGTGCCTTTTTCTTCCTCCAGGATACCGGATTTATGACCTGACGATGAACCCACACTACCAGGTGGAGCTCGCAGTAGGAGAAAAACTGGTTCTCAACTGTACCGTAAGGACGGAGCTGAATGTGGGGATTGACTTTAAATGGGACTACCCTTCTATCAAGGTAAAACCATAGTAACTGAAAGAAGCCAACATCACAGCACAATTTGGTTTAGTTACAGTGTCACTCCCCACTTCATAATGCTGACAAGGCAGCTGATAATACACTCAGAAAATTGCTGCTATATGCAGGTGTTCAAAAGATGGCAGGAAGAATAACAATAAAACTCCCAATCACCTGTCTCTTTTCTATTACAGGAAAAGCGTGCAACCATAAGAGATTTAAAAACCACAGCAGGAGAAGTAAAGAAGTTTGTAAGCACTCTGACCATCGACAGCGTGAACTTAAGTGACAAAGGTCGATACACCTGTGCAGCATCTAGTGGCCGTATGAACATGAAGAACAGCAGCTACTTCATTATCCATGGTATGGCACCTTCCACTTCAGTTCTGCTGTTTGTCGCAGCTTTTGGATGGATAACTGGGATGCAGGAGGCATTTCGGTGATGAATCAAACGACAGAAATGAACCAAACTGCGGCTACAGTACTTCTCTTGCACCCACTAGTCTGTTCTTGAGTAGGATTATTTTTATACCTCAAGCTTATCTAATAGTAACTTTTTGAAGAAGTTACTGAAAGATGTAAAATCCTATGGGAAAGTGGGCAGCAAAATTAAGTGAAGTAAACCTCCTGTCCTCTTCTGTGATGATCTCTAGGAGGGCTGAATTAGCATAGATGACATTGCGTAAGGGTTGTTCTCCCACCAGGTGAACATAAGTGAGGTCCTGGTGGCCCTGTGGAGCAAGGGTCTGGGTCAGCATGAATGAAGCTAGGCAAATAAAAATTTTGGCTTTTACATTATGAGTAGTTGAGTTAAATCAAGTTCTGGTCATACGGAAATGATGCAAAGGAAACAACTTTGACTAACTGCAGAGATAAGTACGAGGCCACATCCTACAGCCTTTTCTCAAGCCTGTCTTGGGCACAGCCCCAGTGGCTCCACTGGCTTACTTCTAGAAAAAAATAGTCAGCATGAGAATGACCTGTTTTTTAACACGGAGTCAGACAAAGGGTTTTATATTTTGAAGGATGGTGTTTTCCTGTGTCTAATTTCAGAGGCCAGAAAATTTTATATGTATATCTCTCTATATAGATAGATACCATACATATTTGTGTGCATATTTTAACATTCAAAATTATTATGTAGAACAGTGATTCAAGATACACTCTTTTTTCTTTTTTCTTTTTTTCCTGGGTTCTTCCTATTTCTCTTCAGGAGCCAAAACTAGATCATTTCCTATAATGAGAGTACGAGATATCATGTCAATACCATCCTAAATTTAGCCAGAAGGCTAGTTGTTGTCTTAATCTGCATGCAAATTTAAAGCAAGTAGGGTAAATCATTTCTAAGTGCGCTGTCACTGGTGAGGTTCGAGTATGTATGTTCAGCCTCATGTCAAATACATAACTATGATATTGTAGTTTTGAATACTTTTTTTTTTTTCATGGAATGAGTCAGTCAAGCCAGTTTTATGATATATATAAATAGAAGTATTGGAAAGGATGAAAAGGGGATGCTCTGCAGCTGAGCAGTCCTCGGAATTCCTTCTTTGGCCACAAAGTCATCATGGCTCAGTAGAGCACCAGGTCTGACTGTTGGTGTGCTGCCTTGAGAGCTGAGTCTGGTCTCTGCTTTCCCAAGCTCCCTGGCAGGGAACTGCTTGGTTTTTCTGTGCAAGAGAATGGACTGGGTTTTCATGGTGGGTCCGGCCCTTCAGAGCCTAGGTTGGAGCTGACTGTGCTTTACCAGTGCTATCCTGTCACTAGCCTCTGTTGGTCATCTGCAGTTAGATGCTAAGCCAAATGGAGATCATTTATGCTTTTGTCCCCATAGAAAGACCATTGCATTTATTTTTTACAGAAAGTCCTTTTATTCATCTGGAGAAAATGGAGAATGTTGTTGAGACGAGGTTGGGCGATACAGTCAAAATTCCTGTGAAGTTTAAAGGATATCCTCCACCAGAGGCAAAATGGTAAGAATCAGGACACAATGTGTTTGAAAAACTGAGCTATTCTTAGTCGAGGTATATCACTAAAGTATTCAGAGCATTGTTTTGTTTTTTTTTGTGTTTTTTTTTTTTTTTTTCTGTAGGTACAAAAATGGAAAAGCCATCAATGCAAATCATACGGTTAAGCTTGGCTACACATTAGTAATCACAGAAGCAACTGAGAAGGATGCTGGGAATTATACTGTTGTCCTTACAAACCCTACTAACAAAATGCAGAAGAGACATATGTTCACCCTTCTTGTGAATGGTAAGTGATGCGCAAGGGTAACTCTCCTCCACATGTAGATGCTGTGTGTTGCCATTCTTAGGATTTGATTTCACGTCAGAGCTAGGAAGATATGAATGGGCTGGGAGCTTGGAGGAGAGCACTTAAACCCCAGCCCTGGGGATGTAGAGTTGGCCCGCCTCTCTTGGCTCCTTGCTCCAGGATGTGCTGCTGGAGAGGCTGCAGGCCCCTGTTGTTGTTGTGATGGTGCTTGGTGTGTGTTTTTTTTTTGTTTTCTGTATGTTATTTCTTTGCTTCTGTGTCCTGTTCCTTTCCTGCCCTCCTTGCTCTCCAGTGCCGGCCGTGCTTCTGGAGTCCTCCCCCACCCTGCTCCATCCTGGCCCTGGTCTGCCTCACCCATCCTTCCTGCCCTGTGCCGGCTGTCCCGCATCTTCTGTCCTGCCCCACACAGCCCTCCTCCTCCTCCTCTTCCTCCCAGCTTCCCAGGAAGCAGCCTATCTGCCGTGCTTTGAAAACAGTAGGTCTTGGAAAGGGCAGTGAGGGTAAACGCTGAGGCGTAACATACATTAAATGGCTGGGGATGGTGACGGGACCTCAAGAGCTACTTTTTAAACTTGGGGGTAATGAAGGGAGATTTTGCTGACGATATTAAGCATCGCATCTTGAGGTCCTGATCATGAAGGCATTGGGCAGGTTCACCTCTTCCCAATATGTACTTGTCCTCCGAGGTACTCTGCATTGTACGCAAATGTCCCCAGCTTCTCCAGGGTTGAAGCGACACAGGGCACATGTACACTATGCTGTTGGGGAGCCTCATGGGGTGTTACAGCCTGTTCTCTCTTCCAGTGCCCCCCCAGATCGGCGAGAACGCACTGATGGCCCCCGTCGACTCCTACAAGTATGGCTCAACGCAGATGCTCACCTGCACCGTCTATGCCGTCCCACCGCCCACCGCTGTCCTGTGGTACTGGCAGCTGGAGGAGGAGTGCACTTTTAGCCCCCAGTGAGTGGCAATGGCAGGGCTGGGAGGTCACCGTGATGATGTATGGCTGGGTGGAGAGTGATGGGCGCTAAAGGGTTCCGCCCCAGGATTTGATTTTGCTCCCTTTTGAGTCAAGGCAAAGCTTTTGCTGATGGCGACTCTAGGCTCCAAGTGACACTCAGTAGAGCATGACCAAAATTAGCCCCGTGACCAATGAAGAAGATTGTTGCACTTGATAGGCAACCAGGCTCTGATGAAGTAGTCAGAGAGACAAGGGCCACCCACGGTGAGGAGCTGGCAGCCCTTTCTTGTTGCCTTCAAGCCTTCTTGAAGGGCACCTTGGCTCGTGCTGGGTTTTGAGCACAGCTATTTGTGTGCCCCCCTGCCAGATCCCCCATTAGGCTGCAGGCCTAAAACTCAATCCCAAACACAGGAAATTTTCTGTTTATGCTAATTGCAGATCTTTTTGTTTTGTTGTTCTTTTTTTTTTTTTTTCTTTTCCTTATGCTCAAGTGCTGAGTGTGACGGTGCTCTTTATCTGTGTGAAAGTGTCTCTCAGAGGAAGCGCTCTGATTGATGTTGGGGAATGATAGAGAGAGTGCCTGACTGAGATTCATGCAGCTTCCCTTATCTGGGCCTGCCATAAGCCCAGATTTCCTTTTTAAAAAAAACAGGCAAGAAAAAAAAAAAAAAGCATTCTTCTTTCCTGTTGTTGTTTTCGAAATGATTTCCACTAGTTTCTTCCTTTGGTGCCTGGTTGTTTCCTACACAATGGCTACTGTCCTCAAGAAATTCTTGTAGGGAGTTCAGTGATTTCTGTGTCTCTCTGTCTTCCTTTGAACTAAATTAACTTGAATCATCCATTTTTGAATGGAGGTTTGTTCCCAGAATAGCTGCTTCCCTCCAAGCATCCTGATTGAGCTGACACAGGCAGATTAATTAGGAAATTCACCTTTCAGCTTGAGGGTTTCTTATTTTACAGAGCATAAAGGTCTCAGAAGGTGATAGGGTGCAATTTAATAGAAATGTTTCAAAAACCATACTTTTCCCTCCCAGACATAGGCTGTGGCCAATGATCCATAGATCTTTCTAATATGCAGATATTGTAGATCAATATCTTCATATTAGAAAGAGAACACTAAACAGCTTTCTTGAAGGGCTAATATTCTCCAAAAGGTGATAATATGGGCTGATATGCCTCTTCTTATCTCTCAGAAAAGTTCGCTCGGGAGCCAATCCATATGCATGCAGAAAGTGGAAAGTGATCTCGGAGAGAAAGGGAGGGAACCAGGTTGAGATCAAACACCAAGTTGTTACTATTGCTGGGAAAACAAAGGTGAGCACATTTTCTTTTCTATTGGTTGGGAATGTTTAGTCCTGTTCAGCAGTCTACATGTCAGTAGTATATCAAGAGAGTCGAGAATATTTGCCTAAGAAACCTGGGGATCTGCTCTCACTCAATCTTGTAAACTCCTGCAGAAGCTAATAGGCAGAGGTGGACACTTAGCCCCTTAGACATCTACCCAAAGCAACGTTTCAGTGAGGAACTTAGCTTGCTTACATCTCAGTGCTTGTCTTAGGGGCTTGAAGTTAGTTGATGTTAGTAAGGAGAAGCTGGGGAAACTGAAGAGCAGAAAAACTTGTAGGTATAGTATTTATTGACACATACACCAGAGCCTGCTTTTTGTTGTTTTATTTTGTGTTATTGTTACACACCTAAGAGAAAAAATGTCATGAAAGGACTGTGCTTTGGATTTGTGCTGTGGAGGGATTTTTAGTTGTGTAGATACTTGCAGAGCACTTTGCTGACCTGCTGTGGTGGTCAGGCTCGCATATGTGCTTCAGCACTGATGTGGTATGAAACTACTTGATTGTTCTTTTGCAGACTGTGAGCACCCTTGTGATTCAAGCAGCGAATGTATCTGCTTTGTATAGATGCGTGGCTACAAACAGAGCTGGGTCAAGCGAGAGAGTTATCTCCTTTCATGTGACCAGTAAGTATACCTTTTTGAGAAGTCATGCTAAATTAACGTTATTTTGTCTGCTTCACTATTTAGAGGTTCTTCGACACTATTGTCTGATTCCTGTCCTCTACAAAATCCTTTAATCCTTTAGGCTTACTGAAGGTTTTCCTAATGCAGTCTTTAAGGTCACCAACTAACTTCAGCCAAGGGACCGGTTCTGCTGGCGTCAGTGGAGTGGCAGTCCCATGAAACTGGTGCAAAATGGGCACTAGTATCATGACAGTGATTGCTGTCAGGCCTTTGCAATCATTTAAAAGAGCTAGAGAGAAATTATGGTAGTTTCACAAAATGATTGTAGATGCAGTGTGAAAGCTAAGACTAGTATTTTCATAACTGATGGCAGAGAGCTTCTGTCTTGAAAGTCAGTCCCTGTATTCACTTGAGTTTAATTTTAATCCACAGCAAAAAAAGAAACCATGTAGTAATATTAAGAATCATCACTGGTTGCCAGAAATTTCTGTAGGAAGAACTATATTCATTACACAGGCCTAACTTTGATCCATATAAAAGTACTACTTTGAATGAGATTGTACTCTTTGCATAAGTGATTAATTGATTTGCCAGTGTTTTGTTTCCTCATTTAAAACTAGACAAGATGAGGAAAAGGCTATGTTTGTGAAATGGCTTCTTAATGTTAATGTTGGCAACAAAATGTGCACCCTAATAGAAATTTATTTTGTTTTTAACTTGCAGGGGGTCTTGAAATTAATCTCCAGCCTCGGGGTCAACTGACAGAGAAGGATAACATGTCTTTACAGTGCACAGCAGATAAATTCACCTTTGAGAAGCTATCGTGGTACAAACTCAGTGCTCACGTTTCACAGACGCCCTTTGGTGGGCTGCCCATGCCTGTCTGCAAGAACCTCGATGCCCTTCAGAAGCTGAATGCCACCGTTTCAAACACCAATGGGGAAAATGTCACCTTAGAGCTCATCCTCCGTAACATCTCCCTCCAGGATGGAGGGGACTATGTGTGCATTGCTCAGGACAAAAAGGCCAAAACACAGCACTGCCTGGTGAAGCACCTCACTGTTCAAGGTATGGATCTCTTACAGTGACCTGAGTTGTGCAGCTATGTAAGCAAACAGCTACAGTAGTGTCAGATTTTAGCATCTTCCTTCCTTGTATGTGCTGTCTGATGGTGTGCTTAGTTAAATAGGTTTAGACCACTTATAAGCAAAGGGGATGTTAGTTGAGCATGATAATGTTTGCTGAATGCAGGTCTGGGTATGGCCATCCATCAGGGACTTACTATCCCATCGGCACCAGTGAGGAAGCATTGATCATGCTGCTGTGCTATGCTTAGAGATGAGTTTGGCTTTTGCATAAATAATAGCATATTTAGCTTAATAATTTCTCAATTTTACGTTTCATAACACTTTTTTTCCCTGAAGTTGTAAATGCATGTGTACGTTTGCAGCATTAGTGCTACTGCATTGTGCCGTTGAATCGTGGGTTGGAAGTAATTCAAGTGCAAGCAATACAAGCTGGTAATCAATTAGCTTTTCACACAAATAATGACAACTTTGTTTGAGAGCCTAGATGTCTGGGCTTGTTAGGCAGCTGTGGTGCTGATTCATTAAAATACCTGCGCATCTTCATGGGTTGTCCTGAATGAATGTCTGATGGACAGCCGCTGTCAGACTTCTCATAATGAGCCTGTAAATAGAAGTGGGAGGGAAGCAATTTCTCACCTATTCCCTCTTCCCTCATCAGCCTGAGCAGTTACAAGTTAAATAGTTTAAAACAGATTACATCAGTGCTGTTAAAATTTTCATTTCATATTGTGATTTTTCTTATGTCATGTGGAAGATTAACCATGATCTTAAAACGAACACTGCAGTTATTGGTATTATAAAAGAACTTGAGACTTCATTACTAGGCCAAATGAGCAGTGCCTCTTGAAGCGCTGTTACTGCAAAAATAGATACTTTCTTGACTCATCAATTATTTCACCTTGTTTTCATACCAACAGAGCCCATGGCACCCACACTTGCAGGAAATCTGGAAAATCAAACAACAAACATTGGTGAAACCATAGAAGTGTCTTGCACAGCAAATGGCATTCCTCCTCCAAACATCATGTGGTTTAAAAATAATGAAACGCTTGTTGAAGATTCAGGTGAGGGATTGATATTGTATTATGAATTTTCTACTACTTAAGGAATTCCTTTCATAGGGCTCACTTTTGATTTCCATCTCAAAAAGTTTCATTTTGATTTTTTCATATGAAATGGCATAAAAATAACAGAACTAAGAAGAATGGTTTTTTTTCCCCTAGGTATCGTTTTGAAAGATGGAAACAAAACACTAACTATACGTAGAGTGAGGAAAGAAGATGGAGGGCTATACACCTGTCTTGCCTGCAATGTTCTTGGATGCACAAAAGCAGTGGCATTTTTTGCAGTGGAAGGTTAGTGTCAGCTTATTTCCAGGTTGTGCATGCAGTTGTTGTGGTCACCAAAATAAGAAGAACAGAGTGAAGACTTTGTGCACTCTGTTGTGAGTGACATTACATTTCATTAATAGGAATATGTAGTAGTTTGGGGTAAGGGAACTCCAGGCTTCATCCTCCAAGCTCTCAAACTGTTTGTGAGACTCATCCTCATTTGATCTACCGGTCTGTAAAGTTGGAAATCTGTGTATGACATCCTGTTTCTCTTCAAGAAGTATACAGTGCAGCTCACTGGGGTCATGCAATGGGGTGTGCAGGAAAATCTGTATGGTGCAAGGGGTGAAAATACAGGAGTATGATGCGGGGAATGGGAGCTGAGGAAGAGAGCTGCTCCTGCACATTATTAGTGTTATTATAAGTCCTTATTTTCACGTGTTGTTGTAAAACCATGTTTTTTCATGCCTCGGCTGAAGCATGTAAACAGACAAGAAAAAGGCTGTTCTCTGGCTCATTCTCAGCACTTTATTTCCTACATGATGTATTTTTTTTTCTAGTTCTGGAGAAAGAATCTTTCTTTTTTGGTATTCTGAAACAATGATTTATTTTTAAAGTGAGAGATTTTACTTTTTATTGGCTGCCAAAGGTCCAGATACTGTCCATGGAACGAAACTAGTGCTAAGAAATTGTGTGGCATGTAAAACCACACAGAAGTAAGCATATTCCAACATAAAAAACAAGCTTTTTGTTTTGTTTTGCTTTCGTTTGCTTGCCCCATGTTGCACTTCTAAAACAAACCTTCAGAACAAGGACCTCTATTCTGTGATATAATGAATGAACAAAACCAATAGCTTCCAACTATCACTCAGATATTCATTTATTTCTTCCCAGGCGCTGAAGAGAAAACAAATCTGGAGCTCATTATCCTTGTTGGTACTGCAGTGATTGCCATGTTCTTCTGGTTGCTTCTTGTAATCATCCTCCGGACCGTTAAGCGGGTAATGAAAAAATTCTCGTACTGTCCTATCAGCACTGGTCTTGCATGACAAATGAAAGCTGACTTGAGTCCTTTTGTGTTGTTTCTTTCCATTGTTCTTAAATCAACAGACACATTTTTTCTCTGCATGCCATAACATTCTTGCCTGGAACTGTGGGCACAGAAATTTGTTTTTAATTGAACAGGCCTCCACAAGAGAAAAAAAAATGTTTCGACTGTTTTTGTTTATTTAAAAAAAAAAAATGCAAATAATTAATGATGATCACACAATGACATTGCATAGGTGAATGGTAGCCAGGGACTTCTGGGAAACAGTAGAATGAGAAAGTGGCACTTTGCACATCTCCAGCAAGAAAACTGTGCAACTACAACTAATGCCATTTTCCAGGCCAATGGAGGGGACATGAAGACCGGCTACTTGTCAATCATCATGGATCCTGATGAAGTCCCCATAGACGAGCACTGTGAACGTCTCCCATATGATGCCAGCAAGTGGGAGTTTCCCAGAGACCGGCTGAAGCTAGGTGCGTCTTCCCTGCACGAGCCATTTAGTGATTATGAAGCCTGCTCTGCACCAGGAGGTGTTTGCACCATGGTGCTGCTCTGATGCAGGACCTCTTAGACCGGCTTTGGGGTCTTGGAGGATGTAATGCAGCCTTTCCCTGTTACGATCTCTCTGTTAATTTCTGCTATATAAATTCAGTTTACAGTGCTGTTTATTCTGCATCTTTTGGCCACTGTGTCTGGCAAATAAATCTGAATCTGTTCATCTTCTCAATTCAAGGTAAACCTCTTGGGCGTGGAGCTTTTGGCCAGGTCATAGAAGCTGATGCCTTTGGGATTGACAAAACTGCTACCTGCAGAACTGTGGCGGTCAAGATGCTTAAAGGTAAAGGAAGATGGTTAAAACTTCACCTTGAATGCTCAATATATGGATATTGCCAGTCCCACAACCAGTAGATAGAAAGATGAGCAAAAACTAATCAAAACGTTTATACCACCAACACATAAGAATTTAGCTTAATCGTTGGTGTAAAGTATACCTTAACCTTATCAATAATTGCAGTAATGTCACTGTAGTTTTGTAGCTGTTGCTTTGTAGACTTCAGAAGATAAACTTGCACTTGCAAGCAATTTTCACATGTCCATATTTGCTGGATGCAACCTGGTAAGGTGGCTTTCTGCAGGGCTCAAACAATGAGTCTTAGACAAGCTCCAAAATAAGTAGTAGTTATGAGCAGCTTTGTCCTCTCTTTAAATCACATTATACTGCCTCACATTTGCCAAGGAGAGTTCAAAGCTGTGGTTCCCAGAGACCTACAAGTCAGACTTGGGTGGGACAACAGAGTAGGGCTCCCTGTGGCCAGGGGCTGTATCCCATTGATGCTGTGCTGGAGGCGGGTGGCAAAGCCAGGGGGTTTCTGGCAGTACGGTCTGAGCAGTCACACAGCACAGGCACTGTTCATAACACTGGTTGTTGTATACTGCCAGGACTCATTGCAGACTCATAGCAATGGGATGGGTGTGCAGTAATGACAATAAAAATTTAAAAAACCTTGTCTGTCCACCTTGCTGGTGCTCAGGCAGCCTGTGGAGAGCTCCCTCTTCCACCCCTCACTCCCCATTGCTTCAGCTCTTTCCTCCTACCCTTCTGTCCCTGGGAGATGGAGACACCAGTCACATCTCCTCCTTTTGGTGAGGACAGGGTCAGTCACATTTGACCCTGACCCTACCTCCCCAAGTCTGTGAACCCATTGGACCCTAGTGTGGACCCCAGCAGCAGCTACAGGACAATACTTATTCTTGTCTGCATGGGCTGGCTTGGAGGGTCAAATGGCAGTGTAAAAGCTGATCAGAAGGTCTGTATGAAAAAAGATGGCTTGTGTCCCTGTTCTGATGTGCTGCCCTGGGCAAACTTTTTTTAAAAACAGAGCAGAACCATCCTTGTAGTACATGTGGCTGGCTTTCATTGGTGTCTTGCAGCATAGCTGATGCAGGCTACCAATTATAAAGACTTCTCACTAGATGGGCTAGAAAAATAATGGAAGAGAAGGTAGAGGAGGGGAAAACTTTTTCCTATCTGTGATGCTCCTGACCTGTGTCCTTTTACCTCTGCAGAGGGTGCGACCCACAGTGAGCACAGAGCACTGATGTCAGAGCTGAAGATCCTCATTCATATTGGCCATCATCTCAATGTTGTAAACTTACTTGGAGCCTGCACAAAGCCAGGAGGTAAGTAAATTTTCAGCAGGTGGGAAGGTACTAATGAAAACCCTATTTCTGCCATTTCTGATGCCTAGAAATTTGAGTTTTGAAACTGAGTGTTGGTAACTGATAACAGTGAGCAGGTCCAGAGATAGGGTAAGAGCTCAGAAGCCCTGTGTACTACATCCAGCTCCACCCTTTATTCACCATTGTGAACCCTTGAACACTCTTATTTTGTCACTTTGCTTATCAGCACCTCAAATTCACTTCTCTCGTAGACACCCCAAAGTAGTCTTTGGGTCTGAGTCTAGTAGGGGATGTCACAAGTTGGTCTTATTCTTGTCACCAGCTACAGTGCAACTTCCCTCTTTGACTTTGCATGGGGTGTGGGTGCCTCTCTGTGTGTGTAGGAGGGGAGATTGCAATTTGGAGTCCAGCTCTGGGTGGATGAACCTTTCTGACTTGATAATCCAGAACAGATGTTTCATTTAACAAATCCAGCACTGAACGCTAATTTGGAAGAAATTCAGTGTAAAGTAACTCAGTAATAATTTTTCAGGGAAACTGACTTGTTGGCTTACTGTGGGATCAGAATTTAATTAGTAAAGTTCCATGACAGAAGTGCAGTAGTTGAATGAAACATAATCCGTAAATATTTCTTTCTTTGTTTATTCCATAATAAAATAGACGTGGCCCATATCTGGAACCTAGGATGGAAATTTATCATTTTAATATATGCTTATATGAAGCAATTTGAGCATGAAATACCACATTTTGATTGTACATTAAGGCATCGATGTTTGAAGCCGAGATTCCCGATTTAAGTCGTTAGGACTTAAACTGTGTAGACAAAAATGCATGGATGCATGTGTGTACTGTATTGCAGATGAGTGCTTGATTGCACTGAAATTTATTCAGATATGCACATTGCATCCTTACAGTATGACTTAGCATAGGCAATTATTGGCACTTTAATTAAAAACACACAAGTATACGTTTTCACATATGACCTTAGGTTTATGATTTTGAAAAGCATGTGCTTTCTTTTCCTATTTTTCCCAACAGAAGAGGAATCTTTTTTTTTTTTTTTTTTTTTTTTTTATTATTATTACTGGTATATTTTAAATCTCTGAAGAAGTAGTAGAGTGCTTTTTGGAATGCATGTTTTTCTAACCACAAATCATGCTACAAAATAAGGTGGGGTATAAACGATCTTTCTAAGTGTTTTGTGTGTTATGCAGGCCCACTCATGGTGATCGTGGAATATTGCAAATTTGGAAATCTGTCAGCCTACCTACGGAGCAAGAGGAGTGAATTTATCCCATACAAGGTACAGGAGTTAAGATTAACAGTACAATGGTTGATATGTTGTATTTTTCCACCCACACTTTTTCTGTTTCTTGTGTAGAGTGTAGTAGCGGTTCTTGGGGACGCTGGCTGTCCAGTGCTTCTCATGGGAATGAGAGATGACAAAGACATCAGAGGTCATCTAGTCTTTCCCCTGGCCCCTGAAATGTAGCTATTTTGTTATTGTTAGCTTAAAATGTGCAAAGGAACTGGGCTTCCACTATTTCCCTTGGCAGATTATTCTACACTTGGCCGTATCTGTCAGGAAGTTTTTTCTGATTATCTGCCTGAATTTTTTCCTTTCTTAGTTAAGCTCCAGACCACCTTAAATAACTGCACTCCCTGCTTTGTGTTTATGTCCAACAGATATCCATAGATATCTTTTATCACATGATTATCCTTTCCACTTTGCCCTTGGCTTATTGCTGAACCGGGCTACCCATATTTTGTATTCTGGCTCATCCACAACCAAGAGAAAGGCCTCTAAGCTGTGCTCTGCAGAGCTGGTAGACCTGTCCTTCAGCCTCCTTGCAGCTGCTGTATGTAGATCAGAGCTTCTTTAAGCTGTTTGTCAGTTCTCCGGGGGGTTATTTTTCTTCATCCTTGGAGTCATTGTTTACTATTCCATATTGGCAAAGGCAACTCGCTGCATCCTTTTGTGAGGTAAAAAGGATAAACAGCTATCTGAGGGGCCTTGAGGAAAGAGGCAAGGTTTCACGAGTGTGCTGACCCTTGCTTATACAAGCGTTGGAGATGGGAATCAGCAATGGAAAAAAACAGTGCTGCCACAGGAGCTAAGTAACTAAACTGAAGCAGGACAAAATGGAAATGTGATAGAAGAAGTCTGAAGTGCTGGGATCCTCTCCAGGGGCATTTGGTGGCTCTGGGGAAGGAGGAAATAAATCAGATTTTGAAGGCTGCTAGGGTTTTGGCCAAAGTGTAGAGGTTTAGTGGAAGGACCTTTGCAGCAGTAAAGCAATAGCAGTATGGAGATGCCCGACTGCATGAGAGGGGATTCGGCAGCATCCATGTGTGTTTGCAGGTGGTAGGGACCAGGACTTTGGTGTGAGGCTGAGAAGAGCAGAAGCCTGACACTCGTCAGTGTTGATTTCTTTTGAAGCATGTAGAGATGGAAGTGGAGGGTGGCTGGGAGGCTGAGGAAGCAGGCTCTCGTGGTGCTGTGAGGTGGTGCCCATGATGCAGAGCATGGGGAACATCATTGCCTCACCCAGGGAAGCTTCTGACACACTTTCTGTTTCTGATTTCTCCCACCTCCCCTCCCTTTGCTAGACTAAAAGTGCCAGGTTTCGTCAGGGGAAGGAGAACTATGTTGGGGACATCTCCACGGACCTAAAGCAACGCTTAGACAGCATCACAAGCAGCCAGAGCTCAGCAAGTTCTGGGTTTGTGGAAGAGCGGTCCCTCAGCGACGTGGAAGAGGAGGATGGTAGGATATGTTTTCTCCTGGTTTTGGAGCAGCTGTCATTGGTGGAGGCTGATGGGGGACATGGGAAACAGAGTGATTTCCAAATCTTCCTCAAACTGTTTGCAGAGTATTTCCTGGATGACCAAAGTTGCTGAGCTATGGATCACTGTAGTTCAGCATCCCAAACTCCTCACCCAATCCCAGATAACATCCAGGCTGGAAGGGTTCATTTTTAGTGCACTGCCTTTTGGAGAACCATTCCAAGGTCTTCAGGAAAAATCAAGGAGCACAACTTCCAAAGGTAGCATAGAGAGGGTGTGCCAGAATGCTAAATTAATTTCCTCAGTGTTTATCCAGAGGTTAAATATCGTGAAACACCAGCTGCATCACTGCTTATTCACAGAGAAGCTGGATTGCCTTCCTTCTGTGCAGGTGGTCCGTCAGGAACAGGAAACCTGAATTATCCTCTTATTCAAAGCCTCCCCTGGATATACATATGCTTTGCAGTGGTTTCACTGATGTATTTGCCATGTTCTCCTTTGGCAGCGACAGCACAAAGTGCTCACTGCTGCCAAAGTGTTTCAGAGAGCACTTATTTCAGCAAGTGGTGGGATTAGACTGGTCAAGGGGAGGCCGTAGCTCAGCTGCCTTTGTCTCAACTACTACTGAAAATCATGCAATGCAAAGAAAATTATCAGTATATTAATGATCCTAATAGGTAACATCAGGCATGCTCTTTATGAGGTATTCCTACACCATTTTGGTTCTTTCCAGACCTCTTCAGTGTAACCGCTGACCCTCTGAGCCTGGGCTGTTTTTGAAGTGCGTAGGCCTAAAGCAGGCTTCGAGGTGAGGGTTTGAGCCAGAAGAATTGTAGTTTGTGGCAGATTTCTTAAAATCAAGAGCTGCGCACAGAACTTGAGACATATAATTCAGTAGGAACTAAATGCTGAGGTACCTGTTGGATACTTGAGTACATTATTCCTCAAGGTGACTAGAAGGTGAACTTAGGCTTCTTCTACCCAAAATTAGCAGGGCTTTTTGCCAAACTCAAGATTTTCTCCCTGTGGCATATTTTTCCCCCCTAAGGACTAGGTGTGACCTTCTAATCTGCTTCCAAAGTCATCTGCTGAAACCACAGCAGGCCTTCCCTGTCCTAGGAACTCATGAGCTGTAGTTTTGGCTGTTTTTCTTTTGGGATTGTTTCACAAATCTTTCCGCTGGTGGGAACTCTGCACGTCAGTGAGGAAGCCTGGAGTAAAACCCATCATCTCAAAGTGTATTTGAGATATAGGGTCTAGTCTGGTGCAAAATGGATTGCTAGTGCAATTATACAGCCAAAAAAAAAGGGGGGGGGGTGCTTGTTTTGCTCTTCCAGCTCACTGTGACATGAGGTTAAGATGGACATTTACCTAAGAAGCAGTTATGGGTAAAATCAGTGACAAAGGGCATGCCTGACTGTTGCCTGATTCTTTGCAGCTGGTCCTGAAGACCTTTGCAAGAACCCTTTGACCATGGAGGACCTCATCTGTTATAGCTTCCAGGTGGCGAGAGGAATGGAGTTCTTGGCTTCACGCAAAGTAAGGAACTTCTCAGGAAGAGTGGCATGTTATTTATTTGACTGTAGGAAATAGTGCTGTAGGTCTGTGGAAGGAAACAGCGTGTTCATCTTTGGACTAGCAGTCATCCGCAACATTTGCTTTTTGCCCTGAGACATATCTGAATCGTAAATATTACAGAGCGAAACAGCCCGTGCGTTTATTGACACAAATGTTAGTGATCTGTATAAGGTTTATGGGTCACCGCTTCATAGAAGAATGATTAAGTAGTTGGAGGAGGGGAGCTGATGTACGAGGATGACGAATTAAGGACAAATCCCTGGTAAATGGAGCTACACTAGAGAGGAGAGCTTGCTCTGAGGAAGTTGCCTGTAACTTGTGGAAGGAGAGACAATGCTCATCTACCAAACTTTGTGGATATTGTCCCTTCAAAGAATCTCTTAACAAACAATTAATGCCCTGGTTGTTGATAGCACCTCACCTGCATTTTAAACTTCTATAAGTGCATCTCCATGGTTTGATCCTAAATATGTATAGTAAATGTTTAAAAGGATGTAAATTTTTGTAAAAAAAAAAAAAATGCCAGTGAGAATGAGGAATTCCCTGCAGTGGTATAAAAAAGATTACTTGGAAATGGGAAAAGGAAATAGAAGTGGAGAATATAGCACTGCTCTAGAGTGCAGGCTAGGTCTGCATGACAGGTGTCAGAACTTTTTCTAAAAATGTGCATTTGTCCACTTTTATGCATCCTGGTCAGTGTGTATATGTAAAAATAGGTCTTTCCTTGATCTGTATTTCTAATCCATACTAGAAGCAAATCCGCAGCTACTTTCAGAGCCTAGATTTTTTAATTTGAGCTATTGAAGATTGAGTTTTGAAGTTTTTGGTTGTTGGCTATGCTGTCATTCTGCATAAATAAAGTCATGGAATTTTCTCTCTCTAGTTGGGATTAGTTTGTATTGGAATCGAATTGGCGTTTTAGTCTGGTATGTTTTTCAGAGCAAGAGTGGAGTATACAGATTTTAGTGAACCTTAATAAATCTAAAGGTAATCAGATCTGAACCTGTTTTGTGTCAGCTTCTTAGGATAAATAATTAGCTAACTTCAAAGGCCCTTTCTGCGTAGTGGATAAACAGATGCATGTTTGTATTTGGGAACACAAGTATTCCTGAGCCAAATCAGTTGTGACCATCAAAAAAGCACTTAAAATCAGTAACAGTGGATGCTGAGGTTTCGTTTTCTTGAAAGGTTTTAAGAATTATCTGGCCTTTGAGGGTAGGAGAGCACATATGTGAAAGAGATCAGCCTTGCGGTCGGAGCTGTGACAACAGGCAGCATATAAAGTTGTTTACTTCTCTTTGCAGTGCATCCACAGGGACCTGGCCGCTCGTAATATCCTCTTGTCAGACAATAACGTGGTCAAAATCTGTGATTTCGGCTTGGCTCGAGATATCTACAAAGACCCGGATTATGTCAGAAAAGGAGATGTAAGTTTCAGACTCTCTATTTGAGAGAGATAATGTTTTTCACCTTAAATGGCTTTGTGGAAACTCAGTGTTTTACTGAGCCATGATATTTATTTATTTTTTAATGAAAATGCTTTCAGGCCAGACTACCCCTAAAATGGATGGCACCAGAAACTATTTTTGATAGAGTATATACCATTCAGAGTGATGTGTGGTCCTTCGGAGTTCTGCTGTGGGAAATATTTTCATTAGGTGAGTCATTTTAATTTTATTGACCTTCTTAAAATTTAAACAACAGAGTCTGTTGAAGAAAACAGTCAGAGTGTTCTTGGATTCTCTTCAGCACTTTTTTTTTACTTCTCAAAGATTTCCTGTTTATTTTCTCCATCAAAATGAAACCCTCAAATTTCCTTAAAAATGCAAATGTGGGAACATGGACTTGAATGCATCTTCATACAATTTCAGTATGTGATTATGTGCCTCATTTAGTCAATCAGTTGCTGTTGCCATCATAAATATAAATTGTTTGCACATCCAAATATGCTGAACTACCTTATTAACTCAGGCCATAGTGGATTATATGTCTGAAAATGAATTCCAGATCTTAAAGAGCCTAATGCATTCAAATTACCATTGCTCTCATTTTAGGCGCGTCACCATACCCCGGAGTGAAAATTGATGAGGAATTTTGCAGAAGACTGAAAGAAGGAACAAGAATGAGAGCACCAGACTACACAACACCAGAAATGTAAGAAAACATTCTTTCAGCTGCCACAGTTACCCCACAGCAATAACAGGTGTTTAAGCAAGCAATAGGTTCTGTTTTCTTTAGGATGGTATTTTAATGGGCTTGTCCTTCCAGGTACCAGACAATGCTGGATTGCTGGCATGGAGATCCTAAGCAGAGACCAACTTTTTCAGAGCTGGTGGAGCACCTGGGGAATTTACTGCAAGCCAACGTCCGTCAGGTACATGAAATGTATTCTCTGATTACTAAAACTACCAATTGAACCTCATCCATATCACCAGCCACCAGAAAATACCATGGATGGGTACTGACCGCTGGAGCCATGGGAGAGCCTTTCCTTCTTCCACTGCTCCCAACAAGCAGTTGGGATGACTGGCAAAGAAGAATGATCCCTGCTCCAGGAGAGCCACCCAGAGCTGGATGCACAGGACTATGTCCAGGCAGCATCTGAAGATCTCCAAGGAGAGAGTCCACAGACTTATGTTTCTTATGTACAGTCTTTTTTTTTTTTTTAATGTATATCGAACCATAACCTGGTATAGTTGGATTACTAATGATTTAGACTCCTGTCATGAACTATAGTGTACTGTGACTACAAAAGACAAAAATTATTTACTGTCTGGTAACTAATAGCTAATTATGTGTGTGTCATATCATAACCCAAAAGAGAAAGATGAAAAAAAAATAGGGAGGAGTTGGAATCTACTAAAGGATTTCTTATGGCACTACAAATAGATACACAGTACTGAAGGATGCATAATCCAATTTTTCATGCCTAAGAGCATAAATTTAAATAAGTGGAGAAAAGTTTTTAAAATATCATACTTGTTATTCACATCAAGTGAGATTCTGAAGTATTTATATAAAAGTTACTTTTTGCTATCTCCGTTTCATTCTTTTTTTCGTTTACCTCATACATGTAACTTAGTCTTTATGATTTATATCCTGTAATCCAATTCAATCTCATCTTCCGTTTAGGTCTATTTTTTTTCTTGAGATTCATGTACTTTGCATTATTGGGATTCAAAAATTACTGAAAATAACATTTTTTTATTTCAAAGACATCAAGAAAAGACTCTGCATACACATTTTATTACGTCATATAAATATATATCATATAAAATTCCCATTTTTTAATCTTAAAATACTTGCCAGGGGTTCTTTAAGTTTCCTTTTTTTTTAATGTAGCTGCTCCTGCAAAGCTGATATAATGCTTGTAATTTAAGAAAGCAGACCAGGTATCTCTGCTGAACTGACTCATTCTCCATATATGTGTGTGTAACTGTATATCTCTATGGTCTATTTAATTTTTGTATTTTTTTCACTGCATTCTACAGGATGGTAAAGACTACGTTGTCCTTCCTTTGTCAGTATCGCTGAATATGGAAGAGGATTCGGGTCTCTCTCTCCCAACTTCACCTGCTTCCTGTAGGGAGGAAGAGGAAGTCTGTGATCCTAAATTCCATTATGACAACACAGCAGGAATTAGGTATTTTATATGGTGGACATCCTATTGGGGCCTCTGGGCAGTTTTTGTTCATGCTGGGGGCAGGGAAAATGAAAGGAAGAGACTTCAGCTGCTCTGCTCCATATTTAACCTCCTCTATAGGGATGAGAATAAAGGTTCTGTAGGCAAAAACAGGTTTCTTACCTTCCCAAATACTAATGATAACCTTTAGATTTTTTTCATTATCCTTTTGGTATTTAGTATTCTCTTTAAAAGGAAAAAAAAAAAAAAGTCCTGCAAGAGTATTGTTAGTTTTTAAGAAACAGAGCAAATACGAAGTTGTATTGATCCGATTCAAGTGTGTTCACACTCTTACATTGCAGCACCCTTAAAAAAAATAATGGTAATAGATCTGTCGATAAGTAGCCTCGCTGGCATTTCCCCTCCCAACATGAAATGTTGGTACATAGGTCATGAATTGATAGCCAAGGGGAATGCAAGGTAAATTGTCACTGGGTTTTGTCCACTGCTTGCTTCTGTTGTGCTGCTGGGGTATCCGTGATGGACCTGTAGTGGTAGGTGCTGTGGGGTATTGTAGCAGAGATGAATCCCCTATGTGGTTCTGGGAAAGACTATGTAGGCACAGTGCTTTTCACACTTCAGTTTAACGCTTCAGTCCTAGAGATGAACTTTCAGCCTTGTGTTTTAGTAGTGGGGCACTCCAAAATATAAATTTTTAAAGCACAAAAGTCTGTGTCCTGCTCTCCACAAAAGTATTAGCTATGAGGAGAGGCTGATGACTACAGCCTTTAAATCAAAGCTGGAGGAGGAGAAGCAAGCACAGGGAAAACACAGAGAATATTAAAAATTATTTAGATTTCTGAGGCAAATTAAAATCAGCAGGAGGCTGGCAGAACTTGGCACAACCAGACTCAAAAGCTGGGAAAGGGGATGAATGATGCCTTCAATTGCCTCCAGCTTTGCACAGGTGTATGCAGGCTTCTCTTCCAATTCCACAATGCCCAGAGTGACTTTTTTTCATTAGCTGTCAGGAACATAAATTAGCCCTGTTTAACTGAGACAACATCCTTTTCACTCCATATGCACCAAGAGAGAAAGCTGGGGGGTAGCTGTTGTGCTTGCTGTATTAGTTCCTTCATGAAAGTCTGGTGTGTTGTGTTTTGTTGTTTTTTTTGTAGTTGTTTTTTTCATGGATGTCATCCTGACCAGAGGGCTTCTTCTGGAGAAGAGCCTTCATGAGGGATGTAGTGCTGCCTGTTGTGATCCCCATGGCTTAAGGGCGGCAGTCTGCAGAGTCTGCTGTTGTTGTCCTAGGTCCAGCCAGGGGTCTCTGAAGTTCAGCCCAAAGAAAGAGACACATGCCTTTGCTCCAGGCTCCTCTGTTTATTATACTTCTGAGCAAAGCTTGCAGGAAGTGAAGGCCTCCAGCATAATTGAGGAAAGGAGCTGTTTTTTCAAAGCTGTTTCTTAGAATTTGCTCAGAGATCAAGGTTGTCAGGAGCAGAAGGTCAGAAACTTGCCACTTTCTAGGCGGCTCATCCTTTTCAATAAATGGATATTTTGAGGTTTGCATAATATGTTTTGACACAAGGATAAATTTCTCTGTAGGGAGATAAAAGGATTCTGATATCATAGTGCTGTTTGCAGCCAAGTTGTGGATACTGGACACTAAGTTTTTGTTTTTGTTTTCTTTTTAGTCAATACCGGCAAGGTAGCAAAAGAAAAAGCCGACCTGTGAGTGTGAAAACGTTTGAAGATGTCCCATTGGTAACCACTGTAAAAGTTGTTCAGGAGGTGAGTTTGTCTGCTGTTTGTATTTCTTTCCCTTTTATTGATGTGTATTTTTTTTCTTTTTTTTTTATTCCTTTACATTTAATGCATTTTAACACCTTTACAGGAAAACCAAACAGATAGTGGGATGGTTCTTGCATCTGAAGAGCTGAAGACATTGGAAGAGAGAGACAAAGAAGTGAAAATACCCTTTAGGTAAGGCTCAGGCTGCAAAGAGGACTGACTTTTTCTTGCAGTAATTCAGAACACTTATAGCTTTGTAAATTTTCTTAAAACATAAAATCTTTTCTTACTATATATTTAAAACACACCGAAAGAAAAGCTGTGCATTGTATGTCTGGTCATCCCCATTTGGTACCAAGAGAGGGAAGGTAACACAGCTGCTGCAAGCATCAGGCAGCACCACAGAAGGGACTTGTATTTATCATCTGCAAAAGCATCAAATACCCATTGAAAGAACCAAGCCAGTGCACACAACTGGAATGACAAAGAGCTCTCTTTTTTTCTAAAGCTGACTCTTTAGTTTTCAGGATGTACCTGGGTGTATTTTCAGAGCATTGTATAGAGCTTTAATTGTGCGGTTCACAGGAAACACAGTGGCATTCATGTAGCTGAAACCTCACGTATGCTCTCTGAGAGCTTCTCAGAGGAATTATTTTGTGCAAACAAAGGTATAGAGCAGTTACAATTGTACCTTGGATTAATTATACAAAGCGTCTCAAAATTTTCTCTCACTTTCATTTGAGGTCACAATCTATCTCCCTGCACTGCTATAAAATCAAGTATCTTTTTCATGCATTAGTGAAGTTAGGGCGTGTAAAAAAAGCCTGTCCTTATAATCAAACACGTTTAAAAGGGCTTAAAGCCAGTTTTATCAAATACATGATTTTGCTTTTGTTGGTGCCGTCATGGAAAACAGCTGCCACCAGAAGACAAGTCTCAGGGGCTCTCTCTGATTTCCTTCCATTTGCTTTCTTTGCAGCACGCTGGTGCCCAGCAAGAGCAACGAGTCCGTCATGTCGGAAGCCTCCAACCAGACGAGCGGGTACCAGTCCGGGTACCACTCGGACGACATGGACACCACCGTCTACTCCAGCGAGGAGACCGAACTCTTGTGCACCCGGGAGGCTTCTCCTGCCCTCTCCTGTGCGCAGGGGCTGCCATATGATGGTGCCACGCCGCTGCCATCCCCACCGCTCTAGGGCAAAGCCAGCGGCTCCAGGTCCCCTGTGATGTGCCTTCCTTGCCTGGGCTGGCGGTATTCGGGTTTGATGTGTACAGAGACCACGTCCGCAAGACTAGGAAAAGACGTTTTTTTTTTTTTTGTGAAGAGGACACGGGGGCATCTTGCAGCGAAGAGGCGCAGTGCCAGGCTGTGGGGTGCTTTCCTCCAGAGATGCTGGTGGCCGAGGACATTCAGCTCTGGCTGGGGTGTGTGGGTGCAGTGCCGACCCGATGACACAGGCAGCTTTGTGGCCTTTGGGACCCTTGTGACATGCCAAGTATCTGACCAACACAGGCAGCGGCAGGACATTCAGCTTAACTGTTTCTAGTTGTACGAAATAAAGGCACAGCCCTGCTCTATTTTTTTTTTTCCCGGCTGGACTCCAGGAAGGAAACAGCACGGCACTGGCTTCTTGTTTCTCAGAGTTATCCCTTGCCTGCACCTCCACAAACAAAAAAAGGAACCTCCAGCTCAAGGCTCTGGCACTCACCGACAGCCTGAGGCTAAACATAGGCAGGGCTAAATATAGGTGCGGGCGATGGTCTCTGTCCTTGGCAGAGAAAAAAGTTGCTGTACCAGACCTCATGAGCTGTGTCCCCATAGGGAAGACTTGCCTGGTTAGCGGCAGGGAGCCGAGTGATGGGATGTGAGTGCCTGGGACATGCCTCCCCTTCAGGGGTGGCCCAGGCAGTCCTGTGGTCCCAATGGGGTATCCTAAGCACACCCTACTTTCTCATCTCACCCCCTTCCCCAGATGTAGTCAGGGTCTTTCACTCGCAAACTCTAAGTCTGCACCGGCAGAGACTGGGGTTTCTGCAGTCTTGGGAATCCGTGACTGGTTTCATGGCAGCTCCAACCTTCTCTGAGGCACGAGGTTGTAACTAAAGGTTGGACAACTTCTGACCTGTGCTCTTGTAGTCACAGAGCTCCATTGATGGACACAATGCAGGCTACAAGGTTTTAAAATGTAAAGCTATTTCTACCGAACTCTTTTTTTGTATTTTTATAATGTTGTTTTTTGGTTTTGTTATTTTTTTTTTGGCTTGTTTGTACTTACTATAAAGTCAAATGCTGGGAACCATGAGTATAAGGCATATACAGTATTTATAGCCTCTCTATGTAGAAATAAATGTAATATATTAAAATATAAATATATATTATATAATGTATATTGTACTACTCACATTTTGTATCAGTGTTCTGTAGCATTACAAGGGTCACAATATTTTAATAGATAAATCTTTTCATTTTATTAAAAGGGTCCAGAAATTTAGAGGCGAGGGCTATGAGTAGATCTTTTCTTGCATGTATTTTCTTATATCCTATCTATTGACAGGGAAATTTATCACGTGCTACTTATTTCAAGTGCTGTTTAACAAATCTAGCTATTTAGGACATTGTACAGGTCTAAGAACATTTTTTGGACACCTAGAGTAAAGAAACTTCAGCAATTTTTAACAGTTGGAAGTAATTGAATTTAGAGAGCTGGTCTGAGGAATAGACTGCTTATAGAGACTGAATCTCCTCTGAAAGGCTTTATTGTGCTCTGTTAGGGAAGGGTTGATCTAATTGTGTTGTGGCTTCTGCCTGGGGAGTAGCAGTTTCCCTTAAAGCCTTATTCATTTTTTCCCACTTGTCTTTCTTCGCTCTCACTTCTTATAGCTAAAATGTTGGCCCCTGCTCTTATGTAGCAATGCATTGCTATATTTTAATTCTGTACTTAAAACTCCCACCTTTTTGCCCTGTTGTCCCCTTTTTGGCCATTTCTTCTGCCCTGTGAACACCTTCATTCTCAGTGCAATCCTGACCAACATTAGGCTATCAGGACTCCAAGAACTGTAGCAGCTGATGCTAAAAAATATGCAAGGGAAATTAAGCCACAACATCAGACTTGATTTCACCTTCTCTTATTGCAGTTTGAAATGAAACCTTTATAGGCTACTGCATCATGAGGGCACTTGCCCAGAAAGTGGGAGATGTCACCTGTAACATCCCCTAAACATTGCCCTGTTCAATACAGGGCAAACACCTTCTGTGCGTGAGATTAATGCCCCAGCTACAGGGCTTTGGGTGTCCAGCTTCAGACATTTCTCCATTCCTCTCCTTGAAGCATTTTACAGCCAGGAACACAAGAGTTGGGAGATCAGATATGGATCAGAGTAAGCAAGACACTTCTTAGGTCTGCTGTAAGAGCTCCTAGGAAGGATTTTACATAAAAGTTGTCATGTATATGTTTGACATTTATCTTCCTTGCCAGGCAATACACTAGCCAGAAGGCTACACTTGACAGACTATGTTGTACCCCTCAAAACCCGTCCCCATCAGTATTCTTCAATATCTTTTCTTCTGTATGTTGATATAAGATAAAGACAGTGGCAAAAGTTTGATGGGTATCCTGCTAAGCCACATGTTGGCAAGTCCTGGCTTGGCGGTAGAAATGGAGATGGTCATCAAAGATCATCTGCCCTAGATCTGAAGTTCCCCAGGTTTTGGGATGTTCAGGTTAGATGTTTAAGTTTTGTAGTTTTTATTCCATCTTATTGTAACATACAGTATGTGCCACACACACGTTTTTAGATTCTTCCCTGTGTGCTAGTAGTACCTATCAAACAGTCCTTCACTGTGATGCAAATTGATGAAGATATAATATACCCATTTCAGCTAATGAGCTTGCATTTATTATCCCTGTTAGCCAATGAAATTGTCTTGTTCATCCTAAACATTTTAAAGATGTCTGGGAAATGTGGGAACTAGCACACACCTGGTTTAGGAAAGGAAATTAGCTTTTTTTTTTTTAAAAAAAAAATAATACATATATTCAGTTTCATGAGCAAGCAAAGCTTCTATAAATGCATTCATATATTTGGCACCAAGATCCACAATTCTTTTCTTAGACCATGGCTTTTACATCCTTTAAAACACCTGGACTTTTTGTTGTATTCTGAATACAACACATTCAGCTAAACCCCAGAAAGGCTACATCTGTCTCGATATATGTCTTACATTCCAAAATGGCTATTTCCAATGAAGCAACCAACATAGCGTGGTTTTGCCGGCTTTATTCCCATTCTGCAGCCATGCAGTGAAGTGTCAGCTTTTGGATCAGCGTCCTTACCCATGAAATGCATGGGAGATTCCAGCTCGGATCTGAGCCTGATGAGCTGCAAAGAGAAGGGATGTTTGTGAGGTTAGGGATACAAACCTATTGCTGTGAGCAGCTGGGTAGGAGTAGGAAGAAATAACAATGGGGTTGACTCCTCCTTTTCAGCAGGACTGCAAAAATGAACTGCAATGCTGCTAGGTTTGTGTATGGGGAATCAAGCAGAGCACAGCCAGAAATAGGTAGTATTGGGGCTTGAAGATTGCTCAGAATTAGCAATTGTCAGTGCAAACACAGCACATCTGAAGAATGTATGAGCATTCAAATGGTGGCAAGGTACTTCTCCAAGCAAAAGATATTACAAAATGTATTTTTCATGGAAATGTCTTAGCAAACAAAGTCTCTGCCTAAACTTTTCTTATTAAAACACCTCCACACACCAACTGTATTTCATACAAGCATGAAAACTTTCAGCTGAGAGTGTTACGCTGATCCTCCATCTCTTCTTCGGATGTGATTGTCCCCAAGTACCATGCTGGACTTTTGGGAACAAGTACTCATTAATTCTAAAAGCGGCATGTGACTAAAAAAGACTACAGTTCCAGAGCCATTGAAATCGGGGACAGAAATTTCCTCCTAATTACATTTCTTTTTGGTGGTTCTATGACTGGAAAACATACTTGGGCAGCGTGGATAGCCTCCAGATAAAAGGCTGGAATTTGCTATTTTTATGTGAAACATTTCCAAGCCGTGAATCATCTGAGGTTTCCCCTCATCACTGATACTTGAGTACACACCCTGTGTTACCTCACAGTGTGGGACCCTAACAAAGCAACAGCGAGGGCAAGGAAAACAAACTTAACGTTTTGTTCTTGCTAATTGACAAATTTATTAGGGACAGAAGTTAACCAACAAAGACCTTTTCTTTGGACTCCAGCCCTGAATCTTCATTCTGCCTGGCTGAGCATTGCAGTCTGTCATAATATATGTCCTCAGCTTCTGAACCCCTGACATTCGGGCTGGTTAAGGCCCAGAAGGTCATTGGGAAACGTAGCAGGAGCTCTTAACATATGGTGCTGATAAACATCTCAGCATCAGAGATAAGGAGCTGGTCAAGGTAATCTTAGGAAGCTGGGGGTTTGTTGCCATAAAACTATACAATGTAAAGCCTAATCCCTACACAGATTTAATTAGCTGTTAAATGTATCAGGTTCGTGATGAAGGGTGTTCTGGTTACCTACATGTTATTCACTGACTGCCACCAGTTGATTCAAATGCGAAGTATCTCTGCCTTGCAGCTTGTTAGGGTGACTTGTTATGGTGAATGATAGCTGCTTGGTCAGTTTAAGAAAAGAAAAAAAAAAAAAAAGGCAAATGAATTTAATTTCCAGGACCAGCTCTAGTGTCAGACAGAGGCTATGGTGCCAGGAAAAATGTCAGTGCCATGTCATTTGCTGAGTCTTCATCAAAATAAGGCTTTCTTGAAAGGTAGACTACATGACCCAAGGTTTATGAGTCTCAGTTCTGTTTTCTGGGGTAGCTGAAGATGTTTGGCATCCCACAGGGCTGCTTCCTTTGGCTCCACACTACTCTCTGTATAATCATGCCAAGCAGCTTCCCAACTCTAGCAACGGTTCCACAAAAGCGAGTGGAAATGGAGCTGCTTTTAGTTTTATTTCTCTTGGTCTGTTTTCCCACTGCAGCCAGGAGCATGACTGCAACACGTTACAGATATACCCAAGACAGTTTAACTTCTGCCAGGTTAAGCAGTGATATCGGTGAGGGCTTGGCAGGCTGGGCTCAGCCGGGAGCAGCCTGGCACATCCACCGTGGGGCACACACACAGCAGAACCTGTGCCCCTGGCATCAAGCTCAGGAGCAGAAATCTGGCTGCTTTGTACACGTCTGTACATGCCACAGTCACATCATCAGCTGCAGTGCACCCACTTTTAGGAATAACCACAGGGAAGCAAGTTGGGTTTTGTTACTGGAGGCTGTCACACTTCTGGGTATACTGAACTCTCCCATCTTTATACCTGTGCCACGCACCATGGCAGCAAAGATTATATGTGACGTTTTGTTTCCATGGTTTTGTAATATCATTCCCACCACCTCTTTCCAGACTATGGCCTTGGGGGTTGAGACTGACTGCCTGGACTCAGCAGTGCTGCACTGGCATGGGGTAGGGGAGAGGAGAGGTGCAAAAGACTGAAAGAAGTTTTAATGGCTGCACATGTCCTTTATGGACATGCATCTACACTTGTCCTGGAGAACTGTGCTTTAGCACCAAGAACTGAGCAAGAGAAAAGTTTTTTTTTAGATTTTTCTAGTGATTCACTTACAGATTTGCACTAGGTGCACTGTTTATTATTTCCTTCCCCATGAACAGACTATAGGGTAAAAGTTGAGCAGATAGGCAGTGTTCGAACAGCAATAGGCCCTTAAGTTTCGAGACCTTTGATGGATTTTCCACTTTGTATCTCCAACAACCTGCAGAGAAGGCCGCGTGGTGAGGAGGTGACATCTGCTTGGCAGGGTTCCCAGAAGGGTCTCCACGAGATGCCCGGCTTCCTCCTGGAGGAAGGAGGGTGTGGGACAGCCACTGGCGGATGCGCCACAGCCTTCGCCAGCATCAGTCAATGTCAAGATCCGCCTCGCCGGCATCTTCTCTGCCTTGCTATTTTGGGCTGGGGAAAGGCTTCTAAGGGCTGGGCTGAACTTGTCTCCTGTGTGTTCGATTTCATCCCCTTCCCAGGCTGTTTGCCCTGGCTCCTGGCTGGCTCCGGGGAGGGATAAGATGCAGAAAGCAGAGGCTGTATTGCTCAAATACAGCACATCCAGGGGCACCACTTACTGCCGCAAGCCAGCAGAACAGAGTGAAAGTATGGCCTATCTTATCAGTGACTTAGAGAGCTAAGGCTCAAGGGCATAAAAACTCTCTTTAAACTCAGGATAATACCCATAAACAGAGCCCTCAAGAGATAACTTCACAAGTGGAACTTTTTGGGTGCACTTACGTGTAGCTTTAAATTACAGTCACAAAGACATCTCGATATTTTCTGATAAACTTCCTCAACAGGCAACAACTATTTACCATTACAGTTTAGTTAAGTACTAAAACAGCAGGGAATGCACAGATAAAACGATACAATTATTAACGTATAGTTTGGTAATGCTATCAGAACAATGGCTGTAGGGGGTTTGAACATCTTCTCAGGCTAATGCTGGTAATTTTTCAGGAGGATTATTAAGTTTTATTAGCAATTTGCATCTCAGTATAATTATATGGATATTAGAGAAATCAATATTGTATAATGTAGAGTCCCTTAATGGCTACACAGTTTGCTGAGTCTGTTATGGGACCAGCTTTAAAAACAATTTAAGGAGGAATCTTTATAATTTTGCCAGAATTGGGCTTTGCGTGATGAGATGGATGCCTTAGACATTGAAGAGAGAATTACAATGTCTGCCCTCAACCTTGAAACTTTGGGTTCAAGTGGCAGTTTTACAAATAGACTACAGAAAGTTCTTGCTGTATATTTAAACATCTTACCTACACTCTGACTGCTGTTTATTCATTGATATGTTCATTGATATTCCTGAACACTACAAAGCTGTCAAACAAATCAGTATCATAAACGTTTGTCACCCACTGCAAAAATTCACTGATCTAAGGTGCAGAACTGTCTGTCACACTAGTGTCCGCAACAGATTTATCATCTAACTTCACAAAATGCTTGTATTTTTGTATTATGGTGTTCTCTCTTTATTTAAAGACTTTTTCTTAGGTCTGGGCATATGGGAGTTATCAGAATTTAAATATTTTTATTCTCTTCTGTAAAAAACAACCTGAGATAAACTTGGGTTATAATTCACTAGTGTCAAGCAAGAAAACCAATATGGAATCAATGGTTTAGAAAGGGCAGAGACAGAGATGGGGCTATAAAGCAGAATACTTTCAAAAGCAGCCATGCTGGGGCAGGATGTGAGCAGTGGAAACACAAAGCCAGTCCCAGGAAGCTGAGTAATGCTCAGGGTGAAGAACATGGAACATCTTTAGGCCAATGATGCTAGGCTCTACTTCTGTTGAGCTGTGTTTGTTTGTTTGTTTGCTTGTTTATTTTTGATAGGTTACTTTAACTCTAATAAATCCCAGGACACTGCTTGCTAGGCCCTACAGTTACCAAGGGGTGTGGCAACGGCTGGAGGGAAGAAGGTGGGTGCTGGCAGTGGTGGAGGAGCACAGTTCTCCCAGTGCCCCTGCCTGCCTCTTCTGGCTAAAATTGCCTGTCTATATCAAGCCATTTGGCTGAAAGTGGTCTTTTCCAGAGGTACCAGCACAGCTACAAAAGGGGCAGGGCAACCCACTGCTCTATCTGAAGAATTTTGGAAAACTGCAGGAAGGGCATCTTTCACTGTTCCCAGTTTTGGCTGAAAAGACTTCAGGTAAATTTGGAGATACTCCTGAAGAAGCTTAACACCCACAGCAATGCAGTTCTCTGCATTTCTTTTTCTTCAAAGACTGATAATATTTTTCTAGCTCCTCACATACTTAAGTATCTCAGAGAGGGAGAAGTGTAAGGAGAAACTATTTTCTGTTTCCTCCAGCACAAGAACTAGAAGAGTGTCAGTGGATGAGTTCAAAACCAACACAAGAATATACTTTCTCCTGTGCTTTGTGAATTTGTGAAGCCTATTTCCACAGGGTGTTAATATTTCCATCCAGAAAACAGTGAGGGAAATTAATGGAAGAAAGCATGCAGATGTACTAGCTATTAAAATGTAATCTCAAAATAAAGTAACCTCTGAGCTTCAAATCTTGGAAAACTGGGACAGGATATTTGGGAGAAGTTTCTCCGTGTCCTTATCCTGTTCTTTATTTCTTCCTTAGTCTTCCACTAAATCTTCCACTTGACTGCTAAATCTCTCCAAATGATGCATTGGTATCCTGTGGTATGACCCCCCTGAAGTTTTTATAAGCTAACTTGTTAAGTTTGTATAATTAACTAAAATATTGGCTTTACAAAGCAATTCTCTGCAAGAGTTACAGTTCTCAGGCTGCACGTGGAAGACTGTAATGGCATTTTTCAGCAATAAAAGTGCAACTCTTGGCCAAAATGCTCTGCAGTGAGCACCGTGTGGGTTAATAAAGGGAGTTCTGCTGGAGTTGCTCCGAGTGGTACTGAGCCCTTGGAAAATGAGTGTCTCCAAAACCAGAATGAGCCTGTGCTGGGTCAGGGTACCCTGCCTGTGTGAGCACAACCTGCCCTCTGCTTTCAGCGAAGCTCCAGCGCCACCATGTACCAGCCGCACAGACCCTGCTTCGTGTCAGCAGCTTGTGCAAGAGTCGTGCAACCTTTTATGAGGGACTTTAAGCCCCAATTTTCAGCCTTCTGGCTGCAAATAAACAATGCATTCCTGGCATTTCAAGTACACAGTCGGAATATCCTCAGCTCCGGCAGGCTGATGACAAGTTGTGCAGAGGAAATCTTCTGCAGCCTCAGGAACTGATGGGTTTCCTACTCATTCTGAACAGATTGACTAGTGCTAAATATACATATCCTGCATTTCCACACAGTCTTGGCAAAGAGGTCGACCTGTTTACTCTTTTTTTTTTTAAGACAGAGAAATAACACAAGATGAATGTAAAGCGGTAATTAATAAAGGAAAAACTAAAGCACATTTTTCTTACCACTCCATGCTTCTAGCTCAAAGTGTGCTAAACACTAAACCAGACTGTGCTCAACAATGCAGAGAGGAAAAAGTCATTGACATTGCATTGACATGCATTGACATCATTGGGAAGCACACGCAGGGAGTAATTTTACAAGGAAATATTTTCTGGAGAATAAAGCATGGAAGTGCTAAACAATTGCTGAAAGTCAACGAGATGTAAATGCTGTTTACTACTGTGTCTTCGTGTTCCCCTGCTGTGTTAACCTTTATGAGATACTCAGATACTTTGGGAAAATCTCCAGTGACAAGACATAAATAAATACAGTGAGCTTGGTCCTGGAGATGTTAGGACTCATACATTCACAGCTCCTCTGCAGACAATTGACTGCCCAGAATATGAGCTTGAGCAGAAAAGCGCCATCAGATGTTAAGTCTGCTATTTACAGCCCTGAGCACCGGTCCACTAGTGCTACAGCTCTGCCACCCTGTGCATGGGTAGTGCTTGCTGGGGTGTACATAATAAGATGTGGGTACAGGTGGTGTACAAGCTGCATGTGATGTTTTCTGGTAAGAGACTTTTGTAGGACCCTTACACAGCAGTCAAATTGCTTGACTCCTTCCAAACCTTTCCCATATGGCTGAAGAAATTAAACAGACACGCTCGCTGTAAGTGAGACATAAGTGTGAGAGAGATGGACAGTTTTTACAGGTTTCCTCTGCAAATATTTCTGTAACTTTGTAATGTAGGATAATTTCAGAAAAACCTTACTGCGCTCCCCTTTTACAAAGACTCTACCTTCAGAATTTAAGATTTCCCCTTAGATGTTAATTATTCAGATAGCTTTTTTCCTGCTTTCTCACTCCCTTGCTTCACATGTTCACTGACAACATTGCGTTCACCCACCTCACTATCTTTAAAGCAAGGTTGTACAAATCTGGTCTAGCTTTTCTTAATTATTAATGGGGATATATAGACACACACATAAAACTGTGGTTGGCATTGTCAAAGTGCCAACAAAGGAGCCCATGGCCCCTCCTACCCCAGAGATATTACTGTCCTCCAGCCCTCCTCCTCCTCCTCCTTCCCTATTTGAGGCTTCAGCTGGGAGCTCCAGGTCCCCAGGGTGGCCAGCATGGGTGATCCCTCATCAGGAGACGTTTCTCCTCTGCTCTCTGAGCCTGGAATGGCTCCAGCTCTTGAGGTCACATTTCTTATTGCCCAATAAGTCACAAAACCCATTTCAAGTCTTTCCCCTACACTAAAGTATACATAGAATAATGAAATGGAAAACTAATGGATTAAAATGATCAGTAGATTAAAATTTACTGTGAGGAGCAAGAAGGGGGGACAGACAGACAGTGTGATTACATTACAGTGATTTCCTGGATGGAGTCTGCTTGAACCATCAATGTTACACAAAAGATTAAATGCCAGAACCTTGATGCACAACATGCCACAACCTTTTAATATTCTGTCTAGAGAGTTCAGGGAAAAATTAAGTGCTTTCTCTAAAGTTCATTTCATTTTTGTCCTCATACAAGCCCTCTCTCTGCAAGGAACATCATCCTGCAAAAGGAACCTTCATGAAACTTTGTCCTCACAGAAATTTAGGAGTGTTTCACCTTTGATTTTAATCCGGCCAAGATTTTACTCATTGCTATCTCTGCAAGATCTCATAAACCGTGTGTACAAAAGTCACCTTTCACTGGTCTCACAGTATTAGAAGCCCAAGGGACAGTATCTGTGGAAAAAAAAAGCAACAAGGCAAATTAGACAACAATAACCTGGGCTTCTCCCTACAAAGCAGCAGTCCCCTCCCAGTGCAGCTAAAGGAAGCAACAAGCCAGATGAGGAAGGTAAACTTGGGATCTGAAAGGAAAGAGTTTCTGGCATTTATAAAAGTCAGAGGTTCACACGGAAACTTAGTTACAGCACTGATCCTCTCCCATCTATTTCAGGACACACAGTCCTTTTTTGACTATAATATTTGACTAATTACTTTTGGAGAATTTCTCCTCTTTTTAACCCCTTGTGTGGAAAATTTTGCACTAATTTGAACTCATATTGCCAGCTAGAATATATGAAATGGGAGCTGAACATTGAAGTTCATTGTCTGAACAAGAACAGAGGGAAAACTAAATCATTGCTTCACCATGTGGTCTTTAGTGGAGTCATTTGACCCATCTTTTCATGTGATTAACAAACCCACAGCAAGAAAAAACAGAAGCAGGGCCAATTCTGATATCAGATGAGAGCGCACTCTACCACAGAATCACAGAATCACAGAATCATCCAGGCTGGAAGAGACCTCCAAGATCACCGAGTCCAACCTCTGACCTAACACTAACCAGTCCTCTGCTAAACCATATCACTAAGCTCTACATCTAAAAGTCTTTTAAAGACCTCCAGGGATGGTGACTCAACCACTTCCCTGGGCAGCCAATTCCAATGCCTATCAGGCATTTTGGTAAAGAAGTTCTTCCTAATACCACCTCCTTTGGGTCATTGATAAAGAATGCTGTTAAATACAAGAGGTCCCAAGATAGAGCCCTGTGGTATTCCACTTGTTATGAGCCTCTAGGTAGAGGATGAACTATTAACACTCTAAGGCTGATCATCTGATCAATTTTTAGCAATCTAGTAGTTATCCACACATCCAGACCTTGATGTCCTAAATAGGAATAGAAGAATATTGTGAGAGAGTCTTGAAAACCTCATTACAGTCAAGTTAAATGACATCTGCTGCCCTCTCCTCATCCACAAATGCAGTTATTTTATCAAAGAAGACAGTCAAGCTGGTCAGGCATGATTTACCATTGGTAAATCTATGCTGACTATTCCCAATTACTTTGATTCCCTTGTATGCCCAGAAATATTTCCAAGAGGACCTGTGTTACGATTTTCACAGGGAAAAAAGTGAGACTGACAAGTCCGTAGCTCCCTGGGTTGCTCCACTTGCTTTTTTCAAAGATGTACACAGAATTATCTTTTCTCCAGTCATTAGAAAGAGGCCTCTCCAATTGTCCATGACTTTTCAAAGGTGGTAGAGGAGCCTTGTAATGAAGCCAGTTCTCTCAAAACCTTTAGAGGCAGCTCATCTGGTCTCTTGATGTGAGCATTATTTATTTGGCAAACTTTTAGGTTGTCTGTGTGTTGGCTGTTGGTATTAGCAACCTTCAGTAGCAGTTACAGTACTGAGAAACTGCTAAATAGAAAGCCAGAATTGGAAAAAACATATAAACAGATTTTTGTTGTGACTAAAAGGGGGTGATGAGAGCTTTCATTATCATTACGGAACTTAAACTGAAGCAAAGGTTGATCTCATCATCTGTTCATTCAAATTACGAATTAATCCACTGCCAAAGCTTCACAATGGGATGAATCTGCAGTGGCCCCAAGTTTTAACTGAAAAAATATTCACGTTTTCACCTCACATAATAGCATGAGTTACACTGTGTAGGTGAAATACTTGTCTTTATTAAACATGGTCAAGGCTGTGAAATCCTCCCTCAGCACTTCATAAAATCTGTCTTCCTGACAGCAGATGAGGCTGTCATTAATGCAGAATCCTTTTGATAAGTCACCTGATTTTGATGTTGACCTCAGTGGAGTGTATTTACAAGTATTTACAGGTCCATGGACTTATGAGCTCCTCAGAGGCTACCATAGAGGTCTAGTCACTTACACTTTCTACTCATTGTGTCTATATGACAATAGATGGGCAAATAAAGGCTCTAGCTCTGGCTATATAGGGTTATCAAACTGCAAACTTAAAGGAGTCTAAAATTTGAGGTATTGGATGCAAATTGCTGACTTCTTTAAGTCAATACTTTCATTTAAAAAGCAGTCAATACTAAAACCTGGAGGAGAGCTGGATGGCTCAATCCATGGAAGAGGAGATATGTCTTGGTCTACAGCAAGAATTATCAGGAAGCAAGTGAGATACCCCAGTGAAAGAGTATGGCCATTTGCAACCCAAATGTACAATGCCTTTAGTTTCTGAATAATTCAGAGAGCAGCTTGGGACAATTCTGTTCTTTCCATCCATAGATGACTGTAACAATTGGTTCTGGATTATTCATTACTTGCTTGCACTGCCAGGTTGGACTCTGCACTGTTCTCACTCTGGCTCTTGCAAACTTTCAGCTGCAGTTAGTGCAGAAAGCATCCACCAGCCCAGCCAGAGGCCACTGTAACATCTTTACATGTATTACCACGTTTCATAGGCTCTACCAGTACATGGAATTTCATATTTAGATCCTTGGAAAGCTCAGAACATATGTCTGGATCCTCAGAAATATTGAGGCTGTCATGTCCAGCTGAGATCAACAGAAGAGGTACATCTGTGGTTGGTTTGGTCCAGACTATTCTGAGAGCCTTTTTCCTGCTGTGTGGGCTGTGATCCTGGGAGGGACAGGTGCTTCAGTGGAAGCTGTGAAGTGGAGGATACTTCGCCATGCAAATATTGGTTAGGCATGAAAAAGATGTAGGCTCAAATTTAGTCTTTTGAAAGGTAGATAAATCTTTCAGCAACTGAGAAAATATTGCCTGGCTATTTGTCATTGTACATGGGTAATTTTGTGAGAGTAAGCACTCTTGTTTATGTAGACCAAGAGAAATTGTCTATATGGCTATGTTTGCATTAGCAAGTAATGCAACAGGAGCAGCTCCGTGGAGTAAAATGGTAACTGCCGTGGCCTCAACATCCATATTACTTGTGAGGTGAGGAGGTTCCTATGTACTATTTCTAGGCAGGTCTCATGGCCTGAATGCCCATTACTGGCTGGGACACATCAGCTGTATTTCCAGAGCTCACCTTTCTGCTTGATGTTGTCTGAGGGGACCCCAGTTGGCACACTCTGAGATAACGTGACCATAGTGTTAGCCCATGGGGCAAGGGGGAAGATTTCCTACAAAAACGTTCCTTCAAAAAGAAACAAATATGGTAATGTAGGTGCAGCTAGAGTTACACACCATGAATATTGTTTTTTTGTTTTTACACACCATGAATATTGACTCTAAGAGTTTCCATATGGTAGTCCGAGCTGCTCTCCCTGTCTGGATCCTTCTGGAGACTTGTTAATCTAAGCCTTTAGCTTTTCTCAACAAATTGATTTGAACTTTTCAACCTCAAAGGTTAAGCCTGCTACTCAGTGAGTGTCTTATATTATCTGTCTTTATAAACGGGAAGAGGGCCTGTGTCACCCCAGCTTATAGATATTTGCTCCACTCCTGGCAGGGTTTTAAAATTGCAGGTTACACCTGTTTATCATCTGGAATGAGCAAAGCAATGTGACTCTCTCTGTAGCAGCCTCTGTTTATCTGAGAGCTCAAGCTCAGGATTGTGAGATCCTCAGGAGACCACATTTCAGCTTGGTATCCTGATTTGTGGCCTCTAAGTGTTTGTTTTGAAAACAGAACTGTCACCAGCATCTCTTGAAAACAGAGCTCTGGGCTTTAAATCTGTTGTAGCAGACACTTGATATTACTGCTAAAATGAGAGTGCATGTCAGTGTTAATTGAGGTCAGCATCAGATGTGTTTTATTGGCTTCTGATTGCTACCATTACAATCATTATTACTACTGCTTGCCTTTCTATAACCTCCTTGCTCTTTCATTAGGCAGCCTATCAGTTAAGTGGGATTCTTCCCATCTTAATAAATGGCACATGAGAGATAATAAGAAAGTCAGCTTCTGCTCCTTGAGATTAATGGAAGTGTTGTCATTTCACCTGCGTAATATCAGAAAGATATTACAGCATTTACCTCATTCAAAAAGAAAAGGCAGGGTTATGCACTTAAATCAGTCCTAAAACTTAAAATCTAAAATTCCATAAAGGAATAAGGGAGAGAGGGGCAATTGTCAGCACATGATGCTCAACGCCTTTCCACAGGCTGAGCATGTTGGCTGGGGAGCAGTGTGGTGGAAAAAGGGAGACCTGCTGGACAAGAAGTTGAACACAAGACAGCAATGAGAAAATGTTGAGAGAGTTGGGTTTGTGTATCCTTCAGAAGCAAAGGCTCAAGTGGACCTAATGGCTGTCTTCAGCTACCTGTTTTAGCACAGAGAGAAGTTAGAACCAGATTCTTCTTGGAGGTACGTTGTGAAAGGAAAAGAGGTAATGGTCACAGGTAAGAGCAAGGGAAATTTCAGGTGAGTATAAGGAAAAGATCTTCACCATGAGCACTGGAGTAGGTTGCCCAGAGAAGCAATGGTGCAGATTTTGCAAATTTGATGTGGACAAGGCCCTGATCTAACTTTGAAGTGGCAGAAAGGTAGAGTAGATGACCTCCATACTTTGTTGTTCTAGTAAAATCAAAACTAGTTCAAAGGCCCAAGTGTATTTTGACATAAAACTTTTCAAACATCACAAAATAAGCTTTTTGAAAAACTCTGAATTGAACTAGGACATACTGTTACATTATCTAAGTATACACATTTCACAGATTTATACTATAATTATGAATATTTTCTGTTGTAACACTGGCCTACTCTGAAAATGAACAAGTTCTATATTTTGAAATAATTTTGACGAGGTCTGGATAATGTTTCCAATCCACAAGTTTTTCTGCTTCATGATTCAGGAAAGCTTTCATCAGAATTTTCTCCTTTCTGATTAGGAAGCTCTGCCATGTGCCCTTTTTGAAGTATTTGGTGACATTATCCAAAGAAAAAGGATCTTCTTTTGCATCAGCTGCCGAAGTCACAGGAAGCTGTCCTTCAAGGGCAAGATGAACTCATTCCCTTGTAAGCCAGGCAGTTTGACCAGCCTTAGCTTTTGTGCATGACAATGGGACTCTAGCAGTTAAAATTAGTTCCTAACACTTTGTGTTCCTCATTCAGTAAAACAGATTATTATTTTTTCTCTTTCTGTTCCTACTAGCTTGCATCCATCTAATCAGCTGGTTTTGTTTCCATTTTTCTAAGTCAAGTTCCTGTTGTGTTTTTACCCCTGGTGGTAACCTTGATTTATTTTTATTTAGTTTTCAAGAATTTATAAGGGAACAAAAGAGGAGATGTGTTTTGTAATAACCCAATTCACATTTTCAGGAGCACAATGGAGCCTGAAGTCATGCTTGAACATTCACTTTCTGTCTCCCTGATAAGCAAGGCTGAGAAGTCAACAACTATGAGCTCAGATACGGAGACAACTGGCCTAGGAAAATGATGTTCTTCAGCTCCTAGCTAAAGTGAGGGAAGGTAAAGGTGTGTAGGAAAGGTAACAGACATAGTTCTGTCCACCTGGCCCTATTATCCAGATTGACTGGAGGAGTGTTGTGCAAAGGAGCCCAAAGTACCAACAGGGTGAACACCATCTCATTACATTGGCCAAGATGAATGTTTTAGTTGGGGCAACCTTTTCAAGAGGCTTGGGAAGAAATGAAAATATGTAAGAGAGAGCCCTCTCCTCCAGTCAAATTGGGTGGTTGTCAACCTTGTATTTTGCTAGTCTGTTCTCACACAGCACCAGTAGAGGATTAACTGAGAAGCACAACTCTGGTGGAGCTTACACCGGCTGGTGAAGGCATTCCTCCTAACCAGCAGGGACAAGTCCCAGCGGCTGAAGGGTGTGAAATCTGCTTGGAGGGATGACATTTTAACACTGAGCCGTGTCCAGGAAATTCAAGGATAGATTCCGAGTTCACAGGATTGCACATAGACTGATTTTACCATCACCATTTGGATGTCATTTGCTTTCACCTCATCTGTCCTGGAATTAAGCTGCATGTTTTTAAAATAACACATTGTGTTTATCTAGTTAATAGAAGTGTCTGACAACGTCCTTACCTTGAGGTGTAATATTTTCACAGAAAAAAAAAGAAAAGAAAAAAAAAAAGGTTTGACTAATAAAACCCTGTAATTAACAAGTGACTAACAAGAAATAAACAAGCGATTCACTCATACAACACTTGAGCATAACTTAAGAATGGCACTTTAAAACAATCTGTTGAAAGACCCTTGGAAAAAGAAAATTATCATTCATCTTTGCACTTCTCTTGATTGAAGTTACTTTAGGGGTCATCTTTCAGAAGGAAAACAACCACAGCATATAAGCCACTTTGGCCAGTGTTTATCTGAGTCAAAGTATGAAGACACAACTTAGATGTGTATAAACATTTAATTTCATGGGGAATTAGTCTGTATTTCAGAGAACAACAGGGCAGGAAGGTACAATGTGCTTCAGGCTGCCATTGGAACTCAGAAATACTGGCAAAAGTTTTAGTAGAATATGTAACATTCACAATATTTATTTCTGTTCTAGAACTATTTCTTCTGCTGTGATGCAATTTTTTATCTGCAATGACACCAGAAAACAGATGAGGTAATAACAAATAACAACAACATCAAGAACTTTTTTTTTTAAAAAAAAAAAAAAGAAAAAAGGCTTAATATGTACTTGTGCAGGCTCATTTGAAGCTGCTTACGAGAGGGTTTAAGAATGCCCTTTCCCCATTTTACAGGTGGAAAAATGAATGTAGAGATTTGAAATGACAGCATGAGTACTGGGGTGTTCCAGCAGCCAAGCCCTGCACTACTGCTCCTGCCATGTCTGGAGTTAGGTGTATCTCAGAGATTAAGTGGGAATACTCCCACACGTCAAAATTCACAGCATCTTTAGTGACATTTGTAGACTGTCAGGCTTCTTAGCCTGGAACATGCTGGGAACTACCATTTTCTTAAGCAGTGAGAAACCCTGCCCTGCAGAAAAGGCTGTGTGAGAAATGTCTTCCTGTTTCCTCGCAGCATTCACTTTACACTGGGAACTAACTCACTGGGAGTAAGAGAAACTCACAACTGTCTGGTGACCAGAATAAAACTCATTTTCCTTTCCTTGAAAAACCTGAGAGAAGAACTTGGGTGGAAACTGAAAGAAGAAAAACATTCAAATAATACAAGAACTATTTTTTTAAAAGAAGCTTTAAAGGAAATCAGACGGCTGTGTCTCTTTTAGGGGAAGACACTTAAATGTCTTTAATCCTAAACCCTGCACGATGCCCCCCATCATGTTCCAGGACCTGCCGCTCAACATCTACATGGTCATTTTTGGCACCGGCATCTTCGTCTTCGTGCTCAGCCTCATTTTCTGCTGCTACTTCATCAGCATGTCACTTTAATCCTTCCCGAGTAGAAAGCTACAATAACATTAGTACCTACACTGTTTTGCAACAAGTTTATTTAAGATTCAGATAATAAGCAAGATTATTTCTGAAGGGACATCAATGTGAAAAATGTGTTTTCTATCTCTACCTTCTTGGAGTCACAGCATAAGTTGCTGAGAATCAAAACCAAAGGCTACCTCCAGGTTTTGCCTCTATCTACTTCTTTTTTTTTTTTTTTCCTTTTTAACTTTTGAGTTTGAGAACTTACTATGTTGAAAATGAGAACAGTAAGCAATGCAACTGGGAGCTTGAATTTTCTGCAGTTATCTGGTCTCTGCATTTGGATGGCTGTTTCTCGCTGAGTATTTACCTGCTGGTGTGCAGGTTGTCATGTAATGCTGATGTCCTATTTTATAACACGTTTGCGCTTTACTCATCTGTCATATCTCCATTATACTAATGGACTACTGATAGACTACTGGGATGAACAAATGGATTTTCCCCTTCAGCAGATGCTGAGACTTTAGGTTAATCTGCTGGAACTTGCAAGTGAACTTCAGAGTAAGAGCTGTCCTCCACATCTCTGAAGATAGCCTTTTCCTTCAAGAGAACAGAGCCAAGAGCTTGTAATTGCTCAGAGCTTCTGAGCTGCAGGGCTTTGACATCAAACTGGACATGGAAACCTGCCTTTTATTAGCTAGGAAGCCAATAATGATGGTGGAGCATGCGGCTGCTGTGGTCTCAGCTTCTGTCTGCTGGGGTGCCATGCTGTAACATTATTGTGACAAATCATGACAAATAAGGTAGCTGTATGTAGGTGGATATGGTATATTTAAAGATTTTTCTTTTTTTTTTTCTTTTTTTTCTTTTTGAAATCTCAGCCCTGTCCAGTAATATTGCTTGTGGCAACTTCCCTGGAAATACCCAGCTCTTCAGAATAACACTTATTTTCCAGGAACATTAGTTATCTAAGGGAATGTTTATCTTGTTCCCGCTTATAGCACATATTACTTTTAAGGCTAAGCTACTTCTCTGTAGGCTTTGAAGTCAGTCTTTCACATCAGGGCCTGTAACTGTATTTATTTATTTATTCATTTATTGGAAGATTATACACAGAAATGCTTTACATATAATAATTATTAAACATCAAAAAAGTATAAAATATACCATTTAAATTCTCTTTTTCAGGCAAGTTTTAAATCACATCAGGAGCTGGCTGGCTGTGCTTCTGTATGACATGGCATTTAACATGAAAAAAACAAGTCAACAAGACCATCAGGGTTCTTACTTCCAGGAAGCAATCTATTTTTAATATTACAAATGCTTTCCTGTTTTCTTTTCGCCAAGATTTCTCCAGTGCCTATGAAATTCAAGGGTTTAAGCATTTATTTTTTCCTTACATGCAGCATGCAATCAGGGAGAGAGATCAACGTTTGTTATTTATTTTAAGAAGGTCTCTGCACTATATCAACCGAGCAGGACAACATCGATAGGCTTTGTGGTTCACAAATGTCACCCTTGTTCTAGGTGAAAAGCTACTGCTTCTAGAAAGCCTGTGTGCTGTGTGTGCGTCTCGTGTACGTGGGATACATGTTCTGAGACCGAGTGTGGTCAGGATATCTACTGATCTGCAATTAGATTATCCATGCTATTATTTTTAGTTCTTATTGAATTGGACACAAAGTGAGCTCAGAAAGAAACCATCAAATGGCTCCAACTGAGATCAGTGATAAACAATTTTTTTTTCACACGGCAAAAAGCAGAGTAAACACAGTCTAGGCATGCCCTGCTAAATACACTTGTAACATAGCAAGAACATCCTTTTTGAGTTCTTGTCTAGACTGCTGCCACGGGCAGGAGTGCCTCTAGAGAGACTTCTCCAGGCTGTGGGGGCCGGGGAGCAGAAAGCAGTACGGACGTGCATGGCTGCATGTATAGCTGATGCTCGTCTGGTGCAGGTGGCTGGCCAACGCACAGGGTCCTGCAGGCTGGGAGGAAAACCCAGTGCTGGAGCTGATTGCTTTTGCAGGATACCAAAGATCTACAAGAAAATCAGATTCCTTCTTTTAATTCCACAAGAAGAACTTGAGCACCTAAACCCAGGCAAGATGCTGGTGCCAGGGTTCACCTTGGTTATTCTCTGATATTGCTTTGCATGGTACGTTCCACAGGGAGTACAAGTTTAGCAGTTTCTGAAAACAGGCTAGCTGGTTTTGCTGAAAATTGCTCAGACACTGCACAGAACATGTTTTTAAAATAATCATCATGTTTGGATTTGCCAGTGTATTACACTACTCCTGGCACTTATTAAGAATTCAGAAGCTGTATTGTTATCCAAGTGGATTTTTTTGTTTACTTCTTCTCTGTGCAGTGAAGTGTTTGGTTTTCAGCCCCAGTTTTTGCCATTTCTGGAACAGGATACACTTCTTACCTATTTTAAATGCAAAAGATGGCTCAATTTTGGGATCCTTCAGTCTCCAGACACTCTTGCATGTCTTGTGTTATGACTATAGTGTTTGCTGTTATTATACATTGTGTCCTCAGTAAAATGCCTAAAATTGTTCTTTATGCATCCAGTCTTTTATCTAGTTTTGAAATAGACACATTTCTTTATTTTTGAAACTGAATGGGTGCCATATTCTAGGCAATTGCTATTGATTTCACTGCTTTCACAAACTGAATGTTTAGTTCTTCGTGCTTTGTAATGAGCCATGCCAGAACCAACGATTCTCAGAAAGATGCAGAGCTGAAGTTACTGGGCTCAGTGATCTGCGCCCATCATCCTTACTAGCACCTGCTTCCTCTTCTGGTGCACTACTACAACAGAAAAATAAAGTAACATGGCAAATTCCAGAGCCATTCAGAGTTGTTTGGCTTCCATCCACTGACCTTGGTCCACAAGTTGAAGACCAGCTGAATGCCTGCAGGTTGGTTCATTGCCAGTTTATCCTGGAAATCCTTGGTAGCTTTCTTATCCGCTTGGTGGTCCTCCAGCAGTGCAGGTAGTCATCCATTTCCCTCCCAGCTCAAAGCCCCCATGCCTTTGACTTCACTCTCAGCTGTTTCCCCACGTTGCTCATATTCCCAGCTGTCTCCAAGCCACACACTGATGGACTGTACGTGATCAGGGTAATCAGTCTGTCTGCCATGGGACTGTTTGTGACACTGAGAGATACACCATTCACACAAAGGCACTGGCAGGTGCTACCGTCTCTGTTAATCTTCCAGTGGGCTGCAATAAACAGATATTAGCAGATTTAACATCTTGAGGAATTACCTAGTTACAGGACAGTGTGTATGTGCAGGAAGTGTGCAGACTGGGAGGACTGGCTGATACACCAGATCATCATGCAGGCATCCACAAGGACCTGGGCAGGCTGGAGAAATGAGCAGACAGGAATCTTGTGAAGTTCAACTAGGGGAAATGCAAAGTCCTGCCCATGGAGAGGAATAATCTCAGGCACCAGTACAAGGTGGAGGCCAAAGGACTGGAAAGCAGCTGTGCAGAGAAGGCCCTGGGGGTCCTGAAGAACACCAAATTGAACATGAGCCAGGAATGTGCCCTTGCAGCCAGGAAGGCCGACAGCCTCTTGGAAAGCGCTGGGGAGAGTGTCTCCAGCAGGTGACAGAGGTACCTAAATCCTTGAGGCAACTGACATCTGCTAAGGAGAGTTTTCCTGGTGTCTCCATATTGCTTTTCCATAACAGCTAGGCTGCTGTCCTTACTTTTCCAAACTTGGAATGTTGCATTTAGGTTTCCCGTTTCTCCAAGAGTGTACTTATTCTATCTATATTCAACAAAAACATCCCAGGCAAAATACCTTTTCTGTGAAGCCTTCAGATTCAGTTTGAAACACTTCTGCTAAAATTACATTGCTTATTTCTATCATTCTTTGAATTCATACATCACAGACCAATTTTAAGATATGTAAGAACCTCTACTATTTGTTCATTCTTGGTTGGAGAGGACAGCCAAGTCATGTTATCTTTCAAAAAGAAACCAGTCACAGTCCTTGACACTAGCTAAGAGTAGCTGGAGTTTGGGACTTCTCAGGAAGACAAAACCAGGGGATGGAGTCAGGTATCAGCTACAGTATCGTTTAAACTTTAAAAATGTTTTTTTTCTTTTCCTTGATTTTTTCACGAATTAATATGGGAAAGAGATCAGATCTTTTACCCAGAAGTCCTTCATCAAATGTATGACTCCTCCTCTCAGCTTAACTTTTCTGAGGACACTAACATGAAAGTTCACTGTCTGCTGTTCCTGTATCTTCATTTTTAGTAACTCTTATGTTTCAGCTGCTTTTTTCCCGATACCAATTCAAACAAGTGACGATTTCTTGGGAGTTATGAACAAACATGAGCAACAGAAATAAGTGAATGCTTTGGTTAAAAGCTTAAAACACTTCCTGTTTTGGGCAGCGGCTGCTTTGACCTAATCATCTAGAAGAGCTTAATGGCTTCTTTAGGTTTTTCTTCAGTAAAAATAGACCAAATTCAGGGAAGCTGTCCAATGTATAATAACGTATACTTCATACTATCATGGACATGGTTTTGACAAATTCTGGACTTACCTTACCTGTGTGCGTACCACCTAACAACCTCCACAGATACTGCACTTTCAAATGAGAAATCAGCAGCCACTAGATCCGTAAAGCATCGTTGATTAGCACAGACTCATCGCAAACTAAAATACATTGAAATATCAGTTATTAACTAATAGGCTGGGTTTCTTCCTTCACCTGCTCAAGGTGAAAGTATCCCAAGTATCCCAAGTCTCTAGCCAATTCCAAATTACTGACCCCCAAACTGCAAAGATGTAGGCATTGATCATGGTTGTTTAACACAAAACACTGCTCTGCACTGACATTTACAAACAAGTTTCCATATCTGACATTCTCTGCTGTATGCATTAATTTTTAATTCCTCCACTTTCATTATCTGCAAATAGTGATTTTCCCATTGTGTTTGAAAAGGTGCAGCCAAGAAAAAAATATATATATGAAACAACAAATGACCGCTGGGCAGGAAATGAATCACTCTGGCTTTGAGTGTGCTAACTACAGATACTGCAAATATACAGAAACACTTTGAAAACTTTCCAAGGACAATGCTCTGTTAAAACTATAACATGTATTCTGGAGATCTGGATGTATTATTACACAGCTCTTTGAAAACAAACATACAAAGCACACAGTAAAAAAACAGTGGATGTATTTGGATGGGAACATTTGTTTCAAATGGGACTGACAGCTACTACACTCAAATAGCACTCTGTAGCCAGATATCTGTTCTCCTTTCTAGGAAGGACTCAATGAGAGTGACTTTAACTCTTTCCAGAGAACTATCCTTTTTTTTTTTTTTTTTTTTTTTTTTTTTCCTGTACATCAGTGTCATGCCCAAAGGATGCTGCAGTGACCAGTTGTGTTACTGCAGAGTAACCAGAGAGAGCTCTTTTGTCAGAGATGTGACTTTTTTTTTTTTTTTTTCTTCCAAAAAGGAAAAGCAAGAGGCTTCTCCATGACCTGCTGTGACACATGGCACTTTTCATGCCATGTCTGTTCATCTGCCATCACATTGACAATTTATGTTATGTTTCTGAATTCATTTGCTTGATGGGATCCCACTTGCTCAAAAGGGCAGAAGATATATAGTTAAGATCAAAGGCTGCCTCTGAAACTTTTCAGTCTCCTCTAGCCTTAAGCTGAAGCCAGAGCAGAATATTTAAAGACAAGCTGCAAGCTGTGGGCAAAATTCAGTCCTCACTCATCCACATTGACTAAATTTCAGTTATGAGGAACACAAGCAGCAGAGACACGATCCTTACCTCCCCAGCTTTTGCCTCCATTTTGCCTCCAAATTGCCTCCCCAGCTCTTGCACCATGTCACTCACAGGCATTATGTTTATTTCCTCATCTATTTAGGTATGTACAGAAGATGACCTAAAAATCAAACAAACTATTGACCTTCTTTTGGAGAATTCTTCGTTGTGATTCCTGTTTGAGCTGCCCAGATCTGGCCTGGATAATAGGTGACTCAACCAGGGAAAAAAAAAAAAAAAGTAAAACATCTGTGGTTCATTTTGAAAACATCATAACAAACAATATAAAGTGTGAAAGTTCATGCAGCTTTATTTGAAGAGGCTAAACCATCCCGAGCTCACTGTGTTTCTTTTCCCTCAAACTGCAGCACAGAATTAAGTTTGTCATAGCCCCTTGGCCTCCAGTTGGGTCTGCAGCTGGGTCAGCTCTCAAACGTAGAGTTGCTGGAAAGTTTGTTATTCAAAAAAAAAAAGCCCAAGGGGAGAAATAGCAGTAAGTAACAGCTGTTACTTACTGAAAAGAAAAATTAAACTGAGATACTTTGGCCACTTTTCAGGCACAAGCATAGCAGCAAGAGTAAGGAATATACAGGTCTGGGTCACAGCCCAAGATACAGGACAGTCTCTCCTCTCTACTTGCTGGCATCCTCCTCCATCACACAGTGAGGAGCACTGTGTGATACTCTGTGTATGTATGTGTGTAGGACATCCTCAGATTTCACTGAGCAATATTTGCACAGAGTCCAGTACATGTATGGCCAATGCCAGAAGCAATGCCCCTGTGCAGGTGGGATTTGGCATGCCATCTGCCCCCTGAGTGCTGCCCTTCTCCCACAGCATCCCTCAGCACTACCTGGCTGGTGGATCTGTCACACCACAGGTTCACCTCCCCTCCTGCTGTGTGGCCATTGCTTCCCCTGAGAGCAGTTCCCAGGAGGAGCCCAGAGCCCATCTGATTTCACCCAGAGGTGGAAAAGGCTTGACCTCCCTGGCAGCCTGCTGTCACTGATAATGGCCCTCAATCAAGTGCTGTGATCAGATCTAGACAGATTTGGCTTCCACCTGAAGTTCTTGCTTCACCTCTGGGCCCTAGATTCATCTCCCTGTAAAGGTAAATTCTGCATAATCAAACCGCCTTCAGTTTTCCAGCATTCCTCTCTCACTGCAGCTCTCTTCTGAACTGCAATGGCCCCACTAAAATGTAGTCATAGACCTGGACATCTCCATTACTTCTTTACATAGGGAAAAATAATGCTGTTCCTTTTCCTTTACATATGCCTTTGAAGTTCATGCTAAACTTCTGTGGTTGCTACAGGTAAGGATTATTTTTTGTGCACAAATTTCCACTTGTATTGACTCAAGAATCAGTTCATGTAGTAGAGTCTTGCCCTCGTTCTGCAGCATGGCCTGATTCCTGCATTCATCATTTGCACTTGGTGTTAAAATCCACTTTGTTGAAGAGCTTGCACATGTAATATGCATTAGTTTGCTTTGCTGCTCTATCCTGGAGTTATTTATACAAATATATATATATATATACCAGTCCACCAAACTCAGTGGCACCCAGAGTTTATCAGCAATTTGGCAGTATTTTTTCTAAGTGCTCAGGAAGCATGTGCTGCCTCTACAGCTCTTGTATGCTCAGGTGAAATTCATACCAGGGTGCTGAATTGCCTGAGGCCAAGGAAGAGAAGCAGTGTCTTTTCATCTCCTTATCTGTTGAGTTGCTTTCAGCACATGGAAAAAAGATGTTAACAAACCCACTTCCATCTGATGATGCTGGTGGGCAAAGAGACTGGTATAAAGCTTTTGGATGTAGGGGATGCATCTCACCATCTAGTATGGTGCTTGCTTAGTGCTGTGAGATCCTATCCTGCTTCTGTTCTCCTGCATTTACACATACACAAAATAATAAAGGTGATGCTAATAAATGGGACCAACAGCTCTCCATCAACTGTTTCGCACTTTTATTCCATAGCTAGGATAAAGAGGCTGGGGCATCTAACACCACACAGTATCGTACAAGTCTATATGATGAAAATTTTCTATCCCAGGCCAAACCATGACATGTAGAGACAAAACTGAAGTTTCACAGAAGAGCGCAATAAACTAACTAAAACATTCCAAAAAATGTAAAACTAAATAATATTTCTTGCAATACAGAAATCTCCCCTAGCCATGGGAGAAGTACTTAATGCTGTATATACCTGATTTCAGGAGGAAAACACTGGATATTTACTGAGTAATGGAGTCCTTGAGCAACAGTAGCATGGAGAATATTAGTTCATATCTCATCCTCCACCAGAGCATGTCCTACTCGTGTGTCAGGATCCGGTGCTCTCAGCAGGGATTTCTCTGCTGGTAACACAAAAGGAAGAGATGGGAGGTGGATAGGAGGTGACAAATGTAAACACGTAGCTACTAAAGGGGAATCACATCACAAGAAGAAAGGGGACTAATTGACATTATCTCTCTGCACTGCTAAATTCCATGTATATGATGCTGAAGGATACTCTGGAGGAGTCATGACAGCCATAGCACACTGCTCTCCCACCTCACTTTGTGCAGCCTCCCAGAAACCCCATCTTCATTCAGATTTCTCCTAGTCTATTATTAGGTCTTTTCTTCACTCTGATGCACAACATCAAAACTCTTTTTAATTAAGCCATCACTAGTAGGTTGGCACAAAACTAAGAGAAGGTCTACCTGGTAATACAACAATAATGCAGATTTTAAATTTTCCTGTCTGAAGAAATATTTCTCTCTCAACCATGTGACTAAGGAGTGTAATGAGAAAATTTTGGTTTGAAAATTGCAGTGTGAATAACATATTCAGGTATCATTCAAGTGTATTGTTTCTGTTATTGGCAAATATCTGAAATAGGAACTTTAATGAGCTTCTAAAAGATAAGCATGCTATTTATGCAAGCCCGTGTAAGGCCTCTTCATAAAATCTGGAACCTGGATGCATACAGATAATAGTGGATAAGCCCCTGAAAATGAGAAAACAGAGATTTGATATGATGCACCAAGAGGCAGGAAGCCAGTGACAGGCCTCAGAGAGAAGTGACAAAGGAAGAAAAACAGAAAAGGAAGGTGACCTGCCCTAACAGCAGTGTTTTGGATAGATTTGAAAAAGGTGTAGTTCCCTACCAGAAGACCAACAAAAATATGGAAGGGTAGCTAGAAAGTGGCAAAAATCTGAGGAAGTTTTTAGTGGCTTATTATAACACACTGAGATATGAAGGGCATTCTCTGTGCCAAATGACTCCTGAGAGAGTCTGAGCCTACTGTTAACTTCTCCTCCAATAACCTGTTACCTTCATCTTAATGGCTTTCTCAGCACCAACACTTTACAACAAAATCTAGAAAGCTCTGACTTCAGTGGATCTCCTACTGCCTCTCTGACATAAATAAATTAAAATTCCCCGAACTCAAACTACATTCAGTTTGCCTGTCCTTATGCCCCATCAGCTCACTGCTCATTCATTGTTCTTCTATGAAACTGAAATGACGTTAGTGATTTTTACTAAAATGATTCCTTCTGCCAGCAGTGTATGTGCAGTGCTATGAGAATCAAGTCATTCATGCACTTCAACTCTCGTAAAAATAAGCATGAGAATCTGGTCAAGTGAAAATTAAAACGAACTGAGAATCCACATAATATACTAACCTAGGACATGCTGCTTTCTGAAAGCAAGTAGTTTTTGCAAAACTAGTTTAAATCTCAGCTTATATCTGTTCAGAAACCAGTCACCCTGTCACTACAGGAGGTCCTGGGGACTTTGATTTTCACCTCCTTGATATCTTCTTCCTTGGCCCAAAATGGTATTGATTAGCAGAAAAACTCTCAACCCACCCACAAATGAGAGTAAGTTTGGGAAACACCCTCAGACATAGAAAAAAATGTGAAATTCATCCTTAAAATAACTTCTGTAAAAAGAGCCAACAAATGAAATTTAATGTGGACAATACTTACTGTTCAAATTATTTATGACATATTAAGTCATTAGTTAAAACAGCTACAGACTGACTACATTTTTCTCTTGTATTTTAACTAGCCTACCTTTATACTGCATATACAGTAAAACAATGTATTTTTTATGCAATGCATACAATAATCTTCAATAATATATTTTAAAGGTTATTATGAAGCACATACAATCAAAATACATTAACATATTTAAAAGTCTTAACCTAGGAAAGATCTTCTCTTGCAGTATTTCTCTTCCTCTTTAATAAAGACAGACTGAAAGCATTAGGTTCACCTTTGTGTCCAGTTACTATATTTTGCCAGAAAACAACAAAACATCCAGCACAGCAGACTTTCTTCGAGGTTGCAGAGCCATCTAGTGTCTGAACGACAAGGCTTCCATATATATTTTCTATTTAGTCTTGACTCCCCAGTCATTTCCCTATTCCATACTTTAATATATATATTTTACTTTTTTTTTTAATGTATTTTCTATAATTTTTTATAATTTTATATATTTATTTCTATACATCCTTTATATATATTATATATATAATTTAATATATATTATAAATTATATATATATAATTTACATATATATTATATGTATATAATGTTTCCTCAGGCTCCTTTCTATTCTCTGCATTGCATTCCTCTCTCTTTGTTTTCTTTTCAGTCTTTAGAAATCTTTGGGTATGAACAAACTACCTGACAGTACTTACTGCCCCATCCTGGTACAAAAATGATGCTACATTCAAATTTTTATTCTCTCTATTGGTTTCTCCTTTAGAATAGAAAAGCTACAGAAACAGAAAACAGAAAAATATAAAGATGGATCTGAGCTAAGAGTTTTAAATCCAATCCTCTGTATAGGCTAAGAGGTCAATTATATATAGGATAGCCCATAGCAGATGTTTGTTCATCCTTTCCCTAAAAACATCCAGAACACTCCTATTCCAATGGTAGGAGTTTCATATTCTCTGTGTTCATCCTTTTCCCTATGCTTATTCATTCTTCTTGGACAGTTTGCTTTCAGGTCTAGCTTCAGTCTCTTTCTTGCAAGTTTAGGTGGATTTTTTATTTTTCATTTTTTTGTCCTGCCTTAATAATTGCAGATATATTTGATGAAGGCTGCCTTTATGGTAGCATTTATCCATTAGTGGAGGTGCCTTCAACTTTGCTTTTCTCTCTCGTGGGTATATAAATCAACATCTGAAGAAGGATGAGAAGCGTGGAGCTAATGAGCTTCTCTGTTTCAAGCTGAGGTTTTACTGCACGACATTTGGCTGCTGCTGCTGCTGCGTTTCATTTGTACATATGGTGCTGTATGTTGTCCAACACGATCTGCAAATAGATGTATCTCTATCTTAAGCAAGACAGGACTTCAAATGAATGCCTTTTATACCAACTTTAGGTAGAGCAGATTTCATTGATCCGCTTTGGAACTGATGAAGAAATAATGGACATAGGCAAGAACAGGGCAAATATAAACACAAAACTGAAAGGGTCCAATGATAGGAGAGATACAGTTACCTAACCATGACCGTCCATGTTAGATAACGAGAGGCATTTATCACTCATACCTCTGTGTAAGTATCTGGAAATACCAAGCCCAACAACATTTTGAAAAGCAGTCTGGCAGAAAGTGGGTAACCTCTGATTTCCGCTGACATAGTTTATTTTTAGTCCGGTTTCCTAAGAAACAAAGCATGTGTGATTACACTGTCTGTCTCCTGCTAAAAACTTCTGAACCCACTGGACAGATCTGGTGGAAAAACAGCAATCTCAAAGATGTGAAATTCCTCTGTGTTCCCTGAAAGTCAGTCTCTAGGTAGAGGAAGGAGAACCAAGCGAGTATCCCCACAGAGAGACGAGTCATCTGATGAAGTCAGCTGTTCTTGGTATGTTTTGGTCTACCAACTGGGCAGTAAGTACATAGGTTCTGAGCAGCCAATAAATAAAAGTGTGTGCACATTGCAGATCCAGGCACTGGCTTTTGCAGCTGTGCTTTGTGCAGCTGCTGGGATCTGGGTGTGACAGGGTGAAAGGAGGGATGTGACATAGAGATGGTGTCACTATTTACTCAGAGGTGGAATATTTACTCAGAGGAGTATGAAGGACTGTAGCTGTTGCTGGTGAGTGGAAGATGCTGAATGTAAATCTGTGGGAAGCCAGGTTTTGATAGCTCTATGTTTATGGTAGCATGCTCTTAAACTCAGAGTGTTACCTGAATCTTTATTTCACCTTTTATTACTGTCTCCTTCTTCCTTCTTTTATTTATTTAAATAAAGCATCCTAGATTTGTCTTGTCTTTTCTTTGCGTTAACTACCCAGTAACCAATGACTTAATCAGAGACTACTATTTTGGAAAGAGTCACTCACTTGCTCTGTCTTAAAATTAAAGGTGTTTATAAAAGATTTGGCTCACAATAGCTTTTAGGACATCTGAGTGGCAACAGAAGCATGGTCAGACAGACAGCTGCCTCTCACACGGGATGCCTAAGCCGAGCATATAAATGGGCAAAACCGTGGTGTTTTGCACATTTGTCCACTGGAGGCCTCCCTCGGTGCATCGAGAGGCGCCTGATGCCGCAGGCAAAGCTCTTTAGGAGCATTGGGTTTGGGGATAACTAAATGGGCAGCTTGCTGGCTCAGTGGCTCACTTAAGAAACAGCAAGTCAGAGGCAAAAGGAGTGCTCATCGTAGCGAAAGGCAGCCAGGAGTCACCTTCATGGAGGTTTTTGGAGCTGAGTGTTCATGAAGAGTTGAATAACTTACATTTCAGTGATGCTGAGTTCTGCGTGATGGACTAAATGATCAATGATGGACTTAACTCACACAAGATTGGACTCAGAGGAGCTCGCTTCTTCGGTTCTATTTTTTTTTTTTTCTTGTTGGAAAACAAATGTCATCAAAGCTGTCCCTGGGAGAGCAGTCTTCAGTGCAAGTAGGCACAAGAATGAATATTGCTCTACAGCTGTCAAACTACATTTTCCAATACTTTATATCTCTGTCTTACAGGTTTTGTGTGTTTGTTTGCTTGTTTTGCTTTGTTTGTTTTGTGGATTCCTGTTGCATCTGTCTAGAGTGAGGTGGAGAAGGTATTATCGTATCCTCCTGTGCTTTTTCCCACACCTAAGTTTAGCCTGCTGGTGAAGAAAGACCAGAAAGCAAAGTTTAAGACCACAAAACAAGGTTAAACTGCAGGGCTATTAACCTGTAAAACTCTAATGAAGGGTTGTTTGCAATTCCTTGACAAAAAGTATATGGATTTTTACAATAACATAGCAAAAATTTGTTTTATCCCTCATTCTTTTCTATCCTTTCTGCTGTGACATACCTGATGGGAAATGTAAGTAATCAATGTAAAATTTATATCGCTGTATGTTGTATATAGCATACACACATGGAAACCCACTTGGCCCTTCTTAGAGGTGAATTCTCCAGGTCTATGTTGTGACTGTGTCACACTGGACGTGTCACCTGGGCAATCCCGGCCTTCAGAAAAGGATGTCAGCAGCTTCTGCTTCATCTTCCTAGACACAGGACAGCATTATCTGGGCAAGTTATTGACAGGGAGACCTCTACGGCCAACACCATTGTCAGCTCCTGGCTTGCTGGTGTCCCCTAACACTGGTGAAGCAGGGAATTCTCATGGTGCCCAGAGTGGAAGTATTTGGGTCAGCATGTGAAATCTCTGCAGTGATCTGACAGGAGGAGCTATGCTCACTGGGTGCTGGGGTAGGGCAGGTAACCACAGCATCTCACAGCTGCCCTGCAGCTCTCGCCAGCTGTGGAAGAACTGCCTGGCTTCTCTGCCAGTGAGCAATGAAATGCTCACCCAGAGTGAGCGACCTCCCATCTTACTGCTGCTCAGTCCTGATCTCTCAGTTGTCCCTGAGTTGCTGGGACTTATTGCAGTGGTCTTCCCACACTGCTAGAGCATGCAGCCACTAAATAAAACTAACCCTTGATGAATATTTCTGGTGACTGCCCTGTGGTGTCATGCTTCTCCTCTCTCATCAGTCTCTGTTTTTTCTGTCCCTTAGCAAACTCCACAAGTTGCAGCCTCCGCAAGTTGCAGTTCTGGTATAGCTCCTACCTTAATTGATATTTCTTGCATGGCACCATGTCAGATGCTTCACAGAAATCAAAACAGAACAAATCTGCTGGGAATCTCAGCTGTCTTGTCAAAGGAAGATACGGGGTTAGTGTGGCACTATCTGTCTTTCAGAAAGCCTACACTGCATTTTCCCCCTGTTTGTAGTTTACTTTCATGTCTTCAAGCACAGTTTCCTCTCTGTCAGGTGACAGCTCTTGGAAGGGAAAAGCCCTGTGCTCAGACCAGGAATTAATTCATCACAAAAAAATCTACACTGGTGTCATAGTCTGGTATTCTACTGTGTTTTTATTTTGTTTTGATTTTAAATATAAAATAGAGATGGGCATCAGTAAGGAGCCTTATTGCTACTGCTGGTTGGAATAATCGATCAATTTATGTGCTGGAAAAATGTGTGTGCAAACATTTTTCTCCCCAGCGCCAGTGGTTAGATGAAGTGATGAGTGAAATTTCTTTTATTCAGAAATGATTAGTGAAGATAGCAATCAAAACATGGGCAGTGACTGGAACAAGCCATTGGGATGGCTGTGGTAATATAACCACTGTTCACGTTATTCGGTTACAAATTGCCACTGTTACCAGGCTCTAAATTCAGTTTGCAAGCAAAATCTGTTTGCTCATGTGAAATCCTTACAGACCCACCAGCTGCAGGCTTAATGATTGCCCTTTCTCACAGTGCCCAGAGAGCCAGCTCCCTTTCCCTTTTTTTCACCAAGGCACAATTACAATGCCCAGAATCATGTATTCCTGCACAGACTTGAGATGGTGTAGCCAGGACCACAGTTCAGTCTTCTGCATGCGTCCCTGAGGTATGGGATTGTTCTCTTTTGTCTGCACCTGAGGTTTGGGTCATGGCCACGCAACACAAGGAAGCCTGGTTAGGTCATATGAGATGATCAAATGCTATTTGGCTGATTGACAAGTCTTGTTTCCCATGAAAAGGAAACAATGACTGGACTATACAGGCTGTAATCTTTCACCCTTGCCCTCTGCAGGGTATAGAGTAGATAGCAGGAGAAAGGATACAGTAGCAGATCACTGCTCATTTTTAGTAAAAAGCTCAGCTCATTGAAAGCAATGCCTTTTGTCTTTCAAACAATGTCAACAGCTAATACATGAGAATTAATGCAGTAATGCAGCCACAGGCAGTGTGTGCTCCCTTCTCCCAATACACTGAAATAAAGTGATTGTTTCTGAATAAGCATGTGCAATCAAAGCCTTGATTCTGTCTGAATTAATAAGGAATTATCGTCACTGATTTTCACTGCCATTCTTCTGAAGCTTACGGGCTGCTATTCTGCATCAAGGAGATAAACACAAGCTTTAGGAGTCCCCCACATATTTCCCACATACAGTGATGTCTTTTGGAGACTTCAGAATAACAAAATTGTTATTCTGAGTCCAGTCAGACTGAGCAGCACTGCAGAGCTGCTGAAACTGGGGAACTGGCATGGGACTGCCTCTGCTTCTCCTGCACAGCAAGCTTGTGAGTTTTATACTGCACTTCAGCATTTTTGAGCAAACACAGAATTCTCTGTCTTTTTAAGCAAACTTCAATAAATACAGTAGACTGAAAGCTCTGATTTTAAAATGTTTGGGTCATCAATCAGGTGATGGTTACATGCAACAGAGTCACAAGGGAAAGATAGCTTAAACATAACCTTAGATGCCTCTGAGGCCCTTCTATGTTCCAGCTTAGTGTCTAAGCACCCTTCAGTCAACACAGTCAATGAAACAGAGAGAGCAATTACTCTTGCCTGAAATTGTTTATTAGGTTTGACCAGATGGATTGTGAGATCTCAGCTGACTCAATCTCCTCTGGCAGGATGGGCACATGGGCGCCAAGGTCAGAGATGGGCAGCTGCCACTGGGGTGGGCATCTAGCACCAGGCAAGATGAGCGTGGTTCAGAGATGTCGCCCCTCCTCAAAGCTACCAGGTGCAACTGCTACAACAAGAATGAGGAAGATGCCATTAGTGGCAACTAATATGGTGCCAAAGCCAAAGCTTTTCTGAAAGAGATGAGTTCTCCACTACTTACTGACAGGAATACAAACTGGAGAGCCTGTAAATAACGAAGCTCCCAGAAGGCTTAAAAAGAAAGGAAACTAAAGGCCTTGCCTGAAGAGCAGAATTCAATTATTTATAAACCACCAAGAAAATGTGTCTCTCTGGCAGCACTCATGGCATGCCTTCACTTCAGGGCTAGTGCAGGGTGATGGACAAGTCATCAGCATCTCCCCAAAGCAAAGCCCTGCATGGTAGGGCCTCCCTGGTGAGGCCCATCTAGAGCCATGTTCCCCAGCTCCTTAGGCCTCTACTGGCTGGACAAGGCTCGTTGGTCATTTTGGGATGAGAAGAACAGAAATGGGAGAAGAAAGGCAGCCAGTGCTTGGGTCTGAGCGTGAGATGAAGCAGTTGGTACTCACCCATTTCCCCCAGGCCTGGGGAGGTTGCCCAGTATTGGGTGCTTTCCAAAACACACCAGGGCTGCTCTGCATGCATCTCAGCAGCAGCTGCATCCAATTGCAGAGAAGAATCCTTGTTAACTATAACGAGCAATTTGGCTTTTCTTTTCTCAGGACTGTACTTAACTGCTTACTAATTGAAGCTCATCCTTCCTTTGCTTGTACCCTCCTTTCACAGAGCTTTCAGGCATAAGCAGGAATCCTTGCTGCCCCTTCTCAGGGGTCCCCTTTCTTTCCTTTCTGTCCCTGATGATGGTGGGGCCTGTACAACACCTGAAGTATAGACAGTCCGTGGTCATGGGCAGAGGACAAAGCTTCATTGTGGTAAAAAGACCTCAGTTCTTTTCTTAGATGTTTGCCTCTTTTGCTCATCTTTAAAGAAAAAAATATTATTTATAGATGAACTAAAGTAACCAAAGATGACAAATTATATGCATGCCCACATGTATTTATATCACAGGTTACCTATATGTGTTTGTATGTGTTATTGTGCATATTCTGAAGCTGAAAATATTCTTCCTCTCCTTTTTACATATTTTTACATATAATATTTCTCCTCCTTTTTACATCCTAGCAGTGAAAAATTTAAACATTAGTGATGACTGTCCATGATTGTGGAATGACAGTATAACCACTACTGGCCTGCACAGAATGCAGATATTTACCTCTATCAATTGTTTATGTGTAGAACATGCATTAGGAAATATACTTCAAGCAGTATTCAGTTCAGACAGAATTTTGTTTTAAAGAGCAAGTGGAATCAGACAGACATTAGCATATTTAGGCCATTGTGTTAAACAATATCAAGAGATTTAATTAAGGAAAATTACCCCATATTGTGAGTAACACTGTGATTGTAGGACTGAAAGACTTGAGCAGTTCTTTGATGAACGCTGCCTGATAGGTTACTAATGTCAGATGAATAAATAATGCTGTCCCGTGCTCTCAAAGCCTCGTTTCTCAGCAAGGAGGCTCCCATAGTGAAATGCTACAGAGAACAGTTCAAAGATTTACATAGTCCAGGATGTAAATCTCAGGGGAAGTAACAGATTTCTCCAAGCAAAGAAACAGGAAAGGGAAAAAAAGAAGCTTTCCTTCTTCCGAGTGGGGAAAACAGATAAAGAGCCCTGGTGACTCTTGCCAAGTGCTCATGCCCGGTGTGCTGCAGACAGTCCTGCCTTTCACAGCCTCAGAGCAGCCACCATTCATTCTCAGCAGAGAATTAACAACCACTTCTCCCATTTTCTTTTCTTTTGAAATTTAAAAAAAAAAAAAGTCTCTTTGGGATAACCTAAATGTTTTGTTAGCTGTACCATAGCATTTATAATCAACCAAGAGCTTTAAAAAGCAGACCAGAAATACATTTTGTTTGACTGGGCCTTCTTTCCCATCCCCGATAATTATCAGCCCCTGTAGTTGATAATTACAGATAGTGTGCTAGAGATTGAGAGCCTCAGCTGCCCTGGAGCTGCGGCTCACAGGAGCCTGCTCTCCTCAGGAACCAATGGGGCCTGCGGGCAAGAAGTGGTAGGGCGCTGGCAAAGTGAGATGGCAAAATGGGCACATTTCCTGAGGAGAGCTTCCATCTTGATACCCTGACAGTTTCCCACGCAAGACACGTCAGTGGAAATTTGATTCATTTCTGTGTACAGCCAGACTCATCCCCATAAGGCAGATGAATGTTAAAAGCCAAAAAAAAAAGCTTTGTTTGGCAGGGATGGTTTCTATTGCACGAGTAAAATGTTGACCTTTTCCTGATCTAGTTGCTCTGAAATCTTCAGCTGGTGAAATGTGCTACAGTGGATGTAGAAAGGAGGCTCCTATCCTTCCCCAGAGCATCACTGTTTTTAGTGTTGTGATACTGCCAAAAAAAAATTGTATCAGTTTTATAGTCCCAGAGAGGATCAGGGCTACAGCCAAAGAAAGATTGAAATGCTTGAAGCAAAGCTTGGAGGGACTTTAATCAGCAGGGTGGAAGTTTGTTACAGAAACTTTGATCTCCAGCCTGTGTACAGTGGTTTTGGGATTACACCTCTAAAGCACCTCACTTTTCCCAAACACAAAAAGGGGGGGTAGGTGCCTGGGCCTGGGCTTTGCATTTCCATTTCTATTCTGCTTGCTTCCAATGTCTCAATTCCTCTTAATAATTATAAAGTCCATGTGTACTTCTCTCTGCATCTCTGTGGCAAACACAATGCTCTGCTCAGTTAATGAGGATGTGATGTGCAAGCCCTCGGTTCCTCAAAGCACAGTGCTTGGGAGGGAAATTTCTAAGGTGGTTTCCAGGGTTTGGCAAGTTAACGAAAAACGTCCCCAGAGTGCACTAATTCCCTTGCACACACTTCATGAGCTTCTGGCAGGGGGATTTTACAGAACCTCCTTGCATACAAGCTCTTGCCACAGAGAGGCAGCCTCTGCCAGTAAGACAAGAGAAATAAAAGAAAAAAAATTTAAAAAAGTGAATGAGAGTGAATGAGAAAGAGGAGCTCTGTAGGAAGCACCAGGAAATGGAAGAATAGGGTGAGTATGGTCGGGCTGTGAGCCTGTTCCTGACCCACTGCCAAAGTGTCCCTGGACCTGTGGTTTGTGCTGCGGATGGAGCCACACTTCACCCAGGTGTTCCACATACAGAGACAAGGTGAAGTCTCCCAAATCTGGGAAAATGAGAAAGTTTTAGCAGGTGTGAAATGACAGTGGTACTTCTGAAGCAGCTGGTTCTCAAGACAGGTGGGTTCCTGTGACCTTGCTGAATGGTTTGGGGAATTCCTGAGTCCACCTGCTGCAACAAGGGGACCTTGTCAGGGAAGACCACTTCATTTTAGCATGATGGGCAGTCTTAAGAGTGCTTGAGCAACAATTTAGAGCAGGTAGGGATTTACTAAAAATGTGATAACCATACATAAACTTTGTCCCTTGTGTTAAAAGACCAAGTTGAGGACTTGCAGATTTTTTTCTAACTGTATACGTGGGCCTTTTTTTTTTTTTTTTTTTTTCCAACCTGGGAACTCTATGATATCAACATTCCTGAGGACAAAAGTTCTGAGCTTTCCACCTGCAAGACAAGGATGTTTTTCTATTAAAATCATAATTGTATCAATGAGGCATATTCATTGTTTCAAAGCTACTAGTAACAATTAGCATGCTGATGTTCACTGATTAAAAGAAAAAAAATGTCTAAGGTAAATAAATCAACTTAAAAATTATCCCTTTCTGCAAACAACAGCTGCACAGGAAAAGGAAGACTGTTAGCCATCTTTCACTGATGTGCGAGGCTGATCCAGTAGATGTGTTTCAAGTACTCTGTGGCTGCAAGTTAATATATCCTACACTCCACAGGAAAGAACCATGCAGGAAAACAAAAAAGGCAGAACAATTGTGTGAACTGAACGCCCCATCTTATTCTGAAAACATCTGGCCTCTGAACATTTCATTCATTCATTTGGTTTATTTGGTGAAAAATCTGCCCAAGCATTAGCAGCCTTGCTCAGTTAATAATAGAAAAAGCAAATGTTGGTGCAGGGGTCTTTTGCCTTTCATTCAATAAAACTTACACTTGGAAAACAGGAACCTCTCAGGGGCTGACAGTATAGGAAGAATGGCAAGATTCAGTAAGGGGAGGACTGCTGGGATCTTCAATGCTGTGATTACTGAGGGAATAAGAAATGGCAGGAGTCTTGGAAATACTCGTTTATTGAGAGCCTCATTTGAGCACAAGTTCAGGAGTTCTGGAGTAAAAGACTACAGAGGTGAAAGAAATAAATGGAGGATGGAACACTGGCTTGAGGAGTCTGGGATGATTTTGGCACCCAACTTTCAAAAGCACAGGATTTTATCAGTCAGGATATCACAATTTCCCAACAGCTTCTGACAGCCTCAGCCATGGGACTCTATTTCAGTGCTGATGAGCATACCATGAAGGGTTAAACAACAAAAGAGCAACTGCTTCATTTTACGTGGATAATACAACAAAGCCTGGAAATGCAAATGCATTCAGAAAAAGCCTTTGAACAATTTTTTTTTTTTTTTTTCCTCTCTCAAAGTTGTTACGTTATAGAGATTTAAGAAAAGCCCTTAGTGTTTATTGTAGAGTGTTTATTACTGCGGACGTCAAGGATGGCTGACAAGTTTATATAAAAAATTCCGGATCTTACATTTTCCCAGTTGTTACTTTTCCTTTTCTACTGCTTCATCTCTACAAAAGAAAGGGATTAAAGTGATGTATTTTGTTGCCCTTTTTCCTGCAGTGAATTAACCCTTGGCCAACAATGACAAGGAAGACGGCATAGCTATATGGAAATTAACTTGACAGCCCATAAACATGAGAGCCTGTTGTTCACTGGATTTCATTTTAATAGGTATTAACAAGGCATTCAGGTTAAGTAAGCGAACAGAACTAGCCCTGAAACTATCATTTAATTTCATAGCTCTTTTTCACAGAGATTAGCTATCAATCCTGTGAGGCTTCATCTTGCTTTTTAATTCAAATCATACTGAATCCATAGCAATTCACTTTTGCTCCTGAAATGCCAAATAATAATAATAATAAAAGGAAAAAATATTAATTGTGGATCCTTATATTTCCTGATATGAGTCAGATTTTCTATGAGAAATCCGAGGTTGGAAAGGTGGAAGTCAATGCTGCTCCACCAAGGGTATGGCCATGCCTGTTCCCTGATCTAGAGTTAGTGGAAAGCTTACTTTACAATGATAAGTAAGTTTTTTAAGACTTCAATGGTACATAAACAAGCTTAAGGAACTACTAAGCCTATTTCCCCTCCTCTCAAATTTTAGGCATAGCTTGTGCCTGAGCTGACCTTCATTGGGCTACAGGCTCTCTGGGTTGGGACACCAAGCTTGTGTTGCTCTACAATTTAATCAAGTTTGAAGAGACATTTCACTGCAAACCTAGATGCTATCATTCTGCTCATCCTCCTTCTCAACTATCTCCTCTCCCTGAAGTAATAAAGCAAATAACAATTGGGTAATATTAGGAGCATGCTATGCACACTTTATTTTGAGGGTAAAAGCGTGTTCAGCAGCCATAGGACTGGAGAATCAATCACTGGTTTTAATTACCATTCTGACCAAGAACAGCACATGGGGAATTAAAATAATGTTTTTATACATGCTTGGGCTGAATCAGTCTTCCAACAAAGATAAACCTCAGAGCCATCCCAACTGGGGACAGCCAGGGGCTCTCTGTAGGTGTTGCCTTTAGGCCTGTGGATGGTGATGGTGCTACCATATTTATCCCAGCTTTGCATGGAGGCACCAAGGCTTGAATATTTCAATGATCCTGAGCAGTCTGATGGAGTTGTACACAGATTGCATCTCACTGTGACCAGGAAATAACCATGAACAAGCAATTCTGGGGAGAAATCAGTTGGTGCTGACACCTGCTGTAGGACTATACCAACAGCTACTCTGCTCTTCATATGCTGCAGGAATGCTGCTGAATTGTGGCCAAAGAGCAGTGGTTGAAGGGTGCTCATGTTAGAGTATGTGATAGGAGGGTATATTGTGTAGTGGCACCATGCACATTGATAAATGCTTTTCAAAGTGTTGAGTGGATGATTGGGTGATTGCTGGAAAACTCTTCATCCAAGGATTCATGATTCAGTCAGCCATGCTTGTATCCTTTTCACCTGCCTTCATGAAACTGTTTGTGTGCATAGATATATAGGAAAAATCTTTTATTTATATGAATAACTATTATTCACATATAAATGAATGCATTGGCATATGAACAGAGACGTTGCCTGACAGACATGCTTGTTTTCTCCCTGTAAGTGATCACCTGCCTGCCACCCTATATGTACACATTTACTAGCTGTGAACGTGACTGGGGAAAACAAATGTAAAACATGCAGGACAGCCAATAAATGTGGTTAATATGTCCCAGTCAGGAAGGAAACCAGCTATTTTTAAAACAGGGATTTATAAATATAGTCAAATGTAAGGCAAGCTCTGAAGAGGACGAGAAGGAATTGAAGATGGTCTGAAGCTTTCCTGGAGCACACAGCTTATTCACCGTCACGATTATTGGCGCAGACCCAAGTAAAGCAGAGCCTTTCTAACATCCTGTTAACCTGCCTTCTGCTCTTATAACTAATAGCATCAGCCGATCAAAAAAAAGTCTGTAGAAATACATGCAGTACAGGGCTTAGCAGTTCTGCATGGCTCTGTAACAGATTTCTGATTCACGAGCAGCAAAGAGGTTGAGAATTCCCCTAGCTGTGGTTGCTGTTCCCCAGCTTGTTTGCTGATGGGGTTTTGTGGTGTTTGGTGACTCTCCTGAGCAAGAGAACCAAATTTATTTTCTGTGTGTCTGCCTCACACTTGCAGGCATAGTATTGTGTCTTGTGGAACACATGAACATGAGCATGGTTCTTCACAGGTAGTGCCAAGACAGCATATCCCCATTTTCTTTCCTCTTTTCAAGAATTCAAAAAGACCCAAATGAGTTACATTTCTTAGAAAAATCTCAGAGCAACCACCTGTACCCTGCAGTGCATTTAACCCTCTTGAGTCTCAGACAACACATGCTCTGGAGGATCCTGCTGTGCAGTTCCTATGAGAAGTATGGACTCACAAACTGAGATGCATGAGGAGAGTCCTCACAAGAGGGTATTGTCTGAGACTCAGGAAGCCAAGAAGCTCAGCATCTGGAAAAGTCTCTATTTCTGTGCTAAAGAACAGGAATGTAAATATTGATTTAAGATCTTGTATTTAATATCTGTGATCTCAGCAAAAGGGAGAAGGAGAAGGAGGAGGAAGAGAAGTTAACACAAAGAAAACAGCAATACTTAGTACCTGAAGTTTTCTTGAAATAGAAATGATACTAAAAAATATTTCATGTGCTATTTGCAAGTTGTGTACTAATTAAAACCTGCATTGAGATATTTATTAAAGTACTGCATTTTTGTCTTGGCTCCCTCTCTCAAGCTGACTAGGAACTATTGTATCAGCTACTTTGGGGGGGCTGTGTGCAACAAACAGCCCAGAGGCTTAATTTTGTGCAGTATTTTTTTGAAAAGCTATGACTGCAAGCTGTTCTTCAGCAGAGTGTAAGGTCGAAATGTAGCAGGATATTGCTGTTTTAATGTTTCTAACACACAGGTATATAAGGCATTGGAGGTAATCAGTAGCTAGTTATTAAAATCAATTTACTCCAGTGTTCTACAGTGCAGACATCCACCACCATAAGTATTATTAAAAGTAAATAAATAAATAATAATTTAAAAACCTACTGTGAATCTTCTAATACACAGATTACATTTTCTAATTTTTTATTGAAGCTACAGTTCCTGGGGAAAATATATACATATTTTTATTTTTCATGGATTAAGATTTGGTTACAGATCTGAAGCCTATGGGAAAAAAAGGACTTGGAAAGGTGATGTGGAAGCATTACAAAATATCTGGACTGATAAAAAGGACACTGATAATGAAGACTTGATTTTATTTTCTAAATGACGGTTATAGCCATGAGTTTTTATGGTGCCATTCAAGAACTGTATCTTTCATATCTGTTTTCAGTTGTAAAGATATTATTACATTTCAGTCAGTTTGGGGTTGTTATTTTCCAGTGTGGGAGTGTGCCTCCTCCAAATGAATTCTGAGAGAGGCTGGAGGAAGAGAGGAAATGCTCACCCTCTCAAAGAAAAGAGAAGGTCTCCCTCAAGAAAACTTATTGCCTTCATGCTTTGAAACCACACTTTGCCTACTATGTTTAAATGGCATTATTCAGACTGCAGATTTATACATCCAAAAGACCAGAAATGCTAGAATTATAACAATGTATTTTGGTGGGAGTCCTCAGCATAATGTGATGTTGACGTTGTTGGTAGATTGTATGCTCTTTCTGTGCAGATGCCATATCTTGCTTAGCAAGCTTCTTTCTTGTGAATTATACATTTTTGATTCAGTTGTAAGTACTGGAAAAAAGGCCTTGAAGATACTCTATTGTATACTACAATGCCCTGGAAGTCCTTTTACATTATCATTACAGATACCTGAGAATAGTAGGCCGTTGTGTTCCTCCTATGAGCCCACACAATGCTGTGGAGGAACCATTTGTTTTGAAATTATAGGTATCTATTTAACATCAAGAAGGTTATTCAGTATTTTAAGAGCTTGAGTGGTAGCAAGGTCAGTGTAATGTCTTCCAACGCTATCCTAGATTTCCACTGTTGATAGCCTAGGGAGAGATGGGCCTCAGTTGACAGTTCTTTTGAGGCATTTCTATGTCCTCAAGGCTCCTTTGCACTCATGTGCTGTCTGCAACTACCTTCAGGGAGCAGGCACTGCAGGCTCTGGCAGGACCTTCTCCCCCTTCCCCTGCCCTCCTGACACATCACCAATCTGGCAGTTGGGTGAAGATGACTGTACATATTGGTGTCTACAAATAATTAACCTTTTGGCTGACTACCACCTGCCTGATTGATGGATTTCTTTAAAAATAAATAAAAATTTGTTCACTTAATTGCTATGCAGAGAGCATCACTGAAAACAAAAAAGAGAGAACAACCTCTCTGTCCCAGGACCAAAGGCAAGCACCATGCTCTTGCCTAGCACAGAAGGGGTTTAGTGGTTACATACCTTTTTTATAAAACAAGAAACAACAACAACAAAACAAAACAGAAGCTGTCTCAGACTGATCACCAGTCTGGATAGCAAACCCAAACCAGACAAGGTAATGCAGGAACAGCAGGAAACTCACTGAGAGCCATTTTAAACTCAAATGTAGCAAGCCCACTTCCTCCCAATTGTGCAGATTGTACTACTGTATGGGCACACTGGTTATTAGCTGTATTTCTTCAAGGAGGACTTTTTGCTTAGCTTAGTTAAATGGCAAACAAATACCAAAAAAAAAAAAAAGATCATTGCAAAACGTACCATAGTCAAACTACTTTCCAAATGCCTTGTTATTATGGCAAGAAATGTCAGCAAAGCAAATTGAGGTTAAATTTTATTCCGTACTTTCTACCAATATGGTGAAGCACTGCAGCACTAATGTGTGAGGCTCTGGAAACTCCAGCATAGAGTGTTTTAAGAACAGGGTAGTAAATGTCTCCCAGCAATGGATGGGGAATTGCAGATCCTGCATTGCAACCTGAGAGCACAAAGACAGATGGATGGTCTTGAGAGAGCCAGGGGTCACTCCAGGGCTGCCAGGTGACACCACCCACTGCAGGAGTGGAAGAAGTCTGTCTTATTTTGCCTTCAAACTGGACTGATTGTCTTTGCTCAAGAAGGAACAAACAAAACTCTTTTGGAGGTATGGAACTGTGACTCCATCACTCCATCTTCCCCTTGGCCATTGCAATAGTTGGTGGTGTAAAGGGGCATAAAAGCTTTAGCTTAATTACTGCACCATGCTAACAATTGACATTAGTGAAAACCAATAGCTGAAATATTTTTTTTTCAATTCTTTTAAGATCTCATTTTAAGATTTCAAGTCTCAACAGAAAAAAAGAGCGTGTGTCTCATACCATCTTGAGAGGACAAATGAGCTTAGACAACTCAGCAGCAAACGACAGAAGACGCGGAGCTACTGAGCAGGGCCATGCCAAGAGTGAGCAGAGAGCTGCTGTGCCACCAGCTTCACTTGAATATTCAGGAAAGTTATTTAAATGGTGACACCTTGTCCTGGCACATGTCCCCATCCTCTTCCCTAGAACAAACCCTGGCATACAGCACTTGTCGTGTCACTTGCCTTTTTTCCTTCAACGGAAGAGCAAAAAGATTCTGCACATTGGGGACACATCTGCATTGGAAGCCACAATAGCAGGGAATGTAGATGGCTGTGCACTTAAAAAATTAAACCCCAGGGTATATTTTCACGGAGTGTTTTGTACCCTGCCCTTGCTAGACCAGGGAGACTTAAGGCCACAGTCACATGGATTAAGGCAGAGGCATTACACAGATGGAAGATATCCACCACACTGTGTGGAGAGTTCAGAATTAAAGTGCCAGTGGTAACTGAGATGGCAGAGATTTAATAACGCTCCTAAAAGTGCCTATGTGAATATCCTGGCTGTTTGTGGGCTGGAGAAAATGCTTTCTAGGACCACAGTGGTGCATGTGAATCAAGAGTTCATGTCTGCTGGGGAATCTGGGGTGAGAGGCATCAAAGTGGGGCATGCTGGAGAAGCTGTGGGGTGAGGCAGCAGGCAGGGCAGTGTAGAAAAACCAAACAGAGGAGCTGGCTGTGCCAGGCTGGGCAGCACACAGAAGGGATGTCAGAGACATCCTCTGACAGTGCCTGCTGTTTTTCAGAAATAACTCTTGAAATGCAGAGCTGAAGAAAACAACCACAGTCACAGAGGAGGGGCTGGAGTGCATGAACTCCGCCAAGGATCCTCCATTTCAGCCAGCTGGCTTGCCTGCCTGTAGAAAGAAATCCCTGCGCAGAACCAAAGAGCATGTTTTCTGAAGAAATTTGGGTGAAATTTCAGGTGAAACCAGAAAAGTTGACCAGAAAGGAAAACTTTTCCAAAATGAAAGACTGTGTCCCTGGCTGCACTGAGAAGCAGGACCGTCTCTAGTAAACAGTAATTATTCTTCAGGGGAGTAAAGATTTTGTGAAACATCATAAAACACTGTCATAAATCAGAAAAGGCTAGGCCCTAAAACCTCTCATCAGAGACATGGCCTCAGGCTTCCCCTGGAAACTCATCCCTTAGGCTCTTTACCCAGGTCAAACGCAGGCTAAGGAAGTGCCTACACTGATCTGTTTAGGATAGAGGACCACAGCAAACCTCTCATGACAGCAGCTGACCTTACAAAAATGCCTCCCTGAAGATGGCAGAAACTTGATGTAGGTGCCTAAAATCGCAAAATTTGTGTTGTTTTGACCTGCCATGCTGTGACAAAAGTCCATCACACCCTTGGGATCCCCAGGCCTTGTTCTCTAATTGCATTTTGACCTGAAATCCAAACTGTGAATCAGTCCATTCAAGAAGAATCTGAGTAAATCTTCTGCAGTGTTTATTTTCAAGTATCTGAGCTGACTCAGGGAAAGCAGGATCTCTTCATCTCCACAGCAGCCACTTCTCAGTGGAATTGGAATGCAATTACTTTTAAGGTAAAGAAATAATTGTTTTCAGCTGGTTAGTAATGAAAAGAAATTGCATGCAAGAGTGTGTACTGTCAAATCCTCTTATTAAATATAGGGATAGACAGGCTGCAGAGCATGGCTCCAGGATGGGACAGTGATACAGCATTATCCCTTCTCCCCCTGTATTACAACTTCAAAAAGTATCTGCAGGCTGTACCTCAAGACAGCTGAAGACAAAAGGTCTCACAGAGCTGGAGATAAGCACCAAGTTTTATCACTGCAGATTCCTTCCATCTCCTGCCTTACTCAAACAGATGCAATCCAGACTGAAGGCCTAGTGTTTGTGTACCTTCTGATATCTTTCTGACCTTGTAAAGGGATCACAAATGGGGCATAAGTATAATTTATACATACTATAACCTCACGTTTTATTGTGCCCAGTGGAGACTTGCTAAATATGAGACTCAGGCCCAGAAAGTTCACATTAATTCAGGCATTTGTTGTTCCTTCAAAGTGCAAAATGTAGTTATGCAGCTGAAACTCCCAATGGTAGCATTGTAGCTTCACAAGATGAGACAAATAAAGCATCCAGTGTTCAGAAAATACCACAGGGGCCCATCTTGGTGAATCTGCTGATCTCCCTAGCATCCGTCAAAAAGAGTCTTCTCAGAGAAAAAGCATCTGTGTGAGAGACTTTTCATATATCTGATGGCTGGGAGCGACTCACTGGCTGGGGTGCTGGTGTGGAGTCAAAGTGGGGTGAACCTTGCCAAACCCAGCTCCAAGAGCAGCAAGATCAGTGGCAAAAGAAAGAAACAGCTCCCTTCTTGTGGCCCTGCAGCGTGGCTCCCTGCCCAGACCATGGACAATGCTGCTGGGATACGGCAGCTGCTTTCCTTTGCCTTCCCTTAGAAAACCTGGGCTTTCACACATTTCATTTTTCTGACTCAAAGAGCAGGTGGACAGGTGCCCCACTTGAGCACCATGGCACAAACACCTCAGTCTGCACCACCAGGAGATCAGAGGGCAAGTCCATGAAGGTGGGCAGTGGTGGCCTACACCCCTCATCTGCCAGGCTCTACCCTCAGGGGCATGACGCTTGGTGTCAACCCGGTGCCTTGTTAGAGTTAGGGTCTAGTAGGCATTGCCTAAAGTGTCCCTGAGGAAGGATGACCCAAGATTTCAGCTGTAACAGGGAGCTTTCTGGGTTTTGGTATTTCTCTCCTTGCAGCATCCATTTCACCTTCCTTAGTCCTCTGCACCAAAAATGTTGATCACAATTAAAAACATTTCTTAGCATGCAGACTAACTATGCTGTTTAAAACTAGATAGTAGTAATGCATAGACAACTAGTATTTGTTTTCTTAATCTCACATTAATCTGTGAATGCGTGTTTACATTAAAGATTTCTAAGTATCATGCTTCTCATGTGTGCCTGATTTTTAATGATCTCCTGAATAATTCATTTTAAAAGCCTCTTTATTTTCTTCTCTCTAGTTTAATTAACCTCTTGGTGCTGTTGGTGGGATTTTGCCATAAAAGCATAATGCATTTTGCATTAGCGTGTAACTCATGCTAGAAGAATCTGGGTCTGGGCACTAAAGAGTTAATAGCAGGCTCTGACTTAATGCTGTTTTATTACAGATGATGAGTAGTAACAGAAAGCTTTCTTTATATGCTGAATGCTACCTTAGGATACCCAGGAAAGAGTACTGGTCCTGCCCAAGGAGACTGGACAGAGCTTGGGGTGCTGCTCGCCCCTAATGCTGAGGCTGGGGCAGTATCCTGAATGAGTTTTCCATGGAGTTCACCTCACCATTCCCTAACGACTGAAGAATGTTCCCAAACAGATGCTGGTCCTCTGCCAGAGCATCAGGTGACAAATGCTATGGGTTGACACTGGAAACCCCATAGGAAGAACAGGGGCATCTCTCTGAAGTGCATAGCTTGAAGAAATGCCAAGGCTGGCTCCTTTCTCCTGCCTGCTTTGTGGAGAGCACAAAACCTGGTGATGTGATTGCAATGTAAGGAGGTTCTTGACTGAAATCTGCTCTTGGCTTCCCAGGTGGAGCGTTTTTGGGTTCCTACTAATGGACCCCATTGACCATTCCCAATCCATTCCCACTTCATCAGCAGAAATGAACATTTCTTCTTTGTGTTGCATTTCTGTTGTGATTATCAATAGCCATGTGAGCTGAAGTTTCTTGACATTAGGAGTTAGACTGCTTTCTGTAATGAGAAATATTATGGGCTTTGCAAGTGGAAATTGCTGTAACATGGTATGGTCAAGTCTTTATGAGTTCCAGTGTGTGAGATATCCTCTGATTTCCAACATCTCCTCTGTCCTGGGGTTTGTAGCTGCCATATGACTGTCTGCAGACTCACCTGCCTAATTTCACATAGTTTGGGCATGTTATTCTATTTTTTTACAGAGTCTGGAACCAAATTAACAAAACTGTCCCCAGTTCAGGCACCTGGGAAGGGACACCAAAGGGAACTTCTGTTGGTGATCCCACTGTGATACTTCACCTGCAAAGCCAGCCTTGCTGTAAAATGCCCGCTGTGCTCAGATGTGCAATTGTCAGTGAAAGGGGCAGCTCACCCCAGCAGGGTCCTCTCTCACATCTACATCAGCTTCAGAGGCAGAAGATCCAGCTGCTGTCTTCTGTGGTCTATTCCTTCTTGGTATGGCGTTGTTCTTGGGTAAACATGTAGGTGTGCTCATGGTTGTGCTCAGGTCCTCTTAGCAAATGCTTTGCAGCCAGCCAGCTGAGCATCATTTTGGTCCTGTTGTGAAGAAGCACGTTGGGCTGCACTGGACCAAGACACAGCTGCACACACATGACTGTGGAGACCTTCAAGAGGTTGCAACAACAAGGAGACGTGCTTTTCCTGGGCTCATAAATGATACCCCATCATTACATAGATGCCCATCCCTAAAGATTAGAGAACGACTCCTAAAATAGACAAATGATTGAGGACCAGCTGTTTTGGTCTGGCCTAACGACGATTTAAATCACTCAAGCACCGTCTCAGGAAACAGATTCTCTCGTGCTGTTTTTCCTCCCCCTGTACCAATTGTCCGGGCTCAGGCTGCCAGAACACCATGGCAGTTACTTGCTGTTAATTACCCGACCCTTTCCTAAGCCCCTCTTATGTAACTGCCTCGTTACGCAATTACACGGGCGGCAGGTTGCCACACGCCAGGCGGGGTGCGAGGAAGCCTTATGATACCTTAGATAAGCGCCGGGGGTTGGAGTGGTGACATGGGGACGGGGGACGGGGACGGGGACAGGGTGAGCAGGGCCCCACTGGAGGTGGCTGACGGGCACAGCTTCCTATGCACAGGCTGCACGGCCGTCTGGGCTTCCTGAGCATCTGTAGCTCACGAGACCAGCAGGCCTCGCAGCTCTCCCAGCAAGGGCCTTTCTGCTTCCTTTCAGTAGAGCCAAAAATATAACCAACCACCTACATTTTGCAATGGTTGCGGGGGGCTAAACTGAAACTGTGTGGGCTGGGGGGGTTCTCTTCCTTCTCATGTACATGTATGTATGCACACCAGTGCACCCTAAGGAGTTTGGCACAGCAGTGTTTTGCTCAGCAGCGGTACCTAATTTTGAGAAGATGTAGTCTACTAGTTCCTACATCATCAGTCATGGGATTCCTAGTTTGGAATCTTTTGTAATTTAGAAGATTTTTTTAAACCTTTATTCTTTCTTCAGAGCTCAACCTTTATTCAGAGGCAACTACTGCCACTATAGGAGAAGCAATGACCGTCCATTATTTCGTTTTCTGTAGTTTCTGAAGATATCTGGGTGGTTCACATCCCCACTTTCTCTAAGTATGGATGGAATCATACTCAGCATCTTCAGAACCTTTAATATTGCAGACTGCAAAGAGCCCTGTGCATGACCGTGGCTCAGAAAGGGATGAGATGGCACTTGGGCAGGCCTGTCCCCCAAGGAGACACTGCCTGAGTCCTGAAGGATGTTTTTAGACGTGGGCATTTGTGCAATTGTATAACACTAGGGTTTAATTTACTAGGTTACCTACGCATATTAAAAAGCATTTTAATTTAATGTATTCTAGTACCTTACTAAATGCTTTCAGCTTACAAAGACCCTGAGTTCTGACAGCAGAACTCAGAAAAGAAGAAGCCAGCAGCTTGTAAGAAAAGGAATATTTGCTTGTTAACTATTGGACTGAGACAGCTAGAATTTGAACCACAAGTAGCAAAAAACATGCATGTGTATATATTTTCTTGTGTAATTGAAAAAAGATCATGCAGCCATAATTCAGGTCCTTTGTGTTTTTGTCTTGAAATAACATGCTATTTTTTTCTACAACATACCCTACCATTACAAACTTACAACAATCTGAGTTAAAGTGTTCGATCTTGTTTGATCCCAAGCTTCATTCTCAGCCAAGAAAGTCAGATTTCTGTGTCCAGATTTCTGGGAGCTTAATGTTATTATTTAAAATTATTTGCATTGGATGAAAAGATAGAAAGTGCAAGTAGCTTGTGGGCTTTCTATGTAGGAAATCCCTTCACTATCCAATCTGTCTGCCCAGCTGTAAGTTGCTGCGTATTGAAACTATTAGATGCTAAACATACAGCATATGGTTTAAGTCTCCTCATGCAATGGGCAGCACATCTTTGAAGTCTTAGCTTTAAAATGTTCCCTCCTTGGGGAGATCCACCAAGAGCTGTGCACACCCGGCAGCACTTTTCTGGGGAGCACTTTGAACTGATGATCACTGAGTTACTGAAGAGCAAAATTCCCTCACAGCGGCATTAGTGTCAGAACATACATGGCAATGTTTTATTTAAAGGTTTTCCAGATAGCCCCACGTACAACATGAACATGCTTTCTGAATTTTCTAGCTGGGGATCAGCTTTCCAAAATTGCTAACTACCCCCTGCATCTCTTTACGGGATAATGTGGTGATGTTACAAGAAATCCCATCTGAAGTGCATAGCGTAATTCTCCGCTATAAATTATGATCGTCAGCCTTCTGGAAAGCTGAATTGCCTAGGGCAAAAAATCACCTCTCTTTGTCTGTCAAACCAGGGCAATGCTACTTACCTATATCACAAGGGTACATTTAGGATTAATTACCCCTCCTCATGCCAAGGATGAATTTATCCCATGGCATTTGGTGCTGCCACCCATTAGTGATAATCTGTATAACTAATTATTGTGAGGCCTGCCTGCCAATGTTTTCACACACACACATAACATTTACTTTTTTCTACTAGACTTGCTGGCACTAAGGGAAGTTTTGGACTTTTTTTTTTTTTTTTTTCTCAGTAGTTTTTGCTTATGTTTTCTCTTAAAGAAGCTTATCTTCAAAGGAATCTTGACTAATGAGTCCCAAGTGGTCTGAGTTGTGTGTCCACAAGGCGCAAGTATTTCCTGCTGACACTTTAGGATATGCTTCCAAGCACCTTTTAGAAAAGGAAGTAGAGTAGGACCCAGGGAGATCCTGCCCCAAAACTGGGCTGCAAATGATTCTTCTAGTTTGCTGGTATTAGATTCTGATGTACAGCTCAGCAAGCTGCCTGCATGGCTAGGTCAGGTTAGGTTTGAGGTAAATTAATTGGAAACTGAGTTTCCATTTCCAGAAGTCATTTTCAAGCTCTCTGAAACTGTTAATGATTAAAGGATCCACGTCCCATGGCTTCAGCAGCATAAATGCCGGATTTGCAGGCTTGAGTGATTCATCCAGTCACAGGGTAAGCATCCAAGACAGGTGAAGCAGTCTCTCTGTTGGCTCCAGAAAATAACGGCCAGGGTGGGCAGTGGATGCTTCACTGGCGTGTCTAACTTCCAGACAGCTGAAATTAACTGAAATTAATCCCGCTTTAAGATGCTTTTGAAGATGGGAATTAGTTTGCAAAGTTGCAGCAGTGCAGAACTTCAAGGTCAGCAAGCACCTAATTTAGACTCTTTCCCCGGTTTTGAAAACGTTCCCCCCTCTTCTCTTTGCATCACATGAAACTCTGGTGCTTGATGAAAAATGCATGTGCAGTTGTATATCTGAACTTATGAATACAATGTACTGTATATAGCACAGCACACTATACTGTTTGCATTCATTAAATCCCTTTCCACTGGAAAATTGGCTCTCCAGCTTGGGATATGCATGACACATAGGAAGGATGTCTGTAATCACTTACACAAATGTCCATATCCTTCTGCTCTTCCTGCTCCGTCCTTACTGTCTATCATGCCCAACCAAAGTGAATCTGAAACTGGGAAATGACAAGCTGTAAAGTATTTTCGATCAGTTAGAATTATGTTTGGGTCTCTAGTATCATAAAAGCCAGAAAAACTGCATTTACTAAAACCTTTTTCTCTGAAAATATATTAATAATGTATGATCATACTTTGTAGATAATGCAATAATTGCTTGCTTGATTATGTAGCCAAAATAATCATTTTCAGAGATGTTTGATTTTTGCATGGTGACTACATTTTGTGTAATTTTCAGGGCAACAGATGCTCATCTATTTGTTCTGGTTCAAAAAACAGCTCTAAATTGAAAGTGAATTACTGTAAACCTTCTGCAGGCATCTAATTTTACTTTAAAAAAACACATGCAGCCTAAATGGTCTTATACTCAGGAGGGGCAAAATCCCCACACAAAATCCATGTTCAGAGAACTCAGCACAGTGCAATTAGCATCACACCATGCCAAAAAGGACAAATTACGCTCCCAGAGGGCCCACATTCACACACACACACATGAACACATGTGCTGCCTTCCCAATCTGCTTTTCAAATGTTGATTCTGATTCTTTGCTTCAGCACAATGGTATTTTATGCACGTTTTGTAAGTATGTGCCTATTTCACTGGGTAAATAAATCAAAGTTGTGATCTGGGCCAGGCTGAAATTTGGAAGTCTGTTTGGGTGATGATTTGAAGAGTAATGGACTACACAAAAGCTGACCTCCAAAATGGGAACAGTCTAAACATATATCTAGGGATAAAGAAGTACTAAAAAAAAAAAAGAGAGAGAGAGAGAGAGAGATTTGTCTTGTGTGATTTTTGTCTTAAAGAACAGGGGAAAATCCAGCAGTAGAAAGCAGAACAAAACTGCAGCTGGTTAGCTTATCTGCTTCAGTTTTTGGGTTGTTATAGAGATATTCTGTCTGAGGTTTTCAGAAGTCACCACCTTTGAACTGGTTATTTCCACCTGCTTCAATGCCAAAAAGAGCAGGACTTGGTGACGACAGCCCTCTAGACATCTTTCTTTTTCAGCCTTCCTGTGTGTTTTTGCTGCTGGAATTCAAGGACAAAGCTTTTCCCTCCCAAGCTGGTGCCTTACAGCTGCTCCCAGCTGAGGCCAGCATGGCTGGTACATCACTTGGTGAGGCTGAGCCACCCAAAGGAGGACAGGAGAGGGGGCATTTTGGGAAACTGACTGCACCACAGCCTTTTGAATTCTTTATTGAATTGTGACAACTCCCATCTGATTTTAACTTCTTCACTTGACCAGTAAAAAGCTTCATCTTTTGAATAGCTATGGTTATTTTTCCCTTGACTGCTTACCTTTCCCAGTGTAACTTCACTGTGGACAAACCTCAGGTTGGGGGCGATTTGCAAAGAGTGTGGTGACCGATGTAGCAGGCATCTTAAATGTGCTCCCTTCTTCTCCACCCCACTTATGCTGAGGATTATGCTTAGATCCTCATTCAGGGCATTGCAATTAGATGAAGTAATGTCTGAGACTAAAAGAGGGAGAATGATCTTGTTCTGGGATTTTTTTATTTTTATTTTTTATTTTTTATTTTTGTAAATAACTCGTTGAAATGAAAACAAGGCGATGTTACAATGGAGAGGAAAATGCAAGAAAGAAGTTGCTAATTTGGTTAGCAAGAGGCTACTTAAAATCTCTTTTTAAATAGGAACTTTTAGAAAAAGGAGAAGGAAACTCCCCAAAAGGTACAGTCTGTCATGGCATGCAGAGTGAAGATAAGGGCATCAAAAAGAGAATCAGTTCACAGCCGGTGGAAGAGGCTGGCACTCAGAAATGTCATCTGGGGCAGGAGGAAGAGCTGCTCCCAAGATGAAATGTTCCTGGTGTCAGGCATCACCTGCCTCCTCCTTGTCCTTCCTCTGCCCAGGGCCCTTAGGACATGGAAAAGGCTTTGATAAAAGCTGCTAAGGATCTGGAGATTAAAGAGGGGCCAGGAATTGCTCCTGACTTCACTGGGCTTCCATAAAGCCCTGAAGAGGCGGAGAAAGGAGTCTGGAGAAAATAAGCTAAACAAGCAAAACCCTGTGAGACAAACTTTCTGAAGCCATCAGCCTCCAGCCACACTCACAGGCTGCTGTTCACTGAACCCACGTGTTTGGAAAAGAAGCAGGAGGCAAGAGGGATGTTGCTGCTTGGATTCAGCTGTTTCTTTGCACCACAAAGCACACAGTCATTCCTGCTAAAGGACCAGATACCAGGTTGTGCTGCCTGTAAAAAACTTGCCTCCTGAACTGAAACCTCCAAACAAAATGTGATGGTAACTGCCTCTGCTTCAATAAGAGACCCTTAATGGAATAGCACAGGCATCAATATCAGACCAGTATTTATTTAATATATTTCATTATTCATGATCTAGAATTTTACAAAGGAATCAATTAATTACAGTTGCAGAAAAAAACAAAACAAAACTCAAAGGTACGTTAATATGCTGCTGCCAGTAGTTCAAGTAAGCCAACTACTTCTTTGCCAGGAAGAGGTTTTTCCTTCCAACCCAAATTACCCAAATTGCTCTGTGCATTGGAGCGGTCTCTCTGCACACCTCCAGACACTGTCAGTCCCGCAGAGCCCTCCCTCGCAGCCCCTCACTGCTTCCGCTGGTGAGCAACGAGGCATATGGGGAAGGGAGCAGATGCACAAGAGGTGGGTGCTAGAGGTGGGTGTTGGGAAGCTCTGGTGGGGATGGAACGAAGACGATGCTCTGGCAGGAGCTATTCTGGTACCTGTGAGCATCCTCAGTGGCGAAGGGAGAGTCTAGGCTAGGCTCTCTGTCCCATCTGTGGGCATTTGGGAAAAAAGAACAATCCCATCTTTCTTCATGACAAAAGGTCTCCGGACACCAGGGTGAAAAATTCTGCACAAACAATAGGTGGAAAAATAATGGGAATTCTGGGGTACTTTTTTCTTTTTCTTTTTTTTTTTTTTTTTTTGTAGTCTCCACAATGTCTGTCATGCATAGGCATGTCATAATATGCATAATATGCATAAGTCTCAATGCATAGATTTGTCGTTGGCTGTCACAGCAGCCCTGTACAGCCCACTTTCTCCAGTCAGGGTAAAATGCTAAAATATATCACAAAAAAGAATCATATTGGATGTGTCTGCTTGAAAGTGATAGACTTTCAGGAGCTGTACTGATGTTCAGGAATGGTCTTTTCAAGTTCAGCATATACTTAACTGGGAGAGAGGATTTAGGCATTATTAGACAAAATGAACCATATTCATATGGTGTTTATAAAATACATTTGGTTATTTCCCACTGCAGCAGATGGTACACAAAATAAGAAATGACCTGGAACCTCATTACCAACTGCATAAAATTTGCACAAAGCTGCTCAGGGAAGTAGGGAAATATTTGAATAGTTTTGTTTGGGAGAAGGCTTTGCTGACTTTTGGTCTTTTAGAAGAGAAAGTTCATGAAAGATATCCATCACAAAGCTCTATGTCTCTGTGGGGCAGGATGGAAAGCCAGAGCTACCCAGCCTCACGCTGCAGGGTGCTAGCTGTCAGTCACTGCCAGAAGAAGACATATTCCCTGCATGAGGTGCCTGTGATGGGTGACTTGTTTCCAGCCTCCCTGGGGCAGCTGATGGGGCCGTTGCCCAAGTCTGCAACACCAAAGGCCAGTATTCCTTCTTCCAGGGACATGGCTGGAGTTTCAGACGTCTCTAGATAAGTGTTGTGGTGTCATACGATGCGACCAGCCTGCCTTGCCAGCCAGGAGGGCTCTCAAGGGACGGTGATAAGGGAAATTATCCCAAGGCCCAACGCTCAAGAGCGCGCCCATCTCTAACACCTCCCTGTTCTTGGCGTCGTGCACTGCAGAGTGGTGGAGTTGGCAGCCAAAAGTGCAATCTCTGTGAGTTTCTGTCACTGTCAAGAGTTAGCCGGGACAAGTACAAGGCACCAAACTGGCGCAGTGCTGAGAGCAGCAGGACAGGGCCTGAGCCCAGCACAATCACTCTCACGACCCTACCACAACATAAAGACTAACGTGGGGCTCCTTCCCTCCCGCAAAGTGCTGCTGTGCGGCTTCCCCTTCCACATGGGTTCACAAAAAGTCAACCCCCCCTTTTCCCACTGGGGAGGGAATGACCTTCAGCAGCGCTGGCTTTCACGGGACACCCAACCGCAGCAGCATGGGATGCTTATCTGCCTCGCCAGCTGCCAGCCCCTCGAGGAGGAGCCCCACTGCTCTCTGCCTTGGGTCAGCCCAGCTCGGCACAGCCATCCAGCTTGTGCACTGGAAACCTTGGTCTTCCTCCTCTTCTTGACATCTTGTACAGTTTTGTATTTTCATATGAATTTGAGCCTGGACAAATGTGTGTAATTCAAGTTTAATCTGCCACTAGAAAAAAAAAAAAATATTTTTTTAATGCAAAACAGCCACCTATCTGATGGTCAAGGTATTTAGTAGTTACAGCTGCAGCAAGGTCCATCCTAGAGAATAACAACACTTCAGTGCTGCAAAGCTGTTTTTAGACTGTTTTCTAAAACTTCCACCGAATCCCAGAGGCTGTTTTGTGTCACAGAGCAGTCACAAAACAGCGTTTGTTCCAGTCGCTTCTGCGAAGGAGCAGAGATGTTTCCTCCTCCAGCTGATACGCTGTAGATCAGCTTTAACCATATTTGCAGGTATCGCTGTGGTTAGGCCGCTGCGTAACCACAGATGACAATTCGGGTGCCAAGCAATCTAGATAGCTTCTCATGTGACTGTAACGATCGCACAGCACAAGTGGGGTCCGCAGTTTGCTGTGACATCTGATTTGTTTTTGCACTGGCCACACGTGAGTGCAAAACAACCTTTTTGTGCCTGTTCCTGCATTGCAAAAAGGTGTTCCGGTCCTTGCCCACAACCCTAATTTTGCATATCTGTGTACTTTATGAAAATTAGGCTCTGCTGTAAAGAAGCTGTCTGTATCATGAAGAGAAATTGTGAAAAAAAATGATGATTCTGCATGGGCCCTCTGGGTTGGTGACACTGGCTGTGTGCTGCTCTACAGCACCTACAGAAAATACCCTCGGCCATACTGCAATGTTATTTCTTAAGGCATTTCTTATACAGTACAAATGGTTTCCTGGGCTGTCCAGATACTAGACAATGAAAGAGGCTTCTGAAATTCATTCCAGCTGGTTAACAGATATTTCCCTCATCATTTGTGATTACTTTGATAATGGCCCTGCACTGTGCAACGCGAAATAGTTTGAACTTCTCTCAAGAGCCTCATTTTTCTCTCCCCGTTCCTGAACTGGGGGCAGTGCATGAGAAAACAGGTGTGTTGTATTTAGTCCTAAATAATTTTCTGTAGTGAAAAACAGGACAAACTGCTGCTCTCCTGCAGCCTGCCCCCTCCTTCCTCTCCTTCACTTCAGGAAATGATGCTGTAAGTGCTCTTTGCTTTATGTAAATGATAAGAGCAGGTCCAAAGCACTGTCATATGGTCATCCACAGATGCTTTGCTCAGGGCAAGGCTGACAGTGCTGGTTGATCCCGAGGAGGTACATCCATCTATCACTGCTGATTAGAAAAGTGCCTGGGTGGTGAGCAGCACACATGATGATCACACGGCCTGGGAATCCTACGCAATTGCAACAATAGTTTATGAAGATGATTAAAGGGAGGTTTGTTCCTCAAGCAGTGCAGGGCAAGGCCAAAGGGGCTCGTGTACAACATGCCGCCCGTCTCGACAGCGTGGTTGCCTGCGGGACGGCGCTTTCTGCAGCTGCAGCACATTAAGGAGCAAAATAACACAACACGAGGAGGGAGCTGGAGCCTCCCTGCTGCTGGAGAAGCATTGAACAGTTTGCCTAAAAACAATATCTTCCCCAACGCTGCGTAGTTAGGGCTTAATAGAAAAATAAAAAATATTAAACACAGCAAGATCCGAGGATTGTGAGGCAGCTTGATTAAGCAGTAAAAGAAAAAAAAAATAAGGAAAGAAGCATTATAGATCATTATTTATTTTTTTTCTCTTCCCAGTTATTTGGGACAGAGCCTGTAAGAAAGCAGGTAATATGCTTCCCGCTGGGATTAACTGCCAGAGGAACAGAGGCCACCTGTGAGGCAAATCCCCTAGGTTAACTCCTACCAGTCCTGGAGAAATTCGTGTCTTCCAATACGTGCTGGTGGCTTCTGTGCAGGGGGCCTGTGAGGTGTAGTGCTGGCTTTGTCCTTGACCCTTGAAGTCCCACAGATGGCCCCAAAGACTGAGCCCGGGGCCAGTGCCCCTGGGGGTGCTCTTCTCCACACTGGGGGCCCAGAGCTCCTGCTGCCCCACCTGAGCACCTTGCTTGGCCCTTTCCTCTGCAGAAACTCAAAGTGAAACTCAAACAATGGCTGCTAATCAATCAGAGGAGACCAAAAACCCTTAGAAAGCTCTCATGAGCCAATAGAGGATGGTGGAGGGGATGCAGACTGCCCCACAGCACCCAGCCATGGCCCGTTTGCTGCTGCTGGAGCTGCCTCCCTGCAACCTGGTGCTCCACTGCAAGGCAGCTTCGGTGTTCCCAGGCGATGCCTTCAGCCTTCTAAAATCTCAAGGGGCTTTTGAAAAGTAATTATAGCCCTGGATTCTATTAATTTCCTTGGGGGATTTGTACCAGTACTGCTCACATTTGTATAGATCCCCATGCCCATAAGGGTTAGAAGCTCCAAAAGCAGGGAATGAAACTTCCAAAATGACTTAGATACCTAACTGTAATGAAGAGATTTCATTATATCCTACCTAGTTTCATCGAGGATGTTAACAACTATGCTGTGTAAACATTTATTTCTATTTTTAAAACAGAGGTTTTTAACCTACTTAACTCCCCTCCTCCCCTATTGCCCTTTGCAGTCTTATTTTTCTCATCTTGAATAGCTGAAATGTACTACACCAGTTTCGATCTTGTGGTGATTTCAAAGTTTTCAAGGCAAATGATGGGAGGGAAGCCTGTTATTAGTTTTAACTGGAGTTTTAAAATGGAATGGACAAATCTTCTCTTTTGCCTCTCTGAGTGTTACAAATGGCCCTGTATGCAGAGAATTTCCTTCCTTCCTTCCTTCCTTCCTTCCTTCCTTCCTTCCTTCCTTCCTTCCTTCCTTCCTTCCTTCCTTCCTTCCTTCCTTCCTTCCTTCCTTCCTTCCTTCCTTCCTTCCTTCCTTCCTTCCTTCCTTCCTTCCTTCCTTTTTCTTCCTTTCTTCCTTTCTTCCTTTCTTCCTTTCTTCCTTTCTTCCTTTCTTCCTTTCTTCCTTTCTCTTAGAGAGGTCACAGTGGGTGACCTTAAAATCAGAAGGCTGCAAAGTTTATTAACTTCATGGCTTCAGACTGGCCAACTGGTTCACACATGGGAAAATAGCTAACTTGATACAAGAACTGTCACCTGGCTAGGAATCCTATTTTAACAGATTATCGACAAAATCTGTCATCTCACCTCTGAGATGGTAAGAATAGAAAAGGAGGAACAGGAGAGAGGAGAGGCAGGGCAGGCATGAGTAACGCATGAGTAATCCCTCCTGTTCCTCAAAGCGAAGCCACTTGCAAATGATGGGATGAGCAAGGAGACCTTTGCAGGTGTGAGTGGGGAAGGGATAGATCAAATGGTTCCCAGCACTCAAGGCTCAGTGGGCTGTGTCTGCAGCTGCTCTTCTGCTGCTCTTAGCCATACGGCACCTCAGAGATGTCCTCAGGTGGGCAGGTGGCTCTGCAAACCATCCATTCCTGATTTTGGTGGAGCAATTGCCATTTTTGCTCTGTTGTGGTTTTTTTTTTGCCTGAGACCAAGGCAGTATACAATGCAGCATTTTGTTTGGGTGCTTCAGTTCAGCAAGGCTCTCCCTGCCAAAGTGAATTGTAGACCAGAACAGTTTGTATAGGAACTCTGGAAGTTTCCAAGAAAAACTTAGTTCTGGACCAACATGACAAGGGAATTTGGTTATTGCCTTCCAGCAAAAGAAGTAAAATGCAAACAGTTCTTAAATGAAAAATAAAGGAGAAAACACAAAAGCATTTTCATCTCATATATGAGTTTCAATTGTTTAGCTCTTTTAACTCAGAACAGAAATAAACAAATCCAGCATTTGGGGGTTGCTATTGCCCCAGAGGCGTGAGGAATATCTGTCACTCCCTTTGTCCCTGAGCCACCGAGGCAGCATGACCCAGGTCAACCAACTGCCCTGCTCAGCAGCGCTCCTCACACCACAAGCAGGCGAGGAGAGTGTCACTTATTCCTTCAGTCACCCCAAGTGAGTGCTTAGCTGCCCCTCTAAGCCACCTTCTTTGATGACCACAGCAAAACCTACCGCAACCACAATCGATAGCAGGCCACTCCACCTGGTAAAGATATTTAGACCAGCCAAGGGTAGCATAACCCACAAAAGTGCAGCCAGCCATTGATGCTTGTGTTTTTCAGAATATATACACTCAGGGGAAGTCAAAGATTATTTTGCACTTTCTGCAGCTAAAGAAAACACCACAGCAATTTGCAACTCACACTGATTTATACTGACTGATTGGAGAAGCTACACACCGCACCTTCCCTCATGGTAACTGGTGGTTGGGTGGCATTAAACCCATCACAAGAAGCCCTTATCTGATGCTGCTGACTTTGCTTAGAGAGGAGCACACAGGGCTCTCAGGGTCAGCTGGTTCCTACTGCCCATCACAAGCTAGCTGAAATGATTTCCAGGACACGGGCAGAAAAATCAAGTCACAGGAGAAATTGCTGCTAGTAAATCATCTCTGCTGCCTGTCTGGCAGCTGATGGATAATAGTTATCATCAGAAAGAGTGACTGATAATCAATTTAAGAAATATGGACAACTTTTCAGAAAACAGCCTCAGAGCATTTTTTTTTTGTCATCTACTTGTTAGTTACAGAGTAATCTCTTAAGAAATTAGCGCTCAGGAAACATGGCAATCGAAGATGGAAACCACAACAGAACTGCAGAGTAGGTTTTTATGTTTCTATTATACTATATTTTCAGTCCTGAAGTAGGGGCTAAAAAATCTATGCAACTGCTCCTTTTCTTCTGTTGAGACTCAGACCTCCCCACAGGACAAGTAGGAAGTTTCCTAATCCATGTACAGGAAGAGGGAAACGTTTCACTTTCTCAGTTTCACCCTACAACACACTAGAATTAAGGATGCTGTTGTCCAAACTTTCCAGTGATTGCTGTGAACATTTTTAGGATGTGACAGGTTGTTCCCTGGTGACTTGGCTAGCTAGGAAATGTTTTAAGTGTTTCCTGATGTTCAGAGGCCACCTTCTGTATTTCAGTCTGTGGCCATTGTCCTGGCATTGTCCACCCTTGTCCTGGCATTGGCATACGCTTGGCTATCCTGAGAGCCTGGTTCCATCTTTTTAACAGCCCCCCTTCAGGTATTAGGTCCATGATGGTAACATGGTGGTGGTTTCTCTTTCTATCTGGGTACAATAATGATTCGAAGGGCAAATAAAATATCTATTAAATGTGTTCCTAAGGTGCCTTTCCATGGAAGTGATTGCTTAGAACTGGTGTAGGAAAATAATTCAGCAGGAAATGGTCTGTGTGGCTGTGAACAAGAACAGAGGCAGTAATCATTTCAAGTCTAGTAGTAAGAAAATAGAAGACTTTTTTTTTTTTTTTTTAAAAAAAAAGCAGGGCTGCTGAGTTCTAGGTTGCTTCAGATGGGGAAACACTTCAGGAAAATGAAATTAAATACACACTAACCCAATAAATATATGAAACAGCCCTTTTGGAGATGTTAAGAGAATTCCTGAATTTATTGTACCAATTCAGCTATGGGGATGTCTCAGTATGAAGTCTGCTTTGCTTGAATAGGGGCAACAGGCACAACAACGGTTCAAACTCTGCCACAGTCTTGGTAATTTCTGAAGTGTTATTAAAAATGATGCTAAGGCTGGTAGGGGCAAAGCTTACATGTCCTGCCTCCTGACAAAATTATTTCTGAATTTTCATAATTAGTTTTTACAGAGCTAAGACCTGGATGAAAAAGAAAAGGAAAAAAAAATGAAGTTGTTTTAAAAAGGAAACTTTCAAAGAGTGGAGCTCTTCAAGCAAATCTACTGATAGAACAGAAATATCTAGGGACCAGAAAGGTTGAGGTCTGTCTTGCAAACGAATTATCAGGGCTTTTGGTAGGATAATCATGAACAACTTTGCCTAAATGCTCTTCATCTACTATTAAATCATGAGCCAACCCTATCAATGCAAAGCCTACTGCAGCACAGGATGGAGCAGATAACTCACAGACCTCAGTCCTGCAGTAACTAAAGCAGGGGTTGTCCTCTGAGATTCATGGTACCTGGCCCTGCAAGGGAAGCATAATGTTTTCTCTTTATGGACCCTAAAACCCAGACAGTGCTAAGGAATATATCACAGTTGCTGCTATTTTTCGTTCTAAGCCTAATGGACATTTGAATAGTCCTGACTTCACAAGGACAAACATCCCAAAATGCAGGCCAGTAACATCACCCCCTACAACTGGGAAAACAAGATGCAATAGAACTGGCTTGTTAAAGATGACAAATTAACCAAATTACGTGTTCTCCCCAAGATGTTGCACATGGCCAGCCCAGCACAAGCACTAGTGCCAGCATACGGGAGGGAATAAGAGTGTGTACACCTGCATGTGTGTGTGCAGAGGGGCTCCAACTGCCTTCCGACCATACCCTGAATAACATGGAGATTTTTTGAGATGTTTTTGTCCAATTTTAAGTAATACTGTTTATGACACATCGACTGCATCAACAGTCTGCGGGATCAATCTTCTAGTTGCAAATTTTTCCAGCATCAAGCTGTGTCTAAGTACTCAAGTATTCATCCCATATACCCATATTACGCAGGAAAAGAACTTCCATAATGAAAAGCCATCAAGGTTTTCTGGTACACATCCGAAAAGGTGCTTTAGAATGCTCAACTTGACCTCTTTGCGGCCAGACACTGAGATTTTGCTTCAACCCAAGAATTTATTAAGACTTACATGAAAATATTCCATCTTAACATAGTACACATTGGTAGCATCTGAATACATATTTACAGATTTATTTGAACTTTTCTGAACTGCAATTCTACAACCGAGCAACATATCCATAAGTGTTTCATAAACTTTCAAACACTTACATATTTATACATATAGTTTTTGCATATATATATATAAAAATATTTTTGAGACTCAAGGACTGAGAATAGTCAAAAGGACATTATTGCTACATTTCCATATTTACAAAAACAATGCATAAAACCATTCAGAACACCAAGCCATTGCAAAATAAGTTTCAAAAATCCCCAAATTATAAAAATATAAATTTTAAGAACGAAAAAACCCAAACCTCTTTCAGCTAAGTGTCCATTAAGTACCGAGACATCTATAATTATAACAACTAGTTTGTCTACAGTTGCTCTGAAAGCCAACACACTACGAAAGAGCTTTTATAGCGTTAAACTGAAAATGCTCAACAACAAGTATGCATAAGAGTGCCTCCAAACAACTGGCTAACTTTGGAAAGGTGCAACAGCCTATGTAAGTTCAGTGCAAATGGCTACTTTTTGACTAACTCTGAAAGACAAATTCCTGTAACAATAAACCAAATGCACAGGTATATAAAGAGTGTGGTATTCAACATTACCTAAAATAGTGTGTGTATTTACAATTATCTTGCATTTGGGCAGTTAGTTACATATTTAAAATGCATGTAAACTCAACCAAACTCCTGGTAAAGTATAAGTTACAGAGTGCTTAAGTGCATTGTAAATAAATAGGTACTTAACTAGTACTCTGTCTCTGAAAAATGCTTCTCTCAATGCTAATTTCTAGGTGACAGAAACAAAGGTGAAAAAAAGAACCAGCAGTGTTTCTGATGGGAAGAGAAGGGGTTACAAGATACTTAAGCACAACAGATACTGACCCCAAAGCCTTGTATCTGTCAAACAAGACTGCACCCATTTAAAAATTCAGTGCTTCCGAGTTAAGCTCTTCTTCATTATGATCTCAGCACTGCTATAGAGATGGAAAGATGAAATGACTTGTCATGGGGGGAATAGCCCTTTCCAGTGAGCATTATCCAAGCTGGCCTGTGAGAAATATTCACCTGGGTATGACAAGATAAGCAAAGGGCCCCCAGGACAGAATTTTTTGCTTCTGCTCTTTCCAAGATAAGATGACTCGTTAAACTGCCTCTCCTCCCAACACACCATTTACTGTAAACGACCCTCTTCCTGTATTTTGACCATCTCAGCATGTCCCACCTATCTTTGGTGAACACTTTGGGACTCTGCTTTTATCAAGTATCTCATCCCTCCAGCTTCGGCTGTGGGGGATGCTCTGTGGTGGGATGTGACCCAGCACGGACAGGCCAGTGGGATATGGACCCACAGAAACCTAGTGACAAGTCTGCATGGGTGACAGCACAGGTAGGAAATGAAGACCGAGGTCCACACTCTTCCTTGCCACTGGTTCAAGCCCCAGTGCTTGAACACTAGTGTGTTTACTGCTGTGCAGACCACCACGTCCTTTGGACATACACCTCTCTTGCCCACGTACCCACAGACCCCTTGCTGGCCTCTGACCTGCAGTATCTGTCTGGGAAAGCTTCTCTGGCTTGGCTGGATGTGGAAAGGGGGCTGCAAAGCAGTTAGCTTTATACGTTTATTTCTTAAATTCAACAAAACAAGATTAACTAGAAAGTGACTACATGCTTTCCAGGCATGGATCCAGAGAAGGATCGCTGCAGATTTGGTTTGATCTGTAGTCATCTCATTCCACACCATGGCTCAGGATTTCTTTTTTTTTTTTTTTCCTTCAGATCTGGCGCTCTACTGCAAATACACACAATATAGCAAAATATATACAGCTTCAGTTAACATTGCAATGATGCCTGTAACCGTGCTCAACAGATTAAGTTTATGTGAAACAGTGTGTGGTAAAGAACAGTATTACAACAACATTTCAGCTACACAGTGGTAGTAGTGAGTAAAAGTAAGAGAAATTATTGAAGTCCTCCCTCTCTCACCCCCTGCACAATACAAACAGCGAGTACACCTGGGCTCCTCTTCTTCCAGGCACCATTCAAACATCTTCACGTACCAGGAGAGGCTGAGTAGATGAAGTACTGCTACCCACTGAGTTAATCCTCACGGAGTGATCTGTAGCATTTCCTTGACTGGAAGGTGGAGTTGAAAAGTTTGCATAGACCTGCAGAAGCCAAACACTGCTGTCAGTTCCCTGCAGATTGCTCTGTCCCTTCTTACCTGGAGAGCTCACCTTTGTGAGCCACTTCCCACTCTGCTACACCACCTGAGGAACATCCACCTCAGGTGTTTCTTTACAAATCTAAACACACAGTTTCAACGGGTCTTGGGCATAACAGTATTTTTAAGAGTCAGGAACCCCAGTCTCCATTACTAAAACCACTGCAACATACTGTATTTATTTATTTATTTATTTATTATTACGTTTAGCAGCATACTAAATTTAAACTGAGCTTGAAAAAACACAGCTCTAGTTATTACTAGAATGCCCCCCAGAAACCTCGGTAATATTTTCTTCACATTCTTGTTTTTGTTTTGATAATGCCTGCACCTGCCAAAAATATGCTGCAGGATGCAATTGAACACCAGCAGCTTTCAGTTTCCTCTTTTCTCAAATTGTCAGGAAGCCATGCACTCTGTGCCCAAACAAGACATCTAGAAGGTAAAAGGAAGCTTTATTTTTAAACCACAGTTTAAACTTGCTTTTCTAAGACCCAGTTACACTCAGTGGTATTGTGAGAGAAAATCCAAGTCTCTGATGTGCCTCCACTTTTTCTTTGCACTGTTTTGTCCAGTTACCTTCTCGACATGCTTTTACTAGGGGATGGCCAAAAGAATGGTGAATATACTTGTCACAACATACCTCACAGATTATGTAAATACAGCTATGTGAAATAAGAGGCTGAGGAGCAGCAAAAGCTCAATTCCTTCCTTTAGAAAGTTTTTCTAATTACAGCTAAGTATACCTAATGTCTGAGATTTTTCCCAGATGAACAGATTTTCTCATAGTTTAAGAAAGATGAGTCTAAGCAGTAGCACTACGTTTTGTAACATCAAAATTATTAAGTATATTTTGAGTGAGAAACATCAACCCTGTATAGAGTCTTCTCCAGCTGGTGGTCCCTGTTTCATGTACAGGCTTAGACACCTACTGCCTAACGACATGAGGAGGAAAAAGCGAGTAGCCCATACATCACTCCTATCACCCACACTCACAGTGCAGAGCTACATAAATACCGCTGGAAAATTAATGAAGGTTCTTTATTCTTCTGAGCTCTGGTCTAATGTCTTGTTTGAAACTGCTTGGGCTCCATACGGATCATCAGTTTTTTGGAGTCAAAACTTACCCGGGGGGCACTATCTGAAAGCTGCTGTTCTATCAGCTGTACGATCTGTTTAAAAGTGGGCCTCTGTAAAGGATCAGCATCCCAGCAACTCTTCATTATGTCATACCTGCAAAGACACTAAAATTAAGTACTGCTGATGAGGAAACCTGAGAGTTTTTATCTCACCTGCATTGTTATTTGACAGAAAAATGTGACCCATTTGCACAGTTAATGTTGTTTAAATGAGTTTTAAGAAAAGAAATAGCACTGCTAACGCTTGTGCTTATGACAACAAAGGAGTCAGTGCTAATGAGAGTCTCTGGACACAGTTTTCTTTGACAGCTTGCTAAGTACCAAGCCATTTACAACACAGTGAATTGGAGACAGCTCATGAAGAAGATAAGTAGTCAGTCCTCTTGCAGTCAGAAATACAGCACAAACGCAGACGCTGTACAGCCCGATGATACATCTCACTGACTGCTTCATCGGAATTAAAAATGTGTAATACATGCTGTGATCTGTCAATAAGTTACTGACATGGAGCAGATACCAAGACAAAGTGATCAGATGGTACAAGGCATGAGTGTGTTACATTGCTTGTAGCAATACTGACATATACTACACTGGCTAGATTACATGAATCATTTAAAGTGTTAAAGAACTTAAAAAATAATTAAAAACAACAAACAAACAAACAAACAAACAAACCCACAAAAAATGGTGCAGTACAAAGAGTCTTCATGCAAATGTGGAAGGTTCCCTTCCTTTCCACTGCTGCTTATGTGTGGTGACTGGAGGTGCTGGTTGCTCACTTACATTTCAGGGGGTGCACACTCAGGGCTGAACATCCTGTATCCCTCCTTGATCATTTTATAGAACTTGGAGTCCACGGGCATCCCTGGATATGGGCTGCTGCCTGTTGGGAGAAGAGGTGAGCAACAGGGTTTCTACAAAACCAAGATGAAATGGAAGTCCCCTGAAGTACAGATTTTGATGGAGCTTACCTAAAGAGAAGAGTTCCCAAAGCAATATCCCATAAGACCAGACATCACTCTCAAAAGTGTAAACGCAGTTGAAAATACTCTCAGGTGCCATCCACTTCACAGGGAGACGAGCCTTTCCAGGGAAAAAGGATTAAATTAAGACAATGGTCATAAGGCATAAAAAAATTACAACATAAAATCAACTGTTTATACCTATTATGTGCTGTAAATACATGTTAATTCAATAGAAGAATCCAACCAAAAATGGAAATCCCTGGTTTTAGAGACTCCATGTGTTGCACTGTTGTTACTGATTCATCTCTCTATGGGTCTACCAAACTTGTGAAGTTCCCTGTATTCTGATTTTCTACATACTGTGCGATGGTTTATAGGGAATAGCAGGAAGTCAGAGGAAAATAATCCCTATGAACATGGCATGGTTTCTTATGCAAACACTCAAGTCTTCTGTGGACTAGCTACCTTAAATACAGTGCTTCAAGGCTTTAGTCAACAATTAAGACTGCTTAAGCTCCTTGATGTATGAGAAAAAAAAATAATGAAAAAAGAAAATTCACCTGATATAAATATATATTGACATATTTCATATGTTTCTGTGGGAACAGACAAAGTCTTTCCTCTCCCTACTTTGCCCTTTTCTTGTCTGACTGTGGGAGCCAGCCAGGCTTCTGTCCTAAGCATTTATCCTGCCCCAGCACGCCTTCATCTGGGTTAAGATCAGGCCAGATGCAAACAGATGCCTTCTGCGGCCACTGCTTCCTCTCTCCCAGGGCAGCTGCAGCCTATCCTCTTCTGACCCTTTCAGGCTAAGTAAAATCCTGTTGTCAGACTACTCAGGAAACGTAAAGTGTGGCCTAGACACGTAAAATTTAATTACTTACTGCCCACTTCCCGCCTAAGCTGCGGATCTGCACTTCCCACTCCTACCAGCCTTGACGGATCAAGCAGCTCCTGACCTGACCCTGAGCCTGAAAGCAGCTTTTGTACAATAAATGCCACTCAGTGTTTTGACAATACAGCCACGCCTGAATTATTTGGGTTCCCATTGTTCCCTAATCTCAACTTCTAGCCATCCAGGGGCTGGTACCAACTTTATTGTCAAAGACAAACACAAAAACATCTTTTCTCCCGGAGCCTACAGTGGGGATGCTGTATGTACCTGGGACATCAAGGGACTGCTGAGTGACAGCACAGCATCAGAGATATCCGAGATACCCGAGGGGCCATGAACAGAGAGGTTAACTGAGCTTGGTAAACTGCTTCACTGAGACTTGTGGGATTTGCTCTCTTCATCAGTTATGAAGATACCAGACACCTGGATGGGCAACCTTCAGATCATGTCAAGTCCATAACAAGTGACTGACCCTTGACTGCTGAGCAGTCAGCTGGGATGGGGAGGACCTTCTTTTCTTTGAAAAAGGGTGCAAGTGTGAGATGCGTGTACCCTGAAGGCCTTAGATAGCTGCACATACCTAATGCAGACCTAAAACATTAATCCAGGCAGCAAAAATCAGTTTCAGATGCAAAAGACCTCTACCTCATAGCATACTTCTCCAGTTTTAATCACAGTCAGGCTTGATTTTCTTTTGTAGCAGGGCTCCTTTTACTACTCTTTAAAGGGGACTTCAAATACTGACAATGCAATCTGCATTGCTTCTAAGTGTCTGGTAGGTACTAGTATAATGGGTACTCTGCTGAATAGTTTGTTCAGAAGAGTTTGTTGTCTTGTACATTTCTTGTCTTGTACTATTACAGGATTTGACCTATAGCTGAGAGTTAAAGCTGTAGTTGTTATTCATACAGGGTTAAAATCTGTATATAGAATCAGAGAAAACTAAGGCTTTCTAACCTTTCACTATGCCCTAATCAATAAATTCAGACTTTAGAATCCCATTTCCATTGTCTGAGTAATGTTATATAGCAAAAACCAGGATGTAACCCCCTGAATATTTAGATATTTCAAACATAAACTATTTCAGTAACATATAAATACAGCAAGTTTCAAATCTTTTTTTTTTTTTTTAGGGTTGACCTGTCAGAATATTGCAGTAGTAAAATGTGCAATTAGTCACAGAGCTGTAACTTCTAGTATATTCATATGTAACAGAGAGATGGCGTGTTATACTGGTGCAGCAAAAACATCTCCTCCACCATGACATGCATTCAGATGTTTTTTTCCAGCATAACAACATGTATATATGAGGGCTTTTGTCAACACATGCATCTACATCAGCAATTGCCCCTTTTCACATTCCCGACCAGCACAAACCTAACAGCAGGATTGGGAAATCTAGATTTTGGTCTAATAAAGATTTTTTGCAAGTTGAGACAACAAGAAAGCCCCTAACTTAAAACAGGTGGATAAAGCATCACATATACTTACGTTTCCTTTGACCACATAATTTGAGTCATTCCTTATATCTCTTGCCAGGCCAAAGTCACAGATTTTTGTTATTCGACCATGAGTGAGAAGAATATTTCTTGCGGCCAGATCCCTATGAATGCACTAAACAACAAACAGACAAACAAACAAAGTTATTTTATAATATTCTTAACAGACTGTTGCTTGGTTACATGCTTTCTTAGCTATAAACTTACTACATTATGCATTTTGTAGCAAGCTGAAAGTCATAATGAATCCATATGTTAATAAGCGTACTCAAATGATTACAAATTCTGGTGTAGTATGTTTACTATCATGACATTGATCCACACAGTTAAGGCTGCCTATGCATTTATTTATTTTAGAAAAGACCGCCTGCAGTCACTTTGAATTTTCCAGCAATTCACATTTGCAGCTAAATATTAATGTACTTATTCTATGCCAGGGACATAATTTTTTCTCTGACTTTTTGATAAGAAGCAATTGGCCTGCTTCCTAACACGGGACAAATAAGAAGAAAATGTGGTTTGTCTCTAAAATAATTCCAGTCTTTTATTATGTGGCTATTCTGACTGAGGGGAAAGAGCTGAAAACAGGGAAAATTATGGTAATGATTCAAAGCATACAAGTTAGAAAACTGAATCCCTCTTCAAAAACCTCTGGAAAAAAAGTTTTCCTATGGAAAACTTAAGGTATTAAGTACCTTGGAGAGTTTAATAAGCAGGCCTAAATATTTGATAATATTGTCAATCTTCACAGGCCAGTATCTTTCTATGAACGTCACATGTTTGATGACCTTGCTAGCTTATGTTCCAGCACTCATCTGAGAAGTGTGCACATGTTTGCAACTGCAGCTCCAGACGGGTGGCTGAGTTTTCCAGCAGTTGTATTTTCTTTGTGTGCAACCAGAGCCCATCTGTATTTCTTAGAGAATGGATGTATTTCTCTAATGAAATGATCTCTTTTTTCATCTGGAAGGGACAGTGCTAAGCTCCTGCTGTGCTGATGGTATACAATATGCAGGGAACGGCTGTCTAAAAAGTAGCTGAATTGTTCAATTTTTCTCTGCAATTTTTTCCTTGAAATATGAAACTTGTGGAATTCCCTACAAAAAAAATATATATACTTAAAATATCAGGAGAGTTAAGCAAATCGAATTCAAAATGATAACTGCAAGTCACATAAGCAATGTAATCTCTGCCTCCTTGGCATGCTTACAGAAGGAAATATGTTTAATGACAATTAGTGTCCCTGGGGACTCTCATTGCATCCCAATCCCTATCTTCACTTCGCATACCTAAAGCTGAGAGCTTTAACTACACTGAAGCAGTAAAAGTGCTGGAATGCCCAAATGTCCAGCTTCTCTGCCTTCTTCCTCCAGAAGCAGTGCAGTTTGCCTTGAATACAGACTTTGTCTATGGGAGGAAGAAGAGTCTTGTGATCAAGGCACCGTGTGCTTGATAAGGGACTTATACCCCCAGGACAGACTCCTGTTCCTCCTCTCTCACAGAGGCACTTTTATTCCTCTGAGTCTGGATACAAAAACGAGTTGCAAAAAAGCAGCTGGGCACTCTGTGATGTTGGGCTGAGTGGACCATTCCCGAGGGCATGAGGCAATCTGAAGCATCTTACCCATCATCCCAAGCCACTCTGCATTCCCTAGCTGAAGCTAAGAGCCTCTACATACACAATGACTGAAGAGGACCAAGCACAGAAACTGTTAGCACAGTGTAACTTAATTGTGCGGTAAAGCCATTAATTCTGCACTGTCGAACAGATATTACATGTTACTTCCCAAGCTTATGGTGCTGTGGCGTAATATTCATTATCACTTCTGCTACTCAACTCCACAGTGTGTTTTTTTTATCAAGGGAAAAAATATAACAAAAACAATCACTGGGAATGATGCACAGTGAATCCTGGGGTTATTCTGGAGGAAAGTAAGAATAGAGAATAAATATGCGTGCTAAGCACTGGACGTCCTGAATAGTGCAGAATGCAGGAGTCTGGTAAAGACCATTAAAATCTGTAATGCAACATGTTTGTCTGTTGGGTTCGTTTTTAAGCTGGCAACAGATAGAAAAAAAAAAAAATACTTCTAAGGGTTTGTAAGGAGAAACAGGGGGGAAAAAAATCAAGTTTTATTGTGGACTTGCTTTGGAACAGAATGAGAGACACATTTCCCACTATTAATGCAGGTTCACAGAATTACCATCAATTGCTCAAGAGTTATTTTAATTTTTTTTTCCTTTTTTTTTTTCCCTTTATCCAAGGTGCACTTGTACGATCCTGTCACAATGTTTACATAGTGAATAGCATTTTTGAAGAATAACGTAGGAGATGCCATAGAAAGATCAGAATTATGCAGTGTTTAAAACCTGTATTCTTTATCAGACCCTTTCTGTTTTGCCGTGCCTCTCCCAAGAAACCTGGAGAGTGCCTGTTATGCTTAGTGTAGCCAATGAAGATCATCTGTGGGTCTCTAGGCTGATTCTGTCTTTTTAAGAAAATTTAAAAAAGAAAAAAAAAAAAACAAGATGTACCTTGTACATTAAGCCATAATGTTAAAAAAAAAAAAGTATACAGTGTGATAACTGCTCTGTTTAAGGCAGTATTCAGCGTGAGACATGGAAGTGCAGCTTTGTTTAAAACTGAACAGATACTCAAGGCGCTTTTATGCAAACAGATCAGCCATCTTCTCAATGTTCTTTAGTCTGTAAACTCTCCAGCAATGCCACAGAGAATAAATCTTAAACTCTCAAGATTTAATTGCTTTTGAGGATGTCCACATGTTAAGTTTTTCTGGTTCTTTCATGAGCTCCATCTAATTGCCGTACACCAGAGAAGCCTGAAAAACTAACTCCTCAAGGCTCACTCCTGCAGGTTTTGGTGTCTCCAAAGCTATCAAAAGTTTTCACTTAACTACCTGTGTGCTACAGAAAACAAGTGAAGAGCTGAAGATCGAACCTGCAAGAATCACCTCCCAAGCTCGGATGAGTTCATCTGTTGTCTTCCAACACATGACATTAACTTACATTTTTAGAGGCAAGGAAGCTCATGCCCTTTGCCACCTGGTAAGAGAAGCTTAGTAGATCTTCAACATCTAGAGCAAGTTCATCATCTTCCAGCATGGAAAGGGTAACATCCTGATCAGTGTAGGATCCTACACAATATAAACATCAACAGCTTTTGAGCATACCAGGTATAATCATCTAGAAACAGTCTTCTGTTAAACAGATCAGCAATCTGAATAAGCACTACAACTAGAGCCACATAAACAGCTCAAAGCAAAATATAATAGTGACACTTCATTTAAGTGTGGAAAAATAGAAGACTGTAATTTAGCACATTGTTCTTTTTTAAGCCGTCTCATGTTTTTTTTAACTGTCCCCATCCACCAGAGAAGTAACATGAAAAAATCCATAAAGTCTTCTTCTCTACACTCCTAACAGCAATTTTTCATCACTGTACTCACCAGACTTTACTGGTCTTTTTTTATCAGCTTTTGGGGGGACTGCGTATGACACTCCTGGTTTCATGTCCATGTACTCATTGGCAGCATCACTGCAAAGGCAGCAGATGAAAAGAAATATAATTTAGGTAAAAAGACCTCAAAAGCAATCCAAACAGAAAGATAATTACACTGACCTTCTGAATACAATGCTTTAGAGATGATTACAAAAACATGGGCAGTAAAAAAGATGAGAAAAGACTTGTACAGAAAGAGAGGTTTATCAGTACAGATAGCAATGCATCAGGTAAGCAAACAAAACCTTTCCTACGTATACTACTTATATAGACTTCAGTCTCTATAAACTAATGGCCCAGTGTTTCACAGGACCTGCTAGGGCTTCCTTCTGCTTGGGCCAGTTTCTACTAGCATTTCAGCAACTGAAGTGGCAATTGAAATGCAGAAGACAAATGGTAAAAAATACCAAGTTCAGAGCTTCCTAAGTCTCCGAGTGGATTCACATGTATGTCAAAGAGTCAGCCAAGGCTTGGGAAAGTCATTTGCTATGTGTTTTTTTAAGTTTTCTTATCAATATATACATTGCAACTGTACTAATTTTCATACTGCATGGTTTATAAAGTTAGGCCCCTTTAGAAACGACAGATGCACTTTGGCATTTTTCACTTTCCTGCCATTAGAACTTATACCATAGTCCTTCTTTATCCTGAAGTATCTGTTTAGTTTATGGACAATAAGTACAGCCACATTGCTAACATGGAAAGTAGCTATGAGATCACTGACAGCTTTAGTCACCACCAAACCACAAACACATGTGAAACATTCAGCAGCTGCAACATTACTGTAAATACTAATCCAAGAATTTGGTAAATACCCCCTCATTAATACCTCAATTTACAAAATAAGCCCAAACAGTGATATCCCTGTACTAAGGAGAAGACAGACCTCCTATAGCAACTCATAGCTTTGTGTTCATGCTATCTGTGGTACCAACCTCCCTGGTATCACCATCTATCCACGCATTTATTGCCACAGCACAAACAGCTTCACTAGCACTATGCATTGCTGGGAAAAAAGGATTTTATCACCTCCTAAGGGGCTTCCTGGTTGCTTTGTGCCTGCCAACACAGAGTGATGGGCCCACTGGGGCAGTGAACAGACTAAAAATAAAAAATGGGCAGGTATTGTATCAGATCCTAGGTTCTGGAAACTTATGTCTCCCTCACTTTGCAAAAGGAAGGAGTTAGCAGGAAATATGCTTGGAAACGTACTCATAAAGAACTCGGGCTTGATCTAAAACTGAACTGATAAAAATATACAGATGAAGTAACTGACAAATAAAAGTACAAGACCAATCTCTGACATGGGCTGGAGCATCACACAATCCAGTGAGCTACCAGGGGCAGCTTGCCTCTAACACTGTAAGGCACTGTTTTGGTTGTAGAAAGTCGTTTCTGAAGGCAGGAACTTGTGAGAACCCAGAATATTAACACCACAACACTGGGGGGATTGTTATTCAAGCTGCTAAATGAGCACTGCCAACGTGGAACACAGTAATGATAAACACAAATACATATGAAGATTGGAGCCAAGGAGCTGCATGAAATAACTACAGGAAATTTGATAAAGAAGTAAAACACAGAGTGTATACAATGAATTGAGCTCTGTTAGAATAAGCCACCCACTGTACAAATCATCTCTTTAACTAAATTGTTTCCTTACACAGCAAAGAATCTTCAAAGCCTGCTGCATGAAAGACTTCTCCCAGTTTTTCATCCCTAATGAACTTCGATATCCCCTCCTTCTCAATCTCCTGAAAACACAAGTACATTTCAGCAGGTCGCACTTACGCTGAGGGCTCTGCCTGCTGCAAAAGGTTCTCGTAAACAGCTGCGTGTTCTGTGTGTTCTTCATGTTTTGGACAAATAAACGAATCCCGCTTCCGCCTCAGAAAATTTAAGAGATCACCATAGCAGCAGTATTCTGTAATGACCAGTGTGGGTCCTGTGGATGTACATGAGGTTGAGAAAGCAGGTGAGCATTGTCTTCAAGGCAGAAAACCTTACACAAAGACAGCATTCAGCTAGGCACACAGGCTGGTCTATCAAAGATCACACTGCCTAATGCTGTCTAGACTTGAAAAGTTACAGACAAGCAATCCAGCATCTTCCCTTTCACAGATTATTGTCCAGCTAAAGCTGTGTCACTCCCAATTAATTTTCACCCCCCTCAATAGTATAGCATTGTACAAAAAATTAAACAAATAAGTCTTTTTCTCTTTCTTCATGTGATAATGTGTCTGGCCAGACACATCTGTTTGATTTTGCTCACTTCCTGAAGGAAGTTATTTGTTCCAAACATTCGAGTAATTCAAGCTTCAAACATTAATCCTTTTGATTCACTTCTGTTTACAGTAGAGCTTCACACTCCTTCAGTAATGTTTTGGAAATGATGTAGAGTGTTATATTCCGCAGTATAATAGGAAAAATCATTCAAACAGAACAGCCTGCTGCGACAGAAAACTACACTGCACAAGGTCTTAGAATATTAAAATGAAATCGGAAAGGAGAATCAAGTCATCTCCAGCACGGATGTTTATAGATCAAATATATGTTTTCTGAGTGAATGACTGCAGCTATGGCCCCTGAATATGTAATCATGCTGCATGTTATTTCAACTGTAAGGTTATTCTGTACCACCATTTCCTAACCTCAATAGCTGATTTCCATTTTTCTGCAGTTCATAATTATAGCTTTACTAACAGTGAAAGCAGCGTTTGTGGTGGGATTTGCTCACAGACCCCACATTTCTTCAGCTGTCTGAGACAGATATGCATTCAGGCCAGTGATTCTGGTTTGCTGACTACTTGAAGTTGCTTCATCCTATTTTTAAATCATTAGAAGTGAAAGTGAGAAACACTTTGCCTTTGTCTAAAGCTATGAATTTTTACAAGCTCCTTTTCCTTGAAAAAAGGAAGCAAGATATGTTCTTACAGAACAAAGTTCTTACAGAAGAACTTACAGAAGAGCAAGTTCTTCTGTAAGGAACAACACCATTTTTCATACTCAAAAGCATATAAGTTAAAAATATGTGACAGCATCACTCAGTATTGACACTTCAGCTATTTTGTAGCTTTCATTATATATGAAAACAAATTTTTAAAAGTTTATTGTTTATATTTATTTTTAAAGTTATTGAATATAAAATACTTGGGTTGTGCAATGCTTCATTTTGGAAACTTTTTCTCAACTTTCGAGTACTTAAACTCCAGTGGTGCATTAACAGATACACTTGCATTCTATTTGAAAAACTAGAAGATCTGTTAAAAGACTTTTGACTTTTCAGTCAAAAGACTGGAAGACTCTACAAGGTATGGCTGCTGATTTCCCCCTGAATACCAGCAAGTTTTATCTTTTCCCGTTCCTGAGAAACAGTGTGGTGGAGGAAAAAACCTTAAGTTATACGTTTTGTCACCTCTCAGCGAACTTCATTTTTAGCTGCAGCTACAGTGGTCTTGTCACTGTTAGCAGGATGAGCCTAAAACCTAGATTCAGGAATTCACAGATGATAGTCGTGATGATCTGCAACCTGCCTAAGGAAGACACGTATTTAAGATTTCTATACTTAGCAGCACTGAATTCATCTTTGTAAGGTTCTTCCTTCTGACAATAAAAAAGGAGTACAAATAATCAATATCCGCTGATAACCCTACCTCCAATAGTGCAAGCTCCAAGTAGATTCACGATATTAATGTGGTTACCAAGGTAACTGAGAACTTTTAGCTCTGACATCAAGGCTTCTCTTTCTGTTAAATGGGCGCTTGCTGCAAAGCAAAACGCAATGTTCAGTAAATAGCACACCTACCAGAAGGAAGTTAGAAAAAATTGGGCAGTGTACTACAGCAACTTACGTTTTAACATTTTTACTGCTACTGTCATTGCGGCATCAGATTTAAATAGACCGTAAGCAGTGGCTTCTACAACTTTTCCAAAAGCTCCAGCACCAAGGGTTTTGCCTAATAAAGAAAAAAAAAAATCTTTACAAGAACTTGGAGCATTTCTTCCTGAAGGGTTCAGCATTTTATTTTATGATATTAGAGAAGATAGTGTATATACACCTGCTTGCTTTTTGTCCCCAGGTAAGCATGAGCAATTATCGCTATTTGCATTCCTGCACATCTTTTTGACAAAACCCTGCTGTGTTTAACCAAAGTCTCATATGAGACTTGAAGGTTTCACCTTGCAGATGAAGTTAAATAAATATAAACTAACCAAAACTCAACCGGTTTCTAGGAAATTCCCATTTGTGATCATAAGGAAGCTGTGTTGGGTCTATGTAAACATAGTTGTTTCCATTTATTTCTTCAACAACTTTCCACTGAACTTCATATTTGGGTTTCTGAAAAGGAAAGAGAACGGCTGTCACTCCTGAAGCTTCCCCAGGCAGCTCCCACACTTTAACAACTCAGGCAGAGGAGCTGCTGATTTTACCTGCAAATATATGTACACCAGGATCATGACTATGATGCACATCAGTCCAGCAGCAACTCCAAATGCGATTAGTAAAGGTGTGAAAAGGGTATGGGTACGGATTTGCTCTGGAAAGAAACAGAGAAAATTCTGCTTGAATACCAAGCATAAGAAACTAAATTTAAAATAATCAGGTGAAAAAGCTTTCCTCGATTCTTTCTTATGAAACACAGTCTGGGGCTTCCATTTTCCCAGATGCACTCCATGTCCCTCAGAGCCACTTCTCCTGAATGACAGTGCTGGCCAGAACTGGCACAGAAACCACGCGGCGTGCTTCCTAAAGAGCCTCAGCTTCGCCAGCTCAGGAGGCACAACACTGAGATCAATTAAAGTGTGATTACAGTCAGCTTAGGGCACAGAAAGAAGCTTGTTAAGGGGACTTTTCCTAAGTCCTAATTTCTCTTCCTCTCTCTCCCCCCCCCCAACCCCAAGTGTGATCTCTACAACCTAGTCTTTAAAAGCAGATGTTGTACAGAGTAGTGAAAGAATACTGTTCTACCTCAAGTCTGGCTTATTTGTTTATATGTTGTATCTGGCTATAACAGGGAAAAAAAGAAGCAGCAGAACACGTGATTTTTTTTCCAAAGCAAGTAAAGATTTACAAACATATTTCAAGTCATCTGTGTTCTAGTGTGTTTTTTTTTTTTTTCTTAACAAACCCACAAATACTGCTACAAAACTCATAAAGCACTTCTGCAGTACATTGCTGTTACTCCTTTTACAAAAGCAGGGCCCTTAGGCTCCAGTCAAGATTGGGACCACATTTTCCTGAGACGCGGTAAAAAACATAAAAATGCAGACTTTTCTTGAAAGAGATGATGGTTAAAACAAAGACAGGAAGAGAAAAAGGGATAGAGAGAAGGCAGCCTGGTGCCATGCTGCAGGTGCTTTGCCCCTGTGCCAGATCATGCTGCAGAGGCAGGAGAAAAAGGCTAACTACTGCTTGGTAGTTTTGAAGCAGCAAACATACAATACCAGAATATTAACTGAGAAGTGAAAGCAATACTTTGGCAGGCAGAACAAGTACTGTAATATATTATCATATACTGAGCCACAGTACCATCTACATTATTATGGCAAAAGCAACGCACTTAAAAGATGAATTCTTGCATGACAGAAAGGGCTGAACAGCACCAGCATTAACCATTCTTTCATGTTCACTGCCTTGTTCACTCCAGACAATACCTTTAATAGCGAAGTTGAAGAAAGCAGAGCTCTTGTCACCATTGCTGGAAGCCTCGCAGCAGACGGTGCCGGTGCTCCTGAACATGCTGGCGTTAATGGTGCTCTCAACCAGGATCCGCTCGAAGGAAGGCACCGAGGAATTTGTGTAACTGATTTTCACGTCCATGGGGGATATTGTTGGTGAATCATAATACCTGGGGAAAACAACAGTGACAATTACCTGCTGTGGACTGCTGCTTGGAATGAATGACAGGGCCTGCTGTGAAGGCAGATAGTTACAACCAGACCACCAGGTAATTATACCACACTACTCCACAAAGGGACTGAGATGGAGATCTTACCCTCAAAACCCAGCCTACTCACAACTCTCCTTGTCTTCTATGTAGTGGATGAAACTTATAAAACAAGCCAAGTGGAAACCATGAGGTCTTTGCATTTGCTGTTGAGTAGGGAAACACACAGGTGTGTAAGTCCACCATGGGTTTTGTAACCATAAATTCTGCATCTCCAGTTTCAGCTTTAAGCAGTTGTGGTCCATCTCCTACTCTTGAACACCTTCCTCAGGCATTGCTTTATTACAGCACAAAAAAATCCATGAAAAATCCATGATGCACCTACAACACCACCAAGCTTATATGCAGCCAGGAAACAGCCAGTTTTGTTCTTTCAAGATGCTGCTAGTTAAACTAGTCAGAAGTCTGCATCCCTTTTTTAAAATTAATTGCAATGTTAACAATGTCACATATTCACTATATGAGCACACATTACAAAAAATAGGATAATTGTTTTAGGCATAAAACAAATTATGCAGGTAGGAGACATGACTTGCTAGTATGAGATCTGCAAGCACAGTGGAAGTCAACAAAAATCTTAAAATGTGCTTCACAAATGCTCACTTCACAGTGAAACTGTACTGTCTTTTTAGAAGCATGGCAACTAGACATCAGGTTTTATTCATAATAACTCCAGACTTGTTTACTTGTCATATGCTTCATGTGAATAGAAATCTAATTACTTTATGTCTTGAAAAATTATATCATTACACAATAAGACGAAAGATAACAGCCATATTCACAAGTGATTCTGTGATTGTCATTCTGTGAAATTGCATTGAGAATGTGTGCCGTTTGGGGCCAAACTGATAAAAACCTTAGCTAGCCTGCAGCAGAGAGAAAATTTGGCTTTTATTTTTCCTCAGCAGAAAATGTTGATTATTCCCTCTTCAACGTTGGAATACAAAGGGGAGTAATGAAATGTACTGCTCCCTTCCCCTCAAACCACTGCAAATAATGCAATACCTAAAATGATGAAAACAGTGATGCAATGTAACAGTTACCAAGTAATTTTTAAAGTCCTAATTTTTAATTATAAGTTGTGTATGTGGCATGTAGAGTCATTTCTGGAAGCTCTGGTTACTTAACTCACCTCTGCTCAGTTCCTTGGCAAAAATACCAGTATATGGTAGGGGCTGGGAACCCAGCTGCTACACACTGGAGAATGCCATTGCTGAGAATATCCAAAGTGAGAATCTCTGGTTTTGCTGCAACAAACACAAACGAGAGTCACATTTTTATGGGAACACAGAATTTGAGATGCCACGTGCTCATCACCCTAGCAACTTGTGTGCATTATCACCCACGGAGTCAGGTGAACTGAGCTTCCCACGGCAAAGGGCATCCAGGCCTGAACTGGTGTTCTGTGTCACTGGGAAAATTTCAGTTCTTACACTGAATGCATGGGCTGGATTTCAGAACACCTAACCTCCACCACGCATTGGGGTTGATGAAAGATCCTGAAACAGCAGAGCCCAGAGTTTAAGAAAACAAAGACACATTTGTTTTGGAACAAGAAGGCAGTTCCAGTTCCTGCAGAGGATGACTTTACCAGCCTCTAAAAAAGACAGTTTCTCCACAGTTGTACTAAATGGGTCAAACCGCATCTCTTCTGCGTCTGCTCTCTTTATCAAATCTTACCAGCACAGCCCGAAAAGGAACTGCAGTGCAATGCAACCAGTACCTGTCCCCATCCCCACAGAAGGCATCCCAGTAAAACACCAATACCAAAACGCCCAACTGGCTCACTTTCTGAAATGCTACATGTAGAGAAAGATCATATTTGACTGACTACATTAGCTGTCCAAGCAATAATTCATGATTGCTGTGGTAGTTTACGAAGCTGCCTGGTTCCTCATGCCATGATGCTGCCTTCAGGCCAGGACAACATCTACTTGGTTCTGGCAAATATTAGAAAGGTGTATTTCTTGGGAAACTTGAATTAGAAGCTTCATCTCCCATAGCTATCTTAGCTTCCTTGCAAATTATGTTAAAAATAAAGTTAATGGCAAAACCAGACTATATTCCAATGATGTTGCTCACCTGGTACAAATTAATAGCCCATTATTAGTTAATAAAACTTTACAAAATATAAGATGAACTTCTAATGTTCTAGAAAGTTGCGAGGCTGTATTGATGACAGTGGAAGAAAGATGATTTATTTCAGATAAAATCCACACGCAAAGACTGCACGGTGTTAGTTTTTAATGAATATTCTACTCACTGATTAAATTAGAGGCAATAAAACACACGTATACTCTCAATCACGTAGCATCTCCTCATGACTCATGTTACAGGAACCGAATGTTCTTTCGTTTCTAAATCCAAATGTTGTGTTTTATGCAAACCACCCAGAACCGAACATTGTTGCAAAATGTTGAGATGGGTTTTCAACATTACTCATTTGGTGCAGAACTTTCTGATAGCACGCAGCATCGTACACAGTTTTAGCATTCAGGGAATATACATAATTCAGCTTTCTGAAGCTTCTACCAACATGGTTAAATTGTGAAATTGTAATTAGCCATGTGCAAACAGTTTGTTTAGGTATACGCTATGTGTTAGGCAACGTTACAACATGATAAAACTCTGGCTGTGCGTCTGTCCCAGCACCTGTAGCACTTTCTTAAAAATGTCTTGAACCTCTAATCTCGCTGGGTTTATGAATTGCTTTTCAGCTCTTATTAATGTTGATTCTGAATGCAGCAAAGACTCATAAGAGGTCACTTCTGTTTTAACTCAGTGCTCTGTATGACAACATAGTGGAATCAATTGCTTTTTATTACCAACTTCTTCATCATTTAGCACAGAGAAATAAATGTCTACAAAATAACATCTAATAGGTATTGTCTATTATCACAGCCAGAGAGCTTTCCTCCTGCAGTCACATTTTCTGGACTGGATTGAATCTTTTTGTAGTATCATGGTGACTCCTTGTTTGCTCACTGCATATTGCAATGACAAGAAAAATGTTGATCTTGGTTTCACGTGATCTCTAGTGCCATGACCAGTTTTCTCCTTGCAGCATGAGTCCCAACCGCACAGATAGTATTTTGTTGACTATAATTAAATCCAGATACTTTTTTGCACTAAATGCAGAGATACAAGTTTGAAGATTACTCCACTAATTGCTAGATGCACAGTATCTTGCCACTCTGGAGATTTCTACAATTTCTTAATTGTAACTCAGTTCAGCATGCTGCTTGTCAAGTTGTAATTTTCTTTTTGGCTCCTAATGTCAGAGCTCCTTCCTTCCCTACTTTATGTCACACTTACTATGACTGACTACATTTTATTTTAGCAATTTAGTATTGTTTCAGATTAGCATATGCGATTGCTAAATGTGTTTAAATGAAAAGCAACTATTTCTGCACAGGGTTTTTCATGTCTTTCAGCAAATGCTTCAGCATCGATTTGTGTTTACGTGAAGATATCCTCCTGATTATGAATCCTGTTTTACCTGTTTGATTGCTTTCTGCTGATTACATGCCCGAGCCAGACTTGTAAACACCAGAAGCTAGATCGCAGCTTATGCAAAATCCCAACTGACAACAATGCCAGGTCACAACACATGATTAGACCAGTACCTGGCCCACCCACACGACTCTCCTGTGGTAGTTACTCTATTTCAAAAAATATGTTATATTGCTGTGCAGTTTGGGTTCCATACCTGAACAATGAGCGTTTTACATGCTACTGAAAACAGGAGGTTATTTTTCCTAAAAAATGAACCCTCAGAAGAATCAATCTGTTTCATCTCCTCTTTTCAAAATGAAAAAGATATTTGCAGTAGTTGCATCAAAATGCCAAAAGAAACTCTTTCTGAGTCAAGTGTATCAAATCTGTTTCAGCAGTGTCTGTAGTCAGCCACGGCCACACTGAATGATAAACAGGGCTCTACTGAGATGGCTTCAATACCTTCATTGTATCCCAAGGCTGATCTTACTGCTTACAAGACCAGTAGCTAAAGCAAGGAAGGAGACCTGAACGCTGATGGTTGCACAGACAAGCCATTCAGAAGAACTACATCACAAACATTCTCTCCTGCCACTGCCATACTGATTCACGGTGTTGCTCCTAGCCTGGTTTCCTAGCCACGACCCACAGGGCTTTCAGCCTTTTATCAAGTAGGAGATTCCTCAAAAGCAGCAGCAGCATGGAGCTCTGCACTGAGAACTGACAGCTGATGGTGACAAACCTGTTTATTTTTATATATTTTTTTAAATGGTATTTTGCCCAGACTGTTCCTGAGCAGCCTGAAGAGCCCATAGTCCCTTGCTCCAAGCACGCGTATGATGCCACTGGTTGGAAAACATCATCGAGCCTCAAGGGAACTGATGACTCCATGGGCAGCCTGCAATTTCTTCCATTCCTGCACAGAAACTAAACTTCTTGCTCAGCACTGTGCTCAACTATGCTGTACAATAGTAGAATTCCCCCTTGTGACTATGACCCACTCCTACCCAAGGTGGCAAAGGATATTTGAAGTTGCCAGCACCCTCAACTCAGAAATCATAGCTAGGGAACTGAAATGTTGAAATGTACAACACCACAAATGACATTCATAGAGAAAAAGAAATGCCATGTTCTAAAAGGAGCCCAAGTGGCATTTCTAGACCCAAACTACAGCATTGCAAATATTGACACTACAAATGTTGAACTTCAATGATAATTAGGCAGAATTCAGAAAGTAGTATCCAGAATTTTATGCATTTGTGAAGTCTCAATGGTCCTCTGCATCAGCCCATGCCCAGAGAAGGATCTATTACTGCTAAAGCACTTCAATGACGTATTTGCAGCACATCCACTCATTTCCTACATATTTCATTGTCCTAGGCTTGAAAGCACCACTGTCTACCTTGCCTTAGTTTCTCCTCTTTGCCCTCAGTCCCCTCCTTAAGCTTTGCCTTTAGTAGCTGCCAATATTTGTCTGCTGAGAGTGTGAAATTCTCTGACAGGATGGTTCTGCTACGAAGGATGGAGTTTCCTGGACGTTTCATTTAATTCATTCTGAAGTTCAGCTTTTGTCCTGAAGAATGCTTCTTGGAACTGAGACCGATGCTTTTTATTTTTTTACAAGCATATAAAGACGACAGCATGTGCGTTTGTAAAGCTACACAGATTTCTCTAAAACAATGGAGATGTATATTATTATGCAGATGTATTTAGATACCAAAAGGCACAAGTGAATAATTCTTCTGTCAAGTTTTCAAACTTCACATCCAACTCAAACAATTTAAAGAAAATTAATAGCTTATCTTGGCTGCCAAAAATGCAAATTATATGTATACATATAAACTCTGTATATCCTGATCCATGTTACATTATCAAAGTTTTATGGTCCATGCTCATTTCTGAGACCATCTTTCCAGGTGTTATAGTTTTTTTCCTGTGTAAACTATCTATCTGCTCTCCAGTAACCTCTGGAATACATTTGCCAGAATGTAAGGTCATGCTGGATTGTAGGTGGATTTGTGTAAGTACTCTGCACTTTTATATCTTGACATTTAAATAGTTTTGCAGCATGTGCTTCACTTCAGAAAGCCTCTCATATGCTGAACCACACTGTGACATCTTGTGCATACATTATGTTGTATAAAATACAATGACTGTGATAATGAAATATTTCAGACTGTTCACTTTACTTACTTTTCACATAGACATTAAATGTTACAGAGGAGCTGGCATCTGAATTGGACACAAAAAATGTGTAAATGCCTCCCTCTGTTCCTTTTAATCGTGTAAGGTGAAGTTCACTTGTATAGCTGTAAAGAAAAAGAAATCATAAGTAATGCTCACAACCTAAAATCAATGGGGAATTAACAGGGAATTGTTGCACAAAAGCTAAGGTGGGAATTATTAGTGAACTCTTTTCTCCTGCCTACACCATCCATACAGACACACTTACCATGAATTATCATCCCTTTTGCCCCATAGCACTCAAGACTACTTTTTTTTTTTCCCCATGAGATTTTTGGAGGACCAGGACTCCAGAAAGAAACAGTGCATGGCAGAAATAAAAGCATAAACTTTTGTCCGGAGCATTGTGCTCAACTGTGGTGGTGGAGGGTGTCTCCACACACAAACTTTTAATTCCCCAACTTATTGAGCAACAATGATATCTCGTAGGTGAGTTGTAAGGCAGACTGGTCTCTCAGAGGGTGTGCTTAACTCAACACTGCTTCATACCCAGGGTAGCAAGACTTCACACCCATTACTGTGGTAAGCCACGTGTAAGGCAAGACCTTTTAAAACACAATTTTCTTGCCATCTACATTTTCATATTTCCAGAACAGACTCTAGTTTGCTGTTTCAAAGGGAAATCGATAGCACTTAAAGCCATTCTTATTACCTGTTATTGCCCACAGTCTTGAACTTGACATAATGGTCCGATGAATTCTGCAGTGTTTCATTCATGTACATCCAGACTTCTTCCTTCGGTTTTGGATATGCCTCATATTCAACTGTTAAATTTCCATTTTGTCCTGCATTTATATCTATTGTGGTATTCATTGTTGCAAGCAAACGGACAAATCCTTTAGCTGATGGTCATAATAGGAAAAGAAAAACAATTTCAGGGCCATTTAGGAGATTGCCACTACTCTAACCACACTTACACTACTTCAAGATCAGTGATCAAATGTCCAACTGTGAAACGGGAAACCTTATCTACAAAGCAGAACTTCAACCTTCACCTGCTAAAACCAAGACCACTAGCTATATATAGCAATGAGGCACACAACTTAAAGCAGTCTTGTATGCTTTAACAGAAAGAATTCCATCTCCTGGTGATAAATACCCTTTATTTGCTCTTGGAAAAATGCAAGCACATGCTTGATTCTACTCAAGTGTTTACATTTTTCAAAAAATCAGTCACTAACTTTATGGAATGGAAGAAACAGTAAAAAAGGCAAGATAAATTGATCATTTATGACAATATAGTACAGTATTTAATGATTCTTTGTCAAGTATAATTAAGGACGACGTTACAAATGAAGCTATTAAAAACTGTAATTAGAGAAAAATGTACTACGTCGAAAGGCCTGGATAGCGATTGTCTTAAACTAAGGCATTTCTGTTCATCTACTGCTGGGTCTTAATCTTTTCTTTGGCAGATACCATTTATCACTGGGTAGTTCTGTTCCAGAGTATCATGTGGAGCAGCAGCATCCTTACTGCAGTGGCTTTAATTTCATTAATAAACTCGTCAGCTTCAGGATTATTCACTTTGAAAGACAAATTTTTCAGTCCTTTTACAAAAATTCATGTGGGAATTACCAGTTTGACAGACAGACTACAATGACAAGGAAACATATTTCCTGGGAATGCTTGAATTTAGCCCCCAAATCAATCTCAGATCTCTGCCTCTCTCCACTTTCCAGTGATCAAACTGCTGTGGCCAGCTGGGCACCTGAGCTCATGAAAACAGAAGGCAACGGGCCTTGGTGAAAGCATATGGAGCTGACAGAGCACTTGACAGATGCTTCCGAGAAGAAAGGAAGACATACACTCATATCATAGCAAGCAGGTATGATACAAAGTATGCTCTATTGTCAAAAAGGAAAAAAAGAAAAGGTTTTAAATCTGGAAATTTAAGATTTTTAGTCCCTTTGAGACCTTTTTTCTATTTTCTGTGCAAGCACAGAGTCGCCTATGCAACCCATATTCAAAACTGTGCCCAAGAGAGTGCAAAAAACCTTTTTATAATCATGCTGTCAATGCCCAAAACAAAGTTCTATAAACAGTTTATAGTTAGATAAACCATTTTTTATAAAAGTAACTAAAACATTCACCAAAATACCACTATTTCTTAGAAATCTTTTTGCTAACATTAAAGCCGCAGTGATTTAGATTCTGATACAATCCAGTATGTTCTATACACCACTTCCCATGATCCTGGGAGCTGGCACGGTTTAGATAAATATAGTCAACTTGACAATGAACGGTGAAAGGAATCCAGGAGACAGAGTTTATTTTATTTTAGGTCAAATTTGAGAGGGTGAGGGGAGAGAAGTATCTTGAAAATGAAATATTCCAGCTTTTCTCTGGCTTTTTTTTTTTTTTTTTTTTTAACTAAGTACAAACTGTTTTTTACTAAATACAAACTTGTTGCTTTATTTTTTTACATTTTATAATGCTGTGCTTTATTTTACTCACATGACTTTCCAAAGTCAACCCTTTTTAAAACCACATTTGCATGTGCAGTAGTCTTTAGAATTCCTCTAGTTAAGAACTTCCCTCCTTTTATAATAAAAGCTTTCACATTATTCTCCTCGGGGAAAAGATTTTCTTTCATACTTAACACTGTTTCACTCTTTGACATATGAATCTAATCTCTTTAGTAAAAAAAAAAAAAAAAAAAATTAGGAAAACACGTTAAGAGCCCTACCCCCTCAAACGGTGTAGCAAGGTTAAGTGCACTCAAACCTCCTCAGCTATGCTGGAGATTTGACCCACAGAGATCAAGTGCTTCTGTTTTCTTTAAGTTATTGGGAAAGCAAAACAGGCTATATTGCAGGGGTATTTGTGCACCAGAAAAGCAAATTTGGTAAGGAAGAGAATACAAGGCCTGGCACGCAAAGAACAGAGCAGTCTCAGTTGTCCTCGGTTGCTATATCCTTGAAAGGTGAGGAATTTAAAGTATTTTAGCCAACTACCCAGACTCGGTCAGAATTATCAAGCATATGTCCTTAATTAGACTATCAAATTAGCACTTTTGGCAGCCATAAAAATTCAAAGGCCTGGTGTATCATACACACTAACATACAGCAGCTGAGATCTACATGAGTCCGTTATTAAACCAGGAGAGGAGGTGACTTCGCTCACTGTTGAGAGACATTATCCCAAGCCTAAGGAAGTGATGGATGGTGGATTTACAATGGTGGCGAGCTCCAAAGCAATTTTCGTGCTGCCTATGCACACTTCAGTGTTCCTCATTGCATTATTTTAAATAGAGATACATATATAACTTCTCCCACGTAAAAAAACATTGACGTGCCGATGTCAGCGAAATTTCCAGCGCTTGGAAGGCAGGTACTGAAGATACGCTTTGTGCTTGTGCTGCCAAATTACTAAAGCATAGGGATAGTACCACGCAAAGGTAAATTACTTGCTTCATTAAGACTGGATTAAATTTAAAATTAAACCAGAAAGGATGAGAAAAACCAGAGAGATGGAAACGGTGTTGGGTGGTTGTTCTAATACTGCAATCCAATCACATGCAAAGTGCTACAGAAATTAAAGTAGTCGCACACTCCATAGCCCTTCCTGAACCATTTCAGTATGATACCAGTCTGCAGTAACCTTTTAATAAAGCAATTTACTCATTCAGGTTTGGGGGAAAGGAGATAGAAGGAAGGGAGAGCTAGGTATCTTAAGATTTCTATGAGAACTATTTACCTAATGCTTTCAAGGTTACCGTGGCATTGGTTTTTCCAAAAGGGTTTTCTGCTTGGCATGTGAATTCTCCAGAATCATTAACTCCCACTGAACGGATGTTCAATGTTAATTTCCTTTCGTATCCATAATCACCCAAATTTCTGCTTTTGCTTGTAACAATCTGTCGGTAAAAAACAATTAACATCTAAAACACTGTGTATGCAGCATCTTTCCTCGATAAATTAAAAATAGAAGTAATTATAACTTCGCTATATTAATATTCATAACTTTAAACCAGAATAATAAGCCATCACGACAAACCTGTCACTAGAATCTCTCCATGCAAAACAAGTGTGTGATCAGCTGTCTTTGAGAGATAATACTTCCTCAAGTACTAGTCCTTTTCTTCATTCTTTCTTTTTTCCCGAACTGCACTGTAAGGCACCCTTCTGCTGCATTTCACTAGCTGCATTTCACCAGGTAAACTGCCCAGGTTCCCACACGATGTTTTGAGGCAGAAAGTGCTTTCAGCTCCAAAAAGATCCAAGGAGCCCCAAGGGCACACAGCACCTTGTAGTCACATTCCTCCCTCCTCAGGCAAGAACAAGTGTTTTCACCTGCCCCAAAAGCAGACCAGTCCAAAATACAAAGCTGACCCACAAATTTCTTCAAATATTTCAGTCCTGTGGAAAGAAGGGTGTTGTGCCTGCAGCCAGATTCAGCTCACTCTGAACTTCTAATGCCAATGATGATGAGGACCAACAGAAGGTTTTGTTTGCACTAACATTCTTAGAATCATATAATCACTGAATGGTTTGGGTTGGAAGAGACCTTAAAGATCACCCAGTTCCAACCCCCCACCATGGGCAGGGACACCTCCCACCAGACCAGGTTGCCCAAAGCCCCATCCAGCCTGGTCTTGAACACTGCCAAGGATGGGGCATCCACAGCTCTGGGCAACCTGTGCCAGGGCCTCACCACCCTCACAGTAAAGAATTTCTTCCTTATATCTAACCTAAATCTACCCGTTTATTTAATTTAAAGCCACTGTGCCTTGACCTGTCGCCACACTGTCTAATCAAGAGTCCCTTCCCATCTTTCTTTTAGGCCCCCTTTAGGTGCTGGAAGGATGCTATAAGGTTCCCCAGCTCTCTCAGCTTGTCTTCATCAGAGCTACTGAAAATGACCTGCATGCCTTGACTTTCACAATGTTCAGAGGCTGCAGCTATTGTGAAAAGTGGCTGCAACTCTGAAGTTTGGCTCACTACACAAGTGGTGCCTAAAAATCACCAAACTCTCTAATGATTGCAATGCTTCCCAGAGAAATACAAGAGAGAATTGTGAGATTTACACAGCATCCTTGCTCTGGAACCCACTCTGCTTCTCAGTCCATAGCAATCCACATTTGCTAATCTTACAGGCAGCTGGACACCTCCTTTCCAAAGCACTGAGTACATGATGACTCTATGTCTACATATGTGTGCTGGAACTAAAGAAAAAATAACTAATTTAGTTGTTGACTTTAGTTTCTGTGAGATTTTTCAGTGTGCATGGAAAGACTGATAAACTCACAATGATTAATCCAAATTCACTTGCTATGATTTTCTTGTAGAGTGATTTCAATTCTTGGAGGTGTCAGGAAGTTCTGGATGAATTTTATTTTCTCTACACGGTTTTGTTTCCTTCTGAGTAATAATAACCACCTACAGAAGTCTGTTTTGTATGGAGGTGCTTGCTTACAGCAAGTCTCCTAATTTTCAGACGTGGTGATAACCTCTGTCACATGAAGAAACAGGTGTGCAGTTTTTTCCTTTAACCTATTCAGGTAAAATTCTGCATCTATTTAAACATGAATTTTATGTATTCTGTTTCAGTACAAAATTTAATTTGGTAGTCAATATTTAAAAGACAGCATCCCCTGCTATTTACCAGAAAGGACAGAAAGGTCAAATTTATTTGGTCAAAAATATTTTCCTCATGGCTTTTACTCATAAAATGAAAAGGGAAAAGCATGAAAACATAAGGGAAGACCCCAATCTCATCAGTCATAACAAAGAAAAGCAGGGGGAGGGACAAGGAAAGAAATGCAGTTCTCAAACGAAAGACTTGCGGTTGACCTTGGCACAGGACCAAAAGCCCCATCTGCAGGTCCCACACTGCCTTCATGTCACTGAGACCTCAACAGCCCCCAGAGCCGCGAGGTGGGATTTCTGGAGCAACGAGCACTTAGTGAGAGAAGCTGTGCCAGATACCCACCCCGGGGAACCGGCCTCCAGTTCACTGTTTGCCTGAGGATACGTGATTTATCTGAACATCACAGCATCACAGAGGCCTTTTTTCTGTGAACACTTGGACTAAAAATTATGCATTCTGGTCAATACCAGTAAAAGTAAAGGCCCAGCCAATTAGCATGGGAGTGTATACGGGAGGATTTACCAACAGGTCTTCACAAGGGCCTTAAATCATTTAAGTTTTGGGGTACAGCCAGAAAACTAAAACGTGTCCTTAAACGCAAACCAGTGCCTGCTGATGCCTGGGCCTGCTCTTACTTACAATTTTTTGACTCATAGCCCTGTGTTTCAAGCACTGAGCTGCAGGACATGCTGGGTGACCATGGGAGGGGACCTCTCTGCCGCTGGTCTTCAGCAGAGCTGCGCTGCTAGTAACCAACTCTCCTGGAGTATTTATTTTGCTAATAATTGAATTTGGGCATGTCGGGCAGCAACTTCAGCGATCACTTCAGACAGTTCCCTAGTTCATTTTTTAGAACTTTCCCAGTTAGTGAAGCACACCATATAATTTAAATGAATTAATCATTCCTATGAATGCTTACTACTATTCCTGTCACATACAATCCCATGCTAATTAGCAGGTATTTTACTGTTAATGATAACGACTAGAATATGTAATTTGCAGTCCATGTGTTGATATTTGCAGCTCCCATTGATTGCAATGTGATGTGTAGGCACTCCGTGCTTCCGTATTTAGGCAGCCCAACAGAGGTCACCTAAACTTCACATTGAAGTGCCTAACTTTAGCTTCTGTTTGGAAAGAGCAGCCAGCACTGATAACTTCCCTCCCAGAAATTTTCAATGATCCTGGAGCTTTACATGGGCACGGACCAGTCGTTGGACCCTCACCAGTTTGTAGGATGTGGTATCTTTGGAAAGGCAGCAAATCCAAACCGACCCCGTGTCAGGTATGCAAGACAAGCACATGAACATTTACAGACAGGTAGTGTACTGTGCTGAGGCATACATGATGCAGCTAAAGGAACTCACCCCACTTTTGTGAGAGATCCAACTAGCTTGTACGCTGCTATCCACATCCGTGATTATGCATGTAACTTCAAATTCTTCCCCTTCTTTGAGAAGCTCATAGCTTTTGGATAAGGTAATGACTGGAAGAGCTTTGTGAACTGGAAAACAATTTATAAATGCATTACTTTTCATTACCCTTGGAGTTTCCCAGAGGGGATAAAAATCAACAGTCATTAACTTTCCAATAAAATTTCAGGCCTCCAAGAGGTATTCAAATTTCTTTAACATATTACACAGTTGTTTCTTTACAACAAGCACATTTCAGCTTCAATCTCCCTTCAAATTAAACCTAAGGTTAGACAATACTTGTTAGAGCTTAGCAACTTGCATGAATAAACTTGCAAATGTTGAACCATCAATAAGACAATGGGACATTCCATGACAGTGATTAAAATGTTGCACTCTATAACTGAAAATACGGCCAGGATCGGTCACTGAAGAACCACAGCCTAACATTAATTGCAGTTTTTAAATATAAAATAGAACAGCTGATGCAAAGTACTGTCTGAGAGGTCCCTGACAGGCCCTGACAGGAGGTGGACCTCCTTGGAAGCTTCTCTCCCCACGTAGGACAGGTACAGCTCGAGGTGTTCAGCACACCCGTCTCTGAAAGCGCTACAACTATGAAGGTTCAGAGGCAGGGGTGGCTGGAGCCAGGACCACTGACAACTTTATCACCTGGAAGGTAGGTGGTTACAAGTAGCCAGGATTGTCTGTTTTGAGAAATACTGCAGACCTACCGCCCTGTGGGTTAGCTGTACCCTTGTTGTGCTTCAGGGTGCCTTTTGACAAGTCAAGTACACTTGAGGACTATGCATCTCTTATCTCAGCAAAGCTCCTCAGCTCTGGTGCTTCCACAGTTTTCTTCTCTGTTTTCTTAATCCTTTCCTTAAAATTTCCTCACTTGTGAGACTCCAGGCTTGCACCAGTAGAAGTTAACCTCCCACTAGGGCTTTTATGCAGGAAGACTCAATTTCAAACTGTGACTGCAGAAAATCAGATAAGGCATTCTAGACTCTCTTCCTGCCTCTGACACAGACTTTGTAGTTGTATTAAGCAAATTATATGAAACTTAGGAAAATGCCATGCTTTTCATCCATTCATATTTTAACAATAATGTTTTCCTCATGTTGCTGCAAGCAGCTATGGAAGGGAACAAAGAACCATGTTTGCTCTCTTCAGATATAAATGCCCACATAAAAATCACACCACAGCAGCACCCAAGAGACATGAGGAAGCCAGTGCAGAATGCATGCTGTGTTCTCACCCACCAGCAACTTCTAAGGAAAAAAAAGAAAAAAAAGCCATAATGCCCCTCATTGTTTAGAGAAGGGCTGGACATAAGCACTCCCTGTGTTACAGTAACAGGGCGGTGTATGTTTGAGTACGCCTGCACAGTTCCCCGTTTCATGGACCCTCTTCTGACATTCTGCACCAGAAGTTCAGGCTGTGGGGTTTAAGTGCCATGCTTCTGATTACAAAAGCATTGCCTACAAAAGGTGAACACTTAAGTCTTCAGCTAAGGAGACAGTGGGGACTGGTACTGATTTAACACTACAGCCCAGTTATTACAACAAATGCCAAGACCGCAGTGCTGCCTTACTGCTGGTGGCCTTCAGCAGATGCTTCCACTCAGTGCACACTTCCTCCCAGATGGAGAACATGGGCAGGCTGCCCAGGTCCTCCAGGCCACCTACTGCTGCCCACCATCAGTGGGCTGCTGGCGATGGATGCCAAGTTAGTGCCTTGTTGTCTGAAGTCACCATTGTATTAAGCAAGTGCAGGCTTCTACCCCATAAAAAATGAAATAGTCCAATATGACAACTTGCATTCTCCTATGTCAGAGACATGACAGTTGTGTCAATCAACTGTTAAGCAGTTTCTTTCTTTGGCCATTCCTGAAAAAACAGTTGGAAAAAAACTTGTTACAGAACAAACACCAGAGACAGCAAGAATGGACTTGAATTTTTTTAGTCAAAGGAGAATGCCAGAGATGCCTGTACTGATTAAACTTTAGTTCTTTTCTCATTAATTAAAATTTCTTATTATTCATTAGAAGACATTAAAATTCTCTCTGTTAGATTCCAAATCACCAGGAAGAAGACTTCTTCAATTTGCCATATCAAACTGCAGACTTCAGTCAGCCCCTGCTGCCAACCCCTTCCTACTGCTGAGGAGGAGCCCAGGACCAAGCAGGGCACACCACCACAAGCATGAAGAAGCAAACACCACTGCGTCACCTCCTTCATGAACGCGAGGGGTGATGCTTGTCATGGCTGATCATCACCCTGCTCCTAACTCCACGTGGGAACCCACTGAATACCCCTCTGAAAGCACAAGGATGACCACTGGGATCCCCACCTCACGCTCCCTGCGCAACAGCCGCCACCTCAACATGACACCTTGGCCACACGACAAACACACTTGCAGTGGCAGAAACAATGCAGCAAAAATCTGCACAAGCGAGGGATGGTCCCTTGCTAGGCCTCACTGCAGCCCCAGCATTGCCCACACGTGCTAGAGGAGACACACTCAGCTGGAGCAAGGGATATTTAAGGAGCCCAAGAAGTACACGGAGGAGCCCAAGAAGTACACGGAGAGTAAACTGTCGTACTTGCCCCTGAGGAAACACTGAGACAGTCTCTCCCTCCGCTTCTCTTGGGAGTATTTATAGAGCAGATTAACAACATGTAGTGCGATAGCAGGCTCCAAACCTTCCACACAAAGCCTGCCTGTATTGCACTGTGCAGCCAGGCATGGGGCTTCTCCTTCCCAAACCCACCTACCACCCTGCCCTATTTCACCTGAAGGTAAAATACAAAGCCTCATCAAGGTGTTTGCAGAGCTAAGTGGTGTATCTGGCTGCCCAGCCACATCACATTTCTCATTTGTACTGGGAGCACAGTTGCTGTCGTGAACATCCTCACTCATAAAGACGGAGACAAATGATGACTCTGTGCTCCCCCAAGATCTGTCTCTCCGCTGAATCCCTCTTCTTCAATGTCATCTATCAGTTGTTCCTGCTGTCACTTATGGGCAACAGGCATGTGAGTCATGCATCCAAATTTCCACTTTGCCTGCACAAGCCTGTCCAAACCTCAGGGCACTGGTTTGTCCCCCAGGTTTAACAGCACAACCCAAGTTTCTTACATAGTGAAAAGAACACCTGGAAATCACCTTAAACAGGAAACATGAGTGATCGTGGCCAAACCTGCCCAGCATAGCCACAACCCATGTCTCACATGACAATCTGTACCCTCACACAACTTGCCCAGAACAAGCTTCCTAAGACCACCAGTTTTCTCTGGGCTGCCTACAGCAGCCAGAGGTGCCACAAAGTAATTCCTTGGTGCAGAAGCACATCTGAGTAGAAGATTCCAAAAGTCTCTAGATGAGCCACCACCTTGAGCCTCCCTGCGGCAAGCTCAGGACACAAGGGAAGACTTCTCTTTGGAGCACTTCCCATCAATTCCTGTGAAGATGAAAATCAGGTGCTCTACAAGAGGACAAAAATCCTGTGTTACCTGGCCTCACATTCAGGAAGATGTGCTCCGATATTTTCTCGACTCCGTTATGCTTTGCCAAGCACTGGTAGCAGCCCTTGAATGACCTCTGTACATTCTTTATAATGATGCCTTTCTGTGGATTAGGAATGAATGTCATATTTTTGGGGAGAGGTTTGCCATCACATTTTCTCAGGGTGAAATTCGAAACATCTGGATCTGTTAGTGGGCACACCAGAAGGATATCACTGTCTTCTTTTCCATAGATGAGAGAATCAACAAGGAAGAGCACATTGGGATCTGTAAAGGAACACAAAGACCTGTAAGAACAGCTGACATTGCAGTGGAAACTTCTGATAACCTTAACTCTGCAGCTGGGCACTTATTTCAAAGAATGTTTTACATTTAGCCAGTAAAACTGAGTATTACCCAATTCATGTTTACTAAGAGACATTAACTTTTGTCTTAAAAGAGCAGCACAACAGGAGATGTGCAGTAGCATTCAGTACCAGACACGCTAAAGAATAATGTGCACTAAAAATAAAACCTACTGCTTTTTTTACTGGGGGATGGAATTTTTTTTGTGCTTTGTGTAGTTCCAAACCCCCACCATCCACCCCCAACAACAGTAAACAGATTTTCACAGACCATTAAAAGTAATTTGCTTTTAGCTTGTGGCAGGGCTGTAAGGTTTCATGCCCACAGGAGGATTTTGAAGAAATTTATGAGCAAATGGAACTTGAAAAGCACCAAAATTATGGTTTTCACTTCTGTAAAATACATAATCTAAATGAACACACATTGCTACTAGAGGAAGCACCAAACAATTTCTCTCTCTCTCTCTCCTCCCTGAAACCAGGGGTATTTTTAGCCTCTGTAGAAAAACCTAGGCATAGAAACAGCATATCTGATTGAAAAATCATCATGTAATCTTTCACAAAATAACTTTTCTAAAGCATTTCATCTTGGCCAACCACAGTACACAAACATACAGTAATTTAAACACTTTTACAACCAATGTTGAAGCCCATGATAGCCGATGACCTTGAAACACTAAGAACCTGGCCATTAATAGCAAACACAAAAATAAGGGATGATGTAGTGACACTCTGTAAAAGCATATTTCAGCTCTCATCTGCCCTCTCTACAAGGTAGCATGAATTAGAATTTTAGAAACAGTTTTCTTTCTTCTTGTAAAGTGGCCTTGAACAACTTGAGTCGCTAGAGATCAACAAACTGTGACAACAGAGAAGACTGAGAAGTCTGTTAAGATAACAGATAATATGCATTTGGTTTAAGACAAGACGTATCAGACTGAATATGAAGCATGGGACATTTAGGTAGGCCATTGGGGAATGCTTTCTATCACAAAGGTGGTTCATCACAGAACAGAGAAGTTAGTATCTGGTTTCTAAGTGAGAGTGAGGAGTAGTTTTAGCCCTTTCAATACTGCTGCCCAGGAAGAAACCACAAACTAAAAACATAGAAAACTAAAGCATCAGTCTACACCTAGAAAATGGAGACTACTAACAGAAACGGAAGTGTAAAGTATGTCTGAGCAGACCTAAAGTGTGACATTTTGCACACAGAGATACACAGAGAAATGCTACAAACAGCTGTCACTGCTAAGCTAGGAAACCGCATACTAGAAGTGCTCATCTTAACGTCCCTGGTCTCAGCAAGTTTACGGATTGGTTTCCTCACAGTCCAGTTCCTCCCCAATACAGACAGAGCCAAAGTATCTTCACTGTACAGAAAGCACGGCTCACTATGGAAAAAATCAGAAGTTCTTGAAAATAGAAGAAAGGAACAAAGACCTGTTTCACCAACAGTTGAACCTGCAGGGAAGGCCTTGTTGGGGTAAGCAGAATCACTGAGGAGCTCTCCTCCCATCTTCCATCCCCCTCTGGAAGGGAAACGTCATGGTCAGAAGACATGGAAGGATTTGTTATAGGGAATCCAGGCTCAAACAAGGCTGCTCATAGTCATACTCTTTCCTTCACAGCTTTTCCACCCCAGATACACATTGCACCTGCCTTCTGGGCATAAGTCAGGTTCCCAGCACAAGTTGTGGAGGTGCTTGTCATTGCTCATGTCTGAAAAGACTTAAGATCAAGGGATTTTTCGCTCTTATAAAAGCATGTGAACTAACTTGATCTTCACTGAACTTATTTGGACAGGGACACAAACTGCTTCTGTAGATACAACACAGGCACTTTCTGCCAAAGCAGAAAGGTGAAAGAGACACACGCCTAAAGTCTGTCAACAACTGCGTCATCCTTGATCATAGGGACACAGAAAACTCATTGTTAGTAGATCAAAATCAGCATAAGAGATAAACACCTGTCACCATTTTATGTGCCACTTGGGACTGTGTAGGACTGAGGCTTTCCTTCTGCAGCTTTACTTTTGGTCCTGTTTTCTCTTCATTCCCAGCTGTACAAGCAGAAACTGTGGGTGCCTGTGGCAACCTCACAAGCAGCTGTGCTCATGGCACTATTTTCAAGGTGTCATAAGATGTCACTGAAACACAGCTATAAAGGCTGCCCTATTAAAGGCCACCCTATTGCAAAATAATGGCCAACATCACAAACATTCACTTTACTGCCAAGAATTTGTCAAAGTGAAGCTTGCACATTTTTCACACAGTTAAGACAAAGAAGTTAACAACATGCTGCATGAGGGCCACACAGCTTCTCTGATGTTTTGGCAATCACGCTCAGCAGGAGGGTTGCCTGCTATCCTAAGGTGAAGGAGTCATTTGAGTAATGGAAGACACAAATGTATCTATGATCACAGCTGTCTCAGATAATTACCATGACCTTCAAGAAAACAGCTGTGGAAGATAAAGTCAACAATGTTTGTCAGGTATGGGTAAAATACACGCCAGATTTCCTTTGGTCATAGTCTCAAAGAAACACCAAAGGTCAAAAAAAATCATTCACGGTAGCTGCATGGCTATCTGGACAACTCAAGGGCTTTGTACTTTAAGCTGTGTGCCCATCTGACACCTTCCCTTGCGAAAATACTCCTTGCTGTGCTGCGCTGGTATCTCCCCACCTTGGAGAACAACCTTGCAGTAATTCCCAAAGGACTGGTAGGGTTCAAGGAAAGCTCTCCAAGGCAACCCCTGCTGGATGCAAGAATGTGGAAGCTGTAGGACTTCTTTACATCAACAGGGAAAAAAAAGATCACCAGAACTATGCAAAGCAGAAGCAAAGCAACTGTCTTCCTTACAAAGGAAAAGGGAATTCCAGGCATGGTAAACTGGCAGCTTGAAGACAGCTGATGAAGCCACAGATTGGGAGTGAACAAAAGAACAGAAGAAATATGAAGAACACACTGGACAAAAAGGAAGAATTAGGAAAATGTGTCAGAGCAGAGGATTTTTTTTCCCTTCTAAGATGTATCTGAGCAGACACAAGGTAGATCAGGAGCTAGAGGCAGAGGAATCATTTGCTGCCTGCTGGCCTAACCCTGAGAGCACAGCCTCAAAAAGCCAAATCCTACTGCTAACTGCCTCAATAAATCAAGAGCTTGGGGTCAAACCTTACATTACTCCATACTGATGGACAGCATTGAATTAAAAAACACATTTCCGTACATGCTGCTTGTTTCCTTATAGTACAACTGACTCACACAACTGATTTAGGTCACTTGACTAGCTTCTACATGAACAGCTCGGGTATAAAATCTCACCACAAAACAACAAGGATGTAAAAAGAAACTCATCCAGAAATTTGCTCTGGTGAAAAAGCCATTGCAAGCAAAGCTGGGATGAAGTTTTCTTTCTGCTGGGCAGGAAAGAAGTTTTCTCCTATTAGTCCCTCGTGCCTCAACTCAAACATGTTTCCTCCTCCAGCATTTATGATCCTGTTATTTTGGGAGTGAGAAAGGATGGGGGAAGCAAAAATAAAGCATTCAGTAATAGTTACCTTTAACAAAAACATAAAAAGAGGTGACAATACTCCCTTTGCTTTTGCATACATATCTGCCTATGTCTCTGACTGTTGCATTTTTGGTGTACCACTCTTTCTCATTGGAACTCTTTGTTTTTGCTGATGGGTCTGAGTTCTGGAAATTCCAAGTCACAGGTCCATCCTTGTTGCACTTCAGCCTTAATTCCTCCCCTTTATTCACAACCAGTGAAGATTCTTCATGAGGCAGTGAACCACCTAAAAAAAAAAAAAGAACAAAAAAGAAAACCACAAAATACAATGCCTGTCAATACAATGCTCTTTTTTTTTTTTTTTTTTTTTTTTCTGCAATGAAATTGTTATTTCTAGTTATATACATGCAGTTAATATTTTTGGGGTTGTTTCTTAAAAGTACTAAGCTGTAATGGCACTCCGTGCAAGTATACAGCCACCTTTTGCCTTGCAAGACCTAGTGCACACATAGCAAATAACCACTGCAGATGGAAAATGGCCTTTAAAAAACCATTTGAAACTAGTTTCAGATGCACCAGTTTCTGCAATGGTTTGGCTTTTGAATGGGAACAGACCCAAGCTATTTAAAAATTAAATTCAAGAACATATGAGCCTGATTCTACATGGCAGCACTTTTAATCATTCTTTGTCATTTACTCAGTATGTTGCCAAGAACTAAACTTTCCTTGCTCAACAGTTATCTTTTTTTAACTGTTCTCCCATACTCAGAAGCTCCACTCACACAGTTAGAAACGTCCAGTTTAACAAAAAAGCCACCACCTACTTTCCACACTTTCTTTTCTTGAGGTAGTAATTTGACATTTGTTTAAAAAAAAAGAAAAAAGGGGGAAATATCCTTCAAGCTTCCATCCCAACACTATCAAAACCTTGTCACCAAGGCACCAAGCTCCCAGTCACTAACACTGCTCAAAGTGAGCTGTTACAATCTCTTTCACTGAACATACCGTAACACAACTTTTTTAAGCTCTCAGAAAGTAAAGTGGTGTAAAATTACCAGCCTCAATTCACAATTCCCAACCACTTCCCAGCTTACATGGTGTACTTGGAGAAAGAAGCACTTCCAGGCTTCTCTGGCTTCACTATTTACATCAGTCAAGCAGGGGGTTGCTGTGTTAGCATACCCTGATAGGAAAGTCTTAGTGAACATACAAAATGGAGTTCATAGCTAAAAAAACAGATAAATTCTTACTACTAAGTACTTGCTTGAATATCCGAATGATGTACACAAGTACTGAGCCAGTATTTAGTAACAAGCCTTTCCCCTTCTGGAGCTGCTCTTTTGTCCTACAAGCAACCCCTAGCTTGCAATGAGCGCTGTTAGCTAACGTCCCTCTCATGTGAAGCACAGCTGTGCACGACTGTACGACATCCACATCTAGAAGCAGAGTCACGCCACCGAAAACACTGTCTGCATTCAAAAACACTCTCCGGGCTCATTTCTGAGGCTGAATTTCCCTGCCCACACAGATGACAACAGACGCTTAAGCAAAACAATCAGATAATTAACTGGGATGAGATTATGTAGTCCAGACTTAATTCACTTATCTCACGGCTTTAGTTGTTCTGAAGGTGCATACTGGAGTGAGACCAGGTCAGGTAACTGCTCCCCTTCCTGACAAACCCAGCAGCTAGGACAGAGTGGGCTGCAAAGGATGGTCAGACCACCTGCACAGTCTAATTACTTTGTTTGTGGTCTGGGTCTTGCAGGGAGCCCTCATTCTCCCCCCACCTTCCTCTGATTAAAATTCATTTATCAGTGCTCAACCCAACAGGCAGTTATTTTTCCAGCGTCACCAGAAATTTTCCACATGAAGCCCACTAACCCTGCATATTCATTTCCATGACTGAATGCATAAGCAAGCATCCTAGAAATAATAATTGACAAAAAAAAAAAAAAAAAGCAGAAAAAATCACTTCTAATTTCAAACCTGCCACCTCAAACAGCAGGTGTGAGCCTATGGCATGGCAGCTCAACCGAGGAGGGTAAACTCCAGCATCTCAGGAGTGAAGGTCCCAGCCAGCAGTGGCTGGGCACACAGGAGGGCAGAGGCAGACTGAGAGCAGGGCAGAGGCAAGGAGACCTCTGATGTGCAAACCCCTCAGATCAGAGCAAAATAGCAAAAGTGCAGGGCTTTAGACCCACTCTGGCACTAGATTCTCAGGCTGCAGCCATGAGGCAAACACCAATGCTCCCCCTCCTCATACCGTGCAAGTGCAGCCGTCCTCCACAAGCACAAGGGATGATGCTTGCAGAGGCCCAGTGTTACACAGATCCTAATTCCACACGTGAAAGGGGCCAGGGGGAACCCACTGGACACCTCTCTGAAAGCAGAAGGATGACCCCTGGGATCCCCACCTCACACTCCCCGCTCAACAACGGCCACCCCAACGTGACACCTTGGCCACATGGACAGAGACACACTCGCAGCAACAAGAACAACGCAGCAAATGTCTGCATAGGTGAGGGATGCTCCCACACTATGCCTCACTGCAGCCTCAGTATTGCCCACCGTAACACACCATGCAGCCAGGCATGGGGGTTCTCCCCCTTCCCAAACCCACCTACCACCCTGCCCTATTGCACTTGAAGGTGTAAAGTAAGGCTTAACCAGCTGGTTGGCAGAGGTAAGGGACAGACCTGAGGCAACCAGTGCATAGACAAAAATCAAAACCGACCTACAAAAGGAGTGTGGATGTTCTGTCTGAACCATACAGATCACTGTGATGTGCATGAATGCTGAGGGATATTGCAGCAACAAACCCGTCCCCTTCCGAAGACCAGCTCTTTAATCCTAACAATATCCATCACCTCGTGCCCCTCTAACGTGTAGCACAATACAGCACAGTTGGACTTGACATGTGATATCCATGTCTGAGAGAGGGAAACATTTATCAAAAAACATCCCCACTTGCATTCAAAAAAATGAGTCTTCTCATTTCTGAGGCTGAATTTCCCTGCCCACACAGATAACAACAGATACTCAAGAAAAACAATCAGATAATTTGCTGGGACGAGATTATGTAGTCCAGACTTAATTCACTTATCTCATAGCTTTAGTTGTTCTTCAAGTGGATTGAGACCGGGTCAGGTAACTGCTCCCCTTCCTGACAAACCCAGCAGCTAGGACAGAGTGGGCAGAAAAGGATGGTCAAACCACCACAGTCTAATTACTTTGTGGTATGGGTTTTGGAGGGAGCCCGTGTCCGCTCCTCATCTCCCTCTGATTTATATTTGCTTACAACCTGAGAGGCAGTCCAACAGTGACTGTTTTTCCAGTGCCACCAGAAATTTTCCACACAAGGTCCACTAATCCTCTACACAAACTCACACGACCGAACACATAAACAAACATCCCAGAAATAGTAACTGCCAGAAAGATTAAGAAAAACATCATTTTGTATTTTTATGTGACGTCTGTGACTTTTACCTACTCTTTTTCTTAGCATTCATCATACCCATTCAGGTTAGGAGTTCAAATTGTGTAACATTTATTACAGACCATCTAGCAAGTTGGTGGGTAGTTTTTACAGGTGGTAAACAACACAGCAGAGCATGACTCCATCCAGGGGCACAAGAAATACATTGCATACTGGAGCCAGGGAAAGAAAGGCAAAGATGAAAGGAGCATACTGTGGTACCCCACAAGACAAGCTACAATATTGCAGTTGAAGCCATCCTGCACATTTCAAGACAATGTTCTTATGGTTCCTTTTACACAGCCTAGAATTTCTCTGCCAAACAATTTACAAATTGATTTAATCCCTTGTGCAAGGAATTCCCACAGCCTGAAGTTTACCTGTCACCTTCTGAAACAAGGTGTCTTCAAGAAAAGGAAATATGGCAGTGTAAAGACGACAGGTGGCAAAAGGAAGGACTACCAGATGTGTTTAGTGTTCTACACCCAAATATCTCCTATCCTTAAAAGAGAATTAAAACAGTGCTTAGAAAGAAAGGAATGACTTTGTATCTTCTTTTTGGAGGAATAATTAAACAGCAGAAATCTGGGAGTTTAACCACCAATTTGTAATCCAGTGTATTAATCCCCACAGCATATGTCCATCTGCCATCTCTTGATCTTTTCACAGATTGTTAATGCCTCATGTCTGAGACTGCTCCATTTGTACTGAACCTGAAGTACAAGGGTGCTCCTCCAGGCACGCTGTTGCTCTTGTGCGCTCCAGTAACACCAGCTATAAACATATAACCATAATGGTAACACTAAGAACTTGGGAATCCTGTCTGGGGGCATCCTATATGCTAAGGATGATCTCCAAGTGCAGAACCCCATGGGATGCAGTCTGCTGTCTCCTCCCAGGGCTCCGTGTTGACCCAAGGAAGGACCATGACTTTACCACTCACCTGTGGGACTGACAACTCTCTAAACAACAGGATGGAGGAACCCACAGCTATGTCTCAACAGAAAATTCCCAGGGATAGGTCAGGTACATAGAAAAAATGCAACCTGGCATGCTGATGCTCTCTCCCTACCTCCTTACATCTTGGAAAAGGAGATGGACCACAATTTCATTATTCAGCTGAGTGTCCCAACCTCAGTGATGCCCACCTGACCGCAGGGGCCCCACAGGACAAGGGGAAGAGAGGAAACTCATCCTCTGCTCCCATGGTTCCTGTGGACTATCAGGGACTGTTGGCCATGGTCCCACCATGAAACATCCAACCCTTCCCATGTGTTCCATAGCCAGAACACCACACTGGGGCTCTGCATGACCCTCTGGAGTTGTCCTCAAGGGCAACCAGCAGGTAGGTAATTATGCTAGCAAAATAAATTGGAAAAGCCAAATACTTACTAATTAACAATGTAAAAAACAAACAAACAAAATAAATTGCAAAGCTCAGAGTTGGACAGCCCAAGGCTCATTTTGGATGTTCTAAATCTGTGTCCCACAGCCAAAAACAGTCAATTCCACCCTAGCTTCTCCGTGTAAAATAACAAATCTGAATTAAGAACTACAATGCTGGGATCACTTGTGAACAAGGCTGCGTAACTGCAAAAAGAAGCAGAATACATGAATATATTACAAGCAGTTTCCTAAGCCCTAAAAATGGAGGGAGAGGGAGGAAAGAGGGGGAGTACGGCACTGGTGAGTTTTGCATACAGAAGGAACATCTGGAAAACCAGGCTGGAGGAATTAGAAAATGAAACGGCTCTAGATAATACCAATAGGAAATTCAGGTCAAATTGCAGGGATATGATTAAGGACAGCAGAATGTTCCTGTAACAATTAAGGGATGTGCAAACACAAAACCTTTGGCTAAGGAGTGCACCAACCTGGAAAAAAGTTGTTTTTATGTGGGAGTTTTTTCAGCCTCAGCCACAAGGCTGCCATAGCAGGAGAAAGCACGTCAGGTGCACATCCCCATCATGCTCATAAGCAGCTCGAGATCGTCTCCAGCTGCCAGGCAAACAAAGGACATGGGACTGCCATGGGATAAGCCAAAGAGTCACACAGTGTGGATTTTATTCCCAGCTCTGCCACAGGTTTCCTGCAAAACCTTAGGCCAGCAGCTTAGTCCCTCTACTTCCTTTTTCAACTCTTATCTAAACATTAAAAGAAACAAGTTTGTAGTATTACAACAACACAACAGATAGCTTTCAGAGAAGAAAAACAAACAAACAAACAAAAAAAAAAACAACAATAACAACTACCAAAAAAATGTGCCTTACCCTACCCCCTTCCAAGTTAAACTTATCTCAAACATCTTCCAAGATGAGGGCATAGCACAACTTCACATTACAGCCACACATACAAACACCTCATTGTAAGGACCCCTATTTTGCTATTGTCATGCAGTGTTGCTGTTTAAGGAACCCCAGGCACACATTTGGGAACCCAGCCTTTCTGTAGCAGCTGCAGGTGGAGCAGCCCAACAACAGCAGAGCTGGGCACTGACTTCATTTCAAGAGATATCACACAGACCTCACTCGCTGCATTTTTCAGTTTCTCATCTACAACAACATAAGAGAGCAGAAACAAGAGATAGGCTTTATCAGTTAAAGTAGTGGCGCTGTTGTAGATACAGTGGTCTGGGGATATCAGCACGACATGGCTTGCAGGGAGGTAATATCCTCTTTCAGCATGCCCAGTACTGCTGGAAAAATGAATATGGTTTCAGACACACAAGCCTCCTGCAGGTCTGAAAGAGCAGAAGCAAAAGTAACTCTAACTCACATGCAAAAGTCACAGACAGCAGAAGCCTGCCTATTTTTCTGTATAAGTTGGTCTAATTGAAGCTACCTTTCCAAATCTGTCTCTTATTTGTTAAAGCCACTATGCACTTGATATACATGTATGTTATTGCACAGCCAAATTTAAGACCATTTCAGTAAGTTGTTTTTTTTTTTTTTTTTTTTTTTTTTTTTTCCCTGCCATTTTATGCCCCAAAGAAACAAGTAAGTGGAAAACTCACATGTTAATCACGCTGAAGGAACTTTAATTTACTCCGGTGCATAAAAACCTCCCAGATTTTTTCAAAGGATAGATGCTATCATATGCTTACTTGTTTTGTTCCACTTCACCAAACAGACACTCTCCCTTATGCTAGATGAAAAGTTTTGCAATGGCAAATGTCAGTTTTCAATGATTTGATCTGAAAGCTGCATCACATACCACTACAGCTACACTACAGAGGAAGACAAGGCTAGCAGTATACCCTCTTACTTTGCAGAAGAAACCATTCATGCCAACACCCAGGCTAGTGTTTTTCTCAACAACATAGACCAAAAAAAAAGACCAAAGACATGATTGTTCCTCGCAAGTATTGCTGAGTCTCAGGACATATGAATGCCACAACTCTTTACTGATTGAAAGACTGACCTGCCCCGCTGCCCCAGTTTCACTCTGGAGACTGAAAACTAACTTAACCGTCAGCAAGCATGTATTGTAGACTGATTAGGCTGCCCTGCAGACCCAAGTGTTTTGCTTCTAACCCATCTAACAGAGTCACTGCCATCTGCAGACCAACAGACTTTTCAGTGCTGTGCATTTCCCAAGTAGAAGTGCTCCTTCCCAGCGGCTGTGCTAGCACTTGCACTGAAGTTTTGCATCCTCAGAGGCTCCAAGTTACCAAGCAGAAAAATGGGGGAGGATGAGCCTTGGTGTTTACCCAGCTGCATGAGGGCAATCACTGTCTTCTCACATAGCGTCCTCGTCACCCCCTCCCCAGTCCCAAACCCTTCGCCCTTTAGGGGCAGAGAGGCAGCATGGGGCTGTGGGGAGGGCAGGAGGAAGAAGCGCAGCGCTCAAAGGAGCAGCCAAAAAGAATTCTTCTGCAGCCAGATGAGTGGAGAAACGGGTATCTCCCAACACAAAGAGCAAGTGTGGAGCCAGGCGATTCCCACCCATGACAAACTCCAGAGAGGAAATGGAAGGAGCCTGGAACAAAGGTTGTCTTTATTATCTGTTAAGGGTTAAGTGTGAGAAACCATAGGTGTGGCTGGACCTTGGCTGCAAGACACCCCTGCCACGCCACCTCCCTGTGCAGTGCCATCCCACAGAAAGGCTTCAGCTCTATGTCCTGAGACTGCTCTTACACAGAACTGCATCACTAAACATCTCAAGTCCTGGGAGGGGACTCCACAAGACAGATCAAAAGCTTTGATAACTGAGCTCAGATAACTAAGACACCTAGTTACTTCCAAAGAGAGATCACCTGCCCTCCAAATGACATGTGGTTAATCGGAAACAGCGAGTATCACAGCCAGGTGGCAACACGTGGTTGGGCAGAAGACAAACCCAGCCAACTCTCCAACCCCCTGCAGATCCCACTCTCCAAGAGACAGTCACAGGACAGGACAAGCATAAGCACCCAGGCTGATCCCTTGCTTATGGGTGGAAGCCAGCAGGTCCTCCTGCAGGGTGAGCAATTAGCATATGCAGCTTATCGTACTTTGCTCCCTTATTTCAGAAGTAGGCTGAGCAGACCAAGCTCTGCACATGACCTGTGAAACAAACATGAAAGAGATGGCTTACAGTGCCATGCTCCCTCAAAGCAGAAGGCTGGGGGAGGTACCTGTACCTTCCAGAGGCAGAAGACATTAGTCTTCCCCTGGATTTGTTTTCCTTTGCTGGAGTGTGGAAACTCAAGCCATGCAAACAGGGCACTTTTCCCATCTGCCAAACAGCTTGCCATTTCTGATTGCCATGACTTACTCTGCTAATACAGTAATAGAGGCATTTCTCAAAGGCAGTCACGTTAACTCTGGTTGAGCACACATGACACCAAACGACCTCAGCAGCATCAAACACCATGCTCCTCTCCATGTTTGCATGACACCTGCCTGAATATTGTTTTTCAGGGCAGTCACGGTTTGGGGGCTTTTTCTTTTTGTAAGAGCACTGTATGCACTATAGCAGCCCAACCATTCATCTTGAAGCACAACGAGCAGTAACCTACTCTAGGTGATTAATCCATTTTATTACATGATGTAGACATGCTCTGGTCTCCCACACCCAAACTTCCTACCACAGAAGGAATCTACTGGCAGTGTGTTCACAAGCAAAACCAGACTTAAGTTTTTAAACAAAAAGAAAGGTCTGAGCTTAAAGCAACTACCTGCTAATTCTTATTCAAAGTAAAATTACAGAGGACAGATAAATAAATGTGTATACACACGTTTAAGTAGGATTTATGGAAAGAAGGAGTAATTGCTTGCCAAAACACTTGTCAATTTTGAGAAATATACAGCATTTACACTGATCCTTACTTCTACACAAATATTTCTTTTTTCCCCTCTAATTTCCAAAATTAGTTATTAAACAGCTGTTCCCACACTTTTTTTGCAGCTGGTAGACACATAAAATATACAAATTATAAAGTAAGTAAGGAGAACAATTAAAGGGAATCAAAAAGTGCACTAATACACGGTATATTCAAATTCAGCTGTCATTCACCCAGTCTGTTTCTTTGATAGCTTTTTCTTCTCACTTCTCTTTGCTGACATTTACATTAAAAGGTGCAGTATCTTTCAACTTCCATTTTGAACAAATGTTCCTTGTAATGAACAACATGGGCTTGAAAGCATGTTTTCCAAAATTCAGTAAAAAGGTAGTTTTAACGAAGATAAATGAGAAAACTGGAGAAAAGTGAATCGTTCTGCAATCTGAACTAATTCCTATTTGGAACAGGCTCAACTGAGGAAGGAGATGTAAGGCTTTTGGCAACGCAAATTATAATTATTTAAAATCTTGGCAGTAATTTTATCAAATAGTAGCAATTTCATTAAAAGGTGCACTGGTAATCATCTACATAAGGCCTCCAGAGGGGAAAATATACCAATAATTGCATAATTATGTTATCATTGCTCTTATGATGGACCACATTAAATACCACAAAGAGGAGCATTGCTTTTTACTTTCTCTAGGTACTTAGTTCAGTACTTTTTCCTAGAAGATTGCAGCAATAAATAAGAACTTCAGATTAATAAACATGCTCACCAAATTTTGCAGAAAAAGGCAGAGCTATTTTTTATGTACATATTACGCTGTATTCTCTTTTCCCTTGCTGAAAAAACTGGCAGAATCATGAGATAAAAATTGTTTTCAGTGATAAGGTGGGTAAGGTATTTATATACCTCTATTACTGCAGTACAAGTCATTTCATCACATGTAATCCATCCACATGGTGAATTAATGTATTTGAGAAGTCTGTTTTGGAGTATTTCCACATTTGTCCATATAAACTAATTTCATCCATTCAGTGATTTCTAATAAGCTTGAAATAAGTTAGATTTCCTTCATTTAACTAGTGCACAAGCTTTGCTGCTAATTAGCATGCTGTGAAAAAATTGTGTAAAGCACTGTCTTACCAGCAACACCAACTCTAATACATGTACTTTTAAAGGGGGACACAGCGTTAGAGAAATATTCTTGCATATGTCTGCTGAAACTGTGAGCACAAAGACTTCTGGAGGATTCATTCACAGGTTCTTCAGAACCTCTGAGGATGAACAAATCCAGTTTCGGGTAATCATGCTAACACCCAGCAAGACTGTCAGCGACAACGTCTTGGAAGTGCCTTGAATATAGAGATCAGGATATATTTCTGACAATCCAGTTTCGTTTCTCAAGTCATCTTCTAGCAAGGAGATACATAACTCAGCCTTTTAACTTTATCTCCAGTGTCCACAGAAGTCCTATATATATTTTTCTTGCGAGTTGTACTTTACCTCCTAATTTATTAACATAGCCCTACCACAAACTGCATACATGGCATGCATGTAGGTAGCTACTTACTCAAACAGTTGTCCTCCTTCCTACCCCAGAAGAGATTAATGGACGTGCACGAGATGGCATCCTGCTGTGAGTACGGTTTGAATACCTGCCTAAGCAAGGAATCCCATTTCTGTACCTTTTCTGATGGTATCTAGTTTATAAGAGGAGACCAGAAATGCAGAGTTTACTCCAGCAGCTTCAATCTGACCTCTTTTATTGTGCTGCATACCCCAAATCCTACAGATGATGATATTAGCATTATTGCACAGTCAGCAATTTTATATATAATACCTGGAAGTCAGACGTGCTACGGAATAGGAAACTTCAACAGCTTATGTTACAATGAATGCTACTGGGAGGAAGCTTTTATTTTGTTGAAGATAACATGATTTCTTTTCAAAGTTATAAAGTTATGCTCATCTAGGCACAGAAAGTGCTTCCATGCCACATAAAATAGCAAACAAGAGGCAGCAAAAGTAAAGAAAAGAATCAGGCAGTCGCTAAGAAGCAGAACTGAATGCATCAGCACTAGCTGCTAGTGCAGAAGAGCATCTATATAATTCCAAGGTATACAAACAGAACCATTTCCGGCAGAAATACCACATTAACATGCATTTTTACTTTAATACTATGCTAAAAATTAAAAATGTGGCATTTTATACTGCATATTTTCCTTTTAAAAAAGTAAAAATATTCAAAACTAACTTTGAAACTACAATATGAATTAAAGCTTACACATCTTATAATCCTTGAAAAATTAAAAGGCATAATATTATTCAAGCTTTACACTTGCTGCTAACATTTTAAAGATAATCAAACAATTGAATTAATGGAAGTCATTAACTGAGCACCTCTAGATAGGTTGTGCAGCAGTGATAAACCAGTCCTTGGCATCTGGAGTTTCCTTGCAAGTGCAGAGAAAATATTTTCCTTACTTAGTTCATTCAGTCCAACTCAATTAAGCGACTTGCCCATTCAAAAATGAGCTAGTGTAAAGGAGTTGAAAAAAAAAATACATGGATGTTTCTTTCCATTTCCATTCTAGGAATAAAAAGAGGATGAGATCGACTAGTTCTGAAATTTTTGCAGCATAGTGACTAGAAACCGCCAGTTTTGACTACAGATAGGGCTTTCAGACATTAATTCTTTATTTCAAAACATTTCTCAATGAGTTTTTTCTTTGGAATTGGCTGGCTTCTCTGTGGTGCTCTTTATCTAACAGAAGAACATTTCAGAATTCTGGTTTCCTCCATTGTAATTGATGCAAATCATAAGTAAAAAAAATCAATTATCTAATACATAAGAAATGTCAACACTTTCTGTCTTCATACTGAAACATACACATGAAGAATCAGAATAAGTGTGTATGTAACAAGCTACATAATTGCTTAAATACATGCACTGTGATTAATCAAACTGAGTATAACATTAAGTGCAAAGGCTATATTTAATTAAAACTATTTCAATGGTAATAAAGGAGGTTAAACCTTTCTTTACAAAATGATTAAGTACAAATGCAAAACAGTTAGAATGAAGCTTACTGTTGGCTGATTTAAATCATGATTAAGATCAGATTTACAATGCTTTGAATCAAATTGCAGCACACTACACAGGGAAATAACTATCTTGTTAAACCTGGAAGCACTACATTTCTTTTCTGCAGTCAGGTGTCGTCCCTGGAGGTCAGGCAAACAAGTTGGAGAGAGCTGAGAAGAACAGCAAGAGGAGGATGAGTTACAAAAGACGCACCAAAAGGAAAGGCTGAAGAAGCTGTCCTTGTTCATCATAGAAAAGTCAAAGGTGTGATGTTAGTTGACAATACATAAAATGTTATCTATCATCAAGAAGATGGTGATCACCTCAGTATGTCCACCAGAACAGGGCAAAAAAGAGCAGAACTCAGCAACTTCAAGGGAGATGAGGTTAAATATCTATCAACAGAAGCTTTGAACTCCAACAATTAGCTAAGCATTATAAAACAAAAACAAACAAGTGGGAAAATCTGTACTGCAAGTCTGTCTTAGAGCAGCCAGCCAGAAGTCTGCCTGGAAAGACATGCTATGCCTGACCCTGGTAGATAGCAGGGGACAGACCAGATGACCTCTGCAGATCCCCTCCAGCCATACTCTTACAGCTAGCTCTGTGGAAGCTTTCTAATATTTGTTCTGTTTCTTAGAAACCCTGCTGCTGGAGTCAGGTGAATGTGTGAGAAAGTCAGATTTCATTTAGCAAAGAATGAAGTTTCCAGTCCTGAGGGCTGTGGACATAAGCGTCAACCTGTGACGTTGGTGCACCCATTAACTCCTGAACAACAACAGGAAAAAAAAAAAAAGACATTAAGAGAGCCAAGTACCAGTTTTTAATCTCATGATGCTGTTCAGCAGGAACCTAGTTAGTTCTGAGCTGCCTAGGTATGTGAATACCCAAAACACTGCTGACTTACACAGCTTACTCAGGCCATTTTTGCCCCTCTGAAACACACAGGCTCTGAATGACAGGGGGATATTTGCACAGTTTCTTTCATAACCGGCTAGTTTCATTTCTTTTTCCAGTGTGGCTTTTGCACAAAGCTTTTCCTAGAAGTCTGATTCATGTCCTGAAGAGCATGGTCACCTAGCGTGAGCAGAGAAGCACTCAGCGTAAGACAATGACTGATGGGAAAGGAAAGGAAATGCAGAACTAACCTGGCATTTGTCAGGTCTCAAGGAATATACAAGAGATGCGTTATGACTTTCCAATTTCTCTTCTATAGTTTTCATCTCTTCTTACTTTAAATCAGCCCATACATCCTCTTTATCACTTAGATTTACAGCTGTCAGTGCTTAGCAGACAGTACTGAGTTCTTCTCTGTAACAGGTATTTAATGATTATATTACGCGATCAGAGACTTGGCTGTCAGATGACATTTAAAATCATAGACTTTTAATGTTGTCAGTCCCACAATGACAAAACTCCCTGCAGTTGATAATGCTACTAAATGATGCTTTATTTTAGCTACAGTCTTCAGGAAGGATCTGTACAGAGCAGCATAGGAGTTGCACGGCAGGTTAGCAACATTAGAAACTTATCTGTTATTTGTGTGCCTGTTTGCTGTAAAAGATAACATAACCAAGGGCCTTACATGCTGTACAAAATAATTCTGTTGTGACACAAGCATGAACATTAAAAATCCATTTAAGGGTCTATCTGAAAACATAGGTTTTCAGAATAAATCAATATAATCCCCAAGAGTAAACCCTCTCAGAGATTAACACTTACTGTGTTTTCTAATTGGTATAACCCAGAAAATACGAGTCGCTCGCTCCCTTCAAACACAGATGTTTACATTCCTCTTACGCTTTTATCACTAACTGCAGCAATCTTGGCCAGTGGACAAACAATACACTCCAGTTGCCATTACGTCTGGCAACAAGCCCATGAGACTACTCACACGCGTAAAATTATGTCAGTTTATGGCCGTTTGCGGGTCACATTGTCAAAGAGGGTCAGGCACCCTTTGGAAAATCCCTTCTTGTCTCCAAAAATTTACTTAAGGAGCAAAGCACAACACTTCCGCAGTAAAATAATACAGACAAATTTCAAATGCCTTTCGTGTCAAGTTGTAGTAATTTGCATGCACATTCCCTTCAGATTTTCTTTAATAAATGTCCCAAAGACATAAAACACTTAAGTTTGGTTTGACACTTTCTAATATCCTCAGTCTTTAGCATCAGATCTCTTTTGCCTAAGGTCACAGTGAACACCTCAAGCTGTTCTAGGGCTGAAGAGACTCAACAGGGGGAGCTGAGTTTCTGAAGGATAGAAACAACTGCAGGTTTTTTCCTGTGTAGGGAAATATTCAGAAGGTACTAAGTTATTACAAAAAGGCAACATTTTATACTTAAAGTGCAAGGGTTCTTACAGTAACTACAACGTGTTAGGACATCAGACCTCATTTCCTCCAGCCATTCTTTATACAGCTGAAAGAGACTTAAGGAAATGAGTCAAAATCCTGGAAGATGTTTGTACTACACAAGAAAGAAAACAACATCTGTAAAATAATGTGTGTCACATACGTACAGCAAGACAATGTGCAGCGCTTGATCTCTGCAATGGCATTCATCTTCATGGACACAGAGAGAAAAAAAAACAGCTGAAAAGTGTCTTAACCTTGAGCGATTACTGCCTCTCTTCTACGAGACTGATATCAGATTGGATCAGTTGTCATGTATTGTAGATAAACATATATGTTGTTGAAACAATCTGATGCTGTGCAGTTCTCGTTTCATCCAGAATTTGTTATTCCTTACCCTCGGATTACACCAGCCTGTTTACTGAAAGTTCAGGCTAGAAAGAAGCTTTCCTTCAAACCACAGATGCGTAATATTTGGTATTTAGCTTGACAGCTACAGCTATGCCTTAAAAATCTTGTGAATAGATTAAAAACCAAGGAATTACAGTTAAGAATAGAGCAGGCTGAAATGCAGAGAATACAGAGGTATCATTAGACCCCCTCACTACAGACCGCAAAGTGAAAAGGCCAAGCTCTACTACGAGAAACTCCTCCTGACTGGGACATGACTCAGATGTTCCTCCTGAAATCTGCCCCTGATTGGGGCTTACATGTGCTTAAGACATATCCTTTCTGATTCCACCTTTGTCCTGCTGCAACATGTCCCTGCTTGAGGTGCGTCAGGACCCTTGAATTGACCCACACACCTGCAAAGCAGTCTTATTGTTTTGGCAGGTGACAGTAGGTTCCTGGTAGAAAGCCCACCGAGAGCCAGAGTAACCCAAGCACGCTGCAGCTGCACTCGTCTGTCGACGAGAGGCTCTCGCTCACGAAAAGAGCACAGGGAAATGCCTCCAGTCTCTGTGAATGGTACTTAAACTGGACGCAAATGTGAGTCTCGCTTCTTGCCAAATTTATCCCAGTCTTCATTATGAAGCCTGAAGAAAAATCACTTAGGCACTTGCTCGGAGAAGGTTCCCAGTTGTAACGGAAGGAAAAGAGTCGAGTATTGAGCAATCTTTAACATTTCCACTCTGCTCCTGGCAGTGGCCTTGGGCCACGTTTATGCCCAGGGGAATTGGCACTGCTGCAGGGGAGGGAGGAGAAAAAGACGAGGAAAGGTGGAAACGGGGGGGTAAGGAGGGCTGGGTGTTCAGATGGGCTGAGGGGGTCAAGGCAGCGACTAAGCGACAGCAATCAGAAAACTCATCAAGTTCAGTCTTCCTCCTTCAGTCCTCCTTCCCCCCAGCTGACAGGTACTGGGGAGCATTATGAAAGCAGACATTCTTCCCTCTGGGCACGGGGAGAGCCTCCTATTGCTCTGCAGCTGACTGAAAGGAGGGTATATTGATGGATGCTGGAAGCAACCATGTCCAGTCTTCCATGACCGCGGGATGGAAATGCCGTGCAGGCTCTGGCAGAGCACGGGGGGACGGGGAGGGCCTCGGGGGAGGACAGGAGAGGCACAGAGAAAAGATCATTTCAGAAAAGTGCATAAAAGGAGGACCCAGCAATCCCCACGTGAAAGGAAAAGTGGAAGCATATGTTAGGACGCAAGAAAAACAAAGAATAGGAAGGGGCTATGGACAGAAGAGATGAATGGCTTACTCCAAGCAGCTCCGTTAAGCTTTGTTTTCTACATCCTCCTTCCCTATCTGCAACCAAAGGAAGAAGCTCTTGACTAAAAGCCAAAAAAAAAGATACTTGATATAAGTTTGCATGTGAATAAACAACAGGATAGCGGACAGGTCTGAATGAGCACCGTGGGAGCTCATCCAGCCATGCATCTGCAGCGAGGCAAGCACAGTGACGTGCTAACTCCAGAGCAGTCCTTGAGCAAGTCAGATCTGCCAGGACACGAGCCTCCGGTCTGATACCTCCTCCTGTGGCACAAAACCAGCCCTCGATGTCTTATGGCTGTGTGATGCACAGGTGTTACACGCACCTACCCAAAGGTACTTATCTTTTTTCTGCAGCAAGTCACTTCTACCCGCCACACCGTGTATTTTTGGTCTACACAAGTTTGCCTAACACGCCCCCGGGGTGAAATGTCTCCCACAAGTGTCTGAACCCAGAACCTGACGAAGGATGGAGAGAAAGTTTCTCCTTGCCCCTCCATACTCTCACGACCTCCAGGAGATGCTTCCAGCCTCCCAAGTTTTCCTTAAGGACAGCTTAGCCATAAGAGGAAGGATAACCTTTAAGTTCATACAAGAAGTACACGAAGCAAAGAAAGTTGGTGGCTATTCAATTCTCACGTCCCAAAGCAGCGTGCTTACAACAGAGCCCCGTAAATCACCACGGGAGCGGTTCCAGGTTATTTTACCCAACACAGTGGCTGGGGGGAGGACAGAGCCCGGCGGTGCAGCCCCCAGCATCTCTCCTCCTGCCTCTCAGCTCCGTGCCAGCTAGCAGGAGGCGCACAGCCCGTGCCTCCCCGCTCCGGGGCGTGCAGCTCACCAGCAGCCGCCTCCCCGGGCACCTGCCGAGCTCCGAAAGCCTCGTGCAAAGCCTCCGAGCACCGCAACCCCACGCCGCGCCTCAAATCTCCAGCCCTGCGAGGTCGAGGCGGGGGTGGAACCCCTTTCCCCCAGCGGGCAGACGGGATCCTTCGGGTCCCCCGCCCGGCACACCGAAGTTTTGGCACCCCCGAAGCCCCTCTCGCTAGGAGGCGGCTCGGCTCTGCTCAGCAGCCCGGCTCCGACGCCTCTCCCCGGGGCTGCACCGAGCCGGGCACCGAGCCCACGACCCCCGCGGCTCCCCCCGGGACCCCCGAGCGCGCTTCGCCCCGGTAGGGCAGCGCCGGGCACCTGCCGGCGGCGGCCGTCCCCTGCCTATTGTTCGAGCAGCGCTAAACCGCGGGGACATTTTGTACTGATGAAGAGATAGTTTATTGTCAAAACAGCCCGGCCCGGAGAGGTTGGGAGGGTGGGGGGGGAGGGAATGCTCCTAGCCCCCTCCCAACCCCGGAGAACCGCGCAGCGCAAACAAAGGACTTTTTTTTCCAAATTATGATTTTTATTCTTCCTACGGGGCGTCCCGCGAAAGCGACTGGGGTGGTGGTGGGGGGGCGATACCAAACGCAACCGGGCTCTCTGCCTCCCCCCTTCCCTTCACCTCTCCCCTCCCTCCCCTCCCCGGTGTCCCCTAAAGTTCCCCGCCACCACCTCCCCCCCTACCCAGCCTTCCTCCTCCTCCTCCTCGGCTCCCACCTGCGGGGAAGAGGCTGAGCAGCAGCAGCAGCGCGGCGTGCGCCAGCAGCTCCCGGCCGAGGTGCGCGCCCTCCATGCCGCCGCCGCCGCCGGGCCCCCCCCGGCTCTGCCGCTCGCACCGCCCGCCGCTCCGAGATGCCCGAGCCCCCGCGGCAGGGCTGCGGACTACAACCGGCCCCGCCGCCGCCGCCGCCGCCGGCCCCGCCTCCGCCGCCCGCCTCCCCCCCTTCCCCGTCCTTCCCCGAGCCCCCCCCTTCCAACCCCGGCCCGCCCCGACGCCACGAGGATGGGCGCAGGTGGGGGGAAACGCCTCCCCCCCCCCTCCCTCCCCGAGGGGCAGGGAGAGGCGTCGGGAGCCTCGGTGGAAAGAGAGAGCCGCTCCCCAGCCCCTCCTCGACCCCCCGCAATTAATTATTTTTAATTTTTAGGGAATAAGGACCCCCCCCCCCCCCCCCCCCGCGCTGGGAGGGGTTGGGGTTGGGGGAGCCCCGGAGGATGCACATGGTCCTCGCCCGACGGCCCCTTTGGCCCAGCCCTTTGCGCTCCCGATGTGGCCGCCGCGGTGGGGTGGCCCCTGCTAGGGGCCAGAAGTGAGCCGCAGGTGTGTCCCGTGCCACAGGATAAAAGGTGGAAATAACCCGGTTTGGTACGCAAAAGAGAAGGCTGACAGGGAGCTTAAACGTGGAGGAAAAAAGGTTCTTACAAAGAGGATTGCGAGCAATTGTTTTTTTCACGTCCCTCAAGGGCAAGATAAAAAGTAATCCATTTAGTTCTCAGCAAAGAAAAAAAAAGAAAGAAAGAAAGAAATAGCTTAAATGTTAGGAAAGCACTTGCAAAGGGGAAGGAGAATTTAGTCTCCCAACGCATCGTGGAGAGGTGGTGGAATCCCACAGAGGGAGTTTTTTAAGCACGGATGAGACAAGTGACAAGGAGGATCCGGGAGCACTTGCTTATTTCTGCAGCTACGGAGCCAGAGCGGAGCTGCTCTGCAGGCAGAAATAACGCAAACTGCAGAAATGTCTGCCTTAACGCTGCCTTAACGCTGCTTTGTCAGCCAGTGCCACTCCGCCGGAGCGAAGGAAGGCAGCACTGCGTGATCCTGGACGGTGCTGGCAGCGGGACAGCCCATGGCTGTGGCCAGGGTCCTGCTGGCAGCACCCAAGGGGGCAGCAGGGCAAGGCCACGACTGTTGGCACAGCCACAGCCACGGCCCTGAATGTACAGAAGGGGGTAGGGGACACATGGCAAAGCCCTCACCCGTGGCAAAACATAAACGTAGACTTCTTGAAACGTGTCAGTACAGATCAGAAAAGTTATTGAAGGTAAATTATTCCTTTTTTTTTTTTTCTTTTCTTTTTTGGCACTGTCAGATTTTTTTCCAAGGTTAATAGCACTGTCCCATATGGTCCAGCATTAGATGAAAGTCTTGTCTTATATGTTTAAAATGGCTCTCTCAGTTTCTTTACTCTCTTTCATCTCTGACAGCCAGTCTCTTTTGATGGGTGAGTACTTCCCTCGCTGCAAAACGGAATACATTTTTGTTAGCACTCTGACAATTTCAAAATCAAACATCATTTTTAAGTCATATTTCTTACTAGGTGCTAGCCTCATCAAATTAATTCTGGGCAGTGAGAAAAAAAAAAAAAAAAAAGCTGAAATACTTAAAATTTTAGTGCACTCCAGATTTTCCATGTTCCTTTCTGTAGGAGAGAAAAAGGGACTTTTATACATGTAAATGCTTGGAACATTTACAGTTTAATTTCTTAAAGACGCAAAGGTGGCAAAGAATATGCTATGAGAGGTTTCCCCTAAAACATTATCAAGGAACATGCGATGTTGTTTTTGTGACAGGTTTCTCCCTGCTCTGCTTGATTAGTGCTGTTTCGGTTAGTGGCCTGCCTTTATGTCCTGCACATCCCTGATCACATGAAGCTCAACTTGCATGGCCCTGCATCATGTGCTTCATCTCCACAAGCATTAGCTGAATGTTAGACATCTCAAAATCAGAATGGCAACAATATTCTCCATCTATTTTGCCTGGCTATAAATAGCTACCATAAGAAGGAGACACAGGTGAATTGGCTTTAACCTTGCCACTTCATTTACTTTTAATAATCATAACAATAAACATAGTTGCCCTTTTCACCTTATCCCAATGTATTGCATTGAAAGCTGTAAGTTCTCTTGTCCACGTTCTTTTTGCATTATAGAAAGAAAATAATAATAAAAGTTTCTTAAACAGTGAAGGACTCTCTTAGTCCTTTTACTACTCCCGTCTGAAATATGTGAGCTTAAGGCAACACGGTTCTTGTCTGCATTTACAGCCAACCTCACACAACCCTCTAATTGTCCCCATAGCACTGTGGCCGTATGTTGGGATAGGTAACCCCATCTCCTCTCATTGCCTGCTGCAACCAACTTGCAGTAGGTGGATGTTCTAGAGGAAAAGGAGAGATCCACAGACTTTGCAGAGAATGGGTACAGATTCGGAGATAAAAATGATAGGCTTGGAGAAATACCTGAAATCCTCGATTTGGAAAGCTGACTTCAGTTTGAAATCCTTGAAGTGATCTAACTTTTGTGGATCAGCTCCTTCAACTAGTCAATTCACAAGATTGCTTTTACACATCTGTGGGGCTGCTTACTGAAGTAAACATTGCCCAGATCAATAACATTCATAAGATTAAGCTAATGTCATTGAACAACGGGTGACCTAATGAAGGACTTGCATTATTTCCATATCTGAATGAAAATCCATTTGGAAATTAACTAGTTTGATGGTTTCAAATAGTTTATTTGCAAGGGCCATGAAAACCTTTTTATTCTAAACCTTTACAGCATAAATAATCTGCGGGATTTATTTTATCTATGGCATAACATATTTAATGGGAAGAGAGGAAAATGCCCTTCTGATACAGCCAATCGATGCCAGCAGGAATCCCTCCTGATAAACAGCAATAATGAGTCCTCCTATAAAGCTATATATTCTGTCTCTAAATTGCAGATTAATAGATTTTTCTGTGGGACATCGCTATTCCACATAAAATGGAAGCCCCAGCAAGGTAGGGAGCTCCAGAATTAACTCAACTGTGATTCCTGAAGGCTTTGAGAAATTATGAGAAACATCTATCGATTTACCAATGTTGTTGTAAAAGCTCTCTGGCTTAAACAGTGGCTTGTAAGTTTGCTTCACTTCTGTAAAGTGAAAAGTGATTCACTTTCTGCCTTCTGAGTTGATCTAAAACGGCAGCTCTGAAGCCTCATTGTCAGGAACGTCATATGACCACCGTGCAGAAATTCTTATGCATCACTCTGCTCTATCTTAACTTTAATCCACAAAAGTGTATCTATGAATTATCCAAGCCTCTTTTATTTATTTATTTATTTATTTAAAAACGAATTAAAAAAATAAAACAAAAACAAAACAACATGTGAAATCTGCTAGTCTAACCTGTTGCCATGGCAAGTTGTGTTCTGTCCGGGCCTGTTTTCTAGAAGGTCTGAGGTTTCAGGATGTCCCACTGCCTTTAGTTTTATTAACTTCCAATCTTCTGTATCCTCACACTGGAAAGTAAGGGTGGGTGAGTTGGGAGAACTTGGGGGTTTGACAGGCATATGTCTTCAGACTTCATCTATATATAGTAGGATTTTAATGTCTTTCATGCAGCTTTACAAAAGAAATTTCTGTTATTTTTAGCAGGAAAGACTCTAAAATTAATGCAGATGAAGTGGACACCTTTATCGCATTCCCCCCAGGAATTTGAGCCTTCAAATTGAATCCATTCAGTCTTACTAAAGTGGGAGGTATCTCTTACTCCCCTTTTAATCCAATTTTGTAAAATATTCTCTAAATCCCATTGTGCCCGTGATCTTAAATCTGCATTGCTATCCTAGTTAATTAAAGAGTTTTCCAGCATCAAATGTCAAGAGCCTAGATACAATCATCACTGAAGCTTGAAATATATGCTGTTTTAAAAGACATCTTGCATTATCACATGCACAGCACACTATTGTAAAAACTGTCTTATCAGTACAAGCTTAAGTGGAAAATAAAGGCTCTAATCTTCTCGATGGCATTTTTGTTAGTTTATAACCTACAATCTTACTAGGAAAAAAGATTTGTCTTTATGAACGGCTGAGTATGATTCTCGCCTTTATCACGTACTGCTCTGCTTGCCCCAGCCACTGCTGCGAGCTACAGCTGTAGGATTAGTTTGTAAAAGTGCTGTAACTCCGTGCACTACCTTAGCTTGAAAGGTCCTCTCAAGTGCTTTCTTGTCTTATTTCATTTTGTCACTGGGTTGTTTTTTTGAGCAAGTGTAACATACCAAATTAATTGTAGAGAAACATCTGATTCGGATTCCTGAAAAGCCTCCCCTTTTCTCAGCTAGCTGCTCTCTTTATCCTTGCCCAATCTCCCCTGTGTGGCAGCTTGACCTGAGAACCCACGGAGCCTTTTCCTCGCCCTCTCCGCCTGCTCTGAACAGGATATTAATTCCTCGGTTGCTGGAAACGTATCCCGGCTCTGCATCTTGTGACAAGAACCAACTTTGCTTTGCGGTTCATAAAGAATCCTTCTGTGTTTTCTCACAGGCCTTTGTTGTATATGAAATCTAAATACATGTCTGGAAAGGGGCTTTGTCAGGCGTTTCTCTTCTGAGGCGATTAAAGCCACATGAGATCCAGTTGACTCCTTTGGCATTTTTGTTAAAATGCAGTGTTTTGCGTATGATTTTGGGGGTCAAATAAATAAGAGGCTGCATCCACCTGCATGTAAAGCCTATGACCCCTCCTTGGTTGAGATGGTATGTGTCTAAATTGCGCTTTGGAGAACAGGGAGTTCGTCGTGTCTGTACGCCCTGTATAGATGAACTGAGAAGCTTGCTTGTTTTATCACTTCTTGCGTGTTGCATTACCTCTCCAAGTATCTGTGTTTACCATATTTTAATTTATCATTATCAAACTGTGTCAGAATTTGTTTGGGTCCTTCCGAGCCTTTCTGGGCACCTTCAAAGTTCACAAGGTCCGCTTTTGTTTACATCCCCCTGTCGTTTACGGAAATGTGCCGGCTGCCCTTTGCTCACCTCTAAGCTTGTCGCTAACCTGGGCAGTGCTTCAGGGGCAAATTCCCTCTCTCAACTCCCTTGGCAAGCACTTCTCTCACATGTCCAGCCTGAAGCCCTCAGTCTCTGTCAGGGGAGCATCATGTGAGGCTCCTGTGCCCTCACAGTCCCAGATTCAGTGCCTGCCCTGCTGGTCTCACTGTGCACAGCAGGGCAGATCTGTCCCAGCCCTGCCACCTCATATGGAACAAGGGTACCAGTGTCTGCCCTTCAAAACAACCGGCGCTTATTAGCATCAAAGACTTCCAGAGATGGAGGTTCTCAAAATAGTAGACAGCCAGCACATGTGACCCACTTAATATTTCTCTTAGAAAGACTGAGAAGTCTGCTCTCCCTATCTGCTTCTCCACAAATCTTGTTGCAGTTTCTGCTGAGTTTTGTTCAGTTCCCATGAAAGTCATGGGCAACAGAGCTTCTTAGAAACCGAGGCACTTTTCTGCTAGCGCATCGGTCTTTGAGGTGGTAACAGATGAAGTACCCACAGAGCTAGCAGCTTCTCCATCGCCTCTCTGTTCTGCCCCTGCACATTTTTTTGAGGAACCAATACTAAACTGAAATACCGTAGGGATGTCCTAAGGACATTGTTACCCTTCTGTGTGTGGCAGCCCACCCTTAGCAGGGCAGTGCCGCAGTGTCCCAGAGTACCGCGCAGCAGGTACGAGCCTATTTATGTTTTCGTTGCAATCTAACTTCACAGCTCTTGCTAACCAAAAGTCTCCAAGAGATTATTTTCCTATCAGCCTTATTCCATTTTCATACAGCTATCTTGTACTGCCAGGGGCCTTTGGGGCTTTTTGTCAGCGATGTCTATTTGCTAATGCAGTGTATATTATAATCCCCAAACCCCCAGTGCTGATAGGTGGCAGGAAAAACATACATGCCACTGGTGGAGTAAGGGGGAGTCGAGGGTGCGTCCCCATTTGGAAGGTCATGCCCATCACATTTGTCATCTGATCCTCATTTATTTTTTCTTTTTAACCTTTAGAAGTGTTTTTCAGCCTTTTTGATAAGTACATCTATAAGAGTTTTCAAATTGAGATGATTCCATCACCTTCGGAAATTTCCATTTGCAGCCTGTTATTCAGTGTAAGTGAGCTTTTGCAGATACTTTTGCCCACCTCCCCAGTGGATGTTGGCTGTCCCAGCATCCTGGGAAGGATGCCTGGAATTGTCACTTGATGAATTTGCATTTTGATGGCTTAGTTGGTCCAGGCTGGATAGCCAGAAATAAAAAGTCAGTTCATGAAGATGCCCAGGAATTGAAATGGTATTTGTCACTGTGAGACAGGTGTCATAAAGCCTGCTGATATTAATGAAATCGTCTAGTTTTAGGAGGCTTTAAATTTGGACCTTAAGAGGCAATAGTCTGTTAAATGGAATAGCTACCTCTCCATTTTTCCCCTCCTTTTCTGTGTTTAAGCAGATTTAGTGGGGCCATAGGAGTTTAATATACTCAAATTCAGTCAAATGAGTTTTCGGATACAATTTCCAGGATGCTTTTTCTATTTTATCACAGTTCTCTTAGGGAGTTGATATTGAAATGATGCATTATCCAGGTGCACAATGTTTATGTAGATGTTTCTGCACATTTTTCTTGAAGTATCTGATATAAACAACCGCATTAGTGTAAAAAATATACTCTAAAGGCCATATGTGTTTTTTTTTTTTTTTTTTTGTTTTTTTTTCTGATATGTTCAGCTGTTTCCCTCTTATGTGCCATTTCTACTCCCAAATTCAAGAACACTGCTGGCAAAACCCTAATCCCAGCTGCTGGCCCTGCATGGGGCCGGACCCCGGCTTGTGCACAATTTCCCGTGCTCGGTGGCTGCTGCTGTTAGGATGTGACTCCCAGCATCTGTACCAAGGTGCATCCTCCGAGATCACCAGGCCTTCATGCTTCCAGCGTAAAAGACCTGCTTTCACTTCTGCCCTTCTTAAAACTTGCAGATGTTTGTAGTCCACAGCCCCTCTTCTCCAACCCAGGTGCCAAAACACTTTATTAAGTGAATATAGATTGGTCTGCCACTAGAGACAAAGCTGGAGTTACCTGGCATCACACTGAACCACTTTTGGGCAAGAAATTATCCCACTAAAACTGAGGTTTGGGATTCTTTGGGGTTCACACAGAAATGCACAGCACCCTTTGCCATCTGCTCCTGGTTGGAAATAATGCAAATGCGAAAGTCAGGTTTTGTTTCAATTTAGGAGCCTGTTACCCCTCCAGGCATACAGCCTTTCTTGCTGAGGGGACGTGCATCCCCTGGGAGTTGACTTACACAGTTCATAGCATGGTTTCTGCCTCAGCCTTCCTGAACTACTTCCATATCATTCAGGTCTGTGTTTGTTGCATCAGTTTGAGAGACACTGGCTGCAAAATGGGCTTAAGAAGGTCCTGACCCTTCTCTCCCTAATTCTGTCCCCTGCTGTGGCACTTTAACTTACACAAAGAACTTGCTAGTTCTTTGTTTTGCTGCCACAGCTATTTTGAGGAACCTCAAAAAAAAAAAAAAAAAATGTTATTTTTCACCCTTAATCTACTCTGTGATCTGGTTTACCGTGTGGCTTTTGCAAACAGGTCTACTGCCAAAGTGAGGGAGGAAAAGTGATGAGAACAAGCAGTGAGGAGGAACTTGGGCTGGCTTGCTGTCAAAGCCAGCCCCACACAGGGGTAAACCCTTTTTATTCTGCATGGGTGAGCCTGTTAATACCAAAGCAAATGCCATGATGCCTCTATCTGAAGCCAGGTATGAAGGTACTTACAGGTGATTTCCCCATTCTGGATGGGCACCCAGACAGGCAGGGCTCTTTACACAATGCAATTCCTCCTCCTAGGGCTGGATATCTTGATTATCTTGGAGCTGTGTCCCCTGCCTCACGTCAGCTGGCCGATTGTTGTGTGCCCAGTCTGTGCTGCTGCTGCCTTTATTTATCCTTATATTAAACATCACACGAGATGTCGGCTGTAGGTGCAATCTGTGAAATGCATGGTCTCTGCTGTGCTAGCGACCCTCTCCGTGCAGACCACATATGGCTCATTGTTAACACAGATGTCAGCCCAGGAGCAGCTTGTGTACCCAGCTACACCTCGGAGAGCGGCGAGCTCCCCCCCCAGCTTTTGCCTGAGTTCATATGTCAGAAAGGGGATCATTCGTTTGGGGCTTCGGGGATGAAATTAGTACACCAATTAGAATGTGGTGGTGGCAAATGTCCACTCATTAGTCTATGACAACGTGCTCAGGATTTATGGCAGTGGCAAGAAGTCAAATAGCACGGTAGGATAGCTCCTTTCAAAGACAAATTTAACAGGTGCTGTTCGCTGAATGTGAGTCAGAGTCTCAACCTGGCTTAAAACTTGGGGGCATCTTATATGTAGAAACTTGATGCCATGTTAAAAATTCTTATTGTGCAACCACTGTATGCCTGGCAAGCAGAAGTATGCAGAAACATGGTGAATAATATTTAGAATTCTTTCATTTTGTTTCACAGATGATTTCTCAGTTTCTCTAACATGATCACACGATGAAACGTGTCATTTTGACCCCTGAAAACCTGGAAGAACATTAGCATCTCAAGTTCCTTTCCAAACACTTCAGAAATCCTTTCACAAACACTAGAGATATCCAGAGCTAGCAGGAGCTCACAGACCTTGGTTTGACAGTTGGCTGATGCTATCAGCCACCAATAAAACAGAAAACTGTAGCCTATGCCCAATGTGATAACAGGGACCTGGTCAGTATGTCAAATACCCATTCATTTTGTATTCATGACATATTGCTGTTTGGTCAGCTACCTTGGATAAAATGGTGCCAATTGACAGTTCATTGACTTCTGCTCCTCCTAGTTCTTTAAAGAAAACAGGATCCCTATTGTAAAGAGCCAGCTGAGGCTGAAGCTCACTTGGGTCTAGTGAGGGGCTGTCTATAACCAGTGCAGAATTGCAGGCATCTATGGAGTGATAGTTATCCAACCTGAAGCAGAGGATATAAGTCACACTCTGGAGATGTTTTTCTTCTCCTCAGAGGGAGTCTACCCAACTGGTTTCATCACCTCACTTGTAGGTGGCTGAAGTGTTGTGAAAGTTGGTACCTAAAGCCAACAAGGTGGATTAAGATTATCAATGAGGAGTTTCCTCTGTAAATAAACCTGAAGCAGTGTTAACAGAATATTTAGATGTGGATTCTCCATCACAAGCATGGATCTATCCAGGTCCTGCATCACTACCAGCTACATGGTCTTCACACCACTTCAAGGCTATCAGCTGTGGATGACACAGCATTGTGCAGCTCTGCAGGTTCCCTGGCTCAGTGTGACACAAAAAGGACCTGCAGCTACCATTTGGCACCGGGATTTTGGAGAACATCAGTGAAGCTTCTCTGTGCCGCAGTTTCTCCAGCTATCAAGTGCACTGACCTCCTTCACAAAATGCTTTGAGCTCTGTGGCTGTTGAGTGCAGCGTAAGAGCTAGGTACTAGCCTCGCAGAGCAGTTACTGAGCATCTCCAGTTTGTACCATTTTAATTTCCAGTATGTCTCTGGGCCTCATTAGCAGGCTGGCATGCATGCCTGCCTGAAGCTCCTTTTCTTTCTTTGTATCAAGATGATCGTAGCACAAAGGCTGCAGGTTGTAGATGCCCTCTCATGCCATTTCCCACTATCACTCTTCATGAACTGTCATCCTTGCCTTAACAGTGGTGCGGAGCAAAAAGAATTGCCAGATGCAGTCAGCAAGCCCAGTAAATGCATTTATAGGTGAATTCCTCTCCTGGTGCACACTACTTTGCTTAATCCTCCAGGAGCACTTAAAACTCAGAGAGACAGAAGGTAACTGTGCATTTGTAAGCTGGACCAGCAGCAGTAGGCGGTACCAGAGTCTTCTGCATCCCTGCATCACCAAGATGCCCCAGCACAACATACTCTCAAGCTGGTTGTGCTGCCCTTTCCATAACTTACTCATGTTTGGCTTTCTTCCCTTAATTGTGCTGGGCAAAGCTGTGTGTGGCCAGTCAGGGAGCTAGCTAATATCATAATACAGAAAAGGGAGTTGGAGAGCAAAGTTGTTGAAATTAACCCCACAGCCAAAGAGGTGCACAGTGTGCTGCAGCCCATGCAGGTGTTTTCTAGGTCTTTGTTGTTTCCTGAAACTAACAACTTCTGGCCGCTGCCTCTGATAGTTTTCAGTTCCTTTGGCTGGACTGTGGTTCCACACAGATCTTTTAATTTCCTTCTACCGAAGATGTCTGAGACAAATTGCAGCTTCTCTTTCGTGGGCATATTAAAGGAGAAAGCAGGCACAGGGAATGCTCTTCCCAGCCCACCTGCACTGAATCTCCTACTGATGGCAGGTGCAAAGCATCCCCCAGCAGGATGCACCTTGGGGCAGGAGAACAGGAGGGGATGGAGATGACTCCCCCAGCAGTTAGAAATGCTACCAGGTTACCTTTCCTACAGCTACAGCTCTAGCCACTGCACAACAGGCAGGCAGCATTAAATGTTTGAAAAAGCGATTTCCTCCTGTCCCTAGCTGTTGAGTGTGCTCCAACATATACCCAAAGCACCCGCATCCGCATCAGCCGGCTGGCTGGGAGCAGAGGCTTAATGCTGCTTGTGCCTCATCTGCATGGTCCCCCTTGCAGGGGATGTTACCAAAATGCTGTCACCCCTGGCTGTATGACCTGTTTGGGTGGATGCCACTACAGTAAATAGCACCTGTCTTGGAAATGAACCATTTGTGCACAGTTTGCTGGTAGACATTAGCACATTCCCTAATATAACATTTTTGAAAAGCCTCAACCTATATGTTACATTTTCCACAGACAACTTAAATTCATATTCACAGCCTATGTTTTCCACAGACAACTTTAATTCATATTCATTCATAGCCTTCTTGTACTATTTGATTGACTGCAGCTGGATAAAAAGAAAAATGTTTGCTAACTCCTTTTTAGACAAATATGCAACAGATATAAGAAGTGTTTCAATTTTAACAAGCAAGCATATCTTTAGAGGGCATCTTTTTGTTAAGCAAATTATTGTAGATTTTTCCCAATCTATAAAAGAGCAGTTTCACTGTTCTTCTGATTCTCTTTTACTTTTATGATAATCTAAACATTTATAAGAAAAGATATCATTTAGATTTCAAAATAGAATCATATTTTTGGACCATGACATCAGTTTTTTATGCCATTTCACTCTATTTTGAGCTACAATTAAAAGTTCTTTTTAAAACAAACTGTATCTAATTTCTGTGCTAAATCAAACCAGGCAGCAGGGAATGTTTTTACTTTTAACTAGAATGTCATTAGAGTCAAGACATGCAAGTACAATGCAGGATTGTAAGACATCTCTAAAAAAAAAAAATCACTGCAAAGTCTTTGTCTACCCCAGAAGTGGTTTGTGTTTTCTTTTTTTTTTTTTTACTTTTTATTTTTTATTTTTGGTAGAGACATGCCGGCAAACTCTCAAGAAAAACCACCACTTGCACCAAAATAAAGTGATTTCCCAATAGAGCTTGTCTCAGTTTTCTGAGCAGAAGCAGCAATACCAAGAATGATTTTGCCAGCCTAGCAGCATTCGCTAGCACAACTGTACTGCTGAGGACTGTGCATTATTGACTCCTCCTTGACATAATTATTCCAGCAAAAATTTTGGACCCAGATAAATCCTGCAATTAGTAGCTTAAACTGACAGAATTATTGAGTAACTGATATTCATTTTACACATGGAGTGAGTATGCAGAAAATGGGCAACAAGAATATTTTTCTTTAGGATATTAAGTTTGTAGATAGACTGTTGTTCCAGTTATTTTTGCAAAATTACATGCTGGGCCTGAATTCCTTTACAGTATGCCTTTACAGAGCCACACATTGCATATATATAACTTCAGTATTGCTTCAAACATAGCGTTGTTCTCTGAGAACATAGCCTGTGGCAAAATTGAAGTTCTGAAAAGCAACTTGCTTCTTGGGTTTTCTAGACAAAAAAACAACATATGACCAGTGTCTCTTGTTGTAAACAGTGCTGCAGTATTCCCACTCAACTAGCACAGCTAAAGCTTAAACCACATCTAGCTAAAAATCCACCAAAATAGTTTGTGCAAAATTTCTCAGCCATTGATGACCCAGGTCAAAAATTCATCCCCTGTGGAATTGTTGTCTTCAGGGTGATGCTAATACCTCAGGGCCCCAAAAAAGGTTCAGTGTTGAATTCCTCCCCCACATGGTAATAACGAGATGGAGCATTACCTATGACCCAGGGGAAGGCTGCAGTATCTGGGACTTTGATGTCTCTGGCACTAGTCAGCGTTGATTAAAGACTGGATATGAGCTAAACGAGAGGCACATGACTGTGCTTGGTTAGCTGTAGAAAGAGACAAATAATCAGAGCCTAAAATTATACCCTTAGATCTCTACCTTTAATACGACCCATGACTCACGGGGAGGCTCGCAGGATCATTCAAATCCCTCTTGCATTACTGCAGGTCTTGCATTACTTTGGGTCTCTGCAGCTCCTGCTGCCAAAACATCTCTTACTGAGTCTGTCTCGGGTTGCTGGGCACACCCTGCTCTGACTCGTGCCAACCCCGGGCAAACAAGACCTGAATTTGATTAGGCAAACATAGGTGTCAACAGTCTGGTCACAGAAGTGCATTGTTCCTGACATGAAAAGCTATAGCAACGTAGTTACCAGCTACCAGCATCAAAATAGAAGGTCATCATAATCAGTAACTTTCAGGAGCTAAAAGCAGCAATGGCTTTTCCCAGGTTATTTCAACAGCTGATAAATAAGAACAGCTCTGTGGGCATTCAGGGCAGGATGCTCCTCTGAGCAGCATGGGAGAAACGGCTCCCCATCCTGCCTTGCAATGTACATTCAGTTTGGAGAAAGTTGTTCCCTGTTTCCAGTACTCCTAGCAAATCTGCATCTCTGCTAACCCTAGGAAATCTTTCCCAGACACACATGAATTGCCTGCTTTGTTTGACCTCTTTCTTATCTGTTAAGGAGAGTAGACTTCCCCCAGTTGCTTCTTGGTTTCTTTCATCTGTTGGTTTGTTGTTGTTGATTATTTTTTGTTTTGCTTCTCTACTCCATTATAAACAAGAATTTCCTAATTATTTCTCATATAACCTTTTAAAAGTTTCATGTGATGATGACACAGTAAGGAAATGAAAAAAGGAAGATATATTTGTAAATTGATCTGGTCACCCTCCGGCTTTGAAGTGGGAAAAATTTAGTTCTAGGCAATCCATTTCTGAAGCAAATGCTTCAGCCATATATCTGGAGCCCCCATTAGCAAAGGGACAATCTGTCATAGACTCTGTCTAGATGAGATGCTTTGTTCTATGAGGAAAGAGTTGTAAACACAGGAGGTGACTATTACATTGAGGGATTGAAAACACCACTAATAATGATCATTAACAGAAAGAGAATTACTTTTTTTTTTTTTTTTAAATGTAAAAGGGAAACAGAGATTTGTTTTTATTGATATCTACGAGATTAAAAAAAATAATAAACATCTATTAAGTCTACAGATAAATAAATTTCCTTGCAACATGAGATGTGTAATTCCATGGAAACAAACACATAGACATAAACTGCAGAATGCTTGGGGGCATTTTTAACTTATCAGCATAGGAAAAAGGGAAAGTAAGTATAAATGTCACAGAAGCTATAACCAAAATTAAAAGGGCATGCATGGTGTTTAAATCTTATGGATAATGTGCTAAATATTAAGTTGCATACTAACAACACAGCACACATTTTAAAGTGGCAACACAAAATCAGGTGAAAAGGACAAACACTTAGTAACATGATATGTATTATGATCATGCTAATATGGATTTGTAGGTGGTGAAATTCCTGCTCACATTTTTAGGAGGCTGTTAATTAAGAAACTATGGCATTGCACGCTTTTATAAACTGCAAACAAAAGCCAAGGCCACAGTTGTGTGTGAGAAGGATTTAACCTCTGCAAAATCCCGCTGGGCACATTAGACAGACAAAGTTTACTAAAACTGATGTCAGATTATAGAAATAACGATTCTAGCAGATACTCTTCTGGCTGATGCACTTTGGCAGCATTGTTTCATTGTTAATATCGTAGGACAGAGCTGCAGGAGCTTCCCCATGGGAATCCCACTGCAACTTCAAATATTAGCATAAACAGCTGAGTTTTTGCCAGGCTTGGCGACCCCGCGAAGAGCTGCTGCAAGCTCGTTCAAGCTTGGAAAGCAGCAGAGTACTATAAATGAGACACTGATCGTTTGTCCTGACCTCTCATACTGCTCGCGCAAGGTTGGAATAAAGCAGGCTAATAACTACATGTATTTCTCCAGATGAAATAGAGGAGCCTGTGGGCAGGTATATTGCCTGAATCCCATTTATTCAAGTGGATTCGAATTTTATGGGGTCATTTTAATGAGTAGGACTGTGGCTGGTGGCAGGAACATGGATGTATACACGGAAAGGTGGCATTAATTTGTACATGCGAACTGCACATGGTCTTTCCTCACTTTTCTGTTAACTCCTATACCACAAAGCCTGCATTTTGAGAGAATTTCCATAATTCTTGGATAGAAAGTAGAGAGGAGAGCCTTTCTCTGAGCTTCAGCACAGGTCAATCCATGCTATGCTGTGCAAGGCTGGCCTTGACCACCTGAGCCCTGAAAGCAAGGCAGCAGGATCTGAGTACAACATTTTCTTCCAGCAAAAACAAGGACCTAAGTAAAGCTTGGTTAGCTTCCAGATTCCAACATCTTCCTGTCTATTAAGCTGTCATACATCAGTGGCAAGTGGATTCTGCAGCGTGTATTTCCTGCAGAAAAATTTTTGCAAAGAAATGTGAACATGAAGTTCCCTTTCTCTCCCAGGTGTCTGGAAAAGGCACTAAACTTCTGATATGTCCAATATGCCCAGCACCATAACATGCAGTGGAAGCTCCGCTGGGCACTTGCAGCTTCTTCAGACATTGCCGGTCGCTTTTGGATTCAGATATGATATAATTTATTAACTTTCTCTCTGCATATGTTGTATGTCTCCAGCAGACCTAGTTTTGGAGGAAAGCTTTATAATATTGGTTTTACGGAATGCTTTTTACAGACATCTCTAAAATGATGAGGCTTTAAACCAAAGGGAAGTGATTGTGAAGGAAAAGGTGGGAGAAGAGTGAAATTGCTGCAAAGTTCAAAATGTTTCCAACAATTACTAGCAGTTTTCCAATGCATGTGAGTGTTGTAGCATGAATTATGTCTTCAAGCAGTTCTTGAAGCCTTCACAATACAGATTTTCAGATATATTTGTTTATGACTGTGGCTTACTGCATAATGCAAATAATGTAGCAATACAGCAAGCGTGAAGCATGACAGAAAAAATACGATTAATGTCAAGCTTGCAGATCCAATGTCTGCGTGATGCGTCCTCAAAGCGCCCTTCGCCTCTGAGCTACCCATTTGAAATCAGGAAGACATAGCCTAATTTTTCATTATCTTTGGATGCTCAACAGTACTTAATAAGAATGAGACTTGTGCAGGCATTTTCTCATAAAGATCAAATTTTACTTGGGAAACTTGATAGCTATTCTTCGGAGGCTCTCAATTCTTTTGGTAAATTAACAACTGCAGAAAACCTGGTAGTTTGTAATTTGAATTAAAAACAACAACAACAGCAACATTTGATACAGCACCTTACAAAGTCTCACTCTTAAAATGAATTCAGATTAGCTTGGGCATAAAAAATGCTATGCAAATTGAAAACTGAAAGCCTTAAGCATAACCTAACTGGACATTTATAACGTTTTCACAACCAGCAAGCCTTTCTTCCTCCATGGGAAAAACTTTCCAAAACACAATCATTCCTTGTTTGTAGATCTGTGGTCATGACACGAGAACCCAAGTTTTCTTCTAAAGCTTATGAACTGTAACTGTTCTGTACAAGCAATCACAGTATGCTTTCCTATTCTGATGACTTCAGCCAAATCAATATTAGCTGACCCCTTGGGAGATCTAGATTTACCAGGATTCTGTTATTTGGAACTCCTTCAGGTCTCTGACTGACACAAGCCTTATTTCCATTAATTTTTCTTGCTGTTTCAGGGTTCCCTCCATCAGATTGCTCTATTTGATCCCTCATGAATTGAATACAATTATTGTTGGTACCATGATGAGTATACCAGGATGAGTATAAATAAATAAATAAATGTCATGCTTAGCATACCAAGTTTTTAGACATAGTCTTCTGTTTCTGTCCACTTGTCTGAAAAGGAAATTTAGTTTTCAAAGGAAGGGTCTTTCTGGCACCCCCTTTGAAGTATGTTAAAGATACTTTAGAAATGCAGGCGTTATTAATCACTATTATGTCACTGGACTGCTGAGCATTTTCTGCATCTCTAGAGCCTGTGGCAATAAGTCTCAGATGTTCTTCCAGTAACAATTATACCTTCAGACATACATTTCTTTCTAGTTAAATGCACTTGATTATGGACATATATCAAATTAAATATGTACTTTCAGGTGCAGTTTTTCTGGTCAGCTATACATGTATATGGTAGTGTGGCAATCAGGACAAGCAAATAAAAGAGAGAATCTTCACCACTGAAAGAATTGCTTGATCTTTTCTGTAATGTAAATAAACAAGGCAGGAGGTTATAAGGACAGTCAACACTCCAGGCTGATGTAGTTGAGGTACAACAGGAGAGAACTTCCCAGTGGCAGGTAAAGAGCAGGTTACTTCTAACAGGGGTGCAATGATTGATGTTAACCGCTTGCAATTAAAGACGGTTTACCTAGAGGAAACGGCTCACTTCTTTGTCTGTAGAGGTGAGAAAACAAACATTGTGCTCCTAAATAAATGTCCTCCCAGGAAAAAAAAAAAAGAGAGAGAGAGAGAGAAAAAGGAAGGGAAGCTGTCAGGAGTAAATACTTTTGCCCTTCCATTGTAAGACACAGAGGCCAAAGATGTCAGCTCATCCTGAAACTGGGGATTGACTCTGTGACCTTCAGAAGCAGTTCAGAGAAGAGTTTTAGCTCATCTGGGGACTTGTCATTCAGATACAGGACAAGTTTGGTGTAGGGATGGACATGGAACTACATCAGCACCTCAGCACACCTGGAGACCTTGCTGCAAGCTGACTGATAATGCTAAAATTACAGATGAGAGAACCATAGAATCATAGAGTAACCTGAGTTGGAAGGAACTCACAGGGGTCATCAAGTCCAGGTCCCTGGCTCCACACAGGACCACCCCAAAAACGCAGTCTATATATAGAATCATAAAATGTTCTGAGTTGGAAAGGACCCATAAGTAGTCAATGATGCCCAGGAACATCTCAGGGGTTAGGGATGTCTCAGGAAGTGAGGGTTTGCTGTGACTGAGTGATTTTTGAATGGGGACAGGCATTTACTAGCACCTTTATTAAAAAAATATATATATTTGTCAGCAATGAGACAAGAGCCTACTGTGAGAAAAGTTACCACTATGTTTTATCCATGTTTCTATAGAGAAAGAAACTTGTTTGGATCAAGATCCCATAAACCTGCAGCCTCATTGCTTCTTATTCCAGAAGTCTTTGATACAAAGCTTGGAGGAAAACTTTGAAGATGGATTTTTCCACGGCTTTAGCATTTATCAGAAGGGACTCATTACACAGATTCCCTTTGATGAAAATGTGAGGGCTTGCCAGCTTGGTGAGGGAACCGTCACACATTAGCTGTGTCTGTACCCAAAGTTGGCCGGACACAACCCGGATCTCTCAGAGGTCCTTCCAGGCCCTTCAGGCCCTGCTGGGCCCTTCAGTGGACTCACTTGCTCAGACATGGTCTGGGTCATGCTTCCAGGGCTCTGCCACCTCCATGGCTGGAGCAGCGTGCGTGACAGGAGCCTGGCTGGAGAAGAAGCTTGCTTTGATGAGACACAGCAAAATCAGAGCACACTACTTCCTGCCCCCCTGCCCACAGCCTCTGTGGCGATGTGAAATTTTAGGTCTCTTTATGAACACTTTCAGTCACACTCTAGTGATTCTGGCTCTTAAGCTCGGTAATGCACAGCCTCTTTGATGTGCTATAATGGCATGTGGCTGAGTAACTTGCAAATGTGGACAAGGAAAGCATTACTCCTTTATTGCAGGTGACAAATGTTATTTGGCATGGTAAATTTCCCTAGCCAGGATAAGGCCAACAGCTTATCCACTGCAAAAGCTCCGTAATACTCACTATCACCAGAATTCAGCTGTCAGACCCAGAAATTTACCCAGAGCTGATCAGCAATATCTGCAGCCAGTTCTGTACTGAAAAACTTCACCTGTATCTAATACTTTAACTGCCATTTTCAAGCATTCAGTGAGCACTTGGCTGTGCTGGCTCTGCCTGAGTGTGTTTCATTGCCTGAGATGCACTGCTGAGATCATGTGAAAGACATTTATATCTCCCATCCAAACTAGCCCTTCAGCCACTTGTGGGGTTCTCCCTCTGACACAGGATTTCTATATTGGTCCTAAATGATTTTCTTTCCCTGTGTATTTCGATGAAAAAAAATCCATGTTTATGAATCTTCATTTTCTCAGGAGAAAATTTCCCATCAAAACATTCTCTATCAGCTGCAGTTATATTCCACTTCAAAAACAAATGCTATGGCAAGACCTAGCATTTCTATCTATTCATCTATTTCTAGCATTTCATATTTCTAGACCTATGGCTAGAAAATTTTAAGTCAGACGTCTTGTCCTGAATTGTTCTGAATGAAATAAGCTTTTTTTTTTTTTCCTTTTTTTTTTTTTTTTCCTTGTGTGGTATGTCTGTGTGTGTAACACATAATGCCCAGCATTAAGTATTTGAGGTAAACCACATTAAACTAGAATAGCATCGACAGCATGCAACATTTGTCATTACCTGATCGGTGACCCAGAGCACTCTCTTTTTTTTTTTTCCCATCATAAACTGTGGTGTCAACACATTGTTGATGGTTTATAATAATGATTAAACTGATATACTTACTGAATTCTCATTTGCTTGCAAATAAAAAAATGTGGGGGAGGTCAGTGGGGAAAGGGGGCATTGTTATCTGTTGAAATGCTGGCTTGTAAGTGCATTTGTCTGAGTAGGGGCAGTACAGAAGCTATCTGAGTCTGAATATGGCTCTTGGTTTGGACACATGCTGACTCCCACTTTGGGTTGCAGATAGGGACCTGGCCAGTCTGACTGGAGAGGCAAACACAGCTATGTGCAAGGTTACCCATGTCTTCTCTGTGTCTTGGAGGAAAATATACCTGTCAAGGCAAGTGGAAAGCAAAAGTGGAAGCACAGCACCACTGAAGAAGTTACTAAGGGTCTAGATCTCAGAGATAGTGCTAAGACTTTTATCTTGATATTGGGCTATCTCTGATATAGCATTTTGGTCCAGTGTGCATGCAAATTTGCACTACTTTAAATCTGGTGATATTGCAGCTCTATGTGTGGACTAGCATTCCAGGCATGAAGCTAGAAGAAGTCAAGCAGCAGCTACAAAGATTAAACATCTAAAATCAGCAGGTCTGGATAACCTACACCTGTGATTTTTAAGACAGATGAGTGAAGAGATCTAAGGAGCAGAAATGGTGATTTTCAGCATGCTGGAAAACTTCCAGTGATTTCCAGAAGACTGGAAGAAAGTCAATGGCATGTCAGTATTTTAAAAACCCCATAGCAGGAAGCTTTGATATCACAAGCATGTCAGAACTATTTGGAAGCAAAACAAAATGTTGCATTGTGAGTATAGGACTTGATTTTAAGGATAAAAATAAAACTGATTCCAGTCCAAATTAGTTTATGGAAAACAAACCTTGTCAAACTAAAATAATATATTTCTGGAACTAGACTACAGACTATTGTTGGAGGCAAGATTTTTTTTGTCTCAGACTGTATGGCTATTCTTAAGATCTCAGTTATCATACAACAACATACATTTGTTGTTGTTTCCTTTGTTTGTTTTTCTTTTTGAGCTTCTTGTTCTTGTTAGCAGTGAAGGTGCGAATGATATCTTCTAGGTGATTATTGTTTTGTAGGCTATATGTGTTCACCATTCCATATGGCATGAATGCTAGGACTGCATTCACCGATACAAGCAAACTGTTTCATATCAGCCCCCAAATGCAAACATCCACAGAACTGTTACCTGCTCACTGATACTCCCATTCAGATAAAATATATCTTTAAAGTACACATGCATTAGAACAATCAATTACAAAAGTCATTAAAATAAAAGGAAAAGACATAGTAGTACTATTTTTCCAGAAACTATAAAGCATCAAAAATTTCATGTTTAGACTGAAACTGAAAAAGATGTATAAATACTTAAATTGCTTAGCCAAAATTTATAGAAATAGTTCTCAGGTTCCAAAATGACTAAACACTTCTGACAAAACCTCCCCTCCTTTGCAAGCACTTTTGAAATAGTAAGTTTCATCCATACTGCTCACCCATATAAATGGAGTTTTTGCATAAATGAGGCAAAAACTAATGATAGCAGGATGCTGATGGCTTTGATTGTTGTTGAGCAGATCAACTTATGCAAATATGTACATACTGTTTCAACAGATGAATAAAGGGCAGTGGCAGGTAAGTTCACCAATAAGCCTTTGTTTGGGATGTTCTCTCTCATATATTCTCTCTTAAATAGTCAGGCTGTGGCATTATGCTCCAAAATAAATAAAACTTAGTCGTCTGCTGCACATCAGCAATATGCACCAGATGTTTGAAAGCTGTGAATACATTTAAAGTGCCATTTTACAGTGTCTGATTATTAAATAGGATGAAAATTTTGGGCTCCATGCAGGAAGCTGCAATGACTGCCTTATCTATGAAGAACGCGTTTAATTTGTGACAGAATGGCTGAATTTCCCCACTGCCAGAGAAAGTGGAGGAAATTAGTGCAATCACACTGGTACTGAGTGAAGGGGAAGGGAGCTAGTCTGCATGTACACACATAGAGATGTAGGATTTACCTTGGTCTGAACTCACCAGACCTGTAAATTGAGAAAAGGTGAAGGAATCCCTGTTAAAATCCTGTATAGTCATTCCTGTGTGGAATGAAATTGATTTTATTGCTTCTTAATTTAATTCACTGTCAGATGAAGCAGTCACCCCTCAGACTCAGCTGAGAGTTGGCACTAGCTGATGTCCATTTTTGCCATTGCAGGTGACCCCACAAAACAAAACAAAACAAAACAAAACAAAACAAAACAAAACAAAACAAAACAAAACAAAAATACGGTCCAGTGAACACAAAGGATGAAATAAGTACATTTCAAAAAGTTGCTGCTTCTTGGCTGTGGATTGCCATCATGAACAGGAGATGTGGGGAGCTGATTCCGCTTTTTAGTGGCCTGAGAAGCCCAGGTTTAGGGTGATTTTATCTCCAATTCTCTGACCACCACCTGCCACCATCTTACCGCACCCAAAAGGTCCACATCTGAGATCCATGAAGATACTTGGCCACAGGACTCTTCTGGTGGCCTTGCAACTTCTGCATTGAAGTGTACCCCAATCCAGCTCGGGATGCCACAGCACCAGTGTTTCTGTTCAGATCAGAAATTCCTTTTTGATCTGAAAGTCCCTGTTTGGCATGCTTTCTGAAGCTGCATTGGAAAGCACAAACTGGTTTCTTCTGGGATCGATCTAAACCAGATTTTGATGGCCAGGAGCATTGCCACTGGGAAACAAAAGCCACAAAAGAAGGAGAGGGCCACACTAGAGCTAGTCTGAAGTAAAACTTCCATAACCATCTATATCATGAACGTCAGGTCCTCTGCACCAAAACTAAAATGCTTTGCTGTTCACCCTTAGTTTCTGTGTAAAACAAAACTGGACTTTCTGTCTTCCAGCTGCATACGCACACAAACCATATACTATGGATGAAAACTGTTCATTTATTTGAGACAAAAAAAAAAAAACTCCTCAAAAAAAAAAAAAAACCTGTAATAAAATAAGGGAGATTTAGTGAAGAGACACAGGAGAGAGCAAGAAAACACCATGAAGCATTCCTCAGAGAGAAGTCTTGAGTCTCAGCCCATAGAGTGTTTTCTGCTATGGGCTTGCTTATTCCTCTCCAAGCCCCCCAGCATCTGTGGCTAAAAGGAATAACTTTCTAAGGCACCCTAAGGAACTGGTTAGGTAGGTGTCAAGTGTAGTGTCCAAATCTTTTTCATCAGGAAAATGGAATTTTACACTGTTTTTTTTTTTTTTTTTTTTTTTTTTTTTTTTTTTTACAAGAATTGACTGCTTCAAAAAATAGCAACATTTTTTGGAAGGCTGTAAGTTTGACAAAACTCATGAGATTTTTTTTTTTCAGAAGTTTTCAGCCTATGATCAGTTTAGTGCTTAAAATCTGGGGGAATTTTTAACCAAAAAACCTAGCAAGACTTTCTCTCTTGCTTATGCATAAATCTTACTGGGAACAAGATCTATGTTAAAAGAAAACACAGAAGGTCTTTTCTAAAGTGCTATAGTTTACTACAACTGTCACAAAGTAAATTTATGGATTTTTTTCAAGAGCAAAAGAGTGTGAATTTCAATTCAAAGGTGAAACAAAAATGGAGGACAATGTTAGCAATTTTTATTCCACTTGTAAGGTAAAAAAGGAGTGATTTTTAATTCACACATTTAACATATCTAGGTTTTTATGTGTGTGTGTGTGGTTTTTTTAATACATTGAAAATCAGAGAGAAAATATGATGCGCTTTCAGTGTGATAGAGCTAGCTAAAATCTAGATGCATAAATGCAGAAGCAGATGTAGAAATTTACCATTTGAAAAAGCTAATTGTTGGAAACCTGTAAGGATATCCACGTGACATTTGCATTCACTTACTTTTTATTCACTAATAGATACATAATGAACATTCAGATAAGAAGAGAGCACTAAAAAACCAAAGCTGTCATTTCTGACTCTGCTGCCTACCTTTTCAGCAGCCAGGATTTTGCGCATGGACTGTTCCCTTGGCAGACACAGAAATCCTTTTTGTTATATTTTCTCTCTCGCCTGCTTGCTGCTTCCTGTCTGCATGTGATGACGAGATGTCATTTCGGCACAGAGCGCTGAGACGTCTGACAACAGCCACCAAGCCGCCCTAGTCTGCACTGCTTTTACTGCCAGAACCGGGACACCTTGAGCATGAAGACGTTCAACCTGGGGTATAGCACAGAAAAATATCAGCCTGGGTGCTGCAGGTGTGGAAAAGCACCATGCTTGGCTCAGGGAAGAAGCAGGCTCAGGCTGCCAGCTGATGCTGTCCATGGAGCCGCACTGATGCCATAAAGCACGTAGGTATTGAAGTGTTCCCAGCAGAAATGTTGTGTGAAAATTTCAGAGAGGACTCTGGTACCATGCAGGGCTGGGATTGTCCAACGTGGAAAGTGAGGATCCTCTTATCTGGCTGACCATGAAAGTAGACTCCCACTATATTCCTTGTCCTGTGCCCATAAAACTTGATAGTAAAATGCCATATTTAGGATGTTCCTAAGAGTTTCATGCTCCAGGCAAATCTCCCTTGAAAAAAAAAAAAAAAAAAGTAAAAAAAAAAGTTGTCCTGACTTGTACTGCTTAATTAAATTAATTACTTCTATTCTTTCATTAACCCATGGTATTTATTTGGAGTTTGCTGAATGGTCTAGTGGCATTACTTGTGTTTTTTTTATCTATAGCATTGGCCAGTGCAGGAAGGTTGCCTGCTTCTGTAGCATGCATAGCACATGGACATCAAAATGTCCCACCTGTGCCCAACAAAGGCAGCAGCCCCAGCGGTGAGGTTGCATGGCAGGATGTATACATGCAGTGGTACTGCAGCTCCAAAGGGGTGGTAGTGGGGGTGAGGCTGGATTTGGGTTGAGGGCAGATGGAATATACAGTGCAAGAATGGGAGCCAAGAAAGGGCTGGAAAGGGGAATGGTGGTGGAAACTTGCAGCCACCTCTTTTCCTTCCTGCCTGCCAGTGCTACCCCAATGGTACCTCCACAAAATCCGTCTGCCCCTAGGTGATCACAGCAAGCTATGCCCATTTTGACAGTGACTTGTAGTGGAGCCTCAGGAGAGTCCAAGTATGGAGCCCATCTCCCACAGGACACCAGGGCTTGGAAAGAAAACTGAGAGTCTCTCAGCTCTCTCTGGTGTCCTTAGACACTTATATCTTTCCCTAAGCAATTTGCTAGAGAGAATTGTCTGGGCCCGTTTTAAAGACCACCAATGCTAAGGAACTTTTGCCCCCTTTAGCAATGTCTTCCAGTGCTTCATCACTGAGAACAGTCTTGCTGTTGGCTAACATAACCACTCTTGCTGCAATTTAAGCCCCTAAACCATTTGCCCAGCCCACCAGGGATGAGAGGAAGTGTTTTCTCTGTCCTCCTTCCAGCTACTTCTTACATATCTGAAGACAGTTTTATTATGTCTCCCTTCCATCTTCTCTTACTGAGGCAACCATGACAATAGCAATGTTCCTTAAAGTTTGTAATCAATAGACACGGAAAGAAAAATCAATCAGATTGACTTCTCAAGGAAAGTGAATTCTTTGGCCTACTTTGTAACAATGAGATTTCTGACTGACCACAGCATTGCTCTGTGTGCAGGGAAAGGAGAGATGGAAATAGTTCTGGGCTGAGCAAATTGGGAGGGAAGTGAACACTGGTGTGAAAATATCTATTTACCTGCTGGGTATGTTTTATGGTACTTATCTATGGCAATCGAAGAAACAATTTTCAAAAGTACTTTGTTATTAAGTTCATAAAAAAAGACAAACCCAACCTCACACAGGACTTAAAGTGCTCCCTCGTCTTTCAAATTCTTTCTCTGTGTGCTTTTATCAGGGACTCCAGAGTGGAGCCATGAGTCCTGTTCATGCAAGACAATGCATGAAGAAGAACATGGTAATGGTATGTTTCAAAAGGTCTGCTTCCCCCAAATGAAGCCAAAAGAAGCACACTGAGTGTCACCAGGGCCAAGTTTCTGGTGAAATCAAGGCCCTCTGCGTTTCACACATCATGTCCTACCAGCACAGGCTCTTCCATGGTCAGCTCTCAGAAGCAGTTTTTCAACAGAAAAAAAAAAAAAAAAAAGCAGCACAAAGTAATTATCAAGTGGTTTTAGTTTATGCACTCATCATTTCATGCTTTAAATGACAGCTTAACTGGAATAGGATCAGGCAGCAACAAAAGCTGCAATGGTAAGTGCCATGAAGGGCTACAGTACATATACAGTGTTAGGTTGTGTTTAATTAGATAATTTTATTATAATACCATTGATCGATAAAATGTTCAGAGATTTTATAAGAATTAAACCTTCAAAATTTCACTTCAGTATTGGTTTCGTTTTTTAATTCAGTAATTGATGAAGATGGCATATGCTGCCATTCTAATCAATTCATTATTCCATGCAACTACCAGCAAATGTATTAAAATATGATTAATTGAATTATGTTAATACTAACACAGATGTATTCACTTCCATTAATTTGAAATAAGGTACAATCAAGTAATTAAAAAATAGCCTCTGGATATTATGAGATTTTACAAGAACACAAAAACAGTACAATTCTGGGGACTGAGCAATAACAGCACTGCTCACAAGTACAACAGATCTATTAGCAAAACAACCAGACTTTCAACTTACTGTTGGCTATAACCAATGTGCTCCTCAACTGTAATGCAAGATAAGACACGACAGTTATTAATTTCAATGACTCATTAAATAATACAGAACAAGTGCATATAGCTTTACCTCATCTCTATAACCACCATAATCAATGTTCCCACAACTTGAAGGAACACTGTGTTGTCATTGGCTGTCAAAATAAGCTACAGCTGAGAACTGGCTAGGTTTCTGATTATAATAATCTGGCAAACTGAAGCAAGTTAACCCCATAGTGAAAATGATGCAGTCACTTCAGTGGATAAGAGGGGCTTATTATGTGCTATGCTCTGGTCAGTGCTTCGACCAGATTCTGCAGAGCAATGCAAGAGGAAGGGTCACAGCCTGTCACCTTCCTGATGCTTTGAGGAATTGCAGGGCATGTGATTTTGTTTGCTTTTCCACACACCCTCGCAAATAATTCGAGAAATGCTCACTGGATCTATTTCAAAATTATTTTTTGCTGGATGCTGTAACAATGTTTTAATTGGTTTCACTGAAAAATACGTACATCCCATACTGCAACAAATTCTATTTGTGAAGCTTATGGCCCACTAAAGCAATTTGTTAGTATGATTTGTCACAACAATAGCATAATTTGCCTGTTTTAGCAAGGAAAACAGTCTTCTGGAAACGTGCACAATATTTTGTTTTCCCTATGACAATTAAGACTGCATAATGAAGAAGAAATGTATCCCAATAGCTAGGTCCCTAGCCAGAGATTTGTGCCTAGTTTCACCTTTGACGAGTTCTTCCTTAATCTTGCTGTATCTGTAAAATTGTGGTAATGCTACTTTCCACCACTCTTTGTCTCAGGTTTGGACTGTAGCTCTTCAAGGCAAGAGCTGTCTCTTTTTATGTGCAGTACTGCCAACTTAAGATGTTTTTCACATGTCTCATGATATTTGATGTTTTCCCCAGCTCTTGTCATTATGTGAGAATCTTATCATTCATTTAAAAGAGGAAAGTTCCAGTCCTAATGGCTGTAGATAAAAGCTCAGATATGTGCCACACATATACTACAAGCCTCAAAGAGCAGGAAAAAAAAAAAAAAAGAAAGAAAGAAAAAAAAAACAGCAAACAACAGGAACCCTGTGTTTTTATAAATACTGGTAGATCAATGTTGGCTTGTCTGCTTTCAGTTGCTTATTTGTGAACCCCCCATTTTGGGGTTGCTTCCTCGGTAGGTACAGCACAGAAACCAAGGGTGTTCTCACCTTCAGAGACTGATGCAGCAATAGGAGAAAACCCCCACATTGTGAAAAAGCTGGGACCTCAGTCCTACCTCTGGACTTGAGAACATGGACCCCTCCTCCTGGGGTTGAGGCTGCTGGAGTCAGTTTGGTTCCTGATGTCTCCCCAGGGCTTGAGAAAGGGTTTATCCTGTGTAATCAAATGTGCCATATAGTAAAGACTGCATGTCACTGCTTTACTGGGACATGGGGCTCAGAGCTAGCAGCTGATCAGCATCTTTTTTGTTTTCTTTAGAGCAATTCTTTTTCTCTTTGAGTGCAGATTATGATTATGTTTTGGGGGAGTAAGATTTGACACCATATTCATTGTCTGCAAGCACCTACTTCTACTGTTGGTCCACTCAGACCAACTGAGTGGTGTTCAGCTGATAGGAGAGCTGTTTGGTCTGAAGTGAATCTCTCATGTCAAGATTCCCTTGTCATGTTAGTCTTGCAAGGGCTGTATCTGTAAATCAGTGGACATTGCTCTCAGGTGGTGCCATCTTACCTGTGGGGGGAAAAAAAAAAAAGAAAAAAAAAAAACCTCACTTTCTATACTTTAAGAAGCACTTATCCAGCAACACCATACTTTGAAGAAAAATAGTTTAAGGTGCAAAGGAAAAAGACATTTTTGCTCAAAGACAACTACCTTTCACCACCTGCCTGCTGCATCCACACAAAATGAAAGACGTGAAAAATATAATTTTGTTTTCCCTTGAACTCCACTTTAGCTACTCCACAGTAGCTGTTTCCTTTTTCCCTATCTGTGACAAAAGCATATATGTGTATATATACTATTTGGACACTCATTCAGTTACAGCTAGTATTTTTCAGTGTGGATTTCTCTTGTGGTGGTTTATCTTTCTCGTCATGCCCCAGTGAAATTGTTTTTGACAGAAGACGTGTATTCTTTTCCCTTCTGCTGGTTTCTGCACAGAGGCCACGGCAAATTCCAAGCAGTTGCAATACCTGCAATAACAGCATTTTTAGACTGCAGTGTTAACAGTTGACTGTAGTCTGCTGAGGAGCATAACTATTTCTCTCCTTTCTGCTGCAGGAATGTAACTTAATCTTTTCATGCAATTTTTTATGGCAGATTTGCACTGTCACTGTAGCTGAGGAATATGCTTATACATCTTCTGTGACTCCAGTGCAGTACTTCTGCTCCGTGCAAGGTACAAGCTCAAGCTGGCATGGTAATAATATCTTTAACCTCAGTTTCCAAAATACTCTTGATCTATTTTGATTTTAATTAGCATAAACTGCTTTTTGTCTTTCTCCAATTCTCCGTTCCTTTGCTGCAATGTAACTTTTATGTTACTATCTGGGTGAAGAATAAGAAAGTTTGTTGGGTACAATGCACTAGTAATTTAGATTGCAGTACCCAATAACTTGTAGCACATCTGTGCCTTTGTAGGAGAAGCTGAATCATTGGAAAGATCCTGCACAAGTCCCAAGGTCTTATTGTTCACAAGATAGATAGTATAGGAGATTATTTGTTGAACAGCAATAACTATTCCAGGTTTCCCAAACTGTCAATGAGCTGCAGGCAACAGGATAAACTCATCTCATATATCTTTATATCTACAATACAGATGTGTTCCTCCTGGCTACCAATTTTAGAACCCCTAAAAGTCAATAGAAACAGGTATTTTTAGGGAATAATTTTAGAGAATAATCAATATTGTAGACATTTGCTTTAGGATCAAATGAATCATAACCCCAAAAATGTTTCTTTTCTTCCAATGAATATGCTAAACAACCAGCTCAGATGCAGATATTTGCACTGTAGCCATCCACATATGATCAGATAAACTCCACACCAGTGGACTCATTTTTGATCTAGAAGCTACTTTAGACCTGGCGAATGGGCTTTTCCATCCATCAGCCCATTTCAAAGTGGCCTTCCCATCAAGCTCATTATCTTCCCTAAAACTCATGCTTGGCATTGCTTCAGGTGGAAGGCATTATCATTTCCATTTTATCATTGCTGTCTTTCTAATGGCTGGGTAAAGAAGACATTATAAAAAACAGGTAACAGCTATTCCTTTGAGATTTGCACTTTGGACTGTGGTTATAGCCTGCTTCAGTTACAGCTCACCATGATTTATGCTGAAGGAATTTGAGTTTATTTTCTTCATTAACATTTTGCAGCCTCCACCATGTGTGCAGTTAACTACAAGTCACCAACCTGGTTTGCATTACTCTGTCAGCTAGATCTGACTTTTCCCTGACTGCCACTAGGACTGGACTAGATGCCAGAGACTTGCTCTAAATAACAATCCTAGAAGAAATGCTGGACATTTTCCAATGTATAATAACCGTCTCCTTATTTCTTAAGAATCATCACCTCTTTTGTAATAAAAACATGGTAGCAGAACAGCAGGAGCAAGGAAGGATGATAACAGGAAATCTTCTCAAACATATTTCAACTACCAAGTATCTACCACTTGCAGTTCCAGGAGCACTGCCTTTGGATTTTTAACAGGGAGAGGGGCTGCATGCACATTTTATTAAACAATATGAACACTCTTTGTGAAAGTTGTATCAGGCAGCATGATTCAGGCAGTAAGAAGAAGGTTGTACCAGCAACTGCCTTCTTACTAGTGCCTTATCGTCAAGAACTCCTCCGTCCTTCTTAGTCTAGTGACAGCTGTCATTCCCAAAGTCCCAGACATCCCCACTGGCATCTTAAGTGCCAGTACAACTTGTGAAAAGACCAGTAGAGCACAATACTACATCATGTTGTGTTCTTCATGGTCCTGTATCTGTTCTTCTGTAGATACATGTGGCTCAGAAGTACTGTTTTGAGTAAAGGGATTGCAGCTCTTACCAGTTTGCAATTCTCCCCTTGTGAAAGTTAAATGAAGCCTGGCTGACCTCCATGGTTCCTCATAATAGACCTTTTTTCACTCATAACACCAAAACTCCTCTTTGAGTTACATTAAGACCCAAAGCCACAAAGACAAACCAGGGACAAGAGTGCTCAGGGCTAGATGATCTGTTGTGATGCAGACAGAAAAATACAGAAGAAATTGTGGGGTGCATCATGTTGGTATTTCTTGTAGGTGGAGATGTGTTCATGCTATTGTACAAATGACTGCGACAGTCTGATCTACGCCACTCCACACAAGTCCATACTCAAAAACGTAAATTTGAAGTGGGAGAAGAGCAAAGAAGGGTCATTAAAAAGAAGAGAGAAATGGAGAACTCATCACACAAGAACAGAATAAAGAAGTGTGGGCGGCTTAGACTGGAAAATGGAGTTATGATTGCTCTGTATAAATCTGTTAAATGACTAATCACCAGGTAGTCATTAAAAGATTAAGAACTATTTAAGTAAGATGGCAACACTGGCACAGGGACAAATGAGAGTAAAGTGATGATGAATAATTCTGAATGGGAATTTGAAAGCAAGTCCTCATTCTCAGAAGAAATTTCTTGAATATAGGCAAAAGAGAAAAGTCAACATTTTGTTGTTAAGAAGATATTTGTCAATAATGGAGAGAGTAACCTGTTGCTAAAAGATCAGTTCTTCATATTTACAGCCTTGTGACAGACACACTCCTCTACCTGGACCCTAAAGTTTTTGGTTGTTTTTTTTTTGTTTGTTTGTTTGTTTGTTTGTTTTTAAACCCAAAGACCATTGAAGAACCATTTGAAGCTAGAAAATTCCTTTCTGCCTGCTTCTCATAGATAGTCTTTGCCATTTGTAAAATCTGGAGAAAGTAATCTAGAGCAATTAGTTGATGACATGAGCACCCAGGGTACATGAAGGGTTGTGCTGTGTTCAGTAATCTTATTCCCTAGATAAAATTCTGGCTTCAGTGAAGGCAAGGCAGGGTGGGTAGTGTCCTTGAGTTCAAGTTATTTTTTTCCAATGTTTCTGATATCCACACTATTTTGTTTTATGTGACCACATCTCAGAGAAACAGACAGAATCCGGTGGGATGGTCAAAGTCTATTAATGCCCTAAAAGAGAAAAAACCTGCCAAAACAAAGATGATGGCATTAGAATGGAGCTCAAAGAAACAAATTCTCCATCTAACCATGACACAGTAAATGTAATTTTCCTGTGAGTAATGCTTGCTCTCTAAGGGGTGGTTTTCTTGTTTTTGTTTGTCTGTTGTTTGTTTTTTTGTTTGTCTTGTTATTGTTGTTGTTGTTTAAGCTTGTAGTTCTTCATTCTTCTTTTATGTCATTTCTCCTTCAAGCACTCTGCTTGCTTTTTTTTTCTTTTTTTTTGCTTTTTTTTGCAATCTTCCTCCATTCCTTTTACCCAGCTGGAGAAAGATGCCTCTGGAAAGATGAAATATAGAGAAAAGCACCTGCCATTTCTGATGAGTCTGGGTAGTTTAATGTCCCTTCTAGTTTTATATTCTTTAGGGTCTAGCCTCGTTCTTAAATCACACTTCTGATTCACTTACCTTAGGTTATGCAAAACTCTGCTGGACAAAGAGCAGCAAGGATTATTTCCCTGAGTAAAATTAGCAGACATTTATTAGTAAGACACATTTACATCCATGCAGCTCTGGATCCCAAAGCACTGCTGAAATGTAGTAGGACTTTGAAACTGAGGAACATTGTAAAAGCACTAATTCTTCTCCTGTTTTCACTAATTTAGCCCACTGACATTGGTGGGCTACATTTCTACTTCATACCAGTGGAAATCAGAGTAGAACCAACCCATAACTTCTACCAGTCATTTACCAAAGTTATTTCATTCATCCTGGACCTTCCATTACCTGATCATGAAAGATTTCTGCATGTTTTCTACAATTGACTTCCTCTACATATTCACCAAAAAAAAAAAACCACCATGTGATTAAAAAAGAGGGCTTTGAAACTCCAGCCTTTTTTACGTAGCTGGCAGGATATAACTGTTCATCCTGGATTTGGTTTACAGCCTGCCTGAAGTGTGTCCTTCGGAAGTCCGTACTTCCTACTGCCTCAAGATTCTGAATGTGTTCAGCCTGCTTTGTCCCTCCCTGTTTATTCCATTCTTTCACGAGGCTCATCTGAACCTGTCCTCAGCTATCCTCCTGCCCTGCTATCCCTGCTTTTATACTCTACGCTTCACGTTGACCGATAGAGAGACTTATGACATACACACACCTTCATCTACTAGCCGTATACCTAGATCTATGTGATGATATATGCACTAATACAATACTTTTATACAATTCAAATCTATGCTTAAAAGAAAGACAACAGGTACAGCAGAAGCTGTTTGGCACTCTGCAATGGAGGTAAATATTTCTAGCAGACTCAGAAGAAAATGCTGCACCTTGAGTAACTATGGCCATTTCTTGGTGAGATCTTGCTTTTGTTTAACAACAGCTCATTTCATCGCCGGATCAGCCTGGGGTCCCAGTGACAACACAGACATTTTCCAAGTAGTTATCTTTCTTACAAGCAACAATATATCCTGTAGCCTAGAAATAAATGCTAATGCCGTCGTGATGTCTACAAAATCGGCCAAATTTTAAATCTGTTTTTCTGAGAGTTCAGAGAAAAGGAGAATATCTGTTGTGATAGAGCCTATTGTGCCAAATATTAATCTAAAAAGACTTAAACTGGATTATTGATATACCTGTCTGGTTTCATTAACATGCTTTTTGTAGCTGTCCCTGCATTTTCCTGAATATGTGCATTAGACTCCAAAAATTGGCAGACAGCAGAGCTTTCTGATAAAGATGTAAGCCTTGAGTCGAAGCCAAATGTCAGCAGGGGCCTTTTTTATGGTCTTCAGTAGGAACTGGATCACGCCTCACTGGCATGAAAATGTCATGTATCACCCAGCGTATTTGGAGCTCTTACATTAAGAGGCCCTGAACAGAAAAATCTCCAAACGCTCTTTGTTCCGTGCATCACATAGTAGTTCTGTATGTGCAGCCTTTGTTGCTGGTACGTTCACGAGAGACACCTAATTAGATTAGGAGGGCTTTAAATAAGATAGTATTAATTGGCTCGGAGAACCCTGTGCAGACTTGCCAGCGGTGGGGAAGAGCAACTTCTCCAGTTACCAAGACTACGAGGAGCTTTAGCGGGTGAAACAGGAGCAGAAACCAAAGCACAGAGTTTAGGGCTGAGGTGGGAACCAATGCCTCACAGGACAATGTGTTGAGGCATCAAGTATGGGCTTTTCATGGTGGCACATCTTCCCTGCTGTATAACCACAGACAACTGCCCCCTGCCTCAGTTTACCCCCCTGGAGAAAGAAGACAGGTCACTCTGCAGCATTCACTGCTTAATGACCCTTATCAGAGCACTTTGTAAGGAATCTCATATAAAGCTGAATGTTTTCAAGATGTCTGGGGAAATGTTGTCTTGCCATACAACATGAAGCTGTCCCAGTGGCCTTGGAGCCGTGTGGGAGGTGAGCATGGAAGAGAAGGCCCCAGGTTGGGTGCCAGTGGATGGGGTGGGAGCAGAAAGGAGAATGAAACAGAACAGTTTAAAGCACTGTTCATCATAAACACCCTTTGTATTCAGTCACAGCAGATAGGAGACAATAAACTTGAAATGCTAATGCCATTTGTAAAGCGTGAGAAAAATAAATACTCTGCTATTTGACTGCAGCTAAACACACGTCTAATTAATTAACATGGCAGTTAATTAACAGGACAGTTTTGATCTGCTGTAGCAAAGCTTTGAAATGCAGTGGCTCACTAAGTCATTTATTTCAGTCAAAATTAAAAGCAAATATTATTTTATTGGCCCGTTTGCAGTGCTCTATATTACCCTGATGGCATCAGCCTGGTGTCCCAGTCATCTGAATCCAGCCAGAATTAATCCAAGATTATAGAAGGTAAATAAAGGTTGATGTGGGTCAGGGAACACAAAAGTGGCCAGGAGACATCCCCAGATAAGAAGCTGGGTGCCTGGTGATGTGCAACCAGCCTCTGTCAGCCTGTTGTGAGCTGTCCTGGATTGTTCCCCTCTCAGAAGCCAGACCAAGACTCAACAAACAGAAGACGTTGGAATAATTTTTTCTCACTCAGCAATGTGTCATCTATCTTGGGATATTGTATGTTAAAGGAATCACCACTAACGTGGACAAAATCCTTGGAGAGCCCAATTTCCCACAACCTTGCGTGGTAATACTGGGGTGGTCGGAAGAGCTGGAAGAGAAAGAAAAAAAAAAAGGTGGATAAAAGTACCTTTGACTTTTCAAGGGTTTTGTGCTGCACCCACCAGAGACACAGAACGGAAACTCACCTTACGTTTTAATCAGTCTTTCCCTCACTTAATTTTAATCTGACCCTGAGTAATGCCCCTGAGAAGATTCATTTAGAAGCAGATTACAACATCTAATTTGCTAATGATGAGACATCATCCTCAGAATCACAATCTTCTGTCAGGACTTAGTAGGTGCATCAGGAAATAAGATTAAAATGCCATGCCCTTCTTAGCATTGTCTTGCAGCTGGAACACTCATCACCAGCCCAGGCTTCATCCACAGCTCAGGTGCCTTGGCATATACACAACAGATTGACCGGACTGCAGGAAATAAGAAGGAAAAGCCTGGATAAGACAATGCTTTGGTCACCTGGGGAGAAAAAGGTGGTTCCTGTAGCTTCACGCTCCAAGTCCAGCACACTCGTGTGTACAGGTCACAGCAACCAGGTGCAGCTGGCCCATGCAACTGGGAAACGTCTTACCAAGAGATCCTGATTTCCTGCAGGGAGATTAGAGATCAGATGCTCCCTGTTTAGAGGGAGAGGGAAGGACAGCAGGTTCTTCACCTGGTTTTGTGGTCAGGCATATGAGCAGGATTTTCTGGGAAAGGCAAAGAGTAATCACAGGACACCCCTGGGGAGTGAAATGCAGGAGAGCCTTGTCTACTTGCACTGGGGCAAGGAAGTGAGAAGAGGTGCTCTAGGGAAGTGATCAGAAAAAGTGCTTAGATAATAAAGAAGTCATCAGAAAATGTAGATTATACTCTATATATTCTGGTTATAAAAAGTGGCTCGTGATTACAACCTGATTCAGCTTAAATTCAGTGGAGGACTTAAAAGTTTTTCAATTTCTAAAAGGTACCTTTTGTGGAATGAAATTAATTCAACTGACTGAAGAAATAGATGACAGGAATGGAAAGTAGCTCACATTTAAACCAAAGTTGCTGTAGTATCTGCGACTTTTATTCTAAGCAAAAGAAAATCTTTTATGAAGGACTCCAGACTAAGCAAACTGAGTCAGCATCTCAGCAGTCATATTAAGAGTAGCAGAGAGCTCAGAAGTATTGCAAAAGGATTTGATCAGCAAAGAAATCTGTGTTCAATAAAAGGAGTATTGCCAAAAGTCAAGCTGAGTCAGACCTGTGGAGAATATTAAAAGAAACAGCAAAAGGTTCTCCAGCTGCTTGAAAGAAAGAGGAACAGGTAAAGAAGAAAGTTGTAAGAGTAAAGTGAAGATCAAGAATCAGCTTCCCAGTATTTCCTGGACCAAGCCCTGCATACCCATTCACTATCCAAAATCCAAAAATATTCAGAGAGACATCCATAGACAACCATAGACATCCCATCTCATGGCAGACCCAGCCCACAGGTTGGGTCTCCAGCTCCCTTCTGGTCTTCCCCACCACAGACATGCAAGCAAGGAGGGCACATAGCATTAAGCTAAAATGCAAATAGCATTAAGCTAAACATGACATTTTATGTAATAAACTTCAGAATTGCATTACTGAAAAAAAAAAAAATCTAAAAATAATCGCACTCAGAATTCACCAAAATAATAGATGTGAGTTGATATGGTATCTTTCATATTCAGGAAATTCCTCACGGGCTTCTGTGATGACACATGGTTGCCTGATCCGTTGGTCTGTAGCAAATTCAGTTATAACATAGTTACCTGTACTCGCAGAGACATTTCAATATACAGCTAAGGGAAGAAATACAAAAGTGGGCAGCATATTAAATTTAAATCTCTGTCTGCAATATTTCTTTGCCTAAAGAAAGTCACAAGCTCTTTAATATTAACTTTTTGTGACTTCCTTTTGAAGGAAGAAGGAAGTTATGGCACAAGGTTTGACTAAACTGGAACTGGGATTGAGGAAACAGGGTAAGCCAGATGGGTTGGGGCAAGAGGAAAAAGTGTTCTCTATTGTAATGAAATGAGATCTACTTTGACTAGCAAGATCTGAACTAAATGTGTATGGTGTAACTGGTGGCAGATGATAGCTGTCTACCTTAAGGGAAGGACATTCAAAATGAAGTGATGAAGAATTTCCAGGAAGATACAAGCACATGGTTTCTAGTGGTTAATCACTTTCACCTTTAAAAACCTTCTCATTTCAAGACTTATCAAGTTGATCATCGATTTCCTGCCACTGGATCTTATTACATATGTATCTATTGGGTTGAAACCCGCTGGTGAACATCAAAAGCCACATCCAGCTTTTGCAAAGACCACATTTCCCAGTGACCACGCACAATTTTCCAGAAGTTGCTCAGAATCAGCCCTAGTTCACAGTGAAGTCCTGACAAGTTTCTGCACAGCCTCTCCTACCTTGTCTTTCCTTGTGAGTAAGGGGTGTGTAACCATTCAATGAAAGGCAGCAAGGAAGGCAGCTGTATCTTCAGGTCGTTGATGGATGAACCCCTATAGCACTGAGGCACTAGCTTTGAATGCCCACCTTGCTTGGGATGAAGGAGAGACATGAACCAACATCTCCCGCACTAACCACTAGCGAAGTGTGGCTGGAGTAGGCACGGCTCAGCCTCTTCCACCAGAACAACTGTAATTTAACACAGAGGAGCGTGCAGCCCCTGGGAAGGGTTCAGCCTCCGGCGAGGAAGCTGGCTCAGCTCCTAGCATCAAGGATACAATAAAGTACATTTTCCACAACTGCTCAGGGGTACTCATGCCAAGCCTTGCAGCTGCAGCTAAGGTTTTACACATACTGTGGCACTGAGATGAGCACTGGGAGGAGGTTTAGCTCCTGGTCCTCTTGGCAGTAGCCCTGGAGGACCCCAGCTACAACTGAAACACATGACCAAGCGAAAAACTGCTAGGACAGGAGAGAGAAAGGAAGTACCAAACACCCATGTGCAGCAGCTTTGAGGAGCTCAGGCCCCAACTGTGCTCCTAAAGAGCAAAAACCACAAGAAAATACATCTCCAGTACCATTATCTACCAAGAGCAAGAAGCATGAACTTTCCCAAGCGAGGATCAATCTGTGGTGTTTCTGCCTCCTGTTGATGCACACTTTTGGGTGGTGTAAATGTCCGTGACACCCTATAAAGCCTCCTGTGTGCTCGTGTTGGGTAGAAGAGGTGACCTGTCCTTGCTGCGGGGCTGCCATCGGTGTGATTCCAAGCAAGTATGAGCTCAGTCTCAGAGCATGACAGGCTGTGAAAACAGTTTGGATGGTTGTTCTGGGTCTCGGGGAGGGTCTGTGACTTGGTTAGTCATTACAACAATGAGCGTTGTGGAGCTCCAGTCTCATTATGGATCTCACCCCCTGTTAATTCAATATTAAATTTGCCGTAGGAAATGTGCTTCTGGAGCAAACATTGCATTTCTCTTGCCAAGCCAACAACGTAACATTGTAAAGACAACAGCAGCCTAACAAACAGTCTTTTCTCAACATGTGGCACAAAATCTTTCCTCACACATGCAACAAAAATTATTAGAGCAATTTAACCAGGAACAACATTAATCAAAACCCTTTCTATCCTGACTCCTATTTATCTGCTGCCATCGCATTACCCACACATGCTGCTGCAATACTCATTGCTACATCTTTTCAGATAAAAGATTTCCTTTATATCCTGAACATTTTGTATTTGTAAGGGCTGAACCTCTTGGAAGAGGCCAAGGTAGGAACAGCATTTGGTGGAAGGGAAGGGGGACAGAAAGTGCTGTGGATGGGCAAAGAAAAGTGCAGGCAAAAAACAGAGCCAGAAAATCAGAGAAAATAATAGAAAGCAGCAGCTAACATGGGAGGGGGCAGAAACAGTGAAAGAAGTGTGCACGAGTGGAAGATAAGATGGGGAGGAGGAGGAAATGCAGAGATCATGGGGCCATTGGACCACATCACCCTCCTGGACAGGTCTTGAATCTTTTCTTGTCTCAGAGGTGTGCATAAAAAGCATGCCTTTCTTAACCTTAATGTAAAAGCAAAAAAAAACAGAGGATAGAGAATTTGTTATGGATTCAAAATGTCCCAACCCCACTAGTATGAGTCAAGATAGAGTCACGTAATGGATCATGGAATATTTTTTTTTTTCTGTGGTTTGTCTGGATTATTTTTTTTTTTTTTCCAAGAGAGAAAATAGGAAATGGCATTTTCTTCCCAAATGCCACATTTCAAGAATTTTAAATTAATAAATTAGGAAATGGCAAAGTTAAGAGTTCCTGGACAGCTTTCATCTGACTGGCTTTACTAACATACTTCATACCTCAGTCTGTACAACACTTTCTTTTCACCCCACAGGATCTATTCCATTTATTGAAGGTGCTGGAATGACATAATTTGAAGGAGACAGTGGTTTGCAGGAAAGAGGGACAGACACATAGCTGAAGCAGTTGAGTGTTGTCCCAGAGGGCAACTGTGTCTGATTTGTCTGGACTGTGTCTGAAAGGATTTAAGCCTGGTTCTGCTCAGCACCATAGCGTCTGGCTGGACTGCAATACTCCAGCCAGGCCCTCAGTGCAGGGATGGCTGGTGAAGCCATCATGATGGTCATCACGATTATTAGCCAAAGAGTAAAAACTCAGAAAAAAACATGGAGGAGGCATGTTACAGACCTCTAATGACTAACCTCATCAGTCCCCTCTGGACCTGATGCTTGTGGCATCTCAGGGTTTGCCCAGAGTCTTGCAGAACATCTCTGTGGCTGCAGGGACTGTGTGGGAGCATCCTTCCCAGGCAGGATTGCCTGTTTCACCAGCAAACGGCTCTACTGGCCTCTTGCATGCCATCAGCACTCAGTCCTCTCTCCTGCTCCCTTCTGCTGAGCTGCAGCAGCGAGCAGCACTTCAGCTTCTTCTTCTCTGCTCATTCACTGCTGCTTCTGAGACATTGCACCCCATTGCACCACTGCCCATTTTCCAGGGGCTAACCCTGCCTTTTTAGTATAGGACATATTTTAGGCTTGGATTCTAGGACTGATTATATTAATATCAGGAACAGAGATTCTGTGATCAAATAAAACATAAACCATGGAGCTTTTCTGCACTGCAGAAGGCTCCGTGACATTTCAGTGTGTCTCCTCGAGAAGTCCTCCAGCAAGTCCTGGCTGCGAAGATGAGAAGTGAGCGTCCCCGCAGACATCCATCTTCTGTCCTCCCCTTTCCCTTCCTACCTCTTCTCGGCTGAATCATTTGTCTCCATTTCATCTCTTATACAACACTAATTTGTCTTCCTGCTCCTAATTTGCTTACACTGCAAATGTAAACGTAGTGACTTGAACTTTATAATCCCCTTTTATTAGTATCCTTCCCCACAATAAGGTGTTATAACACATTTTTTGTAATCTTTATTAATTTGCCATGGCTTGCAGCAGGCAACTCTGAAACATATTAATAGGTCAAACCTGTTGATTCATGATGATCTTGAAGTTTTTCCAATGTAGATGATTTTCTGAACTCAGCTTACTAGAGACTTGTGTGAACATGACACAGGTGCAGCATCAAGGTGTTTTGTCCACACTAACTATCCCTGTTTTTGGTTTAAGCATTTTGATATCACAGCTGTTCCAGTAACTGAGAACTGAGGTCTTTTTTTTTTTTAGGGAGAGCTACTGTAAAGCTGTATTCATTAATATTCATTAATAATTTTGCACAAGGAAATTAATAATTTTATATTCACTGCAGCGTCTGAAAGGTACACAGTAATTAAGAGATGGGAAGGTTTGAGTGAGTGTCTACCTTTCAAAGACTGAACGAGACGTGGGTTTTGTAGCAAAATGTAAGTGCTATCATAAGGACTGTGTCAAGATGCACACTTGCAAGAAGACATGTTAAGACTGCCTGAGGTGACTTCTTTCAGTCGCTTTCCGATCTGTATTTGATTACACAGTTTTACCATTCCTGTAACTTAGAAGCAACGTTGAATGGATTTTAAAACATTTATTTCCAAGAAAGGAACATTTAGAGAGATTCAGGTGCCTAAATATAAGAGCTGTCTAATGTCATTTGAGATGTTCTGAGCAGCCCGTCTGGCTTGCAGCTGCTGCTCCAGCAGGGCACAAATCCTTCCATAAAACCCATGTCAAAACTGCCAACACATTTAGATGTCTCCAGCAACTGCCGTCATCTCCAAAGGCATTATGTTTAGGTACCTGAATTTCCCCATTTAAATTACATTTGAACAGTGAAAACAGAGAGTCATCAGATAAACTTGGGAATAACTTCAGCCAGGATTTCCTAGCCACAGTGCACATTGCTCCCATTTCTCTATTTCAGTCATTCTTGCTTAGTTTCAAATTTATTGCCTCTTGGGGTCTCCGGTCAATTTTGGTGAAATGGCTGACAAATCAGAAGTGCACAGTCTGAGGAAATGCTTGTCTGCCTTCAGAAACTGGCAGACGTGGCATTTCCAGGCAGCCCGCTAATCCTCGTATAGCAGGGTTTTAAAGTTATAAACATGCAAGCGCTGCCTCCTCTTACCCTGTTTCCTGTTTTATGTGGGTTTGGGGATTTTTTATTTATTTTGGACAGAAATTCATTTCTGAACTAGATGCTACTCGGAGAAGAGACAATGTTTCGGGAGTCTTAAGGCAGGATTGGGAACACAAAGAAGAGACAAAATGACGATGCCAAGGTTACACAGGTACCTGCGATTTTATTCCCATCTGGTGAATCTGGTCTGTAATGTTATCTCTGAGGGGTTAATTTTCCTGTCCAAGCAAGACTAGGCAGGTACTGCAAGAATATTGAAAGCTCAAAAGCTCGCAAGATATACATAGTCAGATTTAAGGTCTCCCAGTGAATTTTGTTCCATCTGTATACATCTGCAATCTTTATATTAACTTCATTTTGAGGCTGCAAAAATAAGGTTTGCCATGTCTTCCTTAGCTCATACATGAGAGTTTATGGAGAGAAACTATGCTAAGGCCTGATCTGCTAAACAGTGTTTCCACCTAACTTCAGTGGATTTACATACCTGGATATCTTTGTGAATTTGGCCTCCAAACCCCGTTTACATTAGACAAAGTTTGCTGTTGTTTTATGAGAACTGCACACCTTTCTTGCTTTGAATCAGCTCATGTTCAGAAAAGAGGTTTTGTGTCAGTGCAGTTTGTATTATTTTGCCAATCAAAATATGCTGTATAACAAAAAGTTGTTTTATTTGTGGTCTTTCTTCTACAATACAGTTTTCAGCAGTTTGCTATGTCAGGATCCGATTTTATTATTTACTCACATTGCTAGCTGCCATCCATGCTGGCAGCACCTTATAAGTGCAGCACAGGCCAAACCAAAGGGTGAACTTTACTCAGAAAAGCGTTAATGTCATCAGTAGCAACAGGCATGAGAAGGATATCTGTAATGTTCGTAGACATCAGAAAGCTGGTGAAACACGCTGAGCTGTTCTAGGTGCTTACCTGGGGACATGTTCATGCCACTCTAACCATTGATACTTGGTGAAAATCAGGTTTACTTACAGTATCTCTGTGTGGATATTCCAGTGGAGAGACACACAACATTTCCAACCCCATTGCAAAGTACGGGTCAAATAAATCTTAAAGAAAGAAACACCATATTCTGAAATTCACTGACTTGGAAGTGTATTCCCCATGAATATGCTTATGTGGTCTGTGTAACGATGATGCTTTCTTCCTCCTTTGTTTTGGTTGCCTTGTGTGTTTAGACTGTGGGATCCTTAGAGCAGGGTCGATTTTTGTATTTTTTGTGCAGCATGACCTTTAACTTTAGCTGTAGCTCTTACAGCCCAAGATAAAGTGAACTGCGGCCAAGAATATCAGTGTAAACAAGGAAGACAATCTCTGCATGTAGGATCTTCCTCTCCCTGTCTCAAAAACATAGTGCATACCCCAAACACACCACCAAATGCAAATAGCAAACACATGCACTGAAGCTGAAAAAAAAAAAAAAAAAAGGAAGAAAAAAAAAAAAAGGTCAGTTCCTAACTAGTTCTGTTACAAATTTCTACTCGTGGTTGCCATGGTAATTATACACTGAGCAAGCTAGGTTATAGCCCAGGAAGTTATGTTCCGGCTGAAAAAGGCAGCACCCCGAAGTCACAGAATAAAATGAAGCCGGAGGACATAGGTGCAAAGGTTCATTTCTTTTTTCATTTGTATATTCTCTGATATGTTTTCAAACTAGCTTTATAAACTCTCATAAACAATATCAAACCACGTTCTTTCTCGTGTCTATCGTTGTACGGTTGCTGTGGGAGCTCAGAAATTAGGGGAAGGCCTCAGGAACCCCATAGGCCTCCTGCTCCAGATGGTGAGAGGACACCAGAAGAAAGAGCTCCGCTCTGACTGCCCTCGCAGGACTCCCTCAGACTTCTAAGAAACCTCGCTAGGCTGCATGAAGCTTAGGTTATTCTGAGAAATGATATAAAAAGATAACTTTTCATATCTGCACATCAGATAGTGTTATTTGTGTATCTGTTATCTGGCGTGTTTTCCCCTGTTGCTCTGTGCGGGTCGTTCACACAACAAAGAGGGGAGCTGAAAAAGAGACCTCAAAGAAAGGAAAATATAAAGCCTCGTAATTTCACAGAGGGGTTCAGAAGGAGGTGAGAAGACAACATGCTTAAAATGTGTTTGCTTTAATACTGCTAGCTTTCATGACACGGACCTTTAAATATCTGCGAGTTTGGGGACGTTTTTATTCCAAGGGCCTGGATTTGGTGACCCTGCAGATGTGGCAGAAACCCTTGTGCCTGTTTTGAAGGGAGGGATCTTTATTTTCATGTGATCATGAACCTTATGTATTCTGACTTCAGTATTTACACTATTTCACCACATTATCTTACAGTATGTAATAGCTTTTCTTTCAAGTCCCAAATTTCACAAATCACAAATAAATTTTGTAAGAAAAGCCCTAAGCCTGTAGCCTCCAGAACATGCCTGACAGCATGGCAAAATAAAACTCTTAACAGCAAATGACCAAATCTGTCCACATAATATCCTTTTTGCTTTGGTCATCCCTAATGGAAGGAGGACTTGGATTTTGCTTTTTTGTAACTGCTTGCCAACTGCGTTTCTTGTATCATAATCCTGCTTTACCTACACCACAAGCTCTTGGGAACAAGAATCACGTTATATCATATGCTTTCACAGCACCCAGCTTGAGGGCTAGCACACTATTGCTATGGAAAAAAATGTTAGAAAGTTAGACGAAAAGCTCACTGAAATAGATATGAAAGGGGAGGTAGCAGAACAGCCTCTTTTTATACTAAGGACGTGGGGAAGCAAAGCATGCAGTATCTGTATCTGACCTTTAAGAATAAAGAGAAAAAAAAAATCTGAGCTTGTTTGCATGACCAATCAACACCAATCTAGAGAAAAACAACGGTTGGAAACCAAGGATTTGACCTCAGCCTGACATGCAGTGGAGAAATTTGCAACACCAACAGTCATTTGACTCATAAAACACACCACACAATCAGCACAGATAAGAGGACAGTCTTCCCCTTCTTATTTCTTCCCTTTAATTCATTCCTTTCATCTTATTTTTTTGCAAATGTCTCTAGCGCCTTGGCATATTGCACTCTAAATGCGCTTCTACCTTTAATGAAATGGGAAAGGGAACTGCAAGAAATTGGGAATGACCTGAAAATGCTGTTTCTATTAACTTGTTTAGCCTTTCCAGGGCTGAATAGAATAGTCCTGCGGCAATGAACTCTTTAATCTGCATTAATTTCTTCAGTTATGCTGTAATGGCTGATGCACTGTAGTAATCACTGATAAATAGGCTTGGTTGGTGTAGGCAAATTGGAGCTGTAGCAGCAGAAGAAAAGAAATCTCGGCTTCACAGAAAATAAAATCACAATTCCTATCTATGCCTCAACGGGATGAACCTGTGTTCTGATCAAAAACATTTCTGTGAACAGGCCATTTTTACAGGAATACAGGCAACGGGAAACCAGCTGAATAATGTTGGCAGAATGAAACTTCATAAAATTTGTCTGCCCAACATCACCAGTCCGTGGAAAAGCCAACTGAACTTGTTGAAGTGCTTCTCTCTGGCGCTCTCAAATCCCTTCCTTCAGACAGCTCAACATAGTAAAGAAAAGGACAATTGGGAGCTAACTGAAATGGACTGTATGAAAATGTAAAACAAACAACAACTGTGTTACACTTGTCATTGCAAATTTTTCTCTTTGGTTGACTACCACAACTGGCTTTGAAAAAGTACCTGTACACATGATGCATTATTTTTCATATGAATAAAGCACGAAGTTTCCTTAAAGACTCAGGAGACTCAGGAATCATGCCTCCCAGGTCCAATCAGACTAACCTAAAATCATGAAGCATGCTTCAAGTAACATATTTTGGATTTTTTTTTTCCTTTTAGAACTTCTAGGTGAAATTGCTTCATGTTTTACATTTTAAAAAAGCTGGAAATGTTACAGAGTCTTTATTCCAAGAATATAAGTTTTAAGAAATGCATCAAAAATCATGAAACTTGAAATTAAAACATGAGACTTGGCAGCAGTGGTGAACAGTAATTCACTCTTCCAAGCACTTCCTCACCCTTTCAAATAGAAATTGCTAATCGTTAGAAAAAAATTCATAAACGCAAATTTATAAAGCACAGATCCAGCCAGCAACATATAATTAGTTCTTCACTTTTCTTTTTTTTTTTTTTTTTTTTTTTTTCACATTTAAAACCAAATGCAACATTAATTTCACTCGTCTAGATCCAGTTTCCCAGCACTGGTCTGAAAATACATGTAAGGAACAAGCCCAGCTTAGCACCACGATGCCCTTGCCTTGTACAAATCTGTGTACACGCAGCAACAAGGGATCACCTGGCTGTTTGCATACAAATCGACCCAAGTCTATTGACTTCCTCTTCTGTAGTTCTCTCACATGTACTATGCAAAATTCAACAAGCAGATATTATAATCAGCACATTAGTCACCAAGCAGACACCTCCAAGTTCCTTGTAGCCCCCCAAAGTCACATTCTGAGCCTTGGGCATTTCGGGGAGTTGACATCTCATTGAGGGCACACTGAACCAGAACAAAATGGACATGCAACAGACAACTCCTGCTGGTCCTTGGGTGCACATACATACACCAGTTTTTTTGACCCTTTGCCACCTGCAACAGGGAAGAAAGTTGCAGGAGTCCTGCAAAGGTTGAAAGGACTATAAAATTCTGGTACAATCTTGATGGAGGAAGCTCGTCTGTGAGCTCTTCTGGAGACGCGAGCTCTTCTGGAGAAAGACCACAGGAAAGGAGACTTCTGGCACAGTTGAAAGCAGTTGAACAAATATTTTATATTAGCAGACAGACATCCTTTCATGGGCAGTGCAATTCAGTCCTCCTAATGGAATTCAGCCTTGTATTAGAAAGTCTGAACTGTGCTGAGTAATATCTTTTTCTTGCTGATGTGCTCCTAAAATTGCTGGCAAAGTGAGAACTCAGAGCCTACCCACAGTTTTCACTGAAGAGCTTCTTTCTGACACAGCTTAGGAACGGCTGTAGCTGAAGCTCCAGTGCATTTGCTACTGCAAGATGTAAGCACAGCGCTCACCAGTGACTTCCCAAATTATTGTGCTTCAATAATCCTGGAGTAGCCAGAAGAAATGCAGGCTGAGGGAAGGAGGTACAGTGCTGCAAAGTCAGAGGCTGAGCACTCCGGAAATTTGGAGAAGTCTCTTCCTGCCTTCTGGCATCAGATGCTGATCCTTCTCCCAGGCACAGCAGAAATCTTCTTCCCATCATCTGCTTTTGGTGCTCACCCAGGGGAAGCCAGGCAACAGACCTACAGCTAAAGCTTTTGGCTGTCAGCAGTAAAACATCATCCAATGGTTGCCCCTGCTTCTTGCATTAATTCAGCTGCTCTTCTCTTTACGGAGGTACTCCCCAGATGTTACTGGAGTGCCACTTCCCATGCCTTGGGGACGCTTTTCCTCATCTCCAGCTGTGAGCATGCTTGCCAAGGAGAGAACAAGAGCTGAGCACTCCCCTCCTTCTGTCTGCTTTGAGAAGCATCCTGGGAAATGGTGCCACATTCCTGAATTTGATGGATTTGCATGAAGGATCCTGGCAAAGTGACGAAGCTCCTCAGGGCTTCTAGAAGCACCTAGCTTGCTTTCTCTAGTTTTTAATGCTTGAGAGCTGTGCTCAGGGCATGTAGGCAGCACAGGACCAGGACAGCCGCCCCCTGCTCCAGCAGTGATGCTGACAGCAAAATTTCTCTGCAAAAGCAGAGAAATGCTATTAAAATAGCAACAAGTATACCCTTCGTGCTGTTTAAGACAGCTCCAAGTCTTTTTTCCAATAGTTATTCTCCAGTACAGAGTTCAATTCAAAGCAGGTCAAAAGCTCCATTCAGTTTTAATGGTACAGGTTATAGACTTTATCTTCTCAGACAAGCTGAAATATTTATCTTAAGGTTAGCCACACTGATCTGAAACTTCAGACTTGAGAAATCTGTCTGAAAATCTCTTGTATTCAGGCTTTATTTTTTATCTAGATTTGTGGCACTTCCCGGTCTGTTCTGAGCAAAAGACCATAAAAACCACTTCTCTTCTCTCAGGATGCCCCTTCCATTGCTAGTCAAAACCAGGAAGCATAGAAATGAGAAAATTGCAGTGTGGGGACAGTGAAAGGTTAAATTCTTCTGGGTGTGTTTTGGTCAAAGATTCAGACCTGTTCCTTCATTAACCCAACTAATTATTTTGTTTTTCCAACGCCACTTACAAATGTGCACAACCTTGTCCTCGAGAAAACTTAGAATCAAAGAATGATCTTTTTTGTTGTTAAAATGATCCTTTGACATCTTTGCTCTAAAGCTGACTTTGAACAACTTAAGAACATGTGAGCCTTTTTCCAATCTGGTTTGCACTTAGCTGTAATTACTACTAAACATTTTAGATTCTGATAAAGATTTGTGTATTTTCTTTTGACTTCTGCAATATTTTGATAGCATAAATGGCAAAATGTTTTACTGCAGATAAATGTGACTGTGGGTTTGTGACTTTACTAATGATCATGAGTCAATAAGTCTCATGATACCTACAGTAGCTTGTTAGATAAAGGACTATACTGGTGCTTATCTCCAGAGAGATATAATATTTAGAAAAGCTTAGTAATGCTGACTGTCCCTCAGCCATGCATTGCTTAAGCTTATAGTAGGTCAGTCTATAACTAAATGCAAGTCCAGCTGCCAATATCTGCAAATTCCTTCCATACTCTCCGCCCAAAAAATCCCTTTCTGAAATGTCTCATGCTACTGTCTCAGCAGACTAAATATTGTCTGCTAGCTTAATCCTAGAGAGAAGCAGAAAAGGAGTGTAATATTAAGTTTTTAAAGAATGTTCCCTTTGATTTTCACTTTTAAGGGGCAAACTGTTAGCTCTGAAAATGTGCAGAGATGGACTACATAAGAACTAGAAGTGTGCTTTGTTTTATGGATCATCTGGAGGAGAATTAGCTTTTAGCTGAGAGTTTGAAGGTAGCTGGGAGGAGAAGGTATGGGACATTAAGTAACCCTAAACAGCTTATACTACTGTGGGCTTATTTAGGCATGGATGGGATTAGCTGTGGGCTGGTTCGAGGAGATTTTAGAGAAGGAGGCAATGGGGGAGTGTGTGGGGTAAAGGAAGCAGTGCCGCCTGTCCAGCCACGCTGCAGGGGATTCAAGCAGCACAGTGCTGTGGCAGAAGGGCTGTGCATTAACAGACCTGCAATAGTGCATGTTGGTGGGGTTGGGGCATTGCGCACCATTTGGCCATTGGGAATTAGAGCTGAGAGGCTGATTCATATGGATTTCCTTGAACAACTTGAGGAGGGGGGCTGGGAAGAGAGCCTGCAAAGAAACCTGGAGGGCTGGTGGCCTGGAGCTGAGCCACCTTACAATAACTCACCGGCAACATACCCCTAAAAAAATTACATCTGCAGCAGTTGCTCAGGTCCCTCCTCTGTGATGGCTTCCTAAGGCTTTTGGCCTCCTGCAGTCCAGGGATTTGCATACAGCCCGTTTTGGTCCACAGTAACCATCTCTCCAGCTATTATGCAAATCAGATACCATGAAGCAAAGGGTACACTATTGCTGTTGGGGAGTTACAACTACTGTTAGGAGTCCAGGAAAGAGCCCTCCCCACATACGATCCCTGCTGTGACAGGAAGGCAAGGTGTGCCAAAAGCCCTGGCAGCCCATGCAGAAGAAGTACAGATCACTGCAGAGATACGCAATGCCCATCCACAGCAGGGACAGTCCAGCTTCTGCTGGACCACATCCTGACTCTCCCAAGAAATTCAGCAGGAGTGTGTTGCGAATTGAGCCACTTAAAAGCATTAAGGGAAAAAAAAAAAGAAGAAAAAAAAAAAAAAGAAAAAAAAAAAGAAAAAAAAAAAGCAAGGAGCTTCTGAGCTGACCAGGAAGAAAACGAGCTGTCTTTAAATTGAGATTTTAAATGAAATTTTACAAGGACTTGCTGGAATACCCTTACTTTTGGTTCACTCTTGAAAACAGCGTTGTGTTGTTTATTTAAACTGCTCTATCTCAGCCTTGTTCAAAATGCTTAGACTGGGGAGCTGACAGGGCTGTGCCATGGATTTCTTTTTCCTAAATTGTCTCTTCTTGAAGATACACGGTTGAAACATGTCAAACTGCAGAAATGTGACTGGCAGCTGAGCTCTTGCACATTTTCCAGGAGCTCTGTTAGTGGCTGTCAAAAGGAAATCACCTGTGAGCCAGGGAAGCTGTGGAGGGGAACTACCAACAATTTCAGAAAGGACATCTTGGGGCTCAACAGGGCTTGGAGAAGATCTCTTATCCTGCAATTTCTTTTGGTTATGCTTACTACAGGTCAACCCTGCTTTGGGTATTAATGAGAAAAAAACTGGTTGGACGCTTTTGTCTAGAAACACCAGAGGTGTTTTCCTCTTGGAGACCACCTTGGTGAATTTCTGAGGAGTTTTAAAAATGCCTTCTCCTTTGGATGTTGCATGCTGGCTTTCTGCTGCTGATAAATTTTCCATTGGAAGCACAGAGGTCTCAACAGGCTGAGCATGCTCAGGTCCATAACCACCTCATAGGAACTACCTTTTCCCAGACACCTTGGAAATATTTTAGTGATATCCAGGGGCCCTCTACCACAAGGTGAGCTCCTCCACAGAGAAACGACACGGGTTTGGGTTTGCCCATGGGTGCCAGGCATCTCACCCAATATAAGCGTGGGTTTGAGGGAGTGATTTGCTTCCCAAACACTAGATGGAGCTGGGTAACTGAGGTTCATTTCCAGCCCTTTTGCAAGCAAAGGTTTCAGGAGGAGGTGATGGAGGCGGCGGGGTGGGTGTGCATCCCCCTCCTGGGAGCTGGCAAGGGGCTGCCAGAATAGGGCTTGCTTTTTTATCGGCCACAATAGCCTCATACAGCAAGGCTAGCCTCATCCCGACGTTACATGAAATAGGTCAGTATTTGGATAGACAGATTTATTGTGCAGTTTGCATTTAGGCTTAACGGTTAAAATAAATAGTTCTTTTCTTCCCTTGGGAGCTGATGAGCCAGACTCACTTCCAAACCACTGAAGACTTCTGTACTTTTTGACAAACACAGTTCTCCAATTAAGAACAGTAAATAGGATTATACAGTCTGAAAAGGCTCTTTATCACTAGAAAGTTTGTATGTGGGAAGTGGGGTCTCTCGTTAGTGTTCATTGTAATACTTTACAATACAAACTAATGATTTTGTCACATCCAGAGTTTGGGGGTTTCAAAGGCAAAAGCTTCTTAAAGGCGGCCAGACTTCTGAGGGAAGAGATCTGCATCCGTATCATTAATTCTGTATAATATATGCAAAATTAATATATAGTTTTTAATCAAAGTCTTTAAAATGCAATATTTGCATTAAACCAAATGAAGAATTAAGTCATATTTATTTTTCTTTCAGGAGAGTGCTTTATCATGTGAGGTTGACAAATATATATATATATATATATATATATATATATATACATTTTTTTCTTTAAGACAAAGTATAATAAATCACAAGGTCAGAAAAGGCCAAATAGTTTAGCACATCAGAAACTCGGTGTGACAGCTGCCTGCCAGCTGCTTTAAAGATATTGCAAACCCATTGCAGAAGAGGTGTAAAATAACCTGTCACTAACAGAAGTGTTACCCAAAACTCTAGCAGTGAGTACCTGGGTGATGCCATACAACGTGAGGGCTTCCACCCTATATCACATAGCTGCAGATGTTCATATTATGTATGTAACAGTCTAATCTCTCTTGACTCTAGAACATCTGTGACATAGATTAATTATGCATTGTGTAAAGACAAAGCGTGGTGATTTAATTAGGTTTGTGATTACTGATTTTCAGTTCCATTGGCTCCCTCTCTTGTCCTTGTAATACAAAACAGGATTTACCAGTTTGTTTTCCATATTTTTTTCTTCCCTTATAACACAGCTTTCCTACCAGGGCAGTTTTCCCTGTGCTCTTCTCAATTTTGTCACTTCCATATGCCCCTTCCATTTCAGCTATATTTCTTCAAGATTAAATGGCTAGAAATGTAAATATTAATCTAGGTGGAGGGAATGCCATCTGTTTCCATATCGGCATCCTTGGCTTTTTTTCATTCCAGATGCAGAATGATGACATGAATTGCAATATGCGGAGAATACAGTGATGATGATATTGTAAGACAGACAAATGATGCCCTGGACTTGCTGATTTACACTGATGTGGATTGCATTTACGTAATTCTATTGGCAGCAGATATATATATATAAAGGTTTCCTTAAAAGCTCAAATAATGTTTATAACTTTGTCATTTAGCTACAGTTTTGCAAGACTTCTTTTATCCCCCAGCCAGTTCTGTTTTTCTCCAGGGACAGGTACACCTCTCAGAGCCTGTTATTAGCTGGGTTTGCAGCCTCCCACACTTCTAATTTAGAGCCAAATTTGGGCTGTTTTCTTCTGCTTGCAAGGTGCCTCAGGTCTGCTGAGCATTGAGATGGCATGGGTAATTCCTCACTTTTCCTTACAGCATGATGTGGAGCTATCTCATCTGTTCTCAATTTCTCCTCTCAGAACATTTTGACAAGCATCACTCCAGTCGAATGATGGGGAATAAAAAGTGACAAATAGGAAGAATCAACATGGATTTAAGAAATGTCCAAGTCCAGTCACTGTTTAATTCTGGTGTCTGCGTACTGCTCCTTGCCTTCTCTGCACTTCCACACTAGCAGGGAGAGATCTGATGAAAAATACTCAGGTCTGAGAACTTTCACAGCTCATTTCACACGTGGGAATACACAGGTTCTCAGCACCAAGCAAAGTACCTGCATATACATTAAATTGCATTTTGCCTTTTCACTGTAATTTCCCCATTCGCTTCTACTTGAAACCTGTCACCTTTCTCAGATAGAGGAGAGCTGAACCAGACAGGGTAGGAGAGTCAAGCTCAGTGTGGAACAAGGCGCGTTGCAGCTGCATTTGTTGGAAATACTCTTGTAACGTCCTGGCTTGATGCCCCTGTTTTCTTGGTGCCCAAGGCAGTTTCACACATTTCCTAGCAATCCATCTGTGGAAGATGGAAACGCAGCAACAATGCTCAATGCACAAGCATCAGTCAGGACAGAGGAAGAGCCTTCACTCTCAATGGCCGAGCCCAATGAGACACTGAGAGATTCATTCAGTTCGGCTGATGCAAGCTGCAGAGCAAAAGGACGTTTAGGAAGAAAGCTTTACAACACACTATAAAGCGCACAGCTGCTAGTGACAGTAATTGCTAATGTACCTCTGCACCAATACAGATGTGTAGAAAATTAAGATTTTGAAAGAAGAAAAAGTTCTGGTTGACTGCAGGACAGGTTTTTCTTTATAAGTATCAGTTGTGATTAGAAAATAACAAAATTGAGTCTAAACACCATGAAAAGCCACTGCTACTCTCTTGGAAGGTGAATTTTCAATAGATGTGTCCTCAGTGACTTTCAATTACAGCATTTCAATTTCTCCTAAAGTCTGTGTGGTAAAATATTTATTCTCACCCTCAGGGACATAGGATCTTGCTATTTTAAATAAATAAAAAATGTGGCATGTTTGCTTAGCACCCAGTGCTTTTATAGATGAGATATATATCCTTTTCATCTATAATTAATTCCACCAGTGCCTTTCAGTTTTGAGAAGCACCATGTGTAGAAGAACTGGATGCTTACTTTTGCTAGGGGATTTTCATGGAAACAGGGATTGTCCTAACCAGTATAGGAACGATTTAAAACTATATGCATAGCCTATCTATATATAAAAGCCAGACTTTTGCTTTTTTTTTTCTTTTGAGAGTTTCGTCTTTTGAAACTCTACCTCAAAAACCATTCTTGGTACATCTATCTGTTCAACAGTATTGACTATTCATTAAGCATTTGGTATATTCTAGTAAATGCATACTAAGGCAAAGAGCCTGTGTAACACCTCAGTGGTTACATCGGGCCTTTTCGCCACGTGGAATGTGACACAACATCTGAATTCTCTTCCCAAAGAGAAAGCTTTGCCAGGAGGGGGTTTCTGCACGAGCCACCATTAATGTAAACCTGTGGTGTAAGCCTGCAAAGAGGTGCCTTCTGGTGCAGCTCAGAAGGGAGGTGATACTGAATTGCTGAAGCATCTTTTATGGTGCTTTTCCAGTCCTGGGAAGGTTAAGCAGGGCTCTTGGCAGAAAGAGCTCAGGCAGCTGGATGAAAGATGGAGAGTCTGCCCAGTCACAGGAGCAGGAGCATTTGACCTAAATCATGTGGCTGGTTTTTGAAACTGAAAAAAAAAAAAAAAAAAAAAAAAAATTGGCTGAAATAAGCCTGATGTGATGCACTTATAACATCTGAGCTGAGTGGAAGTGAATTCAAAGTGCCTGTCTCTGTCTGGATCCAGATACTGCCTCAAGCTTGAACTCAAGCTGGTGTCTGAGGGATGCTATTCATGATGAGCTAGATGTACATCCAGATAGGATTCAAGATGTGTCTGAATTTTGTATAGCAAATACAGAGCATACACGAAGCAGATTTCTGAATAGGCTTCTCAAGTCTTTCACACTTCCATAGGCTCAAGAAAGTGCTTTCTGTGCACAGAGAGTCAGATCATCACTTGGACTGTATGCACCCAGGATGGGGCTTGCTGACGTCAGTGCTGTTTGGTAAAGAGTTTTACTGGGCAAAGGACAAAGCTGTGCAACTCACCTGCATCATTTGCAAAATCCTGTCACTATTGATACAAAAATCACACTTTCCATAAACCAGAAAAATGTTTTTTTTGTTTTGTTTTGTTTTGTTTTGTTTTTTTTGTGTTTTCTTGGAAGTGCATGGAAACAGATATAATCAACCTCACACCCTTGCCACTTTCTAAAATCTGAGCAATGTTGAGGAAAAAAAAAAAAATCCACAAAGATCCCCTTCATCTGTTTTAATTAATTTGAAAGCCCATCCATGATGGGCATCTTCTGATGCATCTAGAAGCTTTGTGCTTAAAGAGCATGGAAATTCAGCCAGGACATTCTGGTCCCTTTGTGGAAAAATGCTCTTAAATAGCACCCAGCACAAAAATGTGACTGAGACTTTGGAGCCATAAGCAAGAAGTGGTATTAATATTGGTGCACAGAATGCATGTTAATGTTGCTTCACATCAAAGGACCTTGTTTAGATATTTGCTACTTGACCATGAAGATCCAGGAATGAGCAGAGCATACAAAATTATTAACTCCAGTGAACCCTGAAATGAAAAGATATTACCTAGCTTACAGTCACTGACTGAACCCGTAGCTCTTATTTCCCTTATAAATCTTTCCCTTCCTCTTTTTTTTTTTTTCCCCTTGTTTCTTTTCTTCTCCTTTTTGCCCCTTCAGGTTTTCCTTTTTTATGCAATTCTGCTGTACCAGTAATTAAAACTGTTCTTGACAAAGGTATTTACTTATTGATGTGTTGTACTTGGTTGTAAATCAGTCTGCATTCACATTTTTACACTTGCTATGATAGGATGCTTTTGAGCAGAAGCAATAAAGTCATTAACATTATCACCTGGAGTTCCTGAAATGTCCATTTGCCTCCCAGTTCAAAAGTTCTTTGCCATCTGGGGAAGGGAGATGGGAGGAACTTCTTTTTTCTCATTTGTATTTTTAATGGGCTAGAAAAGCCCAGTGGGTTTATTATAATTGCAATGCATTTAGGGTTCCACAGAATTATGACTAATGCCACAAGTTGATTTAAATTAGAACTATGTGACTGGATTTTGTATGCCTTTCAGACCAAGAGTTCACGCAGGTACAAAGCCCCCAGCAGAACTTCTAATATTAAAACACTTTAAATTTAAAGTCGATTTGACTGTGAGCAGGAATATTGGACTATGAAGTATCGTATGGATCCCCTGAGCCTGCTTATGTGTCCTCCTCTTAAGCAAGCTTCTTAGCATGCCTGTTCCTGGCTATCATTATAGACAAATCTGCCAATGAAGTCAGAGCAGAATGCCAAACTAACAGCTAACACTGTCATTAACTCGAGCATTTGCTGTGATTTCCTCATTGACAAACATGTTTGTTAGAACACATACCAGGCGGAGACATCTTAGAAGCAAAGCAAGAACAAGGAAATTAAGACAGTTTGCTTGACATGCAAATTATCATCTCAGCTCTAACTGGATTCTGAAAAAGATGTACTCTATAAAAATGACACACACAGGAGAATATACAGCGGCCTCATTTTATTTTCAGACAACTGCTGTTCCATTTTCTTCACAGTATTTAAGGTAAAAATCCTCCTTTGCTAAGTATATTCAGGATTCTCTTTAAACACAAAAGCTTTTCTCTCCACGGCTGCAAGTTTCCATCTTATTCACCTTTCCCTCCTCATGCTTTAATTGAATCTGTAAGGCATACTTCTTCTAGTACTATAATCGGGTGTCATGGAAACTTTGGAGTCAGCATAAAGGAAAGGGATTGGAAGACTGATAGTCATTAAATAGCAAGAGGGATATTTTTTGAAAACAAAGGTTTAGAAATTTGGGACTTACACCAACATATAGGAACAAGTCTCTTTAAATCATTTCCCTAGCATGCTGATGTCTTCTCTCAGGGTTGGTAAAAGTGTTCCCATAAACTAATATTTCATATCGTCTAACACTTAAACAGCCACGACTATTCAGGGTTAGCAAAAATTTGTCTGAAAAAATATTTTTACAGAGTTAAACTCTTCATTACTCAAGAAAACGAAAAAAGCTTGGAAGATGAATTTCTAAAGTAAATCTATAATTTCTATGAAATGGAACTGTAATAAAAATGCCATACACGTGTATAAAAGCTATTGTTTCACAAAGAAAGTGATTTGATTTGCATTAGTACAATGGGTGAGAGTACGGCAGAAGAAAAGAGTCACAAATCAATGGCTATGCTTTTCAACAAATTGAATCTTCCATAGCGGCGCTTTTCATACATACATATTAGGTATGGAAACTTCTCTACTGGGAAGTAGAACTGAACACAGGTGAGGAAAAATCCCATACCCTCACGCTATAATCTTGGTTTTACATTGTTGAAATTGAATGGCACAAATAAAGCAAACAAATATGTCCCCTGAAGAATAAGAATAAGAAACACCAATTGCAAGTACAAAATTGGTGTGCATATCAAAATAATATATTTTGTGGTGGAAAGAAGACACTAGAAGTTAGTATGTCAAAGCTAGTTTTTCTGGGAGATTGCTTTGTACTGAATAAAATTTCCATTTTAGGCCTTTTCCAGCTAAAAGAGCATTCCTGATTCTCTGTGTCCTGGAGACCCAAAACTGCAAAACCCGAATACCTCTTAACACAGGTTTCAGCTCTGAACCTAAGGAAAATGTTATCAGTATCTCACTGTGGTAGCAGACAATTCTGGGAGAACAGGGCTTATTCTGGAAAGAGCTTCATTTCCGCCAGCGTGGTGTCAATGCTGAACCTCTGGAGTGATATCTGGGCCTGATAGCTGAGGTCAAAGTGGGATTGTGGTGATTTTCTTGGGTTTTACTGTGACCTTCAAGCAGCAATGGCCCCAGGGTCATCCATGACCTTTCTCTGACCAGCCCACAAGACCTAGACTGAGTCACCTTAACCCACCCATGAGATCCAGAATGAGTCAGCTTGACCCACCACTGCTCCAGTCTGCTGTAGAGGGCTTGGGAAGGCTTGGAGAGGGGGAAACATCTCTTACCCCAGTTGGGTCCAACTCTCCTGCATCTTTCAAGCTCCCTACAAGCATCTCTCAGTCAAAGCAACAAGGCCAAGATAAAAAGATATTGACATCTGTATTAATATTTTAAAGGAGGGGAAAAAAAAAAAAAAAAAAGAAAAGAAAAAAAAAGGCCTGTGGGATCCTCTTTCATTTCTATTCAAAAGGATTAGTAGAGGCTAAGTCCATTTTTTTGTTTTCTCGCTTTGACTTAAACAACGGCCTTGCGTTTAATAACTAGAAGGACATTGCAAATGGGTGGAAAGCAAATCTGAACAGCTTTGTAATGCTAAATAAAAGCTACTGGAAAGCCTATATCTGCCCTTGTAGTCTCCATTTGAAAAAGAAAATTAAAGCTTGATTTTCCTTGCAAGTAAACTGAAAAGTTTAATTATTCAAATTGGTATCCCACAGGCACCCCTGTGAAAATATGGCTAGTTCAACAGGTGAGCAGAAGCTTACCTGGTAATCATTTAGCAAGACCAAACCCAGCTCTGTCCCACCCAGCATAGCCCTCTTGGCTGGCAGTGAGGAGCAGAGCTCCCCCTTGCAATGTTCACGTTACTTTTAGTAGCTCTACAGCAGTTTTGGGATCCTCTTGTTCCATTAATGATCTTAGTGCGAGTTTTTACTCTATCTCAGTGTAAGCAGCATGTTTTTTGTGATGTGTCTGGTGGTAGATACCACTCTGAAATTTCAGTTTATGTTTGTGTGCTTCTGCCTAGTGTCTTCTTCTTGGTGGTGATGACCCAAGTTTGCTGCACGCAACAAACTGTCACTGATGTGGCATTTTTTCACTTGTTGCTCTGAAATAGTTATGACATGCTTTTAGGCCACCATTATATCAACATCTCTTTTGTTTTTGTCATTTTAAACACTGAAATGTGATTCTCACAGCTGATGTTTATGACCAATTGATATGAAGTAACCATCAATCATCAGGTAATACACGCATATCCAGCACTAATGTGGCTAAATGGAATTAACTCTTCAACAATTAGTTGTGGACATACCTTTAATGCCTACAATGCATTTCTCTACAAATTCTATACAGGGGGTAGATTCTCAGAATTAAAGGTTCATGTTTTACTCTTTCCTATTTTTTTTCTTCTTTCAACTTTCTTTTTTGCTATTTCCTGTTCAGACCCAGGAGTATTTTCATAAGGCCAAACTAGCTTTGCAATTGTTGCTCATGTCAATAATTTCTGCACAACACCATATTTGTTTGAGCGTTACTCACAGGTGTATGGCTTTAACGGTTTGGGCTCCTTTTCAATGGAAGATGAGGTACCAGCCACCAGTAATCATTTTTTCCAGTGCATGATGAAAACCAAGCACTGTCAGGAAGAACACATTTGCTTTGGAATACAGCAAATAATAAAATTGAATGAAGAGGCATTGAGGCATCCATGAGACAACAGCAGGCAAATGTTTTATTCCTCTTTCAAAGCATAAAGAAAATGTCCAGGAGAAACAAAACCATGATGCCAAGTGTTCTCTTAGGTAGCTGTGCTTGTCTGATGCTCCAGTCAGCACAAGGGATGACCTGCAACAGTAATGCCCTGTTTTTTCCCACTAATGATTTGTTATAAGCATTCATATCAAAGGAGAAAAAAAAAAAAAAAAAAAAAAAAACACATAAAAAGATTGTTATTAAAACAACGGGTTATCTCTAATACCTGCACTATTAAAATTATTCTCCTTTTTCTACTAAAGAAACAGTGGTGTGCTTTATATTTTGATGTGAATTGAATGTAAATATTTTCCCCAAATTAGGCCAGCTGCATCGCAGAGATATGCTCGATATGGTTACCTGGCTTGTCAGTGGATTCACAGCTTCTTTTTAATTTCTTTTCTGCTGTGGCACCATGCAATTCAGTGCTTCCTCTCTCATTTCCCTGGCAAGCAAACCAGTGCCTTAGGGCTTTTAGGGATAGTCACAGCCCTGTGCAACACAGGCTGGCTCGCTTGTCCCTGCATGCTGGCTTAAAGTCACTCTGACAACGTTACTGTGCATCGTGTATACCAGCACAACATCACCCTATTAGAGCATTTGAAAGTAATTGTATCTGCCAAGGGAAGGCTCTGCAACATGCAAACTAAAGCATACTTCATTTAAAGTACTTTCTCTAATTGCTCTGTGTGGCCAAAATTCAGTTACAGATGCTGTGAAGCCTGGACTCGTTCCTGCAGTCCATATGCAAACAAAACTAACTGCTCACTGGTGAGGAAGGAATTATTCAGTGCAAGGAAATTCACCGAGAGTATTTAATTCCAGCTTAAATAAATGAACGGCTTGCAAAACACTTCCCTGTTTCCCTTGAGCTCCGGGCAGCTTTTGGGCAGCCAGGTCAGCTTCACTGCTTCTCCTGGTGCCTGGTGGGGTGATGGGATCAAATTGATGTGAGACCCACACGTGGAAAACTGCCTTCACCAAGGTGGCCAGCCTGCTTTCTCGGTACTTAGGAAAGCTCTGTATTGCCTTCCTAAGTGTAATACTAAAAGAAATAGTTTCCTACCATTTGAAGAGGAAAAATTTCTCAGCAATGAATAATGAATACCTAATACATTTCAGATTTGCTTTTCAACCACCTATAACTTGTCCCTAAGGATAAGTAGCCATCCACTTATCTTAGACTTCATGCTGTCCACATCAATTCTGTAGCATGTAGGGTAAAGCCCTGCAGAAACAGCATGGCTTCAAGTTGGCTTTGCTGGGTGCAGAAGGGATGCTGAGGACACTAGTGCAGGATTTGTTTGTGTTTTGTGTATGCTTGGAGCAATGGCTGAGAAATAAGTGATGAGTAACAAACCGCCTACTCTGGATGTCAGCCTCTCTAGATGGATCCACCTAACTTTAAATAATGCAGTGTGGGGAAAAAAAAAAAAAGAAAAGAAAAGTTTATTCACCAAATACCGTTTCCAAGTGAGTCTGTCTGGTGGATCTGCTTTTTTACACACACTCTAAATCATTCAGGTTTTGTTAGGCAGTATTATTTTTACTAAAATGATATTTTGCATTCCACAGCTTCCCATTTCCTGGAAAGGAAAGCAAACTTAAAATATATACCTAAACCACTAAGCCATAGGCAGAGAGTAATAAGCCAATGCACAGAGTGTCTCCACCTGTATAAGCAAAATTTTAAAAATAAATAAAAAAAATCCAAACAAATAAAAAGAAAAAGCTGGAGTTAGAGCAGACAGCCTCCCTTCATAAACTTTAACATTATTTTCAGTTCCAAGTGTCAGGATGCACACAAACTCTGTGTTAAGTTTCTAGCTCATTCCTTGTGAACTTCACACCTTCCTTGTGAACCTCTTACTCCTTCCACTGATTTCCTCTCCCCAGAATAATTTCTCCTGGAAAAGTGGTGGCTGGCATAGGGAAACATCCTACTAGAGAATCTCAGAGGCTACAAGAAAAAATAAACACCCATGGACAAGCATATTCCAGAGCATGAGAGCCTGTTTTTGTCTTTTGCCTTCACTGATTACAGAATCAGCCTCTTGATTTTTCTGACATTTAGATGTTGTTTTCTTTGTTTGCAGCTCCTTACACATGGTTCTCAGTTCTGAATTTGTTGAGCCAAGCATATCAGAAATCTTTTTTTAACGTCAATTGTAATTCGTACTTTGCTGGCAATTCTCTTCTGGATTTTTGTACTTCCAGCTTTTGCCCATGCCCCAGGATGACAAGAATCTGAGCAGTGTCCTCATTTCCTATCTCTCAGGCATTTGTTTATGAGGGGTCTCTCTAGTCAGAGGGAATATCTTCCCCGCTTTATGAAAAGGAGATAAAAATGTTGTATTGTGCTTTAGAAGGCAGTGGATGCAACAAAAATGCTGCCCTATGAATTGAACATGCAGGCGTGCAGAGACAGCGAGACCTCCAAGCCCTTTGGTGTGATGGCAGTCACCTTACAATTGCTGAATTCCCTAGAAATGCTTACAGGAAACCTAGAAAGTGACAGGTCCTCTGAGAGTTTTGCAGCTACATCTCTCCAGCGACCTCCCAAGTTAATGGGGGCTCTGCAAAATCAGCTGCCTTTGGATCAGGCCCTGCTGCCTTCCTGCTGGCAAAGGGTGGTGAGAAACAAAACCCCACATTCACAGCGGGGGTCTGCTTACAAGAAGCACACAGTTTTTTTGTGTGTGTGAGCATGTGTGATATGCTCTGCTATGGGAAGTTAGCTTAAACTGGCTTTTTTTTTTTTAACAGAATTAAAAACAGAAGGTTTTTCCAACTTCAAATATTTATATGAACAGGAGTACTGTACTATATCAATCAAATACTTGTGGACCAAAGATGTGTTGAAATCTATGTACCTGATCTCATGGAGAGCCTTGCGAACTGCTCTGAGCTAGTTTATATTTAAAAAAAAAAAAAAAAAAGGAAAAAAAAAAAAAGAAACTAACCCAAATGACAATACCAGAGCTTGTTAGTGCTGTGTTTACACTGTGTGAACTTAAGTTACCAGCACGACAGGAGAGGATGTATATTTTAGATAACACAATCTGGTTTCTATCTTTTGTATTTTTAGATTTTAATCCTATCAGTCTCTTAGCCAAGCAAATGAGTATTGAGTTTAAATATTGTTGTATAGAGGGAAAAATCCCAGCTTATCTTAGAAAACAACTGGTTTGAGTATTAAAAAAAAAAAAAAAAAAGTCGAACTTAATAATTCCACTTAGAAACTAAGTCACATTTCTCCAACTGCTCTTTCAGTTCATGAACCTCACTGTGATAGAGTAAAAGGAATTTTTGATTCTGTTGCCTGTCTTTTTGTCCTGGGTGAACAGAAATAGACTCTGAGAACTGACTTCTGCAGGCATTATTTCTCAACCATTTTCATAACATTTGAAGTAAAACATCCACTTTTCCTCTGCCTGCCCTGTAAACACCAACCTGAGAGGCAAGCCAGATCCTCGGCTCCTTCTGGCTCCTTCTGCGTGGCCACGGGGCTCTGTCTCCAGCGGCTGTGGGACCTTCTGGGAGCACAAACAGGACTCTGTCATCTGCTACCTTGCCCGCCTGCTCCCCAAAATGGCATTTCAAACTAATAAGTTGTGAAGTCCACTTTTGGAGTTGGGTTTTGCTCTTTACAAGCAGCAGAGAGAGGTCATAGTGCTAATTACTTGTGGAAACTCATTGGCACCATATGGCAGTAATTATGCCCCCAACCCCCTTGACACAAAGATAATAAGGAATTGGCAAAGTGCTCTCTTTGGCTGGGACAAAATATATTGCTCGGGAGAGGTGTATCACTTTGTGATCCTAAGGTCACCTCTGCACCCTTGAAAACCAGCCTGCCATCTCAGGAGAAGAGGCAGGCTCCAGAGAGGACCTTACCTGGTTGCACCTCATTCAGGGGCTGGCCGTGGCCAGGCAGCTTTCCAGAGCCCTCCCTGCTTCCATATCTGCCGTGATAACCACTGCTGGGCGAGCTGTTTGAAGAAGGTTAGTGTTGCACTGTAAGTGCAGCCTGGGATAGTGCCCAAGTTGATTTCCACCAAGTGAAACCAGGAAGCAATAGGAGCCAAAGTGAGCCATAACGCCTGGTTAAAATAAAAGGGAATTTTGCCCGAGTAAGGCTTGTAGCTCAAGCCTTTCATACAAACCAACTCAAGGAAAATACTTTTGATTCAGCACTAAGCTAGCTATTTTAAAAGCTTTGAACAACACCTCTGATGTGGGTGACCTTGAAGAAAGTTGTTATTTATGGTACCATCAGCCCAAAATGTTTGAATTCCTACAGAGGCTTTACAGGGTGGTTTCCTAGGAAATTTATAGCAATGGAAGCAAAATCAGCAAAAGCAATTCAGATAAGCAAATAAGTAGATCCAGACTTGCATTTTTTTCAGTGGATGTAAAACATAGAGACAGAGAAGGAGAGGAAAACTTCTGTTTTACATGAAGATTTGTGCTCATTAATAAATAATATATCATTAACTCATGCTTAATTTCCAAGGGACAATAGATAGCAAATAACTATAGTGAATAACATCCCCAGCACTTTTAACTGATGGGCTTCAAATTGCCAGGAGTATAGCACCTTTCGGTGCTGTGTGGTCTCTCCCCTTGCCAGCACGTTCCTCGAGCAGATTGCCTCCCCCTTCCACACCAATGCACACCAGTCCTCTCCCTCCTCACTACCACAGCCTCCTTCTCTGCTCCTGCATATTGAACCAGCAATGTATTTATTTCTGGCACGACTGCACAAGAGTATCAAACGTTGGTAGTGCCTTAGAAATCACAGGGAGGTTTCTGAATGTGTGCTTTTCCCCTCTCCCTCTTCTTCTGCGGCACCACCACAGCCTGATGGGCTGATAGGCAGTGCAGGAAGCTGTGATGGAGACTGAATTCATGCTGATTCTGGGACATCTGGCCACGTCAGATAATCTCACCGGACGTCTGAGCTGACTTTCACTTCGGCGCTTGCAGTGCTCTGTGTTGCTCATGGGCTGGCTGCTTTCAGCCCTCTTACTTAATCTGTGGGTTGATTTACGATCTTTGCTCTGTTCAGCCTGATGAGCACTACTGATAAAAAAGTAGGGCTTTTAAAGAGATGGGTGACTACAGCTGGGGCACTCTGACAAGTGTTTGAAGACGTTTTGAGACTTCTCTTGAGAACAGTTGAGGGATAGATGCCATGCTGAGAACACATTGACCTAATCACTTCAAACTGTGCTATCAAAGAAAATAACTACCTGATGCTTTTCCTCATAGAGCATTATAAATGTTTTGCATTCACGTTTCCATAGTTTCATATTTTCCCATAATCGCATATAATCTTCTTGGCAATAATAAATATAGTACTTGTTGCAACCACGGCTACGAGGCCTGGGAGCATTTTCCAGGACTGATATTTTGGCTGATCTTTGAAATCCCACAGGCACAGGGTCTGCCTGTGGCCTGCTCTGGTTTAGCATGTCAAGTAAGGTGAGGCAATGAATGGAAGCTGGAAAGTCAGCTATGGGGGTGCCCGATCTCTCCTTTCAGCACTTAAACACCTCTTGGGTTCAGCAGGAGTTCAGACAATGTTATTTTACCTCTCTTCATGAATCCTGATGGTGGCAGTGTGCTGGGCTTGGAGAGGGCCACGTCCTCAGCTCATGCTGAGCCAAGGGGCTCATCTTCAGCATTCTTAATTTTCTGCCAGTTTTCAAGCACATCACCCCCAGTTGGGGTGCTGCAGCATTCCTATCGACTGCAACAGCTCCCGAGGGCCAGCAGAGCCCCAGAGCAGTGCTCAGGGAGGTGCCCAAAGCCAGCCTGGATGCACTTGGGTGCAGGTGTGCCCAAGGCATGGGAGACAAAGGCAGCTGGAAACAGAGAAAAATAATGGGGTTAAAAGAGAAGAAAAGCAAGAGAAATTAATCTTTACATGAACACCAGTGTCCCTCTTTTCATACCCCACTTACAAAAGGATGTGATTTTCTGGTGAGCGATCATGGGACAGATCAGAGGCTAGCCAACGAGTGGATTACATAATAAGCTTATGCTAAAGTCTGTGATGCCAAAACACCCTGTAACAAGGATACTGGAGAACAGTTTTAATAACATATTCCAAACTTCCTGAGGTTGTTTATACCATACTTCAGACTGATGAAAAGCTTTTTCTTACATGTGGACTAGTGTGAAATACCTTGTAACTAGTGCTAAAAGATCTGGGGGTAGCACATAGCACATGGTTTCTCAGCTAGGGACAGAAGAATTGCTTATATACCTCAAGAAAAAAAAAAGCCAATCACATAATTACACGATTTGGGGTTTATTCCAAAGCCTTTCCTCCTATAAATTAACATCTCAAACAGGAGATTAGCTGCTATTTTTAGAGTAATGTTATGGTGTAGATGTTTTTCTGCAGCTTTTTCTTTCTCAGACATCAGAATGGCTCAGAGCATTGATGGTGCGAGGTGAAACATCACATGAGAATCATTAGTCTGATCAGAAACAGGGTCACATCCACTTCTGCACCACAGATGTATGCTCGTGCAAACCCCACCGGCAATGGTACAACACTCAACAGATACAGGCATGAATCACACCCAAAGTCATTACAGATTGAAGCTAGTTACTAATGAAGGGCTTGTTTGGTGAGCCATATGAAAAAAGATGGTGTTTTCAGTACAAATCCCAGAAGACAGATGTCCACATTTCAGAAATTACTTCCAAACTGGCACTACTTGGCACTCTCAGAAGAGAGGGGGGGGGGGAAAGATTTAAAAGAACACTCTAAGTCTAAAAACATATTTGTGTCTGAACTATATTTACCCACTATGGCCTGTGAGCTTTTGAAGGAAAAACTCAATCCTGAAGTTATGTTGTTGATTGTGGCAGTCTCTAGACCTCAGAAATACTTTAATATGGCCAAAAAGCATCTATTTCATCTTCTTTTATTGCATATTGCGCCCTTCTACACAATCATCTCCTCTGCTTGTTTCCAGCTCCGCTGCTTTACTGAAATCTCCCCAAGCTGCCAGGTAGAAAGTATTTAAGATCTCCACTGCAGGCTCAGGCTTCTTAGTCAGTTTTCACCATCCCTTACACAGAGACAGAAATCTCCATGCCCTACAAGGAACCCCACAGAGCTATGGGCTCAGCACATAATGAGGCCACAAGAAATCCCAGTTCTGCCCTGTCCTGCTGCCGAGCACAGCCCCGCAGGCACTGCCCGTGTCTCCCCACAGCCTCTTCCTTCTGCTGTCAGCACACATCCTTTAGACACCGGCAGGAAATACAGCACAAAAGTGGAGACGGGAAATTGTTTAATGACAGAAATTGGCAAAGACAGGTGTAATCCTCAAGCTACTTTTAACTCGTTTTAGGTCTTCCTAGACTGGGCAAGGAAACCCAGTCTCCCTTCTGCTGGAAAATGAAGGTTCCAGCTTCTTCACAGCTGGGGTGGCAGTTTCTGCAAAATCAGTCCAGGAAAGTGTTTTAAATTTAGCTTTCAGTGCCATTTAAAATCATTGTTAAATGACAGCTATGGTGTAGCACAAATTGAAGGAAGTCTATTAGTATCTGCCCTTGGTTTTGCAGCTGCTGTTTAGACACCAGCTTTGCCATTTTCATACCTACAGCTGCTCTTTTGCTGCAGACTTTGGGCCGGGATTAACTTTGATTTATCTCCAGCATCTTCCCTACCTAGGGATTTGTCTCTGCTCTTTTCCTGCCTCTTCTAATTAGCCTAAAACATACATTTTTTTCTTCCCATATCTCTATTCCCCTCTCTCTCTTCTCTCTCCCTGTCTCTCTCTCTTTCTTTTTTTTTTTTTCTTTTCCACCCCCTAAGAAGCAAATAGTGAAAGCAATCATACACGTCGAATTCCTGAAAGTACCACTTTTAAACCAGGGAGGCAACTTGTGTCCTGGGAAGAGTTCGAGGTCCCACTCCTCTGCTGCTCCTCATTTTTTGAGACCCCCACAGCCTTGCTGACAGCTTCCATGCACAGACATAGGGTGGCTGTAGGGAAAAAAATAAAAATAAAAAAGGACAAACCACCCCCCTTCCCAGCTGTGCATTCACACACACAGGCAAATCCTGCTGGGAAATAACAAGGAGCAGCGAGAGGAAATGGATCTCAGAGATACTAAACGCTCATCGCCGCCTCCCCAGGAATGGATGGGATGGAAGAGGAAGTGTCAAATCCCAAACAGACCCCGCATGTACACCTGTGGCTGTGTACACACGGCCGTTTGAACCTGCAGGAGACAAAAAGCAGGCGAACAGCTCAACTTGATAAGGCAATCTGGATATTTACGTTACTGCATGCTAATGACTGCACATAAGCCAGAGCACAAACCTGGCCTCTGTGAAAATGGAGGAGATAAATAGGAGTTAATCATAGTTTTCCTGCAGTTGTGTTTTAGGAACGTGAATGCTTGAAGGCAGTGTCTGGATATCTTATTGAGCATAGTCCTTGAGCTTCAGTTTTAGTCAAATTACTGCTAATTATTAAAGCTCATCAAGGCAAACTGTAGTATTGTTTAGCAACACCTCTCAAGGAGATACTACTAATCTGAAAAAAAAGATGAGAGGAAGGAATATTTTTTCCTGTCAAAACAAGTAGCCATGCACAAAATACCACAAAGTCAGCAGAATATTGGTGCTTTTCCCAGAGAACTAAGCTCTGGAGAAGGAGCCCCAAAATCTTCAGTGAACCCCTGTGGCGCTCCTGTGCTTCCAGCAGAGCCAGGCTGGTGACGTGCTGGGCTGCCAGGGCAGTGTGCTGGGTAAGGCTGCTCTGCCATGGCTTTGAGATTTATGGTGTGGCCCCAGCTGCTGGAATCCCACCTTTTCCACTGTCATTTGTGCACAGTGCATTGCTCATTCTTGTAGATTCAGATAAACATCATACTGTGAAGCAAGAACAACTCGAAAGTTCACCAGATGGAAGTGAAACAACCCAGCATGGTTTGCCTTGTTGTTAAACCATGCCTTGTACAGCAGTACTTCAGTTTTTACCTGAGTACCATAATCATTTTGCCCCCTAGACAACTACCAGGGCTAATACCTTCAGCCAGCAAGGAGTACATTGCACACTATGTAAACAAGACAGACTCTGAGTCAAAATCCTTCTTCTCCAGCAGGAATCTTTCCAAACTTGTACCAGAAGATGTATAGGGATGAAACAGCACAAGGACATTTTTGATAACTCTTTGGTAATATACTAGAAGCAGAGACAGGAGCAGACCTTCATTTACAAAGGGCTGAGGAGTCATGGATTCAAGATCTGGAGATGGTAGCATGGAGCTTGTGCATCTTTCCTGTTTATTGTTCATATACTACCATTTTTTCCTGATTTTTATTTATCTTCTTCAATGGGCAGCCTTTACATATAAATACAAATATTATTATTTTTTTTAAGAGTGGACCTATCTATGTCCCCGGACAGTCACTTACATGCATGTCCCTTCAAAATCCATAGGTTTAAAACCTAAGACCAAGCTGTGATTCAAAGTTTTGCAGCGAGCGTAAAGCAAAACATCTGTGTCCTCCAGAGCAATGTGAATGAGTCACAGCACCTGCAGGGAGGGAAGAAGGAGTCAAACTGATTTTCCAAAGTACTGACCACTGACATATCATAGGGGCGATGTGGCCTTCAGTGAGGAGAAGGACAAGAAAGGAGAATGGCATAGCTTTTCTGTGTCTTCCTTAATGAGATGTTTGCAGAATTAAGAGGGAGGGAAGCAGGAAATGCAAGTATTTATCAGTTGCCATTTTCAGTTTGTTGCATGCTATAGGACTTTTCTGCTACTCTCTTTACCAAAAAAAAAAAAAAAAAGAGAGAGAGAGAGGAAAAAAAAAGAGCTTGTTGAATCCTAATCTGAAGGCTTGGACTGGAAACAGGACACACTGATGGCAGAACACAGACAAGCACAGTCCACAGATAGTTCCTGCTCCCTCTGCTCCCCCTTGGACCCTTTTATTTCCTAGTACCCCTTGCTTCTACTAATCCATCTAGAGCAATAATTTATTCTCATTTCTATGAGAAGTTTTCTCTCCAGAGAGAAACTGTGGCCCTTTCAGAAGGAGTTGAGCAGATGTATAGTTGCACATCTATGCATTTAGCAGAACCAATTCTACAGAACTACGTACAACAGAGGTTGCATGCAAAGGGTGATATGCTGACTCTGTATGTCTAGATTTTAGACAAAATTTCAACAGATCTTTTTGATGTAGTCATGTTAACATACTGAAAAGTTCGGAATATGTATAACTTTTGCAATAAGGAAATATTCTTTCATGATTTCGGGTATTAGTACTAAAGTTCAGTCTTTGAGCACTTCTAATCACAGAACTACTAAAACCAGAAGAAATCAGATGGTTAGCAAAAATGGTATGTCTTCAAGATGTGTCTCCTGCACTAAAATGATTTGATCCTAGCTTTGGCTCTGCATCAGATAAGGTAGGTAATATTTGTTTTCCAATTGCTGTTGTTAAAATGTTTTATGTAAAGCATTTTTTCACTAAATTAAACTTCTTCCATCTTTTCACACTGTTTTTCCAGATTCATTTAAAACAAACAAACAAAATTTCTGAACATTTCAAAAACTTTTTGGTAGGTATTTTAATGGGGAAGAAAAGGCAAAAAGATGCAGAGTGTATATTTCAATGTACAAGATGCCCAATATCTGGAGTGCTTGATCATTCAAAGACAGGAGAAGATACAGTTCTGTACATGTTTTCAGAAATATAAACAACTTAATCTCATGTCACCACATCAGTTTCAACAAGGTAAGAATATAACAACTCCATAATTTGTCAGGATTTTAGCTCCTGCATGGCTTCGTGACATAAAACTCAAGCTAAATGGAAGAATGGGTGGGTTTGGGTGTTGATAGGAGGATCACTTGTCAGCTGCTCAAGTTCAGCCCAGGTGGCCAAGAGAAACAATGACGGTAATGGAACCACCATCACTATTACACCTGACAGCTGCTTGGCTTATGTGAAATGAGGCAGTGGACTAATTTGAAATTTTTAGGTTAACTGTCACTCTGGTATCCAGGCAGTACCATACCATACCATACCATTCCCTAAAAGAGAGGGGTCAATGCACAGATACCAGTGAGGGTGTCTTTAGTGATGGTGAACACACCTCACACTCAGAAACATCAAGACAGAACCAAAAAACCCTCCGAGCTCCAAAAGAGCCTCTTTCTGAGCAGGCCTGGGACAAAGTGGCTGCTTTTACAGTTTTCTGGAGTTCTGGTGATTTCCTCAAGGCCCAATGCTCAATTGTCCCTGTGTCCCTCTAGGTGGTCCAGAAACATCACATTTTGGCCAGATCCTTCTGCTGTGCTCCCATGTGAATGAGAACAGAGCTGTTTTGTCCTAGGTCATAGTGACAGGGTCTGGTTCTTGCTGGGATGTAGGATGTGTTATAGGACGACATTTACCCCATGACAGTGCTTATTCCCATGGTCTATTTCCCCTCCCACCACATTCACCCATACGGGGGTTTATCTTCCGTCCCTTGCCCACCCCCAGATCCAAACTGCTCCCCCTCGCCTCCCCAAAGAGACATCAGCATTTTTTTGGGAAGCTGTCAGGATAACGTATCCTGATCAATATTCCCTGTGGCTGAGCCTCTAGCAGCTGTTCCTGTGACAGGTTCCTGTAGCGGCGCAGTCTCGGTCTCAGCGCAAGGTGTCGAAACAGGCGAACAGCTCAGTACAGGAGGTGGGAAGGGGGCCTCTTCTGGAGGGAGGGGGGAAGAGTGGATTACAACAGGGGGAAAAAAAAAGGCAAGCTTTCTGTCTACGTTTTCCATAGCAAGCATGGCATTTTCAAGAGAAAATCTGAATACCAAAATACTCGAGCCAAAATATAAAGTTTTTGAATTTTGGCAGCTCAGGACAGGTTTGGGCTGCTCAGTTTTTGACAGTAAAGCAACATATATTCGCACCATTTTTTTTCTTCTTCTTTTACAGAATGCTGACATTTCCAAACCCATTTTCTCTCGAAACGCATCTTCACTGAACATTTTCAACAGCGCTCCTCATGGTATTTAGTTCTGAGGGTTTCTCACTCCTGGGAGTGACTTCGAGCAGTGTTTGGCCTCCTGTGGACCCTGCCTCTGCCAAACAGCAGAAAAAGCAGAATAAGCCATGGCCCAGCATCTTCTCAGCAGCAGAGCCAAGGCTTAAGCCAGACACCTTGCAGCTCTCCCATCCAGCCTGTGGGATGACAACAGCCCCCGTCCCTGCAGCCAAAGGCAGTGGTGCAGACCTCTGTGCTGCTACAAACCTACGTTGTAGCTGGGATTGGTGTAACAAGTGTCCTCTGTCCAGTCCTGCTGTTCCATATGTAAAGGACAAAGGCAGGCAGCTGTCACCAAAGCCCTGTGCATACATAAACCAGGCACAGAGCTCTGCCCTGTGCCTCCTGCGTGGGCTCACCAGCAGCATCCCTCCTGCTCTGCTCAGAGAAGCACAGCTCAGAAAAGCCTGAGAAGCTCCTGGGAAAGAGAGAGAAAACCTTAATGTTTAACTGACTTCACCTATGGCAAAAACACCACACCATTTTTATTTTTGGCTACAGGCACCCTTCCTTTTTCAGGCCAGCCTGCCTCCATTAACTTCCAGCCAGAGGAGCTCCTGTTGCATACACAGAGCATCAGAGTACACACATAGCCAGAACTGCCAAAGACAGAAATGAGGAACTAAACTGAAAGTGATGGAAATGTGTTGACGAAATCCTACGCCCTGGCTCACCCAGCCGATCAGGCTTGGGATGGTGGCTAACGGCTTCCTGAGCTCCTCTGAGCAAACAGCACAGAAATGTAAGTCGTGGTTTGGTGCATGCCCAGCGTGCTGAACTAATAACATTTGTCTCACATGTAAGCAGCTGCAAAACCTGATATTTACACAAGGATTCACAGAGATGAGAAAAGACTGCTTTTTTTGCCTTTTTTTTTTTTTTTTAAAGATTCTTTTTTTAGTCTCTGGTTCAGATGGGAATTAATTTGGGAAAACCCTCTGGTCTGTGTCATACAGCATGCCAGGTTAAATGACGGCAGCAGACTTTTTTTATCATTGAAGATTGGCTTTAAATCATTGCCATCGTTCCCACATCAATACAGCAGTGTTTTTACCTACCAAAGCACCCAGCATTTTGCATGCCAAATAGATTGTGAGCAAAACAAAATTCTACCTTTTAAAGCAACCAGCCAAAGACCTCACAAAGGCACTTTGTATAAATACAAACACACACAAATGTGAAAAGAAAATGCTGTGAAGGTCTGGGAATGTCTTTTGTTAGCCCAATTAGCAGAGCTGGAAAATACATTCCAGCTTTAAATGGTCAGACCCTACCTCAGGTCCTGACACAAGTTACTTTTTTTTCTTTCTATCAGCTGGTCTAATAAATCACATCCCTCTTTTTACAAACCTTGTGTCACTTCCATGGAGAAACGATAGAGCAGGTGAAGCTCCTGCTGGCAGACCGCAGCAGTGCTAATGGCAGGGTGGAGATTGAAATGTGTGATACATGAGATTGCTGCAGGATTTAAAATTGTTTGCAAACTCAAAACACTTGAACATGGATGCCTGCTGAGCGGTTAGACTTTGGGGGTTCTGGCTTTGTGCATTAGACTGGTTCCACCAGTTTGTTTTAATATAATTTAATTTAATTATTATTTTTTGAAGTAAAAATCAGAGTGCCCAACAGAGCCATCAGGGCAGCAGGACAGCATGGCAGTTGCCCAAGAAGTTTCCAGCTTTGCAGAGAACTGGGGTTATATGTTTTAACACAAAGTGTATAATTTTGGCCCAAATATATCCCGTGCATTTCCTTCTCTTCCATAATGCTTTTTCAGTTTTTCCTTTGGTATGAATAGACTTGAGTTCATGTATTACTCTTGGACAGGAACTTCTTCCACAGGTCTTACCCTACAGAAAAATACGGCTATCATACCCAGGTTAAAAGTCCTTCAAAACAAAACATTTGGAGCTGAGGGACAACAAATGTGTTCCTTTACCTCCTATTTCTCTAAAGGCTCCAGCTGCTCTGCCTCTACCGTGGCAGCACATCTGTGCTGCTGTTGAAACCAAAAGGGGAAAAAAAGATGAGGGAAAGAGGAACTATTTAACAGATTTTTGTCTGATGCTTCCATCTTGTGGCCAACTCAGAAAAGAAAACTTTTGCTCATTATTTCAGTATAGGTAAAGCTAATGCAAGGAAACATCAGAACTTTTAAAGGGGTCTCCTCCAGTTATGTGGGTGGGATGAACTTAAATTAAGTTCTCTGTTTGGAGGGCACCAACAACAAATGCTGTCAGAGGAAGGGACTGGGTGCCTCCTTTATCACCCACTGTGTTTTGGACTAATGAAGGCTGGCCGTGCTGAAGGGTGAAGGACAGAGGGCTGATGAGCCCATGGGTGCTAAGCCTTTGCCTTGCTGTGGTCATCAGTGCCAGGACTCCTGTCACGTATGGGCTTTTTTTCACCTAATGTCTTCATGGGCCAGCCCAGCTCCACAATATGGCTTTCCTTCTTCATCATGTATGAGCATATGAAAGGCTAACCTTTCATTTTCTCTGATCTCTCCCAGGGGTGACCTCAACACACAGCTCCCACACCACCAGGTGATGGGATGTGGCCACCTCACTGAGACAGCTGCGAGCTCACCCTGCCTCAGGTGCCACCAGGAGCTTCCCAGGATGTCTGGGTGACTGCTGTTCCCAAGGGAACTGCTGTTCCCTTTTAGCACGGCAAGCCAGAAGGTTAGCCAAATGCCTTTTCACCTGCATACACTGAAGTCTCCCACCTAGGGTCCATGTAAAAGGCTTTCCCATCCCATTCTGGCCAGGAACCCACCCTTCTTCTGTCTCCAGGAGCCCACCCAGCTCCTGTCTCCTTGGCAAACATCTCTTCCACAGGCCAGCAAGCTCCCTTGGTGGATTTTCAGCCAAATATGTGCAGAGATCTTGAGAGAGGGAGTGGGAACATTAACACAACTGCTGGGGAAACCTTGGCTGTGGTCTCCAGTGCAGCAAGAGTCTGGGCTTTTGTGCAGGATGGGTATACTTCAGCAGGAGTGCTCCCAGCATGAACACATGAATGCAGTCATACTTGACACAGTGGTGAGTGTGTTCCTGCTCTGCAATGGGAAAGAAGGGGGCAGAAAGGGATTTGTGCATCACCCCCTTAATGGGGCATCAGGATTAATAAGTGTGTCACTCCCCATGCCTCACAGATGATGACGTTGCAGACCAGCAAGCACACAGCTGAGAAGGACAGAAGATGTAAGGTCACAGCACTGCCATGACTCTCTCCCCATCCCCTGATGTGGTGACAACTGTTGTGTGTCCACACAGTGCTGTGGGATAAAGAATCCACTTTGGCAAGAGTGCAAAAAAGAAGTAATCTGCTGAGCCCAAGGCAAGGGCTCAGGCTGTTGCACCCTGCTTGATGTGAGGAGGAGCTTTGCTTTGTGAGGAACTGGTGAAGGAGAAGATGTTAGATGGAGAGTTCACCTCAAAGAGTGTTTGAACAAAAGTGACTGCTCCCTGGACAGGAGGCTGCTAACGTGCCCCTTCTCAGAGCTTCCCCACTGCAAGCCTTTCCCAGCTCCTGCTGGCAAACAGGGGCAGTTTCCAGAGCAGGGAGCTCATCAGATGAGTTTAATTCAGTTTTCAGGCTGATATCACGCAATTCTTCTCAAATTCTCATTCAGCTATATTAATTCCTGTGGGATCTCAGCACCATAGAGCAAAATTTGTTTGGATTCGTAAATAAGGTTTGCTCAGGTTTAAAAAAATACCTACATCCATGGCTAGAGGAAGAGAAACCATGGCCATGTAAAAACAGGATCATCTAATCCTCTACATTCATCAAGAGCTTCAGACCAAAGAAAAAACAAACAAACGAAAAAAGAAAGACTGACTCCTTATAACCACCTTTCAATAAGTGAGTGAGACCCCTCACATATCCTTAAATTATATATCATTTATTGAAATATAGAGATCTTAATTTACAGGATTTTTTTTTTTTTCAAAGACAAAATATCAACAGGGGCATTTTGTAATACATTTTGTGCCTACCATCACTCAGGCCAGTTTGCCCTTCTTCAAACATTTCACAACAGCCACCATTTTGGAAACACTTCCTTTTTTATTATTCTAAAATATAACTTTTGGACATTCAAAGTGCAACAGTTAACGTGCCTGTGGAATATATCACAGTAAAAAAAAAATATAAACAAAGGCAGTGATATAGCTGTCATAAATGTTTTGGCAGTATTCTAAAAGTCTATATAAAAATACTTATATACATATTGATGTATAACATCACCATATCTCACGTCCTTCATCATGAAATAGGACCTTTTTGTACAAGTTGAAGACCACACTGTAAGGAATTGGTTGGCCATTCCAAATCAAAAGCTGTGTTTCATAGGCTAACGCTGATTGTCATTATACAATTACCCTAGAAAAAGGTTTGGGAATATCTCTTCCAGTGGCTTCTCAAAAATTAAGCCATAAAAGAAAAAGTCGGTAGTACTGAAAATGTTGTAAAACTAAAAGAATCATCCTCCACCTCTCATTCTAGTTTCCAGGCCAGCTTATCTGATTCCACTCTGAAGTGAGCTGGGTTTGGCTAGACCTCTGCCACAGATGAAATTCATGTACAATATTCATGAGAGGATGGAAAATTGTCATTCCCAGGCATTGGAAAGTGAGCTGGCTCTGGTTCACATCCACTGTTTGGGTCTAGCCCCAAGATGTGTTGTGCGGTACGGAATGAAACCAGTGAGGGGAAGGGGAGACTACTTGAAAATGTCCTTTGTATTCCAGTAACTGGTAAATAAAACGTGCTGGGCCTGATTTTCAAACCCTGAAGAACACTAGGCCATGTGCAAAAATGCAGGTGAAATTGCTTGCCTAATTTGAGCATGTAGTTGTAATGATTACACATGCAAATTAAGGCACTTGTGTGGTCTCAAGTGGCCATTCAGATATCTGGGATATCCAATAGACAATTTGTGTTTCCTCAATTCATAGTTCATAGCTGGAGGGGGGATTTACATCACCTTGTGTGTCCTGGCTATATTAAGAGTCTTTATATTTCACAGTTGTCCCCATACAGAGCTCAGTGGCGTGTTTGGCTAAAGCACAGCTTCCAGAAAGATGCTCGGTCTTGATCTGTTGACTGCAGGAAATGGAGGATGCACCGTTGCTCTTGGTTCACTCTGATTGTCAGCCATCACCAGGGCTGGAAATGCAGGTGCCTTGCTTCAGGTTGTGTTTCCACATTTGCAGAGCATTTGTATGTGGCCTCAGCCAGGTGACATTTTGAAACCCAGATCCAGAATTATTTGCCTGTAACACTGACAATATTAAATTTGCTTTCATTTGATCCACAACCATTCACTAGTGAAGCCAAGGGGAGTTGTGTAGCTTTCCTTAGAGCCATTTCAAGCTAAACTTTAGTTGTTCAGATCCAGGTAGCATGTGCTGTAGTTACTGCTGGTCCATCTTCATACTTCCTAGGAAAAATACTGCAACACAGGGATGAACTTACACCACGTTTGCATTGATTGTGTCATGCCAGATGCTGAGCGCTCCTGCGAGGTGCTCATCACACTGAATTAGGGTTAAGTTTGAAAGCTGAGCACCAGAAATTATGGGGCCCTTTGCAGTGATGTACCTTTTTTCACATGTAAGTCTTCCAAAACATCATATATCAATAACACATTGTATAGTGATAGCAGTAATCATAATACTTTGTTCATATAAGTGGTGTCAAAAATAACTATTGGAGGCTGAGATCAGGTTCATTTTCATGCACCTTCTTCCAAAAAGCACACTTGGAAGCAATTACCATTTGTAATTAGTCTGCAAAGATAATAAGTCAGAGATTTCTGCTCTTGTTTAAACCTGAAAACTAAGACAAGGATACTTGTTGCAGAATTATTTCTGCTTATTTAATCTGGAGCTCGAGGCTGGGAGAGATGTCTTTGTTCCTTGAGCAGTTCAAATATCAAATTGATTCTTTACAGCTAAACCCAGGGTAAGATTTCTTTTGAGTACAAATGAAATACTAAACAATGGATGTTGCTGGTGGTTTACGATAATTTCCATCCTAGAAATCTGACATAAATTTAAATTTAAAAAAAATTTAACTTCACTTAATTGCAGGACAATAACTGCTTCTAGTATATCTGATTAGAAAAGCTACTCCGTCCGTGATAAAAAACTAAATCTTAGTGTATTATAAGATCCAAATTTTTCTCCGTATTGAAGTAGTTTTAGCTAATCAGAGCAATTACCATACTCTGCACAGCCAGATAAAAGGATTATTTCTTAAAATTTTTCAGGTCAGATTTTTTTTATCGCACTTTATATAATTTCTTGAGACTGTGCTTTTACTGAAGGACAATGAATTATAAAATATACACTTAGTGTTACTGAAAACAGTAGTAGTATTATCATGAAAACAGCTATCTTCTATAGTTAATAAAGACTTGCTAGGTTTCTAACACCTATTATAGACTGTTTTTTTATTAATTATTATTATTATTATTATTCCCCTTGCATTAATGGTTAAAAGTAACATGGTTTTTTAGTACCGGTCAGTTTTTTTGTGGTTTCAGACCCTTTTGGTCCAAAAGTGGTTTTTGCATGTTCTTCAATTCACATGATAGTTCAACAGCAGCTGACATTGAGATTGAGGGAGGAAGTACACAAAATTCATGAGCAATCTCTTCTAAAATCCATGGAGTGTGTTCAATGTGCACCTCAGAAGATCCTTGAGTAGACAGTTATTTACATAATTACAATGGTGAAGTATTGCTGCAGTGGAAATTCTATACATCAAAGTCATAGGAATGCCCTTGAAACACGAAACTGGTCTGTTTGTGGCCTTTTCCTTCTCCCTCCTATCAGTTTGAATGGCAAACAACACTGAGATGCTAATGAAGTACTGCAAGAAGCAACACTAAAAAAATCCATCTTCGACACGTCTCTCTCATTCACACTCAGGTTGATTCCCGTGCCCATCACTGGGATTTCTCTGTACAAATCCATCTTCTCTTCACATCCTTGACATTGCAATAAAGTGGTTTTCTCTGTGGAGCAGAAGTCTGTAGACAGCACGGCAAGCTTCCCCATGTGCAGAGCTAGAAGGTGTCCGTGGGGTTACAGGAAGCTGTCCTCTACCAGGTCTGAGGAGTCAATCCCGATGTCATCCATCATGTCAATGTCCTCAATGGTTTCATCCTCCCTCTTGATAAAAGTAGAGCTACTGGAACCAGTTTCAATGGCACTTTCTTCAGATGTCTGGGAACTGGAAGAGACAAACATCTCAGAGTTAAAATGTGCAACAAATGTGGCCAGGTAAGTGCCCCAGTTTCTAGCAGAACTGAACACCACCTCCCCATGTGCTTTCTGATGCATGACACAATCTTAGGTGGTTCTGACCACCTGTTTCCTAGGTTGTGACACACCTTATATCTCAAGAGTAATGAACCACCTTGGCATTCAGTGGAGGAGGTTGTTAGTATGCTCCTCCAAGCACTTTCTCTCTCGTTATGAAAATATCATTATGATGGTGCTGGGACAATTAGGTAAATCTAGAGAGGTTGGGTGAGAATGAGATAATAACAAATAGATTAATACGGAGTATAAAAGATGGACTTAATAAATCTTAATCTCATTGGCGCTTCATTTGCCCTGTTACTGAAAACAGTGCAAAAATGTCTAAAAAATAAGTTTCTAGGTTGCTAATTCTGTATGCAATGCTGCTGAAAAGGCAGTGGTGCATTAAGTTATTGCCATTCACAGTAAGGGTTAGACAATGCTGTGCTTTAGTGGAGTCATTCGTATACATGGATTAGGAAGCAGTAAAAGGTCCTGGACAGACTGCTGTCAATGAAAAAATATTCTAAAAAAAAATGACAAAAAAATCTGAATTTTGGAGTTGGTCTCACAGAGAACTAACCAGTCCCTTGAGACCTGAAAGGCAGCTCCAAAACATTGAGTTGTAAGGACAAAAATGTGCCCACAGAGCACTCAGACAGCTGCTGTGACCTTGGCCAAGCTAGCAAGAGAGTCCCAGTGACACACAGGAGCACCCTGTGTCCCTGGCAGTCACAAAAGCACCAAAATAAGGTATTTCCCATTGAAGATATTGTGGCTAGTCATATTGACATAGTTACAAGGGACCTTCCTAGTCAGTAACTCCAACAGAGCCAAGGAAACTATTTATGGAACAGGATGCTAAAAAGCATTAATGCACATCACCAAAGAGGACCCAGAATGGTGACGATGGGCCACCTGATCTGAAAATCACACCCACCTGTGCCGGTTCCTCTTGCCAAGCTCATCTTCAGAAACAGGGTCAATATCAGGCAGGGGGATGATGTACCCGCTGTCAGCACTCAGCCTCTGCTCATCAAATCCACTCTCCCTGTCCTTTAACTTGTCTTCGTTCTTGTAGGTGACACCGATGTAAGCATTGTCACAGTCCCCTCTCATGCGTGTGACAGCTGGGTGATCACTTTTCAGGAAGTCCAGGTGAATCTTCTCATAGCTCTGAAAATATTCATTTCAAACCCCTCATTAGATGTTATTCACTAAGACTGCTTTTCTTCAGCTGTGTAACTGTGATTCATTAACCCATTCATTAATTCATTATTTGCACTTTGAGCCTGCAACACTGTATGGAGAAGCCCAGCCTCTTTAAGTGACTGGGAGTTTGAAGTGACAAGTTGGCTTTAGAAGATGTTGGAGTGAGTGTGGCAGAACAAAGCAGTCAAGTAGGTGTGACAGAGGGGTAGGGAGAGAGGGAATGGATTGAAGGCAGGTTGGGAAATGAAATTAGGAAATGAAGCACTAAATGATGGAGCAGGAAAAGCTTTTACAGAGGTGTTAGGAGATTGAGAGGAAAACTTGGTGGTGAATGGTGGCAGGGTCCAAAGAGGGAGAGAGTAAGATTGTACATAGGGGCCAAGTAATTCCTTTTCTGGAATACTTTCACTACCTGGAAAATCCCATGAAAATACGTGAAAAAAAAATCCTCCACTAAAAACCTTGAGTCAGTAGGATTTCATTGGAAATAGAGAGTTCTGCTTCTCTGCTTCCCACCTAAAACTGTAGAATTGCTTCTTTTGATAACCTCAGCTTTGTGTCCCCAGGATATGCAATGCCCCTGCCTGATTCATGTAATTCGTGCAGGTTAGGATGTGTCAGTCCAGTGGTTCTGATGGCTGAACAACAGTCACAACTCCCTCTAAAAATGTATGCAGAAAAAAAAACAAACCTTTTTGTACTCTCCAGGCAACAAGCTCTCCACGATTTCACTCAAGTGGTAAAAAGAGGGTCTTTTCTCTGGTTCACTGTTCCAGCATTTCACCATGATCTCATACCTGTGGATAAGATGGAAAACAATTTAATTAACTGGGAGAGAAAATGAGTTATCAAGTGAAGACTGAAACCAAAACTGTCCAGGCTGTCCAGACATGGGAAAGCCAAACACACACTTACACTTCATTGGTAGCATGATCAGGTTTTGCCATTCGGTAGCCACTCTTTATCTTATTGTAGAAAGTAGAATCAACCATCATGCCCGGATATGGTGTGCCACCTGCAGATAAAACAGAAGAAACAATACTATTCTACACTGTGTTAATACTTGCAACCTTGCAATAAATCGCAGCTTGTGATATTAAAAATGTTCACAAATCCACAAATACCAATTAGCAGGTGTTTGCTGAACTATATAAAGATGCTGACTTGGGGAAAACCGCGCGATTCATATGTCTGGTTAATACTCCACTAGGGTGTATTTTAAATTTTAGAGAGTGCTGAGGACACACAAGAGTTTAGATGAGTGAGAAGCAGCTTGGTTTTAAAGGCTTTTTAAGAACTGCTCAGAGGCCAATATATCTATTCCAGTTATTGATCATTTTATATTTCGTGATGTGAGATAAGAACTGTTAATAAAAATGATAGTTAACAAGCCTGGAAGCTGTGTGCAGGCTTGTGTGCCTACATGGGCAAAATATTCTTTCCTCTCTGCAAGGGTGTGATTGCATAGAACTGAAGCTTTTTAATTCATTACTTGCAATGTTAAGTGGCTCTAAAGTGGAACCTGCTTATAGAACTGAAACATTGACCTTTTCTCTAAATACTGACTTGCTGTTAATGCCATGGTTTGACATGCCATTAAAATTAATGAAAGTAAACTGAAGTAGACAAAAAAAGAATAACCGAAGTACATTGTGTTGCATCAGCTGCAATTTCTTTCTGAAATGGTCTGATGTGAAACATTGGCTGGGAAATTTTGAAGTGGGAACCACTTTAAAAAAATACCTTTGCAGTGTTTCTAAAGTGTATTGACTGGGCACAGAGTCTGGATGACACCCAGACTGGGTCATCAACCTGCATTTGACAGACCTAAGGTCACTGCTCTGCTCTGCTGCTGGCTTTCTGTGTGACTTTGGACAAGTCCCTTGCTTGTGACTGTGTTTTGCTTTCCAAGAAAGAACAACTTTCTTGGGTGCAGGCATGCATGCTGTAATATTTCCTCCAAAGACCTCATCCCTTTCAAAAGCAAGGTTTTCACCTCAAACTAGGCTTCAGACCCTACCTTACAAGCAGGACAATGAAGCACAGACAAATGTGCCTCGGTTCCCAATCTATACAGTGGCACTTCTGTGTTTCCCAGGGATGCTGGTGAATGGATAGTACAATGCCCAGAGATTACAGTAATTAATACCATAAGTAGTGGTGCAATTGCTTTGTTTTGTTGGTTTTTGTTGGTGGTGTTTGTTTGTTGTTGTTTTTTTGAGAAGCGGCTACATGACAGCTTATTCTAGAAAATAGCATTAAGCTTGGGGTTGCCATGGGGCAGTAGTAGATACCATACAGGCACGATTAATTCTGCTCTGAGTAAATCTGGGCAAAGCATGCTTGCTGAAGCAGGCCAGCCACCCACCCGGGAGGCTAATTAATCAGCCTGAGTCAAGAGCCAGGCTGTTCCCAGCTGGGAACTGTACATTGTCTCTAACTGCTATATGTTGTCATAACCACTTTACACTGCCATAAACCAACTGTGTGAACAGTGCTGACCTGGAAATGAGAAATCAGTGTCCCAGAAGATTGACATTTGTTTCTGTTCAGTAATGGGGCTAAGACAGGATCTTTTGAAACATACATGAAGAGACTGCTTCAAAACAGCCACTCGGCTGGGATGCTGCCGAGTCTCCCCGATGCATGGGGAAAGCTTGTTCCTCTGCGTTTTGGCCAGAAATTTCATCTTGGCCTGGAGACACCAATATTTTTCCACAAAAGCTTTCCAGTCAGTGCTTTCAGTTTTCTAGCAAAAAAATGTTAAAATGTATCTTGAAAAAAAAAATAGAGAAAGTATGGACTTCTTACTTCACACCTAATTCTGGGACCTGAAACCCCATATAGAAGAATAATTAAAAGTTGATTTCATGCATATATTTCTACTGTAGAATTGGAAGTGTTTTATGTGGAACAGCTTGGACTGAAAAAGCTTAATTATGGCACGAAAGAAAGTGTTCACAGTACATACCAAGAGAAAATATTTCCCACAGCAGAATGCCATAAGACCAGACATCACTTAATGTTGTGTACAGATTGTCAAAAATGCTTTCAGGTGCCATCCATTTTACTGGGAGAAAAGTCTGTAGCAAAAAGAAATAGACCCCAAAGCACACAGGTTAGTTATTAAAGAAATACTTCCCATTACAGTTGTTGTTTGACAGCCAGGATTAGTTCATTGTTTTTAAGAAAATTTGTGTTAACATGGCTGGTATTTATTTTTAATTCCATGTCACACAGAGGTGCTAGGATTAGAAGCAATTAGAGCTACTCTTTGCTCCCCAAAAGAACTGATTAAGCTGTAACTGTATTCATGTTACTAGCAAATGACTAGGCTGATTGGAGATACAGTGCAAAGGGTGGCACTGATGATCTAGATTTGATATGTCATTGACTGATGTGTTACTACTCTACATATCACAGTAACAGTTCCTTAATCTACCCAGTCACAAAACTTGCCAGTTAAAATTTAAGCCTGTGAAGCACTAAGTGTGGCCAAGAGCTTTCCAGCTTTCAAGCAGACTTAGGAAAGTTCTGTGAATTAATGAACTGAAGAAAAATTGTTCTCAGGAGTGCTCATCGCAACAGTCAATTAGTGTAACCACCACTGCTAACCAACATTTAAGGCTGACACTTCTCATTGCCATTAAAACAGAGCTCAGGAGATTAAGAAGTACATACGCTGCCCTTGGAGACGTAGTTGGAATCATGCATGATGTCTCTAGCCAACCCAAAGTCACAGATCTTCACGATTTTTCCTTGAGCCAGAAGGACATTACGAGCTGCCAAGTCACGGTGTACGCACTGCACGGAGAGAAATTAAGTAGTTCAAGGACGTGATAATTCCAGGAGGGCCACTTCCCCTGCAGAGCCCTCTGAAAACATCCAGTTCTGTTGGCTTTCTGGGCACAGTCTTTACAAGATCTTCTAATGTACAGTCACCAGTCCTGCCCTCTAACAGGGGCATGGAGGCATGAGTCCCCAGAGACAGCAGAGGCTCAAAGTGGGGTTACTGCAGTGGGGAGGATGCCACTCTTTCCCCCTCCACCCATCATGTGCTGGTGATATGTCTGTGCTTCTAAGCACGCTGGCCCGTGGCTGCACAGACCCTCCACCCAGTCTCTACCTAGGTCCCCCACCTTCTCCAGGACCCTGACTCCACAAATGCCACGGGCTACAAAGGAGAAAGAAGATGCTGCTTTGATTTTTCTAATCATGGTGATCTCAATTTCCAGGTGAGTGAGAGAGCTGCCCAAAACCCCAGAAGAATATTATACTGTGTCATGTTTTCAGAATCTAAACTGAAACTCACAGCTGAAGACATTTTGACACTTTCTTACATGTTTTATTTACTTACATTTTTAGAAGCCAAGAATTCCATTCCCCGTGCGACCTGGTAGGTGAAGCTCAGCAAATCCAGTAGGCTGAGGCCCTCCGAACTGTCATCTGAAAGAAGGTTTTTGACTTCTGATTCTATTGAAAAAGAGAGAAAAAAATATGTTTGTGCTGTAGAGTGTGAAAGCAACATCCATTTTCCCCTACCTATCATGATTCTGAGCTGATGACTTTAACAGAGTACCATGACCAAAGGCTTTTTATAATAACTAAACACTTTTAACATCTTCATCAGCCACTCACGCTGCACTGTGTTAAATATAGGGTTTGTTTTTTCTCCTGTCTGCATTTTTTCCACCACAGAATGGCAGAAAAGGGAGAAATTAAAAAGGCCCAACAAAGTGTTATACAAGTTGTTTGCAATACTGAGTGTGTGGTTCAAAAATATTTATTTAGGGGTGGTACCTCTGTCAGGTTTTTGTGCTTTCTTATCCATTTACTGTCGCTGAACACTGTTATGTTTTCCAGAAAGTATTCACTGGGACAAATCCAATACCAGCAAAATGGGTCAGGAATTTTATGGCAACAAATTTATTTTTTTATGAAAGATGTCAGCAAAAAAAAAACAGTCAAAACTTAGTGATTCATTTATCCCTACTGTCCGAGAGCACAATATGAGTGCATTAGTCTGCCCGGTAAATCTGGGACTGGATATGCTTCAGTTCCTAAGGCCTAGGGCCAGAACTGACTGTGCCTATTTTTAAAGCAAAGCATATTTAGTTTCTGAGAACAGGGACAGGGAATGGGATGCATTCATTATCTTCATTACATAATTCAGGAAAGTATTTGGGAGTGTTCTGCATTCGGTAAGTGTCAGCTAATGTGAAATGTAAGTGGAAACAGAGCGATATAAATTACTATTATTATTGTTCATTCCTATTGCTCAAAATCTTGCAGACTACATGACTAATGAAATCATTGCCTCCAAAGACTGTCTATAGCCCTGCTGCAGAACACGTCCCCTCAGCAATTCAGCACAGAAGGAAATTTGCAGCTTCACCCTTCTGCCCCAGGAGCATGCGCTCCTGCCACCAACACTGACAGTCCTACCACCAGCTTTTAGCTTACAGCTGATACTCACACGCTGACAGAACACAGCTGAGTGGTTTACGTCCATATCATAAATGGCAAAAATAAGACACATTTATGCAAAAGTTGTTTAACAGTGCATTCAGAAGGAACAATTCTACATTACCTGACAAAGATTTCTTCTTATATGAAGCTGGTCGATCATACACAGATCTCTGAATATCAGAATATTTAGATCCCTCCTTCCTTTCCAGCATTGGCACGTACTGGGTAGTATCAGCTTGTTTCATGTCCATGTATTCTCCAGTGTTTTCAAATGATAAAATCACATAACTGAAATTAAAAATAAAATAAAATAAAATAAAATAAAATAAAATAAAATAAAATAAAATAAAATAAAATAAAATAAAATAAAATAAAATAAAATAAAATAAAATAAAATAATAGTAATAATACAGTTGTAACAGTTAGTATTGCCCAGTCTTCCCCACCAGATCCTATGCATCTGACAGTTCTTATGGCATACAACTTTATTGCTGTGAAATACAAGGCTGTAAGAGCTGACTTCTTGACAGATAATACATAGGGATCCTGTATTACAACACAGCCATGTATTGCCACACATGCATTACCACATATTACTTATCACGTTACCATGGATTACAGTAGTGAAACAAAAGTGCCTCAAACTTATTCTTTTGTCAACAGTCAGGTATGCAAACATATATTGTCTAACTTCCAAAAATCCCACTGAATTCATCTATTTCTGCCTCAGCTGTTTAGTTCAAGGATTTCCAAAGGATAGATGTAGTTAATTCATTCAGTTTGCATCAAATCCAGTCCAGCTGAGCAACCCCATGCTCAGATTAATGTTTCTGGCTACATTTGGCTACCAAGTTGGTCTATTTGCCTGCATGATTTTTTGAGGGAGTCTCTGACACCTTCTAAATCCTGGCTAATGTTATAACATTGCTTGATTGTTGAAAGTACAATGAAAAGCTTCCTCCACCGTCATCTGGAAAAAGCTATTTGAAATTATTGAGACTAGCTGGGCCTTTGGTAGGTAAAGGAGATACCTGGAGAGCAAACTCTGCCAGGTTGTTTGAAGGGAAGGAGTTTTAGACAGTGGAAATTCCACAAACAAGGAAACAAACCAAGTAGTGGTGCTTTACTTCAAAAACTTGGATGTGTAGAGGCAAAAGAACATCTATAGAGAAAGAAGGAACACTGGACCATGCTTTCTTAATGGAGATGTTCTTTGGTACCTCGGGATCAGGTAGGGAAGAGAGAATGGGTCTTGAGGAGACAGGAGATTGACTGCAATACTCCAGAGACGATGCTGTAACAAGGCAGGTATGAGACTGCTGGGGACTTGTAAGGATGTTAGCTGTTTCTCTAGATCCATATATCTCTCACACTACCTTGGGCACAGCAGAACTTGTTTAAAAGGTTTGCAAAATCTGTACGTTGTGCTCTCCCTTGAGTACATGGAAGGCTCTAAGTTGCTGGTGTCTGTGGAGAACCCACAGCAAATATGAATCTCGGATGCATGTCAGGGAAGCCAAAGAAAAGGTGCTGAAACCTTCCCAGATCTATGAAAACTGATAAATGAAGATCCATTGAGAAGAATTAGGGAGAACACTGAGTCATGGAATGAGAGGAAAGGAATAAGGGTTAGTAATCACATTCCCTTATGTTGCAGGTCATACATTTTTCCCTCTTTTTCCTACCTTCTTGTGCTTTCATCAGCTGGGTTCATCCCAAAGATATCCAAATCTTTCTTGGGCTTCTCTGGGTGGCGGCTCAGGAAGTTGTCCCTGTTCTTGTGCAGATAGTTCACCAAATCACCATAAAAGCAATATTCAGTGATGATGTAAATAGGACCTGATGAAATAAGGCAAATTAATGCATTTGGAGTCTTTCAAAAATGAACGATTTCAAAGACAGCAGAAAATCCATTCTAACATAAAAAGTACTGGGAATTAATGCATTTCAATTTACTAAGTTATGATGTAACTTCTGACAAATAATAAGTAGGTGTATTAAAACTTTCATTTATTTATATTTTATGTTAAAGTCCTTTACTTGACATTGGTGCATTTTTTACAGAGCAGCAAACCTCTGCTGTGTCAGCCAAACTCACCTGATTTTGTACAAGCTCCAAGCAGGTTCACAATATTCAGGTGGGGCCCTAGATGTGTCATTATCTTCAGTTCAGACATGAGCGCCTGTTTTTCACTGGATCTAGCTGTAGCTGTTGAAAGAGCACACCAACCCCTTAGCGAGAACAGTCACCTTCTTCACAATAGCAGCCCATCTTTCTTTGCTTGCCTCAGTAGGACATTTCTCCCATGGTGTCTTGGAGAAGACTGTATACTTTGCTTTACAAGGAGATCTCTTAAGGATTGGAGAAGAGTCATAAATCACTAATAAAGGATTCATTTGATCCATCTCAAGAGCTGACCCAGTCTGTTTGCCCTTTTCCAGGGGTACAGTGGATTGCATGGGTGGCACAGAGGCACTTTACAAGCTGCTCTTTTCAACACAAGAAAGCTCCTCTTGGTTCCTGGGCAAGTTATCGAAACCATCTCTACCCACACTGTAGGTAGATTTGCAGCTTCAGACGTGGAGGAACTATTTATATACAAGCAGCGTTTAAATAACCCCATAGGAACATGCACTGCCTAGCATGGGAAATGAAACGGTGATAACTTACGTTTCAGCATTTTCACAGCTACTTTCATCACCGGTTGAGAACGGCTCAATCCATATGCAGTCCCTTCAACCACTTTTCCAAATGCACCAGAACCAAGGATTCGACCTGAACACAAGGGAAACAATTATTTAATTCACAGCAAAACAGCAATTAGCCTCTTTTCCTGCTGCCGTTCCACTTTGGGCTGTGATTCTTATGTGGAATGAGCACACTCACTTAGCCAGACCACTGGCATTATTATTATCAGCCTTGTTAAGCAGAAAAGGCAAAAGTATTTTTAAAGAAATGTTGTAATTAAGAACAATTCCTAAATGAAAGCAAGCAAGCAAACATCAGGAGCACATCTGTACATGGGCACTTGTAGGAAAGGAGCTCTGAGGAATTTCATTTCATTCAAACTTGTCTCCTAACCTGCTCTGCCACCCTCACTTTACCCTTTCTAAACATTGAACTTCCAATGTCTAAACTGACTTCCTTGCCTCAGTCAGTATCCGACTACAATACAATTGTGCTTTTTACTTCACATCTGAACTGGACTCACTAGCTGTAGTTTCAGGCTGCTATATCAGTGCTGGATACATCTAGCAGCAAGACAGGCTGAGGAGAATCAGCAGCATGTTTAGGAATAGACATGCAGGGCCATCAGTGATCTGAAGGAAGATGAAATACATGTTGATCACATATGAGGGGAAACTCCTCTGAAGTTTAATGTACAAGTGTGCTTCACATGTTTGAATAAATTTTATTGCAAATTTCCAAATGCTATAATGAAACAGCTAATGTTTATACACACTTTACTCTTCCCGCAAATCATTTTAGACCAAAATTTTGGATTATCATATCCTGTCTTCTGTTATGGATATAGTGTGCAGAAGAATTGTATACAGATTGAGCAAGATTTTAGAGAAATATAAACTGCACAAACATGATCCAAAATACTATATTTCATAGCTTCCATATTGGACAGCAAGCTCATTAAGGCAACGTTTATTCAGTGAACAAACACGTATATGAACTCCAGATGACAGGACATTTTAATATTCCCAGTGAGCTTGCCGTTTCATTTCATGTTATTTTTTAACTTCCAACACTGGCAGACTAAGTAGTGGCTTTTACTATGGAGATATATGGCATCTTGTCTTTGACGTTCACTTGCAGTTTGAACTTGCCGCCTTTTACACTTCTGAAGGTGTTATCTGGCATGCAATACCATATGTTTCTGTTATCCTGTGGCTACAGCCCACACTTTTATTGTATACACACTTTTAGAAGAAAGTTTTCGGCCAAAAATAAAATTAACTATCAGCATCATTAACAAGCATGAGAAATGGTTAAAGCATGAGTTACCACTGAAGAACTTCTCCAAGATCATGACAGTGTAGTTTGTCATGCACACAAAAACTGTCCAATTTCTTTTCAAAATTCCTGTGCTCCAAAGGTTATTTTTCCCAGTCAGGATGTGAGAAAGCTTCCCACTAAATTTCAAACTAATTCAAACAACCTGAGTCTGAAATTTGGCCCCTGAAATTTTTCAGCCCAAAGGTCTGGGAGCCACATGGCAGGATGCAGCCCTTCAGAAAGTGATGGCACTCACTGATGGTCCTTGATCTTCTTGTCTTCACAAGCCAATTCCTCCCCAGACCATATTGTCGACTGAGCACGAGACACACATCTCCCTCCCCTGCACCTCAGCTAAGCCTGAGCGCATGTGGAGGCAGTGAGAGCGCTGCTGGAGCAGCAGGGAGCTATTGCTGTTATTTCCCCTTTTCACCCCTTTCCATATACGTCCCATGTGTCTTACACTTGGAACTTGGAGCCAGGTGGGAGCTGACTGCTTACAAGTTGGCAGCATCTGTAATGCAACCAGCTCCATCACTTTCTGGATGCCAAGGCCTGCACTGGAGCCCAAAATTATATCATGGATTTATTTTTTTAGTATAAAGGCATGATGGGGATCTGCCCACTGGAGGAACAGGAATACTTCCCTGCAACAGAGGGACTGTGCAGACAGCAGCAGCTCAAGGCTCCGCAGACTGGTGGAGGAACAGTACTTGGGGGTGAGAGCTAACTTCAGTTCAACCTCTGCACCCACTCACAGAGCTCATCTGCTGAGACCAGTGGAGAGGTGCCATGTTCTGCTCTAGGGGACACGACTACAAAGGTGAAGTCCCAGACACAGCCCTGGGCTCCCCTTTGGCTGAAATTGCACTGGAAGGATCATCTCACCCCAAATTGAACAATTACTTTCTTGGCATATACAAAAAGCCAAAGGACAAGCTTTATAATCTATATCCAGCTTCTAGACTCGTAAGAAACTAGGTACCACATCCCTAAGTGCTGAAAAGCTTGAACCTTAACTTGTTTTTTGCAAGCTGCAAGTGGGGATGGGTCTGATTCTACATGTCAGACCAGCATTCCATTTATTAACTCCCCAGCTTCAAACGGGTGGGCTTTGGGGAAGCAATGGGAGCAACTCTGCAACCTCTACAACCATCCCAAAATCCTGAGATCCAGCAGCACTCAAAGCCCTCTCTTTTAAGGGCCCTGCCCTCTACCATCTCAGGATGTCCTGCAAGGACAGCTTCTCAGCAGTGCCAAGAGAAAACTGGTGCACAAACAGCTCACTGTGTTATCCAATTTCTCATTCTGTTGCTCATCCCCTAGTCCTGTGCTGGCTGCTGGCTGCTTTAAACAGAGCACTACCCATATTGTGGAGCGGGGATCACAAAGGGAAATGTGCAGTGTAACCCAAATTTATCAATTGAAACTCCAGCCAACAAATGTTCAGAGTTGGCATTTAACATAGTTCTGCACTCCAGGCATTACTAGCTCAGGAAAAAAAAAAAAAAAAAGAGAAAAAAAGAGAGAGAGAGAGAGAAAAAAAAATGAATGCCAGCTGGCTTACTCAGCTAGGGCGGGAAGTGCTCATCTGAATGAGCCAAAAAGTTTTTGCATCCTCTTTCAGAGCCTCCCTGAACTAAAGGTGCAATTCCTTTGCTGCCATCTCCCACTTCAATAAGAGAAAACACACAGACCCAGAAACAAAACGGTCCATGTCAGCCGGAGAGGAAGCATTTAATATGGCAAAACGGCCAGCAGGGAAACGTTAACTGTGTCAAGAAGAATGCTTTGCGCAATCCTGTTTGCTAAAAGGACATGTAGCACCCGTGTTTAAAGCGCTGACTGTCGTGAATGTACTTGTAAACAGGAAAGCACTGAAGTAGACTGGTGCTCATGAGTCAGAGGAAGACAAAGTCACAGTGGTGGTCTATTAACTCAGATCTGACAAATCCTATTTGGGCATATAATTAAAGTCGGGGCTGTTATAAAATAATTCCATTAAATATCCACCCTCGCTAAGTTTTCAATTAGCAAGATGAATTTAATTAAAGGATATCATTCCTGAACCAGAAATTTTTTGTGCCTCTTCTTTCAAGAATTAGTATCAATTCTTTACCCACAGTGGGGGTAGAAGAACTACACTGGGGAATGCGTTCCTTGAACAGTATCAAACAAACAAAAAAAAAAAACACCTTTCAGTTTTCTTCTGAATTTTTGTATACAGCTTGGTGCACTGATACATCCAAGAAAGGGATGTCTTGTGCATTTAAAGCAGTACCTGGACAGAATATTAAAGTTGTTTATAATCACTACAATTTCAACTGATATAAATGACAAATTGGGCCAGCCCTGAAGAAGTAATTGCTAATTGAATTCTGTATGAATGCCAATGCAGGGAAAACACAGCAAGAAAGCAAAGGGGGAAGGAAGAAGGGCAGTAGCCACAAAAATAAATTACTCAGTTACTCAGCAATGATATATGCACATCGTGGATTAATAATTTGAAAAATATTTTAATAAAACTACATAACTACTTGCAGGTTTCCCTTGGCCTCTCCACATAAATATATAAATGTCTTGCAAATTAAAACTGCTGATTTGCTCCTTGTGAATGCCTTAGCAGAAGTGACTGTTGGAACTGGAATTTAATGCTGGTGGGGGCCAATTAAGCCACATTGAGGTGGGCATTGCACACAGAACATTCAGAGCTGAAATGAAGGCGTGGGAGACACTAACATGAGTTGCTTGAGGCTAACACCACTGCAGGAGAAGAGGATGTGGAAGGAGAATTAAAGAGAGCACGTAAAGAAAGAGTTCATGGCCGTGAATTACATCACAAATGCTGGTATTAGAGACCTTAAAGTTGTCCTTAATTGTCCTTTTCCCAGGAGAAGGACTGGGTTAGCCCCATAGAGGAAACTTACCAAGCACTAACCCGTCTCGAGGAAACTCCCATCTGGAGTCATAAGGCAGTTGCATGGGGTCCACATAAATGTACTCATGTCCGTCGGGGCTGATAGACTCAATGACTCTCCATCTTATCTCATACCTTGGCTTCTGCAGAACATATTGAAGGCAAAACCAATCATTAGTCCTGTGCCTGACTTGAGATCAAAACCCAGCAGGGCTCAGCATTCGAAGTGAAATATTTCTTTCTAGGTTACCTGTTTCCAGATGATGACCAGAACAATCAGTGAAATTATCACAATCACTAGCAGTACTAGGACTGCAGCAGCCACCGTCAGTTCTGATCGCAAGGCTGTGGAGTAACAAAACAGACCATATTTTCCTCCTGAGACATGAGGAACATGACACATGCACAAGACAACCATCTCCCGCACCGCCACAGTTCCCATGTCCTGCAGATGTGGCAGGAGCGCTCCCTGGGGCTGGTGACTGTAAAGCCTTTCCAAGCCCAGAGCTACACTGCCTTCCTGTTTCAAGACCAAATGTGAAGATTGTCTGGAATAACATCCCATAACCAGTGGTAATAAAATGATTAAATGAATCGCAGAACCACGTAATAAGTGAAAAACAGATGCACCATAAAGACCTGTAAAATGCCTCATCCTCAGATGTCCCAGGGTGAATAAAATCTATTTTCATTTATCTTTATTTGCAGTCATTTATGTTTTTATCTATTAAGCATTTTTCCAAACTGAACTGATGTGTGTTAAAGAGAGTTCAGACTGGCTGCTGTAATCTCTCAAAAGGACAAAGCAAACTCACTGGGAGCCACAAGTTTCAGTTCCCGTGTAACAGCACCGAGGTCATTTCTTGCCACGCATCGCACAGCCAGGGTTTCCTCTACTTTCTGGAAGGTCACCTGGCTTTCCACCATGTTCTTCTCATCCAGATGGGCTTCCATGTGTATATCGGAGATATTGTTAGTCAGAAGAGTCCATGAAGTGTCATTGCTGCATCTGCAGAGAAGAGTAACAGTGGAAACGGGGGCTGGGCGTAGGTGTGGATAAAGAAGAGCGAACACAACAGGAATCACCTTTCCCTATAATCTTCTTCTGGCAATGATCATTTTAAAGACCAGAAGTACTTAAGACCACCTCAGTGAAAAGCCTGCATCTTTCCTCCATCAGAATAATTGGCCTTCTGATCCTCATTACTGCTGCCACTTTGAAGGCCTGATAATGCAGCCCAGCAGGTCCGGTGTAGATAGATCCTGGTGCTGCTAAGTATCATGCATAGTTATAGTAGTGGATGGATTTCTACTTCTCCCCGAATCCTTCATGGCTTACAAGGCTTCTTGGGCAGGGCTGAGAGGACAACCATCCCACGAGGCAGGAGGAGACTTTACCACAAGGAGAGCAGAGCACAGCTGGGCTGTGCCCAGTGCTCCTAGCCTCCTTCCATGTGTGGTCTCCTTATGCCTGGTGTACAACCTCCCAGGAACAGCCTGGGCGGAACAACACTTATTGAACACAAAGCTTTTATCAGAGCTAATTCAAGGCATCACGTATTCTCCTACAGGATATGATCACTAGGAAAGATATGGACAACCTGTCAAAATATAAGCAATATGCTTCTGAAAAGATAAATCAGATTTATAGCTTACTGGGCCTTGATGAGGAAAGTGTGGTATAGTAACTAGCAATGTTAAGCTAGTCAGCGAGAAAAACAGACATATTTTAGATCACAAAGCACCCCTTCTTACTTTTTAATGTCCTTGCAAACCAGCCATTCCACATCAGGAAGTGGGGTCCCCTCTGCCAAGCACCTCACTGTCTGTCCCCCTGCAGAGCCGTGGTGGTCATCCACAAGGTCTAAGATCAAGGCTGGAACTAGAAAGGAGTCATGAGTTTGTTAAAATATTAAGCAAGGTCTAGAAAACAGTTTAAAATCTCAAATAAAGCAGGACAGGTATTATTTAGCCAACAGTTTACTGGCAGCTAGAGACTAGGACTTGGCCAGGAGTTCCTTGTCTCCTGCAGAGCAGAAGGGATCCTATGCTAAAGCCACGAAAAGGAAGTGCAGCGGGTATGCCACGTCCTCATGTCATGCTAAATGAGCTATCGTCCCTGCTGTCAGCTGGAATAACTTAGGAGGGAGGATAAAGTTTCTTTCTGGCACAATGCCAGTGCAGAAGTCAAAGCCAGGATCAGTGTACAAGAGCTCCAAGGACTCGGCATGCACGCACTCCTCTGGACACCCTAATTCATGCTTTTCTTATCTCAATAGTCCAGGCAATCCAGTGCTCAGTTTTGACCCTGTGTGTAAGTGGATCAAATCTTTGCTGTGGGTCACCAGTTGCGGTAAGCTAGGTTTTGGGACTCCTTACCTTGTATTAGCAATGAGAAGGTGTATCTTTTAATCTCATCTTCATTTTCAGCAACCAGAGTATAATATCCACTATCTTCTTCCTTCGCCCGGATCAATTTTAGTATACTTTGAAACCTGCAGAAATGGGAGGTGTGGTTTGTAATTTTCTGTTTATATTTTGTTTGTATTTTTAAAGGAAGCATAAAAAAAAAATCTGCTTCTATGCAACATGTAATCTGGGTATGTGGAGATTATAATGTGCTGACATTTGGCATGTCTAGCATGCCTTTGCACTAAAATCATTTTTCAAACAACAAATATCTACCAAAATACAACTGAGTAACATGTGGACATTATTATATTCTACATGGCTCTGACAAAGACTCTGATGTTATTGGAAGTAGCTAGAGATTACTGGAGTGAAGATTTCCTGGAGGGACTGAAGAGGGCGAGTGCCCAGAAACCAAGGTTTGTATGTTTTGGAGATGTTAATGTTATCAAGGGAACAAAAAAAGGCAGACTAGGCATCACCCTTTAGAGTAGATAACAAAGGCTTTTTAAACATTACTTTAGAAGAAGCAACAAAATGAAGTAGATAGAGCAGGAGTAGTTCTCAAGTTTCTAGGGGAGATGGCAAAGTAAGATTCATGAGAGTATTTTTACCTTGTTTCCTGGACTCTGCTTGAACTAGTAACAATTTCAGTAAGGTTTTCAATCAGAGTCACATTATCCTTCAACCAGTACATTTTTGGAGCTGGGTACGCCTGCACATCTACGACAAAATTTTTGACTTCATGTAGATTGACAGCTTCCAAAGGGCTGAACTGAGGCTCTAGATGAATGAACCCTTTGTCTGCAAATGAAAAAGCCATGCGTGAACAATGCTGTGCAGCATTTTTCAAGAGTAGTGTTTTTGAACACATTAATAATTTTTGGACACTGAAATCAGACTATACCATGAACTGTAATGACTACTTTCTTATTTTCCTTAACCTCCTTGGTTGCATGCCGAGCAGTACATTCATAATCCCCTGTGTCTTTCACTGATGCCTCAGGAATGGTCAAGGTGTAAACCAGCTTCTGCGATGGGACTTTGATATCATCAAGTTTTATCACACCTTTTTCTTTCTGTAGTTTGGAGAAGGAAAAAAAAACCTTACTTAAGTAACTAAGCTGAAAGTAGACCATTGAGGATTTATGATGCCACTGGAATGAGAGTAACCATCTAAACCCTGTATGGCAGAAGACTTGTTTATTCAGTTAAGGATATATTTTCAAGCCACAGGCACAAAAGATGTGTCTATAAAAATACATCCTTCTGGGGGCAGTCACAGAAGGGTGAGGAGATTTAGAGCTCATATTTTGTTCACTTGAAACAAAATGCCATTCAAAACTTGGGTAAGCAGTCTGAAAGTGCATTTCACTGCTTCACCTTCTCCTCAGACAGAAAACCTCTGGGGTTTTATTTTGAATTTTCTTTGTTTAGTTCCCATGAAGTTTAGGGTGAATTTTTATCCCCTACACCAAACAAAAAGTAACTGGTTACTACATGATTTGTTCTGTGTGCTCTAAAACAAGAATAATTTATCAGCAAGGAGAAGACTCTTGCAAAAGTAAGGATGGTGAGAATGGTCAACCATGTTATAAGAAGCTGGAATAAAAAATACGTTGGAGATAGTTTGGAAAGATGGCATATAGCAGGGGCTTTAATGCATAAAATGGAAAATAGAACAAAATCTCAAATCATTTTTTCTCTTGGGGTCTTAATTTACTTAAATAAAAGCTGCAATATGGGGTCACAATTGGGCAGTCATTTAACTACTCCATGCCCTCAGTTACCAGGCATTTTAGATGGGATATTCTGAAATTTTGTTTTGTCAGGATGCTAACCTATTTTCACTGATTTTTATTTTTTATTTTTTTTATTTTTTTTTTACTGCAGAAGGATGTTATGCAGGTTTGAAAAGTTCTAAGGTTCTCTGAAAGTTTTAAGGTTTTCTTACAACTTTTTTTTTTCTTATATGTTCTTTTTTTTTTTTTGCTTTGATGTTCTCATTAGTGAGTAATTATATTGACTGCAAGAGTCACTTTAATTTACACCTGCACATCTAGGAACAACTAAGACTCTGAACCTCATTCTCCATCATCCTTTATTATACCCAAGAAGCCAGGGTTTGAGAGCCATCTTTGAGGTTCATACCCTCAGCAGTAGCACTATGCACAGATGTCCAACACATTCCTAGATCTTTCTATTTCCACAGCATTTCTTTTTTTGAACTGGCACAAGACCTGAGAGGCAGCATTCCTCCCTCAGTGCATGGACTCCCAGTCACACCTCACCTTCCTCTCATGCTTTGCATACTTACTAACAACAAAGTCTAACTTTTGGTACTGACTTTCTTTTGTGCTACCTTAGAAGAAAAAGAAATTACTTTGGTTTCTCTCCTCAGCTGTCCTCATTCAGAGAAGAGATGAATATTTCACAACCCCACCTTCTTCCCCAACAAATAACTACAAACATGCAGAATGAGAAAAAGAGAGAGACATTTACCACTTTCCCAGGATAATTCCACTGTAAATTAACCACCTCGTTGTCAAAGACCACACAAGTTACTACGATGGTCTCGCCTGTTTTGTAGACAGTTTTAAGAGCTTCAATTTCAACTGGCAGCTGTGAAGTAGCTAAAGAGAGAGAGAGAAAGAGAGAGAAAGAATACAGATTTAGTTTAAAAGTGTATGCGATTTTCACATTGTCTAATTTCAGGGGGAGATTTCTATTTCACTTCCTCTGTTGAGGAATTACCTGGAAAATTCAGTGAAAGTACTGCTGATTTATACTGATGTAAACATTATGTATTTAAAAGATGAAGTGTGCAGGCGTTGTGTTTAATCAATTCAATTAAGAAAAGAACCAAGCATAAAATTTCAATTAACAGTTCCTATCTCAAATGCCCCTATGAGATATTTTACTCACTGCACTTGGGATAAAAGTAATTATCCATTTTGCTAATCAGTGGCTGTCTTTGAAAATCCACTACTGGTCAATACAACCTTGTTCTCAAAATACTTGAATTGTGTTGTTTTTTCCAACTAACCAAAGTTCTATCATTTGAGTCCACTGGGGAACACCAGGCTTTTAAGTTCTGTTTCAACAAACAGGATGAAAACAAATGGATTACAAAAGACTTTTGCAATCATTTGAGAGAGGAGGTAAAGTTAAGGGCATTTTATTCTCATCAAAATTGTATACAAGGTAGTTTGCTAGGCAAATTAGCAACTAAGTGACTAGTAATATTGCCACAGGATCAAGGAGCTCATCATTGGGGTAATATCTGTAATATCATGGGGTATAACCCCATGATGCTGGTGCTAATATGACTCTACAGTGTGAGAAAAGAACTGGGCTGCACATTACTGTTTTTTTTTTTTAATTATTATTATTAATGAAAATAAATAAATACCTCTTAAAATATAGATGAGGAACACATCAGACTTGAACTCCACGCCTTTAACCATTGTTTTGCATGTGTATGATCCCGCAGGGAAGTTTCCTATGAAACCTCGTTTGTTGTCATAGGCAGCATAGACAGCCTTGTCTAAACTGTTAATTAAAGTCACTTGAGCATTTGGGTCACTTGTCCGACATGGGATAGTGGTGGAATCACCTTCTTCTACTAGGATGAACTGGTCTTCTGGTATAGACGGAACAAAAGGCACATCTGGGTCTGTAAAAAACAAGAGGTACATTTATACTACCTTGTTTGTAGGAAGTCCATATGCAAGAACTGGTTATCAATGACCACCTATAGGTCTTAACTGAAATCAGTACAGTTCAGGACTCCGGTTGTTCAGAGACTGCGGGTGAGGCATGCTAACAGCATCTCAGTTTTGCTTTCTGGTGTGTCATGTAGTGAGACATTTGACCTAAGCACAAAAGAGTAAAGGTCTCGGGCTCCTTCCTGAAAAATCAGGATGCAGAATTGGAAATGCAAAGGACTCCAAGAGAAAAAAAAGTTAATTATTATTCTTCCCATTAGACCTGGTTCTGATATATTCCTACAGTTAGGGCAAAAGGCTATTAAGTGACACAAAGCATGAAAAATAACTAATGGGTATGAGAACATTTATGCAGTTTCTGGGGATTAAATTAAACATGACTTCTCTTTCTCTGTCATAAACAACTCTATCAAAACATATATACAGCGATGAATCTGGACTTACACATCTAATTTTTAGGAAAAAAGATTTTGTGCTCAAGTGTAACTTTCACTGCAATAAAAAGAACTGTAATAAAAATAAAGTAAAATTAATGTATCAACAATATTTTATTGGAATGAATCACTCATCTTTTTCAGTTGGATTTTTTTCCTTCTGTAATAGTAGCTGCCCCATAACCAACACACAAAGAAAAGAAAAAAGAAAAAAAAAAAAAAAAGAAAAAAAAACTCTTAATAGCAAAAAGTAGAAATAAATTTTGGTGTTGCTTATGGCTAACACCATTAAAGCCACATTTCATCCAAAATAATTCAGGATACTTATCTTTGTGCATATCTAACATGTCCAACATTGCAGTTATGAGACATAGTTAATTATGGTCATAGCATGTGGTTTCCAGACTATGGTATTTGACCATAAAAAAGCAAACAAACACCTGGTAGTTTTAGTTCTTCAAAGTCAACAAAATGCTTGCCAACTTTCCTATCCAGCCAATCCAAAGTCTGAGTTCAAAACATAATTGCATAACATATCAAACATAAAAAGCAAAGCCCTTAAATTATCTACACTTGGCCATTCAGAATAAACAAATAATCTCTGCTAGCCTGAAGCTTCTGTGCAAAGCTTTATAATGAAATTTAATAAATAGCAATACAAATCCCTCCAACAATAGAATTTATGCTGCACTGGCAGGCTCTTTGTAGCAATAGTCCAAACACAGCCCTCTATCCCAAACACACTGCCAACTCCATGTATTCATTTTCTCGATGTAATTTAAAACAGAAATGGGATTCACCTAGTTTGGTTTTCTCTGTGCTTTTAGTGAAACTGGGATATTGCGTGAAGTCTCAGAGTAACCCTCCTTGGCCAAAGTGGGTTGCTGCCACCCATTGCCCTCCTAATTCATTGCAGGAAAAACAATTGTAAAGACAAAATTTATAGTGGAAACAGAAACATTCTCTATAATTTGGAGAAAAGGATATGTTTCTGCATTTATGACATCCTAATGTTTACTGAGTGGAAAAAATTACAGGGTGTCTCTGCTTTGCAAATGTGGTAGGCTGAAATCTAGAGGCATTTCAAAATCAAAACAAAATGCCCACTTCTTGAAGAAATCTTCCGTCTTTTGCCCTTCTATTCTTTTACTGCACGAGTTATAAGCACACTTAACAGCAAGAAAATCTTTTGGTGATTTGGCTAAAGCTGGTTGGAAATTGAGATACATGTGCCAAACCCCGCAGCCTCTGCTGAAACCTCTTAGTGCTTCAAGAATGAATACAAATGCATTAAGTTTGTTGTGGGAAATGTAGAGAAAGTCTTGGAAGAATCGCTGCACTTGAATCACACATCATGAACTGCAAAGAATTAATAACACTGTAAAATAGCCTTTAAAAAAGCCTCATTAGTCCTTCCTGCCCTTTTCCCCTTCCACAATCCTCCTTGCAGTTTCAGACATCATCTCCTTCACAATTTATTTTAGTTTTGCAGGATGATTTACAATCCCTTCTTTTCTCCTTCATTTCCTGCTCAGACTATTTACTGCAAATGTCATGGCTTGGTCTTCTCTGGCCCTGCTGTTCTGCCACTTATCCTCTGAACACCAAGGAAACATCCAGACAGCACTTTGCCAACGCAGCCAGCTGTGGCTCAGTCTGTGGTGCCTATTTCAGCCACAGAAAAATAAATAAATAAATAAATAAATAACTTGATGGATAACATGGGAATCCTTTAAAGGAATTGTCAGCCAGAACAAGGGGGTGGGAGGGCAAAGCTGGTGATAGGAACTTCTGAAGAGAAGGGATATCATTTCTTCTGTGTCCAGCACATTTTCCACCACTACAGAGAAAGGTGGCACGGGGACTGGGAAGGCTGTGTTTGCTTTGAAAATTATAGGGCACTGCAAGAAATGCTGTGTAGAAACACCATATTTTTAATCTTGCCTCAGACTGGTCAGCAGTAGCATTTCTCATTTCATCCTCCCTTGTAACAACTCCTTGTAACAGGACAACTCTGCTGCTTCCTGGGCCCTCTGCATATGTGAGCTTTTCCCCATTCTCTTTAAATCAGGTTAAAAACAAGACCTGGCCTTCCCCACCTGGCGACTGCTTTAGTGTCAGATGTGGCACTGGTTTGGGCAACACATGTCCCAAAATGCAGTCACCTCGGAAAGTGGGTCAGTCACCCTGTGGCACCCCCGCTTACCAGGCACATAGATGTAGATGTTCCTCCCCTCCACTTCCCCATCCTCCACTTGCGTGTGGTTGTAATAGCAAACATACAGGCCCGTGTGAGCGGCTGAGGCATTTCCTACTTCCAGCACTGTCACGAAGAGGCCACTGTTGTTCTCTTCATGTCTGATGTCTATCCTGTGGCTTCCCTCGGTCACTGGGTACTGCCAGCTCACTTCGCTGTCTCCAGAGCATTTGAGTGTGAAATTGGAATTGAGCTGTACAACCATTTCATTTCTGTTGGGAACAATAGTCGGCAGAGGAAGCTGGCAAAATGTTAGGAGCGGGCCTGGAAAAAGACACAAATAAAGAGCACATGAACACACAGCCCCTCCTCAGCACAGGGATGGGAGAGGGTGCAGAGTGGATGAAGAGCAGGCATCTTTATGGCCATTTCAGATGTGCTGACATCCCAGGAAATTTACCCTTGTTAAAAGCCAGAGCTGTTCCCTGTGGTGGGCAAATGGCCTCCCTTTGAAATGCTAAGCAGAGGAGTGTTTGCTCGCTGAGCCCTGTTTGACAACTCCAGAGGTGAAAGACAGAGGTGAAGTTAGGGATGGCTCCCAATCCACACCTCAGCTTCGCAGCCCCAAGTCCCAGCCCCAGTCCCTGGCTCCCAGTTCATGGGTACCCTACAAGCCGCGCTGCAGGTCCTTGCAGCAATGGTCAGGAAATCAGCAGGCCCATCAATTTTCAAGGAAGCCCACCGCTGAAAGTTGGAAAACACTTCCCAAGGCCAACACCTGCACTTTACATCTGGCTTCTATTTCGGCAAAGGGCCGGGGAAGGGGCCTACATCCAAAATTTGTGCATTGGGTCTACCTCTGGCCAAAATGTACAGAAAGTTTATAGCCAAATAAAACCGTAATTCACTGAACTAGATGTTGTAGATGGCACCAGTTTTCAGATGCAATCTACATTTATGGGGTCAGATTTGCAAGCCTAGGTAATTTGTAGGTGGGCTGGTGCAGGTCCAAGTCCCAGAAAGAAAATGAGAGGGCCCACACCCTAAGCTCCTGAAGAAGAAAATGGGGAATTCACCAGGAAAACAGTGTGAAAGTGGGCCCTGCACGATGAAACAGCAGTAGGAGCCCAGACTTTCTTTGAAACCAGTTTCTCACGTCTGCACGTGTTATCTCAGCCTGCAGGGCCCTTTCTATATTTGGCAGCCCTGTGGCAAACCCTGCCCTCCCCTCCCAGCGCCATTCGCTCTGCAGATGTGGGCAGCCCGGCGAGTGTGGTTATGTGGTGGGAAGGGGGAGGATGCTGGAGCCCACACAGGCAGCCCGGCTTGCTCCATGCTGCTGGAGGTGCTCCAGCGTGCCAAGGGTGGGACAGCTGTAGGTAGACCTTGTCTTGGCCTACCAAAGGGGAGGACAGAAAAAACAGAGGCTGGAGACAGCAGGCCAACCATTTGTTATTGTGGACACAACAAAAGGAAACTTAAATACAGGTTTTTGAAGGAGCAGGGATGGGGAGGCTTAGAGGACTGAGGAATATTACCTGTAAGGAAACATCCCAGGATCAAGTATGTCCTTGGGGAAGTGCCCATCGCTACCGACAACTGAAACAGAAAGAGGGCAACACGGAGCCAGTTAATAAGCTGACAACAGATACAAGAGCTCACAGGACCACTCTCCAACAGTGCCCTTTGCTTGCACCCTGCCGAGGGCAGGAGTACCCCCAGGACCCCATCTCACACCCTCATCCTGGTGAGACACCCACCCACACCACCCACATGGCACGTGAAGCCGCAGGCAGACCACCAGCACGGGGAACACAGCCAAAGGTCCACAACCTCTTCTCCTCGCTAAGTTCTGGCCCACCCAGCTTTTGAATTTTGGAAGTTACGCAGAGCACAAAGCTGGCACTTGCAGCAAAGAGCCTGCAAACAGCCCTGGTGCCCACTGAAGCACCCAGGACTGAGCCCATGCTCCTACTTGGATGCTGTATTGAAGTCAGTGGGGATGCAATGGCTATATGCAGTAAGTTCTGACCTTTTAGTGGCTTGCAGCATTTTTTTATTTTTTTTTTTTGGGGGGGGGGAGAAACAGCATATTTAAAAGCTACTTTTATTATACATCACACAATTGTGAGTGATATTTTTGTTTTGCCATTGTACGTATGTATATATATAGCTTACTGAGCACAATACAATACAATAGTGTTTATTGCTTATTTAGCAAGAATTCCCTTGATCAAGAGACATGATATTTAAAACATATGCTGAAATTTTCTAATGGAATAAATACATGACAAACTGTAGGCCAGCCATGCTATTCACTGAGCGCCTCTTCTCTCCAACAGTGTGAAAATCATAGGCTATTTGTGATAATTTAAGCTTTCAAACAAATAATCAGAAGGCATCAGTTGTGAAGAGGCAACAATGGCGATAAACAACTCTGAATCTTTATGCTATCTAATCACATTTCTACTTAAACCCCTCAAGCAGCCTGCTAGGTAATTTCCAAAAGAGGAGCTCCTACAACCTCTGCTCCCATTGAGATCAATGGACATTTTTTGTTGACTTTAATAGCAACTGGATTTGGCCCAGAGCCAACATAGACTAAAAAAGGACCATACAGAAGAACCCGTAATCTGAAACACAGGCTAAAGAGTAAAATAAAGAATGATGTGCCAAAACAGAGACTAGTTTTTCAAAGGTTCTGGAGAATTTCTATTCACTCTCTGCTCCTGATTCCGAGATAGGAAAGCACGTAGGTGCATCCAGTTATGAAGACTATGCCGATGCCATATGGGAGCTAAATGATTACAACATGCCATGGGGTGCTTCTGAACCCGTCCCTCTGTCCTCCTGCGACATGTGGAACAGACGGTGCTCCTTTGCAAAGCAAAAAGTATTTGATACTCCAATCAAACAAAAGGTCTCAGAAGCAGGATTAGGAGACTTACAAACTACCAGCCCCAAAACTTGTACAAACAACCTCGGAAATTCAGCTGACAACTTTCCAGCAGAGACAAACCATTTCGCCTGATTCTTCAATTAGCAATAATTGCCACGTGTTTATGTATCTGTCTCCTGTTGATAACAGACTCTCAGACATCAAAGAAGTCCATTTGTTTCAGCCTCCTTATTCATTTTTATCACATTTATATCCTGCAATATTTTTTCTGATAAAGTGACCCACACTGTGTATCTTTAAAGAATTCCCATCATCTGAATCCTAAGCTCCCAAGATCCACAAGACAATGTTACCCCACTGCCCACCAAATTTCTTTCAGCCTTTTCCATTTGAAAATAGGGTCTCTACCCCTACTGTGTTGTTTTCCAGACTATTCAATGCAAGTGATGCAACACAAAGAGAAAACACAAAGCTAATATCTTTTACACACCAGACTGCAGAAGCTCTGCTGAAGCGAACTTACACTGCTGCAAAACTGTGTGAGGACTGAAGCCTGGTAAATAAACTGATGTAAATAGAGGTGATGGCATTTCCAAAGTGGTATTTGGAATTTGTTGCCTTATTTGGGCTGCCATAGCAATCAGTAAGAACTGAGTGCCTCAGTCTACCCTTGCAGTTTAAAAAATCACAAGGATTTTCTAAACCTGCATTTCCCAACTGGCTACTCTTTCAGACTCCATAGCTTTGATCTTTCCTCAATGACCTGTTAATCTCAGCAAGACCCAGAGCAACATTTACGCACTGTGAAAAACAGAATAATGTACTAAGGACTCATCATCATTCATACTCAAAATCTGTTTGAACTGGATTTAATTACATCATGCATCTGACTTTGGCATGCTGGAGTCAAGGTTTAACACAGAATTTAACACCTCTGTTCTGGGCAAAAGACAGTTTACTCATTCCCAAAACACCAAGCGTTTGCTGTTTATTTACCATCACTTTTTTTTTTTTTTTTTTTTAATACACTTATTTTGCTTTTTAACCTTCTTTGTGGCAGAGGAGCACTCTTTGTCCTAAAACACCCACATCTCAGCCCTGAATAAATACAGCAGGTTCAGTTTCTAGCATCACTACATTAAACCGAAAATTGGTGTAACCTTTGTGAAGCCAGTAGCTTTATGCAAGTATTGGTAGCACTCATACAACGTAAGTTGGAGCCAACCTTAATTCCTTGCATACCTTGAACAGTGCTAGTTAAAATAGAAACATGGGAGTGCATAGTGAAAGCTAAATGATGCCACAGGGGTGTTGCCAAACTCTCTGCAGTGGAGGTTGATTGCCCAGGGTAAAACAATCATCACATCTGCTCTAATCACTAGGTTTTGAAAGGAACTGACTGAAAATTTGGTATCTCTGTTGTGTGCTTTAATGATAAAAAAAATCAGGAAAAGAACATCAGAAGAACTTTTATCAGCAAGGAGCCAATCTTCCAAACACTCACTGCCAAGCGTTGGCTTCCAACCAAGAGGGGTTTCATTGACTGCAAAGCAGAAGAGACAAAGTAAAATCAATATCCAAAAAGCTGATGGAAATGTGTGTTTAGAAGATATTCCTAGGCGATTGCATGACCTAGACAGAAAGCATGGTGGCGGGGTAGAAAGAGCCATCCGTATATGTTTTTCATACTGCTGTAAATCAAACAAAGAACTCTTTCAAGATAGAAAACCGTCCCATCTACCAGCAGCCCGGAGACTGACAAACTCGTTTCCTGCCAGCTAAGTAGTCACTGCACTTCATGCTCTTGGCCACAGGATGGCAATGTTGATCCACAGCAATGAGCCAGCTCTCTTGTCCAGCAGAAGGAAAGGCTGGTCTCCAGCGCGGCAGCTGGAAACTAAGCTAGGTCTCCTAAATCAACTTAAAATTAAATTTCTTATGTCTTAACTTCATGCGAATTTTCTGGGTTTTCTTCTTTGGAGAACAAAAAAAAAATTAAAAAAGTTCCTATTGCTCTGTATTTATATAAATTATACGATAGTAGATGGATTGCAAATCTTGGCACGTAATGATGTGATTATCCTTGTTATGAGAGGGCTGGATAATTTCAGTGGAGGTTTTGTCTGAGTGGCAATCCGTCCTTCTGGGAAAGCTGATCTTTTTCAGCAAGAGCAAAGGCTAGCCCAAGACAGAGAACAACTTTTCTTCGTTGTGGTACATGTCACCGGTTGAATGCAAAGGTTCAGTCAGGATCTCCTGAAACATTTCTTGGTTTGCAGTTCCCAAATTACAAACTCAGTTCTCCACAAGAACAAAGTAAACAGGAGAGCATCTGATGGTTTCGCTGGGGAAAGGCACAAGTGACACAAGAAAATTTCTTCTTTGAAAAGTCCAGCATAAATGTTCTCCTAAAGAGTGGTTTGTTCCATGTCCCTTTGAGAGTTTTTGCATCTAGCATAGCCTGTGCATCTCTTCTGGGCTGTGCAGGAATAACTACGCAGTAAGCTGAGTCTGTTTGGGGCTCCTGCAGCGGCTTCAGGCTCTGCAGGACACCTAGTGATGGCTGCCACAAGTCCGCCTTCCAGTCAGCTCCAATTCTTCAGCCTAAGCCATCAGGACAGACCATAGGACTAGGAAACAGAGGTAGAGGGCAATTTACAAAGTCTAAATTTACTTAAAGGACTTTCAGGTCTATCCCAGCAGACAGACAACACAACGGGTACTTCCAAGGGTACATCTCACTTAGGTTCTCAGGATCAGGTCAGGAACTTCAGAGAACACCTCAAATCCCAACTTAGGTGTTCAGAAGTGGTGGATGGAAAAAAACACTCCATTTCTGTTGACCGCAGGAGCTAGGAAGCTCAGCCATTGCAATCTGTTCCCTTGGGTGTCTACGTGAAGCTTTATTGACTTGAAAGAGATGAGTCAAGCAGGAGAGCAAGGCAAGAGGGAGAGAAAGGATCACTTGCTTACTTGCTTCCTTCTTTTAAATTATCAACAATTCTTGCCAGCACCAAAAAAATGACCTCTCAGAAATCATTCTAGTTTTTAAAACGAGTGAAGCAAACATGTTCTAACAGAATTTTCAGCATTCACAGGCAAGGGTAACACCACTGCAGCCATCATGATGTAAGGATACAAGCGAGGTGAAATTTCTATAGGGTTATCCATTTCACCCCTTTTCAGACCAATTGCTGATGTTGGAAATAGCCAACAGTAGGTCGGTTACAAAAAAAAATAAAGGATATGCAAGTCTTTTCTCTCTATATGAATTGGACTCAAATCCTAGCTTGATACTGCAGTACTGCGGAGAGGTATTTTATTAAAATATTTATTACTTCCTGCTTTCTTGAAACCTAATACCTATGTATTTGTCTCCCAGCCCCATGAAGATCCCCCATACATCAAGGAGCAAATAAAAGCAGGGATGCCCATTGCAGTCCTGCTGGCACACCTTCTGCTGTCCCCGCCTGGGGAGTACCAGAACAAGGGGGCTCATTTCTAGGCAGCGGGAGACCGCCTGCAGGCTGGGAGAGCTGCTTTGCTTGCAGACTCCTATGTCCCAGTGCTTTGTGCGGTCTCATTTTTCTTCAAACTTTTTTTTTTCCCCCAAGCTTTGAGGTTGGCTAAACTGCTGTTTAGCCGAGGGCTTCACAATGCTCTTTGTTAAGTGGAAACTGAAAATGAAGAGCCTTGCTGCGAGATCTTCCTCTATCTCTTCTAGAAGTAAAAGGCAGATATCCACAGCTCAGAGTTTGAGCCGCTGATGGTGGAGGGACCTTTGACGCCTCTCTCCTTGCTTTGATCCTGTCTCTGGCCCCGTCCGGGAACACTGAGTTAATGCAGCCTAGCTGGGCCCCCGGCTGGGCCCTGCCCCAGCCCTGGGAGATGCTGAGGGCAGCACCCCCGGCATCCCCCTGCTGGCTGCCCCCGCCTCAGCTCTTCCCCAGGCAGCAAAAACCAGCGGGGGAGCGTTAGCGAAAGGAGGCACAGCGGGGACCCCGTCGGGGATGCAGTGGGGACCCCATAACCAGACGGGGCGTGGGTGGGGATGGAGCGGGAGCCACTCTCCAGCCCCCATCTTTGGGGTTTTCCTCCCTGCTGCAGGATGCCTGAGTGGGTGGCCCCCAGGGAGAAGGAAGAGGGGCGACCCCGAAGCCCCCCCCCAGCTCGGTTTACGTCTGTTAGAAGCGCTGCGGATCAGAGGCTGCCCGGGACACCGAGCAAACCTAGCAGAGACGGCAGCTCCCAGCCACTCCGCTGTTTGTCTAGGAAACAATAGAAAAGCCTTTGCCAAACTGGAGCATTTTTTTTTAAACGCGAGGTAACCAGAAAAAAAAAAAAAAAAAAAAAAAAGCGGGATGGGAGGGGATGGGGCAAAGCAAAGCCATGTTTCTCTCCAGGGCTGCTCCCCGACGTGAGCTCCGGGCTTCTTCTCCTGCCCGCTCCTCCGGGAGAGGCACGGAGCGCTCTGTGCCCTCCGAGGGGGCGGCCACCCGCGGGGGGACAGGAGCTGTGCCCCATCCGGGGCTGTGACAGCGACGTGCCCGCAGCCCCGGGGACGGTTCCGTCTGTCCCAAATACCCTGGGCGTGTGGTTTCGGGTCCCGGAGGCTCGCCGGGAAGCCGGAGCGTTTGCGAGATGCCGAACTGCCGTCGAGGGGCGCTGGGTGCGTGCTCCCGGCGAGGGAGGGGGCCGGGGCAGCGGCCCCCGCAGCCCGTCGGGACGTGGGCAAGCCCCCGGGGGCGGCTGCTGCTGCCTCGCTGGATCCGCCGCTGCTCGCACAGAAAAAAGCTGTCCAAGTCCTGTTCTCTGGAACGGCTCCTGGGCCGCTGGGTCCCCGTCCAAAAATGTTGAGCAATGCCGCAGCCAGCCAAAAAGCCATTTCCTACTTGCTCCTAGGACTTTTCCAGGGGACTCCAGCCTGGCAGAGGCTGGCGAGTTTGCAGCCTCCGCTCTTGACCAAATCCAAACGGTGGCCGCGAAGACTTCAGCCCCCACCTCCGGGGGGCGAGGCGGCGGGCTCCAGCCGTCCGGCGGGGCGGGCGGCGCTCCCGGTGCGAGAAGGGGGCTGTAAGCTGGAGAGGCTCCAGGTACCAGTCCTGCCCGAGTTCAGCATCTTCTCTTTCCGCTGAGACGTGGAAATAAAGCAAAAGAGCGGGGCGGGGGGGCGCGCAGGGATGGAGATGGGGTCGCCCGCGCAAAGCGGGGGTCGTGCGTGTCCCGCCTGGGCTCCCGGGGGGGGTGATAAGGTGGGGAAGGGGACCTGAAAAAGGGAAGGTGGCGAAAAACAAAGGATGGGGGAAGGGAGCGGAGAGCGGCGGGGTGAAGGAAGCGAGGACAGAAGGTGGGGATGCGAGAAGAGGGGGAGCCGCCGGGTGCCACCCTGCCCTGCTTCCCATCCTCGCTGCGCGTCCCCCCTGCGCCCTCCGGGCGGGCACCGGCGCTGCCCTCGGAGCCCCGGCGGGGCAGGAATGCGGCCCGGTGGCCCCCGCGGTCCCAATGTGTTTGTCATTAGCGCTGCCCGAGCTGCTCCCCGCCGCCGCCGCCGCCGCCGCCGCGCCCCGACGGCCCGCGGAGAGCCCGCTCCCAGCTCCCCGCCGCCCCCGGGGGCCGCCAGCCCCCGGCACCCCCGCGGGAAGGCGCCCCCGGAGCGGCTCAGCCGAGGAAAAAAAAAAGAAAAAAAAAAGAAAAAAAAAAGAAAGAAAAAGAAAAGAAATACCAACAAATGGATAAAGGGAGGGAAAATTTAAAAAAAAAAAAATGGGAAAAGAAAAAAATTGTGAAAAATGGGAAAAAGAAACGGGGGAAAAGGAAGGAAAAAAAATGGGGAAAGTGCCCCTCACCTCTTACCTTCTCCTCTCCAATCCGCAGCTATAGTCCCGCAGATCGTAAAATATCCAAAATATGTCCACGTCTTTTGTGACTTTCCCCGCTCAGCCGCGCTCCTTCCCTCCCGCTCGCCCTCCCTCCAGCCCCGACTGCAGCGGGCTCACAACCCGCGCCCCGTAATTGATTCAATGTTATAGTCCATCCTTCCAAAACTAATCATTTGCTTTAAGTAAATAGCTGTCAGGAAATGAAGCCCCCCTCCGGCCCCTTCGCAATAAGAGCCGCCCTGGCTCGCCCGGCGCCCCCAGCCCCGCGGCCGGAGGCGGGCGCAGGAGGGAGGCTCTTACGGAGGCAGGGGGGCCAGTCTCAGCCTCCAGATTTCGGCAGCCTCGCAGGGGAGGGGGAGGCTGGCCATATGGCAGGGGGGGAGGAAAAGGGGGGAATTGGAGAGTTTTGCACTGCGGGGGGAAGGAAAAAAAAATATAAAGGGGAAAAAAAAAAAAAACTTTGGTGAAAAGTCACAGGGCTCCCAATTTCGTGAATGAGCCTCTTCCCTCAGCCCCTCCAGGACGGTGGGTCACGGTGTGGGGTTACGGACGGGGAGCTGGAGCTGGAAACGAATTGGCGGCTTCCTCGTGTCCTTTGTGCGCTCCTGAGCGCGGGCAGGGGACGCAGAGCAGCACGGAGGGCTGCGAGGCAGCCAGAAGCAGGAGGCAGCGGGCGAGAGGGGCAGAGCCGCACCGCTCGGCTTTATGAATGAAAGCCACAACGAAAGGCAGCCGTCGCCGGGAGCCGGCCGCCCCAAACCCTGCTGCTGTGCCGGGACCGGGGAAGCTCTTCTCATCCTCTGTGCCCTCGGCCCGGCCCGTCTGAGCTCGCCCGGAGCCCCGACGGCTTTAGCCGGGGACCTCCGCCTCGCCGCGGCGCCCAGCGGTGGCCGGGGAGGTGGCGGGGGCTGCCCCCGTCGCCTCGCTGCGGGGTCCCGGAGCCGAGCCCGGCGAGCGGGGCGATGCTGCGGCCGCGGGAGAGGGGGCAGTGCAGCCCCAGGAACCGAGCGGGGACGGAGGCCCCTGCCTCCCGGGAGGGCTCCGGCCTCGGAGCCGAGCCCCCGGGCTTCTCCCCGCTTCCTCCCTTCCCGCTCTGGCCCGCCTCGCTCCTTTTTTTTTTTTTTTTTTCTCGTCTTTATTATTATTTTTTTCCGTTTAGCGCCAAACAAAAGTTTTGTCCTCAAAGTCAAGCGGCAGGATGCGGTGGTTTTTTCTCCCTCCCCAAACCAAGGAGAGCTAAGGCTCCGGAGCGAAGATGCCCCGAAGAGAGTGGGGGCAGGCAGGAGAAGAACAGCGTGCTCAGGCTGAGGGCCCTGTGGCGAGGCTCGCAGGGTCCCCAGGCTTTTTGCACGCTCTCCACTAGTGCATCCTCAGCTCGGGTGAGTGCACAACCCCGCTATTGCTTCCACATGTTCCTGCAGGAAACCAGCGGAGTCAGATCCCTGGTCGGAATGCTAACAGGATACCGTAATGCTTGTGAATAAACAACAGGCTGCGAGTGAGTCAAAAGCACAATGAGGAAAAAAATAATAATAATAATAAAAAAAATGAGTACACCCGGGTGTTCTCCACCTGGGGGGCGAGCACAGGCAGCAGCCCGGCCCCCCCGAGGTTGTGCAGGACGAGCCCCGACGGGACGGGAGGGCTCCGGGCAGGGTTCAGCTCCGCGAAGATGTGCGGGAGCCGAAAATGCGTGAGCTTGAGGCCGTGCGGGGCTCGGGCTGGCACCCAGGAGCCTGCTTTGACGGGTTTAAGGATGGAGGTGATGCCTGGCGAGGGACCGCCAGCATCAGCCGTGGCGCCCGCTCAAGGAAAAGAGCAAAAGGAAGGGGAGAAGGCGCTCTCTGTTTGCAATTACCTGCCTCATTTGAATAATGCCTTCGTCGTGATCATTATCGAGCATTCGTTAACGGCTTCCACGTGGGATCTCACAAAAACGAGCACAGAATAAAACCAAATCGCGGAGTCGGGACGGGCAAAAAGCTGCGGGCGGGGACCCCGGCGGCTCCTGCGGGGCCGGGCCGGGGGCAGCGGGGCCGCTTTCCCCGACGTGGCTCCCCCTTCCCCGCCCCGACGGCAGGAGACGAGGGGCCCCCTGCCCGCGGGAGGAGCCCGGGAGCCTTCTCGGGGCCTGTCCCCCCCCTCCCGGTGCCGGCGGTGCCTGGGGGGTGTTTGAAATAACCCCTCCGGGACAGCTCCCGAGCGCTGCCCCCGCCCCGTGTGGCGCAGGGGGGTCCCGTCCAGGGGCTTGGGGTTAGCGAGAGGACAGGCGGGGGGTGGGGGGATTTACACCACGGCAGCCCCCTCCCCTCCCAGTCCTTCTCCCCTCCCCCGGAGTGCTGCAGCATAAGGCATCCTGCATGTTTATGTGGCAACAGATGGAAGCCGCACGTCTTAAACAACCCGGGCTGGAGCCTCTGCCGCCTGTTTACTCTCCCAATCTGCAGCCCCCCAACGCCCCCCAACACCCCCGGGGGGGCGGTCGCGGTCCCGGCTCCCTCCCCGGTTCTGTAGCGCCCGCAGGCTCCGGGCGGCGGGCACCGAGGGGGCGGCTCGCTCCGGCCCCGGGAGCTTGCGGGGGGGCTGGGAGCTGAGATTTTGGGCTGGGAGGGAAGGCAGGGATGGGGCTGAGAGCCGTCAGCCACGTTTTAGGGATGCCCGGTGCCGGCTGAGCTCTCCCGTAGGCACAGCGCCGCTCAGGAGGACCGCGACACCCCTGGATGCACACCTCTCCGCTCATTAGTATTTTTCTATTTTTCTAAAATTTTAATTTATTTTTTAAATTTATTTTTCTAAATATCCATTCAATGCACAGCTCTCAGGCCCGGCCATTTCCCGAGCAAAACACCGGCCTAAGCCACAACCCTAGCATCGAGAAGGGCAGCGCCGGCCAGGAGCAGAGCAACGACAAACCCCGAGAGAGGGAGAAAACCGAGCGGGCTCTCCTTGCTTATATCTGTAAATCTGTGCCCCCGTCTGTCGCGGAGAGAGGAGAACACAGCAGCGGGACAGACGGGGACAGACGGGGGGCACAGCCGGGCTCCACCGAGCCCAGCCCCACCGAGGGAGATGCTCGGCCTTTGCAGACGTGTCGCGTTTACAGCCACGGCGGGGATTTTTGGAATTTCCCCTTTTTCCACAACTCCTTCGTTCTGTTTGTCCAACATCGGCTGTCCCCGAGTAGCAGGGATCCCGTGTCGGTGGGCGAGCAGGGAGCCAGACAAAAGAAATAGACGGCTGCTCCCCGCCGCCAGCCTCCCCTCCCCTCCCTTTATTTTCATTCACCCCGGGGTGGTTTAAGGCAGTGCCCCGTGCCCGTCGGGTTCCCTCTGAGGCCTCTGCTGCTTCGACGTCGAATTGTTTTGTTTTCACTGTCACATTTGGCTCTTGACGTTCAAAGATGCCAGAACAAGCGTGGCAGCCTTATTCTTTGCGGTGGATCAAAAAAAAAAAAAAAAAAAAAAAAAAGAAGCTTTGTTTTCCCTGCTTTTTTTTTTTTTTTTTTTTTTTCTTCTTCTTTTTTTGGGGGATTGGGGCAGCACAAACAGGCTGCTCCGGTCCTAACCCGGTTTAGGGGTGGGGTAATGGGCCGGGAGCGGAGGCAGCGGGCGGGACGCTAGAGGGCACCGCAGCCCGCGGGAGGAGCGGCCGGGCAGCGCCAGCCACCGGGGGCACACGGCTCCCCCCCCTGCACCGGAGGAGCGCTCCTTACACAGATTCCCCCTCCAAAAAATAATAATTAGCAGCCGCCCTCCCCGTTAGCCCACAGGAGAGGGCAGCGCTGGGTGCGCGCCTGTGTCTTGCAGCCCTGGGGGGGGGATGGTTTTCTATCCTAAATATAACCCGCGAGCCCTAGGAGGAGTTCAGTGGGGCACGGCACACCCCGCAGACGCTTGGTTTCGCTGTTCGCAGTTAAAGGACGGGCAGGGTTTTGGAGATGGGGAAGCGAGGATCCGAGCACTGCATCCCTGCGGGTCCAGCAGCAGCCCCGCGGCGAGAGCAGGTCCTCCCTGCCACAGACGTGGGGTTTTCCCCCCAGAAAATCAAAGGACCTCCTCCTTCTCCAGCCCAGGTTTGATTTCGATCCGTAACTCCTTAGGCCATTATCTTTGCCTTTGTTCTTTCAAACCGCAGCAATTAATGGATTACAGCAGGACACAGACACAGCCAAGCCAGGCGGCTCTGTTTCTCTGCCTAGTTACTGTTGGTGCCAGCTTTACCCCTTCGGGCTGGTACCCTGAGATCTGCACAGGACAGCTGGCTGGTCCCTGGGCCACCCAGGACACAGAGGTCACCATCCCCCGTGGTGTGGTGAGCACAGCCAGCCCAGGTCCATGCCAATGTCAGTCCCCACATATGCACGGGCTGGCCATGTCCACAACACATCACTGCCACGGGCAAGGAAGAGCCAAGGTAGGCTGAGCATCATGAGGTGCCCAGCTCTGGAGGGACCCCACAGGTCTGTCCAGTGACTTGAATCACCCATGCAGCAGACACAGGTTGTCATTTTTCTGCTTCATCCTGTGATAGGTTTTCCTCTGGTGCTTAATGTTTTGACAACACATCCCTTTGGAACAATGTGCTGTAGAATAACTGAAGCTAAGGACAAGGTTTTGGAGATATAACTGACTTTACAAAAGGATCCATCTCTTCTCTGTATGTTTTTTTTTTTTTTTTTTTTTTTTGCCCTGAAATACCACGACAAACAAAGCACTGTCCCTGTTTTCGTGGCACGGAGAGATCCTGAGCAGGGGTCTCACTCATCCCGCGATTCAACTCGTGTCATCAGTTGCTTTCTTTAGTCGGGAGATAGGAGGGACCGACACACTGAACAGCCAGGGGAAATTGTTCTTCTCTTTTCTGTCGCTTCTATAAATGACTAATTGGGCTTTTCCTTTTGTCTGAGGTCAACAGGTTTTAGCCTGTACCTCATCTCATTCTCCAGGGAGTACTTGCTGCTTCAGTTACATGTTTATTTGCCTGTCCATTGTCGAGAGTCCTTTAGGGTACTCAGTTATTTGCACTTCACTTGAGTGGGGTGGCCGCAGAGGGAGAAACGAGAAAGTGAAATGAGAGGAAAATACAGGCACAGGTCAGTTCCCGGCAGCTGTGGACAAGAAATGACGGCTCAGGCTCGGCTCAGACCGGGGAGATCCAGCATGACTCAAGAACAGGGCTCATGGGGTGGGTTTGGGTCCTTGGACCGCTGGCTGTTGTACTCAGACAGCCCTGGTCTTAACCTAAATTATCTTACAAAAAAAGGGTCTAATGTGGAAACCGGGACAGATTCTGCATCGTGTAAATCTGGTGTAATTCCAACTTCAAGGGAAATATTCCAGATTGAATCTGGGATAATTAAGATTAAAAATTGGCTCTGGAAGTCTTTTCTTTGGCAATAAAGTTAGAGAAGTACTGTGAAGAAAAATAATTCAAACCAGAACATTGTTTCAGTGCTCTTTTAAATAACATATGCTATAGGCGCTTTGAAGGCATTTGTTCTCCATGGCAGCAGTATTTTAAAACTTTCACTTTGGCTCCACTAACCGAGTTAACCCTTGAGAACCAAGTGTGTTTAAAATAGGCTACATACACAGACACCATTTTGCAGGACATTCTCCAAATAACAGTAATTTAAAAATATCTTTTAGAGTGATATGATTGCTGCTGTGGCAGTGGCAAGCTTCCTAGTGAGGATGAAGCCATACATTCACAAAGCAGCCAATGCAATGAGTTTGTATTTATACCTTACTTGTCATAGTGTTATTTTTTCTTCTTTCCTGGTGAAAACTTTGCTATCTGAATGCTAAACTCAACACTTCAAGAAGGAGCAATTTCAGAAGGCAGTTGTTTAGTGTCTCTGGGAAGCAAACTCTGAACGGAGTCCCTAAAGGAATGGAGGAAAACTGAAGAGCCATAAATTACGCGGCATTTTTCTAGCTCCCATGAATAAGATGACAAGCTCTCCTCTAATAGTCACTGTGTCCAATGCCACTTCATTTGTGGGGCCTGTGTCCCCTGTAGAAATGATTTCACCATAACTTTATTGCAATTGCTGAGGAGGTGCTGGTGCTTGCTTTGTGTAGCTGGGCAATTTTTCCAGGTCTGGCGTTCAGCCCCAATGAAATCACGAGGTCTGTCATTCCTATAGTGGTCCCAGATTTTCACCACAGGTTAATCAGATCTTTCTTCAGGGTGTGGAAAAAAAAAAAAAAAAAAGAGGGGAAAAATAAGAATCAGCTGTGTCTTTGATTCCTTGTGGCATATAAATAATATGTCTTTGGAAAACGTGTTTTCCACTTTTTAAGCGGGGTGGGGAAGTAGGAGGGGTTAAATCTTTCAAAAGCACAGGAACACTGAGCCTTGTCACCCCTGTTTTTTTGCCAGAGGACCCCTTGTTGAACCAGCAAACGAGGATCTCACAATAACACTAACTCTTTCTCTGGGCAATCTTTCAAGCCACTTGATGAGCAGGTTCATAGGGCTAGGGAGCAGAGAGACATGTCCTGCCCCAAACCTGCTGCTGCAAGGAACTGAGCTGCCGTCCTCCCACCATCCCGCATGGGTGCCCCAGAGGGAGGCAGGGAGATGGAAAACAAGCACAGAAGAGACCAGACGCAGCCCCGAATGGACCTGCAGACGGAGCCCATCTGAGGTTTCTTTCAGAGAAAGTGAATTGTGGGATAATCCCTCACCTTTCTGGCCCCTACTCCCATCTGTGTTTTGCTTCCTTTGTCCCAAGATAACAGGCTAAGTGCTGAAGGAATAGTGGTAAGGACACAAAAAAATGTCTAAATTAGAGCAGTGCTCTTTGCTGGCTCTTTTTGCTAGTTGAGGACACCACAGAAAAGGAGTAGTGTAGGAACAGGTCACTTCACCCCTATTTTCTATTTTCACAGTCAAAGGGAATAGAAACGTGTTCTCCTCAGTGTCAAGAGAATTCAGAATTTCCTTTCCCTCTCGTTTTGTGATGGGAGAAAACATTTGTGCAGCCAAAGTAAATCCAAATAAATTCTTGCAATTCCTATCCGTCACCGAACTTCTATTTTCTCTTCTTAGTTATTTTTCTCCCAATGTGCTCTACACTACTACAAGAAAAAAGGTGTTATTTAAATCCACACCTCTATGAAACCTTGTGGGGATCACCTCATTAAGAAAGCTGCAAGCAGAGTCTCAGGAGGTCCGAGTGAATCTATGATGCCTGCTATGATTACTCTTTTCTGAAACATAGTAGGGTTTAGTCAACTTGACAATGTGAAGGGTTCGAGGAAATTCTTTCCCCCAGAAACATCAGCAGCTGTACGGCTGGGGGCTGATCAAAACAGCACTCGGAAGTGTTGCTGCAGCCTCTGCCGTGAACGGGGAAGTCAGAGGCACACCGTTCTTATGGGAGGTTAAAATATATAGGTAGTTAGACAGCTTGGGTGGACAGAAGCCATTGTAAATATCTGAGGAGTCGAGTGCCTTTTTTTTTCTGGGAGACAAATGGTCCCACAGCCCACTTAGCACCTGCCAGTGCCCCTCGGCTGCCCTTTGCCCCGTGGGGCTGCTTGTTCTGACGGCTTCTAAAGCTCTCCCGGCTTCAAATTCCTTCTCCGTATGTTGGCTTTTTTCATTGCTGCCTATCCCAATATTGACTTAGGAAAGAAGGGGAGTTAAAAGTAGCCAGCTCCTGTGCTGCCTACAAGACCTTCTGCCTAGCTTTGCTTTAGGCCCCTGAATCACAAACATTGGCTTAAGCTACCATTAGCATCTGAATGGAGATAAAGGTCGCAGGAGAAGCTAGGGTAGGCAGCTACCTTGAGCAAGCATCACCCCTCAGTTATTTTGAGGAGTAGAAGAGAAGCAGGATCACAGCAGAGAATGTTTGCGTCCCATTTCAGCAGCAAGGGATTATTTGGAATTAAGGAAGTAACAAATTTGCTTTAAAAAAAAAAAAAAAAGTTGCATTCCTGAAGGAGACCACTGGAGCCTGAGCGAAGCCTGCTGTCAGTGACGGGTGGCTTCAGCTCCTCACTTCTCCTTGTCCTTGCCCCTGTGCTGCTCTGCCTGGCCAAGCCCAGGGAATGGGGGGAAAGGGAAATGTGGGGCATGCACGGGTGGCACAGGTTTACAAAGGTCAGTAAACTTGGGCTCCATCAGACCACCAGAGAGAGTGGGTTTCCCAGCTGGAAGCACTCAAACATGTGGCCCTGCACGGAAAAACACCCTCGCTCCAGCCTCCAGGAATGCATCTCTGCCACGGTTAGTAAAAGTGTCCCAGAATATCTCAGCGTCGTAGCGTTACACAAGAAGACAGCCAGACTCCGCGTTCAGATTCGGGATTAAAAACAACTGCTGGATTCCCACCCAGAAGCAAAAATAAAACAAGTGGAGGCTGAGAGCACAGGCACCGTGGGCTCCCTCAGCTCAGCTCCGCAGCTTCTGTGGCATCTGCTGGAACCACAGCAGAAAGGAGACACGGCAAAAGCCAAACCCAAAGTAGACTGCAGTGACGTGTCCTCCAGGCAGACAAGTTTCTGGATCTCTACAAAGACTAAAACATGCCAGGAATGGTTGTTTTGACCCTGCTTTGATTCTAAGAGCAGGTGGTGGATCCCAAAATATCCTGGTGCTGTGGCTTTCTTTGGCAAGGCATCAGCACCGAGAGAGATCTGATGTCATCTTGATGTCAGAGCTTGAGTGTGATACATGGATATGTCAACACGATGACCCACCCCCTGGGACGTGGGCCTCTCCCGTTTGCAGAGGAGAGCTGAGGACCAGCCCGGCCACGCAGTGAGCCCGCAGAGGTGGCCATGGAGACAGGCTCAGGACAGTGACAGGCTCAGGCACGTGCTTGATGGCATACCCTGGCAGCAGATGGGCAGTTCCTGAGGAAACACACAAGTGGAAGGCATGCAGCCATCAAACATGCCCTGTAACCAGAGAGGCATGTCCAAAGGCTAGCTCTGGTGGGGAAGACCTGGGTACAGTCTGGGCTCCTGACTCCAGGAATTACATAGGTACCTGGAACCTGAACAGGACCACAAGAGATGCTGTGTGCTGAGGGTACAAGCAGAACTTGTACGGTCTGAGTGGTAAAGACCACTTGTTCGGTTTTCACGGTGGTGGTGACAGGTCTCCAGACTTATTAAAATGTGCCATCAGTCCTCAAGTTCTTTGGACAGGTGGGGGGTAGTTTTGCCGACAATTAGAGAAAACACAGTGATCAGGTCTGTGTTAGGAGGAGGATTTTGTCAGGGGAAGAGAAACCTGAGGGCAGAAGGAAGGGTTAAGCCTATGAGGAAAGCATAGGCAGAGGCTTGGGTTCTCTTTCAGGGATTGAAGTTAATTATGCACTCAGTAATTTGTTAAAGCAGATACAAGGCTACAAAGGTGCAAATTTAGACTACCTGCTGTTGTGTTCATAGTAGGCTAGAAAACCTTCAGCTGTCTGAGAATTCAGGAGACTGGGTCTGACCAACTAGATGAAATCAATCAGCTAACTATGTAGGGAAAAGAAGACCACATGCTCCAAAAATGCAGTGAATTCACTATGATGTGTAAATGAGGGGCAACTGTTGAAATCTACAGCATTACAGTGTTGTGTTACAGGGATGAGAACTGCACCAAGAAGATTAATGTTTTCCTTGAGGCCACCGTGATCACCAATGATGTTTGTCACATTTGGAAAATGAAAGAAAACATAAAATCCTTAAGGATAATATTACGTGCAACAAGCTGTTATCTGCAGGAGTCTGCTAGATGTCTCTGAGAAAAATCTGCATCCAAAAGGTGGAATTCTAAGGAAAGTTTCTAATGTTTTCATTTCACTCATTCGATCTACACCACTGAAAGGGCTTTGCTTTGGAAACACAGAAAACAGAGCCAACTTTCCACTTCTAGCATCTCCCATTCAGAAGGAATGTGCAGAAGACCTTGATATGATATGAATTAAAATGATTATGTCTTTGCCAGCCCTAAATTCCAGGAAGCGAAGCACACCATCCTCATCTGCCGTTCCAGGCAACATTTGCTTTTACTCTAGCCTAAATACCAGACTGTTTCCTAAATCCCCAGAAGCTGACCGTTCACTCAGATTCCTCAAGCTCTCCCAGCAGAGCAGTGTGCTCTCCAGGCATTTCAGGCACTCTTGCATGCCATCCAAAATCGTCTCCTGCCCCCTGGGGTTTTAGAGACGCCTTTGGAAGAAAAACAATGGGCTTCCATGGTATGTGGGGCTGGTAGGACACACTGCCCGCACAGGGGCCCCTTGGTGATACCTCTTGGTAGGGCCAGGAGAGCATTTGTTCTTTGAACCCATGCTAGCTTGCAAACCTGTAGGCTAGTGGGTTTCATAAAGGAGATTCAGAGCTTCATGAAACCTTTCCATAGGATAACTGTGCTATTATTGCTTCTTTGATTCCTCTCTAACATCTTCCATTACACTACTTTCTATGCATAGGCAGTGGGTATCTTATCCCCCAGCACATGTCCTCCCAAAGAGATGTAGAAATCCTCTGGCCTTGAGTAGATGTTTCTTGTGTAGATTTGGGTGCTTGGCCACCTCTGTGACACCATGGATGCCTCACCTTCAAATCTTACTTCTTGGTCCAGGGAAGCTGTAGGGAAGATGATAGGCATTGGAAGGACTGAAGCAAAGCGATAGGGTTTGTAGAAGATGAGAAAAAGCATGTCTCATCTGACTGCCATAGTAACCATGCAACATGAGTATCCCAGGAGGATCTTCTTTTCCTCAAAACCCCAGGAAATCTCTATGTAGAGGCAGGACAATCTCTCAGCACACACTCCTACTATGTTTCACCTGGCCAGGGAGTCAGGAAGGGGAAGGGTGACAAGGTCCTGGGGTTAGCCCCAGGGGTATGAAGCTCTGTCGCAGACAAAGCAACAGGTTTGGTGAAATGACCCATTTGGGGATTTCCTCTTTCCCAGCCCTCAGCCCTGGTGGGTATTGCCTAGCCAGTCCCTGGCTCTGCAGAGGAACTGGGCTGATGTTTTCCGAGTGTGGAACGCATCATGCCAGCAACATCTGACGCTCTTCAAAGAGATTACAGACTACATCTGGCGGAGGCGCTGGATTTGCTGCTGTCATGTAGAGGAAGGATGTAGATAGAGAGGCTCATGCAGTAGCCAGACAGCTATTAAAATGTACAGATTTTGATCCAGGGGACAATAAGGTCAATCAAAACCTTAAATTTGTTGGGATTCCTATGCCTGCTGTATGCTGGTAAATCACCACTCGGCCTGCTTCCCCCTCCTGTCACCAAAATCTGATGACTTTGGTGTCCCAGAAGTGCAGGGCTGTAGCAGAGCGAACAGCAAAGCATGACAAAGAGTGTGGTGTTCCTACTAGTTTCTACTGAATTAAGATTAAAAAAAAAATACAGAAAGCTGCAGCATTAAGTACTTTACTAGGTATTTTCTGAAGTTTCTGAGGGATTTACGTACTGAATAACCAATGATGTCACTCAGGGGTAGTATAGTAGCTTTTAATCTTGAAAAAATAATTAATTAGACACAATAGCATATTTTGACAAGCACTGTTCTTTCCAAAATACAAAAATAATGTTATTATTGCACTAACTACATAAGAAATAATCAAGGACTCGGTAAGCATTTGGTCAAAAACTGTCCCTCTGTATATAGTAAGTAAAAGTTTTTCCATAAAAGACCATACTGCCTGGGTTAATATCCATGTTCCCAAATTCTGTATAAGGTGATTAAAAAATTTCAGCATGGTATATGTATATGTACATCACCTCATGTCAGAGGTCCTCTTTCTGCATCACAGTGGGAGGAACTCAGGACAGGGAGTGCAGCTGAACAGGGCGGCTTCAGCACAACATCTCTCTGCAGCCAAGCATCACGAAATCACTGCTTGAAGCGGGCTCCTGGCAGCTGCTAATGCAAATGGAAAAACTTCAACTAACCAAAACAGGTCACTGCTTTCTCCTGGAGATTTATAAAAAGACTTTAGTAGGAGTTTTTAGTTTTCTCTGAGAAATCTCTCTTTTCCCCTGAACATACAGAAAAAGAAGGAAAAACAACAAAGAATGACAGAAGTCCCCCCGGAGGTGTGACTCTCCCCACAAATGCCAGGGCGATCCGAGCCCCGTGCTCTGGCTGTGCCTGTTTACTTCTTTGTGCAGTGATGAAGTCCTGCTGGCTCACCTTCCAGCTGTTGCAACAGACAGCCACATCCTGAGACTCTTCCTCTGTCCGTCTTACTTCAGAGTGAAGCACTTTCCCGCTTACTGAAGTGGGGATGGGGGAAAACTGGGTCAAGAGAAAGTGCAGAGGCTTCAAGCTGTGCTGGCGACACGGGCGGACCAAATGCTGGGTGTAGCTCTGGACTGAGGCAGGGGTATACACCCGAGAGAGAAGGAGATCATGATGGGTTTGGTCAATATACGGGTCCAAGACTTCTCTAAGCAGTTTTGAAAACAGAGAATGGTGAAACATAGGGATGAGGCCAAAGAAATGCAAGTAGCTCCTTTCCAGCTCCTCTTCCTTCTGACACCTCCTCGTCTGGTTAAATCCGATGTGTAGGACAAGGCTTCAACAGGCAGTGACTGTAATCCTAAGTATTTCTAAGGTGCATCAAAAGAGAGGAGAATTTGAAAAACAACAACAACAACACACATAATTTCATTAAAATATTGAGGAGTGCATGGTATGCTGTCTCAAGAAAATGAGATATGCAGTATTTCCAGTAAATCAGATAACATTCATACAAGAACAAGAATGTGACTACACTAGATATTTAGGCTGATTTTTACTATATTTGACAACTGCTTTGAAGAGAAATCAGCATTTTAGAAAGATTTTTCGTTTCCTATATGCATAGCAAAAGGATTTAGAGGTGCAGAGGTCAGTTATTTTTTTAAAGGGCATGGTTCTATAGATCAAAATGTTATATCATGGCATTAAATTTGTTTCATTACAAACTTTAATTTGTAAAAATTAAAATTAAAAAAATTTAAAATTAAAACTCCCTACCAGGTTGTTATGATTCCTACTGGAGAAAAACTTTGAAAAATAAACCAAGTCCTGATAGCACAGTTTTGAAACACTATCTCTGGCATTACTTTTGAAATCCTTTTGAAATGGTTTTTTTTTTTTTTTTTTTTTTTTTTTTTTTTTTGTCACATTATTTGCTTTTACTAGCTTGCTTTCCTAATCTGTGAGTTTTATATTATAATTAGTGTCTTCTTCTTTTTTTTTTTTTGGCAAAGAAAAATCTGAATAGTTTCCTCAGAGAAAATAATACACCAAGTTTCTATAGCATACTATATACTGCTTGTCACTCTGCTGATGACATGTTTTGCAGGCACAGGTATAATTTCAAGTTGGCAGTGCAACCTTAAACTTCAATTTCAAGAATGCTACTTTATTAGCATGACCTGCCAGATTCCCATAAACTAACAATGTTGTGCAATGCTTCTCCCATGCTGCCATCCCTTAGCACAGATCTATTTTTTCTTTCCTTTTTTTTTTTTTTTTTTTTTTTTCCAGAACAGAAGAGCATTGCAGCATTACTGGGGCAGCGTAGGCAATTTTACAAAACACATCTTCTAGAGAAAGATTACCATAATCCATTATTTCCTCCTATAGCTAATCCAGGAAGTGTCAAGAGCAGCTTGATTTACCGTCTAGAACAAATGAATGTAAAAATAAAACTTAGAGAACCATATGAGTAAGCTACATACAGAAGTCAGTCATTATTGTACTTTCTGTACACTATGTGAAAGAATACTTTTTCCTGCAACTTTCTTAATTTCTTTGTACTTTCATTTACAATTGTTTTGTTGATTGTTTGTTTACAACAATTGTTTGTTTGTTATTAATATTTTGTCATTATTTTTTTTTACTCCGGTAAGTACCAAGATTAGGGCTATGTGGTGATGGATGCTTTGTATACACACATGGATGGATAGATAGATACCTATAGATATAGATATAGATAGATAGATGTAGATAGATAGATAGATAGATAGACAGATAGATAGATAGATAGAAATAGATAGATAGATATTAGATAGAGCCTGTTCCACAGCCTGCAGACACATGCTCCCCCATCTCCTGTCTCAATCCTTGGTCTCAGGAGAAGACAGTAGATCTAGGTCTGGTTCAATCACTGTGCAGAGGTGAAGTTGCTCTGGCCCTGGATTTGGTTAAGGATTGGGTGCTGCTGGACCATGAGAATCGAGGAACTCTGCTCATGCAGTGGTGGTGGGTCTGCACCAGAGGATGCTACAAAGGACACGACGGGATTCACAAGGAGACATCTCATTTAAATGAGAAAATTTTTCAAAATGTTCAAATTAAAAAGGAAAGGGAAAAGGAAAATCGGGGTTTTGTGGCCGAGATAAGAATGGAAGAACAGCTGTACTGAGTCAGACCATAGGCCCATCTTGTCTTTGACCATGTCCACTAACAAGTAACAGACTAGTAAAGGCAAATATGTAAAGCTGTTTTCTCAGAGTATCAATCTAGACTTCAATGATTTGCATCTCAGAGACCACTGGAGCCAAGGGTTTGTTTCTTCATGTTTAATAGTTCTCCATGTCCATGAATTTTTCCAGTTGCACTTTGAACCCAAGCAGTTTTTTAGCCTCTGGCACCAAAGATTTCCCTGGACATAAGCATCAGCAGACCCTTAGGAGAGACAAATACCACTGACAACAGTATGGACACTAGCAAGGTTGGAGAGGTCCAAAGACAAAGTCAAAATGGGGAAATCAGGCTTTAGAGATTCCACTAAAGAGAAGCATAAATTAGAGCAGGCAATAAATAACAGGGAAATTAATAGGAAGGATCATCATAAATTTTATTAAGTGAAGTGCAAAAAGTTTAAAACAAACAGCAAGGGATTCTTTACCTAAAGAAAGAGGGTTCTGTAGAAAGAATTGGGGGCCCACTGGATCATGAGGAATGAAAAGGAATATTCAAAATAAACACACTATTGAGAAGCTGAGTACTTTTCCTTCATATTTGTCTATCAACAAAAATGTGGAAATATGCCTGCCCTGAACTCAGTCACTTCCTTTAAGAAATACGAGATCTTCTTGGAAATGAAAATCTCAGAAGAAACCAGAGTTTGGAGGGAGTAACTTCTGCAGGGAGTTTACTTCTGCAGTAAATATATAGAAGTAAATATTGATCATGCACATATTCCGTGATATTTTGGCTGGTAGTCAAAAGGTTTCCAACCACCAGAAAGAAGGGGTCAGCCCTCTCAGATAGTGGGCTGGTCAAACTAGGTGACAGCCCAAGAGGTGAGGACAAAAGAACACCTAACTTTGCCATGGGAAGAAAGGACCTCTCATGGTCTTCGTCTCGAAAGACCATGCTCCGTATAATCCTGAAGACCGTGTATTTTACCAGAAAGCTGGGATAGCAGAGACAAGTAGACATTGGAGCTGTTATATCCTATTCCCAGCTTGTGGAACCAAACTATGAGACATTGGCTTCTGTTATGGGGTGGAAGCATATCCTTCACCAGTAACATCCGCTCTACAGGTACTGGTTCTTTCCTTGATGGTGGGAACTGAAGTCTGACTTTCCAGAGCTTTTGGGTCCATGGAACAGGCAGAGATTTGGCCATACTGGGAATTAACGTTGAATTCTGACACTTCAAAATAACCACTGCAGTTCAGAAAAAAAAAGTAATTTCTTTGTTATAACGTCTAAAGATCTTGAATAAAAGGAAACCATTAATTACCCCAGTGGTTCATCAGTTGGTTTGTTAGAAGTCCAGGGTTTGAAAGACTGAGGGAAGGGGCAGAAAAAGAACAGGATTGCAACCAAGACTGCAACCTGTTAACTTCACTGAGACCTGGCACGCTTCACCAAGAGCAGCTCAGCACAGTGTTAGGGTGTCAGCTTGTGAATCCTCCCTTCTCACCACACAACCCTCCAGAAGTTGGCTGGAGATGACAGCATAACACAAAATACCTTGGCTACGTGCTGAATTGTCTTATTACGCTACCAAGAGTAAAGGGAAGACATTAAGGCAGGCATAGCTGGAAGCTGTATTTGTGAGAGTGATCTGGACCTCATGTTATTTATATCTGTAAAGCGATTAACCCTTGCACTCTTCTTTCAACACTTCAGCTCTATTTTCTTTTTAAAATGATACAGAGAACTAAGTCTGGGGGTATTTCCTAAGTAACTCTGTATGTGGCTGCCATCGTTGCTTGCTCTTGGGGGTTTCTCTCTCTTCAGCACTCACATCTAAGTTTCTTCAAATAAGTGCATATAGGGGCTGGGGCTGTGCCAATCTCCTCTCACTTGTGTATGCTCGCTGCCTCTTGGTTGCTGAGAGACACAGAAGTGAGATTTCCCCAAGGTGCTGGGAAATATTTCCTTCTGCTTGCTCAGACACACAGGGCAAATGCCACCCTTACTCTGTGAGTTTACCTTCTTGTCTCTGCATCCTTTTTCCCTGCTGCTTCCACAAATCAAAATGTTTTGCTGTATCCTGAACTTTTTGCTATCCACTGTTACTTCTTGCAAATGCTGTAAGGGAAATGCCTGTTTTTCTTTTTTCTAGCAATCAGCCAAATTATTTTTTTTTATAAAGCTTTGGTACCTGGACTGGGATGCTGGTTCACATTTGTGGGTGTGTGTTCACCCCCCCAAATCTGGGGAGACAGTCTGTGGTTCAGGGGGCACAGACCTGTATTTTGAAGCTGAAGGAAGAGATGATTTCTAAACCTCAGTTCTGTGGGGTTTAGAAATAATTTATGTTAACTGTGTCCTCAGTCTGTGCCGCATGGCTCTGCTAACACCCCCCAAAATCTATTAGAAAAATACACTGGTTGATTGCATCAATTTAAAATGTTGCATGTTTCCTGTGGAGTGACAAATTCCAGCATGAACCAATGGAAAATGAGGTCTCTGTATCAGCACACATGGAGGCAGGAGGGGATTAGAGTCCTTTCAATAATCAAAAATGTATAAAGTTGGGGCTTGGTTCAAAGCCTGAATCAGAACCTATTGAATTGGCTGGAACGTTTCCAAAGGCTGCACTCGGCTTTGGACCAATTCCAGGCTGCAGAAAATAAATAGGTGAAATGTAATATCCCGAGATATATGGGAGCACACTTTGGATGAGTTTGTAATTTCATTTTGGACTTCATCTCTGTGCTTCTTGTCAAGTCTGGGGCTTTTTTAGCCACTTAAAAACAGCTCTAGCGTGAAGAAAACACAAAGTAGACATCTACACTAAGCAGCAGGGCATGATACAGGGATCCCAGAGCCACTGCTGCCTGCACGCCGTCCCTTCAGCTGCATGGCACTGTGCCCAGGCTAATAAGACCTGCTGAGCAACAGAATTTGTTAGCATCAGAGTAGCTTGGCCTTTAGAGCTTCTCATCTCCTCTGCTCCTTGCACCCATCTCCACATGGCCACTCCATTAGTTTCTGTCCTGTCTGCTGAGCTGCTTGTAGGGTTCTGATTTTTCTCACAAATTGGGCCAGGTTAGCAAAATTAATGTTCTATAAATCAATTAAGTTAACCTGGTCCACCTCTTCCAACTATAAAAAGGGAAGGGTTTTGTGGCAACAGCTCCAGGGACAGACACAAGCAGCAGGGAGATGGTGGTAGGGTAAGAACAAAAGCTGCACCAAGACCTCTTCAGTCACCCTGATGCCACCAAAGTGTTGACCCCAAAGAGAGTACCCAGAAAGAATCACTGTGATCGGTTGTCTGAAAATGTCTGTGCCTTTTACTCTTTCAAAAACACTATCTCAAAACTTAAATATCTTATTCTGTAACTCTTATATCTATTACCTTTGCTGAATTCTTGTTATTCTTTACCTTTTACAGGAGAGAGAGCAAATGTAGAAAGAGAATAGCATTGTTCCACCTGTTACTGGTTTTAAAAGTAAAACTTCCCTATCATCATAAACACACAGACAATAACACATTTTCCCCAGACTTCTGTTTTGTCGAGAGCCTTATTCCCTCTTGAGACAGTACATTATGTTTCTATAAAAAAAAAAAAAAGGGCTATGACTGCATCATTTCTGCTAGTGTTGCACATTCTAAATATTAAAAGCCAGCAGTGGCAATCTCACTCTGCAAGGAGATGTGGTATGTAAGATTTTCCCATCATACATTAAAGCTGCTTTTAAAGGGGAACGAATCAGCACTGTTTTCCAAATTATGCCAGAAAGAGACTATAACTCTTAAGAACTCTGGAGGAATGGAAAAAACAGTTGGTCTTTTTACTGAAGAAAACAGTATTACTCCAATAATGAATCATTTGAAACATTCGCACAGCCTATTATAACAATATTTTAAATCAAGCTGTAAGGGAGTTAACCCCATAAATCTGAAAACAGGGTAAGCCCTCTGGGAACTACATTACTGTCTTGATAGGCCAGATTCTGCATGACTGAAAGCAAGAAATAGTTTTACTTCCCTGGGAAAAAAAGATATGAAGAATTTATGTTGTGGAAGTTTACCCTATTGTTTCAGATGGTAGCAACCCCAGCTGAACATACTGAGAATTGTATTATAGGCATTTTCTCTCATCAGTCAAAATATTTTCCTGAGCAGTTTAACAAAATATTTTTCACCTCTGTATAAAGAGGTCCCACTGTTACCTACAGAGGTGCAAATCAGGAGGTGTGCCGTGGCACTAGTACCACATCACTGCATGTCTGCCATAGGAGAGGAGAATCAGATAATAGAATGAAGCAGGTGTATTTTACCTGCTATGTAACATAAACTGCTCCAAGAAATTCTTATTCATTCAAGAGACCTCTTAAAATTAACATCTGTTCACATTAATTTTATTCAGTCATATTATATATGGTTGAAAAAAATACACACATATATATATATTTATATGCTTGTGCATTTGGCATTTTAAAATACAATTTCCTTTCCATTTAAGAAGGCACTGGTCTTTCTTAACCATCACAAGAAAGGTTCTCTCATCATTCCAGCCCTGATTTCTGGTGCACAATATGGGTTTCCCAACCCTGCAGTACTGCAGAAGTGCTACATGAATTAGCAGTGTTTAGGAAGAGGAAGCAAAGAAAGCCAAGAAATCTACCTAGTCTGGAAAATACACCAATAGAGTAACTCTAGGACCTCGTACAGAAACCTACAAAGATGACCTTACACTGAGGTCAATATGAACATAAAGAAGCACTGACACTAATAAAACTGCATTTAGTATTTTATGCCGTGTGCTACCTCCATCTAGAGCTGCTCTGTATCATGTGAGAAGGTAAAACCTCACAGAAGTTAATGTGTAGTTATAAATATTACATTATTATGGTACTACCCCCCCCTCTTTTTTTTCGTATAAAGCTGTCAAAGTAATATAATAGATATAAATCAAATTTCTATGGTTTTAGCCCAGTTCTGGCCTCTTTGCTGAGGCTGCTTGAGCAGTGTTCCTGCTGCAGTGCTTGCTTCCTTGACAGGGTGAGCAGAAAATCCCATCTACTACTCTTCCATCACACACCTGCCATACAGCAACCTAACATAGCTGCCCTATGAACTTGCTCTGAAGCACACCCCACCTTCTGACAGGCACTGCAGAGGTGGGGCAGGGAGGGAAGAACTGGAAAGAGCAAGGGGCTTCACCTCATAGTTCCCATGTTTTCCTATGAGTTCATTTATTTTTTGTCTATACGAGGACTAATGTCAAGTTATGCCTATGCATCTGTCCAGATTTGCTATTCTTAAGTCAAAAGTGTTTCTGACTTCATGTTAGAACCCCTGATTCAAAACAAAGCCCCTGTCCACTCTAAGGAATAATCTTTCCCAAGAAGAACCATAAAAAGTTAATGAGCAGAGGTGAAGATAAAGATGTGGAACAAAGTGAGGGCAGGATTAGGAATTGGGACTTCTATCCGCATAAAAAAAAATAAAATAAATAAAATAAAAATCAGTCCATTCACATTTTAGAGCTATTTCTAGCAAGAAGGAATTTAGAGCTGCCCCTCAATACATCTACATGCAGGTACCCAGGCACAGCCAGCTGCCTCTCCATCCGATGGAAAGGGAGAGGTGTCTCCAGGGAGTGATTTAGGAAAACACTTAATCAAATGCTTAACCTTTGAAGTGTGTATTGAATTCTGTAATTAAAAGCCTGGGTACTTTTCAAGTGTATAGCCACAGTGATGAGAGACAAATCAATGAACATGAAATACTAGGAGCATCAATCTAGCCTTCCCTTATGTTGTGAATTCTTTGAAGACTTCTCTTGAGAGCAAATGCATGCAGAGTTCAGCTAAACAGACTGTTTCTGGACTACTGCTGAAGTGGCAGGCAGGGCATCTCACGAAGGAGAAGAAGGATCAGGTCTGCACAGAAGAATTTAGCCCAGAAAGTCTTCTGATTCAAAGTAATGTTGGACTTGGTTCCCAAGGAGAAATCCCTGTCTACTGACGAGTGGCATTACCAATACCATCAAGCTTTCTTTTTTCAAAATGCTTCACTTAAAACACTACAAATGAGATGGCTCTTTGTGCTCCAAGCAAGAGAAATGTTCGCTTATTGTGGAGTATGTGTGTGTGTGATGTCTCCCTCTCTCCCTTTTTGGAGTACTTCAAGCTGAAATCTCTATGGACCATAGCAATAGTGTTGCTCAAATAATATGAGTACACTGCTGGGTATTCTAGGCACCTTCAAAAATAGTATAGTCCTTTGGCAATGTCATACACTTGATTGTAATACCTATATATTTTATATAATATATATATATATTTAAAAGTTACTTGTAGATGCTTATATTTAATAATCATTATTTGGAGCAGAGGATGAGAGGTTGCCTTGTCTTTTCTGGGTCTCATTTTTCTGTAATCTGGGTAAATGTGAAGCAACAGGAAGCTCTGACACTCTGTAAAATACACAGCACAGCCAATTCTTGAACTTTTGTTTTCTTCTGGCCAGGGAGGGATTCATCTTGCCTTGCCTCAGGCATGCAGTCTAAGCTATTTATTTAAGTAAGCTATGATACAGTCCATGGAGGAAGATAAGTGTGCTGAAGTGGCTAGAGACTGTATTTCATATGTTATTTCACTTGTCCTTGAGACGTCGTGCTTACAGCAAAATTGTTTTCAGATGTGTGCTTTAATTATTACCATTAAATATTAACCAAAAATAGTGCACATACATATCTTCAGCTGGATAAAAAGGAAAAAAAAGTGCAAGGTGGTGGAAAGTCTGCATTACTTTCACTGTTGGGTTGCCCACAACATTGCTGCTGACACGATGTAGCTGGACTATGAATACTATAGCTCCATTACCTGCAGGCAGCTAAAAGCAATGCAAGCATCAACCTCTTCATATTTGCGTTTGAGTATAAACTTCACAGAGAATTCATTTCAGTTAGACAACAAATTGACACCTCCCACCATTTTATAATCTGTGTATGGAGAATTATTTTGCCCTAATGTTGCTGAACAGCATGAATGCATTATGATCCGTTCAAATAAACAGCTGCATTTTTTTTTTTCAGTCCGTAGCTATTCCTTTTATTCCAAATCTATTCCTTTAACCCAGAATACTGATAATAGATTGAAGATGAGATCACTGACTATACATACATGGTGGGCGGCTTCCAAATACCACACTAGCAGAAGGACAATAGGGTCCTAAAAAAGGCAGCATTTTTTGTTTATTAAGTACCAGAAAGTATTAAAAAATGCAAATGAGGGAAAATAGCTAATTCCTCTGGTATGGATAATTAAAACAGAAATATACAAATAGCTTTGAAGTTTGATGGAAAACTTAATTAAGCCTTAAATTTGAAGCCATCACCCACCCCATTTTCTTATCTATACTATGAATCTTTATTAAAAACAGCATATATTACTCTAGAAACTTAGTCTGGCCATATTTCCTCACAAAAGTGTCTCTCAAAGTTGTCATTTATTTAATAAATGGCACGTCATGTGGGGATTCCCTAAGCACCCTGTTAAGGTGCCAAATGCACCTATACAAATCACCTCTTTTAAACAGATTTTGACAACCTGTTTACAAATTTAAATGTGCTACAAAAATATACCATAAAGAGCTAGAAAATCACCTAACTGGAGAGCCTTGGCTTGCATCCTAGCTCCTACTTTCTCCCAGTGCTGTTCCAGTCCTACTCTGTCTTTGGCTTTGAGACTTTACAGCCCTCTAATAGTCCCCAGGAGCTTTTCCCACACGGACCTATCTGACTCTCGCTGTCACTTACTCCTGGATTCGCGTCCCGCTTGTCTTCCAGCTGGATGCAAAACAAGCAGGCTCTATCTACAGACCAACAAGCCCTTCCCAGTGCTTTCCCAGGAGGGTGGGAAGTGGATAACAGCATGAGATGTTCCAGGCAAATATTACCATCCTGCTTCACTTTCTACGACAATTAAAACAACATTTTCATGCTGTTTTCTGCTCCAGCTAGGCAGCGTGTGTGAGCAAACTACGGTTTTCACATACAGATCCTGCATTGCATGTGCAAACACACGGCTGCTTGGAGACTCTAGGGTTTGTTTATTTGTTTGTGGGTACAATTGTGTTTGCACTACTCTTAGCTAAGGCACAGTTTGATGAATTTGTCCCCAGACTTTTTCCGCTGAGAATAAACACAACACTTCTTAGACAAAAGTCTACTTTTTAGAGAGCTCAAAGCAACTGGAAGAGGCTGATAGAGCAAACGTTTCCTTAACCACTGCCACATCACTTTCATGATGCTATAGAACAGCTCAAAGATGTTTATTGATCAGCCTCAATGTAATTACAATGGAAACTTCTGCTCTTCAAAAATTAATAAGTATTTGTTAACACGCTGCTCCGCAGCTATGAGCATGTAGTCAGTCCAGCAAGGAAATCATCAAATTGCACAAAGTAAAGAGCCAAAGGGTGTTAGGACCACACAAGTGTGCCTTGTTAAGACTGCAATGAGTCACCTGTGTGCCATTCCCATTTTCATATACAACCATTTCCACTGGGATGTATTCATGGTGTGCCATTTGCTGTTCTGGCTACAATAAGAGTCAAGTTTTCAAATCCCCATCAATTCTTTGACTCAATGACTATTCCTCTTCCCCTTGTTATACAGCTTGAACAGTAAAATTGCCAATGAATCCACATACTCCCACTTGCAGGGAAAGCTTTTGTTCTCCACTTTGTCTTCATAAATTTCACCTTGTGCCTTCACCACACCTTCTAGAGAAGGTCTGAAGGGAAACAACACCCAGCTGCTCTGCCCTAACCTTTAACACCGATCCTCTCTGGGGGTGACCTGGGCTGTGGTTGGGTTTCTCCATCAGGTGGCATTCATTCAAGGTCCCTCTTGCATGGCCAATTGTTCCAATGGCTGTGCTCCTCACCCACGTCCCCCCTGGAGCTGGCCAGACCATGGCTCCTCTCACTCTTCATCCCAGCCCTGGATGTCTCCCACCCCCAGAGCTGTAATTCTGTAATTCTTGCCAGCACCCCATGCCAAAAACTTGTCATTTACAAATGTGTACATTTTTTATGTGTAAATAATCTTTTAAAGCACACAATTTGCTGTGATTTGCTATAACTACTTACTGGGTGTAGAAAGAACTGTGCATGCACTTCTGCATTTAATAGAAAGCACATGTACAAAACCAACCAGTGAGCTATAAACCAAAGTGTCCAGCATTATTCTGCTTGCTTTCAAAGGGGAAAAGTGTTAGGAGGTGAAAGGGAAACAAGTGCTTCCTTATCTCCTTCCTAAATGACTTCCTAAAACCCCCAAACAGCAAAAGGGAATAAAGCAAATCAGTAAAACATTTTTTTCCCCGTTGTAGAGTGCTGTTAGTCGTATGAAAGGCAGTGTTACATAGCAGAAAGGCTAGGCTATACGGCAGCCTGCTTTCTCCTGAAAAAAAAATATCCATATTTTCTTTCTGCAAAAGATGACCTGGGGGATTCTCAAGTTCCCTCAAGATAAACTGAAATGGGAAGTGTGAGGTGTGTGAAGACAGACAGACGTGCTGGCAAGGAGTGTAGCTTGCCACAGCGCCTGGGGAAGCTGAGTGTTCAAAATCAATGCAAAACAGGAATAACTCTCTAACATTTGTGTCTCATGTTTATTTTTTACACAGAAATTGCTCCTTAATTTCAAGCATCAGATTTCTTCATATACCCTTGAACTTGCCTTCAGGGCAAAACTTTTAAAGAGGGGAAAAAAACAAAAAACAGTAGATCTCTTCCACTTCCATTCAGAGTTACAGGAAGAACTAAACACAAAGTTAACAGGGGAAAAAAGTTATGAAAACAGCAGATCTGTGCTGTTGTTTGCTCTAAACAAGCACTGTGTTTACTTTCTCCTCTTCCTGAAGTTTTTATACAAATTTTTTATTTGCAGGTCAGAACCCCCTAGCTCTATGGGCAAAGGACCCACAAGGTTTTTCAACTTTATGGCTTCAGGCACGGCACGTATCTGCTGGTATTCCTGTACCTCCAGTGCAGTAAAAGTCTTCTTCCAGTAAAGCCTCTTACAAAAGCTGCATTAACCATGAAGATTTTTTAAGTGATTTCAACTTTGACCTAGCAATTCTGGGAGTGCAGCTTCTGCCAGCAGCTGATACTGTAAACCTCATTTTCTAGGGAGGTTAAATTTATGAGAGCAGTCTGCCCGTCCCTCCCTCCGTCTATCTGTCTCGCAGGCTTGTCCCACCCACTCAGCTCCTCAGTGAGTTCTGGATCTGTTAGCCAACATCAGGAAAGGAGCAGAAGTCTTAAGGAGATGCTGATGTTCTGTCTTCCCCTGTGGGTGCAGAGCTGTAAAGAGGATGACTCGGCTGCAGCCTCTGTTTTCATGTGCTTCTCAGGAAAACAAATGAGGACAAGGGCACCAGTTTCCATAGAAAAGAAACAGGAATAAAGGATTGGACAGTCCAGAGAGTAAGAGATGGGAAATGATGGGAGTCAAGAGCCATCTTTGCCAGCAACTACACTGCCTTCCTTCACAAGCCTCCAACATAAACAACCTATGCTGCTCATGATTTACTTTCACAGGTTTGTCCTCAAAACAAGAAGTAGCATTTTCCACTTTGCTTTTCTGGCCAGTGCCCTCAGGATGGGGAGCCCCAGCACTGCTGGTCCCATCTCAGCAGCATCCATGTGGCCATTGAAGTCAGCCCCAGGTAGGATCCACGTGGAGACAAACATCCCTTGTTCCTGTATATACCAACAGCATATGGCATACAGATGCACTCCGAGTAGTAAGGTGACTTTCTCAGTCTTGTTCCCACGTGTTTCTAAGAGCACGAAGTCAGGAATCGAGCTGTTCAAAGGACTCCGGTCCCAATTTTGAAAAATCAAAACTTGAGAGCTACCTCCTGTCCAGGCAAGCACTTGTTACATTTAATAGTAGTTGTGAAAGAGGGGGGCAAAATCCCACCTTGACAACTTTACTGTAATTTGACTGCTTTTACTGAAAACCCAATGGACTGAACTGCCACAGTCTATTAAACTGTACCTTGCCTAAAACCACTCGGTCTTGCATTAATTACAAAAGACAAATCTGACTTTGAAAAACATTTTATGACAAGAAAAAACATGGCAACAAACAGAACAAAAGAAAACAACAACAAAAAACACTTATGTCTTGTGATCTTTCCTAAAAGGCATTTTAATATAATGAGGTTAGAGATGGTGTCTTTTGTCTGTGAAAAACTTCCAGGTAGCAGGAACTATCAAAAAAAAAAATAAAAAAATTAGGAATTAATTAGGAATTCCTGATTGCTGTTCATTCCCTCATTAAAACCTGACTTTCAGTTGACCAAATAAAACATTGCAATAAAAAAAAAAAAGTAGGAAAAGAGGAAAAAGATAACAGCAAAATGAAAACCAATGCTGTTTGCATCAGTGATGATTCCTTTTCCCTGCTACTGTCCCAGCTGCCCCTTGAAGGTATTGCAATTTTTACAGAGAAACGACTGACTTACAGTCACAGTTCACCTGAACTTGCTGGAGTCACCCATATGTCTAAGGGCTTCACCATTACCAGCTTAACTAAAGGCAGCATAGTAACCCTGTCCATACATTCAGAAATATGCCTCAAAAGGTAGGCCTGGTCTTTTAGGGGAACTGAATTACAGAGCATCTTGTTTACAGTACCCACTGGAGGTACCTACTTGCTTTTCTGCAGCCACTCTGAGAATCTTAAGCCACACCTCATCTGACTACTGCTCTAGGAGAATGGGATAACGATGGTAGATTAGTTAAAATCCAAGGCTAATAGTGAAAAAATAGAATACCAAATTTTCTTTCAAATGCCCCATGCATGTCTTATGCTAAGTGTGCTTCTTGGCTCTATGCAATTTGCATCTTCCACATCCCTGGCTGACCATGTTCTGGCCTAAACTTCTTGCTATTTTGAGAAGAGTGGTAGCACTTGCAGCATGAAGACATCTTGAATTTTCTCCACCACTACAGCTTTCTACAGAAAAGGAGGAAAGCTCTTGGGTTTGTGGCCAGGGTTGCTTTGCTGGTGTCTTAAGCCAGAGTTTCTATCGGTTACCTACAGCCTGGCAGGGCTGGGGCTGTGACACCTACATAAATAAGTAACAGGGACCAACACACACCAACCAACCAACCCAAACCCATGTACAGTCCCCAAAAGCGTTAGTTGCTTTTTTTTTGTTGTTGTTGCATTTCCTCCCCCTCTTCTCTTCTCACCGCCCCTTCGCATAATTAATATATTCGCGTTTCCTCCCATCCTCCCAATGGGCTTACCAGCTGCAGGGCCCCTGAATAGCAAGCTTAATTGTGCTTTGTCATGCAGAAGACCTCCCTTTTCTATAGCAGGTTACAAAGGGGGCCCGGCGGCGGCCGGGCGGCCCCGCACCGCGCAGGTAGCGCCCTCCGCCCGGGGACCTCCACCAGGACGCAGGATCCGACCCGGGGCCTCGCTCCTGCTCGGGAGCAAATGGGGGTGATGGGGGTTAATTGGCACCGCCCGGGCTCAAAGGGGCTTTGCCATTATAGGCTAATCAGGCGCCCTCCACCCGGTACAAATAGCAGGGGCCGGGGGGTGTAGATATTCACCGCGAATTACGGCTAATTATTATTTGGGTCCTGAGCTGCTACTTCTGCCCGTTGATTGGCACCGTTGCCTTCAGAGTATCTTCCCCCCCTCCTCTTGTTTCTTGTTTTGACAGTTTAAATCCAGGTCTACGCGACATAGAAAGCTAATAAAATCCTCATTTCATTGTTAATCTGATTTCATCGCAGCGTAGGTTTTTTACCCTCACACCTGCGTGGCAGGGTGTAATTCCATTAATAATAATAAAAAAAAAAAATCAACATATTCATTGCGTGTCTTTTCCCCGATGATATATTGTGAGCAGTGTGAGTTGAAAAAGAGCCATTTATTCTCACCGTGAATGAGTCTGCCTGGAACTGAAGACTTCACCTGCCTCCTCAGTCAATTAGGAATGTATCGAAAATTCTACCAGAAAACGAGTTAAATTAACCGTTAGCTAATTTCCTTGTGTCCCTCCTACATAATCCCCCCTTTTCAGCTTGCCCCAGAAATTACCACATGTTGCAAGGTTCAAATAGTGCCTAATGAAACAGTGACTAAATGGTGCGCTCCAACCCACAGCGAAGCCCTTTCGCTGTGCCTTCAAAGCCTGGGGGTCTGCAACGGTCGGGGGTCCCTAGCTTAAAAAAAAGACAGAGAGACTGGGAAGAAAAAAAAAAAAAAAAAAAAAAAAAGGCAAAATCCTTGATTTTGGCAGAAAACCCTGCCCCGGGAACGCTTGGGACGGGCTGCAGCATCCTGGGCTGGGGACATGGGGACATGGGGAAGGTGTCGCCCCCCCGGCGGAGCGCAGCAAGGTGGGGAGCGCCGGGGGAGTCCCAAATCTGTCGCCCTGCGTGGGCACGGACACGCGTGGCACCTGTCGGGGGGGGGCAGGCAGCTGTGCGTGAACGCCCGGGGCTGGAAACCTCCCCATGGGTGCGTGCGGGTCCCCTCGGGGCAATTCTTCCCCTTGTGGCACGGAGCACAGCCGGTCTTTTTTGAGCTGAGGGGCCAAGAAAATGGTAAACCTGGATATTTTTTTGGAGCTTGTTTAGCTGAAAAGCAAGCCTGGAGCCCAGGAGCTCCGTGCCGGGAGTTTTGCCCCGTGGTTACGGGCTGTAGTCACCGCCCAAAGCAGCCCCAGTGAAGTGTCAGCTACTCAACCCCGGTGAATTCCGTAAAGGGAGCAGAGTCACTTATTTGAAACGGTGAGGCTAATACAAAGTCATCAAAGCACTATGGTTCTTGTCTTTAAGTGACAACCCTCTTTATTGAACTGTTTGAAATACGCCTCCCGCTTTTCAATGTCTCTCTATCCATCTTTGTCTGCCCCGCAGAAAAGCAGACAATATAAAGCAAAGCCTGGCGAGCTCCCCACGCTCTGGCTTGGGCAGTGCCAACGTTAGCCTTGAAATTGTCACTCCTTCATTAATCTGCAACTACTTCTTTTTTTTTTTTTTTCTTGCAGAGCACACAGCGCACGCTTCCCATCCCATCCCTCGGGGCTCCCCGCGGCAGCTGCCCACGGTTTTCCACGAGGGATCCCCGTGGGGCCAGGGCTCCCCATGGGGCTGGGGTCCCTCCACTGGTCTGGGGTCTCCCCACGGGGCCGGGGTCTCCCCTGGTACCTCCAGGACCGGGCTGCGAGCCCTGCCAGGGGGTTCTCCCGAGCATCTCCCCGGGGATGCAAGGAGGCTGGCGCTCCCGCTGAGCCTGAGAAACTCAACCCTTGAATTTAAATCCTTAAAACCGGACTCTTTTAGAGCAGTCTCCAAGGCTTACATAAATAAATAATATCTATATATATATATATATAGATATATTTTTTTTTTCTGGCACCACTGAGCCGCCTCCCGTATCCGTGCCCACGGGGGCACCCGGCCGCCCCCGGGCAATGCCCCAGAGGGGTTGGGGAAGGAAATTACGGGAAATTAAAGACCCACAGACACCTCTTTCAGGGAGCTGTGCCAAGGCAAGGTTTCAGGCTCCTGCCCTGGGGGGCTCGCCTTGTCGCACCCCGCGCAGCCTACACGCGGCTGCCCGCAGCGGGATGCATGTGGTGGGGATGCCGAGCGCCGGATCTGCAGCTGGAGCGTGTCGGGGCCGTGCCGGGCTCGCATCCGGTGCTAAAAAGCGGAATAAGGCTGGAAAATCGTCTTGAGGCTCGCGATGCTGGGGCACAAGCGGTCTGCTCCTTTCTGAGGCTCCGTTCTCGGTTTCTAAAGAGCAGCTAATTCATTGCTCCCACGGGAGCGCTAAAGAGAAGCTCAGTCATGTTTCCAGTGCTCTCAAGCATCGTCGTGACAAGTGCCAAAGGAAAAGAAGAGAGTAGCATTTGTTTCTTATTCACCGCACTTGCAACAAATAAGGCTTGGGATCGCACTGAGGCATAAAAGGGACAAGCTGGTTTCTGGGTGCTGTCCTACGTCCCCCAGCCCTCCAGCCACCTCCATCTCTGCTGTGCCTTCCCCTGTTGCTTTCCCTACCCTCTCTGCTGGGTTATTTCCCCTGTAGCCATCCTCTTGCAGCAGAGGATTCCCTGATTCTTGGCCCCCGTGGATCGCAGCTGAGCTCCCTCCCACACCTTTCCCTCGGTGATAACCCCTCCAGCCTGATGTAAAACTCAGAGGAACTCAATAAATCCGAGACCCGGGCACCCTGGCACAGCCGGCTGGTTGGCTGTGGTCACAGGGTCTAAGAGTGAGGAGGGAATGAGGGGAAGAAACAGGCAGATAAGCAAAGCAGTGCATAATTCTCCCTGCCTTAGAAAGTCTATGGTAAGAAGAATATTAGGTAGGTGGATGAACACTGCTTGTGCACTGAATGGGGCAGGGACTTCGTGGGGAATGAAGGAAGGAAAAAAAGAGAAAAAAAAGAAAAAAGAAAAATAAATAAATCAGAGCACAAGGTGATTAAATTAATTTTAAACGTTGTTCTGTTTTTGTTTTCTCGCTGTTGGGTGCTGGACATTAAAAACCATCCATTAACTAACTGCAGGTTAGGGCACACACAACTTCCAGCACTGCTCCTGTCACACTGGTCCTCTCCTCTCCAGAGCTTTGTTTGGGTCAAGTCTTTTGCCAGCCTTCTGAGATGTGTCGGGCCAAACCATTGTGTTGTACCTCGATTCCTAAATGGGAACGGTGCAACCTTTTAACATGAATTGTTTACCCTGAAAAAAAAATAATAATAATAATAAATCTGGTTATGACACCAACTGCCTCAATGGCATAGCTTGTGTGCTGGAATTGTGTGTCACTACTTCCATTCACCCCTTGAGTGGTGCATACAGGCAAACATTCCTTACTATGAGTAATAACAACTCATTTCACTTCCATTTCACTTTTAGGAAATTGTTAAATCCTACAATGAAGAGATCCCTTCCCACAGATCTCTAGAGGAGGTGAATTCCTGAAGCAGAGAGAAACTCATTTATTCACTGACTTATTTCCACAGCGTTACGCTGAGAACGGATACACTATCAAGCAATGCCTTTGCAGTTTTGGTTGCAGTACCAGCTGGGCTTAGATTTCATAGAATCACAGAATATCCCAAGTTGGAAGGGACCCACAAGGATCATCGAGTCCAAAACGTGGAAAACTTGGAGAAGTGTGATGCCTTTTCCCCCAGCATGGCTCTGCCTCCCCAGGCTGCTGCAGGCCTGTGGACTCACTGCAGTTACTGGACTGGGATGGCACTGCCAAGGGAACAGTTGGGATTTCCATGGTGCTAACTTCTCCTGCCAGAGTTTCCAGAGAGGAAAAGCCTCGGTGGGATTTGAGGAGCCATGAGGTTCTCTATGAGGATGTCACAAAGGCCATGAGCAGGCAGGCAGCTGGGGGCAGCCTGGGCTGTGCAGGGACTGCCACCCGGGGAAGTGATGTCCCCATCTCTCATCCCGGCTGCTGGCCTCTGCTGTGAAATACTTGTGAAACAAGAGAGATTTTGTGGTTGCTTTCCAAGTTCAGGCTAGAAGCTTCCATCCATGCTGTCCCCTCCTGGAACACTCCCAGGCTCTGCCCCAAGCTGGTGCAGGCTGTGGCCCGCTCCAGGTCCTCTCCTTCCCCCCCCCAGCCCTGCCACGGGCCTGGTGTCCCCTCCTGTGGCTGTGCTGGGGCTGCTTGGAGCGAACATCTCTCCCCAGCACCTCAGGCACTGTGGTAGTTGATGTTGAAGAGCAGCAGGCTTATTGCTTGTCTCCTGATGAGGGAAGATACGGGACCGACCAGCTCCATCCCCCTGTGCCTCGGCCCTCTGCAGGGAGCTCAGGCCGTGCTGCTCGAGGCAGAGGCAGGATGGGGTCGCCCACCAGCGACCAACACAAAATTAACATTGAAAAGACTGCACGTATCACCCTGGTGTCCGAGAAAAAAAAATAAAAAAGAGGAAAAAAAGGAAAAAAAACCCTTTTCCCTGCTCTCTGATTGCCACCACCCAGCTCAGTATGGGATAAAATAAGTCGGCTTTCTGCGTGTATGCGGCCACCCTCGGTAGGGAAGGAGGGGGGTGTCCAGAGTGCAGCCCCTCGTCCCGTCCTGTCCCTGTCCCATCCCTGTCCCTGTCCCCGTGGCGGTGTCGCCGGTCGGAAGCCGCCAGCCTGCGCTGCCCCCGGCTGCGGTAACACAAAGCTTCATTTGCATTCCCCGCCCGAGTCGGAGGGGAACAGAAAACGTGTAGGGGCAGGAGCCCATGGCACGGATTTGGGGTCGGTACGGGGGTCGGACACACGAACCAGAGCTTGCCCCGTACAAAGCACCGCGAAGGAGCTCGCCCTGCCCCAGGCTGGGCTGGGCTGGCACTTGGGTCAGAAAAAAAAATAAAGAAGAAAAAAAACACCTAAATTATCGTCTGATCTCATTTATTTAAATAAATATAAATATAAAATTTATATAAAACTATTCACAAACAAACCGACGTCCCAAACCCAAACGACTTGAGCTTTATTGCTTTTCTTATTCGCGTTAAGGAGTCCGTCCGGGCGGCTGTCAGCCCTACAAGTTTCGTGTTTGCTTTTCAGGTCCCGAATACGCTTGTTCCTTCCTTCCTTCTCCCTTCAGACTGCCCCGGGAGGACCCCTGGGCGGTGCGGGTCCCGTCCCGCGGTGCAAGCTCGGAGGAGCAGGTGCCTGCTGCCGGGCTCACGGGGTGCTTGGAGCATCCCCAGGGGAGCACCGGCACCCCAAAAGACGGCTGATGCCGGGGTGGGAGCCCGAGCGGCCCCAGGTGTGCCGCCCTGCACCCCGGGGGCTGCGGGGGGCTCATAGCGGGGAGATCTCCTTCTCCTCGGTAGCCGATGAGGGGGATAAAGACTCCTCGTCCTCCGACCTGGGGTAGTGCCCCTGGCCGGTGCTGCACTTGCAGCCCCCGTGGGAGTTTCGCTGGGTGCCTTTGCCTTCTTTCTTGTGCTTCACCCGCCGGTTCTGGAACCAGATCTTCACCTGCTTCTCGGAGAGGTTCAGGTAGGTGGCTATCTCGATCCGCCGCAGGCGGGACAGGTACATGTTGGAGGAGAACTCCCGCTCCAGCTCCAGGAGCTGGGTGCTGGTGAAAGCCGTCCTCATCCTCTTCCCGTTTTGAATTTGGCTGGCGTCGGACCCTCCTTGACGGGAGAAGAAGCGAGAATTGGGGAAAAGGGGAAAAGAGAGAGACAAGCGGCAAGGCACCCTCGCCGGAGGCGCATCCTACGCCTGGCGACCCGGGGGGCAGCGGGTCCCCCTGGGGACCCCCCCCTCGTCCCACCGCCCCCCTCCCGGCCCTCCCGGCGGCCGCGGGGCCCCTACCCATGCCGAGGCAGTGAAACCTCCGGGGGTCGCTGACGCTGTAGGCGGTGGCGGCGCAGGCAGGTGGGTGATGCGCTGGGTGCCCCAGGGCGGCGGCGGGCACTGCGGGCGGAGGGTGCTGAGGAGGGTGCTGAGCGTGGCCGGCCCTGGGGCAGCACTGCGCCTCGGGGGAGCCGGAGGCGGCGGGGAACTGGCCCTTGAGCAGGGGGATGGCCCCGCCGCCTCCTCCTCCGCCGCCACCACCGCCACCAGCACCGCGGGAGGAGTGCAGGTGCGAGGTGACACAGAGCGGGCAGACGCAGAAAGCGCCGCTCTTGCGGGACGGGCAGCCCGGCCCCGCCACCGACATGACGAGGGGGGAAGGCACGCCGAGGGGGATGAAGAAATCCTGGCCGTGGTGGTGATGCTCGGGCAGGGACGGAGCCGGCCTCGACGAGTCCTTGATGATGAGGGAGTCCACGTAGAAGGAGCGGGACATCGCGGCGGGGCTCGCCGGTGCCGCTCGGCCAAAGTTGCCGCTGAAGTCCCGGCGAGGCGAAGAAGGTGCTTATGTTCGGGAGCCGAACAAAAGGGTCCCTGGAGAGGGCTGGTCTTAAAGTCCCCCCGCCTGGCTCCCCTGCGCTGGGGTTTTATATCAACTATTTAAACACGTGATGGCTGAAAGCCTCGCAGATCTAAATCTCCCCGGCTTCCCAGGCCGGCAGGAGAGGCTGCCGGGGGCGGGGAGGGGGCAGAGAGGGAGGGAGGGGGGGCACAAAATGTGCGTGCTCTTTCGCTGCCCGCCGACCACAGCCCTGAGCCTCGTCCCCAGATAAATCCTAGGAGCGGGGAAGCCGAGGCGGACACGGGGGGGACATCCCAAGGGTGCCCCTACCCCTTAGATGATGCTCTGGAAGAAGCGGGACATCGCAGCGCCCCCCCCATCCCGTGCAAAGCCGGGGGGCTGCAGGGCGCAGGGAGGGGGGGACCCGAGCATCTCCCCGCCGGCGGGGTCCTTTGGCACCACAGGAGCGGATAGAAAGTTATGGCTTGGTTAGGGATGGGGTGCTCGCATCTGTACCTAGGGCTTCTTTCGCCCTCCCCATCCCTGCCGAAGTGGCGATCAGACAGAGGACAAAGCCTCCAAAATCTCTGCGCCCTCCTTACCCAAACGGTGCCGAAACGGCAAAGTTCCCAGGGGACTGCCCCGGCCGCTCCGGGGCTCCGCGCTAATGAAAGGCGAACATGTCAGGGAGGGGTTCTTTGATCTCCACCAAGCCTGCTGAAGCAATCATTCAAAGTAAAATTGGATAAACAGCTAAATACGGTCGGTGGCTCCCGAGCATTGCAGATTGCGTGAAAAAAGCCAAGGTATTTGCAGCACGTTACGCGATTTTCCAGTGACCTGTTTTAGGGCGGTTTAAGAGGAGGCTCGGCGGTCAGAGCAGGGCAGATGCGAATGCGTTTAGAAAGGACGGCGTACCCAGTGCCACTGGACTGGGGAAAGGGAAGCGACAATTGTGCTGCAAAGCAGAAAACACGGAGCACGCCTGATTACCAGGGGCTGAGCGCAAGGCTGGGAAGCGAACCAGGAGCCTTACCGCGGCTAAAAGCGGCTGTGGCGCACAAGGGCCGGCCCGGGACACCGTCAGCCCCCAGTTCCCCCTCTCGCACTCAATCCCCTGCTGTTTAAAGCCAAAAAAAAAAAAAAAAAAAAAAAAAAAAAAAAAAAAAAAAAAAAAAAAAAAAAAAAACCACGAAAACACGAATGGTGCCCGACTTCTGGCGCTTCCTCGCTGCAGCCCGGCCGGGCGCCGGGCCCCCAGCTCCCCCCGACGGCCCTGGCCGGGCACGATGCATCCCAGTTTTAGGGACACCCCGTAGCCGGCGAACTGAGGATTTATGGACGGCAATTAAAGTTTTATGAATTGCAGCTGAGGCTGGTTATGGAGCTATTTGAATGTGATTAGAATTCAATTAGAAAGTGTTTACCGGACGGCGGGGCTCCGGAGTGTAAACAGACAGCTATTCCAGCAATGCGCTAATCCCGCGTCTTGTGACAACAATTAGGGCTTTAGGCGGGTCAGCTCCCACCTCACCTACTTTTCCCCCAAACTGCTGCCGAAACCCCAGCCAAGGCCCCGGAGCACAGGCCCTGAACCTCGGGAATGGGACCGGGATCGGGAATGGGGCCGGGGTCCCGGGACATGAGGGCTGCCCCTCCTTGGGTCTCTGCCTCTCGGCGACACCTAAATCACGGTCGTGGTACTCAGCAGTGGGATTTCACCCAGCTCCCCCCTCCCCGTTAAAACGCAGTTCGTCCGGCCGAGATTTGAGTTCACCTCTTTTTCTTCCTTTAATTAATTTATTTTTATTTCTTTTCTCCTGTAAGAGGCCCGCCGGCCCGGGTGGAAAACCCGCCGTCTGCAGCGATAGAAGCGGATCTGGGAAGAAGCTGTCGGACGGGAAAGCAGACAGAGCGAGAGTCGGATCAAAATTGCGATTTGTAATTGTTATAATAAACCAAGCGCAGTGATAAAAGAAAAAAAAAAAAAAAAAAGGCAAAAGAAAAACCCACCCCGGAAAGCGGGAGCAAGAAAAGAAGTCATTTGAAAGCAAAGATATCCCAAACCAGGCGGAATGATGCAAGGCGTGCGCCCACATCACATCGGCCTCGTTACAATTTTATTTTTCAATAATTCTGTCCGATAAAATTTCATTGTCCATTAAGTAATCCCCGAAATGAGAGCTCTTATGAGCCTATAATGAGCTCTAATTGCTACGACTGGGAGAGCCACGTGGAAGGATTTAGAAGGTATTAAGCAGTTGGGTACAGAGCACAGGCTGTTACCTAGCCATTACTTTCATAATTCAAGGAGAAAATTAGTCCTTTTAAGGGAAAATCCTTTGATTCCCTTCATTCTGCTCGGGGTGACAGAGTATAGCTTTGTCTGCCTTTAGTTCAAGACAGTGTAACAAATGAGAATGTAACGAAATTGCCCCCTTTTCAAAGTGGAGCGCTTCAAAAAGAACAGCAGAGCCGCTCCCCCGGGCTGCGGAGCGCAGGACTGGGTGCTGGTTCCTCTTTTCTTCCAGATGTCTCGAACACCTTTATGTAGGGGAGATTCACGGCTTAAACGACAAAAGCAACGCTTTCCTTTCCCTTCCCTCCCCCCCCCCAGTCTTCGCTCGGCTCCCGGCCGCCCGGCGAAGCTCCCAGGCGCGCATCTCCGCCCCGATGCGGGCAGGATGCGGCCCCGCCGAAAGGAACGCACCTCGGGGAAGCGCTCCCAGGCGGAAAAAAAATAAATAAAAATAAATAAAAAGAAAAAAAAGAAGAAAGGGAAAGGGAAAGAGAAAGGGGAAAAGAATAGAAAAAAAAAACTTCACAGGGCAGCCGCGATTTTGCCAGCATCCCGCGGGGGCCGTGCGGTGGCTCCGGGCAGGATGCTCCGAGGAGACCCACGCGTGGGTAGCCCAGGGGCCAAGGGCTCTCTTGCTCTTTCTTCGCTAACCTACCATCGATTTCGGATTAGTTTCCAAAGCAATCGGCGGTGTTGGAGCCGGGTTTTGTGAAGGGAGCGCAGGCAAAAGACAGGACTTGCCCCCAGCTCCCGTTAATGAGGTCATTATAAAAGCGTGAACAAGTCTATTAATGTTTTATTGAAAGCGCATCGTTAACTTGTATCCATCCTTTTCTGAAAGTGGCATTGTGATATTGCTGTCTGTGGCACATCTTACCCAATATAGCCCGAGATTTCTCCATTATCTGTAACCAAGCAACACTTTCTGAATACCAAAAATTGAAAAGAACCGCTTAGTCTTCAAGAAAGTCCTCAATAATAGTGGAAAAGAACAAAGATCCAGGAGACAACAAAATGCCACAGGGGTGACTTTTCATGAGCAATTATCTCTCATTAATCAGCAGAACAGCTGCAATATTAATTTCCTCTCTTTCTTCCTCTCTTTTCACAGTCCCCACCATTTGAATAATCATAAATTTTGATTTCATGGAGCACCAACATCGCCGGCGACTCCGGGACACAAGCTACCTACGCGGGGCGGGCGCTTTGCAAAACAGCTTCTATTTTTAAGGCTGCCAAAGGGATAAAAAAAAAAAAAAAAAGTGAAGAAAAGAAAAGAGAGGGAAAGTTGGGGCCGGGCTGCTTGCCCCCCTTCCCCCGGAGCAGGGATTAAGGCCGGGAGCCCCGGCAGCCCCAGCCCTGCCTCTTTCACCCGCGGCCAGGAGCGGGGAGCGCACCGAGCGCTGCCTTCAGGCGTGGGAGTTTCAACAACCTCGCTGTCCATTTAACTTCCAAACATGAAGCCAAGCGTTGTAGATCTGTCCAAAGAGACAATCTTGGGGCGTAACGCGCATTGTGCGACATCAAAAGGCCCTGGCGTTATAGGCACTCAGAAGTGCTTTCAGGGAGGAGGGTGCGATGCCTTCGCTTTTCAGGGGCTCCGCCGCTGATTGTTTAACAAGCGACGTCGCCGAGGCAAGAAACCCGCGCTCCTTCCAAAGATAAGGATGTAATGTTCAAACTCCCTTTTTTCCTCTCTTTTTTTTTTTTTTTTTGGAAGGATTTCAAAGAATCTCATTAGCCGCGCTTTGGGGAAGGGAGCGCGCAGCGCTGCCCGCCCGGCTCCCCGCTGCCCGGGGGCCAGATCAGAGCCCCGGCTGCGACCCCGGTGCCCCCCGAGCTCTGCCCACCCCCAGGCACCCGCATGTCCCCGCCCGGCCCCGGGGGACCAGCAGGGAGCAGGCAGGGGGCTCGCCCGAGGCGTGCGGGCTGGCTGCGAGCTGAGCAGGGGAAGCCTGTTCCCCAGGGGCCCTTCCCTTCTCTGCGGGAGTTTCTTCACCCACAGCCCCCGGCAAAGATGAGGCAGCCTTCAGCACACTCTCTTCCTTTGTGGCTTGATCCCGCATCTTCTACTTTTATTTATTTATTTTTTTCATTATTCATTTTGCAAGGTTCTTCCTAAGTGAAGCAGGTCTTCTCCCTCTTCAGCCCTCTTAGAAAGTGTTAGCTCATTGCTGGGTTCCCTTCAGCATCAGGATGCAAAGGAAGATTCTTGTTTGTGCCTTCTTGCCATGGTGAAGTCAACACCGGTGGTTTTGCACTGTCATACAGAGGAGCCAAGGGAGGAAATGCCCCATGAGATTACTGTTATCTGCAGCCTTGCCTGGTATCTCTGAGCCTGGTTTTGCCACATCCCTCATGCTCTGCAAATATAGGACAACCTTGTACCAGACACTCCAGTCTGGGCCCTGGTTTCAGTTAATGACCTTTGTTTTGAGCTCTAGCAGCTAAAATTGTTGCCATGCACAGATGATGACACATATGAGGGGAAAATGTGCTGATGTGTTCTTAATGCGGATAAAGCTAAATTTCTGCAACAGCCTCAGAGGAGGTTTATGGGGAAAGATGGAGCCGAAACCCCAAGCTCATGTGAGTGAGCACAAGGATTCGAAGTGCTGCTGTGGGCTGTGGACCACACCAACCGTGGCCAGTTTCGTTTTTACACTGAGATATCACAAAGCCACACAGGAGCATAACACCTTGTAGTAACACAGGTACTGATCCAGAAAAGAACAGTAACATTAAACATCTTATTTCATTTCCAGCCTTGAAATTCCACTGTCACACATTTTGGAGGTCATGCTTAGTTTGAAGTGTTCTGCTTGGCAGTGACCAAAAAGCAGAAAAGCAGTCTTTTGAATTTGCTACCAAAGGAAATGCTGTTTTTTTTTTTTTTTTTTTTTAGACACATTGACAGGAATGGGCATTAAACATGGCTTGTAAGAAAAGTGAAGAGGTTACTAAACATCTCACAGCAGTGCAGGAGCTGCCAGTTTTCCAGACTGAATATTGTATGAGTTTTGAGTCCTTATCCAGACTAAATAAATAAAAGAGTTTGTGTTTGTTTGCATTATTCTGGAATGAAAGTGTAGCTGTGGGATAGTCCAAGAGCAGCAGAGGAATGAAGGAACTTCCTAAGAGAGATGATGCTACTCTTGCAGGCACAGGAAACAGATACGAATACAGTTAATGATGGAGTTCCTCAAAATTAGTCTCAAGGGCAGTTGAATTAGTTTGTATCTTGCCACGGTCAATAGGAGTTTGCTATTCACAGCAAAGAGTATAACTACTGATACTCGTGCATATTCTCCTTCCTATACTCTTTCCCATACACTACAAATTGCAAAGAGAAGTCAGGATCTGTGGAGATTGGTGTGCTGTACTGGAAAAAGTGGATGCTCTGAGGAGAGGAGCAATAGCAGTGCAATGACAAAGCCAGTATAAGCACTGGCACATTAATCCCAGAATATGAAACATCACTGTGGCATGGCAAGTGACAGGTGAATGCAGTCACTGAGCACAACAGGCAAGGTCATTCCACTAAGGAGATGGAAATATTTAAAGCCACTGTTCTGGGGAGACCTTGTCTAGGGTAGTGTGCAGCTTTGGATCTCCGCACTCCAAAAATACTAAACCAGAGCAGGTCTAGAGAGCAGCATTAGGAGTTTGAGAGGAACATGGACCCTTAGGAGAATATAAGACCCAAAGAGACTGGCTTATTTGCTCTAAGAAAACGCTGGGTTATTTACTCTAAGAAAATGAAGACTGGCAGGAGGCATGCCTGTTGATTGTAGCAGAGATATATATCCATGAGAGAGAAGAACTATTCCACCTGAAGAAGAGTATCACCTCAAGATCAAATGGATAAACTTGGTCATGCATAAATTTAGCCTGTAAATTATTATTTATTATTATTATTATTATAGTCTATAAGTATAAGAGAAGTGAAGTTCTGAAACTCTTTGTGGGAATTACTAGTAGGAACATGAAAGTTTAAGAGAAAACTTGATACATTTCTGACAGGGTTATACAACAGTGGTTGAAATTATGGGACTTATTCTGGAGTGATAACATACATAAAGAATGCTTAATAGCTATTTTGACATGGTAAGTACTGACTTAAAATTGAGTAAACTGTTGATTATTTGAGTGAGCTGTTGATTATTTTCTAAAAAATGTTGCTGGATTGGTATTGCTGGAATCTAAGGTCTACTGAGCAGCTAGAGCATGGGTGGAAGCAGCATCCTGTTGCATCTTCCCTGCCTGTACATCTGTGTTCATTGTTCTGGGTACTGCCCCTCATCCAATATAAACCAATGACATAGTTTTTTTTTTTTTTTCTTCTTTCTTTTTTCTCCTTTTAACATTTGTTGTTAAGATAATGGAAGGCAGAACCACGTGTGCTAAAAGGATACTTTTTTTTTTTTTTCAGTTGTCAAATTAATGATCAGTCTGAATTTTGGTATGAACTTTAAACCTGTACAAGAAAAAACATACCATCTCATTTCTTCAGCTCCCTTTTCACAAAATAGACTTAGCTTTGCCTAAGCAGCTGATATGTGAAAACAAATCTCTAATGCATGTGGCTGGCAGCAACCCTTTTACAGTTTCATCCTTTTGATATGCATTTGTAACCTACCTTTTAGAAAAAGTAACAAAACCATGTATTTTAGGAAGAACAGTGTCAGTAAAGTACAGGCTGAAATCACTCAATGTATCACTCAGCTAGGAAGAAAATATTTTTTAATAGTTTTTTAATATTACAGAGCTGAAATGGAAACAAAATTCAGACTTTTTAAAAACAATATTGAAAAGTTTTGCATAGCTTGCCCTTTCTTATTTATAATTAATATATTGTCTGAGCTTGTGTTTCAAGGTTTCTCTTTGAAAAATCATAGTAATAAAGTAAGAACAAAATAAAATCTTTTTTTTTTTTTTTTTTTTTTTTTTGTAAGTATATTATTTCAAAGCTTGTTTATTCTGCTGTAGCATTGAGGCTATACCAAAATCTAATGGAAAAAGAAAGACAGAAGTCCTGACAACTATTTTATAAGGTTCAGAGCACTACTCTAGTGGAAAGGAAAGAGACTGAAATGGAAAAAAATACAACGTCAATCTTCTGAAGGAGGAAGAATTACTGGAACCTATACCACCAGAAGATGTGACTAGGAAGGTATAAATCATGATTTTAATTTGCTCAGAAAATCTAATGACCATTATAGATTGACCAGGTGAAGAAAACATCAGCCAAAAAGGAGTCCGATGCTTGAAGAGCAGCTCAGACATCTCCAGCAGTCCAGGTCCTCTCTGCTAGCTGCAGCTTAGCGAAAGAACTAATATTCCCATTAAAACACCTGTACAGCTAGAATACAGCTAATGCTGTGGTGTGAAAGAAGTAAGACTATCTGCATCCTCAAGAGTACTGAAACATAGACTTGTAACATGTCAGAAGGCGGAAAGGTTTGGTTAAAACACTACTCTCAGTTATGCGGCTGTAAGACTGAGTTACTCTGCAGCTATTCTGAATGGTGCAGGGGGAGTAGAATTTGGCCTGGTGTTTTCAAAGGTTAGTTAAACAAAATATGACCTTTTTCAGGCAAGGGGAACAAAAGAGGTCAGCTCATTCTCCAGAGCTACAAAAGGTCTTTCAAGGGTACCAAAGAAATAAAAATAAAAGCCACGATCACACTTCCTAGATGCACACATAGAAACAACGCCTGTACGTTAAGGTATAGCCCAGTGGGGAAAACCCTAGGAGCTTGCCTGTCAATGAGAGCTGTGCCAAAAACTCACCTGCTACAAGAAAGGTGTACAAATTCAGACAGTTTTGTCCAAGGGCACAGAGCAAGATCATTTCAGGACTGGGGTTAGATTCAGCATCTCCTATCTTTCCTGTCCATTGGGAAAGAATTTGTACAGCTTGTTCTCCTGCTCTCAAGGAGATTCTGATACAAGCTGTCTATGCTGTACAAACAGATCAGTTACCCAAATTTACCAGTTGATTCTCTGCTGCAGGCTAGAATTTTTAGTCTCATCTCTTCAAGGAGAGAAAACAACTCTACTCCAGAGTCTGACCAAGCTGCAACAAGATTTACAAATCTGGTCACCAAGTACCTTCAAATTACATGAACAATTTTTTTTCTCTTATACATGTACTTGTTCACACATGTGCCAAGGAACTCTATCCTTTGTATGGTGATGGGATAATGCATAGATTTTTACTCTGCTACTCAGGCCTGATGGTCCAGGCAAGACTGCCAGCAGCTGGAGTCAAAGAAGGAACCAGATCTGGAAGAAAGACAATTCCTTTTCCAATATCTCTCTTGCGTTGAAAGGAAAATACTTTTTTTTTTTTTTTTTTTTTTTTTTCTTTTCAGGCTGCAAATTGTTCAAATCTTTCATGCTTTACCACAGAGGTTGGAACTGTTAATTGTTCTTTACCTCCCTCGAGGACCTCACACTCTAGGAACATAATGTATTCCTCTGTAAGTACTTTTGGCATACTTTAAACAATTCCCAGAACAAGAGCATCTATTTTTTTCACGGTGTTAGATCAATTATTGGTCAAGACTCATGCTATCAGAAAGAAAAATATTTCATTAGAAGTGGGAAAGATGTAATGTAAAGACGATGAGAAAGAAACAAAGTTGTTCTATCTGAAAGAGATGTGTTAGAAATACCTCTTTGCTTATATGCAGTAGATATGAGCATGTTAGCATACCCAAACATTAATGAAGATTGGAGAAATTTTGGGAGAAACTTTAGTTGTTCGTGTTTTGATGATTTTACATGAAAGCCATCCTTTCTTATTTTCTTTAGATCAACATTTGTCACAGTAATTAATGAGGAAGTAATTATAATGTAATTTGTCAGAATAATCTGACAGGCAAAGAATTATGTTCTCAATCCTAAAGGAATACATAGTTCTAGTTTTCCGACTGATTGGGTAGATGTGGGTGGCATAGCAGAGGGTATTTGCCTTTAAGCAGGATAAAAACTTTGGCACTCTATATTCTTAAGCAAAAATAGACAGAAGCATTGTCTAATTCTCTCAAATATGTTACATGAAAACATTTTATCTTAATTTATATTTCACTTATTAGTAAATTTGTTTCTTAACACTTGCTTCATATGAAAGCTACTTCATGTTACAGTGAAGATTTGCAATTCACTTGCAGTAGTTACAGTCATCAATATTCATCTCAGTCACTCACTATTTCTTTGAGATGGTGAGTAAACAACTTAGTCATTCAGTCATTTTTCCCATGAGAAATAAAATACCTTGAAATAAATACAAACTATCAGGTGAGGCATTAAAGGAGGTAAAAACAATGAAACAAGGAAAAATAAAGATATGGAATTTAAATCCCATTTAAATCCCTGCTGATGTTCAAAGGGGTATGATTGTTCACATCAACAGCAGCTGGAATAGCTTCTTTTTTATTTTTATTTTTATATTTATATTTTTTTGTTTTTAAGGAAAGAAGTCATCTACAGTTCTACCCAACTACCAATGTCTACGTCTCTAACAGCAGAGAATTCAGCCACAATACTCTTTGGTTCTTTTATTTAGCACTTCCAACAGATATTTTTCTTAAAAGTGATCTTCTGAAGAAAATTTAAAAATTGTACTTTTGCCATTCTAAGAACATCTTAAAAACCTTGAGCCTGTAGTTCTGACTGAATGTTTATACGGTTTTGTTTTACTTTTATTTTTAGTGGACTTCATACTTCAGTACTTTCAGCATGGAAAACCCCCATCAACTTCAATGTTACATTCACTTCACAAAATGACAAATGGAGACTTCTTGTGTATTTCTGTTTAACTGTTGAGATTATAGAAAAAAAAAGCAGCAAGAATTGTGCTGCATTCGATTCTCTTATTTATGGGAAGGGATGAAACAGGTCACCAAACACATTTCCTTTGTCAGCAAGTCCTATTGAAGACAAAGAAAAAGGATGATCTAAAATCATCCAAGAGTTTATTTTGCCTGCAGTTTATGTGGAACACAAGTAGGTGTTTAAGTCTAGCATATTCCAAATTCTTCTTGGATTGGGAGAGTGCCTTCAGTAATGTCTTGTCTTGTGTTCTTTGAAAGAGCAGAAAGTCAACTGCACCCATCCCCAATCTGAGCAGGCTAGAAACAATAGGGTCCTTATTCTTCAAATTTTTTATATGTCCAGGAAATTTTGGGAGGGAATTATCTGCTTTTCTCTTTACATGAGATCTACACTTTCTATAACTTATTTATAGCTTATAAAAAGCCTCTTTCAGAAATCCTATTTTCTATAGAAATATCCTATCCTAATCCTATTTTCTATAGAAATATATTTTTTGAACTCTCCTCACTAGCTTCACATAAATGCAATATAGGAAGTTGGCCCCAAAGGAAAACAAAATAAATTGCTTGACAGGAGGAAAAAAGGCTAATAAAAACAAAAACTGAAGTGGAGCTATTCACCATCTCTTGCTAAGAGCTCACTCAATTCTGTATCATAAAGTCAGTAACAAAACTGTTTCTTATTAGCAAGGTTTGGTGTCAAGCTTTTTCCCTTTGCTTTTCACACAGGAAACCCTCCCTTGTTTACCTGTAGTTTCACAGAGATTTTGCAAAATAATCAGTTCAGAGGAACTGGTGCACTCTCCCAGCTAACCATACGTTCTTTGTTAATTGTGTTGACTCACCCCTCCCCAAGTTCACCTTTCCACATTTCTACCATAACTGAAACCTCATCCTTGCTTTTGTTTTGCTGAAACTCTAGAGGCTGGGATGACTGATACCACAAGCAGAAATGTTTAAATTATAGGTAGCACTTTAGATAGACTTGTGGAGAGCAACGGGACATTTAAGCAGGACAGAGAAGCCAACCTAGAGTTGAGAGGCCGTGTGGCGAGGGAAGGACTGATGTGAGAGAAGTTCTAGGTGGAGAAAAAGCAAAGCACACTCTGATGTGAGTATCCATGGAAGTTTGCTACAGTCCTGTAGCTTTTCCCAACTCTCCCTGTGGCATCAAATAAGTAGTAGTCTACTATTTCTATCTTCCCATCTCTGGCTTCTTTACGTCCTATCCTCCCCTGCTTGCTCTCATTCCTTGCTATCATCACCCACTCTTGTTTTTCTTCTTACTACCCCTCTTCTCTCAATTAACCAGTGAATGAAAAAGACAAGATGTTCCTGCCAGCTTTGCTTCGCTGTCTGGTGGTAGGAGTTCAAAGAACCAGGTTACTCCTGCACCTACTGCTTGTTCTTTGATGCCCTGTTGGGCTTCAGAAGTCCAACAACACACTGATTAACAAAGGAAAAGACAGGAAGAAACAGGCCAAAGAATATGGGAACAAGTGACAAGTGAGATGTTAGAGGGAAATAGTGGGAAGAAGCAATGACAAAGGGGGAAGATGGAAAGAAATATAGACAGGAGAGGAAAAGACAGTAAAGAAAATAAATGTATCAGGTGGCAAAAGAGAAAGGAGAGAATTGGAATAAAGAGCTGCATAAAAAGAAACGTGACAATGATTTAGAGTTCCCTTAGATTACGGTATACAGCCCTTACAGAGCAGCTCTTTGGGAAAACATGTACCTTGGTCAAAGGGAGTTGTGTGTGGCACCTCTTCTATCCCACTGAACTTGCAGGTGCAGAAAACAAATTCACTAGGAAGGCATTCCTGCTTGGAACAGCAGCAAAGTACTCTTCAAACTGGATTTTAAGCCTACTATCTTGTAGGTAGATAGAATAAGTGGCTTAAAAAGACAATCAGTATTTTACAATCAGGCGTGTTCTGTGGTGGCTCAGAGCAAATGCCACACGGCTGACTCAGAAGTGAGTGGCTGCTGAGGGTCCAGGCGACAGCAGTGGAGAAGGGGTGACTACTTGTGTGATACTCGTGAAAGAGAGAAGAAGCCCAAGGCAAGACCTTCGGCAGTGTGTGGTAGGACACCTGCTGCACAAAACAGGGAGTTTACCTACTGTGTCCACGAGTAGTCCAGGAGATGGCTGCTGAAGGTGTTTGGCAAAGGAGACACAAAGACACAACAATCTCATGACTAAGGCAGGTCATTTTTGCCTGAAAAACAAGCTGCTAACTGTGCCCATGTGAGATGATGAAAATGTTACTTAAACTGAATATTTCACAGGTGGTTGCTAGCTGTACGTACTTTGGTGCTAATGGCTGTCCCAGAAGTCAGAGATACCGAAGTAGCTTGTGCTCACTACTACCATCAGTCACGGTGCTTTGAGCACATCAGTTGCTACAGAATGGACAGAGTGCTGAAACATCGTGGGTATCTCAAACAAGAAGTTTAATATTTGTCATAGCTCTTCCTCTATATACAAATGGAACAGCTGGAAACCATTGAACAGATATTTGTTAGGCGAGTAATGTATACCTAATATGATGATGAAGAATCCTGGGACTTATTTTTTCCTTGTCTTAGCTCAAACAGACCTCAAACATGATAGCTGACCTGTGCAGCTCTGCTACATTGATAGATGTATGATGTAGGTAAACCCACCCCTTTAAAGTCATCTCCAAGATTTCCAGCATGATGCTGTGTAGTGTTAACCCCAATTATCTGGTTGCTACTGTGAAACAGTCATTTGGAAAAAAAAAAAAATATATATATATATATATATAAAGTTATCAAATCCATTTGTAGTGGGCTTGCATAAGGAAGCATACTTTCACTGGGTTTCCACCATCTTTTGCCAGTATTAATTCGGTCCATATTCTCAATTTCAGGACTGTTAGGCAGAAGCAATGAGTCATCAGAACCACAAACTCTAACCTCAATGTGCAAGATATATGCACAAACAGTAATTACATTAAAAAAAATCATAAGCATACTATTATGAAAGTAACCTATTACTCAGGGGAATTTTGTGTTATTCTGCAGAATTTCATTATTTGGGAAATGAAACCTATTACAAGTAGGTCATGACACAGAAATACTCAGCTTTCCAGTGTGGCGGTGATAGATATTATTTTTTTTCCTTTAAAGACAGTGTCACAGAACATCTCACAAATACACTACTTCTACCCTGGTTTTACATAGTCAGTAGGTGCTATCATATATTTGTATAGAGTTTATTCCTGAGAAATACACCACAAATATGTTTATGAGTAATGGAGGTTGTGGCAATGTAGTCTTTCTGAAAACAAGCTGATTGGTGCGTAGACTGCAATAACAGTACAGGAAAAAAAAAAACCTGTGGGTTTCAGAGGAAAAATGATCGAGCAGTGAAGTAATGTGAGGATGGGACTGTTGTGATTAGGATATACAGAGCAAAGAAATGAGGAAAGCAGGGAGGTAGAGTTCTTGTCCCACTCATGAAAAGCAGGTTCAGACCCAAACTGTCTCCTGAAAAGTCTTCCATGTCACCATGACCGCCATATCTATACATTAAACACCTCCGTGATCCACCATGATCCACCAGCTCACTGTCCAGTGATAAAGACTTCCTCTAACTTTCAAAATGTCACCTTGCTACTGCTAAATCTCATGCCAGCACTGCCTTCCTGTTACTAGAACAGCCAACAAGCCTACCTGATGCTTGCTGACAGGCATTTCCCAACTAAACTGTAAGTTTTGGGTATGAGAAACACCAAAATTGAAGGGAGAATGAGAGCCCTGTTCACTTTCAGAGCTCCCTGGTGTGGGAAAGGAGCCTGAAAAGGGAGTGATCCTCCAGATTCCCTGTTTTGGTGCTGCAATATCCCCGACAGGGACTGCTCCCCTAGCACCTAGCTCTGTGAGGGGAGGACTGGGAGGCTACCAGAGGGCTGGCGCAAGGAGCAGACCCACACATTGGGTCCTCCCTCAACCGAGCCGAAAACCCCATTAGCCACCCCTTAACTAAAAACATCCGTGAAACCCCCAAAAAGGGACCAAAACCAGGGCAGCGACACCCCCAGAGCGGAACAACCCCCTCACTGCCGCACCACCCACCCTCCACGGCCCGCCCCTCTGGCAGCGGCGGGCGGGGCCCCGCGGGCCGGATGTTGTTGTTGTTGTTCCTGCGCCGCCCCTGGCCCCGCCCCCCGCGGAGGGTGACGGGCGCTTCCTCGGGCCCGGCCGCCGCCGCCGCCCCGCCGCGGCCCCTCCGCCGCCCGGCCCGGGGCTGCCCCCGCTCCCCTCCCTCCCTTCGTTCCCCTTCCCCGGTGCCCTCTCCCCCGGTCCCTTCCTCCCTTTGGTCTCGCCGGCCAAGCCCCGTCCCCTCGCAGCGTCGCCGGCGGGGCCCGGCCATGGCGGACTTCGACGAGATCTACGAGGAGGAGGAGGACGAGGAGCGGGCGCTGGAGGAGCAGCTCCTCAAGTACTCGCCCGACCCCGTGGTGGTGCGCGGCTCCGGGCACGTCACCGTGTAAGGGCGGCGGGGCCGGGGCCGGGGGGACGGGGAGGATGAGGAGGATGAGGAGAGGGGGGGAGGAAGCAGCTGGGGGTGCCCCCGGTGCCAGCCCCAGCCCCGGGGGCGGGTGAGGAGCCCGTGAGGCGCGGCCGATATCGCGACGAGTCGCGATTGAGGCGTGTGGTCGCGATTGAGTGTGCCACGGGGGGGTTGTGTGCTGCTGAGGAGCCAGCGCGGTGCGGTGGGTAACGCAACAGATTCGGGTGCCCGAGTGCCATGTACTCATAGATGCTGAAATACCCGCCTGGAGATAAATCCCGCAGTGCAAACTTTCACATAAACAGCTGTGTGTATATATAAACATCAAAAAATATATATACTTGTATATCTTTATACATAAATCCATATTTATTCAGGGAACCAGGCTCACAACAGCAGCATGAAAGTGTCAGGTATCGTATCCCACAGCCCCGGCTCCCACTAACTGCTTATTTTCAGATCCGGACCTGTCCGTAACCTGGCTTTAATTTCGGATCAGTTTGGTGGCTCTCCGATACGACGCTGTTCTGGTAATGGGTCGGCGTTATGAAACGCTGGCAGCGAGGCGGTGCAGTTTGCAGGCGGGTTATAAACAGGAAATAAGACGTGGTGGAGAGGCTTGGAAGGATGTGGAGTGGACACGAGGCCGCGTAGGCCTGGTGAGGGAGCAGAAATGTCACCTCAGAAGTATTCAGCGCGTGACTCTGCATGCCGGTTTGCTGTGATCGAAAAGTTGTTACCGTCCAGCGGCTGTCTGGCTTCTGTGAAAACACTCCGGAAGCCTTACGGTGTTTCTGGTGAGCAGGTCGAGAACACAGGCAGTTGCCCTATTGGCAAATGCAGAAAGAAGTGTGAAGAACAGAAATGGAGGCAAATGCTGGCTTCTTCTCCGTACTCGAAGGCAAGTTGTGCAAGGCAAGATCGGGGCCCGTTAATGGCACTGTGAGGAAGCCTGCATGCCGTGCCCATGACTAGCACGGCCTTTGTGGCTGACGGATAGTTGCTTCATTAATTGTTTATTAATATTCACTACATCGTTAGAACATTAAGATCTAACTCAAAATATTAGTTTTATAGGTTTGGGGTGAGTAATTGAATGCGAACATACACCTCCAAAATTAGGCAATTGGATCTTCATCTACTTTGTCACGTTGGGTGTGAACACGGAATAGGATCCGCCACTTTTACCTTTGTACAGCCTATAAGATTTTTGTCAATGATTGAGAAACGTATTATTAAAAGTTAGATCACTGTCAGGATGTTCTCTCTGTGAATTTAAGGAATAGGTCAAGCTGTATGTATATAACTAATTTGTCTTGCCTCGTATAAAACCATCAATATGTCTCGAAGGCCTGGCACAAACCATCAGTAAAGTAAAGCAAATACTGTATTGATCTCAGCTCTGCTGTTTAAAGAGTTGCTGTCTGCTTCTGCTGTGTGTGTATTTAAACAAAAGCTCTACTTTCACAGTTTCCTGTCATATCCTCTCTGATCTTGTATAGAAGTCATAATGTTGAGTTTGAAACATGTCATTTCCATGACTACAGATTAATGCCAGAAAGGCATTTACTATTACTTGATTTCACCCAACAGACAGTGGAAATGTGTGAGAGTCCTCTCTAAGCTGAGTTGTTAAAACCAATCAAAAAAAATAAGGTAAATATTATCCAAACAAAACGCTTGAATGCCTTGCTTTTCCAGGGTTTGGGGTTTTTATGTGGCACAGAGTTATCTTAAACTCACTATTTGGAGCCTGCTGCACACAATTACAAAGCCTCTTTTTAAATCATTGTGGTTTTTTCAATATTCAGGTGGATAGTTTGCTGCTCAGGAGCAGTATTTGAGTTGGTCCTTGATTGCTTGAGGTGATCTCTTATAGTGGCAAGACACTTGAAAGTTGGGAAAATATAGAACTTGTGTTACTTTACTAAATTGAAAATCCAAGCTATTTCATACTTTTTTTCTAAAATGTTGTTAGGGTGGAAGGAGAGGTACATGATGAATGAAATCTCAGAGACTGTTTGTGGTAGTTTGCCAGATTGTGTTTTTCAGTGACTCTTTTCCTGGGCTTCCTAATTCGTTGACCAGTTGAGATACATTTGCCTTATTCCAGGCTGTATTCATTAGTAAAATTGGGTTTGGTAGCCTTTTGCAGTGCCAGACTGACAGAGAGCTGTTGTGATGTGCTGGGGAACGCCTTCCTGTGCTGTTTATTGTCCTGGTGCATCACATGTTGATGCAAGGTAGCTCTTGGGAGCAGGAGAGGAAAAGCCCTTACAAAATACACTTTTTTTTCACCCAAGTAACTCTCTTTAACTTTCTTCAAGTCTGCCTGTGTGTTTTTGCATTTTATTCTCTGTATCAAGGACATGTGAATGAAAAGAGGGCTAAGTAAGAATTACGGATGGGAGAGTTAAGACTTGTGGAATATGTGTTTATTTTGTAAGAGCTGTGAATATGTGGAGCTAAGGAATATAGGTGAGAACAATAGAAAAATGGCTTAGTGTCTTCACGAGAGATGACAGAGGAAGGAGATAGCGTCTATCAGTTTTACGTGTCAGGAAGATAAGAGCTGCAGCCTGCAAAAAGGTTGGAGGTAGGCTGAGTCCTGTGCTGTAATCTGTTATCCTTTGATTCCACATCTCACTGCTTCGTTCCCTCCGCTGTTCACAAGGGCAGGAACTCAGCTGAACCTTTCAAGCAGAGACATGTTCGAGAAACGCTTTTTCAGGTTCCAGGGAGGTTTAAGGAAGTACTCCTGTATGAGGTGAGCATGGATCTGCTGAGGATATGGTGTGAAATGGGGAAAGGTGTCGAGAAATGTGTGCCTCACTGGGGATGGTGCCTTGTACTACAGAAATCTGGTGCTATGTGAGGACAGCTATGAGGAAACGCAGCTCCAAAATATTGATTTCAGGCGTTTGATTTTAACATGCTTTCTGCTGCTTTTTTCCGGAGCGGCTGTATCTTTACCCTGAAACTGTATTAGTGTTGCATGAAGTTTCTAATATTTTAATTTCCAAATTACAGCATGCAGCCGAGTGATTAACATTGGGATCGTATCATTTACTTACCAAAGCATTTGAAGTATGGAGTCATACTTTGTTCCCACCTACATATGGTAATGAAACTGTAAAATGGAAAGCTCCGGATGATGGTGGTAGCTGGTTAGCTTTGATGTTTTGGTTTAGCAGCCCCACCATATATTAAACATTGCCACAAGACTCGAAAATGGAGTCTTAGTCTCCATATTAGTTTTAGGCTTATAAATTCACCGAATTGTGACTGTGTTGGTCAGAAGTTTCTGTGCTGGAAATCTGACTCAGTGAGTTTGTAAAAGCATTGTGACTATTTCCAAACAGGAGACTGGGGGAAAATGTTTTGTCCATGATAAATTCTGGGATGCTTTTATTAAAAACAAGACAAATCTCAGATAACTCTTAACTCCAGAGCTTTTCAGTTGGGCTGTCTTTGTCAGGTGTATCTCCTGTGACCTCCATCTGGATTTGCTTGTATTTGATGAAGCTGTTAACTTCTAAATACTTTTGGATCACACATCCACACAAAAGCCTTGTTTCCGTTCTGCTGATTTCACGGCCAGACCTCAGCATGAGACTGCAATTACGTCCTTCTGAGACTTCACTGAGAGCAGGGAGACTTCCCCGGGCCTTTGCCCTACCTGCTTATGCCTCAGGGTAAAGGGCTTCCTCAGCACTGCAGGCAGAGGAACAGCTGAAATTGTCTCATCTCATGGTCTGGGGCTCAGCCTCGTTCCAGTTTGTGGGCCAAGAGCTGCTTTGGACTGAATTATTCTTATGGTTTGCCACTCCCCTATCATCACTGTTTGTATTGAATTCCATTATTCATAGTAAATCTCTTCTGGATGCTGAAGCATCAAGTATGTGAAGCTCGTTTTGTGATTCCTTCTTTGAAGATAAGTCTGTTTAGAGAGAATCTGTCTCTGGTGTTGATTTGATGAATTATGTAGTAGAGTGGTGTTACCAGGCTTGGCTGTTTGAGCTCTGTGTGGATCCAAGGGATTTTTTCAGGCCCTGGTTTCCGCTTCAGCATACTGCCAGTTTTAAGTAGCTTAACTGATAGGGCATGACACTTCTTGCTGACATTTACATAACTTTTGCTTGGGCGCTTGGTTTCACTCAGGATTTTGGAGAAAGGTGGGCTGTCTTCTTGTCATGGAATATTCAGCAGGGTTTTCAGTGGTGGAGGTGTGTTTACAATAAGCATGTGGGTGTTTGTTTGTGGGGGAGGTTTTTTTTATTCTGAGATGAGCTGGCAACCTTGCCACGGATTTCTCTGGTTAACGATTTTCACTTGTTGCTTTGTTTTGAGGGGTGTGTAGGGACTGCAGAGCTCCCATTCTAGTTATGAGTACTCTAATCTGCCAGTTAATTTCTGTGTAAGTGAGGTATGGGCTGCAGTCAGTGGCAGGAAGATGACTTGTTTAACTTTTCCTGAAGAACGTATGTAGAAATTATCTAGGCATAAAATCAATAAAGCATCCTCCAGCACAATGCGCTCTTCCAAACTCTGGCAGCAGACTTTGCTACCTTGAGGTTGTGTGCAAGTCTAGCTGTTCCTGATGTCTGTTCTCTGGGTAGCCTCTGGCATCTGCAGTTGTGTAGGGGTGATATGTACTTATCTTTTATGTACAATATCTTTCCTTTTGGTGTCTGTTTGTCTGGGAACTTGCTTAACTTCTCTTAAAATCTGTTGGTGCAGTCTGCCTCCATAATCTCAAGTGGAAACAAGCTCCGAAGTTTGCTACTTGCAGTTTAAAGAAGCACTTTCCTTGGTCTGTTTTAAACCAATCTCCTCCTAGTGTTGTGAGTGCTCTCTGTTGTGGGATTTGGTGATTAACAGTTAATCATTCACCTGATTCACTGCTTTCCTGAATCTTTGCACTTTGATCATATACCTCCCCCCCAGACTTTTCTTTTCCAACTTACTGTCTGCCTTTTGGCCTCATAAAGCAACTTATTCACTTTATTATAGTTTGCTTCCTTCTATCTGCTTTCTCTTAGCTCCACCAAGTCCCCCATGAATACATGGGTACAGGGAGTCCAAATGATGCTCTTCTTAATCACAGACCTAGTGGTGCTCATTATTTTGTTCCCACTTCTGATGGCTGCCGCTATCAATGACCAATGAGTCAAGAGAATCATGAGTGGCGAGAAAAGCTCTCCTTCAAGATCTGTAGCTGCCAAACTAACTTAAGCATCATGTAAGCATAGTTTAGATCACCTTTCCCCAGCACATTTTATTTATCTTTAAGCTCACCTGCCACTTGGGTTTTGGCCAGTTGGTTTTGTGAGGTCCTTCAGCATTGCCTCTCCACTGGTACAGCATCTAACTGCACATTGACCGTGTGATGACTTGGACAGAGTTCTCTGTTGACATGCGGAGTGCTCAGCTTAGTAAGAAAAAGATTGCCTGGGGAATGCCTAGCTGCTCAGTAATCATATTGTGAAAGCAAATTACTTCTCTAAAATCTTCAGCTATGAAAGCTCAACTAAGCTTTTCTACACATGGCTGAGTTGGGTGATGGATCTTGCTGCAGGTATTCAAGATGAGCAGTTTAATTTCTGATTTGAGTTGTTTGAAGTATCTGATGGTAAGAGTGCTTTTCTGGTTTATATTCAGGAAGTTATTAATTGCAAATTAAATTTTACACGGAGTGCTGTTTACCAGATTAGTAGCCAGTCATACACTTTTATTAGTGGCTTTGCTCGTAGAAGCTATACCCCAGACTGGATGCCAGAAAGCATTTGGGTTTTCTTTGAAATTCATCCATTCATAAATCCTGCCTGTGAACCATTTTCTATCAACTGATAGAAAACAGACTATTTTTTTTGAAGACAAGGTGAAACTCTTATAATCTGGACCTTATGCAACACAGAATAGTCAGTAATTTTAGCCCATCGTAAGTTACTTGATAGCTTTTTATTTTCAACTTGTACTGTTTTTTTGGAAAGTAAAATTTAAACCATGTTTTGTTAAGTAGTATAGCGTTCTGAAACTAAATAGTATTTTTTTCTGAATAAGCAAGCTGGTATCGACCCCCTTTTTATGTTTAGAACAGTTACCTAATGTTATTTTTGTCAGAGCCTGCTAAATGAGCTTTTCTTCAAGATACATCTGTACTGGGTGGGGTGCGGGGATCCAAGCCATGGCATTAACTTAGTTCGCATCCCTTTTTAAGTACTTATAAAGGTTTTGATGAGTTTGGAGAAGAATCAACAGAATGCCTAAAAGTCTATAGGCAGGATTGGTTTCAGACTATCTATGGTGGCGTACTTTTGTCTGTTAGGATTATCTTGGCAATTACTTTTAATAACAAATACTTTTTCCTTGAGCTGATTTTGTTCTAATAATACTCTCAGGATTCACATCAGGTGTTTGTATCTTATTTATGATTCCGGTATGATTCTCATTTTTATTTTTACAGGTTTGGACTAAGCAACAAATTTGAAGCAGAATTTCCTTCATCTTTAACTGGAAAGGTGAGTAATAGTGAATAAAAAATTGGAATTTAAAACTTCTGCTATTAAAAAAGCAGGAGTTCAAGGTGTTATGCATTCTAGGAGCAATAACTCGTGCTGCTGTGGTACTAGGAAGTTTGTTTTTTCTTGTAGGTTGCACCTGAAGAATTTAAAGCCAGCATCAGTAGAGTTAACAGTTGTCTTAAGAAGAACCTTCCAGTTAATGTACGATGGCTACTTTGTGGATGCCTTTGCTGCTGCTGCACTTTAGGTTGTAGTATGTGGCCAGTTATCTGCCTCAGTAAAAGAGTAAGTTGAACTATTCTTTTCATTTTCAATGGTTGAAATTCTATTGGTTTTGTTCTCACTTTGTTTTTTGTTTGTTTCTTTTCAACTTCAAAAACTGTATGCTAGAGCTTGCTTAGATGGGTTTGATTTTACACATTTTGATCTCAGTTGTCTGTTGTACCACTTAAAGCTACAACAGGTCCCAGTCAGAATGCTGAGCTTACAACTCAGTGACTGGTAGTTTTGCTGTCTCTGCTAGAACCATGTACTGTACAGCACGTACTGTTATTGAAATAATTCTCAATGTACTTTTTTAATAGCTTAATTTTCTCCGCAGTACCCTGTCTAGCATCATCAGAACTGGGCAGTGACTGACAGTTTGTTGTGAGGAGCTTCTAATTACACTGTGGCCTAAATAGCCATGTGCTTTAAAAAATACATTTTTTAAGATAGTGATTTATTTTTTTATCTTCCTTCCAAGATGTAGATGAATACGTTTGTTTTTTTTTCTTATATTAACAACTAGAAAGTGTCTTACTTAGAACAGAAGTTTCTTGCATGTGCCTTCTTTTTCACTTCCCTTCCCCCAGAGTACGTAATTAGGTCATCCTCTCATCTCTTCTGTTTCTATATACGTAAAAATTCTTTGGCTAGTCCTATTTTGCTTCTTTGCAAGAAGTTCTTGTGCCTCTGCATCCTCTCCTCACTATTGGTGCTGTTAGTCTCTCCATTTTGTAGCAAGGCTTGTGTATGTTCTATTTTGTGTAATATCCCTTTATACTAAAAATTGTTGTACAGTACATTGAACACCATTGTGCTTTTCTTTATCAAAGTCCTGATTTTGCACAGTTGGTAAATCAAGCTGTTCTAAAGTTGACAGTGACCATACGTTTCTGCAATATGGCCCTCAAATTTTCCTTGCTCGTCTTCTCAATACTGATCAAGCATTTGCAATTCTGGGCTTCTGCACAAATGCATGCATGCTCAAGCAGGTGGCGTTACTAAAACCAGAAGCTGGGCAAGCTGCTTTTGTAGTCTTAAGTATCAGTGGTAGCATTAGATGCTGCAAAAGCAGTGTGTAGAGGCCTGAAATCCCCATGTATTGGAAAGAAAAAAAAGGACGATCAAAGCAGAACAAAACTTGTACACATTTTTCTCCTCTAACTTTGTGTAGAGCTTAATGATTAGTCCCTCCGAGGGGTTACTTATGACTGGTTTTAATTGCATACAAAATAGCCTGCTGGTAATGTTGGAATCCAATTAAAAAAATATAGTTGTTGTCAACATGAATTATATCAAGGCCTTGGTTTTACATCTTCAAGCTCTCATGAACTAGTGAGTTTTCTGTAGGATAACTGTATATCCTGGATGTCTACTGCAAGAAATCAGAATTTGTTGATTGCATCAACAGATAAGTTAGTGATCTAACTAGCTTGCAGAGAAGACTACCTTCTCCATTCCAAGCTTCATTACAAACAGAGGTTTGTATGGCTGCTGTAAATTTTTAAGTTATAAAGGAGAAAGCTTCTGGTGCTCTTCAGTTTGAGCTGTTTTCTCACATAATGTGCTGTTGTATCAGGATGTAACATGGTGGTACAAAGTGACATCATCTGCTTTTGGCAAGATGGGGTGATGCTTCAAGCTCTCATTTTCTGACCTGGTGCCTCTTAATCTAATACTAAAAGTCACTAATTATCAACATTCTGACTTTGTTAAACAATGTATTTAAAAAAAAAAAAAGTCAAGGGCTTGTAGCATCTGGGGCTAGGAAGCAGAGTTTGAAGCTGAGGAAGGAGGTACTGTATAGGAACCTAGTGAAGCAACAGAGAAGTGCTTCAGTTGAAGTTAGCTCGGAATAGGAGTTAAGATAAGCTCTCTTCAAAAGTGAAATCTGGAAAAAAGTATGTGGATACTCTGTTCAGAGGAGATGGTTTAAGGAACTTCACACATTTTCCAGCACTTAAAGTTGGGTGACTCATGCTGGACTTCCAAGCTTGAGTCTCGGTGAAAATATGGGTAAGACTCAGCTGCCTGAGCAAAATGTCTTGTATCACTGTGGATGGCCTGAAGCCTTTCTGATTGCACCAAATCCATGTGTTTAGGCAGTTTGATTACTGCCCCAGAATGAAAATCCCGTAAGTTAATTAGATCTTATGGCAACATCATTTATCTGTAACAGCAGTGCAACAAATAGATGTCTGCTTATGAGCTTGTCTTTTAGAGAACTCAGAACTTGGTGTCAGTTGGACATCCAAAGGGTATAATACAGAGAAGAATTAATTGACTTCTTTTCTTAACGATGAACTGAAAGGGCCAAGAATCCTTTCCCAGATTTAAACTCTTAATACTAGACCTGACTGGGATAGATTTTTTTTTTTCTTTCCCCTTGAGCAGATAAGGAGGAAAGTTGTAGAGTATTTTCAAGGACACAGTTGCAAATTCTAGTATAAGAAACAAACAGAGGAATTTGTAATGATTCTAGTCAGGGCTACTATTCATGGAAAAGCAGTGAAAAGTTACTGCTGCTTGTGTTGCTTGAATAGGTATATATGAATTCAACTTTGTACCTTAGTAGAACAAGATTAGGCAAGCAGAAAGATTTTAATCCTTTAAATTCCTTATACGTTGAATTACAGGTTTTGTACTCCCTAAGATATCAGTACTGACTTGTGTCCAACATGTTGTAAGATTTTTCTTTTATAAGGGACTTCCCATCAGTTTGTGTCAAAATGCTGTGACAAGTGCAGGAGGTGACCCTTTTTTTTCTCCAGAAGTGGAGAAAGTAAGATTGTTTGGTGTGAGCTACCTGAAACTGCACAGCAAACTGTTCATCTAGGTTCTGATCAGTAGATTCTAGCAAAACAGAAAATAGGCAATTTCGTATTCTTTCCCTAAAAAAACCTTCAATCTATGGACCATTCTGGTAGTGCCACAGTTCTGTTTGTACACAGCAGATGAATATATTTAGTACAAAGTAATAACGTTTGAACTCTTGTACTGCTTGTCTCTGACTTTACTGTGTCTTGGAAGAAAGTTCTGTGTAGTCACAGCAGCAAGTATTCACTTCTTGAGAAAACCAGGGATCCAGGTTGACATGTGCCTGTTTCTTCCCTTCTTTTAGGTATTCTTTCCTAGTGATTCAGGGTAGGAGTATGTTCACATGTAGAACTGAAATTTGTGTGGAACTTGCAGAGCTTGTCTTAATCATTCAAGATAAATATACCAGCTTCATCTTGGCCCTTCAGATGGCTTGTACTGCTGGCAATTCCTAACTGCAAATGGTTTTCTACGTAAGTAGAAGACTAACCCAGTTTGCTGTTGAATTGCATACATAGTGGTGCAACAAGTGGGAGTTTTTCTCAGGCTTACGTTTTTATTAAGTGAAATGTCAGTTTCAACTGTAGAATCGCTGATTTTTAATACAGGAGAGTAATTTTTTGCAGAATGACCAACTAAGAAATGTCTCTTCATAAGGCTGAATCAGTCTGACATACTCTTAAAAGTGTTTCTCTGAAGAAAAGAATAACACAAATTTAAGGTTCACATAGACAAAATGAATACTACAGTTTCACAGTTTTTAAAATTTGAATGATTATCTTAATTTTTCTCTGGTGTGTTTACTACTTTCATTAACTCTTTAAATTCAAATGTAGGAATGCTATCACAAATGTAAATGGCTTTTGAAAGTACACACTTCTGGTGATTGGCCATATAATGAGAATCTGTTTATTGTGTGGTGCAAAATGAGTTATGAGTTTTGTCTCCTTAATTCAGCAGGTGCTTCAAAATATAAATTTATTAAATCTCAGACATTTGTAAGCTTGACTGTTAATTATATCACTTTAATGCACTTCCATGCAACAAAAGCTTTCCCCTCGCTGTATTTTTCTTCTCATTGCTTTGTTCAATGCTAGTATTGGAAGTCTTTGTATGGTATTGTTTCTTCTTTTGCATTGAGGTATCTGAGAAAAAGCCTGGTACTCCTCACCAGTAGAATAAATGTTTAATTTGATTCAATATCTGACTGCCTCTTTCCTTTTATGTGGTCTTGATTGGATTTAGATGAGTAAAAGCTGCAAGGAAATTGCAGGAAATGCGGTCCCTCATTTGCAGATCTAGATTGTCAATGATCTTCAGCAGTTGTACTCAGATTGTACCATCCTTTCTGGGACAAGTTCCAGATTGTACAAATGGACATTAAGTCTTTAAGTTTTTGTTCTTTAAATAAAAAGAATGACATAGTGAATTATAATTCAAAAAGCACTACAGCCGGAGGTGCCCATTTGAAGCCACTATTTCAAATGAATTGACGCTCATTTTCCGTATTAACTAAGTGCTGTAGTTCCTGATGTGTAAATGGGATAAATAATTTCAACAGAAGCAGTAACAATGAAAGCTATGATAGAATGCTAGCTTTTAAGAAATCTGGAGGTACTGCAATTCTACATGCAAATTGCATGTTTTGGAAGGTACACAGGCAATCTCTTAAAATGGGTAGAATGAGATATTTAAGGGTGATCTGAACTAATACTTTCAAGAGCTGCTTGTTTATTTGTGAATTCACACAAAGCTGATGAATACTGCTTAAACCCCATTATTAATTGTCACTTACATAGCAGTTTACATCTTCAAAGTGCTGTATAAACATAAGCTAATTACAACTTCCAAAGCGTTGATTAAATTAAATATGCGGTGGAGGAGCTAGAATGAATTTGTGGTTGATAGTGATGTTAAAGCGCATTAGCTGAGTTTATTGCAGCTATGAAAACATTTAACTGATTTTCAAAACTGAAGAAAAAATTTCCGTTCTGCCTTTCTGCCAGGAACTTGGCAGTAGAGATGCTCTGATATGATAATACTTTTCCAAACAGCTCTGTGTGATGATTACATTAAACTGAAGGGGCTTTTTTTTTTATTTATTTCTTAATACATTGTAATTTAATTTGGAAGCACAAAAACAAACAAAAAACCACCAACATGTTTTATTTATCCTAACTTGAAAACATGCAAAGTCTATATTGGGTCTAATCAGCTTAGTAAAACTTCTTAAAGTAGAGTCTGTATGTATTGAGTATATATTCTTGTCCATTGTCTTCAAATTATATTCACAAGTTTTTAAAAAATCATCTAATTTCTAGTATTGGTTATGAAATAAAAATGTTAAAAAAAAAATAATTAAAATTTGTTCTTCAGCGTTACTCTAGTCAAACAAGTCACTAAATCCTCCTCTTACTGAACTTAAAGGAGAAAAGTGTTTGCAGAACATAATAAATGTAAAAATCTTCACATGTATAGCTCCATGTTTTTTTCTTTTCTGCCTCTGTTTTTCAGAAGTTTTATTTACCTCAGAGCACCCCATAAAGAGTTTTCATGTTCTTTCCTGAAGGGTGGAATAGTGAGTTGGTGGGTAACAAGGCATGGGAGCAAATAGTTCTGCTATGTCTTTTAATTTGCAAGCTTATCTGGGGGGTAGGGCAATAAGCTTGGCATGAAGAATACTTACAAGTATATGTAAGTTACAAAATAGTAGTTTTGTTTCTTTATAGGTCAAATATAAATAAGTATATGTTTCAAAAATAAGTATTCTGAAGTTAAACTTGTAATTTCCTGGGTTTTTAATTATAAGTTTCATGTTGATTGTAAATGTAGCATATATCTTTAGTTTCTGTGGTGAATATTCTAAATGCTATTTAAAATCTAATAGCATTTGTAAATGAGAAATCTCTCAGCATTTTAATATTTATCAAAATAATGCTTTCCATGCTACAGAGCCTTTTCTATTGTGATGGCTAAGGTATATAGAGGGAGCCACAGATAGTGGTGTATTTTGGTTTTAGCATTGCTTTTTGTGTCCTGTTTGACATGTTTCTGAACAAATACGAGTTGGCTGAGATTCACGTAGTGAAGGCAGACCATTCTTACCATGCTTTTTCAGCTGTGGTACTGAAAATAAGAAACTAGAAATGGCGTGCATGAGTTATTGACGTTTCTGTGCCTCTTCTCTTGCTTTTCTTCAAAATGGCCTTGCACTGGGTTATGTTCTCTTTTTCAGTTTATTGAAGGAAACTAAGATAAAATGATATTCTCTGCATAAATAGAGCACTCTAGTAACTCAAACACTGCATATAAAATAGTTTTATTCCAAATGAGAGAGAACAAAACATGAGTAAACAGTTCAAGAGACAAGGCTGCTAAGGAAAGTGGTGGAAGGGTGAGGAAGGCAGTTCTTCTACAGAAGAAAAGACCATTTTATTGTTCTCCATAAAAATAATGTTTGAAATTTGGAACAAATTTGCTGACATTTGGAACAACAATGATGATAGTGATGGATTTTTTTTAGAGTAGACAGATCTATTTTTTCCAATTTGGTTAACGAGCTATGGGATCAGCATGCCTGGGATTCTTGTGGTTAGGCCCTAGACAGGCAGGACACTACAGGCCATTCCTTTCAGAGGGGTCATCCTCTTCAATATGCACACAGGATTTTGTGGGGCCTGCTAAAGTTAGTTCACTACCTTATGCTGCCTTTCACGTAACTTCTCTTCCATTCTTGACCCCTTGTCCTTAGATGTTCCTAACAGCAGGAATCAAATTGCAATAATTTGTATTGAGGAATTATTTGTACTTTGAGGAAGGTCCATGGCGGGCATTGGTCCTATGTTGTATGTATAACAATTCCTAGGCATTATGAGGGTGTTGCAGGCACTGTGGGTAGTTTGGAAGTTAGGAAAACTTTATAATAAAGATGTAAGCTCTTCCTGCCAGCTGGCTTGAAGTGAATGGGAATATTTCTGGGCACAGTTACTTTTTCTAATACAGATGTAACCTGAGATTCTTCATTTTTTTCTACCTACACTGGTCTTGAACTATATTCTGTAGCATTCTACTAGGTACTTTGGAAATACATGACTGCAATCCAAACTTAACATCTTTGTAACTTTAAAAAGGGGGATGGAGGTTGAGGTTTCATCTGTGTTCAGTTTACAACTTCCCACAGTAGACAATACCAGATGAGTTACTACTTGGTAGAGATGCAGTTCTTTTTTTCATTCCTGCTATGGTCTATTCAATCTTCCATGTTCATTTTCTGTGGCCCAGCAGGAGGTGAACACCTTTCATTGTCATGCCCAGTTGTTCCCTTATAATGACAGATTTAGAGCTGGAATTTCATCCTAAAACAAAAGAGTTAAAAATCTTCCTTTATCAATTGATATTCAGGGTAGCAACATTAGTTAAGATCTGCTTCGGAGATCAAGTCAACGTGTATCTGCCCATTAAAGGGGGTTTTCTACAACCCAGGCCTTCTCACGGGAAGTATGCTAATTTTGCCAGGGTCAAGACCATTTCCACTAAAAGGCTTCTCCATGGCAGGGACTGTCCAGAGCAGTTGGCTCTACTTACTGTCATTTTATGAGCGAAGATAGCTAGCTCTACTTGTTTGGTGACCTAACTCCTAACGTTATAACTAAAGTATCCTTAGCATCTTGAGTCTTCTGGATTGTCTGTACTTGAGAGGAAACTTATATAGGACTCTACCAATCAAATTTCAGGAGCTTTCCTTGATAATTTTCCTCTCTATCATGTTTCTTCTGCAGACCAAATTTTGGATGCTAATGGTGCTTTAGAAGCAGTTCATTGCACTGCTGTTGATGTGAGCTGAGTTGGTAACTACTGATTCTGTTCAATGAATTTAGATAATGTTCACTTAGTAACCATCAGTACATTGTACCAAAAAATCCATCGGTACATTACAAAAGTGTTGGTACAATGTACCATCAGTCTGTTGGTAATAATGAAATGTATGTTCTCTGTTGTTGCTCTGGATAATAGGCACAGATTCTACATACATTCTCCTTTCTCTACCTCTTTCATGATTTAGTGCTTTCTTAAACAGTCTTAGAATTTGGGAATCAAGGTAACCAGAGTCTCTGAGAAATATTTATTAGGTTTTTGGCTTAGCTTTTCAAAACCATTACAGGTAATAATGTCAAATAACACTGCTTGTCCTCTTTATATTGGCAGGCAATCACAGGATAGTTTGGGTTGGAATTAAAGACCACCTACTTCCAATCCCCGGCCGTGGGCAGGAGCACCTCCTACTAGACCAGATTGCTCAAAGCCCCATCCAGCCTGGCCTTGAACACCTCCAGGGATGGGGCATCCACAGTTTCTTTGGGCAACCTGTGCCAGTGCCTTACCACCTTCATAGTGAAGAATTTCTTCCCTATATCTAATGAAAATCTACCTTCTTTTAGCTTAAAGCCATTACCCCTTGTCCTATCATTATGCTCCATGTTAAAGAGTCCCCCTCCATCTTTTCCATAGACCCCATTAAGTATAGGAAGGCTGCTGTTGGGTCTTCCTGGAGCCATCTCTTCTTTTGGCTAAATAACACCGATGTGGTACAAGAGACTATTTTGGAAAGTAGTTGATCTGATTCGATTAATTAAACTTTGAATTTGCCTGTCCTTGCGGTACCCACTCAGGCTTGAGAACAACAACCATACAACTTAGGTTAGTTTGTGGATCATGTTTGGATTTGGGACAATATCTTCAGGGCTGCCTGTTAGAAGGGGAAGTTCCCTGAGGTCAGAGTGATGTCTATGAGGTCAAAGTTGCTTCTGCTCCAGAATTTTGGTGAAGATATTTCTTTGCCTCATCATGAAGTTTGATCATGGGGCTAACTTTCTGCTCAAAATCATCTGTAAGATGAGATGTAGCAGTAATAATACTCTTGGGCAAGGCAGCTATTTCAAGATCTTATGAAAAGCATGAGATAGCTACATTTATTTTCAGATATTCTTCAATCCGTGTAATATGGGTTTTGCTCACGTTCTTGCATTGATGCTGCAGTGGCTTCTGGTTTGAGCACACTGTAGCTAGTCTTTAGTAAGAAGTGTCCCAGCTACTAATAAGAAAGATGATGCAAGATACACCTCTGTGGTCTAACAGACAGGATCTGAAATCAGCTCATCTTTCATCTACATCCTCTTTGCCTTTCACAAATAGAGAATTCCCCAGTAAGATGGGAAACTTACCAGTTTACAGTTCCTGAAGAGTTTGTGTATGATGTAGTCTCAGCAAAGGTAAAGATACCTTTTAGTTCAGTTATGTAAGTTTTGATTACAACATTGACATTTTTGATGTGCCACCAGAGTAGGACTTTAAATTGTTTAGACCTCTTTCACAGTCCACAAAGTACAAACTCTACAGAGAGCATATTTTAGTGCTAGGAACAACCAACCAGCTGTGTAGCAGCACTGTCTTCAGTACCAGGACCTTTTTCATCCAGTTTTGTTTGTAGTTTTCTAACAGAAATATGGTTCATTGATACTCGATAGTGCATCAACATTAACGATATACCCACACTTTTGATCCAAGTGTATTTTTTTAAACTCAACGAAAGAATAAATCTCTGAAAGAATTTGGAGTGATAACTAAATAGCTTGGGTATTAATTTTGTAGACCAGTCTGTCTTTGCTTGCAGAATGAACAGATTCCTGCTTCCATCCTTTTTTCCGTCGAGTGAAAGGTGATGGTGTAGTTCGGAGTTCTGACAGGATCCTCAGCTTTTCTTACATGGGGTACAATACAACTTCGGGTTGTATGACAATCAACAAAAACCTCCTTAAACTGATATCCTTTTATTTTGAAATTTGAGCATGAAGTGTATTTTTTCAAGGTGTTATTCAAAATTATTAATACTTCATTGTGGTAAAGTTTTTATAAAAAATAATTTGAAAATATTTTTTTCAGCTGCAAAGTCAAAGATCAAATGCATGTAGAGAGATTTTTCTGTTGTTACCAGACAACTATGGATAAAATTGATAGCGATGAAGTGTTACTGTTTATCTTGTATCCCCACTTAAATATTTAAGGCAAAGGAGGTACTCAAATTAGCACCATTTTGGGTGTCATGTAAGACCTTTTGTTTAATATTGTCCAGTCCCTCACTGATTGACAGCAGGAGCTCAGGGAGCCTTGGCCCATTCACAAGTACCGTTTGGTGCAGCATGCGTGTTCCAGGTCAGGCACTGCAGGAAGGGGCCTTGTGGCTTCGCAAATTCCCACTCCAGATCACAACTGCATCTGGAACTGCAACCGAACTTCTTTAGACACTGCAAAGACGTAAAAGACAGATACTGCATTTGATAATCCAGGTAGCACTTTGTTACTGCCTTATTTCTCCATTAGAAGTTCATAACTTTCCCAGTGTGTTTCATCTTTAAGGGCAAAACTTTTTTTTTTTTATTTTAATTGGGAGCAACCGGAATTGGTAAACATGTATTATGAGTTGGGCTTCTTTGGTAGTCCAGTTTTTCAGGAGGAGACTGTCATATATCAACATCTCAAAAGAATCAGACATCTTACAGAAATGTTTCATTATAGATTGCATCTAGAAGAGGCCTATTTCAGAAAATGGTGTAGATAATATTAAATACTATCTTCCTTTTCACAGAATATGTGACAAAGCATACTTTCTTATCATTGGTATGCTAAAAAGTATACTTGAATTGCAGTTTCAGCTTTGCTCAAATATTGGTGTGAGTTTTTTAAAGAAAAAAAATGTAAAAGCTGGTTAGTATTAAATCTTCCTAATAAGCAAGTCTCTCTTCCACTTAATTTGTGCTTTTGTTGTAGCTAACAAATAATTTGCTGTATAGGTTTTTCTGTACACCATTGATAGAATATATAAGCTTGTCATCCTAGTGTGCTGGAAATGCTACACTCAGATCAAGTGTTCCTTTCTGGTTTTGTATATCCTCACCTGCTCCTCACTGTAAATCATTGAGATGTCAAGAGCAGTGATTAATTAAGCTGCACGTGCAAGTGCTTTTTTTCACCTGTCAAGTAGGAAGAAAACTTACTATAGTGAATTGTGGGATGCTGTTTAATTCATTTCTTTTTATTCCAAACTCTGAGGTTCGCAGAAATATTTTACAGTCTAATTTTCATTAACATTTCAGTTTATGGATAATATGACCTGATTTTATGGCCGAATATCCCAAGTTACGCTACAGGAGGAGTTGGGTGTGAGGCTTTGGGAACGCAAATAATCGCGGTCGTGAGGCGGCCCGTGTTTTTATCTAATGCTAGTCAAATGACTTTAAACTGGCTTCTTGTTCAAATAAACCAATTAATACTGCATAACTACCTATCAATTTCTTATTTATGTGTATGTATTGTAATATATGTGTAATTTTATTGGAATTTGAAAAGCTTAGATGTTTTTCACACCCCTTTGGGCAAACAATGAAATTAAATTGTATAGTGATCTTAATCTATTATTAAAAGGTCCTGGAAAGGAAGATTACAAGGTAGATTCAGGTTTTGAATCGGTTTTGCCATTGGTTTAGCAGCGGGTGGGCAGGCAGATGCCTGCTCAGAGTAGAACCTATTGCCATTTTTCACCATTGATAGAGTAGCCTTTCAGAGTCAATGAGCTCTGTCAATGTGAGCTTGTCAAGGCTACAACTTCATAGACCTGAGAGGCGGTTTGAGAGGTCAGCCCTTTTCAGGTTTGCTGTGATGCAAATGAACTTTAATGCTTAAACAACTATTGGAATTTTTATGTCTGCTCCTTGTTCTTTTTTCTTCACAAAGTCATTGACGAGACATTCAGTGCTTTTTAAATTGGAAGTTGCATTGTGCTAAAGACCTAGTACAGATTTACGGAGGGCTGAAAGCAGTTAGATCATGTTCTTTTCATGGTGCGATTAGAATCAAATCGATTTCCCTACAGCCTTCAGCATTCAGATGGCAATTTTAACAAAGCTTGGGGGCTAGACAAGGGACAAAACGACTGAACTGAATGTTAATTACACTCTGCAGCCTTATTTTCTTTTGATTTGGAGCTGACTGGCAACTAAATTAACAAAAGTGTGACCATAACTGCTGCCCTATTTTCATTTAAAAGGAGAGCAGACTCTAAAAGGCTATCTTTACAAAGAAACAAGTGAGGTCTGCTGATTATTGTTAAAGGGCACTGTCTTTAAAAACATAATAATAACAATAACCCTCAAAATACTCAATTCCGAACTGAAGTGATAAATTAGTCATTGGCACATCCACCTTTTGGATAATTCCTTGACTTACGCTTTTTAAAATACAGCGTAATAAAAATTCAGCACGCTGATTATTTATAGATAGCCATGATCTAATTTTTAATCATGTGACCACAGTGCATGCTTGGATGCTACCGCAATACTGCACCGGAGGCTAACTGGAGTTTTAAAAGCAAAATGTTAGTATTTGATGGAAAAGGAATAATTTGTTGTCCAATTTTTATTTCGTTCAGATGTTCTTTTTCGCCAGGCCGGCATTTAGTTTGATTTGTTAAGGTTCATTTACAGTACTTGTATTTTGTAGTAATAACAGCAAGATGCTTTCTCATCCCTTCCCCTCACCCCTCTGTGCCTTGTAAGGAAGCTGCAGCTGCACAAAGTTGTATTTGATCCTTGTCATTGCTCCGTCCTTTTGCACCTGCAGCTCTGTTGGTCTCATCTTAACACCTGGCACCATGAATTATCCTCTATTTATTCATAGTCAGTAGCAAATCCCATTTAGAGCTAAGCAGTATATATTCTGGCAGTCAAATGACCATAAATGTCAGAATGTATTTCTCAAATGTAAATATAACTGAATAACTATATTCAAAATGCCGTGAAACTTTACAGCACAGAAAGTCCTTTAATGCTGGCGTGTGTAATCTTAAAGCTGTGAAGGAACAGATTTCAGAATCCTCTATCTGAAGTGTCAAGTGTGGTAAAGACAGGCAGTAAAACTTGGCTTGAGGCTCCTATATACAGGATTTGCTCTTTATACAAATCCTAGATTTTGTAAGTTAAATTTGTGCAAGTTACCATAACTTTCTGCGTTTGGTTATTTGCTCTCTAGAATCTGGATATAAATGTAACTTTTTTAAAAATTTTATTTTCTCAAATAGACTACTGTATATCTGTACTTGACGTAGTAACATTTGTCGGTTCAAATACCAGCCTTGTACGAAGTAGTGTATTGAGACCACGGGTACTAGAGAGCAGCATTTATGCTTGCATTTATACTTGGATCACTTTAAAGTTTCTGTAATAGGTTTTGAACCCATAGCTGCTATAAAAACATATGTGAGAAAAGCTTTTGTTCCAAAATGGTTAGATTTTTCTGCGCTGTTTTGGAGATAGTTATTTGGGTGTCATGAAAAGTTGTTTTCTGTGCTGGTTACTATTTAATACCAGGGAAGTTTTGATAGTACTACAGACCACCCTGTACTCAGTCACTGTCCTGTACCTCTCTCCTTTTCACACAAAAGCAGCTGCAAAACAAAGTTTTTCTAAAACCACTCAAGAGTAAAATTCTTTCTCATTTGTCTTCCAGACACGAAGATCGATTGAGAAGTTATTAGAATGGGAAAACAATAGGTTATACCACAAGGTGAGTGCCGCAGGGAGCAGCTTCGTACTGTTGGAGTTTGAATTGCACAGTATGGAAACAGATGCTTTTGTTGAACGAAAAATATGAAAGGTGGACAAATGGGCTAGTCTGTGTGCTGCAATAAAATACAGCTCATTTTTCTTCTTTTTCTTTCCTCCTTGTCTAGCTGTGCTTGCATTGGAGACTAAGCAAAAGGAAATGTGAAACGAATAACATGATGGAATATGTAAGTTAAAGGGCTGTTTTGTGAGTTTCTCTATTAAATGATCATTTATTTTGCTTCTGATCTTATTCTTTTCATGATTATTAATCAGCAAAGGTGTCAGGAGCTTAATCGCCTGAGTGCAAGGATTTTCTACGGTTCACAGATGCATGGTTTCATGTGCAGGACTGATTTATAAAGTTATGAATGACTTGAAAACAAGGCTTCACTGTGTTCTAAAAAATAATAAATTAATTGCCAAGATAAAATAGCTCGAACATGTGCTGATGGAGTGTGAAATTTTAGATGCTGTATAAAGAATAACCACAACTTTGGTTACGCAGCAAGTCAGATATGGCTGTTTTATATGATGCTAATCAAGTCTAAAAGTATGGAAGAAGACCTTTCAACTAAGCTGTTGGAGCTTAAGAAACCTTTAGCCTTTTTAGATTTTAACTGCCCCTTACCTCAACTGTCTTGAAAGTATCTTTATCTCAAATTGGTGTCGCTATAAAATGTTTTTAAGTCACTTTAAAATTAAAACTCCAGTCTTTGGCTGAGACCCCATAAGCACTTCATAGAAACATCCAGTGAGAAGTTGTATGCAGTTTAAAATGAATGATGTCCAGTGTGGGATTTCAGTTTGTTTAGCTGGCAACCTTCTTGCTCTTTTTTTGGTGCTGTTTATGTTTCCGTTTTGAAAATCTGTTGGATGTAGACAGAGGGTGCTAAATAGGATGAATGTAAGCCGCTGAAGTGTAAGATACATTAGAATTTGCAGAATTTCTGCAAACTGCCTAGTAAGTAGGAGACAGGAAGGGTTAACTTTGTAAAAAATAAAGACTAATCTTTGAGAAATATCTACTATATTAGTTCTAACTTATCTGTGATTTTTCATTGTATGAAAAATTGTCTATTCTTTGAAACAAAGGTATCATGCATGTAAAATTGATTTAGAAACTGATTTAGTAGTAGGAAATTATATTAAAATGATCTTTTCCTTTTAGCCTTTCCTTTTTTCCCCTGTTTCTGCATTAGATCTTAATTCTAGCCTGAAACATAAAAGATTTTTAAATGCCTTTTTATACAGAATAGCTCTATTCAACTCACTGAATAAGTAGACACTTTGTATCACCTTTTCTACAAAACTTGTTAATTTAGATGTATGATAAGACACTACAAACAGCATAAATCAAACTTTGGAAAGTAGATTTGAACTTCACCTAAATGAAGTTTTTTTTATCTCACTGAAAAAAGCGGTTTTCTAAAGGAAAATTGTCACATCCAATGTTTTGCAGATTTGATTTAAAAAAAAAAAAAACAACACACCACAAACGTACAATGCTAGTTTATAAATACTGTGGTTCATTCATTCTGTTAAATACAATTTAAAATGAGCTATTTGCATTACTACTGTGTAAGCATGGACATACAGCTTTACAGGATAAAGATCTAAGGTTTTATTTTCAATTTGTGAAACATCTAATATGCAATCTCTGTGTGTATTTAATGAGGTTTGTTAATAGACTCCCCTACACCATTTCCTCATTTTCAATTAACTAATTTGTTAGTCTCTTTAAAACTGTCCGTAAAGTTGTAGTCATGATTTAATTTTTAATTAATAAACTCTTAGCCTCAATTTTTTCAAAATAATTGCTTTCAATTGTGCCCCTGTATGCAAAATACTGTTCTTTGTCCACCTGAGGCTCTACATCCACTGTCAGAGATGCTAAATTGTATATAAGGTGGCCTTACTCTCTTGATAGAAACACAGACTTCCAGCTTTTCATCTTGCTCCTTTTTTGAAACCTTGCCTGAATATCAGAAGTGCTGGCAGCTATGAAGCATCCAGTGGTCAACCTGTTTCAGTGATCAATGGATTTTGAGCAGTTTGCATCCCTGCTGAACATCAAGCCACTTCTGAGTATCTGTAAAAATAAATTTACAGACATGATTTCAGTGTTCATTATTTCAAAAGTGTTGGCCTTAGAACTAAAATGTGACGGTTTTTCTTTTCTCATGTTCAGTGTGCTATCACAGAAAGAAGCATTTATTCCCTAAGCAGCCAAGTTGTGTTCTTCAATCAAAAATGTTCAAAATTCTTTCTTAACTTTGCAGAAACTCAAGCTCCCCTTACGAGTAAATAAAAAAATCCTTAGTTATGCTATCAGATGGAAGTATTTTATTTTTTATTATACTTATTAATATTTTATGAATACACTCATGCTGGTGTTTTGGTAATCTTAAGACTGTCTCTCTAAAGAAAGAAAACGTATAATGTGAAAATGTACATGTGAACATTTTCTTTAAGATTTCTATTTGAATATAAACCAGGATAACTACTTGGATTGCATTCTTGAGTTTGTCTATGCTGACAAGTCTATGTAGTTATGCAAAACATAGCTAAAACTTCAACTGGGACCTGAGGCATAATCATTTAGAAACATTACTCAAGTTTGTTAACTACTTGCAGGTTTGTTTGATATGCAAAATTTGCAGTAGATAATACCTCTTTCTATATGAGTTTTTGAAGTATAAACTTGATTTTAGAATCCTATATTAAGCAGAATCAAATTTGAAGTAAAGGGAATTGTACATGTAATTGAAAATTAATTTTGCATGCATTTTGCTTTGTGTTTTTTGAATTAGTATTTTTATCTCTTTAATAATGTGTTCCTAATAATTTTTGTTAAAGAATGCTTAAGTAGGTTCTTTCAGTTTGTTTAGATGTGCTCAGTATTAGTAGGCAAACTTTGTCAATTCCATTTGATTCTTTATGAGTTTTGGCTTTGTCTGAAAATAATTCCGACATTTTTCTACCTGAGGAAAGTATTGTTATTGTCATTGTGACAACTTGATGTACATTAAAAAAAAAAAAAGTGAATTGTCATTGTGACAAACAGGATTGCTGCAATCTCTTAAATAATATATTTCTTTTCTTTTTATACAGGTCATCCTTATAGAATTTTTACCAAAGACACCGATTTTTCGACCAGATTAGCATATGATTTATTTATAGAGACTTACTCAAGTATGTTGTCTTTCCAATGGTGCCTTGCTTGGTGCTCTCCTGGTGGTGACATAGCATTGGTTCTACAGACTCTTGTGGTGTTTCCATTCTTTTTTTGTTTGTTTTTTGTTTGTTTGTTTTAATAACAGCATGTTCTAAGTGCATTTGGTCAAACTCTGCAAAGTCATTTCATGCAAATGTTACCTACTACTTAAGTTATTACTTTTCCTACTTCTGTTTGTTAATGTATCCTCATTTTCAGAGAGTCTTTTATGTGTGCGCGCGCGTGTGTACATATATATATTACTATAAATACACAGCTGAAAATGTTCTACAAGTGAGCAGGTATTTTTTTTAAACCCAAAATGACACAACTGATTGATTGTCCATCGTGTAAGTCCTTTTAATTATTAGTTTGTGCTGAAGTACCTTCTAAGATCTACCTAAACTTTTGTCAGTGACTAGTCAGTTGTAAATATTTTTATTTCTTTTTGGGTTATTGGCTAGCCTCTTCCAACAGAAGAAGGAGATGAATTTTTTTTTTTGAAAATGTGCTTTCTGGAACCCAAATGCCATTGCATTAGTAGAAATCTCAGTGCTTTTCATGAAGAAGTCCTGTCAGCTGGTTCTGAAGAAGTTCTAACTTAAATTTAAGGGAAAAAAAAAAGGCAAAATAGAATTATTTTACTCAGACTAGAAAAATCACTGAGAGAATTGCATGTGTCTGATTAGTAGAACTCAAGATCTCAATGATATATAAGTATTGCAGTTTATAATGTAGGTGTTTTAATTCAGGCTAATGCCATGTATCAGCTCTATTCCTACTGTTTACCACATACAATATATAGGGGTACAGAAGGACTTGTTTTAGTAAAACTTACTGTCCAAGAGGACCTTTCAGGGTTGTTTCTTTTTTTTAAAGCCACATAAGCAGAAGAAAGTTACTGAAGAAATCTTGAACAGTCCAGTTCCAGATCCAAATGCAGGTGCCATGTATCAAAAGTAATCAAAGCAAAGTACACTGGACAACAGTGTAAATCTGAATGTGTTAGGTAATTAGTTACTGCACCCTCGCTTCTGCTCATTCTATGCTTTTGTGGTTTACAAAGCTTACTTTCTGCACAAGTATAAAGACTTTTTTTTTTTAACTGGATATATGATGTATGCTTGGGTCAGGCCAGTTGTATTTTATTTCTTCTGCTTGTATCTTAATTGTACATATCCTCACACACAGCTCTTTTTTAAATTGCTACTCAATCATATTTTAAAGTTTGCTTTATGTATCTAAAATACATGAACACTTATGTAAGCTATGAATATCTTCCTTGTACAGTTGTGGTAGCAAGCAATAATGTGAATATATGAAAAACAGATATACTCTGCTTAATATTTGTATGGATGAAAAGTTGATACCACTACAAGAATAATTTTCTCTTTTTAATCTTTTAAACACAAGTTTTATTTCAAGGTAATATATTACAGGTACCTTGATGCTGTGAACTATTTTTCTATGTCTTCAAAATATTTATTCTCTGTAAAATATTCTCTAGTGAGTATTATATGTTTGATAGTGGGATTGGTCTAGAAAGTCCAAGCCCTCTGTATCTGCTCCCAAAAAACATCCTTTGCTCAGCTTTTGTCTGTGGATTCCTGCTGTTTACTTTGAAAATAGCTCAACTATGCTTTTCAACAAGCCTACAAGTGTGTTTCTTTGACCTGACTGAATTTGATTTTTAATTAACAAATATCTGTCTTGTGCTGCCTTGGTCTGTGGGGGCCCACAATGGTTTCTCTCCAAAGTAACTAGTTACAATTTTTTTTTTTTTAAAATTGATGTCAGCCTCTGTAGTACAGATCTGGTTCTGCAGCACTCCTTTACCCAGTATTAGTTATAATCTCGGACCAATTTCAGCCTGTGAAGGAGGACAGAAGCCTAAAGTTGATGGCAGCTGAGGTTCTGGAGGTTGGAGATGCAGGGGAGATGTTGGAACTGAACAGAAATAATAACTGGTGACCAGAAATATATATTGATCTCATCGAGTCTCAGTTTTCAATAAAATAAATGTTGAATATACTACACCTAGACTTCATCAAAATTCTCTGTTGGCTATATAGATAGGTTTGTTTCATGGATGCAGTTTTTTACTGGTAGCTCTTTACTGCAGAGAGAGAGGTTGGGTATGGCTTATGAGATGCACTATAGCAGCAATGAGTTCAGCATTAGCTAATGATCTTAATTTACTACCCAGTCTTCCCATACTACATTCTGTGACTCCGTGACTACCTTGCCAGCAGCACCCAAACCTGCTTATTTTAAAGTTAATTTGTGTGATGTGTGCTGAAACCAATGCAATGAATGAAGTGTGGCTTAAAGATTTACAAAGAGCATCTTGTTAGCAAAACTTCTAAATAAGTACTAATGGTATAAAAGAACTGTTCTACTTTAGGTGTATCTATTGTTATGTACTTGGTTAGCAGGCATTTCTGTATTTTCATTATGACTTACTCTGAGAATTCTATTACAGGGGTCCAAAGTAGGGCTTTGAACAAATAAAAGCCTAAATCCCATAGTAAGGCAGACAGACAAGTTGCCACTTAAAGTATTTCTGATATTTTATTAAAACAATGTCTCTGACTTAAAACATTACCAAGAGACTTGAGAAAGTAGATTTATATTTAGATGAATTTTGCTCAGAAGTGTTATTCTCCTGCTGAGGTAGTACACTTGTCTAGTAAGAATGCTATAAAACATATTCCTTTCAATTCAGTACTTATAACAGTAGAAATTGATCATAACAAAATTTAGTAAAACATCTATTTAGTGCCTGCAGCAGTCAACAGGATTTATTCCTTTGATGTTGTTTCTAAAATATTTAAATCTTGTTATTTTGTGTGCCAGTAAGAAGATACTACTTTTCTTGTCCAGCTGGCAAAGGATGAAGTTGCAATGGTTTGAGCAGGCCAGAAGTTACAGTAGGACTTCTAAGACACAGACTGATATTTGCTTAAGCAATTACTACATAGTCCAATCTGTTCAGCTTCTAGTAATTTAGCAGTTCCTATAAATAATCTTATCTATTTCCAATTTCCTTGAATAGTGAGAGAAAGCCACTTGATATCAATCATTTAGCAACTGATTATTGCTAATTATGTCACCTTTAGCCTGAAAAAGTAATGGTAGAGGCATCAATGACTCCCTGTGAAAGCTAATAATTGTTTGTAGATATAGTGGCCTCCGACCCGTCAATAAAGATCTCTTGCTTTCTGTAATATAACTAAGATAGATTATTCTCTTAGTGATAGCCAGAAATAAGTTGTGAAGCAGAAAGGTTTCCCTTCTGAACCTCTATGAAGAATTCTGTAGAGCTTATCCATTGTTAAATACCTATGATATGAAGTTTATCCTGGGATTAGCAAATTTCACCAGAAATTAAAATGCTTGTAAATATAGGTTATGTTTTGTAATAGCTCAGAAAGTCATCTTAATAAACTATGTATGTAAATCCAAAAATGTCTGTGGCAAATCCAAAATTTCCCATGATACTCAAAGTAGAGTACATTGTAAAAAATAAAAATAATTCACAGTACTTGGACTTAAATTAAAATCTGTAAATTCATTTCTTAAATGATACTTAACTTTTTTTGTAAATCTCAAGACCATGGTGTTTAAAAGTTATATGCTTGCTTAAGTCAGTTTTTATTTTTCTAAAAGTCATTTTATCTAGCTCTGAAAGCTGTAGAGGAGAGCTTTAAAATGCAATCTGTAAATGCTCATAAACCAGAAGGCAAATAAAAAGAACTTGTCTTTATTCCCTCCTCCCAGCCTCCACCCCAAAGTCTTAATTTTAAATCAGCCCCCTTGTTTTGGGAGCCCCAGCTTGTTTTTTGAGCAGCTGGCAATAATGCAAATTGTCTACCAAAAAAAAAAAAGCCACAAAAAACAGCATTTGAATTCTGAACAATTTAAAGAGATCACTTTAGCTGAAGAGGCAAAAGACTTGTTAAGCAAAGAAAATCCCTGGTTCTTTTAAGTTCTTGAAGCGCTGCTGTTGAGTAATTAAAAGAAGGATCATGATGACCCTACATTAGGTCAAAATCCAGATGATTTTATGTAAAGGAAATGCTCAATTAGAGAGGTCTCAGAGCCCCAGATGTCTTGGATTCACAGTAGTGACTTATTAAAGAAGGGTAAGAGGCACTGGCTAGTGTTGTATCCGTGACTAAAATAATTTGTGTTGCTCTTCAGCTACTTTGCTTACAAAAAGAAAGCATTTTAGGAATAAGATCTGCATTCATCACCACTAATTTGCTGTAATTTCTGTGCTGCTTCTCCCTAAAGCCACATTGCATTTCCATCACAAACAGCCAAGTGTAATGATGGTTATAATGCCTTTAATAGCCATATGGTAGGTAGAAATATTAACTTCTCAGGGACTAATAGGAAATATGAACATGGAGTTAATGAGCTGAATGCCTGTCTGCATGAAGGCATACTTTGCAAATGGCACCCTAGGAAACTTCTGATTGTAATATGCATGACCATTACGAATGTTATCAATATACAGCTATGAGAGCTCTCTTTACCCTGTATTATTAGGCTGCTGAATGTCTAACTATGTTGGATAAAGATAAATGATGTGTTTTTTTCCCCCCGATTTGGATAGAGTGATTATTTCTAACGGTGCTACCTTCTTCATTCCTGTGTTTGTTCTTTGTGTAAAGTTCTTCTCTCTGCCGGTTGGATGAATCGGGACACTGGTATTGAGCAAACTGTATCATTCTTAGGGAAATAGAAAAGATTCAAGGGGAGAAATACTCAAGAAGCAAACACTTTCACTGCAGAAAACGTCCTGCGTTTATTTTACATTAGTTACAGACATCCATTCCAGTTATTTTGTTAGTAACACTGTTCTGCAGTTCATTATTTTTTTTTAACTGAATCTTACTGCACACTGATGTTCCGGTCAGCAGGATTAAATTAGAAGATATTTTTGCATATTTTAAAAAGGGGGTCCTTGCACGAAACTGTTTCTTTACACTGCTCTGGTGTGTGTATCTCTGCCACATGACATTTGGATAATACATCTATTAACTAAATGTTACTGTTTTCATGGTAGTTACCTTTAAAAAAATCTTCTTGTTCATTTAGCTCATTAATATTTCATTAAGTCTTATTTTCTTGACAAAGATTCATAAATGCTTGCCTCTTGAGAATACAACAGCCTTTTAGGAAAGATTTAGTGGGATGAAATGTAGAAATTAGGAGAAGCAACACCCAAAAGACTGATCTCAAGTATTAGGTTTGAAATTCTCGGAGTCTGATGGAAAATGGTTTTGAAACATACGAAATTGTATTGAATAATGAAAGTTAAGTAAAGGCTAGCAATCCATTTTGGTAATTATCTAAACTGTCTTCATTTCTATTGTATTCTTATTAGAACAAGTGTGTTATTAATTTCTTTTGGTTATGCCCTGATTTATAGACGTCTGCTGTTACGCAGATATGGAGGTTAGCATCCTTAACTCAGCATCTTTTTAGTTTAAAATATCCAGACCAAAAAGGAAGTGCTGATGAGAGCTGTGGAGTGAGTACAGACCAGTCTTTTCCTAGGCTGGAGCCTGTAATGCATGGCTAATTGTTTCCAAAGAAAATTATTGACTTCCCCAGACAGCTCCTGCCATATGAGAGTATATCTGAGGGCCCAGGAGTAGGATCTAGTTAGGATAATTCAGGTAAGTAAAATAGACTTTTGTAGTTAGTTTTAACTTTCATGGAGAAGGGAACCATTGGCAAAAGCTCACTTTTGGAGGGCAGATAGTAGATCTTATAATGTTTGTTGAAACACACTTTTTTTTTTCCTCGTTTATAACTTTATCATTAAAAGTTATTTTGCCTCAAGTTGAAAATTAGACTTCATAATTAGCTGAAGATATATATTTTTCCATTACAGCATTTTAGGTTTGTGAATCCATTTTTAAAATCATGGTTAGAAATTAAAAAAAAAAAAAAAAAAAAAAAAAAAAAAAAACGCTGATGCAATATAAGTGATATTTTTAGTGGCTGTGTGTTTAAACCGATTCATTTTATCAACATACACATCTTGCTCTTCAACTCTGAATGTTTTTCTCTGTTCTATGCTTGCAGCAGGCTTTCTAACTTTTTAGGATATGCAGTGTACATATTTGTTAGTATTGCCAATGAGCAGTTGGGTTCAGCGAGGTAACAAGGAACACAGAGTAGTTAGAGATTTGAAATGTGTAACTTGATTCTTCAGTAGAAAACTGAATATGGCAGTGAGAATACAAAACTAATTCCAAACGTAAAAAGGAACAATAAACGAGAAAAACAGTGCCTAAATGTTGTGTGCTAAACCAACCCTGTGTAATTCATCTTGCTTTAAAAGTTTGCAGAGAACTGCGTAGGACTGTATGTGCTTAGGAAAAACGTGTTAAACATACAAAGCAGTAACAGAAAATAAGTCACTTATGGGATGTTATCTTTCAAGATGAGAAACTTATAAAATGCTTTTTTTATCTATGCTAAAAATCCATTTCAAGCAGAAAATGCATAAGCAATAATTTAACATGGAATTGGGTATTAAAAAAAAAAAAAAAGCTGCTATTTATATAGACTTGGTGGTAATTATGCCTACTGAGGATTCCTTCTAATAAAGAGGTTAGAAAGATAGGGTTGCTGTGATTTCCACTATTGTAACATTCCTCTTCAAACATTTTAAGTCTGGGTGAGAGTCTGAAAGCTTAGAGGCCAGTACTGTGTTCACAAGCTTTGGAGAGAGAAGATAGAAAGAAAAGGACTTTTTTTTCCTTTTTTTTTTTTTTTTTTTTTAAGGCTGCACAGTTGTAAATACGCATATTTAAAACTATTTAACCATGTCTGCTAAATTACTGAATATAATCTATTGTTGAATTATAGAATATTATTTAATACATCAGCATTGTTTTTCCTGACCTGACCCAGATTTGGAATGGACTCCAATATAATTTTTAAAGCGTTTCTTAAGTTGTATGTATTACAAACTAATAAAATATTTGTTAACCTGTCTACTAAGCCTTACTGTCTTTCACCTATGCAGTATTTCATACCCCAGATGGGGGATGAAAAACCCCAGAAACTTCTGCCTTGTAATACAGTTCTTTTCTAATTAGTTCTCTTCTAATTTCCAATCAATGTTTGTCTGATTTAGAAGGAAAAAAGGGGAGAGGAGGAGGGGAATGCTTTGGGGTAATTTAGGTGACTATAGGAGTAGAGTTACTATAAGCGTAGAGGATTGCCTATCTCAAATGTCTCAAACTAGCTTTTTGTTAAGTCTACATTCAGATTTCTTCAAGCTTTTGAAGTCCTAATGCCAGTAGGATTTATTATGGATATTATTGTTATGGTTGGGTAATGGTGTTGAAGCTGTTTGTATACGTGTTTATTTAATACACTGTTGCTCTCAATATAATATACACTAACAAACTCATTAAGGTAGATGCCATTTATTCCCAGAGGAATCATTCCCACCCATGTATTCAGGTATTTGTATGACGGTCAGATACGAACCACGAGTTAACCTGAACCTTTTGAACAAAACTCATCCTGCTCACTCTGGGGCTCCGAAAACGGCGTAGATTTTAACGAGCCAGCTTCTTTCTCCTATATGTGGAAGATTTTACAGCTCTTTGGCTCCTTGAGCGTAGAAATCTTTTACAGAGTGCCTGTGTGTGATACCTGTGTGTGTCTGCGTGTATGTATTTTGTGCGTGCACACATGCAAGACGTGCGTGCGCGCGGGGAGGGGTGCTGCTCCTCGGGGCTGTGAAGCATTCCGGCTGTTGTAATTTGGGCTTGCAAAGCGGTATGATACAATGTTGCTGAGCAGAAAAGCGCACGATAGATTTAATGTAGCCAATTGTGTACTTTTGAAAAAAAGAGTAACTGTTCAGTGTGAGTTAATTTTGGATTTTTTCAGCATCTCTCTTTTAGGCTTTGTGCTGCATTCTTCTAGACAAATGCGTATTCCATGTGGGCCACTGTTCTGCTAAATGCTCTCAGTTCTCCTTTTGCAATCAAGATTATGTTGCTAAGGAGATTTTGCTTTTATTGGTGCCATTGATTTGTGTTAATACGTTTTGAATACCTCTCGGTATTCTTCCGTAGACAAGGCCAAAAGAAAAACTTCCCTGAGTTTCCCGATTTACATTACAAATGGAGCGGTGGTGTAATGAAGCCGATATAAAGTGGGCAGTTGAAAGGGAACTAAAGAAGGGCACTCAAGTGAGAAATGAAGAAATGTGCCGAGAGCGGTCTGCGGGCCGCCTTCGGCCCAGCTGCAGGAGCTGGCTCAGGCCGGCGGCCGGGGCCGCGGGGAGAGCCCGCGCCTCCGTCCCGCAGACCACCCACTCGCTGCGGACGGCTCCCCGGATTACCCCGACGCTTCCGACCACGACGGGGCCGCCGGTGGCCACAAAGCCCCAAAGCCCGAGCCCCCCAGACCTGGCCCGCTAATGGGGCCCCGACCCGTCGATGGGGCCCTGGCCTGTTGGAAACACAGCAGGCCCCATCTCCTGCTCTGTGCAGAGCAGCCGGCTTCGATGAAAATGTGTGGTTTAATATAAAAAGTGAATGGGGAAGAAAGCAAAGCTATTTCCCCTTCCCCAAAGACATGTTTCCCTTGGTTTCATAGATGGCTCCCCACAAGACCAGGGGACATCAGGCCTCCTCTCCTCATGCACAGACACAGCCTCCCACAGCTGCTCTCGCTCTTCCATCTTGGGTGGACAAGCTCATGAAGGACTCTCAGACCTGGTACTCCTACATGGGGGGACTGGAGAAGTTTCACACCCAATAGCCAAAGCGTGTTGCCATCCTGCAGGGTTTGCCATTGTGGAAATCTTCAACCCCTGCTCCCCACCAGATGCTGAGGTGGCACAGAGGTGCCTGGGCTGGGTGATGTCTGTGCTTGCCAAAGTGATGGTGAGCACTGCAGGCATTCAGAGGTGAGGGCTCCTACTACACAGCACCTACACAGTCACAGGGAAGCACTGGGAGCCCCATCACTTGTGCCTGTGGTTGAGCTGGGAAAATAGTTTTAGGCAACTCTTTGAGGTTTTGCATTTCCCCTGATGCAGGGAGGAGACCCAAAGTCACAGGGCAGCCTGACTTCTCATCCAAAGTAAAAAAAGATGTTGAAGTGGAAAGGGTTGCTCCATCTTTTACATCAGGACTGCTTTATGCTCTGCATTGCTTACTGGAAAAAAGTCCCTTTGCGTTTCTGGGGGGTTGGCTTGCTTTGATTTTTGACATTGCTCTACAGCGGTCATTGCTGTCAGACTGTTGATCGCATCATGTATAGTGTGAACTTACCCTCGAACACTCACAGTCCCTGCAGCAGTAAGCACTTGCCTGTGAGATGAGTCCTTGGGGCTGCTGAATCCATCCTAGGGTGGCGGCAGAAAAGCTCAGCCTCAACCCCTGCCTGTGGCCTTTTGAGGAGCCCAGGTATTTAGCGACTTACTCTTGTTTGTTTGCCTTTGAAGATCTGGATCTTGGGTTGTTAATGAAATGAATAAATGACATCAGGAGAGCTAGTCTATCCAAATTCAGCGAGTATTATTTTAACAATGCATCTTGCAATTTTGTGCTGTTCTATATTAGTGTTACAGTTCTAAGCGAAATCCTTTGTAGTGTTTCAAGAGCCTGTACCCAAACACATTGTCTTTCATATCCTTTTTCTTCGTACCTTTTCCAACACACTCTATGTAAAGGGCTGGTTTTTATATGAGATAATGAGTTTTGAGGTTAATGAGGATAGGGCCCAGCATTCCTACTGTATTGTACGCCATTGAGTATACAGTAGAAATAAATTAAGAGAGGCAGACAATGTTTTAAAATCCTCTTTCATTTAGGCATTTTGTTTAGCATTCAGAACACAGCCACATTACATGATTAGCTGATTTTAATGAGTGTCCTCTAATCAGTTAAATGAGAGTGTGTGGAAAACCTAAAAAGATTACTTTATATTTGCAGAGACAGTCTGTTTACATTGTTATACCTCAGCTAAGAGGATACTTGGCATGTATGATGCATCTAAGAGAAAAATGTGGAAGGCCAAAGAAAGCTTGAAGACAATTGGATCCAGCCCATTCTCCCTCTCCCCACAATGCAAGCTCTGATGACTTAGTATTTTAATTAATGTCAACCCTTACCATCAGTGCTCATGGGAACAATCATTAAACCAACACAAAAACATTTTAAATGGCTGGCAACCTACCAGATACTGAGCTAAGCATTCCCATGGTAGAGTGGACGGTTTCATAGCCAATTCTGCACTGGATTAAATACGTTCTTTAATAGTACTGGCTAGAAAGCCTATTATTTTCATACTAAACAATGCAATACAGTTTCTAAGTTCTTCTATTTTAAAATGTTTTTATATTTACTTCCCAACACTAGTATCAATGCTATTTACATGGATGTGGTTGGATTTTACTCTTGCTGCCACTAAAACTTGTTTTTCTTTTTCTTCCTTCCCCCCCATTTTGGTTTTGTTGCTGCTAAACCAAAACCATATTTTTTTCTCTCAGATAATTCACATGATCAGGCACAGCCTAAACCAACAATCAGTTTCCTATGCAGCTCTAAAAATCGCTGGCTGAGTGAATTTTAAGACTGGACAATGACTTTTCGTATGTTTAGTTTTGTATTACGTTACTTTTGCATGGTATGGACTCGGGCACACCTCTGCCTGTCCAGCAGTTACTCTGCTGTCCTCACCACTGCAATATTTGCTTGCCAAGTATACTGAGCAGCCTGATCTTTCTCATTCCTCGAAGGCCTTTCCCCCCCTCCCATCTTCTGTGTTTGCTGTTTGCTCAAATTGTTTAAACATGGAGCTCAATGACAGGCTATTAGTGCTGACTAGAGCCACACATAATGTGGCCACATGTTGTGTAAGCTTCACAACTTGTCTGCTAATTCGCCTCAGGCCTGACCTGAAATACCCTTGCTATTCTGGTTCTTAGCCCTTCCTGAGCAGAGGCAGACGCTCCTGCTGGCTTGCATGACATGTTGGGGAGCTCTCCGACTGGGGTCCGCATCCCCAAGGGTGATGCCACAGCAGTCATGGATCTCCCCGCGAAGGGGAAGAGGACAGAGGCAACCATGTGGTAAGGATGAGGAGGAGGGTGGAGCTCATCCCTCTTCTGGTGCTCCCCATGGAGTGGGAAAACACATCGCCACTGTGCAGGCTCAGGCATATCTTCTCCATAGAAGGGCTATGAGCTGCAAGGAAGGCAGGGCGTGGGGGAGCTCAGGTGGGCAAGCAGAGAGGAGACGCTTCTCATTTTCATTCCTTTCACCGTGATCTCTGATGACATGGGAAGGAAGGAGACTTCGGTTGTTTTCAGCGGGCAGATAAAAGGGCAGCCCCGTTAGGACAAAGATAATGAAACACGTGAAGAGCTGGGGCTCAGAGAATTTGCTCAGCAGAAGAAACACTTGGGCAGAAAATAAACGAGCCTGGAAGAATCCAAGAGGTGGAATGTCAAAAGACCAATGCAGATGCACTGGTATTCAAAAAGGAGATCGGCTGGAGAGATCAGGTGATGAGGTAGTGTGATTAATGGTACATGGTAGATTGAGCTATAGGATTGATGGGTTGACGTGGCTCATCAGAGTGGAAATAAATTGAAGAAACCTAAAAAGGCCTTGGAAGCTCCAGTGACAGTGTATAAGCAATGGTAAAATAGACTAAAGCCAAGAGCATACTAGCAAGGGGGAATAAAGTTTTGGGAGGATGGAATTTAAGAGAATAAAAAAAATAAATTTTAATGAAAATCATTGGATTATGAGCAAGGGAAGACAAATTGCATAGAAAAAAAAATAATTTTGAAAGAGGTAATTACAAAGGTAAGGAAAGAAGGAATTTAGAAGTGAAATGGGGAGAGTTAGGTGAATTAAAAATGGGGAAAAAAAAGTGAGTTGGTCACAGAAAAGGGAAAAAAATGTGAGCAGAAATATACACAATATACAGTTTGCATCCAGTCTCTTTAAGAATATCTTTAAATCTGGTAAAATGTGGACAGCTTTGGAAACAAAATTCCATGATTACCGTCTCCATTTCAGTGTGTCCACCTTCATCCTACAGGATGAAAACTTACTGCCCAAATTAAAAGCCCAATTAATTAATGTACTTCACACTTTTTTTTTCTCCCCCACCCCTTTTTTTTTTTTCTCAAGTTACAGGCAGAGCTCTTGCTCTTGCTCCATTTTCTCCTTTCTGCATCCTGTCACGCTGAAATGCTTCAGCTATTCAGCATCCCATCCATCTCAGAGATCAAGACCCAGAGCACACTCTTCTGCTGTGTCTTCAGATCCTTGTCAAGCTTTTCCTAGTTCACTACCTGAATTCCCTGACATGGGGAGACAGAGTAGCAGAACGAAGGAGGGGCAACATTTTACCCATCCTAAGTTGCTGCAAACAACTTTCCCCATTAAAGTGTGATTTTCCTGGAGCATGAAGGGCTGTTTTCGAAAGCACTGTAAGGATCTAAGCACTTTTGAAATTTTTTTTCCCTTCAATTCAGTTTATGACCCATATTACAAACAGGCTGTAAAACCTTCAGTTGCTACAATGTCCAGAAAGTCTCTGGCAAAGTCATCATCTGTTTCACGAAGGTGAAGTCTGCTGTAGACAGATGAATAGTTTCTTTAGCCGAGGCATATAATTAGACCAACAGAATTTTAATGCAAATTCCTCCCCTAGGAATAATGAACAAATATACAGAATTTAGCATGCCATGCCAGACCACTGGCTAAGGACAGATGTTCAAAGGATTTAAAAAAATTGAGGGCAGGCAGCTAAAAACAATTTAAAGTTGATGCAACCAAGCTTGTGTCAAAGATCTTGTCTCTTCTTCAAGTATGAAGCATCTGGTGCTCTCATTTACATGGCAAATAGGTGTTCTTATTTATACAATAAAGCTGAAAAGTTCAAGTTAGGATAGTAAGCTTATTTTTCTATGTGCTGTACAAACACTTGTCTTAGAGATGGGTCTTGTTTGAAAGAAAGTGTTTGAAAGAAAGTTAGACAAGAGAGGCAAAAAGAAAACCTGATAACAAGCATCCTGTTAGTTCCCTTAGAAATAATGATGCTTCTTCAAAATTTCCCCCTACTCATTTCAAGCATGCCAAAGCTAGCCCTGCCTGTCACAGCTAATGCATACCAAGCATCCTCTGTCACCCCCACTGCAAGGATTTAGTTTGGTGTGTGTGTGTGTTAATCAACAGGATCTGTTTTTTTGTTTTTTTTTTTTTTTTTTTTTTTTTCCTTCTGAGAAGCAATTGTCTTTCTCAGGTCCAGTATGAATGAAATGAAAGAGGAAAAAAACAGCATAGCTGACACAAAAACCTCAGGACAATTTGGTTTTCTTCCCAAAACGCAAGGCATCCCAGCCCTGGGAAGTTTTGCTTCTTTCTAGCAGCGTATAGATGTCTTGTTTTTCTCCATTCAGGTTAGTTGAATGTTAAAACTGATTTTCAAAGATCCTTTTTCTTTCTCCCTAGTCAGCAGAGAACTGACTCAGCATCCCAACAACAATGCATTTAGAGCAGGCATTAGTTTTGAAGATGTTGATTCAACTCTGTGAGAGACCATGGCAACAAAGATAGGATGAAGACCTTTGAAGAAACCTTTGAATACTGTTTGGAAGAAGGAGAATGGATAGGAAAACAGAGGGAAAGAGAGATGGATTCAGTCGCTTCTTAGTGATGCTACCATTTTAAGGGGCAGTACTAATTCCTATAATAGATTTCACTCCTGAGCAAAGAATGCTACCGAAAAGCCTCGAATGAGTGCCACTTCCCATTGAGATAATGTCTAGGGCTGTAGCGAGGGTTTTTTTTCCCTGTGTTTGTTTTGACAAGTAGATTCTTTTGCTTTATCTCTCTTAAACAAGAAAAGTTTTAAGGCTTAAAGATTTGAGCCCTCTGAGAAATCAAAACTTCAGTCTTTGAGATCGCGCTAAGTATATTTACTCAAGATTTATGACAAATCCCACAGAAGGAAGGAGAATGCTTAATTCAATTCAAATAGGCTGGAACTTACCATCTAAATAAGGACTAATCTACTGCCTGCCTGTGCTTCTCTAGGAAGGGACACCACTGCTCTCCGTGTAAAACAAAAGAGGACTTTAGGGAAATAGAAAGTCTGAAAATCCTCGCGGTCTATTCAGGGTTGTCTCCTTTTAACTGATGTTTCAAAAGTTACGCCCGCTCATGACAAATGCAGTTTTCAGGTTTTGCAAGTAACATTCTTTTTATGATTTTCAGCCCGTGCTAAGAAAATCCTATAATACTTTGTCTTGCTCTAGCTATAAACATGGAAGAATTCTGATCAAAGGAGACTTTTAACAGCTGTCTTTCAAGGCAACATGTGCAGCTCTCTTGGCAGCTTCAGCTATTAAATTTTGAAGCAAACAGAAGTCTTTGCAAAGTCTTTGCATGTCTAAAGTGTCAAAAATATTGATTATATTGCCTTTCCTTAGTGCTTTCTGGGATCTCAAAGTCATGATCAGGCAATAAAAAAGCCCAGCAGCAGGAACCCTTAATTTAGTTCAAAGAGATGAGAATGATTCCCCCCATTTTTTATTTTTGAGTATTCATAATATGCCTTCTCCAGCTATTTGTCAACAGAAGTAGAATTTTATTTTCTTGGTTAAGCATGGTCTGGGATTAGTTACGGGAGAAAAGGAGGGCCTGTTGCTCTTTTTGCCAAAGCAGGGAAGAGGGACTCCCCTCCCATTACCTTTTCACAGCCAGGGAAATGAACACTTCCATTATGCTGGACAATGAGGAGCAGAAGTAGCAGGTGGCGACTGCTACTAATCAGGAAGTTAAGTAATAGCAGTACTTGAACACTTTCTAAAGGATTACTGTTTATAGGAAGATTTGTCCCCTATCTAGGCACCACTGGAAAGAAAACAGAGTGAGAAAGATGAAAAGGTTCCTATTAGTTACAGATTTTCCATCCCCTCCCCAGCTCCACCCCCCCCCCCCCCACACACACACACGTACACAAGCTGCCCACTGCCCTCCCTCCCCTGCCCCAAAGTGTTCAAATTACTCTAGCAGACATCCCATAAACCCATAAGAAAAGGTTCTCCACTTAATCCAGCCCCTGCTCCTTCTTCCCCACACAGAAGAAGGCCAGCCTTTGCCTGTGCACTCTGGCTGGTGCTCCTGTGATATGTTGCTTGGCTGACCAGAAAGAAAAAATTTGCACATTTTTAAATCAAACTCCTCTACCTGTAACCACACTTTTTGGCATTGAAGGAACAGAAAGCTATTATTGCCATTTTTAGTCCAGAAATCACATATTGTCTGACAGATACCCCATAAAGAGGCCTAGATTTGTGAAGAGATGCAACCATATGTCCCAAACCCATCTCTGCAAGGTGCCACTAGCTAGTATTTCTCATACTTTCTTGAATTTATCCACAGGTCACAGCTACCTCAAGAGTGTTTTGTGAGCTCTTTTTGGGGGTGTCTTTTTGGACCATGCTCTGTGGGGCTGAGGCTTTTAAATCTTGGGTCAATACAGGGCATGCCATTCCTTCGTGTCATGAACTACATTTTTTGGGGTCACACCTCTGGACTAATGTGATTTCTGCAAATCAAGTATGACCCCCAGGCCTTGCTGTACTGCCAGCATGTACTGGAAGCACAAAAGACTATCCTGAAGATCACTAAGTACAGACCCCTCTACATTAGCCACAGCTCCTCCAGGACAAAACCCTTTTTAAAATACTGTTTGCTCCAGCCATTTCAGCACCACTGTTTGCTTTCTTGTGTGTTGACATGGTGGCCTAGCTTCCTCAGAACATTTTTGTCTGAAAGATCATTATTTTCTTTTCCGAGAGTCCCATGAACAGACTGATTGTACTTCATCAATTTTAAATTTTGACCGTCTGCCAATGGCTTTCACATCTAAAGCCAATCAAAATTAAGAAGATTCAGAAAACAGTAAAAGAGGAGCACATCCACTTCAAAAAAGGTTACCCAGCTGTTAGTTGTTGTTGTTTCATTTTGTCTCGGGCTTTATAATGATGGCTTTCAGCATCTTGGCTCCACTCATGGGTCCTGGTTTAAGACCCAGCTCTGTGCCCACCCTTCCCCGGGGCAGAGGCACACAAGCAGGCTGCTGTGCGGCTCCGCATTCGCATTCGGTGCTGCGCCGACTCCAGATTCCCCTCTTATGAACAATTGCCAAGAAAGATGCCTTCTGCATTTGTGTGTGGGGACTTCACTTTCACAGCTGCTGATTATCGTAAATAACATGACTTAGAAATGCCTTAGAAGGGCTGTAGATTTTAACAGATGTCTAATTTTGCTTGGTTTAATTGACTAAAGGTAAGCCTGATGGTTGGTTATAGATATATCATGATTAAGACTCTAACCTAGTTGCGTGCCAGGGAACAAATGAATACACAGAATAACTAAGGCTGAATGCTGTGTAGATTCTCAGGATGGAATTTATTCATGCTGTAACACTTTCGACATCTTCATCAATAGATCCCATAAGGATTTGTTTGCTGAAGTTTTTCACCTAGAAATTACAAAGTTCACCAGAAATAAGAAATAAGAAACAATGTGAAATCCCACAGTTGTATCTCAGGTTTTCAGGCTGTGCTGTTTTTCTGACCTCAGAGCCTGCTCCTTGTGAATGAGTGTAGGTGAGGCCATGGCATGCATGAACAGACCTTCCAGCCTCTGTGGTTACTGGGAAACGTGGTACATGTAGGAGGTGTGAGCAGGAGGCTTCCAAATTGACAGTGACACCCGGATTTCTCTGCTGGCCCATACTGGTACTCTACAGAGAGTCTGAATGATGAACACTTCACTGTGGTGATTTGTAGCTGTTATTTGTTGCTCAAACTAAGACAAAGATGTTTTATATGGACAGCTTTGATTTTGTACGTGCCTTGTTAAATATCCAGCATTTCAGTACTGTACATTTGAGACAAAAACTTTAGGAAAATATTGGTTTTTGATGGCGTAAAGAGTTACTTTCCTCTTCCTATCAATGGTTTGGAAGGTATTCTTGCTGCCAAGTTAAAAACAAACAAATGGCAAAATGGAGTTGATGCTCATATAAATGTAAGATAAGCTTTTGCCATATTCTTCATATTCAAAAAAAGAGTTTGTCCACAGACAAAAGACTAACATTACTATCAGTTTACTAGTTAACAGTGCTAGTAATGCCATTATTGCAGTAGTCAAACCACACAAAATGATGAAGTTCATTTTCGGAGCCAGAGGCAATAAAAAGTGACTAAGGGAACCAGGTTCACTCTGTGCTCCATGTGTGTGGGTAGAGGCAAGGTAGAAGGACAGCTAGGAGACAACCTCAGCTCTGATAAGTGAAGTTTTGTACATGGAAGGTGGACATGCATGCCAAGAGAGTAGAATCAAAGTGGAGAACTACTTTTCAGGAACCTGAAAAGTATGCCGTAAGACTGAATCTAGGTCCCTTGGGGGAGGAAAGAAGAACTACATCCTGCTGCTTTCCTTCTGCCAAATTTTGAATGACGAATGTTGCTCAGAGCAGGTGCCAGTGTCCAGAGAAGGATTTCCAGGCTGTGAGTCTCAGCTCAGGGAGGGGAGGTGAACTCAAGCTTTATGGAAGATCCGATGCTGCAGAGAGGGCTGAATTGCCACCACACTCCTCCCTCCGGTATTTCCCACTGTGTTTCTGCATGGTCAGAGTGCTGGCGGCTGCAAGTCCTGTTCAGGTACTCTTAACTCTCCCTTTACAATGTGTTAGATTATTTTCAGCAGGAACTATGGTGTCTAACTCAGGAATTTAACTCTGGAAAGCATAAGCTAGAAGTTATGAGTGGCAATGAAGAGTATAATCCTTGTGGTTCAGGCCGAAAGCCAAGGTAGATGTACTGTGACTGTGCATGGTTTACTCTAGGAAATCGGGCTAACTCCCCTATTTTTTCTTAGTGTTGACATTGCTTAAAAGAGAAATAAAGGAAGAGTACAAAAATACCTTGCAAATTGAATGGTGCGTGTCTTTAGTTATAATTTTCAGCAGAATGAATGAAATGTGAATGATCCCAAAGTATCTCCTAAACAAGCTTTTTTATTTACATATTTAAACTGTTAGTTTGTGGGGTGTTGTCTTGAAGTGCTGAGGTGAAAGATGACTAAAGTTATAAAGTGTTTAAGACAGAATTATATAGGTTTCAAAAACACCCAGAAGGAGACCTCTTGATTTCATAGAATAAATGGACCTCTACTGGGGGTAAAGATTACTTTATTTCTCTTCATGAACCAGTGGGTAACAATGATCAGATTTTGTATAGAAAAAGCAGAACAGGCTAGAGGAACAGAATGGTCGGGTTTGTTTTCTTTGGAAGGGTCAGTTTTGGACTGCCTCTTAAAAAAAAAAGTGACGGTGTTGTTTGGGCTTTTATTCACTTATTTCACTGCTGGGGTTCTGTATTTTCACCCTCCCAGGAGAGCTCTTTCCTTCCTTCTCCTATTGCCGTCTCTCAGGCTGTTGACAACATCTTAAGGAAGGTCTCATTAAGCACAATAACATTATTTAGAAAAATAAAAATAAAAATAAAAAAAAAGAGGTGAAGTAGCAATTGCAGCAAAAATCAAATACGAATCTGTAATGTTCCAAGGATAGCAGGGTTCTTTCCTAATTGCACTGCCAAGCTAACCACTAAGATAGAGCTTTTAAGTTTTAAATGTGGGGCTGCTTTGAATCAATATTCCATATATCCTTGTTAAAGGATGTTTTGCAATGCTTTCTGGGAAAGACCAGCACTTAACCTCTAAACTAGCTTTAAAAATATTAATTGTAACTATATGAGAAACCTTAGCTTGTTTTTACCATTGTGTGAAATACGAAATATAAATTTAGATATGATTTAGATGTTTATGAGTCCATCACATCCGATGGTGATGTATGATATAGTGGGAGGCAAGCTCTCATTAGCATCCACACATTAAGAAAAAAAAAAAAAAGTGTGAATCCTCCACCTACAACCTTAATTGAACTTAAAGGTTACTAGCCTGCATAGACCACCAGCATCATCTAAAGAAGAAAAAAAGAAACAAATGTTTAAGCCATTGAGCATCCCACCCACACTTCCACTCATTAGTTCCACTCTGCCTGTACTAACACTGCAGTTGTGCATCAGTGGTGCACTGCGACCATCTGGCTTCCCCTAGAAAGACATGTGGGCAGCTTATCTTCAAAGATGAATACTGGCTTTTAGCAACAGCACTAACAGCTGTATCAAGCCAAAGAATGGAAAATAGATCTCCTAAGTTCATCTTCTTCCATAAAGGACTGAGTGACCCGCGTTTGGCAGTGCCGTTTTAAATGAAGACACTTGGTCAGATTTGCATGTACTTCCCTGTCTCTTTGTAAAATGTAGTATACAGATGATTTTACTTAAAGAGCATCAATTATAGAGTGCATCTATAGGACATACTAGCAGATGGATATTCGTTCCTTGCCTAGTGGAAATGAGGAATCCTCTGTGGAGATAAAAGATGGGAAAGTTACCCATTACAGTCCATATGATCTTTAGCTTTGTCTTCCTAGTAAGCACTACATAATTACTGTGAGATGCTTGCAACTACCTTTGGAGATGTCTCCTTTAACTCTTGCAATATTAAGAAAAACATTTTGGATGGAAAAGAAGAATTTCTTTTTCAAATCAAGGTCATACATCCCATTCAGGTATTGCATTGCTTCCTAAATTACTCAGTGTCTTTAATTCCTGCTTACCTATTGTGAAACTAATGTGTTCCAGAAAGGATAGAGTTACTTGAGCATCTGAATTCCTACAGGGAGCATGAGGGTGAAGTACTATTTAATTGTTTTGACTCTACAAATGATGCAAAACCAAATACTTGGAGGAAGGACTTATGCGTTGGGAAGTATGCTGCTTCATTCATCACTCTAAGAATGGATCGTGAATCATGCACACAAACTGAGATTTGATTCTTTCTGTCTCTTGGCCATGATATTATTTTTCCCCATTTGTTTTATTTGAAACAGGAAATTACTTGTCTTCTCCCTTAAGAGAGCACCTTCATGTCATCTGCTTTGTTAAATGACTCTTTAAGATTAATTCTTGTGAAAGCGTATCCACAGTAAAGATGCTGAATAGCATACTTACCACTAGTGGAGAATAAGGGACATGCAGGCTTGTCCACAAATTTTTCATGAAATAAAAGGGAAAAATACTTTTCATTATTTAAAGGGTAATCACACTGTTATCTACGTCTAAATGACTGTGGTCTCATATGGTCCTGAACAGATCATAGTACTGGGAGCTTGCAGTGGTTTTACAATGACTTGGTCAGCCACCCTACAGAAGTGCACATGCAAGTGTATAAATGTTCTTTGTACAAATGATATTTCCAGTGACAAACTTGCAAATAGGTCATTATTCAGGCAAGGTCACTCCCTGCACCTAACCAAGAGACAGAAAGATGAGAAGAAGAAAATCCGTAATACTTTGCTAAGCAATTCCTTTCATCTTCATGCATTCCCCTTCTTCTAAGCTCCAGTATTAGCAATACACATGGCAGCTACAGATATATGGTAGTGTACTGGGAAGATAAAGGGCAGGTAGAAAAAATTCCTCTGATCTTTTCTTATCCCCCCATCTGCAGGGTGCCCTGGAAGAAGCAGATGGAATAAACAAAATATGCAGATCCACCTCCAGAGTGACTTTCTGCAGTCATGACTATCACCAGGCCCTGCTGGTGTTTCCCAAAGAAACCACAGCTAGCACACACATCCAAATTCACTATCTTCTGCCATGATAACACACTTTTTCTTTTCTTCTTCCAGCAGAGACACCCCCAGCCCATAAGTAACTAACCACAGCAGATTGTCCAACTGTCACACTGAATAAAACAGTACTAACTACTACCTGGTAGTCAATATATTTTATATGGTTTAAGTTGCATAAAATGTGAGTTGAAAGATCGAGGATTCAGAAGCTAGAATTATTTATATGGCCATAATTTGGCCTCCAAGTGCATAGCTGTAATAGTGCTCTCCCATGGTTTACAGCTGCATACTGTTAACTTTCTCTTTCACCCTTGCTCAGAACACTTCTAAAAAATGCTTTAAGCTGTTTAGTGTGAAATCTTGTTTCATGTCAGGACTCGAGTAGAAGTAAAATCCAGTATTTGAAGCAATATTCAGAACCTTTAACTCTAAGACTATGCTTCTCTTGCACAAACTCACTTGTATGGAGTTCTGCTGCACTGCTAGAAAGTGCATCCCATGTACTGAGGGAGGCCAGGATCCTATGGATCCTGAATATCAAAATCAAGTGCAGGAAAGGGCAGTTTTGTGGAAAACCGATAAGCCATGCTCAATCAAAATTAAAAAGGATCAGAAGAATTCAGAAAGGTGCTTTCAAGGCCTGGTTGCTTCCTTTTACGAATTAACCTAAAGGTGTTTGATATACTCAGTTTTCATGGCATTGATGGGTTGGAGTTGGCCATGGGTTCACATACCACAGCAGGATCAGCTGGCAGCTAGCCCTACCAGTTCAAAAAATGAATGCTGATGGTGAACTGCAACAAATTTATTAAGAAATTCCAATATGGGAAGAAGGATGTTTTTCTTTTAGACTAGCAGAAGTCTTTTGTCTGTGGGGTCTTTTTATTTATTTATTTATTCACTTATTTACGTATTTACTTATTTACTTATTTACTTATTTACTTATTTTCCCCTTCTTAATACTTCTATGTACTGGTATTTCTACTTTGGAAAAGAGAGGGGCAAGGGTATATTCCCAAATCAAAAAAGTGTTCATACAGAAAGTTCCAAAGTGGCTTACATACAAGTATTTTTTCTTAAATAATAAATAGTGAGAAAACCTTGTATTGACTTTAAGTGGTTACGGTCACTTTTCCGTGTGGGGACTTATCTGGTCTTAGGAAGGAATAATTTCTGAAGAAATTCCAAGTAGCTTGTGACTGTAATTTTGTTTTCTCTCTTTTTTTTTTTTCCCCCCCACAATAGAACACAGAATTGATATTGAACCCCTGTCATTTGTTGCACTGATTTATCAATACCTTTTGGTACCAGAACCTTTTCCTTTTTTTTTGCACTTGTGCAAGCTGAAGCGTTTCTGGAAATTACAACTGCCTGATTTCATACTTTGGTCCAGAAATGCTCTAACTGACAGTATGGGCAGGTGTTTTACTGCCTGAAAATGTTATCAGCTGCCTTTAGGATGCCATCTTCTCAGCTTTCACATCCCTGAGAGCATGCATTGATTTTCCCCAAATAATTGTGAACATGGTCTGGTAGCATCGTTAGTCACTGTGTGTGAACTCACTGCTTTTCAATAATAAGTGTGGTACTTAAAGGGATAAAGGAAAATGAATTCTTCAGGAGGTAAATTACCTTTTTTTTTTTTTTTTAATGAAAGAAATGCTTTCAATTCTGGGTCATAGAAACATAACAACATGGTCTTTTATACAAGTTAGTGTATACACGATGTTACTTTCACAACATTATTTAGCACTCAAGTTTCTTTTTTAGTTGATTATTTTTAAATACTCTACCTAGTTTAAGGAAATAAAAATTACTATTCAAAGTATGCTCTAGTGGTCTTTTTTGTTGTTGTTGTTTTTACACTCTTTGAAACTTTACCCAATGAGTGTCAGTACTGCAAAAAGTAGTGATTATATACTACTCTTACCTATAAGCACAAGGTAAAGTAATCCACAGAGATCACTAGTGCAACTTGTCACCTACTGTCCACGCATCTGCGTGAATTGCACAGCTTGAAGTAAAAGGCTTCCTTTCTCCAGACTTGTGCCTCTGTGTATGTTAGGCAAATTCACCACTGGGGAGAAAAGGGAATTAATCTCCAATATCAAAACATGAGCAATTGTGCTCTCAAGCACAGTGTGCATCTGAGCAGTGAGTAATTCTTAAGTAAACCCCTACTTGGGAATATTACAGACAAAGGCCTTTCAAAAAAAAAAAAAAAAAAAAAAGAACAAACAAACCAAAAAATAACAAAAAAGGCCTGTGCAAATGTACTCAGATTCTTCTATTTTTGAAATAAAGTACTTCCATGTGTGTCAAGAGAACCATTTCTAGGTGGACCTCCTGAAGCTATTCCAGTATAATTCACTTCCAACTTATATAATACATTAAAAATATCTCATCTGCTAGTCTATGTCCAAACTGACCCAGCGCTGCATATTGAGGACGGCTTTATAAGGAAAACTTGGTTGAGCGAAGAGAAACAGATGTTTCCTGCCTAGTAGCATGAAGTGAGTTAGTGTGTTGGAAAGCCATCTACAGCTAATGGAAGGACATCCAGGATTGCAGTTGCCATGATTTTTCTCCCTAAGCAGCTTCAGAACTAAAGATTTTGATTTTTAGCAGCTTTAGAAGGGAACCAGCATCCATTTTAGATGCAATTGGAAAAGCAGATTGAGAGGGAGAGATGAGGGTCACTGGATGAGGAAGCGGTAGTGAGTGACTCCGAGTAGAGGGCGTTGGTGTTGGTTATGGTCAGTCCTTGGGGATGCCACCTCACCACAAAGCAGCATGTCTCCTGCCAGGGATCTAAGCAGTGCACTGCCTGCTGCTCTAACAACATCACCACAGCTTTCCTACCTCAAGCTTGTAATCTGGATAAGGTTCAGTCCATTTATGTATAATACGGGTTAAAATCTGAGTTTTCCACTTGCACAGGGAGTGCCATGGGTGCCTGTTTATATTCACTCTCCAGCATCTCAGGATGCACAGAAGAAAATGCAGCATTCCTCAGGAAAGAGAAAAAGTTCATGAGGTAACAAGACAAGGAGTTGAAGGGTTGTTCTGGAGGAGGAAAAGACTTGTATTCTGCACCCCCTTTTATGACCATTTCTGTATTTTATTGTATGAATAATTTCAGAAAAGTGATTCTCTACTTAGCATAGAAATTACTGATTTACTCAAGTAAATTTTTCTTTTTTTCATTTTATTTCTTTTCCAGAAGGAAATTTTACCCCAGGTAACTTCTGTGACAGAGCAGGGCAGAGGAGTAATGGGTTCAGAACAGTAAGTCTTGGCTTCTTCACCAGTACTGTATGCAAACACAGTGGCTCCTGCAAGCTGGAGCTCTCACCTGGAGGAATCATACAGAAGGCTGATGGCTGGAAGTCAAAAAATTAATGGAAAGCTAGTGGGCAGATCAGCACCCTGTAATTACTACTTGAGCTGGTTTCTAATGAGTTTGATATTTCTGTCAATCTTCTCTTCCCACAAGGCTTCCTGGGAGAGACTTTACAAAATGAAACCAAGGAAGGAAAAAAAAAATGCTGAAAGCCTACGTGTGTGAGGGCTTTATGCAGTGATTGATGGTATGACTTGTGATTATACATTGAAAATGGTCAAAAGAAAAACAGTGGCTTTGTTGTAGTGTCTCTGTACAGAATAAGAATTAATGTGGCATGACTATTCTATATTATTTTATTGGGAAAAGAAAAAGTCTTTCACTTTTGTAATGTGTGCAGGCCATTATTACTTTCATCGATTTGTGGCCATTTATTGTTTTAAGAGTTGAGTACTAGGTACCTGGTGAAATTGTGCAATGTAACAATATTACATTGAAACTAAGCGTGATTTAGGAACAAAAATAGTATTTTTTGTTTGTTTGTTTTTACTTGTGAACAGTGAAGTGCATTTGCTTTAGTAGTGCTACACTGCATAAAGAAGGAAAGGTTACAGTTGGGAAATTGCTTAGAAGGGTTAAGAGACTGTGAAACTGTTATTTTTAGACTCAAGTTTTCTGTTTTTACAATATTTTGTCTGGGCAAGAAAACTGGAAGTGAATTGAACACTAGGGATTCATGAAGAGAAGAGGCTGCTTGTAACATCCTAATGGGACTGATGAAGTTTCATGAATTGCTACCAATTATTTCACTTGCTAGACTTTCCAGGGAAGGCCAATACATGTGAATGGACTTTTAATGGGCTGCAGCTCTCTGCTGTGTTCCCCCCTGTGTGCCTATGACCCCAAGGCCTCCCACCCCTGTAGCAGGGAGATGGTTCCCTCTGAGTTAGCTGATCCATGCAACCCTAGAATCATGTTCTTTGGTAGATTTCTCTTTTCAACTATCATATAAAATAGGTGATAGTAGATGAGGCATCTTCCAGGTTAAGGAGTACGTTGGGGGTTGAGGGGAGCAGGTGGAGTGATAAGAAGATACGGACCTTTATTTCTAGCACTGGCTTTTCAGTAGTACAGTAAGCTGCTGGATCCAGTAGGCAGCAGTTCTTAATTTAGAACAACAATAGGAAGTTTGAAATGGTGAAAATAATAAAAAATAAAAAATAAAAAAAAATATTGTAGCTAACAAATGCTTAAAGGAAAACAAGGGAAAGAATTGTCTGTTGTCTTCCATTTCCAAACATTAAGATATTACTGCGATTGCACAACTACTTGTTTTCAAAACAGCCCTGTGTGCTGTCACAGTAGATCCATCACAATCTGTTTTCTGCTTCTGTTTTTCTTCAAGTCAGTGACTGAATGGACGTTGGTAGCTTCTGCTCAGGAAAGCTTGAAGGTCTCTTGTATTTGGTTGAAATGCACTCTGCTTTCCCCTACAGTTTTATCCTTAGGGGTTCCTGAGGTACATAACACCAGTGTGGACAACGTATCTGCTGCCCCGACAGGTCAGTGGTGGCTACACTTTAAGAGGCATCCTTTCCCCACCACAGTCAGGGTAACTCCAGTGCCCCCTCTAGCTGTTCTCTGCTCCTCTTTCCTAGGATGGGGCAGCTCTACTTCAGTAACTTCAGACCTTATTTCTGTCTTCTGATTCCTGAAACGTCTTAAAGCATTTGTCACTTCTGCCTAATAAGCCTGCAGAGAAGGTAATACTGAAATACAGATGGGATTCATTTATCTTAAATTTTCCAATGCCTCTTCTAACTCATTTACCTTGGCCTCGTGAGTACATGAATATCCAGAAGAAAATACTCCCAGACTGATCTCTTCTGGACTGCCTAACCCCCCGTGCACACTGAGGCTTGTTCCATTACCTCTCAGCGAGCTGTGCAGCAGCTCTGTTACAAGTTCATTGTTATTTGGGGGAATATGCATCATCCATCCTGGTGATACAGAAGAAACCTTATGGCCTCTCACAGTTGCTGCTGGAGCATTTATGTGGAGGTGGGGGTGTGAGGCTGATCCCAGCTGTGAGTGGTGGCAGCGGTCCCCGCAGTGGGCAGGGGGCTCCCTGGGGACAGGTGGGGTTGTTGCTTGGAGCAGGGCTCGGCTGCCCTCCAGCCATCCCCACCCAGGCTGGGGCATGAGGGGGTGGCATCGGGCACCACCCAGCCCAGCACGCTCTGGGGAAACTGGTGGAGAAACTCTTCCAGCAGCTCGTGGGAGTGTGCCTGTGAAGAAAAAAAAAATAAAAAAATTGCCTTTTGAAGGGTATTGGGGAAGGAAATTAACGTTTTACAGTACACAGAGCACAGGAAATCATTAAGTTCTGTGCACCACCTGCATTATGTATCTCTAGAGCCATAAGGGTTCTGGTCACTTAAAATGATATTGATCCTGCATTATTTAGGAGCAATTTGTGCATGCAACTGAGAGCATTACATTTATGGCAGTTCTATAAGTCTTTCAACAGATTACTGCAATTAAACGAAAACTACTGCCACTTAATATAGTCTTGAAACTGCAAAATTATTCCAATACTTATCACAATTATGATGATATTAAGTCATTCCAGTTTGTTTTTGTTTCTTTGTAAATGAGATTTAAGCACTGTGTCCCATGAAGATGGCACGTCTAACTGCGTGACTACCAGGTGCATGGATTCTGTTTGTGTGCTAATCCCTCGCTGGCTCTGAGCTGCTTGGCAGCCAAACATTTCCTGGTGTGCACTGTAATAACAGGCAGCTGTCCTGCCACTTCCAAAAAAAAAAAGAGGATGATGTGACATACCATGTCTGCTTTCTTCTAGACCTGCTTCTCACAGATCTCCAAGCTGACTCAAGCAACTGCTCCTAGCAGAGGGTGCTGCTTGTGGAGAAGGATGGACTTTAGGGAACAAATTTACAAACTGCCTGCTGCAGAAGAGGCAGTGTGCAGCACTTTGCAATGCAAACACTTGTAAGGAGTCAATGGATTTGAATGGAAAAATGAAAGTTGAATTGTTGGAGATGGGTTGTTTATTTCAATCCTGATGAATTTTTCCACCAACCTTTATCTGTGAGAAGGCTCTGTGTGATAACAAATGGCCTTTCTGGATTCTGACTTTCCTTCTTTATCTCTGTCATCTTCTCACCCTGGGGACTGAAAATGAAGGTGAAGAGGTGTTGGGTTTTCTAGCATGTGATTTAGTGTCTTGCTAGAGAAATTTTTGTCGACAGTGAAAGTTACTCTTAATGTCCATGGTAGCACAGAGCCCTCTGTGCTGGTACATTTCACCTGTCATTGTTCTGGCTTGAACTCTCCTCTCCCATGTGAAGTTGGAGGTGCCCAGCATTAATTAGAGCAGTTTAAACCTTTGATATGTCTGGATGTTAAGTGTTATGAGGAGACAGCATTTCAAAGGGCTAAGTAGTCTGAAGTTAGCCATCATCTAAAGTTAGACATTTGATGTTGCGTGGAATCAGTCCTTTGATTTATGGGTTTTAAGTAGCTAATCCTGATTACAAAATCCCTTCACAAATAAATCCTTTCATTAAAAAAGTCTCTGTATCTCTTCTTTCATCCACAGACACAAGAAAAAGTCTTGTTAGCAAAGGAAGTATGATTTACTTGCAAAGCATGTGTTTCCACATCCCAGTCCCTCTAGCTTTTATATCTCTCTTTAAATTTAGCTATATTCTTCTGGTCTGAAGAGAGGTCATGTTGCAACATCCCCTGGGCTGTACCATCCAACTTTTGCAAAGCTATGTCCAAGCCCAGCTTGTCTCTAGGGCTGTAGTATAACAACTGACTTCCTTAGACTGCATGAGGCTAAATTACTGCTTTAACTACCCTTGGAGCTTTTGGATGGAAATCATCTGAAACTATTGCTCACTGATTATCCTTACACCAACTCTTTCGATACTTGCATGTTTATCAGTTTATCTGTACAATGTGTAGGACAGTGTTCACTGTCATCGTAACCTGTAGTGGTGTGATACCTGAAGCACTAATGTTAGCTTTGTAGGTCTTCAGCAGCAAATCAGTTCTGCTTTGAATTGATGAAGGCCTATCTCCACATGGAATTAACTTGTCTTTCCCTAACATAGACTTGACTGTCCTAGAAAGCTAAGAAAGTATGAAGGGATGTAGGATTGTTTCAACTGAAGGACTATTTTCCTTTTCCTTACTTCATGTCTTCCAACGTTAATTAACTAACACTAAAGGGGTTTAAAAAACATACAAACAAACAAACAAACTAAAGCTTGTGAGCATACCTGTGGGCAGGATACAATTCATAAGAGGGACAGGCTGGGATTTAGGCCAGATCTGATAAACGGGCGGAGAAGGGAAGCAGAGCTGACTTGCCAGCTACTGAAGTCCTCAGAGTTGATTTAATCCTGATGTCAGGCACTCTTTCGAATGTGGGCAAACAGCCCATAATGTAAACTCTGGGGATGAAGCTGAAATTGGTGGTCACTTGCATGTCTTGCGGCATGAAAGCAAACTTGTGGTTAAAGCTTCTGTCAAGGGATTAGGAAGGTCTAAAGTTGAAAGCAATGATCTTCTAGGAAAAAAAAACAAGCTTGCTCTTAGTAGGAAGCATGTATAGCTGCTCTGCTAAACACTGGCAGTGCATATAGTCACCTCATAATGAGTGGGTCAGAGCCTGGGGTGGTGTGACATGGCTCTCCTGACTTCAGTGCAGCAATACCAATTTATTTGTACTTCCTGAAGGCACAGTCCATTGCATACCCTCCTGGTGTGGGCTGGGGGGTTTAATCTTTCTAATACCATTGCATTAGGCTGCCCCATCTAGCAGTATCCTTGTCTGTTCAGACACTGAACAACGCCTTAAGTCATTTCTGGATCGGAAAGAAGTCTGATAGTAGCTCTCTGGTTCCCGAAGAGCACAGCAGTTGGGTAGCAAGATCTTGCTGCCCCAAATCCTGGGGCATATTACCTCTTCCCATCATGTGGACAGTCCTTGAGTTCTGTTTGTGTTTGCATGTGGCTCAGTTGTGAAGTTGAAAGTCATTTAAGAGTGTGTTTCCATTTTTTTATGTCAAGAGCTTAGAACAGCTGAAATACAACTTAGAAAGAAACGTGTGAAACTATGGGCTGGAACCTTTCTGTGCACCAAGCTCGCTTGTGTGTGAAAGGGAGGCTCTGGTCCTCTGCAGTTTAAATTTCCTGGAGACCTCAAACCAAAATATGTGATATTGCCATTACCAATTCCCTTGCTTTGGGGGACAAGCCAGGAGCAGCTCAGATGGACTTCTCAAGTATTTCTTCTCAGCAGAGGAGATGACAGCAGTAGTGATGGTGGTTTTGAGACTAGGAAAGGTAGAATGAGAATTTCTTTGCCTTTTATTGTCTTGTGGTAATTCACACAGAAGTTGGTCAAGAGTTGCCTTGCTAAAATGTTTTTAGTATCCTATCAAACTACCCAGGAAGAGTGCATAGCCTATTAATTTGCTCATAGCATGTTCTGCAGCTCTTAGGAAATAACAAACACATTTTAGTTTGCTTGCACAACTTCCAATGGGAAGGTTAGACCTCCGTAAACTCTAGTGCACGAAAATGAATGGATCTCATTCCAAATATCCCAACCAAGCTTCCTTAGAAGCAATTATCTTTCTTCTTACCATAGCTTTTTCTAGACTATCCCTGCAAAACACAAGCTGTGTAATGCTGTGTTCCCTCAGTGCCTTTTCCCCAGATGAAATTCAAATGTTTTGACATCAGCTGAGTCTCACAGCTGTAAGAGGAGGCAGAGATAAAATTAGATGACTTCACCTGCCATTAGAGAAGAAAGCTTTCCATTGTGTATCAGAACATTGCTTGAGTGTTGTGAGCAGTTGTGATACTGACACCATAAAACTCCCCTACCAAAGCATTTTCTCGAAGTTGACATTCAGCCAGAATGGAAAATAGCCTAGTGCCCTAATGAAGAGCATGCCACAACCTTCAGCAGTTGATGGGTTAAACCCAAAGGTTGGACATTCACCTGCAGTGAAAGTGTCATCTGCCATTGCAGAGGCTTACTTGGTGCTGGTGCAGAGGGAGGAATACTTATCTAGGGAAATTTCTGTGTTTAGCAGTGCCCACAAGCCTCCAGGGGATGTTTTATCCAGCAGCGCCCTGTTTAGCTTGCAGGTGCTGAGATCACTGCATCAACAACCCTGAAACTCTGGCGGGCAGCACTTGCTGGTGGTCTCTCTTGAACTGGCTCGTCTGCTTGCTTCCAGCTGTTGACTGCATTAGAGACGATTGAAAATTTATGGATGCTTTCCAAATATTACTTATCCGTGTAAGACCCTGCTCTGGTTGCCAAAAAGATGTGCTGGGATCATGAATAAATAGAGATACGATCTGTGCAAATGTGATGGGAGATCTCCACAAACCGGGGGTTTTTATTAAGACATTGTCTACACCCTATAAAATGTTAGTGAATACCCATATTATAACATAGACTGGGATATTAATGTACTGTATTGGAGGGGTGCTGGTGGATAATATACAGAATTGATTGGCTCGACATTGCTGCTTGGTGTTGTTGGTTCTCACTTGTTTTCCTGATTCACCTTGTGGATTATCCAGTTATGAGGATGTTCTTAGCAGAACTGCTCAAAAGCCCTTTTGACCAAATATGATACTTCTGCCAATGTTTTCCCTAATGCACAAATCGTTTTGCCTCCTTACAATAAGCAAACGAACACTTGTATATATATACATATTTTTTGTTTACTGGTCTGAAGTTGAAGTTGTGAAGTCAGGAAGTTTCAAAATGATCTTGCATTTTGATTCAAGCCCACTCTGAAAAAAAAACAAACCCTGTTTGCAGGATCTAAGAAGGATGCAAACCTATCCCTTTCTATCTAACAGGCTCAGGGGTCCCTTTTCCCAGGCTTTAGATTTCTGCTTGTCAAGTATCTGTCTATGGGAGAAGAGGCATCACCTTTGAAGTTTGTGAGGTATCAGATCTGGTGTGGACCCTCCATAGCTTTCTGCAAAGGTGGCTTTGGTCGTTTCAAGTATTGTCTTGTTACCCTATCTAAATTGCCACTTGCCAGTTGATGGAAGCCAGAAATAACACTTAACTGAGTAAAGCTGCTGAAGAGGTGTTTCACAGAAGGATCTGCCTGATTTCCCAGTTTTCCCACTATTCCTTTCTAATTAGCTGGTTTTGGCATCAAAAGCAGCATGAAAGCACAGAGCCAAACTTATCTGCCCATGTGACCCCAAATACATACAGCTCTCTGGCATCTGGCACTGGGACTCCTAGGCTGGCTGATAGTGATTTAAAAATGCCAGTGACAAAAGAGTATGTCATGAGAGAAGGATGGGCCTTCTAGCTGACTTCTGGTCCTTCAGCCCTGCACCTTTCAATAAGGGTAAGGGAGCGCAGAATAAAGAAAATGGGAGAGGGAAACTGTGTGGGATGGGATGTGTCCCTGGATCACCAGTAGTTAGCTTTCCAGATGCAGAACTACATGGGTTATACTGATTTAAGGTAGTCAGAGATGCTCTTTCCCTTTTTACATTACTGAACTGAGAACTGACAAGCTACATCTATGTAATACCAATTCTAATGCAGCTTATTAAATGTCATAAATGTTCAAAATGGTTATGGTGTGTTTTGTGCAAACCCAAAGTACTTTAAAGCAAGCTAGCTGAGCTATTTCATCTAAACTTCCCTGCATAGGTAAGGCCTGTGATCTCTAACCACAGCTTCTGAGGGCCAGTTGTGTTCAGAAGTATGCGCTGCAACCCAGTCTTAGGCTCTGGTTGATGTTGATGGAGTTCTGTGTAGAGGGCTGATAAGATATGGATGTCTTGTCTCCCTGCTTGCCATCTAAGAGCTGGTGGTGAAGAATGCTTTCAGCTACAGAGAACATTTGATTTTCCCAGCTGTTTCACAGCCGAAGAATGGTGCAAAGGTGTATCACATCTACTCAGCACTGCTGCTGAAGTAATAGGGTCCCCAAGAGTTCCTAAACAGATGAACCTATCTGAGACAGGCCTAGACACAGCACTGGTGTAGGAGTCTTGTGAACTTCCACCTGGGTGGAAAAAAATATCCAGTAAGTTTTTATAAGCTGTGTGTAATGTTTAATATGAGTGTTCTGCACAGCTTTAATATTGCTGTACCCCCTCCCCCCCCCCCCCCCCCCCCAATTACCTGAGATGACCAACGAGTCCACCAAGGAATAAAAAATCACATGTATGGCTCTAGATTACATCACCCCACCAACAGAGGAGAAGCTGAGATCTGGATCTGAACGTAGGAGCTGTCATGTCAAGTCTCTGTTGCTTTCATCATTCAGTTGGCTGAATTGGCCCCTTAATTAACCGTATGCTATATACAGCATGTGTGCATATGTATGTCACTGGGGAGAAAGTGGAAAGAATGAATTACATTTCCATCTCAATTAATTTTGCTGGTAAGCCTGATATAATCCCCTGAAATTCAGGATCTAAGAAACAGTGAAGATTGTATCAACATCCAGAGTAACAGGTAATTTTGCTGTTATAATGAAATCTGACTATTGAAATAAAGTCTCAAAACAGTACTGAACTATTTATTAAATAATATCTATCCCCTAATGATGAATTCATTTTCAGTTAATAGCAAGTCTTTGTGAAGTGTAATGAAAAATACAGTGCCATGCATAGTAAACTGGCCTCTGTTTTCTTTGACAGCATGCCAATTCCTCAGCTGCAGTACTACCATACTATTCATTTCCATAAAGAGCTCTTTCGAAAGCATTATTAAACAGCAGGAAGGAATGGTGTATGACAGCTTCATTAGTCACTAGAAGCCAAACCTGGCCACTTTCTGCTGGGAATTATTAGCACATTCCAAAACATGCCTGGGTTGATGGCATCCAAAGCACATTTTTTTTCCCCAAATTTCTGGATTGTGGCCAAGTCTCAGTTTGAAAATACTGGAATGGCAGTCGAGCCATCAGATCATCTCTGGGCTAGGTTAGGCTCTGTTTGTGATGGACTCCCCAATCATAAGAGGCCAGAAATATTTGCAATCAGTGATTTGAAATACACAGATACAGGAAGTTCTTTTGTATACCTGCAGAACATGATCTTCCTGAAACAGCAAAAGTCCCATCACTGCATTCCCTAGATGCCAGATATGAAACTTTCAGATCTTTTGGCACATTTGTGTTGTGTTCACAAAAGGTGCATGCAGCAGGCAGGGTGCTCTGATTTCTTAAGGATGCATATGGTCTCATTGAGAACAGTAAATGTGAGATTTGGAGCTAACACAGTGTTTCAGGCTCTAAGTGGTTAGCCTGAGATCAATTGTATTTCAAGTGAGAAAATTTTGAATCTTGCTTTAACAGGAGCCTAAGCTTACAGGATAAACATGACATGCAGAATCAAGCTATTGCATAAATCTATTGCATGATTTACTGCTCTTTTGAAAATATCCCAAGCTGTTTATTAAGTGAATTAATTATTTAAAGGAAAGTAGAGTGAACTGTCTGAAGAAAAGCAGAGTGAACTGTCTAAAGAAAAGTAGAGTGAACAAGGCCTGTGAAAATCTGATGTGGCATGAAAGCTATAGCTAGCTTTGATTCAAAGAGAACACCACCTAAAAGCTAATTCTCTGGTACTGCGGCTTCAATGAACAATGAAGTCCAGGGAATTAATGGAAGTCATATTAAAAACATTGTATACAAAGAAGTATTTTACTGTCCAGCTGTTTTTAATTTCCTGTATATTTGTAGAAATAAAATTATCCCCTAATACATAGCTATATGTGCTTTTCTACCCACATGGAACCTTCTGCAAATATTTTGCAGGTAACGCCATTCACAATTAACAGTGAGCCAACAAATGCTTGGTGCTTGAGCGATGACTTAAAGTACACTTGCAAGCTTAGCCAAGCCCCTGGTGTGACTAAGCCAACTGCACCGAGAGGAGGTTGTGTAAGAGCATGCCTCCGCATGCTTTTGGAAATCCTGACTGTTGTTATCTCTGTCTCTGTGATTCTCCTGCGTGCATGGTTTGGTGGGCTCGAGCCCAAGCAACAGACTTGCCTTGGAGTCCCTGGAGGCAGCAGCGCTTGCTGAGCTCCCCTTGCAGCGTACACTGGGCCATTGTATTTGTACAAGTGCACTAACTTCAGCTTCCATATCGCCTGGTGCCAGAAACAGCTGAGATCCTTCAAAGTGGGGAAGATCACAGGAGGCAATTTTCCTCCAACTTTTTTTTTTTTTCCTTTCACATATTTGGTGTGAAAGTCAGTTCCCATGGTGCCTGGGGGCTCCTCCTTGTTCATGCTATCACGGTGACAGCCTTGAAGTTACCGTGCGTTGGACCACAAGCCTGGTGAGGGGTTTACTCGTAACAATAGCAGCAAAGCCACAACTGAAAAGCTGTGGGCTTAATCTACAGGATTAACACAAACAAGATGTCCTTGAGCAGGATAGGTTTACAGCCGTCTAGCAGGAGTCATGTTTGCTGAGAACAGAAAACAAAACCTTTACAGCCCATGACCAGGGAGACGGAGCAGAGCAGACCCTCAGGGTGCCAGTCAGCAGTGGGCTACCAGCTCTCCCTGACACTGACCTAAACCAACGGCTCTCCTTTGGTACAGCTCGAGTCTCCACGTGTGTATGATCCTATGATGAGGATGTGACTCCTTGCTGACCTGTTCTGCAGCTCTTCTCATCCTATAAGTGGATCTCCCCCTTTCTGAAAGTCAGGCAGGGCAGTAGGAGCTGCAGTTTCTTAGTTCTCCATCTTCTCTCTAGGACTTTCTTCTCACTTGGCCCTTGCTCCCTGTCAGGGCACAAAGCAGTGGAAGTGCCCTTGGGAGGTGAACCTTGCAGGGATGAGAGTAAGAAACCCTGTTGAAAGATAGGATTTGCCATCAGTGGAAATATTCTACTACGGAGCGGTAGAAGGCTGGAGGAGAAGAAGGTGATGCCCACTTCTGAAGGCTTCCTGTTAACTCCATCTCCCTCTGCAACTTCCACTTCCACATGGACACTCCAGCAGTAACAGCACATTTCATCCCACACCTCATATTCATTTCTCCCGTTATGACTCTGCAGTTCATTTGTTCACTGGATTTCTATTTGTAAATCTATTTGCTCTGCCTTGCCCATTTGTTCTTGCTGTTGGGCCTTACTGAAGGGCCTCTGTAAATAATAACGGGGATCCAAGAGAGGGAAGAATGTTTGATATTTTTGTCCAGTTTCCAAAGCTACCACTTACAGTGAGCTCATCTAAAAAGCTGGTTTACAAGTATCAGAACCTTTTCTAATCCTCTCTGATAAAGTTACCATCTATTGTTGAAATTATTCATTGAATCTCCTCAGACTCAGAAAATTGTCTTGATTTATACTTTCAAGTCTGTCTAGGCATCCAAAAAGACTAAGTCTTTATTTATGAAAAGTTAGAAGATTGCTTTGGAGGTAAAAGGGAATCCCTAGCATGCTTGAAATAAAAAGATTAATTCCCTCCAAAAACAATTATTTTACCAAATGAAGAATTAATTAGATAATCATCCTTCACCAGTGGGAGGAACTATGCTTATTAGGGAAGGCAGTTTTTCCTGGGATAGCATGAGTTTACAGCAGCTTCCCCGGTAGCTGCTTTCTGTAAAAATCCAAAAGGAAAATGTGTGCACAAAACGTAATCGTAGCCCAGAAGTTTTAGTGGACTCTGCCTACATGCCACAGCTTTGCAGGTGTGGTGGCTAAATTAAATTTCACAGCATTCCCTTGGGATGGTGCTGAGGGGAAAGTCTAGGCCTGGAGATTTGGAGCTAAATCCCTTTGAATAATTTTAAAAGCATATTGGTGGGACTCTGGAGAACAGTGAAATGAAGCAGCACTGAATCAGAGGGCAAGCAGGGCATAACTGTAAAAAGGGGAAAGATGCAGGAGACCAAGTCAGCAGGTGACTTAGGTGATGTCAGGGAAAAGATTATTTGCTTTAGTAATGTTAGGAAAAAGATTGTTTGCTGTGGTAATGCTCGGGAAAATATTCTTCATTTCCTAGTGCTGTGGGTAAAGGCAGGTGGAGCTGTGGCAGGTGAAGGTGTGGCAGTGGGCTTCCACTAAGTATTTTACATACTTCTGCTTCAGAAAATGTTTGTCATAGAGATCAGCAGAATCTGTATGATCTTTTAAAAATGCTTCCAGCCTTTGATACTGTAAATATAACTTCACTGCTTGTACAGTAATACAGTAAATTTCAGAGCAATTTGGCCTTCTGTCATTGTGCATTATGTTCTCCTTACATTTACACCTCTCTTTTCAACATAGCATTTACAGTCTGTCTGCATCACTTGAGTCTCAAGTAAGAAGTGTAGAATTGTGCTTGTGAAGAGAGTTGTCAGAGTATTTCACTGACAATACCTCAATAGACATAGGTGCAGTTCTTCTAGGCTTCAGTAAGAAGACAATAGACTGGATCACTTAAAGACATTTCTTAAAGAAATGTCAAGAAACAATGCTGGAAGCCCTGGCTGAGAAGGATCTGACTTCATCCCAGACATCTGGCAATACAATTTAGAGCTGGGCTTATGAAAGAAAGAAGTGCTAATTCTATGAAGGACTTCTTCCTCCATTCTCTGAATGTACATAGGTTGAATCTGGGCTCATATTAATTTCTGATGAAGAATTTTCCTGATTTTGATTTAGTAACACGTAACACATTACCTGCCACACTGCCCCATTAACTAACCTACTGGCTGAGGTGCCATAAGTGCATCTATGCTATCATGTTAAAACATCTATGAACAATTTTGGGGCATACTAATTGTTAAAATAAGCATGTTAGCTCTGAAAAACAGACTGCTTTGAAGGTCTGTCATCCCCTCACTTGTATTTTAAGGCAGTCAGTACTTTTGTGTCTATGTGTCTTATGTGTCTATGAGCATTTTATCCAAATTGCAGGTTCACTAGCTGTACATACATGCCAGACTATAGACACCACAACCAGCCCTTGTTTGGGCTCATAAAGCTGGCTGGGCTAGATAGAGCCCTGTGGAGCCACCTAACAGTTTGAGCCCCTCTCCAATGCCCATATTACACAGATGTTTTCTAGTATGTGGAGCAGAAAATCCCCACTCTTCTGCACTGTATAGTTGATAATTTCTGAAAGATTTCCTCTCCAACAGTTTAAAAGTTAACAAGTATGCAAAGACACCTATTTGTTTTGTCTTAGGAAGAAACTGAGTCCAGTACAGTAGCATCTGGTTAACAGCGTAGAAAATGAAGACTCAAGCACAGGGCATTAAAGACTTAGTTTGCAGTAAGTTCTGCCAGTGCTTCACATGATCTTTCTGAGTGGAGAATGACGGATACATAATTTGAAGTGTAGGTCTAGTACCTACATACAGGAATAAGCTTTCTTCAAGGCAGAAATGGCTTCTTAAGTCAAAATGACCTCTCAAATGCGACTGCAAGGCTACTGTGCAGATGGGTGCTAGCCGTCTGCTCCTCAGCTGGCAAATGCTGACTGTGATTCAGGAGCTGAATGTTGCTCCCATGTGGTTAGTTTCTTCCCTGGCAGAAGAGTGCTGCTGTGCAGTTTGAATTCACACAATGAGAAGAATAATGGGAACTACAAAACCAACAGTCAGAGGAACTCCGTTTCTCTCCCTCAGCTCAGTTTCTAGCATCAGACATTACACTGCAGCAAAATGTCATCCTGGTGGGGTTCAGGAGATGTCCCAAGCTGTTCCACTCCGAAAGTTTTCTTTCCTTTCAGCCCAGGAATCACTGGTGTAAGGTTGGTGACTGGGGAGATGGTGTGGCGAGGTCTGTGTGGTAAGCTTCATTTGGGGACCCGAGGTAACCCTGCGCAGTTTCAGGTGGCTGAAGATGCTACTCTCCCATTGCAGTCTTGCTTGTCAGAGGGACCTCCTGAGCTCCACACCCCTCACACAACATATTGGATCACTAAAGTGCTTGTGATCTATGTAAGTTCTTTTTTAACCTTTTTAAACAAAGATGCATACACCTTCATCTCTATCTCCTTACTCTTATGCTTCATATTTTGTCCATTTATTGCACAGTTTAAGTATTTGCTTTAAAGAAAATGTAATTCAATGTCTCCCCCAAGATTTGCTGTTCCCCATAAACATTGCCTAGAAACATCTGCTTCCCTCATATGGATCTCATAATTTGTGCCTTGGATTTCATCCAGTGCTCTGTGGAAAAGTGATGCCTTCCAGAGACAGAAACCTGATTATGAGAAACCTCATGGACAATAGCGAGTGTCTTTGTTGTAACTGATTTTTAAAGAGAGGGAGAGAAACAGGGATGGGAGAAGCATTTTTTATGAAATGTTTCTTGCAGAGACTTGCCACACTCTGTCTTCAGGCAGACACAGAGTGGGTTTCATGAGACTGTGCTGCCTCTGCCTCTCTGGGATTTCGACCCTTCCAAATCCAACAACATCTGACAGACACACGGGGTCTTGAAGATAACCATGCTCTTGAAGTTTCACCAAAGCTGGTGACTGGATAAAGAAAAGAGACTTTTCATTCTGAATGCCCTGACTGTGGCATGAAATTGTTAAACACCAGAAAATCTATGCAGCAGAAATAGCTTGAAAAAAAAAAATTAAACAAACTTTAACCAGTTAAAAAATAGAAAACTACAGGGCATGAGGCTTTTGCAGTTCCTGTGTTGGGGAAGTAATTGGAAATAAAGCACCCACAGACTAAAAGTGACCTGAAGAACAGCCCATGCTAAGCCCTGTACAAGGCAGGAGCTGTGCAGACAGCAAGAGATAGGAATGAAGTATTTCCTCTTCATCTCCCTCCTCCTTTCCCATGGCTGTGAAAGACAATTCCTTTTGCAAAGCAGTGGTCCAAAAAGGAGGTAGAAGAAGCTTTGTTCCTTCGCTCCCTTTGCCTCTCACCAGCAGATTCCATGTAGGAAGGTAATGCGTTCATTACCAGCCTATGTACTTTTGGGGCAAAACCTTTTTCATCAGGCATTGTCCTTGGTAAAGCACAGCAGGCCAGTGAAGAAAGACAGGTTAGGTTAAAGTAAAGCAGATGAGGAAGAAGGAATAAGTATTGGCAGCAAATGATGAAGGTAGAAACTTGCCAGAAAAGGCAGGAATATAAAGTGCCTATCAGATGTGCTTTTCACAGGCCCTGCACACCTAGCCATTTATCTTTGCAAATAAAGCTAGAGAAGATGATACCTGCTACATATAGCTCTTAGGATTAGAGCATCTGCCCAGGGATGCCTGAAATGCCTAAACTCCCTGCTCCAGGACAAAAAAAAAAAAAAAAAAAATAGTGTCTGGGTTGGAATGTGACCATTTTAGGCTACTGTGATTGAAATCTACACAACAAAGAGCCAAAATTGGTTGGGCCAAATTTGCAATTGCTCAAGTATTTTATTGGCTTCATCTCTGCTTTTAGTTTTTCTCCATGCTTGTTGTGGAGCTCGGGATAAATAACCTATCTGTGCTCTATTGTATTGCCCTTCTAACCATGTTGCAAGACTGAAGAGTTGAGCTGGGCTGTTCTGAGAGGAAGTGGAACTTTACTTATGTTTCATGTGCTGCCAGACCCTTTGACAAATAAGAAGAAACAATTCAAGGTTACCATGGTCTGCACAGAAAAGGCTTTACCTCTGCTCCGAGTAGCGCTGTCAGTCCACCCGGCTGTACGTTCGCTTGTGACATCCTACACTTTTTGGCTTTCAGTAGCTGTCCACACCCTTCCCTTGTGTTTGTTGTAATCTATTACATATGTCGGTTTGTTTTTGTACGCATCCTGACCTCAAATAAGAGCAGGAAAATCTCTCTTTGGGAATAGTCGCGATGAGGTACATGTCCTTTATATCAGCGCTCACGTTCCTTGGTTATTTGGTTTGGGCTCCCCGAACACACATTTTGGTTTTGCCAGGCCTTTGTTTTTTTTTCTTCTTGTATTTTGCCCAGACCTACTCGTAGGCAGAGATATCCCTCTCAAGCAGTGTGTTTTGGATACTCCCCCACAATGGTATGTCTGAATAGCATAGGCCTTTCATAAGTGGGTCTGCATAAGCTGTCCACTTAGCATTGCTGGGGTTAAGGTGTCAGCAATGTACAGTCAAGGCTGATGACAAAGGCAGCCATTGCATCTTGTCTGAGTGAAAAAACAATTTAACTTCATCACATTTACCTTTATCACAGTGCCTTATTTCTAATCCTTCATCCTCTCATCTCCTCCCTCACCTGTGAGGAAACCTTAATCTTCTCTTGGAGAATCACGATGAATCACCCTCAAAGAATCACGATGCAAAAGGCTCATTGCTTACAAAGGCTGATTGCTGAAAGAGTTGCTGCTCCATCTCTCCATCCCTTCATTCCTCCAGGGTGCCCCACAGAAGTGTTCAGGTATCAGCCATTGAGCAGCCCCAGCTGAACAGCACAGCCCTGAAAGCACAACCAGTAACGCCTTAGCTTGGGATCTTCTGGCTCCGACACCTCTCCACGGGGAATGAAGCTGCCAAGTTCCAGTCAGAGAGTGGAGAGAGGTCAGTATTTATGGGGTCTGAGCATTGTTTTATGTCACAGGAAGAAAAATAGAGTAGATTATGGTCACCAGTCTGCTTCTGCTGCACAAGAAGCATCACTAATGTTGGAGCCCAGCAAAGATCTGGTTTGTTTACAACATAGCTCCCAGCCCTTTTAATTTCTGGGAAATAAGTGTCTGCTGCTATTTAGTCAAACGTTCACCAAATGTCACACTTAGCAAAGAAAGAAAACAAAAAAAAAACAAGAACCAAAACAAAACAGGAATACAACTTGCAGCCTGCCTCTTCAAAATACAAGTTGTGCTGAGGTAAAGCACTTGCTGGGAGAGCAGCCATCTCTGGGTGGGGTTGTTTTGGAGGAGGGAGTTTAAATAGGCATGGGCTGGATGAGGCAACTGCTGGAGTTTGCCTGAAATCTGAACGATGTTTTTAAAATTCACGTCCTCCCTTGGAGATTGGGGTTGTCATCTGTCTCTGCTAAGCAAACAAGTCTGAGCTTAAAATCCAGCCTGTCGTTCACGCCTGAACGGCCTGCTGGAGGTAGCAAAAGTCAATTACATGCCAATGTATATCCATGGGTTTGGACCATGCATCTATCTCTTCAAGAGTCCACACCTTTTCTCACTGAAATCCAACCCAAAACCTGTTGCCAGGAGGGAGTGCGCTCAAGATTTGCCATTGGATGTTGTGCCAGCTGCTGGTGATGGGTCCTGCAAGCAGAGTGGCTGGCTTGGCAAAACCCAACGTGTGCTCCTCTTCTCACTCACCTGCCTGCTCATCATTTATTAATTTTTTTTTTTATCTTTCCCAGAACTGAAGAGGCACCAGGTGGGAAATACAGGGAATCGCTGCTCCCGGACTGCCCTCTCTTGGGTAGCATCGGCAGTGTTGTGCATTCCCAAAATCAGCCAGGAGCAGAGCCATGCCAGGAGGTTTCCTCACCAAGGCCTGGCACAGCAGTGATGCTGAGCACCGGCTGAGCTCATCCCATCCCTGCTGGGATGCTGCCAGGGGATGGAGCCTGAGCCCTGGTCCTGGCCAAGTACCCAGAAGGGGACACGCTGATGCATGTGTGCTCACAGGAGCGGTCAGAGTACATGGAGCATCCCAGGCAACTGGGCTGCTAACATGCCGCATGGAGCGGGGTCGAGCAACACAGTTCTTGTGGTTTGATATTTGTTAGTGTGACAAACCCGCTTCTCCGAGCCCAGGCAAGGTAAAGCACGGGGAACATACTCAGACAACAATACATTGAAATGGGCACGTTTTTGTTGGGCAACCCAGGGGCGATTAGGGAAGAGGGGAGCCCTGTATATTTCTTCATTTTTTTTTGTAACAAAACCTTATAAACAATCATTTTTTGCCCATCTCCTCTTTAGAAAGAGGGGGAAAAATGCCTGCCAGCTCAACACAAAAAGGTGACTTTTAGAGATTCACCATTTGTTTGGAAGAGAAGGCAAAGGGTTCTTGTTTGCTTGCTTTTGTTTTGTTTTGTTTTGTTTTATGGTACGAGCATTGCTCAATATCTAATCTTCTGCAGAACACATAACTTCTGTTTCCTGTGTTATGAAATCCTGGAAACAGCCCTGAGTTTTAAGGAAACCAAGCACACTTCTGCAGGGAAGATGCAGCAAAAGAGCTCCCTCTCTTGTCCATTTTATGTTTTGGCCATTTTTTCTGCAGTGTAAGAGGATCAGGTTAAAACCAGGGTGAAACTGGCATTAAATTACATTGGATTGAAAGTTCATCTGGAGTATTCTGCTTTACGTCAGTTTAACTCAAATGTTTGGAAAAAGATGAGCAGCAAGCATTGGCATTCAACACCCAGTGGAAAAAAAAAAAAAAAAAAAGTTAATAAAAATCCAACTGTTTCTGATAAAGTACTAAAATATTAATTCTGAAATAAGTCCTTAAAACACAGTGGGAGATATAGTCTTTCGTGATATCTGTAAAATATTCAGCAAAACATGGTTGTGATTATACTTCTCTCATCAGCTTTCTTTACCAGTAAAACTAAATTGCATAGGGTAAAAATAAAAATATCTCTTTAACCCACATTTTCAGAATCAGAATAGGTTATGGTTAAATCTAATTGTGACATAAGTCCTATGAAAAGGCATTTTTGCAGGAGCTATAAAGCCCCATCTATTTCTAGAGGTTCATTACTGTGTAAAGGTTAAAAGAAATAATTTGTGAAAAATCACTTCTTCAAGGTACCTCTAACAAGATTGTATATATTAAATATGCCTTTCTGGGCACAACTGTAATAAGAGTTGCATGCTCAGTGTTAAAAGCTCCACTTAATTTGTGCCATACCTTGTAAAGTCAAGTTACTACATTTGTGTGCTCAGTTTTCCAATCAAAAGCCTCCATTTAATAGGGAAATGGTTATACTAGGAGGGCAGTTAATGGTACAATGCTACTTCTAAACTGTAAATGTTCACTATGTTTGGAATAAGTTTTCTCTTATGGAACACATTTTCACCCTAGATTTAATGTCCTGATTAACTGCATCACCAGTTTTATGACTTTAGTTTAAATCTTTTCTTCTGTAATAAACGGACAATTTTCTTAGAACCTTGCATATGAAAGCTCTGCAGAAAAACATCCATGTCCTAAGAGCAGCCAAGTGATTTTTGTTGACAATTCATCTGATGTGACAAAGCAATTGCTGCCTTGTGACAGCCTTGTGACTTCTGCCCTACAACCAGACAGAAGCCAAGTAGCAGTGTACAAATCTTTTTTTTTTTTTTTTTCTGTAACCTCCACACAGCACTACCTAAAGGTTCCTATAGATTTCCCCCCGATGCCGATGCTGCTTCACTCAAGGACAGGCTTGTGTTGTGAAGACATTTAACAGCTATAGCTTAGACTGAAATCTGCCAGTCTTATCAAGGGTGGGGATACTGACTTTGCAGAAGGAGCTGAATGACTGTGAGCACCATTAAATGGATCCCTAGTACTCAAGATAAATGATGTTGCTTTAAAACAGTGGGCAGAAAGGTCTTCAAAGTCTGAGACAGGGATTAATTAAAGAAGAAAAACAGATCTTCCACCCAGCTTTGTTTCTTGCTTTACTTAAAGAAACATCTCACTTAAATGAAAACCTGATTATTCTATGAAAAAGCTAATCTGACTAACTCTTTTGAAAAGACTATTCAGTTTCTTGTTACTTCAGTAAGACCAGGCATGACATTTTCTTCTGTGTATTGCGTATTTCATTCAGCCTTTTCGTCCTATAAACACAGATTTTTAGGATGGTGTTTCTACAGGGTTTTCAAATCAAGTGGTAAGATCTGTTACCGTAGTTTTAAGTGTTATGAAGTTTTTTTTTTTTGATGAGATCTGGAGGAGTATGACCTTGGAAACTGTGTGTATGTTAGAAAAAAAAAAAAAAACTTGCTTTAACAAACATAGAGTAGGCAGAGGTAGCAAAACACAAGTCTTTCCTAGAAAGAAAAACACTTCAGCTTTGCAATGAAAACAGTGTGAACTTGCTGTGCTTGTTTTCAAAATTCCTAGAGATGTTTAATTTGATCTTTTCTGATTAATACCTCAGTAATTCTGTAGGTTTCCTAAGTGGCTGTAACATAATGAAGATATACAGCAGATGAGAAATAAATTACAGAAAATAGCTTGGTTTGCATGCATTAGGTCCTCCGTAGAGGAGTCAAAGCTCCAGTTGAACAAGACCACATATCCTCTTCCTGGCAATGAGCTGTGCTGAGTGAATCATCCCTGCTAGAGGTCTTTTGGAGGTGATGAGCATCCTTGCTTGAACATTTCTGCTTCTCCTTTCCACCCCCTTTCTTCCCCTGAAGGTGAGTACAGGAACACATTTGGGCCAGCCCCAGCTGGGCACAGAGGTGCCCCACGCCCCAAGTGCTGCCTCCTGCGAAAGGTGAGGAGTGGCCAGGAAAGGCCAGAAAATTCAGTTGTACTCCAGCAGATACTGTAACTTTTTTGAAAGCAAGCCTAGCATATGGTAGCTGGCCCTGCCAGGCTGCTGGCTACTGTTTTCTACAACATTAACATGCTGCTGTCCTGCAGATGAGTGGGGTAAAAATAATATTAAAGCATAAACAGATATCTATTTAAATAAAATGAGAAAAGAAAGAAAGAAAGAAAGAAAGAAAGAAAGAAAGAAAGAAAGAAAGAAAGAAAGAAAGAAAGAAAGAAAGAAAGAAAGAAAGAAAGAAAGAAAGAAAGGAGAAATTTTGTTTAGCTGTCCTTCATTCAGAAACCCAGAATCAGTCAGGCTTAACTGCTCAGTCTCCGGTGGCATCAGAATGGTTTGGGTGGCACCAGTATGGTTTTGGTGGCATTGTGTCTCTGAGCACTTCTTCCCATTTCAACCTCCATGAGCTGCTATGTAAATAAATAAGACGTACAAGGCTGTGCTGTCTCTTTCCAGAGGTGATGCTGTGCATGGGGCGGACACGCCGTTTACTGAAAACTCCTCTGAACAGCCAGCAGCCATCTGACAAAACAGGTTTCCCAGCCTGGCTTTGAACTTAATGTCAACAGATGGAAAACTGTGGGAAAGGGGCTCTGTGCATCCAAGACCCCCAGACCCTGATGGTCTTTGCTGCATGCAACCCACAGCTAATGGCATGGGAGATTTATGAGAACATTGCACAGGTTTCAAAGCATTTTGATGTGGATTTCCAACTTGATGTTTTTCAATTTTTCCGTACTCATGTGTTCTTAAGCAATCTGAGGAGAAATTCAGAAATAAACAAATGACGAGGCGCTCAGGCTGAAGCAATCAGGGGTTGTGTTAGTTGTAAGTCAGCTCAAAATCAGCTCAAACAACCATGTTTTCTTTTTCAGTTTTTAAACCTAAAGAAAGCCATCTCACAACTTTAAAGGCTGTAATCCATATAATAACACACAGGGTGGGTGAGGCAGATTCAGCAGCATCTGATGAAAAGTCCCCCACCATCCAGAGTGCACAGTAATGGATGCTATCAGGTGGTGAACTCTAATTTACAGGGCCATATGCTTTACGAGGAATGCAGATAGGTTCCTCTTATCTCTGTTTGTCATCACTCTTATCCTTCATTTCACTGCTTGCAAAGAAAAACACTCTGAATTGTTAGCATCCTCTGCTCAGCCACTTCCATTTCTTATTTCTTGTGTTGTCTTTTCCTCCCCAGAGCTTTCTACCCCCAAATCCCTGAGTTTCAGTGTTGTTTTGTTCTAGAGAGGAGCAAGATAGTTGTTTTACGCTGTAAGGTGGTACCATGCAATTGTCTCTTTATAACTGCCTAGCAGGCTTGTCACCTGCTGCCAACATCTGAAGACGGAAGCTTAGAAAAGATGGCACAATAAAGAGCACAAGCCCATAAAACCACACTTACTGATTTGTCATGGTTTTCCACATCCTGTTAAAAACAGGCCATTTTCTCCCTCGGTCTTAGAGCTGCTGTTTCCTGCATGCATTTCCACAACATCGTATTAGTTCCATGTATAAACTCATTGTTAGTACTTGGCATGGACAGTGGAGAAGAGGTGATCCCCAGTCCCTGTCCCCATGGGGTGTGCAGAGCTCCTGGTGCAAGGATCCCATGGTGATTTGCTCTCAAGCACCCCCACCCATGATGCAGAGCTGGGGATGAGGACTGTGCTGCACCTTGATCACAAGCCATTTGCTGTTTTAATGTGAGAATAGAAAACAAAATGAGTTTTGGTGCTCTCTCCATTCAGGACGGCCAGGTCTTAGTGACTCCATTTTGTCCTCTGGTCTCCCCAGCCAAAATCTGTGCACATGGCTTGTTAGAGGAGGAGGCTCTGCTTTTCAGCACTGTAAGCCTCAATATACTCAACGCAAGGAACTAGCAGCCTGCTAGTGCATAGACATTTGGTAAAAACCCTATAGTAAATAGAGGGCAAAGAGCCCGTCCACTGGGACAGCCCAGCTCAGATGCACTGGGGCAATATTGCACAACCTGCAGCGACCCTCAAGCAGCAGAGAGGACACAAAGAGCTTTCTGTGCCCAGGTAAACAGGCAGAACAGAATAGCAGCTCTCTGTGTGGCCTTGGCTCACAGTAAAACTGGGGGCTCTGCAGGCGGTGGGGGATGAGACTTTCCCCAGGCTGATCTGGTCTCGTGCAGGTGGGCAGCACAAAAGGACACTGCAAAACCACTCAAGGGGCTGGCTTTGTCCAGATTTCCAAAACTCCTCTTTGCATAAGATTGAAGAGGTGTATTTACTGTTGGTTTTAGTTTAGGTTTCATTTAATTCTGAATTCAATTTTTTTGTTATTCAACCACTTTTTGCCCTTCATTTTATAATGGTAATTCCCTGTTGTAGGGAAAGCAGCCCAGAAGCCACAGCTGCCTAGCACAGAAGAGGAATTACAGCTCGCCCTTGCACTACTGCGAAACTCCCATAAAGCACATGTGTTCTACAAAACGAGGAAGGAGGTGGACGTTGCTGTCTGTAACACTGCCTGACTTTCTAGTATTGTAGCTCAGACAGTTTTATAACATCAGGCGGGTCGCACTGTAGGGACTCAAGGCAAATGGGCTGTTGTATCAGCCTTGTGGGAAAAGATTGATAGCTGGAGCAGTTGTTTTGACACATCTGAGAGTTTCATCTCCTGTGTGATTTTAGTAGTGCAGGACACATGATTTCCCTCATTATGTGATGGCTCAGAGGCTCTGCACCCTGAGCTGCTTTCAGTACACAGCTCAGGTACCGACCTCAGCTCTGGTCATGCCTAAGCCAGCTCCTGACGCTGGATTGCTGCAAAACTCAGAAACGGGGAACCAGGGTCTGGGGGCAGGAGAAAAACTGTTAAAAGGGGAGAGAATGCCTGTAAGAAAACACTTACAAGGTAGTTGGAGAAGCTGGGATTCCTGTGACAGAAAAAGATTTATTTTTATCAGCCCCTCTGAGGTCCAGTTGCGTAAGAAGAAAGTGGTAAAGAAACTAGACTTGTGTTTTTTATACCAAACAGAAGTGCCTTTCCTCCTCAATAACACACAAAAGGCATGCAGTTTCTTTGTGTGAGGTGGACAGATCATCCTGCAGGAGCATAAAACCACAGCATTTGCAGCTGCACTGATGGAGGGCATGCTCACAACTGCTCAGCACATGCACTGCTGCCCAGTATGGGGGCTGGTGAGGTGGGAAGGGTGTAGGCACCCCCAGGACACTGCATGCACTTATCAATACTCCACAGGTCTCACGTCTGGTCCTCTAGCCTTGCTTTCTTCTCATGATCAGGTCTCTAGACCTCACTGATGATGGACAGGTTCCACCCAGAGACACCACCTCACATCTCAACCTTTGCCTCGCCAGTGCAGCGAGCGTGCCCTCCCTTTGGTCTCTGCAGATTTTGATCACAGGACCTCTCCCAGCTCCTTCCCCGTCTCCACTCTTGTCTTTATCCAACTGCCTGCATCCTGACTGCCATTCCCATTGTCAGCCTTTCCTTTGCAGCCTCTGCTGTAGGTAGATGTCCAGGCAATGTGGCCAGGGAGCGCAGGAGGCAACCGGACTGTGGCAAAACAAAGGGCTGACACATTGCAAAATGCCACTGCAAAAAGGTTCCCTGCAGCGAGTGCGGTGGCCTGGAACGGCCTCGGCCCCAGGGCTCAGGGCTTGCTTTTTCTGTGCCATGTTGATTTAGCTTTGTAAGGAGCCCATCTTGAGCACATCTGAGCATCCCCGTGGAGTTGTCTCTTTGTTAACTGTGTTATCAATTAAAACCTTGCTGTAATCCGAAGAACCTTTCTGGCTACCCTTCCTGGCACACTTTAAATTAGAAATGGCTATTACCCATCCTAGACTGCTACATCAGCTGCCACAGAAGATATCTGAAGCTTTTGTCCCTGCCTTGGAGACTCCTTTTGCTGGTTTTCCAGTCCCAGATAGGCAAGCAGCAGCTTACCTGCATTAGCTCAAAGATAGCCATCAGGGAACCACAGCCTTTGGGTTTTGTCACAGACCTGTCCTGTATAAAACAGAAACAGCAACATCCCAGTAGATGTTTTTTTTTTCCCCCATAATGGAACATTTTGGAAGCGAGTCAGGGGAAGCCTTCCCTTTAGCAGAGATAAACTGGCTCCTGGTGATTTCAGCAGAGCTGCTGAGTTTGGAGAATTTATTTCCATTGTATTACTTAATTCAATTTATTTGTGCTTTGTAAATGTACTTTTGCTTCACTTCTAGCTTATGTTTGCATAGCCTGATAGAGAAATGAGGTCTGGCTTCTGCGGAAGAAGGAAAACTCCCCTGTTCTTTGCGAGCCGATGCTCATTCATCTCCTAGCCCTCGGTGCATTTTTCTGCTGAGATCCTCGCTCTGAGCTCATTACAACCCCCATCTCCCTCCCCTCCAGGCCCCAGAAAATGCCTCCCACCAGCCCCGCAGTCTGACCTCAGACCTCAGTCGCTCTCCCCATCTGACCCGAGCTGTGGATCCTGGCAAGGAGCCGGGAGCTCAGGGTCCGGGGGGAGATGGGCAGGAATCTCCTGTCGTGATTCCCACTCCCCCTACGACACACAGTGGCTGCAATACGAGGTACCCTCAGCTACATGGGCTCATGCTTCCTGAAAGAACTATATTTTTGTAAACTTGCCCCAAATCAAGGGGCAGTTCAAAGTGCTTCTATACCAGTCTGTAATAACACAGAGATGCGATGTCAGATTTTGGCACAGAACTGAGAAATCGTAGGAGAGCAGGGAGGGACAGGGGAGATCAAGGGTTTGGGAAACAAGAGACAACAAGTCTAAGTGCAACTGAGACAGCCAATCCAATTATGTTTTAACCAAAACCATAGCTTTTACCAGTCACCTTTACTGCTTTTAAGCATGCATTTTCATTCCTGACTAAAAATCCTATTCAATAACCAGCAGTTTCACCCCCCAAAAAACTGGCCAGTGTGTGGTAGAGTACAAATAGCAGTTGGAGAAGGGATGATATTAAAGCACAATAATGAAAGCTGACATGTTTTGGATATCTGGGAACAGTGACCTACTGGTGATCTCCTGCTCTTTCAGTAATTGTAATTGACAGGCTGCTGCATTTGCAATAATATAGGAATACCAGAGAAAAAGTAATCATAAAGATGTTTTGCAGGAAGGTTTTGGGAAGAATTGTCTCTAGACACTTTTTTCTTTGAGAGTTCGAGTAAGCAACACTATTCCTATTTTCTTGTGAAAGTTATACATCCCAAAGGCTAAAGGATCTTTGAGATTTATGATGAAAGGGCAGTGACTGGCTTCAGGGAATGGTATTTTATACTTCTGGAGCATTTTACCCACTCATCTTGGCCTTTGGCACTAAGAGACTTACTACCGTAATTAATACATCTTGTCAGCCCTGAGTTGCTGAAAAATCTGAGCTTTCCTTTTCCAAATAGAAGTACAAATCTAATTGCAAAATAAGGGCTGAGTGAGTGAACAGATTAGTTATCCACAAAGAATGTTCTGAACTCTAGAGATCAGCTTGGTTACCCCGAGTTTTAACGCTAAACTGTAATGATGTTCTCACAGACTACTACTAGTTATTTCTTCACTGATTTTACAAACAGCTATTCACTACCCCAAGATTAAGGGCAGTTTCATTCCATGGGGAAAAAGTCAGCATAGTGTCTACCTCTGGACCTTTTTCCTCCCTTCCTCCACTCTGATTCATAGTTCTGGGAAACTCTGGGAAGCAACCTACAAGTAAATATATCTGATGTAACTTTTTTTCTTTTTCCTTTTTACCTGATGTAACTTTTTTTCTTTTTCCTTTTTACCTTTTTATCTATTTTCTCTCTCTCTTTTTTTTTTTTTTTTTTTTTTTCCCTGAACATTGCCATTAATTAATGAATATTGGCATCCTGGTCAGATGTTAAAATGAAATCTGCTCTATGGCCATGTCTCTGTGTGCTCCTGACCTCTACAAGCAGCTGACTGGCATTTGTAAGTCGGGCAGCAGCATAAACATGTGCCCAGTGGTTGCCTCCTTGGTGGCATCCGTGCAGAAATGTCAGAGCAATGGATAAGATGAACAAATTAGCTGGGCATGTTCAAGCATATGTCGTTGGTTATACAATATAGATTTTGAAACACCTACCTACTGCTTCGATAGAACTGGGACAGAAAGTCTCCTGGGTAAAGTTGGGCTTTGCCCAAATACCAGTTCGTGTGCTGAATTCTTTCACAAGTACACTTCAGGTTAGCTTTCCTGGGAAAAGGCAGTGCTCCTATTATGCAGGGTAATTTTCAGTACAGCCCCTGGCACAGGCAGAGGTCACTCGAGTTTCTTTCTCTCCTGGTGATTTCAAATCTCACAACTGCTATTCCTCCAGTGGGGAAAGCAAGCAGACTTGCTGTCACTCTCCAGACGGCAGCTGATACAATGCTATAACATACAACTGCATCAAAACAAAGGAACCAAGAAGCTCATCTGGGAGTCTGAGCACACCAGGACTCTGTCCCAAGGAGAAACCCAAGAGTGCACCAGAAGAAACCCAGGTACACCCAATGGGAGAGAGCCAGTCTGCCCCGACAGGTCCCTATTTGGTTACAAGTTCCTCAAATTCTGTGATGAGATTGAGGGTGGATAAAAGAACTGAAGATTTCCTGACTGATAGTTTTATTCTGTATCACTTTTCCCTCTACTGGAAAAGTGAATAGTGCCTAGGAGCTCACAAAGGTATTTGACTGTGGATGCTACTTGAACGAAGAACTGTCTCACACTGGAATTTATGGATCAGCACAAAATGCTGTTAAATATAAAACACACTGTACATCTACATCTACATATGTACACTGACTCTTTTAAATTACAAGCTCATTTTGAGCCAAACTTTGAAAGGGATTTTGCAAAAGAAAAAAAAAAAAAAAGTGAAAATACAGCTATCAACGATGCAGCCAAAATTGGTGCTCCTAATAATCATCTCAACAGCAGACTTGATTTATGGTCTGTTTAAAAGTTGTTTTATATCTGGATAGAAATCATTCTCAAAGGGCGATCCTTTAAAACTCTTGTAGCTTGCCCAGTAGCTTTGCGGCAGGTACTGTGTCCAGGATGGAACAACTCACGTCCGTAAATCAACTGTAATTTGGGAGTGACTAGTATCTTGCAGTGCATTTGGCACTAGTTCATCCTCTTACCAAATTTCTACATCCTTTCATGTTTTTCTGATCACTCTGCACAGCTAAGCTCAGTTTTGCTGAATAATAGTTATGGACTTCAGCAGTGTTATTTGCTCCCTGCTGTCTCTAAAGGAGACAATCCCCAGACTAGGGCCAATGCTCACTCCTTTCACTGGCAGCTCCGTCTTTAAAGAAAATATCAACATTTCATTTGAAGGCCCTTGTGATATTTCCTTCATGAAGTGTGTGTAATCTAGATATCTTTTCCCTTCAGGGAACCTGAGGACAATAATTTCTGGTGAATGTTTGGTTTTCCACTGTTTCTGAATGGCAGTGAACCATTAGGACTTTGCTACTATGCTTTTTCTAGCCTCTTCCATAACACTCCCATATAAGTTTATCTCCTTTGAAATTTTCCATTTTCTTGATTTTCTTTATGACTGCTGCAATTTGCTCCAACTTCACTGCCCCTCAGAGGCCACTTTGGGATTATCACCATAACTTGCTTGTTGCTGTGTGGTACCACTTTGACAGTGCTTCCCCAGCAAATTTCTGCTTTGCATGTATTTGCTATTGCTGCTGAATTAATATTATTATTATTTTTTGATCTTTTTTTTCCTATGGAGGAGCCACAGCCAAATCCTTTGAAATTTGGGCTCTGATCTTTAGAAGTAAACTGAGGGGAAGGAGGGCTGAAGAATGGGAAAGATCCATTAACTTCATCTAAGATGAATTCACAACAACGAATTTATCTCCTTCAGTTCTTGTTTGTTTGCCTAAGCTTCATTAAGTTAAATAGGCTAAAGCTCTCTTTCCAGCAGGAAAAATTTGGCAACATAATTAATTCAAGGCATGTGGCATTTCCTGTCAAAATGGCAGGCATTCATCATACCAAGGAGACTGATGTTTTTCACGTCCACTCGGGCTGATGCAGAGATAATATTCCTAGCATACCTCCCTGCAGGTCTCTCCATTTTGAATTCTTCCCCCACAACCAACTCCAGTTCTTCACGCTGACCCTGAGACTCTCCAAAAGCTTCTGTCAAACCCATTGCTTCTGCCTCTTCCTACTCTTTTTTTGGGGCACTGGTGACTCCTATGGAAGGTGGCTTCAGCTTGCCTGGCTCCCCGTGCCCCAAGGAGGAGCAGTGGAGATGCTGGGCCACCTCCCCTTTCTGTACTCACAACATCTGAGCAGGGCATGGAGCCTGGAGCGCTGACATCCCATGACCTTGCCGAGGTTTCCTGTTGGGTCAGCCAGGAAATTGCAGCAAAAGAGGTGTAGGAGCAAGGGGACAGATAATGAGAAACAGGGAGGAGAGAGCTTTGGAGGGTTTAAAGGAACAAAGACTATGCCTACATGGCTGGGTGCAAGCCAGCTCCAGACGTGCAGGCTCATTAGCACAAGACTGTTAAACAACTGCTCAACAACAACAACAACATTCAAGTTAAAGAAAAAAAAAAATCAAAATAATCAAAATAAGCCCTTCTTGGCAGCAGGGTCCTTCAGAGAGGGGTGCCATGCATCCCAAGAAAAATTCCTGGCAGCTCTCTGCATCAGGCTATGCAGATCCACCTGGGGATGGGAAAAGGCTTGAATGTGAATAAAAACAATACCTTTAAATTCTTACGTGGTTTGGTCGCACTTGGATTCCTCCATCAGAGTTTAGTCTGATCTGGCTCTTTGGAGGCAGTCGCAGCTCCCACAGTGCTATCTGCGAGACAGAGGCTCGAGTTTCCTTTTCTCTGTGCTACAGCAGAAACTGAGTGGCTCACTCAGAGAACATTTCTGTTCACAAATGCTTGTGTTTCAGAGATTAGACATCAACTGAAGAGTGAAATGGTTTTCTGGCTTGTCAAAGGTCCAGCAGGTTAGACTTTAACTTAGCAGAAAATGCTCAAATTAAATGTGACAGAAACACAAGAAGCCCATGGTATGGCCCTGTCTTGTTGCTACACTGAAATTAGGTGAACAAATCTGGCTGATGATGGCTTTGGAAAAGTAAACGCAGCATCTAGATTTGACAGCTATGAGGTTGAACTGATAGATATGGTGATTATTGTTGGCACAGAACTGAAAAATAGAATTACATTGTGTTTAATCAAGGGAACCTAGTCCGGGATAAGCCTTGGATCCCTCCTCTACATGAAAAACAGCCCTTAGACCAAAGGAAGTTCTGCATAATGTTATTTAGTCTGCAGAAACCACTAACTGTATTGCAGAGCCCTGATGAAGTCACTGCTCAGAGACCATTAGGAGATAGCGTACGATTGATGCGATAGGCTTTGCTTTAGTTGGGAGAAGAGCTGCTGGCAAGTAATCCAGTGTGCACATACAGGTCCAGGGCACACATACAAAAATTACCAACAAACTAAGGTCCAGCACATACATAAAAACAAAGTTTTCTGCCACTCTAAGTAAAAGTTTTTTTTTTTTGTTTTTGTTTTTTGTTTTTTTGTTTGTTTGTTTTTTGTTTTTTTTTTTTTTTAAGCATTCTAACACCGCTCTATGTTTTCTGACATCTCTAATGTGTGTTACAATAGCAGATTTGTCTGAAAGGGCAAGTTTCCAAAAGACCAGTTTGATATTAAAGAAAGTATGTCTTCTGGCCTCCTATCAAACTTGAATATGCTCTTTCAATGACAAGCAAATGCCTCCAACACTGCCACTAGTGGCCGAGGAAGAATTGGGTCATCTGCATGGGGTATAAAGATTGTATTTCCTGTGTGAAAGGAGCTGTCACAGAAAGAAAATGATCGAAATGGGTATCCTGAGCCTTAACACATTATTTGATGGGTGAGGCTTTGTAATTTAGTGCCACAGTTCCCCCTCCACACACACACTTAAATTCATTAAGCAAATTAAAACAAGAACGTCAGGCCGCTCACATGGTACCAGGCACGGCAGCTATAAAACCGCATGGGACAAGTGAGGAGTGGGAGCATGGTACGTAAGTGCCATTCATTGCCTGTTGCGGGATGAATTTGTGTGGAAACTTTTCTTTTGTGTGGTTTGGAACAGACCTGAGCCTTGAAGATGGAAGATTTGGACCAAAAGACACAAGTCTTTCCTTTATCTCATTGTAATTAACTGCAGGTGGTTTCTGCTAACATAATGCAGATTTATCTTTTTTTTTTTTTTTTTTTTTTTTTTTTTGAGGCAGCGTAGCCATCACATTTTTAGGAAAAGTCAGAAGGAAAAAAAAAAAAGTAATTGTTTTCTTATTATGGCAGATCACATCTTTCTGCCCGAATTCTTGGCTGTTGCTCCTTTCTGTTGATAACTGTCTGACAGATGAGCTGAATGTTACATGGAACAAAACTGAACCGGTGAATTCCTGGGCTAGCATCAGCATAACTGCTTCTTGTCTATCAGAACAGAAATTAAAATGGATGTTTCTACCAGTGCATGCTTGTCTCTCTCTGTGCCAGTAAATCAGTCTCATTGAATCCTCTTACTCAGTCTTACTCTGTGTTTTGCTAGGAGAAAGATTTTTTGAATGATTTCTTCCCTCTTGCTTCTTGGCTGTGTCAGCTACAAAGCACTACAACCCTGACACATTTCTTTTTCCTCTCTCTCTTTTACGTCAGCGTAAATCAGGATGGCTCACTGGAGAAGGCAGTATAAAGTTGCTGGGACAAAGCTGGGGTTATTGTTCCTAGTCCACACTGGCCGAGAGCAGACACTTAATACCGTGTTGCTTGAATACTGCTTGTAACCATATTCCTCTCTGGAAACTGCATCCTTCTTAAGGGAGCCCTCCACTCTGGATATTTGGCTCTTTCTGGTCCCCTCAGTCTCTAAAGAGAGAAAGGGGCTCAAAGACCATTGGAGCGAACAAGAGGTACAATTAGCTGAAACGGGACAAATCTGTGCAGGCTTTGGGTGACTTGGGATGTGAGGGTTGCCCTGCAGTGAAGGCTGGGGGGAGCTGGTGGTGAGGACTTCACATCAGTGAGGGAGAGCTTATGCCACTATGCTCAATGCTTATCCTGGATGGAGAATCCCACAACACTTGTGCTGGTTCGAGTGTCCTGTGCCAAACTGCAAACAGCAGCGAGAGATGTTAGGAGCTCTCTGAATCCTTTTTGTATTGCAAGCAGCCACCACTTGCATGTTTCCATTACAACAGCAAAAAAGGATGAAATCTGAAACTGCTCCCCTACCCTGGTTTTCAAGGAAACATCAGACTCTGGCAAGTTTGGACACCTGCAGCAATTGACTTCTTTCCAGCACAAGTCCAAAGGCATTCAGTTTCCCAGCAAGTCATTTTCTCCTAGGGAAGAAGCACCAGAGAAGGAGGCAAATGGAGGGAAAGTGACAGAAGACAGTACAGGTGTGAAACATTTGCAACAGGAAAATGCTGTGCAAGCTATAGTTTGGGGAGAAAGAAGGAAAGAAATAGAGCATGCAAGACAAGGTGTATATCTGAGCTACAGCTGACAGTTTCAGTACTGTCTGATATCTGTGGGAACCGAGAGGTGAGTGGGAAGAGGTGCGAGTGTGTCAAGGACACTACGATGGAATTCACTCACCCTGAGTCTCAGGGGCGCAGGGTGAGTAAATGGTTTCCTTCACCTCCCCAAAGCAAGCAACAAAACTGAGAGAACTAGGCATATCAGTATAAATTCCTGTCTTGGAATTTTGGGAGAAACTCCAGCACAATCCTTCTAATATAATCAGGGTGAAATTTTGGCCAAAGCTGTGGGAGGTGTTAGGAGACTGCTGCAATGCCCTAATGGGCAGTGGGTTGGTTCATTTAGTACCTGCCAAGGTGTTCTCCCTTGCTTAACAAGGCTTTAAATGCAAATGTGGCTGGTGTATAAGAAGAGTTTGCAGCTGTTTGATTTTTCTTTTATGTGCTTGTGTTTAGTTTTGAGATTTTCGACTTGATTTCATAAATTTAAAATCAACTTCCAGACAACTTCCAAAGCATTTTAAACCCAACGTTCCTGATGATTTTGATTTGTTGTTTTTGTCTATTTCAAGAACCTACATCCTTAAATTAATTTCTAAAATAAATAAATAAATAAATAAAAATATGCATTTGAAGACCCCAACTGAAAACACTGACTTTCTTTCAGGTCAGTTTCATTTTGAACAGCTGAACTTTCAGCAATAGTTGTTAGGTGATGTTATTTAGTTTTTCTTTGGTTTAGAGCTGAAGCCAAGAAACTCTGTGCTTATCTGACATGACAGAATGGAAATCAATAAAGGGCATAAGAAAGCAGATGATCTAGTTCCCGGGCAATACTGTAATATACCACATGGATTGGAATAATATATATGCATGTATACTCACAAAATGCATTCTAATCACTTATTAAGTGATAGTGTGTATACACATGATAGTGTGTATACATAGATCTGTAAATTTGTAGCTATTAATGACAACAAATTAGACACATAAGTCTATGTCCATAGAATGTGTTAGAAAGGAAAAACTCACAAAAAGAGAAGTTAAAAGCGGATAAATATTGTAAAACAAAGATTTAACTCACAAAATCTTTAAGCTGTTTGAGGACTACAGTTGCATGCTTTGCAATGGACTTGATTTCTCATGAAGTAGAAGTAATTCAGCCTTCCTGCCTGCACTAATTCACACAAATATGATTTGTGCTTGAAATTTGTAGTGTATTAATGGATTTTAAGTGGTTCCAGCAATTCCATTAAAAGAGGATGGAATAAATAAGTGAGCAGTTTGCCAAAGGTGGAGACGCCACAGTTGTGAAACCAGCTAGTGGTTTATGTCAAACACAGTCATTTAAAAAATATAGTGGTGAATTAAAGTAAAAGTGACTTAAAGATTAGGTATTCTACAAAGTGTTGCTCTAAACGAAGACAGGGGTATGAGCAGGAACATCTGGATGAAATAAACCCCCGTCTGAGAACTAAAGTAAAATAACATTGCTTGTTTGAACAATTTCTGTGCTAGGAAGTAGAACCTAACACCAAGACTTTTTGGAAGAGGGACTAAAAGTTGACAATTTGATACCAAATTTTCAGCAGCTTTAGTGTCCATCTTGAATTAGAAGCTTTTACCATTTGCTTACAACATGCACAGCGCCTGACCACCCTGCCTGCTTTGCTGTCTTGGGGGTGTAAAGTCAACAGAAGGAGATGTAAAGCCGCTGAAAAGAGCAAGGGTGGCACAGTGCTTAATTGCAAATGTATTGCCAGATAATCCCTCCTTTGTAACTCCTCTGCCTTCACCTGAAGCCACATGGGGACTGAAGCTCTGCGTGTGCTCCTGCTCGTGAGAAAACACATGTAACAGCCAAGCCTGGCATTTCCTTTTGTTCGGTGTCTTACTGCTAGTGCTAGCCTGGTGTTGGTCAATACAAAGGTCCCCCAAACAGAGAGATTTTTTAATTCATAAAATCTCTTGTCTTGCACATGATAATTTTCTTCCTTTGGCCAGCTCATTCCTCATTAACCTACCAGGGTATTATATACACCAGGGTTTATTTAGATGATCTTTCAAGTGTGCTTCCTGTTTATAGAGTAATTAGCCACATGCACCAAACAAAACACGAGGCCAAGGAGCGGAGGATACCCTGCTAACAGGAAGCACCTTTCTGTAAATAGCGGTGGTGTTCCAGGCTGTTCAGCAACTGCATCTTCCCTCAGGATGTGACCAGCTTTGAAATCCCTGTTTGGAAACAGAAGCATTTCTACTGTTAACAGGATTAAGTAAAATGAGAGATGGTCATGTCTGAATTCAGATAAATAAAAAGGTGAAGTCTGAATCGGGGTATAGATGTTTTGCTTTGGGTTACTTGGGTTTTTGGGAGAGATGAACATTACTTTGCCTGATGGAGTGAAACAATTTCAACTTGATAATATTTACTTTGATCATATGAATGACCTTCAAGTGTGCACAGGGGAGAATAATGCAGATGACAGAGCAGACTCCTGTGATGCAGGGAATGTGTTGTTATGCTTGCTAAGCCATCTATGATTCCTAGGACACCTATTAATGGGGTGATTATATCTGTTGCTATTACTACATTCGTGCCATTATTTAAGGACACATATGGACACCAGAAGAGGTACGTCACCAGCATAAAGTCTTGGCAGATTGCTTTCTGAAAATGAAAGTGTCAGCATGTGCAAAAAGGCTTGTCAAATTAAAAAGAGAAGACAAATTTGTTATTTTTTAAAGGAAGTAAAAAGTTTTTTTTTTTTGTTTTTTTCCTTAAAAAGAGTTTGGCAATAAATGTTGATTTAAAATGAAGCTGCAAGTTTCTGGAAAACCTTTCAGGTTTTGTGGTGCTGCCCAGTACTAGAGGTTGAAAGGTTTGTTTCTGCCTCCAAAAGGGACCTTGGTGGTCCTTCAGTAGGTGACAGCTGCCTCTGACCTCCCATGGGCCCAGGCCCGCATATGGTGCACTGATGTCCCCCATCCACAAACAGACAACAAAGATGATCTAGAAGCTCCTTGGTGAACAAAATTAAACACTGCAGGTCAAATGGAAATCAATTACAAGCTGTGCAGAAGACTGTGGAAGTCAACACCAGCTCTCACCCATGAACTGGGATGGAGGCAATCAAATGTTAGGTCAGCCCAGGTCACGCTGTGGCTTTGGTGTCCATTTTTCACTCGATATAGGGAAGGGAACTCTAAACATCTGAGGCAGTGGGTGAAGTTAATGTATGACTCAGGCATACTGATGGATCCAGTGCTGAATGCACCGTGCCAGTGCAAACAAATAAAATTATTCAAGGAAAAAGAAAACAACAACAACAAAACCACCAACTTTTATTGTAGTAAACACAAGCACAGTCACATCTATCTAAACAAAATTTGCTAATTCTTGCATTTAAGTCTTTGTCTCTGAGTTATGTATGAAATTCTTTTATCGTCATCTGCCTAGTGCAGTTAAAATGTTTTCAGTACTGAGGTTTTCTTAACATCTAAATGAACAAAGAAGCTTTTCATCCACAGTCCTAACAATTGGTGAGACTTTCAGGAAAAGCACCTAAGTGAAATAGAAGCCCCAAACCTGTTTATTTGTGTTTCTGTATAACATCATGCTTTTAAATGGCCTATGAAATATCTTCAGATGTTATTTAACCCCACTAGTCTTTAAAAAACAGTCCTGAGCCAAGAGGGTATCAGTGCTTTGATTTGAAATGATACCATGCAATCACTTATGTTACATGCCTATAATGTGTACAAAAGTATCCTGCATGAATACGTTTTTAGTGTATCTTGTAGTTATTGCAGATCTTGGCACCATGGAGTTCCTTTCAGCCTGAGCTGGTAACCAAAAATGCAGGGTATTGCAGGGTGGGGCAGTTGTACAATGGTGTAGATGGACATGGATGTCTTTGCCACAGGCCTTTTAATTTCTAAAGCATGTGCAAGAGTCCTGCAAACACATGTGGGATAAAACAGCCCAAACCTGACCAAGGACCTGACCAAAAAAAAACCCATGTTTGTTCCTACCAAGGCCTTTCTGGCTTTGAGTGACTTCAACCTCTTTCTTTGTGCTTTTCTATACATTTCCTGCTACTTTTTGATCTTGGTTTCTTAACCTACCCTTACACAAAACCAAGCTCATCATGGCCCTCTCACACTGCTCATCCCATTCCTGAGCAGATGTGAGGCATGGTACCTAATTCTGGTTCAGGTGGTGATGAATTCCTGCATCCTGAGGTCTCTGGGCTTTGCTGTTTGTGAACCTGTAAGGAGGCTGCCTATCTACTGGTCTATAGCAGTAGGCATACCCAGATTAAAATCATTTTAGTGTGTGTTGCACAGTTGATAATATGTGTGCACTTCTGGACTGCCTTGCTCGGATTGGCATTCCGGGACAAGAGCTTTACTTCTTGTGCCCATTACAGAGGTGAGTACTTAAAGCATTTTAACACATTTAACCAACAGTGATAACTTTGCAATGGCGAGTTTGCTGGGTCTGCCTGTGATTTGGGTGTTGTGGGGCTGCTGAACATTTTCCAGCAACAATGCAGCAGGTTTCTCTCTTCCATGGAACATGGGATCAACACAGCAGCAAAATATAATTACAGTCTACGCAAGATGAAAAGCAATAATACTAGTAATTCTGTGTATTATCTTTCTCATAATTATTGTTTGTGCACAAGACTGTGCTATGTCATGTAAGTCTTCCCCAGACCAGGAGCCCCAGAGGGAAAAGTTAATCTATATAAAATAAAATTTATAGCAGAATCTGAAAAGGTGAAGACAAGAGTATGTCCCAGGGAGAATCCGGGTCAGGGCATTAAATATTTTCCCTTGAAGCCAGGGGCATGGCTTCAATGCATGCTGGGATCTGTAGTCTCCATTAATAGGTGACTGCAGCTGCCTGCAACGAATCCCGACTGTGGAGTTTTATGGCCTGCATCTGGCTTACAGCTCATACCTTTGACATCCTCCAGGGAGCTGATAGTCTCATTTTTGTTCTTAGCACATAAGAACAAAATTAAAATGAAAATCTAAAATGCAAACCTATTTTTCAAACCATGAGAAGGTCAAGGAAATAACCTCTTCTGCAAAAACATCAGGGAAACACATACAGAAAAGCAGCTATCACAGATAAAAACAAGCAGCTATTACAGCACACTAGCAATTGCCTTTTAGGACTGGCTCGCGAGCATGGAAAAGTTGAAAATGTTCTTTCAAATGACTTTTAACTGCAAAGGATAGGATATTGCACTGGGCAGGATATTATGGCAGGTGGGTCCTACTGCCCTCTGCTTACACGTGTTTTCCATAGGAAGTCCATGCAATGAACTGCTCTCTACTTTCTGTTTTTAAAAGTGAGAGTCTAGACAAAAATTCTGTCACAGCTCTGTCATCACAAGGGCAGAAGTGCAGCATCCAGAGCAGAAATGCTGACAGTGTTCCCGGGAGTCCTTGGGTGCCCTTCCCACCAGTCCCACCACAAGGTGCAGGCCTCGGCCACCAGATCCCATTTGCAGGGGACTCCTTTTTGTTCATTCTGCCTGACGTGGGGTTTTACTATATGACAGCAGTGCCCCCACGTCCTCCCGAAGGCTTCTGAGCACTGCAAAAGAAACAATTTTCCCTGCCACAGGATGAGCCCTGGCACCTACTTCCTTACACAAGAAAGCCAAGGGAGGAAGGACAAGCAAAACTGAGTGAGGACAGAGACATTTCTGCCAGCAGTTTCTCCATCCTCCCCCAGAAGCAGCTGCCACCTCCACAGCTGCCATTTGACCATGTTTCCAGCATCAGCAACAGAACCGGGACTGTTTTGTTGCCACCAGCAAAAGGAGCCAGAACAGGTTTGGGAGCTGCTGGGGGCCACGCAAGTGTGAGAGTGTTTGAGAGGAGAGCTGCAGCCTCTCCCCATCCCCACAGGCCAGCAGAAGTCTGATCTGCCCGTTCGGCTGGTGTAGAGGAGCAATGATAATCTCATTACACACAAAATGAACTGCAGTCCGGTGACTCAAAACCCAGGTCTTTGTTGCAGCAGTTGGCGGTGTGCTTCTGTGTTTTGATGATGCATGCATAGACTGCAGATCAAAAGCAATTTCTAGGTCACTTTACCTATAAGATTATTGAGGTTTCCTGCTAAATCACTGAGAACAGTGAAAATTTCCAGTGTTTTTATCAAACTTGCACAGTCAGCACACAGCAAAATTAGAAGGTATGTCAGCTTTGGTTTGAGTACCTCAAAGAAACCAAAATGCTTAAAAACCAAACAGTTAAACAAAAGTCAACTTATAAATCTCTTGAAAAGTCCCAGAGACCTTCCAATCTGTCTGCTGACACCTTCTCCCTGTCTCTGACCCTCCTAAATCAAAGCATTTATCTAAAGTACAAAAGTTGACAGTTTGCATTTAATAGAAGTTGCTTGTCTTGTCAGTCTGCAGAAGTCTTGTTCCTGCTGGCCGTTTCCTTGATGATGTGTTACAGCAATGCAATAGCCAACAGCACTTACAGAAATAGATGCAAAAAATGGCTTGATTAATTTTAAATATGTTCATTCCTGAACAGAAAATGTAGGTTGCAGGAGAAAAAGAGGGGAGGGTTGTTAGGAGATGTTCTGTGTTTCAGTTAACAGAAGTTGTGTTTTAGAGGAATGATTGTTGTTGCTGATAACACATTGTAGTACAAACAAACAAACAAAAAAAAAAGGCACATTTTGTTTATCAACATTTTCTAGGGATTTCTATTTAACAATACTTTTGTAACAGTTTCTGATTCCTCTATTCACAATTCTGCACAGTCAGTAAAGTGAAACGTCTTTTACACTTGCAAACATCAGAAATATATCCTCATGTTATTACATGCTGCTTTTGCGTCTCTGAAGTTTTGCAAACTTAAACTTCAGTCCTGTGTACTTGCACATGGGCTGTACTATATCCATATGCTTTAAGTAAAGCATTTGCCTACTTTTGCACAATACAAATTGGCATCACATGGCAGTTATGAGAAATGTTTGTCTGCTTGCATGTTGTATACCATGCCCTCTTTGTAAGGTAATAGGAGCTGAGAAGTCAGCATCTAGCACTGAGCACCCTGTCTGCTGTCACAGAGCAGCTGCCTGTTATGTTTTAAGGGTATTGAAATTATCTGGTTGTACTTAGTTTTCCTTTTGTTTAGAAAAAAGATCTTTTTCGATATACTGTAGAATACACATCAGATGGAGGCAGTTGGAGTTAATCCTAAACAATATTCATTTGTTTACAAGCATTTGCTGTTCCCTGGGCTGGAAGAGGGCTGTGGAGCCTTCCCGGTGACCACTGATGGCTGTGTCCTCTGAAACAACCTCTAAAGCTGTAGGTTACTTCAGGGCTGTAGGCCCCACTGGATCAGCTGTGGGTCTTGCTGCCGCCAAGTGGTCCCAGGCCCAGCAATGGGAACAGGAGGGTCAGGGAAGTGTGGATAGAGACGTGGCATGGAAAGCCTACACAGAGTGATGTGGCAAGAGGAGAAACTGGAAATGCCCTCATCAAACCTCAGTCTGGTTCAGAAGAAGCACAATAGAGGTGTGCCCACCTCTACTACTCAAGACTTCATGGGTATTTTCTCTTGTCCAGCTCACTGGTACTTTTTGAAAATTTATTTCCATCAACTGTAGATGATAATAAAGCTAATACTCCTTGATTGTCTCAGGCTGTCTGAATAGCTTTTGATCTATGTACTGGGAACCTCAATCACATATTTTTATTCAGTATAAATTCAGTTCTGAAGTCTTCTTGATTAGAAGCAATGTGTTTTAAATACCAATTTTCTTTCTTTATTTTATGGACTACACTTTTCAAAACAAATACTCCTTATGAAACTATAAAGAAGTGGGATCCAATATTTTAAACACTTATCTTACTGTTGTTACTGTAAAAGGACTGCAGCAATATATATGACTTTTAAAAAATGTTTCTGAAGTGGGGTTCGGGCCTGTAAACTCAGTTCAAGTTCAGAAGATTATGCTGGAGGTGCATGAAAAAGCCCTGAAGTAAGTATTTTAGAGAAACTTATGATTTAAAACTGAAATAAACATTGTACTGAAAACCTAAATATGCAGACCATGACATGAGGCTTAGGAAAACGCAGCTGAGCTTCTGTTGACAGAAGTGGAAGGCGGCTTACCTAGTGCTCCTCTCCCCAAGGATGCCTGTGGGAGGCCCAGCTCATGAATCTCTTTGTTGGACAGTGCTAAGTCCTGACCTACGTATGGTTGCAGTGATTCTCTGGACAGTTTGGAAACTCATGACCCTTTGTTTGCAAAAGACATTTTTAAATAGCAGCATTTGGACTCCACAGCTGATCTATGCTTTGGTATGGAAAAGCATTTCTTTAGTTCATTTTTCTCTTAAGAAAATCCATTCCAAGCCAGCAACATCATCTTCTGGTCCTGGTTAAGGCATCAGGCAAGGGAGTCAGGCTTTTACATTCAAGCTTATGCAAACACGCACACCCCTACGCACCCTGTTGTCTTTTTTTACAAGACGAGTGAGGGTCACCCAAAGCTTCAGCGGGGGAAGTTCAGAGCCTTAGTCCTGGCACTGACTGGAGTTTAAGCAGGAGGAGTTGTGATTTAGCTGCCTGAGGCATTAGCAGTTTATTAGGTGTATTTGTGGAGCAGATGAAAGCTTGGGCTTTTTGGTACTTGGCCTGGCATGTGAGGTGGACAGTATCCTGGTTTGTGCAGATCCACATCAGTGCCTGCTTGAGTTAGCAAGTGGCTGACTTTAAAGCACTCGGAGAAGTCAGGTTGTGAGATACCACATTGCATTTGTGAGTCCTGAAACCAGCAGTGCTGGCGGAGCTGTGGGTGGCATCCAGCAGAGCTCCTCCCTGGAGGAGACGTGTCTGAGCAGCCCCAGCCACCCACTGCTGCTCTCAGGCAGATTTCTGGGCCTGGCCTCAAAATGGCGCTGCCTGGGCTGAACACCTAAACCACACTGCGTGGCCCTGAAATGGAGCCTCAGCTCCAGGGGGGAAGTGGAAAGTGGGGATTTTGTTTGGTAGCAGAAAGCTGTGTTAGCAGTCTCTGTTTCAGGCTGCAGTGGGAGGGAGTCTGTGAAAATTGCCAGCATCAACTGGTCACCATGCCCTTGGGACCACTTTTTTTTTTTTTTCTTTTATTTTTTTTCCATAACTGATCAAACGAAAAGTTTTACTAGTATAGTTTATAATAATCCTGAGCTCCCTGACTCAGGGCTTCTTTGAGTAACTCCTGGAACAAGCAGCCAGCCCTCTGAAGTCCCCAAGGCAGGGAGGTGACAACCAGCTCTGCCATATCATCGCTTCTCTGCTGGTTTTTCACAGGGAGATGCAGATGGCTGTGTTTAATGAGGTGGTTCCCATTGCAAAAGCTGCCCTGTCAGGACACCGGGTTTCTATTTGCAGTTCACCCATGATGGCTGAAACAGTTCAGCCAGAGAGTACAGATTGGACCAACTTTGGTTTTAGCTTTATTTCCAAAACATCCTAATCCATTTTATATGCATATATATGTGTGTGTATGCATTATAATGTTTATACTATATATAATATCTATAACATACATATTGCATACATACAGTATTTTTAAAATATATACTATATATGTATATATAATATGTTATTTCCACTGATGATATTACTGAACAGTCAGTTACAGCCTTTCATGATACTTAACGTTATTCAGAATATTGCTGGCAAGGCAATGATCTGGGGTTGATTTAAAAATTAGATATTTCATTAATAATCAATACATTTCTGATATTGACAGCATTAGGCTCTGCTGTGTCTACTTGAAACACATTGTTCTGGTTCCTTGCCAAATCGCTGAACCTATTATTCCTCTTACATCTCTGTACCAAGTTTTTATGCAGTACTCAACTCCAGAGCAGCAAGTTTTAACAGGACACAAAGCCTTCTACTCTTTCTTCTTCCCTCCACAACTCCAACTGCAATACACTTTATTTAATTTACTGTAACTACTTTTCTGTTAACTGACCATGTATAATCCACAGGAACCGTAACAATGACCTGTGCGTTAAAATGAGAGTAATGGAGTATCCCCCCGACACGGAGTCAGCCCACCTTGAAAGCCCTGACATTACCACTACCCCACTGGATTAGAGGAGATGTGGTTTATATTAGTGACCTGAAGAAGGTTCATGCCCTCTGGGAGAAGGCTGTTCCCTGCAATGGCAGTGTGATTAATGGTTTATTTACAGCACTGACATCAAGGCTGTCAGGACTCTTCATCAGTCTTTGATGTAAAACACACTAAGAGGCCCTAGGTTGTTCTTATCTGTGCAGAGAGGAGAAATCAGAAATGAATGAATTCAGAATTTAGTGTGGCCACAGCTCTTTTAATAATATTTTCCTTAGTGACAACAACAGAAGAAAATTACAAGCTCAATTCTACTTCACTGGCCTTATTGGTAAGATGGAGGGACCACAGAGAGACTGTGGCTGCCGTTCTTTTGGGGAAAGCAGCATGTGTGACAGAGCACGGGAGTGCTGGTGACAGGTAATGTGGTGAGAACATGCAGATGCTTACGTCAAATCCACAGGATATTGCAAGGGGTAAGCGCTTCAGTTCTACACAAACCACAAAGCAGGACGGATTTTCATGTCCTGGGTGAATTTGAGCTTAGACAGATATTTTTAGTGATTACTCTCTAGTACTCAGCACTACTGTGTAAGGATATTTCCAATTTTTAAAACTTTGCTATTTGGGAAAAAGCTTCCCACTCCAAAAAATTTCCTGTTTTCTTGCAAAGCTGAATAAGCACAGTCTGACTTTTGTGAAAACCTCCACAGATCTGTGTGCTGGCAAACCCCACACAGCCTGCTGTTCTCATGGGCCGGCAGATTAGCGAGATAACGCGGAGGCAGCGTCAGCCCTTTCCTTCAGCCTGCTGATGGGAACTAGCTTCTTGATGTCCAGCACATTTGCATGGGTCTGCAACTTCTCCCCTGCCCCATCCAACACCTGTGGTGCAGGAAACTTGCAGCACAGATTGTGAATCAGGCCATTATGCAGTATTAGGACTGCAGTACTTTGGTTCTGCCTTGCTTTCACAGGGGACTTAAAAATGACTAAGATGCCTGAGGAGTTCTCCGGGACCCATTTGAAATAATAACTGGATGGAAACCAGTTACTGATTCTGAGCCAGATAACACTGAAAATAATGTTAAGGAGGAAAGAAAACTATTTTGGAGAGCCCAAACTTCCCCCAAATTTCCCTCTGTCAAGAGCTCTGGTGCTTGTGTTATCAGCATGCTCCAACCCCCTTGGCTTTGCGTGGGCTCCTCGTTATTTCCTGGTGCCTGAACAGCACGGCCCTATGAGATTACTCTTCTGTGTATGACAGCCTGGCAGGCTGTGTTCCTTCTTATTGGGTAAAGATTTGCTGATAGTGATCTGTGACTTGCAGGAATATGCCTGTGAATTAAACTGTTGATCTCAACAGAGCTCTGGTTTGTTCAGAACCCTGTAACAGGCTTGCTTGGCAGAGTTGGCTTCCGAAAGCTTGTGTTACTGGGGCCCACTCTCTCCTTGGCTTTGTACAGAGTGCTGGATGGAAATTAGTGTATGCAATGAGGACCACCCAAAGCAGATGATTTCCATTAGAACTAAATGAGTCCTCAAATGTGAGAGTGTAGGATGTACGTGCGACAGAACCCGGAGATTTCTCAACAGCAGGTGTTACTTACGGAAAGTAAAAAGCCCCAGGATGTAGTAGAAACAAACCACCCAAAGAAAGCAATCAGAAAAAAAATACAGAAGCAAATTAAAGTTTGCACACAATGAAAACAGAGCTAAACAAAGCTGCACTTCCCTGTCCTAACTTTAATCCTCTAAAAGGCCTTTAGACATTGTGGTAGATGGCTGCTAGCCCACATGTGAAGATCCTAACTACAATTAGGCAAATGATTGTAATTAACAGTCTGGTTGATTTTGTTTCCTGAAAGCACAAATTGCAAGCACTTTGCATATTCATTATTTGACATTTCTTCCAAGTTTCTTAGGGGAATCATTCTCAGCTCTGGACTATGAGCTAATATTTCATTCCCAGCATTTGACCTTTTTGCTGTTGGTGACTGAAATAGACTTTTCTTTCTTGGTTGGATGCCCCTTAATTAGCCAAAAGCTTGCATGGGGAAGATGATATCTGAATGTAAACCCTTAGATGCCCAGCTCCGGCTAGCTAGGCAAGCTGTACAATACTAAAACTTCTGCTAGAATACTGCTGAAGAGTACATACACAAAGTGATGCACATATACAAGAGAAAAAAAAGAAACAAACAATCAAAGAAAACAAACAAAAGAACACTCTCAACTTCTGATGTGAAAATTGCACAAACAAAAAAAAAGTCACTTTTTTTTTTTTTTTTTTGCAGGAAGTTACAGCGTTCTTTTCTAATGTTAACCCCCAAAGCTGTAGAATTTCCATGGCATGCATTTCCATTTGTGTACAGTTATATGCATTGAACCTAAAACAAAAACAAAACAAAACAAATATATATACAGAAAACAAAGCTTTGTTGATGACTTTCCCCGTTTCTTTCTACCCCCCTTCCATGGAAGATTCTAGGTAATAGAAGTTTATGTGGCTGATGAGTCACAACCAACAATCATTATACTCGATACACAGTATACATATATTTTGGTGTTTTCCAGCTCCCAGGGAAAGTTGCATCATTTTCTCATTCTAAAACTTTCCCATACCACTCCCTTTATAAATCTGTTATAGGGCTTTTAGCCATTTTGTGGTCAAGGCTCTGTCCCCTGTGCAGCATGCTAGTCCCAAAATATGCTTCAGTAAACTTGGAACAAAGTTGGCCTATCCTCAGAAGCCCCTACTTCTTTTCTTCTCTCCCTCTCCAGTATCCATATGAGAATTCAAATGCAACTATTAAATGCTGAAGAGCTTGCTGTTGGTGATGAGCAGCTGCAGTGAAAATATAAGGAAAGGAAACCTGGAGTTTCTGGCACACATCTTGGGAAAACACCCAGGTCTGCAGCCTGGTCCTCACCCACTGCTCTCATCTGCCTGGTGCTACCTGAGCCTCATCTCTAGGTCCCCTCCAAGCCAGGTAGAGAGGTTCTGGTGATCCTCCACTGTCTGCATGCCCACCTGCTGGAGGGGACATCCGCAGCCTGAGTTGCCTGGGTGTTGTCTTCTAGGGTGTTTCAGTTGAACCCTGCTGGGTGAGAACCCGGAGAGCTAACTAGGTCTGTCTTGCGAGTGCAGGAAGAGGGCATCTGGAGCTGCTCCAGGCTGCTGATGGTCAGATTAGGCTAAGGAGAAAATAATTTCTGTCAGGCTCCTTCCTGCCTGCAGTGGTGTGGTGGGAGGTAGAGACTGGCCTCCCAGGACAATGTTCCCAGAGAGAGAGGTGCTGTCTTTGCACATCTGAAGTGCTCAGCAGCCAATGGGTTAAGACACAGCTTTGCCACAAGCTCTGTTTTAGGTACAACTCAAAAAATCATTAGCAGATGAATCATATCTGCTTCCCAGATCCCCTTCTTGGGGAAAACACAGCCCTGCCAGTCCTCTGCCTTGACACACAGGAGGACCTATTGGTCTGCTGGTCCTCCTTGCCACCCTAGGGCCAGGAGGAGCAGGGGCTGGAGACCATTTCACTCATTGGCATAGATTAATGGGATGGACCACGGCCATCTAAATCCTAACTTCTACAGCAGCAGCCACTGCTTGAGCAAGTTTCTGTGCCTGTGCTCTCCTTCAGGCAGCATGTTGAATTTATGCTCTGTACATTGTGTCCGGAGTCTAATATTGCTTCTCCAGTCTGATTTATCCTGCTTTGTATTGCAGAGAGTTCTTGCTGTGGTATATATTACAGGGCCTGACAGTCGTTACATTGTATGTAGCAGTTTTTCAGGTGCCAAATTTTTCCAGTTTAACACACAGCAGATGTGCTCACAGTCTTTACAGAGCTGTTTTAAAAACAGCTACAGTCAATCTATTTTCATAGCTGGCTGGCTAACTAATAGGTCCTTCTTTAAGGGTGAGTGTTTTCATAACTAGCCCCAGGAATGGCTCATCATTTTTTTTCAGTGTTCCATCTACGAAGCATGTCATTAATGGCAGATAAAATCCACTGCCAGATTAATTTGTTCTTGCCATTTGTCCTTCCAAAGTTTCTGCATCCAACTGTACTGATTCATTTTTGCAAGAAGGTATTGCAACTTTTTAGTTCTGTGAGTGTTTCTGTTATCAAATGCTTATGTGTTTGGATGAGGTGTCTGAAACACAGCTAAATGAAAACCTAAATGGATATATAATGCTGACAAACTGAAAAGCAGAGCAGCTGCGATACTCAAGGCACAATATCCCAGAAGAGTCATAACAGGCATCTCCTGAAGAGCGTGAGTGTAGAGCTGGTATAATGCTGCTCCAACACGGCTAAAGACAGAACTCCCATTGACTTAACTGGGAACAACATCAAAGCCAAGCAATAACTTCTGATAACGAAGCAAATGGGAACCCTCTTGCACTGGGGGCAACAAGAAATGACAGCCTACTGTGTTACTGTGCATGCAGATTTGTTTGACAAGAAGGGAGTGTGAGAGGTGTTCAGCCTTGTTCCCTGTTCACAGAAAGAAGCAGTGCTTACGCTGGAGTTTGTACCATGCTTAGGAGCTGTTTCTGTCGCTGTCAAAGTAGAAACACAACAACGTTAGCTAAATTAATGTCTTCTTTCTTACACACCAGATTGCTGCAGTGATTATCTACAATGAGGGTCTGTTCTGAGTCAGGATATGGGAATGGTACTCTGTTCAGAGGTGGTAATCACAGAATAATGTTCCTCCCCATTGGCTTCCTTGGGCATCATTGTTTGTTCTGAGGCTGGATCTGTAGGTCTCAGTTAACTTTTGGCTCCTTGGTGCAGTGTCGGGGGCTGTCGCGTGATCCTTCCATGGAGGGCAGTGTGCCTCTTGCAATATTTAGCCATAAATATTGTGTTACTCAGCCCAGAGGAACAGAACAATTGGCTGTGCTGGGTATAGCACAGACAAGGAAATGGTTGCTTGTTCTGTCTTGAAGAAGCCACTAAATGTCAGAATCATGGAGGAACTTGGGCAACTTGAGCAAGGTCTGGGAGGTGTACAGGGAGCCTAAAGCCATGAAGACAATCTCCAAAGGTGCCCTTAGCTGCTGTCCCAGCCTGGATGCACCCGCGTACCATAAGGCCTCCCTGCTTCCTGGACTGTCCACATGCTTAAGGCTCCCACTCACTCCCAGGAACACCCAGCTCACTGCTTTGGAGCGTTGGCTGGAGTCAGATCCAAAACTAGGTGCTCCTCTGCTGAAGTCTGTGGGTGTACTGAGCATGCTAAGTCTTATGGTGGGCATCCGACATCTGTGAGACCTGTATCGAGCTCTCTTCTCAGTGTCAAGGCACTCAGACCCACTGGTCTCATCAGTGGGGTAAGGCCCCAGAACACCAGCGGAGTATAGCCCCCTTGTTGTAAGCTGATATAAGAAGGGGTGCTGCCCTGCTCCTGGCTTTCTCTGCCGCTAATACCCAACTCAGCTGGGTAAGCACAGAAGTGAGCGTGGCTCTGGGGAGAGCAAGTGTGTCAGAGAGAGTTTGCAGTGCTGTAGTAGTGCTGTAGCAGGCATGTCGTGGGCAGCATGGTGGCACAGCCTGAAGAGGAAGCCTCGTTGTCCAACATACAATCCTGGGCCCTGTTCTGGTGGCACAGGACTGGAAGTCACCATCTTTCAACAGCCACCTATTAGGATACCTAATTCATTGCTGATTCCTGCCCTCTGTCTTCTCATGCTTTTGTTCATGTTTATTCGTGTCACAAGTTTAAATTTAAAATCAGTGTTGCTAGTGCAAGGCACCAAAATGCCGATATTGCTCAAGGGAGCTGGGATTACTGGCAAGGGTGAAGTGTAAAGTACGGCTGAAGGAACAACATTTCAGCATAACATGTTAGCAAGCCCTGAGTCAGCACAGATGTAACACTGTAATCAAGAACATTGCACGCTTACTTCAGTGTGATTAATATCAATCATCTGCTCTTTGTTAAATAGCTAGATCCTTGATAATATGAAATTTCCTGAAGTTATATTTGGAAATCCCATCCGCTTCCCAAGAATTTACCTGCTGGCTCTTCACCTTGTGTGGCAACAGCAATGGCTTTTGCACCAGGGTGTCCAGCAAGAAGGCTGATCCGGGCTGGACACTCAGGAAATCCCAGAGGTGAATCAGATCTGCAAATTAATCGCTTTTTAATTTAGCTCAGATCTACAGACCATGTGTGAGATAAAGTAATGCCTGCGATATTAACAGTGCTCCCAGTTGTGCTGAACTTTAAAAGGAACCTCTTAGCCATATGCAGATTAGGCCTTGGTCTTTGACATGGAAACAATTACTGCCTGAATGTGGTCTCTTTTTCACTGTCATCCTGAATTGGCCTTGCCTCTTAGCAAACTAATGCATGTCGAAAAGATTAATGGATTAAACATGGCCAGGGATAAGCCTATTACACTAAAGCCCTTTAAAATCAATCCATAGCTTGTAAAGGAAGAGATCACCTGAAACACAAGCCGCAGGGAATAACTGCATGGTGCCATGTCCATCCCAACACCGTAGTCATTCTTGTAGGCACAACTAGTGGCACTAGGCTCCAATTGTCACAGCAAAAGCTGAGCACTGGGTCCAGGGTGAGCATCTTGGTGCCTTGCCACAGCCCTACCCCATGTGTCTGGTTGTAGCACGCCAGGGAGATAGATGCAAGCAAACTGACTGAACACCTTCAGACTTCTCCCTTTAAACCCAAATGTGAGGATTTGTTCTCGCATGACTTTACTAGACTGTGTTTCCCTGCACTTCTCAGAGGTTTCTTTTGCAATTCGTGGTCTGGGCTCCAGCCCTGAAGTGACTGCCCCCGAGGATCTTGCTGGTGTCATCTTCCACTCCGCCTGCCTCATGGAGCCTGACGCTTCCCTGCAGCTCTGGGATGTCTCTTTCAGCATTTTCTCAAGAGGTTTTGAAGAATGTTTCACAAACAATTGGCCTAGCATTCAAAAAAAAAAAAAAAAAAAAAAAAAAGGAAGAAAAAAAAAGCCATCTTGTTTATCTATGCTCCAAAATATTTACCACAACTGGTCATGTTAAAATATAGTTTATACAGTATTAGAATAGTTTATTCCATAATTTAAAGGTTATCATTAGAGATTTTAAAAGAATCACTTTTTAAAAGATTTTAAAATATTTAAAAAATAAACTTTTTTTTTTTTTAATAGATAACTATTTTATATATAGAAGTATAAATGGAGAAAAGGACAAGAGAGCCTGACCCTTGCAACAGGGCCTTTGGTAAAGAGAAAGAAGCCACTTTTTGGAGTCTGACTGGCACTATTTTCAGGCTCAAAAGCACATTCTGTGCCTTCAAAGTCCTGCATCGGCAGTCTCCATACACTGAAAGAGGGCTCAGCAGAGACCTGGTAACTATGCAGCCAACTTTGCTTGTGTTGATGGTGAAGCCTGCTTACACAGCAGGCTGCTGCTCCACTGTTTGCAGCTACAACAAGGTAGCTGAGGTTGCTTGTCTTCACTTTTATGCTACCTGTTAAACTTGCGATGCTGGATAAGCCTTATAAAAAGCCTGATAAACTTTCCTACAGTTTGGCAAGTCAACACTTTTGGTTAAGTTAACACTGGTTAAGTTAACACTGCAGCACAACAAGATTTCCTTGGTTCAATCTCTTCATTTGTCCTTAAACTTGCAAGACCTGCCTCTAAGAATGCACATATTTAAGAAAGAGAGTTTATCTTACATGTGGGGAATATAATGCTGAACCCAAATGGATGCAGCCTGAGAAAACACTACGCTCAGCCCACTCCCAAATTACATGTTTGGGCTGCAGTTATGTGGCTGCAGAATAGAGTCGTTGATCTCCTGTAGCATGATGGTCCTATGCTAGCTGAAGGACTTTTGGTATTGGGAAGCCAGATGAACATATTAGCTGCAAATAAGATGCAGACCAAGGTAAAGTCTTCCTGGGAAAATCACTTCAATGTCAAAGGCAAACTAAAAGAGCCCAACAAACAGGCCAAATAAAATGAAGTGAAAATCACTGATCCTAGCAGGAAATACAGAACATTTGGGGAAAGCACAGAAGGCCTTTGCAACCTTGGGACAACATTTAACTAAAGTGACGAATGATTTTGACTGGCTCTGACTTTATATTTTCAGATGTAGGAAGGTTGTTTTTTAGAGGTGCTTTTCCATTCTTTTCAGAAAAATTATATCTCTTGAAGGCATGTCAGGTGATGAAATCCTCAAACTGAAAAAAATTAAAATGCTTCCAATAAAGAAACTGCAACTACTTCAATAAATAATATTACAACTTATACTAAAGAAAAAAAAAAAAGAACCTTGTTCTTTCAGACAGTATTTACATTGTATAGATTTGACTGATGAACTAGAATCTGATTGATGGTCCAGAAATGCTCACCATATGTCCCTTCTCTGTAATCCAGGAGACTGGATAAACATACAATGCTTTCTTGAAATGAAAAAAAAAAAAAAAAAAAGATTTTGTAAGAGTGTAGTACATAAAACATATCACTTTGTGAATATAAGAGATTTTATCTCTGTGTGTATACTTCTCTTTATAAGCACAATATTTTTTTCATTTAGTTAGCTACAAATAGAAAAATTTGTTTGCTCCATTTCAGCCATGTTCAGCACAAAAACAGTGTTTTCTTCTTGCCTGAGATTGTTTTCCTGTCTTCCTTTTCCCTTAATTTTTTCAGGATGAATTTCGTGATGCAAATTATATTGACAATTTTAATTTACTGCAAAACAAAACAAAAACCATAAATGTTTTGTCTTACTGCAAAAGCAGTGTAAAAGTTTAGACACCATTGGGAGCACATAGGGACTCTGAAGGGTGTAAGGTCATTTGTTAGATTTTTTAAAATCCATTCTCTCTTCATTTCAAATGACCAATGGAATGTCATGAGCATTTGGAAATCACTGCTTTTGCCTTGAAGGTATGTTGAATCTTTGCTGTGGCGAATGACCATAGAGCTTTAAAATCTAACTGACCATCAACATTTCCAGATGTGCAAGTAAGACTCAACTTCTTTCTCAAAGCTCCTTTTCAACACACAGTCAGCCAGCAGCGCAGTTCAGAACATATGGAAAAGGCACCAAGCGTCTGACCTTCTGCTGGAAGAGACCTTTACTTGAGATTTGTCCAGTGTGTATCTTACATAGAAACTAGTGCTAAGTATACAAAGCAAAACCACATTTTTGGCTTTAGTGAAACAAGTTGCAGCCCCTGACACTCCAAAAGAATGCAGGCTACAGAAAAAGGAAGAAAAAAAATACTGCATCCAAAGTAAAAGAAATCCAACATGCTTAAATACAAACCATCTGAAGTGTTGTATTTAAATTAAAGTATCAAGGGAATGATTTGCCTTGGTAGACACAATCTTTCTGTTTAAATGGTCTTGTGCGAGGCATCAGATAATCGTCTTGCTGCATGTACATCTATTGTAATACTAATTTTTCTGATTTTTAATTATCATTGAATACTAAAGGGAATATTATTTATTTCTGAGAATAGAGAGCCTTCATACAAATTAAGAATGTGAAGTGGTGTGCATTATAAATATTTATTCTATTACACGTGTAATGCAACTGCTAATACCATATTTCCTCTTTCAAAACAAAAGTCTTTTGTTCTCTTTGTTTCTTTTTCGCCTCTTCGTATAACAGAGCAATATACCTTTAAATGAGGAAAATTCCCAAAGTAACAAGCAAACAAAAACCTAAAGCTTGATTTAGTGTTGTAGTGCTGTGGCAGTAGATGAGGACTCAGGAAATGTCCTATTCCAAATGCATAGCCAATAACAGAGACTTAAGGCACTGTTATAAAATATAAACTATTCACCAATTCTTCCCTGGGCTGTATTCCAGGGAAACTGTATTCTGCTTTGCTGAATTCTAGGACTGACAGAAATGTAAATAGAACATACGTCTATACTGGAAGAAGATTTTGCTTTTCCACATCAAAATTGTCTTGCAGAGTGTTAAATATAAGACTGGATAATACCTTTTATAATACCTTTTTTTTTTTTTTTGGTCAAACCCCAGGTATGATAAAAGTATCCTCTCAAAAGAGCATTTTAGCCCTTATTGTTTTGAAGCTGCAGTAGCGGAACTTGTAATTGTACGAATTACATTTTATGAACAGTATAGGATGCTTAGCTAGTTAGGTTGCTTTTGTTTTCCTGCCAAGTATGATCCCTGTATCACCAAGTGTTGCTTGCTTCTGCAGTGTGTGACATGCCATTTCAATTTATTCTGAGGCATAATCTGGCTCCAGAGGAGCCAAGGATCTAAAAGCTGGTAACACAGTTACCCATGGCTATCTTTCTTACTGCCAGTAAAATGCTGTGGATCCTGCCATAGGCTCAGCGTTTTGGAGATGTTTGGAACAAATGTATTTAAAAATATAAGCTACTTTTACACTGGAAAAAGGGTGTAAAAAGAACCTTTTATGTCAGTTTAACTGGATCAGTTTGTAGGACTAGTCATTTGGCAACATCAGTTTCTTCTTGTAGATAAATCCTCCACTTGGCATTAGACCACATTAAAATATATTGTGTCTTTCTATCATGGAAGTTACGCTTATATATTTTTGTCTCATTTTGAGAAATTCATCATCCGATGGATGAAAATGTGAAATCATTCAAGCATAATGACTGAAAGATGGCTCATCCAAAATAGTTACTGCCTTGCCATTTTAATGTTTGAGCCACTCCAAATTCCTGGACATCTTGTAAAACCCATTTACATGTTTTAGATCTTCAGCTATGTACAGAGAAACCTCTTTGCAGAAGCCCTCCCTTTATCTTCAAGACACCAGCTGAGGCAAGAGTTGATTTCCTCCTTTGCCTGGTCCCAGTTCAGTACGGGGTTTGTCCTTGAAGAACAGCTCCTTGTCTGAGGCAGGAGGAACAATTGACAATAGCTGTATCCCGAGGGCACTTGGAGAGGGGTACCACAGGAGGATGCAGCTGTAGCCCCAGGGTATGGGCGAGAAGCGTTCATGCACAAAGAGCAGACCAGAAAGCAAGAAAGGGCCAGAGAAAATCCTTGGGGACTTCATCTGCCAGGAGCAGCAAAACGGGGATGGGTTGGGATGAATTTAAAGAAGCCGAAATTGAGAGGTAGAGAGAAATTTATGGCTGTAATATAGGCTGCTGAGTCCATTCATAGCTAGAGAAGGGATGCACTGAGAGTTGTTCCAGGAAGCTTTTAACTGTACAACAAAAAATTACAAAATATTTTAGGAAAAGGTGTTGCCCAGGGGTGTTTGCTGATGATTCTTCAGGGGGATGGCAAGATATAATGCCAGGTCTTCATGCAGATAGACCTCATACTGCAAAAATCTGTCTGAAATTGATCCTTTCATCACGATTTGTTGGCTCCTTGGATGACTTCTCCTCATGCTTGAAAAATGAAGAGGATATAAAAATAGCAATATGCCATGGAAACCATTAGGGACTGCTTATATGTGTCCAAGAGAAAATGTATGGCCTCTGGAACCATTTTGTATCTGCTGAAGACATTAGGGTGGTGGAGGGAGCGTTCTTGGAGAAGAAGGGGTTCAGGTCCTTGGCCACAAAGCCCAGCACTGGCTAGCAAGCAGAACTGACCAGCTCTAAAGGGCTCCCCAGATCGTCCTTTGTGTTTGAAAAGATCATTGCTCTTACACGAGGCCTGTTTGGTATCACTACTTGCGGGTATTGACATGTTCCTTGTCAATATTTTTAGGAATTCAGCTCCTGGCCAGCTAATGCAAGAGCATAATGTTGGATGGAAGCCCATAATGGAAAAAAGCCCATGGGTTTACTCAGAAACAAGCTGATATGTGAATGAGAATATATATATCAGCCTTGGTGGGACCCATTATTATTGAAATAGTCTATCTTTTCCTCAACTGCAGGGTGGTTTATGCCCAACAGTAAGAAGATGATTGAAGAGTGGAAGGATTAGAAGTGATTTGGTTTGGACAGGACAATCCATGGAGCTTTTTTACTGTTATTACTACCATTATGTGTGTGCAGGAAACTCTCCAGGGGAATAAGCAAGGCCTGAGGTTGCACCATACCAGAAAGCACTCATGATGTTTTGCCTTGATCTGTCCTGGCAACCAGCTCATGCCCTCAGATCTGCAGGGACAGGACTGAAGCATGGGTGGGGGTGCCAGGTGAAAGGGATGGGATTCAGCTTCCAAAGTCATGTCTCCAATCTAACCAGGCTACAAAAGGGCCCTAGCATTCCTTGCTTATTCATGTCAGTGGCCTTCCTTCTAGGTGTCATAGAGCAACCCTGCATTCTCCTTTTCCTCCAGAAAGCATCAGAGGCCACAGAACTTTTTACTCCTGCTCTATGAAGCCAGGAGAGTGGAATCCCGTTGTCCAGGCAGCTGCAGCATACCCTCAGATTTACTAGTGTTCATTGAAGGTGGGACTAAGAATGGGCCCTTAGTCCATTCAAAGAGAGTTTAGGTCCCTTCTCAACTGTATTTTCTCAAATCATAGATAAACAGAAACAAGAAGGTGTCCTTTTTTTTTTTTTCTCAGCCTCTTTTGACTGAGTTGAATGAGTGAGTGCTATGAGTCGGGCCAGTGCAGATAGTGCAGTGCAGTGCATCCACACTCAGCTTTGATCACGTTATCATTTTTTGCTAACAAATGCATTCCTTACTGGCTCTGACGCTAATCAGTTAGCTGGTTTAATTTGTAATTTTGACTTAAAGTCTTCAAAATGCTGTTTATCTTAAAAAAAGAAGGCTCTGAGCTTGTTTTTCTGGACCTGTCAAGTCATTTCCTCCAGTCTTACCCCAAATCTCCCACAGTATTTTCTCCTTTGGCATGGGGTCATGTGGCTCAGTGGGATAGATAGCATGTACTCCTCTTCTGAGCTCTGCCTTCAGCTGTGCTCTTGTGATGCGAGATAACTGTCACTTCTGTCATGGTGTCCACATCTGGAAATGGAAAAAAAAAATGAAGTTGCCTTTTCTTGTAAAACATTTTGAGCTCTCTGATGTCTCTCTGCAAAAGAATGGCCTCCAAGCTCTGATTGGAGCACCACAAAAGCAGATGTCTAATAATCCTAATGTTTGCAAAATTCTTCCCATTTTTACAACAAACAGCCACATTTATTGTAACTGTTTGCTAGGATGTTGCCACAAGAGAGTCTCTGCCCTTTAATTCAGATCTGAGACCATCAAAAACTGCACATTCCTTCTGATTACTCTTTTTTCTTCACACTCCCTTCATTTTTTATTTTTTGAGAAGATGAAAAGAAGTCAATGAGTGCCTGCCTGAAAAAGGGATTAGTGACTGTGGATTGCTGGGTTCAAGCCTAAGCAAGCAGGCAAAGAGGAGGACCATCTGTTGACCTACATACAATTGGTTCCCATGGGAAACGGTGGTGGTGTTTGCTGAAGTGGGTTTTGAGAATGGGTTGAGAAAAAGTGTTTTGATAGCCAGGTATTCCACACCTTTCCAGTAGAGCTCTGACCCCACTTTACAGAACTCCTGGGAGGATGCAATGGGTGTAATTAGTTCTTTTCATCAACAGACTTGTATTATACATGAATTTGTGACCTGTAAAGGCACAATGAAGTCCTTTTTTATTCTGCTGGCCCTTCTCGCTCTGAAGGTGCTATGGTAGCTAACAATAAATAACAGCTTTCTACTTTGTTTGCTAAAGAACAATAACAACAACAAAAACAACACCTGATTTTAAGGTTTAATAATAGTTACTAATACATTTGTAGAACACAGATTAGATGCTTAATACTGGGATTATAGATGGATCTTTTTGTAATTCATATCTAGGAACCCAAATATTAATTTTGGAGATTAACTTTTGCCACCAGTAATTGAAAATAATGCTCCTGTGTTTCCATGTATGTCGATCTCTGGAACATTTCAAAAACACATGCTTTACTTCCACAAAACATCAATGTGCACTTTCTATGCAATCAGAAGATACATGATCCATCCTGAGAACAGGGTTTTGTGGAATTACTTTGAAAGAAAGACGTTTTATGTGCCCATATCACATGACTTTTTAAAGACTTTTTAATATAACTAACTAAGTGTGAGGAAAGTCTTACCACTTACTATTCAAAAAGGCAGGAAATTCACAAGTGACACACAATACATACTTGGGCAACTGCAAGCCTCTGCCATCGCTTGAAACCTTTATGTAGTATGCCTTTCACTTTCTGAGTACTGGGCTTCCAGGCCATGAAAGTTTTCTAAACAAATAATAATAATAATAATAATCAGCGTTTTCAAAGCTGGGTCATGCTTTGGTTCAAAGCTCTCTCAGGAATGATGGTTCATCATGCAGGAGCAAGACACATCTATGCAGGTTTCCCCAAAGTCAATAATATTGCGTCAAAGTCAATAATATTGCAAAACAAACAAACAAACAGAAAACATGCTAAATAATGTGTGTTACTTAAAAGGTTTCTTTTTGACAGCCAGAGCCAAACCTGTTTCAGAAAAAGTCTTTTGGTCTTTTGGATCCCAAACCATGCGATCTGAGAGTCCCAGAGCAGCATGCATTTCATGTAAGGAGAATGACATCTAACTCTTTAAATGTGCTGTGGGAAAAATGTCATTTATTTTATGTTATTCTGCATTTGTAGGTGCTGCTGCTATTAGGGAAACTAAGGCAGAAAAGCATGTGTAAAAAGCAGCAGTAACAGCAATGTCCTGTTAGTTTCCTCCCTAGCTGTTTTCTGCTGTAATTGTGGCAGCACCGCAGGGTGGGATGGGAGTTTGAAATATTTTGAAAGGACTGGTTAAATTTTAAAAGACCAATTTTATTGCACAATAAAGGAAATCTTTATTTATCTCTAGGATTTCACTTTTTTTTTTTTTTTTTTTTTCCCCATCATCAAGTGCCTTTTGTATTCCTCACTCTCCCAAAGGCCCATCACAACTCATTAAAGAATTTTGTTGAAACAAACTGTTTGCCATTGTTCACATTTGGGTTCAAGTTTTCTAAGGCACCTCAGGGTAAACACACAAAGAACAGGAGTTCTGCAGTGATGGTCTTTAAGACATCTCCCTGGCTCTCTGTGGGTGCCAGCTGGGTGCTGGGCTGCCTGCACAGTGCATGGGAAAGTTGGAATTTATATGGAGGGATTGACAGTGTTGAGTACCAAGTGATGCTGAGATGAGGAGAAGGGCTTAAACTCTACTTCTGAGAAATCTGTGTGTTTCCCTCCTCTTAAAATGAATTAATCCCAAACCATCCTCAGGAGTTAAACAACTGAAGATGTTAAAGGCAGCCAGGACATAAAGAAATTTGAAAGTTGGACAGAAGAAGTACCAAGATTATTGTTTTTTTAGTCAGGATCAGTGATGACGGTTAAATTTTTAATGATATAAAAAATACTTCAATGTCTTTATCTTCTTTTAAAAGCAGTGGCAGGCTATCTTTGCATCTCCTGAGAACAATGACGTGCTTTTCAGTTTGTTGGTTACCAGGGGGATGCAAAAAACATAGTTAAGAACATTAAGAGTATTCAGCTTTTTTTTTCCTACAGAAACAAGGCAAAAGGGTCAGTCTGCCAGATCCTGTCCCAGTAATTTTCAACCCACAGACCATTTCTTACCGTGTTAGCAGATGACATGTTTCAAAACTTGATCCTGCATGTTCTGTGAAAACCTGGGAAATAGGTGTGGAAAGGGGAAGTAGGACACAGATCTGGCTTCATCTGTTCCACTGCTATAGCTCTGGTTGACTTGCAGTAGAGGTTCCTTGAAGAGCTGTTTGTAGGGCCCCTAATACTAGTAGCTGTTAAACACGCCTGATGTCAGAACTCAAGAGCCAAGGCTTGGTACAGGCACAGAGCTAGCACTGCGGGCTTCTGCAGCGCATTACCGTCACATAACATTCTGATTACAGAGCACTGCTATAGCATATCTAGCAAGGCAGTTAGCAAGTGACTTAAGAAATGGCTAGCTGACAGATCTCAAAATGCGGTCATCGAAAGGGAATTGTAACTAAATAGGCTGGGGATTGTTGTGTGGTACCGCAGGGACCAGTGTTAAATACACTGCTATCTAGTGAGGTCATTAATGGCCTTCAGGAAAAAATTAAATTTCTGCTGACAAAAGTTTTGCAAAGATTATTGTATTCAGTCTCACAACATGATCACAAGTGGAGAAGAATCATCTTCATTGGTGGCTTTTTAAGAGCAGGTTAAACTAGGTCTTATGGGGATGGTTAGGTAGTGCTTTTTCAGTGTACCATGTGGGGGGATAGAATAAATAATTTTTTGAGGTCCATGTAAGGGCTACGTGTCTGTTGGCTTGCAGACCTGGACCGTAAAGCAACTATGTTAGACTTATTATCTATGACTCAGATTTTCTCAAAAAGTTCTGTCATCTTGATATCTCAAGAAGTACAAACATCCAAAAGTAAAAAGCCATCCATGAGTCTGATCCAGGTAAAAGCCGTTATTGATGCTTAGTCTTTGTTGCCATAAAAGAAAGATGCAAATTTTTCATAACCAGTAGGTATTTATTCTAAATGATATTTTCCCTTAAACTGTTAAATGGGAAATTATCCAGAGAACTAAAGATAAATACAAATATTCCTTCATTTTGTATTTTTAAGCAACACCATTCAGTAAACTGTTTCCAAGTCAGATCATCTTCTCACAGAGACAAAATGTATACAACGTAATGAAAGCAATTCTGCCAAACCTGGCAATTTCTTAATGCACAAACCATCATTGATCAGTTTTTGGAGATTGGGTGGTCTTCCATAAGGCAAGAAGTGAGCTCTGCATTCCTAGTCTGACTCCAAAGTGTTGTGTTTACCCTGCTGTTGTTTTGTAGTAGGGCAGCACTGCTAAACAGCACAGTTTATAAATCCTTGTGCACTGGTATTTTTGGCTACAGCTATTCAGAAAGGCATGGTCTGGGCATTTCCATTACTTGGGTCACCATTGCCAGATTTGTATCTGATGGGATCTTGGCCCTGGTTACAGAGGGTTCTCTTTCCTGGCCACCCATATCTGGAAGAAGGCTTTTTGGCAATCACGGGTGTTTGCCCATCCAGCACTACGGAGGAGTCAGAAAGCCTGTGAATTGCTCTCAAGGTCTAGATAGGGAGTCTTTTAGTAAGTGGTAGGGATTTAGGTTTTCCTTGCAGGCAAAAAGCTGTTCTCTTCTCTGAGCCAAGCAGTGGAAGGGAACAAGTCCCCAGAACAGAAGAAGACTTTCAGGCGGGTCTAGCCCTGGGGCTGGCTGGTCTCTTGGCTCAGGGCAGAATATGTGCATGAGGAAAGTGGGCTCCCACTTTAGGGCCAGCATAGCCTGATGCAAAAGGAGCAACTGAGAATCAGCCTTTTCTCAGCAAAGAAGTTTACAGAAAAATCAAAGGTGGCCATAGTCTGGCTCATCTAGTGGGGTGTATGTGGCTGAGAGTCTATGGCATATGTGGGAATCACTTTTGGATGGTTTTGACTCATTGCTAACGCCTTCTTGGAATAATCACACACACTGCAGCAGATAGGCTGCTCCCAGAGTACAGGAGAAATGAAAGTGACTCAGGAGTAAGCTGTGAGTGTGGGTGAGCTCAAGGTGTTGGAGGAAGGTGAGTCCCTGAACTAGAGCTCTAGAGATAAATGAATGCCCGTTCCCTCACCTCCAGAGCATGCCTTATGGTGTCTCCTAACTCTGTCCTATACAACAACCAGATGACACTGCTAGATAGAAATCACGAGTCATCGAACCCTAGTAAAATGCATATGTTGTACAGCTGTGCTCTGAGCCAGCCACTTTCTTATCAGGGCTGTATCAGATGCTCTGCAAGCATGAAGATGCAGCTGCTTGCTCTCCCTGCTCACATGGGTACATTTCCCACTTGGGGTACAGGGATTATGTGTCTCATCAGGTCCAGACAGACATGGTGGCCTGACAATTTGAGAAGGAATCTTAGAAGAGCAAAAGCAATGTGTTACTTCAGTGTTAACACAGGAACATAGGAAAGTCATTGAACTTGTGCAGGGAATGGCTTCAGCACTGCTGTTGTACTGCATGATATTTAAGGTCTGCTTTGAAGATAAAGCTTAGGGTTTTTCATTTTTTTTTTTCTTTTTTTCTTTTTTTTTTTTTTTTCTTCCCAGAACCAGATGTTCGGAGGGCAATGGGGTATTATCCCCTAACAGCAAGGAATTTTCTTGTTGGTTGTTTTTCTTTTCTTTTTTTTTTTTCTTTTTTCTTTTTTTTTTTTTAAAGTCTGATATTTACATCAAAACTTAACCAGGAGAAATATTAGAAGAATGTCATTAAGTTTGTAAAATGAAACACTAAAGAAATACCAGGAGTCAAATTTCAGAGCACTCTTAATACATCTCCATTGAGAGTGTGCTGAAATAGTAGTGCTTAACCACATGAATGTAAAAGCCTTTCTCCTCCTTGTTTGGAGTGAATGGTCCTTTCTCCAGTAATGTTATAAGTTCTTTTTGTTCAGTACATATCCCTCTGTATTATGTACTGCATGGTATGCAAGTTCTGCTTTGAAGATAAAACATTTTTTTCCCAGCTTATTTGGGTACTTGTCATAAGAGCCACTTGGTGTTTCAAGTATTACAGAAGTCTTTATTGAAATAGATATTCCTTATGATGACCTCGTACAAGGGAAGTCAGCCAAAGGAAGGCAAATGTCAAAAAATTGGGGGATGGTCTTCTGGCATTGAGGTCTTTTCCATGAATGCTCATGCAACTCGGCAAACAAGCAACTCAGTAGCCCAAAGCAACTCAGATCAGGTACTTAAAAAAGAAGCAATATGCAATAGTTGACCACTGAAGAGTTTAGTTCAGCTTATCTGGTATTATCTAGGAAGAAATGGAGAGCTATGCTAGTTTGCTGGTGGATGTTCAAACAAACAAATAAAAACACCATCAAAAAAATAAATAAATAAAACCATAACTTTTTTCACCTCCAGTTGCCTGCCTCATCTTGTGAACTGAATGACTTTCTGCAGAACCTGTATTATCCAAACACTTTCATTCTGTTTCTGTCTACTGTTTTTCTACAGCCATTCTTTTGTTTGCATTGAATATGGTAAGGGACTGTATGCTAAAAAAATGCTACACACTCATGTAATTGCAAGGTGGTATCCTGATAAGCAAACATGAAGGGAACTGCTTTAGTCTTGTAGAGACATCTAACTTCATGCTTTTGCTGACATTGCCAACTTTAAGAATTTAGCCTTACGAGTACTGGTCTTTAAATTTTGGTCTTTATTTGTTCCCGTGTATAACCTGCCAGTGTGCTTTTAAGAGAATAGTCCTACCCCCAACGGTTTTGTAACACAGCATCCTACTGGTGTTTATTTGGTACCTGAACTGTGCCTGAGGCCTTAGAAATTATTATACAGCTCTCTGCCACTTTAAGTAACTTAGTTAGTGGCCACCAGTAATTGCTACCATCCACAGGGACCTGAGCAAGGGTGGAGGGAGAGGCCATCCGTCACAGCTCCTCACAGCAGAGGGATGGAGACACACCGGTGAGCTGTGCTCTGCCCAGCCTCAGGACAGGGAGATGCTCAGGTAAGCAGTGCTGTTGTACCTGGGTATTCCTCCTGTTGGTGCCTCTGTTCTTTCCGTACTTTTGGCCTATAAAAAAGGTCTGTGGAGCACATTTCATGTGTGTGCTCCTGGGTCTTGCTTGGTTTCCACACAGGTGATGTGCCCAGGGCAAAGCTTGCCCAGTGCACACAGTGTTTCTGGGGGCTTGAGAGAATCCTGCTCTGAAACACAGCTGACATGCTGAGCATGTCCCAACTGTGATTTCTCTGAGAGTCTTAAATCAGCCAAGTCACGACACCAAAAAGCTGACAGAAAAACTACTCCCCTACACCCAAATCCAAGTCCCTCCTTCAAAGCAAGAGGCTTGAGTGTTTTTCCATGAAAATCTTACTAGTGCATGGTATTTCTTTTAATGTGGGTGAAAAAATGCTTTTCCCTCCCTCAGGCTTTGTTCTTAGAAGTGGCTGAAATATTTGGGCCCAAACTTTTCAAAACTGCGTTTGAAGCAGATTTTGGGCTTGGTTTCCCTCAGCACCACTGCCGGTGTTTGTTGTTACTGTCTTAAAGGTGAAAACGGGCAACTGCAATAGGATTGGAAAAGGATTGGGAAATGTTAAAGACAGGTCAGGCTAATCGTGCAGTCTGTCCTCTATATACACAAAGAACTTAAGGTGTTTATATTTCCCAAAACAGTGCTTGACAGCATAAAGCATTTTCATGCAATCCTGTATCTGTGAAATCTACCATAAGTGCTTTTATAGAATGATTTAATGTCAATAACAGTTCCATTTAGTGGCAAAAATATTTATATGTTGCGATTGTAACAAGCTTTGTATTATTTGGGGATAGCTGAGAAAGGGCGGTGAGCAGGAGAGGCGAGATCAGATTTTGCCCTGCAAGCACAGCAGGGGAAATTGGGCTGCCATTAGATCCCCAAATTTTGGTAAAGGAGGGGACCTTCTGTCCAGCCCAGCATGGCAGTTTGTAGAAAAGAGTCTGATGGAGTAGCCCAGGAGAGGTGGAAAGCCCCAGCTCGATGAAGGTGTGCTCATAGCTTTGCCCCAGGAGGCGGTGATGGCACTGCACTCCCTTCAGCGAAGGCAGGGCGAGCAAGGCTCAAATCAGCCGAGATGTGCAGCATCTCCACTGACTCACAGCTCAGGACCTAAAAGGCTGGAGGCTTGGACTGGGAGCACCGCCTTAAGTTGAAAGGAAGATGCCTTCTAATTTGAAGTGATGGCGAGCATCATAATTTTTCAAGGAAGATGTAATGAAGTAGCTAACGCCGCACTGCAGCATACCTAGTCTGTGCCTTCTCTACAATGTTTTTTTTCATCATTCTGTCAACAGGATGCGTTTTGTGGCTGCTCTTCATTTACACATACAAAAGGGCAGTTTATACTCTCCGCATAGGACTGCCCCAACTTGATAGTGTTGGTTGCATGCAGAAAGATTTGGATAGTAAATAACTGGATATGTTCATACTAGGTAACAAAAAAAAAAAAAAAAATTGTTTTCCCTGCTGGATTTCATTTAGTTGGTCACAGTGTCACAGAGGACTAATTCTGCCATTTTCTGGAGGCCCAGTTGCATTATTGTTGTGTGTGTCAGTCTGGTTTTATCGGTTGAATACGGCATCCTGTCACATAACATGAAATGATGTGACTGGTAAGGTCTTACTGGGTGCTCTGGGAACCCTGAGCTGAGATGTCAGCTTTAATGCATCTACAAGCACCTTTGGTGTGTATTTTGTTCATCCTCACCACTCCCTGTGCTTAGTGTGCTAGGAAGATCCTGCTCTTGCTGTGATTGTTCTGGAAAACAGTTCATTCATTCACTGCCCATAACGTGGGCCACGTCTCTTGAGTTGTTATGTCCAGAGGGAAAGACACCTTCTGAAGAGATCAGCATCTTCTGTAAGTAGGCAAAGAGATATCCTGAGTCTTTTTCTTTAGAGTGTCTTTTGCATTTGCCTTTTATGGAAGATTTCAAGTATTTAAGTCCTGACTTTGCTGGCCCTGATTCATGGCCAGGGTCCACCCAAGTTTCTTCCTGGAGGCCCTGGCTTCCCAAAGACCAAAGGTTGGGAGACCTTTGCCTCCATGCCAGATAGCACATCTCCCCCAGTGCTAATGGGGAAGGTTAATATTAACCAGGAATGTACAAGCAGCTCCCGTGTGAGCCATGGCTAGAGGCCCATGATAAAAGACATAACAGGCTGCAGGTCAGCTGAAGCTGCCAACAAACCTCCTGAGCAGGAAGAAAACACTTAGAGCTGTCAAAGCACTTAAAGGTGTGATCCCGCTCTGGGGGCTGGGATCCTTTTCTTTTTCACTTTTTATTTCATCTAGTTTCGGGGAATTCAAGCTGCCAACTTTAGGTTCCTCTTGTGCTCCTAATCTGAGCAGTGACTGGAATTTTTTGAGGATGGAGGCCGCAGTGTGACCGAGAAGTGATGGCATGCTGGTCTCATCTCCAGGGCCAACTCTCTCTTTGCTCCCAGGTTGGGCCAAGTCTCTTGAACCCTGTGCAGCCTCACTGCAGCACAACTGAAAACTTGTTTTTCAGATTGAGAGTCTCCTCAATGAAGACTAAAATTTATAAAATCCAGGAATTATACTACATTATCTTATAGTCTCCATCCCTGTAGGTATTTAAGAGATGTGTAGACTTGGCACTAAATGACCTGGTTTAGTGGTAAGACTGAGTAGGTCAGGTTGATGGTTGGACTTGATGATCTTGGAGGTCTTTTCCAACCTAGATGATTCTATGATTTTTTCTTTCCTTTTCTACAATATTTGATTTATTTTCCGTGTTTGAATTGCTGTAGGGGATATCTTGGCTCCCCTGATTTTTGAGTACTGCCCACTGCAGTAATACCAAGATATTGCCATTTGGGTGTAGATATTCTAAAGTTCTGTTCAGACAGGCATTGTTTTAGTAAGTTTTCCTATTTCTACATGTCTTAACACAGGAAGAAAGGAAACATTTACATTTTTTTTTTTTTTTTTTTTTTAATAGGAAAAAGTGATGGCAAAACCAAATCTTGGCAGGAGAAGTAGGGATAGGTGTGCGAGCTAAAATTTCTTTTAGCTCTCTTTATATTGGCTGCTTGTCAAGTTGACTTGTTTCCATTTACAGTTGAGTCTGGTGATGGAAATTCATATGTATATATATGTTTATATATGTAGGTACACAGACACGCACATATTTTTTTCACAAATATTATGCTCTCACTGTGAAGATATCCTCAGTAGAAAACAAAAATACAGCTGCAGCAGACCCTAGTAGATAGTGTTGTGGAGGATGGTTGTTTTGTTTTTGCAACGCACAACGTTGGATTGTGCCTGAGTGCTGAACAGACTTGTTGGGTCCATTTGTATTTAATCTTCTTTGTATTTGCTGTATTTGTTATATACCAAGGAAACTGTAAGAGCACATTAAGATAAGCATTCAGTACACGAGGAAAAACAGCAGCTAAAACAGTTTTTCCTGAAATTGTCCAGGTCCGTCTCTGGAGATATTTCACTCTGAGCCATATGTCTAAGTCTCATTGCCTCCTGAGGAAGGAGGTCCTGGGGTGAGCTGGGCCCATCTGGTGCCCTCCTGCTGCTCTCACCAGCTCTGGGCACCAGAGCCCTGCTGTCCCAGGAACTTGGGGAAACAAAGGAGGTGTTGATTGTCCTTCAGAGCATTTTTTTTTTATGCTCAGCCATATCAAGCTGTTGTGTGGGTACTTTCACTGACTCTTCCAGGTAAAGTTCCTCTCTAAGCCCTTCCTAGCCTGAGGGGGCAATTAAATGAGTTTGGAAGTTAGGTGAAAATTGGAATATTGCAATGAAAAGCAGAATAATTACATAGATTTTGTACTTTCTGTTCTAGCAGCGTTTTGCTGTACCAGGCTGAAAGTCAGTCTCTTTTTTGGTCTCAGTTCCCCTGCACAATAGAAACAGCACCTGTATCCCTTACGGTACACTGAGGTCTTTGGATCAAAATAAGTCCTTAATCAGTGAAGGAGTTTGTGCAAATGTAGCTTTCCTTCTTGCGTGGGACATAACTGCTGGTATCCACTCACATTTCCAATACTTTGCATGCATAGTTATGGATTCTTGTACTTTGCCAAGCCTCCTAAAATGGGGAATTTGACGTTTAGAAGGTTTAAGTGTTTCCTGAAAGGGAAGTCTGAACTGTGTGGACTGCAATATTTGAAATTCAAATTCAGCTCTTGTTCTGGCCAAGAAAATCTTCCAGCCAAAGCACTGCTGCAGTATCACTGGATAGATCAGCAAATAAACAACACCATGGAAGCCTCTGATGATAAAAGGTGCAGAAGATCAGCATTTCTGAACGGTCCAGAAACTATTCAGAAATTAATTTTGTTGGGAGAAAAGTTCTTTTGTTGTTGCTGTTCCTTTATTTATTTATTTATTTATTTATTTATTTATTTATTTATTTATTTATTTATTTATTATTCCTCATAAGCCATAAACAGTAAAATAAGAGCCAAAATTTGTTATTTATATAACAACAATTTATATCTTTCTTTCACCATCTATTTCAAAGACCCAAACTGCTTGTGATGGAGTGTGTGAGGCAGGTCTGTGCTAGGAGACAAGTCATCACAGCTCTGTGCCACTGGTGGGTGACAGAGGTGGCTCTGGGCCCACTCAGCTCTTGCAGACTGCCTGGGACCTCAGGTGTTCTCCATGGCTCCATGGTTCAACAGCAAAATGTCCTGTGTTCTGGCAAAGACAAAAAGCCACCATCTGGAGAGCTAATGAACTGGAGAGGGAAGGAACAACACTGTACATAGAGACAGCATTTGTTAGCGCAGTGCAAGGACTGGTGTTTATAACACACGTGATGGATACGAAGCATCTTGTGTGCCTGTTTCTATACTGTAAACGACTGCCCACTTAGCCTCAGCCTATTAGTCTAACAAAGATACTTTAACGACTTTTTCAGCTCTGTTTCTGTCATGATGATGTTGGCAAGGCACCCCAGGATGTGTGCCTGGCCCCTCCAGGCTCCTTGCTGCTGCTCCCCAGGGCACCTCCTTTTGCCAGCAGCTAGCTACAAGGTCATGTTCCCTGCTGTCAAATCCTGGACTGGACATTTTGATCCACAACCACAGTTTCTGGGATGGACAACAGACACTTGGGACAATGAAGAATTATTCTTCTAGACCTAAAATAGGTTGTGTCACTGGCTCAGACGTGGAGTTTGGGTTGCAGAGGGAAGGTCACCCCATCTCCCTGCTCGTTGCAGTGGCCTCTGCAAAGCCATGGGTCAGGTTGGTGTTTGCTTTGACACCTTGTGATAGGACGGTCTTGCTTAGAGGCCACAGTTCTTGGTGACCATCCCCAGCAAGGAGGGTCCTTCAGCATCCTGCCCTGGGGTCTGGAAGGTGAGAGAGAAGTACAAGGTGTTCCTGAGAGCCCAGACAGTGCAAGCCCAAGCTATTGATGCTTGCTGTATCTTCGAAGCTGGCTGGAGGGATAGGACATTAAAACTACAAAGGGTCCTTTCTTATCTGCAGAATAATTTGTAAAGGCACACCAACATGTAAGCTCAATCTACATGCAGAAGTTTTCAGTAATTAGCCTTGAAAGCTTTATGATTGCTTGGCTTGATTTTCAGCCTTTCATCTTTCTACATTGAAACAACAGCCTAATCTGTGTCCTCTGTTTTCCTTTGGCTAATAGGAAGAAGCCAAAGAACGTATCTATCAAAAATATGAGCAAAAAGAGGGAGGGCAAAGGAGAGAAAAGACTTATTTTAAGTGCTATTTTTTATTTCTGTCCCCACAGAGGTGTGTGGGACTCCCAAGAATAACTGTGATTCATCATGTTAGCTCAGTGACTTTTGGGTTCTGCCAGTCTCTGAATTCAGAGGGAACCCAGGGTGCTGGGGTTGCTTAAATTAAGGGTTGCATCCCTCAATGTATGTGGCATCACACTATCTCTGGGGCTCTTGTGTTAAATTACATGTCAGTGCAGTCAAGAACAAAGTCCCTTAATATGTCTGCATATTAACTGCCATTAGACTGTGAAGGGAATGGAAAAGAGGGACGGAAGGAGCTAATCTCATCTCATCTCTACAGAGTATGAACAAAATCTTCACGCTGTTGGCTGTGCCTTTGAGTCTCTGCCTTGCCAAAGCCCATTGCCAGCTCAACTGTAGCATACAATCTGCCAGAGGGAAACAGCTATTCAGGTATCTCTGTTCCCATAATTGCTGTTCCCACTCATCCGATAGCTTGCCCTGTTATCTACAGCATATGGTATGGCACCACAATAGGATGCTTAATTCAGCTTTAATGCGACTTCAGTGGAAGGTCAGCGATCTATTTTTGAACATCCTGCTAAGTCACACTACACTGAAAATTGGACTGTGTGTGAAGGCACAGACACATATAATCATAGCAAGGCTCTGAGTGTTCCTCTGGTGTTCCTTAGACTGGGTTACATTGAATTTGGCTTGGCTAGTTGGAAAATTTTTGGCATTCAAGTTAAGTTTCCTGTAACTTCTCTTAAACTTGTTGCAGTCTCAAAATCCGTGTTCTAGAACTGTCACCTCCCAGTATGATTTTTTTCCTCTTATGGTACAATATTACTGTACTATGTAGAGCAACAAGCTAAACAACAACAACAACAAAAATAAATAATAATAATAAAGTTACCAGAATATAAAACTAGATTTCAGGAGACTTTATTATTTTATCTAATGCTTAATATTCGTGAGCTATATCTAAAAGGGCAGAATGCTGCAAAATATTTTATTCTAAATATTTACTAATTATATCAACTGAATTCTACTAACTACTGATAAATACACAATATATCTCACCTATGTAAGCAGTGGTACAAAAAAATGATGCTAATCTGGAAAGAAATACACTTGGACTAGAAAAATAACACACATCTAGATGTGTTGGTCATCCAGAAAGCATCCTCTCCTTCCTGTTTTGAAGATAGTTTCATACTTCCTGTGAGTAGTTGAGTTATTATTTTTAGTTGGGACAGAAAATTGGTTTCTCTCAACGCTCTGAAAGTTAAACATCTGCCTCAGTAAGTTAGAACAGGTGATAATGTGTTTCCTATGCTCGTACTAATCCATTGATATTAAGTGGAAGTATATGATATATCTACAGCAAGTCTGACACCTCTGCTTTGGCCAGCATAAGGACAGAGCCAGGTTTTCAGCCTCTTCAAAAAAAAAATAAAAATAAATAAATAAAATACTGTGTCTTTAGTTAATTATTCAAAAATGCAGTAGCCTTTCCTGGGTGCAAGAATGTGAAACCTGTCGTGAGTCAGACCAGATTTTTTATGGTTCAGTTTGTGAGAGCAATTAGATGACACAAGCTGAACTGCCATTCCATTAAGTCCTGGAAGAAGGGGACAAGATATCATCATCCAAACCCAGAACCTGGCTTTTGCTCTGGAAACATTCCCAAAATGCTAAACTAACTTCTGGAGAAACGTAGCTGGAAGAGTAGATGTGAATATAAGCCTCTGAAAGACGTCGTTGTGGCATGAGCTCTGGGGCTGTGACTGCCAGCAGTTGTCATCCTCTGAGAAAGCAATCCCCTCATTTGCAATGCAACCTCAGTGGAAGGATTGCTTGCTGAGATTTCCAAAGCTATATCAAAACACCATTTCCATGTCCTGATCTTCTAGAATGGATTGTAATCTGGTCCCGCTCTCCCTCAATAATTTTTATTTGGCAAAAACTTTTCCAGGAATCATGTTCATCTGCTCAGAGTACCACCTCTGTATTTGAGAAGGAAAGAAAAGAAAACTAGAACCCAGAATTCAAGCCTCTGAAGGTGGACTATTTTCCCCAAACCCATTTATGCCTCAGATCTGAATGGAGGATTTACATCCCCAGTCTGCAATCATGCAAAACTTCATTTTTTAACCCTGATCTCTGCATTATTTGCAGTCAGAGGCTTGGACAGGAAGACTTACAGGCTGGGACAGAGGCTTTCAGTACATTGTGTGCATACAAACTGTGGTCTTTTTGGGGCAGCGGCGATCAGCCCCGTCCCACTGCTGAGAAGAAATGGATTGTCACGGTTTGTTCCAGTCTGTTTTGTGTTTTCTATTTAACTTGCTGCCTCTCTGAGGCCACGACAGGACAGTCTGTGTCCGTGCCAGGCACCGTGGCTCCTGCCCCCAGCCCCAGGGATGCAGGAAGGCCAGCGGGATCACAGACGGCGCAGATGGCCGGGCTCCAAGGTGCGCATTTCCTGCGAGAGCGCTCAGCTGGGAGTGCTGAAAACCAGCTGGAAAACCAGGTTAGTGTTTGGATTACGCAGTGGAGTCCGGCATGAGGCTTCTTCACTGGGGCCTGGGCCGCAAAGAGGAGTCAGGAGGAGTTCAGCAGCATGAGCGGCTGATCCCTCCGCCCTGACAAGCTGCTGCTCCTTCGCAGAAGGTTTTTCGATTTATTTATTTATTTAGAGCATGTGTATGGAGGAGATTTCTCTTCCTCCTGCCCCACTTATTCGTAGATCTATGCTGTCACTTTCTGGAGCTCCATGTCAACATGGACAGACAGCACATGGCAGCTGGAGGGGTGTCGGCCAGCTACAGCAGCACTCCAGAAGCATCACATCCCGCAGAGCACAGGCAGCACAACCTCCCTGTATGGTGCCAAGCAGAAAGACCACCCTCTTGCCACGATGAGGGAATGGGCAACTCCTGGAGGCAGAGGATTTGCTAGGCCTGAAACATCCCCAGAGTCCAAGGAGCCTGGTGTTTAGAAACATGGTTTTAGGGCTATTTTAACTTCGGTTGACTGTTTCCACCAGTCTTTCTAAGGAAAATACGTTTTGTGATAAAGATCAAGCATGGAATCACAGTGTGGCTGACAGGAAGGGGCCTCTGGAGATCCCCTGGTCCAACCCGTGGTTGTTCAAATAGCACCACCTAAAGCAGGCCGCCCAGCTAAGTGAAAGACTGAAGGGGGTAAGTGGTCCCCACTGCTGTTTGGCCCCCAGGGCCGGAGAAGGCAAACGCCTGGTTTAACAAAATGCTCATCGCTGTGTGAGAGAGGCTTCCTTGCTCTGCTTGCTCTCAGAGAAGGCTTTCTGTCCAGCTGTTGAGGCAGTACAGCTGTGCCACCTACATATCTTGGCTGCTCCTCTCTGGTGCCTGTTCTGCAAGACATTTACTTCTGCCTTGCACAAAACAAAAGCCTGCAGATGTTGAAAACACTCTGTTGAAATATGACCCGTCAGGTTTAAGCTATAAAATATCTCAGCCTTGGTGACGTGCTGCTCTAATTCCGTAGCTGTTTATTGCTTAAAACGAATTCTTACTTGAATTAAAAAATGCAAAAAATTAAGACAGAATGGATAAGGGACGTTGATTTATACTTAAGGGGCTGTCTAAAGTTTTCTTGAAATCCACTAATTTGGGGTGTGAGTAAGAGACAAACACTATCTAAGCTTTTTCAGTCTTCTTAAATTCGACCATCGACATTGCCAGGCCCAGAACACCACCATAAAATTTGAGTTTCTCTAATAGAATTTTTTAACTTGAAGGGCTATTTCATATTGTTTTCTTTTTTACAAGCTGACAGAAGTCTGAGGTGTTCGTTGTGCAAATATCAATGAGGTCTCTCGGGAGCAGCTCGTGCCTGAGCAGGCTGCCCTAAAGGTTGCAGCTCAGGCTGGCCCAGGTAGCTCTGCCACACTGTGACCTGATGCAACAGAGGGCTGCCCACCTCTTCCCTTCTGCTTTCCTTTCCTCCTAGGTGTGGAAAAGGAATTAGTTATTCATTCAGGATTATAGAATAAAAAAAAAAAAAGAGAGAGAGACAGAGAGAATCGAGAATCTGTGGCCCCTTTCCAGCACAGTGCATGGCAATTGAACCTACGCTGGTTTTGCAGGCTTTTGTACTGGTACCTCTCTGCTGTGATGGCTAGCATGAGAATAAGTATCTCTGACAGCTCTGAGGGAAAGAGAACATCTTTCTTAGGTAACCGGAAACAATGGATTAAGTTGTGAAGCCTTTTCATTTTAAACAACATCATTCGGTCAAGGTGGGATGTTTGCTTGCAGGCAGGATACTTCAGTACCTTTTGTAATTTGCGGTTAAAATATTCTCCTTAGACTACCTTTTCCACTCATCTAGCTTACATAAATATTTGACTTGAACAGATACCACTATTAATCTGTTTAGAATGTTGCTATACTGTTTACACAGAGAGGAAAGCTGTAAGCCTGCTTGTCCAAATAGTTTTAAGCAAGGGCAATGCTGCTTTTTAGCACCTGGCATAAATATTTGGAAAAAAATATAAATCCCAGATAACCTTGTCTCTCTCTTAGATATATTTACTGCTTCCTAAAACCTTTTCCCAAAAGGTCTTCTTATTTTTTGTTGTTCTTTTGGAAAGAACTTGATTTTTCTCTGTGAGCTGTATTTGTACATCATCCATGTTCCTAATCAATGTTGTGATTTTATGAATTAAAATGCTTGTCTACCCAGATTTGTACAGACAACATGATCTAGTAGAATACAGGCTTGAAAGTGTCCATTATGTGAGTTATAGCATGCATATTTGAACAGATCATTTCAGAATAACATGTTCTCTCTCATGTTCTTCATGTCCCAGCTTTCCTCTTATATCCACTTGAATTACCTTATTATTCCTTTGAAGGTTTGCTATGAGAGAGGTTGCATTTAAATAATAAAGAAACTTAGCATTACTGCAGTATGCTGGAGCTTTATTTTGAATCTGTTATGGGTTTAGCTGGGGTGTGTCTAAACCAGGTTTATTTTGTTTTGTTTTCTTAAGATTTTATCCACTGTCAATGATTTTTATTTGTGATTTCTCCTAGATGAAATGTAAGTGAAAAGAAATACATAGAAAGAACTGTGTGCATAGAAAAGAAACACACAGAAAGAAAAACAAACCAGAATCAAAACCAAAACAAAACCTTGTTGTGTTCTTTAGACAGTTAATGCTCTTTTTTTCCAACCACAAGCAATAATAATAATAAAAACTAGAATATTTTGTAAACAAATATTGAAAATATTAATAATAATAAAAAAATAAAAAGCAGACTTAAAAACCTGGCTCCCCTGGAACCAGTGCCAGAGCTCTTCCTACCAATGCTAGCAGAGTGAAGACTTCCCTCCTGGTTTTGCAGAGCATCAGCAGAAGCTTCATAGTTGAAGCTAGTTAAGTTTGTGCTCAGTTTAAAGCAATGTTTAGGTATTTTCTGTTAGACGTCTAAATGACCTTCCTCAGCACGTCAGTAACGCTGATAAGTTTCAGTTCAGAGGCTGAAGGACAGATTCTGTGATGAAGTAACTGCCTCTGGAGGAGAATTTTTTTTTGTTAGCTAGACTCTTCAAGTGAAGGACAGGTACATCGCACTCAGTAGGACGTTCCTTCTTCCAGATGATCTGGTTTCAACAGTTAGGTCTCCAGAAGTCGGGTTTTAGCACAAATACAACCTTTGAAAGTCCATTGATCTTTTGTTTCAAAGCTATTAATTCTATCCTTAGTTAAAGTTTGATCTTGAAGATATCTTCCAACCTTAATGATTCTATGATTCTATGGTAGTGGAGAAAATAAATAGGCAAATTAGTCAGTATTTCATTGAAAATACAGTAGGAAGACTCGGCATGCAAATGATTATGTATGTCTCTTGAAAGGACAGTGCCAAACAGAGTTTTCTAGGAGATGGCATATGGCACACAAACCTCCAGTTTTATAGAAGCCAGAGGTGAAACTGTGGCCTCATTGGGTTTGCCTCTCTTTCTTTTGCTGGGGATTGTTTAGAGGCTTGTGTTTTCAAGAGTCTTTTACCTGCATTAGGCTCTAGGCAATGCACACGGAGCAAGGGGGAGCTGAGTGCCTTAGGGACGCCAGCGTGCTTCATGCAGGGAGACTTCTATACAAACGACTAACAACAGATGTGAGACAAATTATATTCATGAAGTGTTTTCCCAGCTTCATTTAAAGTTTCAGTGATCTGCTCTTTTTCTGTATTTTTTTTTTTTAAAGAACGCATTGCTTTTACACAATCTTTCTTTGCATTTTAGAGATCAGTTGAAGTGAGCGTGACCTCTTGTGCTAGTTGTTCAGCCTTTCAGAAAACATTAGCTGCCTGGTTTTAAAAATGTGGGACTGTTGAGTCACAGTAATAAATCTGCAAATCGATGAAGACTGTAACCAGTCACTGGAGGCAATGTGTATTACAAATGATGTTACTAACAAGGGCAATCTCATCTTATAAACAAAGACCTAAATGTTGAATTGAAAACTGTAGTTAAAAAAATAGGAATATGGAATTTCTTAGAAAAATTTCCACCTCCCTGTGTCTCACTTGTCCTCAGGACAGAAACACGGGGGAATAGGAGGACTTGACCCAGAGGAGGTCTGAGGAAGATGGGATCTGCCTTTCGGGGGCTTCATGGGCACTGAAGGAGAAAAGAAATCAGTTCAGTGAGGGAGGAGAAGGAAGGTCAGGATGAGCTGTGGGTGGGGGAACTAGGGATGTTTGAAGACAGAAGCTTTAGGGAGGCCTGAAGGCAAGTTAGGAACCAAAGACTGCCTTAATAGAAGAGAACCTCAAATATATTTAGACGGCTGCTACTCCAACTGCACATACAAATCAGGTATATCAAGTTAGATCAGATCTACTCATAGCGATGTGCACAAATATCACCCAGAATATTCTAGTCCCTTATTTTCAGAATCCATGGACCTGGGGAAATTTTGGGAATTGTCCCAAATGCCATGCATGCAGGAAATGAATCCTTGTACAGAGGCAAAATGATGAAGGGGCACATCTTTTCTGAAGTCAGAGAAGGAAGAGGAAACAACATTTGAGAGGTACTTCAATACAGTGGAAGTAATAAGTGTGCTCATATTTACATGCTGTGCTTGTATTGTGTTATAATTTCTTTTTAGTTCACAGAAATAGACTTCTCTCCAGTCAGCTTTCTTATATGCAGAAACACCACTAAGTTGTGTTTAATTACAGCACAAAGATTAAAAAATGATTTGTTCTTCTTGAACTGGTGCTCTGTAAAGTGTTCAAAGTGCCTGTAACCCCTACTGTATATCACAGAGCAAAGAAATTGCATCCCATCCCCAGGAAGCTTGCCAGAACCCTCTTTTCTGCATTGTCTCTGAGTCAGGAAATCTAAACACGTATTCTAGTTTGTCAAACTTCCCAAAGTGCTGCTATGTATTTTGGGGCATGGTGAGACTCTGTTTATACCTCCATCAGCCATGAGCGTGAGAGCACTGTAAGAAGAAAGGAAAAATAATAATGGGAAAGCAGATCAGAAGTAAGATGTTTCCCATTGGAAACTGCAAGTTTTAGTGCACAGGCTGTCTGATTTCAAAGTTGGGAGACCATCTTCAGCTATTACTTGTAGCCAGAAGCGTATAAAAGATGACAGTGAATGAGGTGGGTGCAATGGTGTGGTCAAAAAGTTTTGGAGAGAGGAAGAGCCAAGGAAGTAAGGGATAGAGAAAGAAGAGGTGGTAGATGCAAATAATGAATCTGTATGTGGTGGCACAGAGAAATAGTGTGAATTTGTTTAGGCATTAACAAAGTGTGCTTAGAGAAAGGAAATGTAAGGACAGATGTCCAGGAGTTAATGCATTTCACTTGACATTAAAATAGTTATAGCTTTTCCTTCCCATAAGTCGTCTAATTCTGCTGAAATAAAATGCTGCAATTTTGATGGGTGTTTTTTGAGTTGAACATAGAGGGATGAACAACATAAAGTTTTGAGTGCTTACTTGATACTTTACTTGTCAGGAGCTGTTGGGCTAAGATCTTCTGTGACACTATTACAGACTATCACCCACAGAATCACACAGAAGGGCTGAGGCTGGCAGGGCCCTCAGGAGCCCACCTGGTCCAACCCCTGCTCAAGCAGGGTCACTCAGCAGGTTGCCCAAGACCATGTCCTGGTGGCTTTTGAAGACCTCCAAGGGGGAGACTACACCTTTCTGTACCTTAGCAGGAGGGTAATCAACATCTGACTTGTTTTTTACTGTTCTCCAGAGAGTTTCCCCTGTTTTTTCTGTTGGTCTTCCCCTTTGCTGCAGCACACTTTGCTTTTGTCCCTGTTGGGCTGAGGATTGTCTGCTGTGGCCTGTCTGCAAGGAGAGGACTTGGGAAATGGTGGCCAGCAGAAGCTCTTCGGGGAAATGTAGACCAGGATGTGCATAGCACAGTCCTCTCTTGGCACCGTCTTTGTCATCAGCAGTGTGTTGGTGTTAACTTACGGTAGGAGTTGTGATTCAGGGTTCATGATTCAGGGTTCACTGTTCTGCAGAGAAGTGCATGCATCACAGAGAGGAGGGTTGGGACTTTGACTCTGCTTCAGCAACTTTCATCCAGCAGAGCCCTGCAAGCAGGAGGCAGAAAGAAATTTGTGTTTGAAACGGATGAGTCCAAGCTGCAGTGTCACGGCAGGAAAGGTTTTCTAAAATGCACAGCCTAAGCCCTACATGCTACAGAATAATCCAGGCTCTGCTGCAATTGCTGAATGAGTTTCCTTCCTGACCTAAAATGCCTGTGCTTCCAGGACGGGCTCTGACTTTTATGGCCTCAGACGGAACAAAAAATGGTTGTTTTTGGATTCAGCTCATCAAAACCACAGACAGAAACCCTGTGCTATGCGGCAGTCAACTCTTTCCATGAACAGGCAAGGGAATGCACTGGATTACATGCTTTGTGGTTATGTTACTTAGATATGCTGTCCTGAGCTTGTGTATGTAACAAAAGTCATGGTAGAGACTATGAGACAAAACTTAATACAGCCTCTACAATATGACCCTCCTACTGGAATTCTGGAAATAACAAAAAGAAGAAAGGATGACTTGTTTCTTACTGCCTATTAACACATCCATTTCTGGACAGATTTTCATTCTTGCATTAACAAAAAGCTTAACAATCTCCCCAAAGCAGGGAGGATGACAGGAAGACTAAACGGCTAGGGACTGGGGGAATGGCTGAATGCTGTGGAACTGGAGTTTCTCCAGGTCTCTTGAGCTGTTTCTGGTTTTGCAACACTGGTTAGTTTGCAAAGCATTTTTCTGTAATTTAAACCTATGTGTTTTCATGGATGACTCATTTTAGGAAATAGTGTTCTGGCTAAAGGCAAATCTGTGCTATGTGCTTAAGAGTCCTTCTCATCAGAAAAAATGCAGAGATTTTCAGAAAAAAAAAGTTAGAATCTATACTACTGTGCTGTCTTGTCAAATCATATGTCTGTCACGGACGTGTGTTTCTATTAAAATTTAAGCTTCAAACACAGTTAGTTTGAACAGATTTGTGTTGGGTAATTAAGGTAAGAGTACGACAGCCCTCACCAAGCGCAAGAACACGCCATCTCTGTGGGGGTTAGAGAAACCCCACAAAATGAAAACAGGCAACAGACTAGGAGGTAAACAACACCAAAAACTAAAAGTTTTGAAACAAAATGTATATTCAGAAAGCATTTTTCTTGGAACAGTCTTCTTGTACAAAACGTCCAGTATGCAGCCTGGATCTAAAAAGAGAAGAAAGAGTGTGTTCCAGCCTTGCTCTGAGTGTTGGTGTAAGCATCAGCTGGATAACCTCTCAGCATTGCAAACAGCTGATTAACAGTCAGAAAAACTGATATTTTATCAAGCTGTTATTGCAACAGAGTAAAGAGATAATTTTATGGTCTCTCCTTCTTGGTTCACACATGACAGTTAATATTGATAGTTTTGCAAAATGGTCTCTCTCTTAGAAATACTATATTATTTGGAAATTTTCATAGATCTGCAAATTTACAGTGTCTCTATATTGACAAAACTGCTCTAATGCTGCTGCCATTCCTGCTTTCTGATAGAATGGGATTTTTCTTTCCACAGAAACAAGGCAATTGTCTGGATGATAAAACAATTTCAAATGTCCAGTGTCATGGGCACCAAAAAAAAACACCACAACAACAGCCATCTGCAACTGATCTGAGATCAGCCTGTAAGGAAATTGACCCAAAATGGCTGGTCAACATCTTTGCAGAGTGTATTATGCATCATAGTGGAAGAAGGAGAAGTGGTGAGAATGCTAAAGAGGAGGCAAAAATAAGAACAACATAGCTAATGAGATGCTGTGGCGCAAATCCACTGAGCCCCTGCTTGCCAGGACAGCAAGAGCTTCTAACTTGTTTTCAGTGCTATAAATTTGTTGAGTTTTCATTTCTCGGTGATTTTTTTTTTCATTTTTTTTTTCTTTTTTTTTCTTTTCTGTTTCATTCTCACCTTAATAGCAGGATTGCTTGCTAACCCCTTGTTGGCTCCCTTCATATTTTTCTTTCCTGTTTAAGATCTCCTCTTCCTTTCTTCTTTTATTTTCTCAAGCACTTTCAGATATTTACCACTAGGTGCAGAACCAGATGCGCAGCACCTGCACTCTTCCACTAAACACAGATTTCCAAGAAATTTGCTCTTTTGGTGCCCTGATCCATCAGGGCCAGAGTATGCTTAGCTTTTTTAGGTAATTGTATTGATATAAAAACTGACTTAGGATGTCTTTACCATTTGCTGGGGCCTGCAAAATGGCTTGATTAAGCTATTACTGTTCTGAAAAATAAATTACTGATCACTCATCTTTCAGATATGGAATTGGAAGGCAACCTTTATCTTTAGAGGACCTACATATTTTTACATGTGAAAACTTAACAGATGCCCCTTTGTTTAGTAACTAAAACTGCAGTAAGGGTAAATGAAACATACCATTTTGGTTTATGGCAAAATTCGCATAGGATATGAGTATATGAGAGATACCATTTGTATAAGGATGTGGACCAGAGTAAATGTTGATTTAAAAAATAATAATAATAATAAAATAATTTAAAGTGTTCTAAATTTGTAGGAATTTGATGTAGAAATTTTGTGGTTTTAAATCAGCACTTTCTTTCTTGTTGGATGTGACGAAGTACAGGGTGCCATGTATAGTTTTCAGCTTTGACACCCTGATCCAGATGCTGTTCTTGTGCCAGAAAATAAAAAACACTTCCATTTTCCTGCCAGCATTCCTGGCTGTCAGATACTTCAGATGGCAGGAGCCTGGAGTCCCATTTCGTGTGTGCTTTAGAGCTTCTCCAGGATCGGAGGAGTTCTCAAGTTCTTTTTACTTCACACCTCAGCTTTCTATCACAGTGTTTGCTTCCCTGTGTGCAGAGGTATATTCCCTCCTTCAGAGTAATACTGCTTTCACTGCTCTCGTTTCTTTGAATTTGTGGTTCAAGCTTTTCTTTATCAAGCAAGAGGCCAGCTCTGGTGGAGGTTCCTGAACCAGAGGTGATGAGGAGAAGACATCAGGAAAGCATCTCCCTGCAGGTGTTCTGTTCTTGTGCTTCTGCCTGCTCACCTCCTAAGGGGCAGAAGCGGGGTGCCGAGCAGGATGCTCAGTCTGACCCCATTTGGCTGCCTTTGTACATGACTTGGGGGTTAGTCATTTTGTTTCCAGTCAGAGCTCCTTTAAGGGCCAGCTTGCTCCTTGCTGATGTGTCATTTTGCCGCGCTGAAACACAACCACCAGCACTGCTGTGTCTCCACAGGACCTCCAGAAAAAGGTGAGGGACATCCAGCTTGTGAAGGGTGTCGAGTTTCCCTGCCAAGCACAGCGAGGATACAGTTTGGTTAGGCATTTGAGCCTCCATTTTTGGTTTCACTTTTTTTTCAGTGGGAACATTATTTTTGCTGATAACCTCTCATCTGGGCAGAAATCTCGGCGTGACTCTCCCCAGGCTGATTGATGACTTCCTGAGGCTGGTGTTGCAAGGCAGGCTGCTGAACACTGCTTCCTCCAGGGGCTCAGCCAAAGCCGTTTGGGGCTGCAAATGGATTGCATACGCAGGCAGCCCAGGAGCTGCAGCATGCTAACATTTTATGGCTCTTTTTTTCCTTCTCATTACATCTAATAGTAGTCATCCAGGTGCTGTGGGCTTTCCCTCCCCCGGTCATATTGGTGGCATGAACTTGCTAGGAACCATCCATCTGACAACTATATCACAAGGATAAAAAGTTGCTACATCGGTATTTTTTATATTTCAACGTGGTTGCACCCCTCCGGAGGCATTAGCAAGCATACTGCCACAAAACTATTTGTTTCCATCTTTAATTTGGCTGGTTTCCATGCTGCATCTGCTCTCTGCTTTTAGAGCGATGGCAAAGCTGGAAGTTCACGTGTGTGATAAGGATCTGTATGCACAGACCTAATCAAGATTTCTTCTAGAACAAACTGTGGATGGAGATCATGCTGACCTCTCCAACCAGTCATCCAAAAAGCATGTCCATGAATTCAAGTCATTTATTAGTCTTGGCTTTTATTTTATTGTTTTTTATGTTGCTCACCATGAAATTTTCTCTTGCTACACATGAGATCCTGCTGGGGCTTTTGGTAGCTCTGCTCCCCTTCTGTTCCGGACTGACTCAGATACGCTGTTTGTTTTGTTCCACAAATGTGAATCCCCTTTTGTTGACAGAGATTTTTGTAGTACACAGATTCCTATATTCACCGTCTTGATCTGGATTCTGTGCTCTTACTCATCCCAGCCTGTTAGTGTTATCTTCTGCTCTTTAGAAAAACAGTTTTAGCTTTTATTTCCTGTCAGATCGACTTCCAGCTCAATTTGCTGCCTCCGTCAAAAGTCTCCAAGACGCTACTGTCTAAGTGTCTCGAGCTATAGTATAAATAGATGTTGCCATTTGTTTATAAGCGCTCGTTTTTGCATAGATCATAGAAAAAGAAAAAAAAGAGAGAAAAAAAGAAACAACACAACACAAAAGCAAAAACACAAAAACTGACACACACACACACACACACACAAAAAAAAAAAAAAAAGGAAAAAAAAAAGAACTGTAAGGGCATTTTGACAAAGCAGACTCATTTAGGCCACCACATGTTTACTCAATAGCTTCGTCTGCTTCTGGAGTGTATGATAAATAAATATGCGATTGAATCAGATTTATTGCTTCTTCTGTGAACTGATAAAGGACGTGGTGAGGCAGAGCAGCAAGTCCTGTGCAGTGCTTGTTTGAGCAGCCCTGCTCACAGAAAGGATGCTTATTCCTTGCCAGGGCTGATCCCTGCACCCTGGGCTGGCGGGGAGCGTGACCCCTGGTGCCAACTCCCACGGATGGTGTGCGTGCGTGTGCATGCGTGTGCGTGTGTGTGTGTGTGTGCAACAACCCCCCCGGCCAAATTCCCACCTCCCCGCACACAGGGCATGCATTTCATCACGGGCGCAGATTGCTTCCAGATGAGCGGAGGCCATTAGGGAGGAGTGCCTGCTCGCAGAGGTGCCGCTGTTAGGAAAGGGCTCGCTGCTTGTGCAGCCTTGCTGCGGGCCTGCTGAGCCCAATCAGGGTGCAGGAACAAAAGGGGAGGCAAAAGACAGAGAGCTCCCCTCTCCTGGGTTGTCCCTTTGCAGTAGCCCACAACCTGCACAATGCAAAGGTGGCCAAAGAGGCGTCCACCTTCCTTGCTTGCTTCGCAGGGATGGAGCAGAATGGATCCAGAGATGGTTTTCTGGGTGGGCCTGTGTTTTTATTACCACCAGGGGGCTGCCATCTGCTGGCAATTAGGCCTGTTTTTTTTAGATTTATTTACTGAAGTGCACTTCAACAGCCTTGCAGGGGTACCCCAAGAGGAAAAGCTGCCTGTCGCAGCAGCGGGTGGAGGCAGGGCTTCTTGACCAAGACGTGGGGCAAGGGGCAGCCGTGTAGGTGGCGTGTCCACGAAGCGGGCTCTGGGGGTTGCGGGGTGTCACAACTCAGTGAGTCAGCGGAGTCGCGTTGCTGCAAAAAAAGCAAACATCCCACTGGCTTGTGTAAACAGGCACAGAGCCTGCGAGAGATGTGAAGTAATCCTTCCGTCCTTGCGATAATGCCTGGGCTGGAGGACGGCAGATGACATACTTCGAGAGGGTCTGGAGGGACTGGAGTGAGCCCAGAGGGCAGCAGCAGGACAGGTTGTGTTCCCCACAGCCTGTGGTCCATGAAGGGAGGCTGGATGAATTGAGCTTAATGTTGTCTGAGAAGGGCAATGGTATGGGACCAGGCTGCAGCTTTAAAGCATGCATAAATGCTGCTGGGGCCAGGCTGTCCTCCGCGGCATCAGTAGAGAGGATACGGGCTAATGGACTTTAATTTCAGCCAAGAAAATGCAGGTTAGACATTGGGAAGAGCTTCCTCTTGGGAGAGGGGGAAATGGCTGTCCAGGATGAACTCTCTGACAAGGCTGAGAAGTCACCAGTTGAGTGCCAACGTTGGCCAGGAGCAGCATGGAGATGTCTGCTCCTGGCTTTCGGCAAGGGAGGAACTGGAGACCTCTTGGGATGCTTCCAGCTGTGTAAGCCACATCTCCACGCAGGGTTTGGTTTCCATGTCTGGCAGGAGCTGGGCCAACGATATACAACTGCTCCCCATGCCTGAAGAGTGCTGTTGGGGATTTGAACCAATACATGGTCTCTGCTCTTCTCCTCTGCTCCCACTCCTGCTTCTCCTGCCCTTCCCCAGGGAATGGGATGCTGCTACAGCACCCATTGCACACCCTGCTCACCTAAGACACCCTCATCATCTGCGCTGACCACCTGGCAGGAAAGCAGCAGCCTGACACTCGGAGATTTCTTCATGTCCGTTCAGCTTCTAGCTGTACTGAGTTCAACTTTTCAACACAGATTTTGCTCTTTTTAAGGGAGCTGATGTATTACATTAGATCTAAAAGTGAAACTGTGCTGCTTATAGTTTTGTTACATATTTATTCTTGGGCAACGCTAGACATTACAAAAGGTTCAAAACAAATGAGGTGAGGTCAGTGTTGAGATTCCAATTTGTTTCTTTTCCCCTGTTGAGACGTACTATGCATGGCATTTTAATGACTCCAGCTAATAATCCCATTTTTGGTCTGTGTTTTGCTTTCATTCAGAAACACAAAAATGTTAAAATGTGTCATTTAAAAGAGTTTTGTAGAAGTATAAACCATGTCCATCTACTTTAGGGCTTGGGAAGTTAAGAACTTCCATATGTCATGCCTGTGATCCTGAGTTAGAGTACAATATCTATGTTCTCAGCATGGAGAAACAGTAAGGCATTAGAGTTAATGTCTGTGAGAATACAGCATGTGATTCAGGTGGACTGCTCAGTCAAAACCTAAAAGTATTCTTGGCAAGGCTCTAATAAGCACGAAGATTTCAGGTTAGAGCCACTGCAAGTGTCAGAAGACTACAAATTTCATTCATTTGTCTTGAAGGTCCCAGAATGAGCATTGGCTCAAAACTTTATCCATTGGGGTTTTGTTTTTATTTTCAATTGCATTTCATCGTTAGTTTCCATTTAGGCTGTCTATGACACTGAATAACCTGTGGTGGTAATTCCATAGGGTTTGAGAAAAAAAAAAGGTTTTACATGGAAGTTTTAAATGCCCCTCTAAAATGGATAGTTGAAGGGCAGCTGCAATAGTTCTTGGTATCTAAATTAATGGATTTGTACTAAATGCAAACACAATCCATAAGAGTTAAATATTGGAAAATAAAGCCCTAATATGTTTTTCAGAAAAGAAGCACGTGCTGCTAACAGCACCTCCCAGCAAACTGGGAATTTGCAGAAATCTTGCATCAGTTTGCTGAGGCCCTCTTTGAGGAAGTTTCCCTTAGCAAGAATAGAAATGAATTTATTTTATGATGTCCAGAAATAATGTTCAGAATCAGAGCAGCACTTCTGAGCATAAGTTCATGTACTTTGAAAGAAACAGATCTGCTGCTCAGATGTGTGTTTTCCTATAAAAACTATTTTCATGCAAACAATTCTTGATAAATATACTGTCAAGGCTGTTGGTTTAAGTGTTTCTTTATTTTAGAAAGTATGTAATTTGTGTGGAAGCTTTTCTCTTCTAGGAAAAATAAAAAGAAAAAAAGAAAAAAGAAAAAGGAAAAAAATACTAATCTTATATCCAGAATCCCTATTTATTTATTTGTTTGCCAAAAGGTTAAAACATTGGACTCAGGCATAAACATTTTGGCTGCAAAGATGCCACAAATGCTCACGAGAATTTTTGTTTGGGTACCTGACACTTGTATTTCCCTGGAAAAGATGGTCTTTAGCAGATCTTTGCTTTGTGTGGTGCCTCATGGGACTACCATGAGGAGCTGTCTTCCTTCAAAGAGAGAAGAAAATGTTCTGTAGCATGAGGATCCTGTCTTTTCTCCAAATCCTAACCCATGTGCAAGGATGACAGCACTACTATCCTTGTGCAAATCACATTCAAAATATTTTTAATGTCTTCAATTGCTAAAAGTAAAATAGCTATTTTGGTTGCAAAGTTTAAAGGGAAGAAGAAGGAACAAATAACTCTTCTGATGAGTTCTGATATAAATTATTGAACTATATTTAATTAATATTTTATTTTGCTGCTGCTGCTTTTCTGCCAGCCCAGAGCAGGTGCTCACAAGTTTCTCTTTTACTGATTTCTTAAGCATCATCCATTTTTTTCATATCACTTGTCTCTTTTTTTCCCCTTAGAAGGAACTGCCCTATAACAGCAACATATATAATTCTAAACTAATTTTACCTAACTATAACTTTGTTTAATTTGTAAAATTTATGTTTCTTTTAAATACAGGAAGAACAATGAATGACAATTTTAAAAGCAAAATAACTATTTCTCAGCAGGCAGCTAAGAGCTCGTTTTGGGCAGCACAATAATAATAATGAATTATTTCGGGTGGTTTTGATTTGTCTGGATCATGTGACCTTTCTACAGCTGCTTATTATTATTATTATTAATAATAATAATTTCTTTTTTTTCTTTTTTTTTTCCTTCTCATCTGGGCTATTCGTTGTGAGAAAAAGTTGTTTCCCTTTGGTTCATGACTTTGAAAAGCTATCCTGCAGTCAGACATCCTAAGGATGGCATGGTAAATAAAATCAATGGGTCAGATCAATGAGATGTTGCATTACCCTTCTGATCCACCCAGTGTTATTGTGTTTTGAGGAGCGCTCACAAACATGGGTCAGCACAAAAACTTTGTACAGATTTGAAAACAAACAAAACAAACAAAGAAACAAAGACCTAAAAGCTTTCATTTTATATTCAAGGAAGCTGAAATGTAGTTCAGGGAAGTGTTCCGTCCCAGTCAAGGCCATCCAGGGTGCGAACACTGTGAAGGCCGTCCCTCTGCATACATGTGGGTGACCTGGATTAAACCTCTGAGCTGAACTGGGATTGTGGGAGAGCAAATTACAGCTCTGCAGGTGGCTTCTCAGCTTCTGCTCTCTATAAGTTAGAAAAGTTTCTGAAAATATTCCAAATTTCAAATAGGAAGGCCAGAAATAGGGACTTCCAGGAAAGACAAGACCTGGTTTAGTACACTAACGTCGCTGACCCCCCAGTGCCATGAAGCATCACTGCCAGGAGACTGTGCTGGAGAGCTGTTGGTGACCTGTTGATCCCTGGTCATGGCACCAGGGCATCTCAGCACCTCGGGCAAAACTTTAGCCTTCACTCAAATACTTTTTTCATCCAGAAAAAAAAGTATTTTTTGTCCACTTTTGACAACAAACATTGCTTTTTTTTTTTTTTTTTTTTTTTTGTCTCTTCAGAAAATGACATTCCTGAAATATCCATGAAGAGCTCTGCTAAAATATTAACACCAGAGAAACGTGGGGCTCATTTGCACAGGCAGGCTACGAGCCTGGGACAGGCTCCTGGGCTGGCTCACAGCCTCAGCTCACTGCAGGATCCTGCCACCCCCACGCAGGAGGACTTTTTCTGAACTTCAGACCCATCTCTTTCTTTACACCGTTGTTTATCTTCAGTGCTGGATGCAGGGCAGTGGCGATAAATCACTGAAATCGCTGGTATTTTGTAATTATATCAGGGCATCCTTGCTGCACGACGTACTTACATCTTGCAAATAGCTAATCGCTGCTCAAACTGACAGCAGGTCAAAAGTGCACAGCAGCCATCCCAGGGCTTTAAAAATAAATAAATAGGCGATTCTGTTGACTCTGGTGTGGAGAAATGCACATCTGAACTCCCTGATGTGTGCAGGAGGTGTTTCTTAGCTTACCAGAAGGAAAATTTTGGATGAACTTCCTGTGGTGACGCATCTCCCATCAGAGCTTAGCAGATAATAACAGGGAAGGAGTCTGTGACTTGGGATTAGTGCCATACATGTAGGGTCCTGCCTCAGTGGGACTTGTTGCACCAGTGATGCAGCAAAAAAACTCCAGCAGCCCAGAGCAAGAAACAGAACAATACTCAAGTGTCAGTGAGAAGAAGAAGTTAAAAAATAAAATAAAAAATGAGGAAAACAATCTTTTTACATTGGATATTTATTTCTCTGTGTGGATAGTTGCCACACAGCAAGCAGAGCAGAAAGAAAAAAAAAAAAAAAAAACAACAAAAAAAAAGAAAGAAAATAGCAAACAAGTGCAAAGATAGGAAGAGGCAGGTGATATAAGCAAGAGGAGAGGAAGCCAAATTTATTCCCATGGCTCTGCAATGGCTTTGAGAGTGGCCACAATGCAGTGGCCCTGCAGATGAGCTCCCCAAATTTGCAGTGCAATGGGTCCTCCAGAGGCTATGGGGAGGTGAGGGCTCTGCTCAGCAGCCTCTGCTCCCAGCTTTGAAGGCTGGGTGCAACCAGAGCAGCCCATAAGGCAGCAGGTGGGTGGGAGTAGGAGGCTGTAAGGAGCCATTAACTGCTGGAAACGGGTTGAGTCAGAAAATAATGAAATGCCATAATGAGAGACAGCCCAAACTCCCAGGAAATAGGAGCGCAGTAAAAAATGTGGGTGCTTCCTCTGAAGAAAAGCAGTGAAAGGCTCGCTGCCTTCAATAGGAAGGAAAACATACTTCACCGAGGTAGTGGTTAGGTTATGCAGCAGGTCTTTTCCATCTCTGATTCCTGACATCAAACAGCCAGGCACGTTGAGTATAATTAAACATACCAGCAGGCACCACTTACCCCAGGGCGTGCCTTGGCTGCTCTGCTCTCAGCAGCGTGATGCAATTGCCTCCATTAGGCACAGCGCTGTGAGCACGAGCATCACTGACTCATCAGGGGTTGTCTACCTGTCCGGCCACTCACAGGCTCAATTAAACACTGTCACGGAGCAAAACACGGGGCCGATTGGCACTGCAGCGTGCCATGGCAGCCTGGTGCATGAAATCGCTGTGAATAAGCTGGGAAAGGTGCCTGGCCAGGACCATGGGGTGTGTGGTGGCATCTTCCTGTGCCTGCACATCAAGAGCTAGCGCTAGGTGTTGCTCCAGCACTTCAGTGGCAAAATCAAGCTTAGGACAAAAATATTGTTTTCCCTATTAAAAAAAAAAAAAAAAAAAAAAGAGAGAGAGAGAGAAAGAGAGTGGAAGTGTTGATGTATGCTACATACTGTCCTCTTTAAATGTCTGATCTCTGCTTTCTCTGCATTCAGTGCTGGTCTTTATCAGCATCATTTTTAATGCTGCACGCTTGGACTGCTGCATGGCAAAGATCCCCAGAGCAATGTAGGGGATGGTGTTAAGACTCTCGCCTAATACTTGAGATGCCTTGGTTTTATTCCCTGCTCTGATGGTCTAATCCCAGATTCATCCCAGCTAAATTTAGGCACTTAGCAGCTCTGCCTGATGTAGCAGATTTTCTTCCTTTCCGGAGGAGGCAGGGATGATGCTGGGCTGTGGTCCCTCTGTGCCTCTGGGGACGGGGCTGAGGAGCTTGGGGAAGGACTGGGAACATATAAAAAGAGTGGAGAAGAAGAGGCACCACTCCCTGGCACTGAAGTGGAGGACTAATCATCAGGTAAAAGCCATCAGTTTTCATCTCCAAAGTAGAAGTGGACCTTATGTCAGAAGGAAAGTGTTAAGGGTTGCCAGGCATGGTGATGCCACAAGAACAAGGAACAGGGCAGGGAATTTCTATCAGAGGCCAACTCCAGTCTCTTTCTTCATGTGTCAGTGCTGTGTATCAAGTGACTCTGCAGGCTTTGAACAGTGATAGACTTTCCTTATGGGCTTGTCAGTCCAAAGCCTGGTCTCCCTAACCATTTAAAAGCAAGGTGACAGGCCAGCCACTATCTTTCTGTCAACCTCTGGAAGAGATTGGGAGGACAGGGTGAGCCACAAAGAGGGAAAAGAAGTGTTTAGAGAGATGCCAGCAACAGCACTGCACATTAACATACACTTGCAAGTACCCTCATGAAAGAGAATAAATGGTAAATTGGCAGATATCGTGACAAGTGCTTTTCACAGGTTCATGTGAGGGTTAGAGCAGCTATGGGATTTCAGGGACTGTCGTATGTGGCTACATGTCATCATCTGGCTATGTAGAGGAGAAATCATTGGATTGCTGTAAGTAGATGTTAATGTAATGCAGCTGACTTCTTTTTTTTCATTCTGGAGTGCGCACCAAGTATGTTATTACATGACTGTGGTAAAGAGCAGTGGACTCTAATGACTATAACAAATTCATCCTTACAAAAGCTCTATGAGTAGTAGCATTATTATTAATGTTGGCAAAAGTCTTCAAAGGTGAAGCATGCAATAAATGCAAGGTGTTTACATTAGCATTCCAGGCATTTGATAATGAACAGCTCCACAGGGACATGCTCGCTCCCACCACCTCCTCTGGAGCATGTCACAGTACAGACGGGGAATGGACAAAGTCTCCCATTGATCCTGAGGGTGAATTTTAGGAAACGTTGGCCCTGAACTGTAGTTTCGTTGTGGCTGTTGCTGCTGCTGGTGTCCTGTATTTCTGCAATAGGAAGCCTGGGGGTTGCAATACATCTTATCATTCACCTCATAGTGGACTTTGGGTTTACTAAGCAAAATAGCTTTATGTAAAACAAATTACAGGAAGATGACTCTTTCCCAAAAAAGCTGTAATTCCAAACAGGAAAGACTAAAAGGAAAGATGTGCAAAAGTGTGGAAAAATTAAACATGCCTGGCATCTTCATTTGGCAGGCCTGGAACCCAGAAACCTTGCCAGAACCTGTCACCATTCTGTTTCTCTACATTTAATTTCTTTTTTAACCATTTGGTAATTTCTTTCCCATTCCAGTGATGAGTTACCTGAAAGTCTGCCTGTTGGCTTGAGAGTAAAACCAGATTCAGAAGAAAGTTTAGACTTAGTGACACAGCGTGTGAAACTTCCCACTAGCCCTGTCCCTGTGGCAGCTGATGAAGTTTCCATCCCAGGGGAGAGCAGTGCTTTGAGCAGCCGCAGGAGGTGTTGCCAAGTTCCTGAATTTCAGGATTTTCCCCTGAAGGCCAAACCAGACACATCTTCCTTCAGACTGACAGGTAGGGCAGGCATCCTGCTCGTCAGTGCCAGCCGCTGTCCAGTCACCCCACTAGGCAGCCGCATCCTGAACACTTCACAGGGCTTTAACTTGGTCACTTAATTGGGGAGAGGTGTGGGTTAAAGTTAACCCTGACATTCCTGAGCCTGCCTGCGATTTTTGAAATAAAGATACCTTGGGGAGCTCTGAGATGTGGATGTTGAAATTAGTCCTGGAACAGAGGAAGCAGGGGGTAGGGGGCAAACACCTAAGAAATCCCTCTTCAGTAGCAGTGAGTCTGCATGGGTTTGAGCGAGTTGTCATATTTGTAATGATTCTGAACAGGTCACTATGTTGTCCTTATCCCTACTGTAGGATGAGAGTTCCCTAAATCTTATCTTAAAGCTGGGAGAAAATAGGTTGCCTAGGCCTGGGGTAAACTGCTGAGAAAACCTTGATGGGTTGCAGGTGGGAGCAGATGTCTTCTTTCATCAGGGCATCTGCTGTCCCAGGTGGGCTGGTGTGCTCCTCCTCAACCACTGCTCTGCCAACCTGCAGGAAACACACTGAAAAGCAACCTTAAAACACAGCAAGCAAAGGTATTTATGCTTTGTTTATGTACTCAGGAGCTCCCAAGGTGGCCAGAAGTGCTGATGGGGAAGTTTGGATGTGATTCAAGGGGAGCTCAGGGAGTTTCAGTCCAAGGTGAGAACGGTATCAGAGCAATAGAAGGGTCAGCCTGTGGGCAAAGGTGTGTGCTGAAAAACTCTGAGGAAGACTTCAGCTTCTGAAAAACAAAGGCAAGCTGAGGATTATAAGTACTTCCATGGGAAACAATGCCCTGCAGCTCTGACACGTGCTCTGTGACATATAATGGGCTGCTAACCAAGTGGCTCACCAAGCTCTGTGGAATGTTCTCCATCACCAGGAGCTTTTGAAATCATGAGCTGATTTTTCACTAAAAGAGATGTATGTAGTTCAAATAGGCATTAATTCAGCGAAGTTATCTGGCCCGAGTGATGAAAGATATCATGCTACGTAGTTGTGTTAGTCCTTCTTTTGATATATTAATATTTTTCCAAACAGCATGCTTGCTGGACACTTTTTACAGATCAAAAAAGATGTTCCACACAATATTAAAGCTTTGTTTCTGTGATCATATAGGAAAGCAGCTTACACAGATTTTTGAATGGGGAATGCATTTTTTGTAAAATACAACTAGCACCCTCCCCAGTTTGTGAACTGGTTTTCAATTTCAGATACTCAATAGAAGGAATCTTGGGTGGATTATATTTTGGGTAAAATTCATAGATTGCAAACTTCTTGTGATCCATTTTATTGCAGCAAGATTCCTTCCAGAAATGTTATACTATGTGTTGCTGTTTTGTGACTGGGACATGTGGTAACTCTACTTCAAGAACTAGTCAGTGCCAGATTCCACAATACATTTCTACGTTGTCATCCATATAAAGGAAAATCAGAAACATCTGTCCTTTTCTTTTCTCTTTTTTTTTTTTTTATTCATTGAAAATAAATGTTACAAGCACAAACTAGAATAGGTAGTAGAAGTTGGTGCACAACAGTAGAATAAAGATAGTCATGTGAAAATGTATTCTGGGGTTTATTAATCAAAAAGACAAATCATTAACTATTATTTACTAGTAATAAACATTGGTATTTAATAATTTGAAAATTTTTAGGAGTCATCACGGCTCATCTTGTGACCATGTGTCTATGTGGAATGTTATAATCGGTTTCCAATTTCTGAAATCAGTTGCAAAAATTGAACTGAAGGTAGAACACTTTTACCTTTCCAGAAGCTTGTAGCTATGTTTTTTAAGTATTCACTCCAATGTGTTTGTAATTATTCACTCCAATTGCATATTTTAGAAGTTCTTTTTCTTTGTGTTTATACTTACTGTGTGTCATTCTTTGGAATAGGCTTGGGCCAGGTATCTGTTTGCCAGGACACATACTTCCCTCCTGTCCATATCTGTCATACCATAGACAGCTGCAGCCAGTGAGAGCAGCTTCAGCATTATTGTAGAGAAAACTGTTTCAGGACCTAAAAGATAAAATTGGAAAGATATTAACATTTGATTAACTAGGGAAAATCTAGTGCATTTTGCTTGAGGAACAGCAGACAGAACAAACTGCTTTTTAAACCTTGTTTGACACAAATTTTCAATGAGCCTGTAAGACCTCCTCTGAATGAAGTTGCTGTCACTTTTATCATGCCAGAGTATATCAGCTCTGAGAGGAAATTTTAGCAGTGTTCTTACCATGGGTGCTTGGAAAATATCCCTTTATGTCTCAATTTTCTGTATTCCCATAGATTAGGAATAATCTCTCCCTCTCTCTCATCCTTAATAATTCATACAGAGATCACTTGCCCTGAGTGTTTGTTGCAGTTCTTTATTTTTGGTAAACATCATGCATTTTTTTCAGAATCTGTTGGCTGATAATATAACAAGAATATACCAGCATTATTTCTTTAGATTAATAAACCTCAGGACTGAACGAGTCAGGGCTGAGTGAAATATTTTAGTTCAAACTTCTTCAATGAACTTAGGCAGAAGCTGAATATACTTCAGAAAGCGTCACAGCAAATTACTTGTACTGGGGAAAGATAGGACATAATTTTAAAAGCTTTCGTATTGCCTTAAAAAAAATCAACGAAGTATTTTATAACTAAGAATGACTTTGTTTCATGTTTGAACATGAATATTTCACCTTTGTGACTGAAACATTTTTAGTTTGCTAAAATTTTGAAAAAATAACTATTAATTTTTTAACCAGAACTGCCGACACACCAGATAGTCAGGCATTTGCATCAATCTTTGGCCTAATATTTATGTCTTTGTCAAAATTATAAGAAAGTATATAATTGTAATGATGCTGAAATGTATTTTTTGTCCTGTTACCAGTTTTGCTCAAGTTGGGCTTGTCCTCTCTGACTTGTTCCCATGTGATTTTTCATGACATTATTGCCCTTCTGTATGCTCCTGTAACTTAAGTGTAGGACACAGTGCTACAGGCTTTTGTAAAGACCAAAAAGGTGATGTCAATCAAAAAGTATTAGTCAGATTCAACAGAGCAAAGGTGCACTGGTGCCCATCAGACAACAGTGTGTGTGCAGCTGCCAGCTCAGAAAATCTGTAAGCCACAGCTTGCTTATGGGGAATTTCCACTTTGTATTATTCTGTCCTGATCCTATTGCTCCATCCTTAGGTGCCCTCTACTTGGTGGTCTGTGGAGATTGCCCAAGCTGGCATGGCATTTTCTTCACTCTTATGGCAATTTTTGTTGTCACTGATCATGACAGGAACAGACAACTAGAAACTGAGCAGTTTTAGCAGTTTCATGAAGATTAAACAAGACAGGAATGCCGAGAGTATGCAAGCTTTATTTTTTTTTAATCAATGCACTCTTTATGGTGTTGGAACAGTTGTGCCTTTGTTCTGGTAGTGCTGTTTTTTGAAAGATGAGTGACTAAGAGACAGTTGATTTTTTTTTTATATATTTTTTTTCCCCCAAATCTCATGTGTGTCCTTTGCCTGGCATGTCTATCTCTGAAGTGTAAAAATAGTGCACTACTTTGCTTTTTGCATATTAGAAGAGCAAAAAGGGAGCTAGGGAAGAAAAAATACTAGGATATAGCTAGATTTATCCTGAGACCCAGCAAGTGAGGCTATTCCTAGGTGATGCCAAGGAGGCTCAGGGCTCAGTTCCCAAGCCTATGAGACACATGTTGATGAAGGATGAGGTAATTTCCAGATAAAAGGTAGCAACTGCTGTCAGAGCAATTGGTGACAGTAGTGCTGGTGGTGGAAACAGTCTCTGCACAGGTTGTTACCACAGTTGTGCTTGGTAGACACCTGCAGTAGGTTCCATAGGGAGAAAGAGAAGCGGAGGTGGAAGAAAGTAGTGAATGACTGCCACTCTGCTCTGCTTGATCATTGCTTTTTGTTGTTGTTGTTCAGTTCAACTTTCAGTAGTAACATCCCAGACTTTGCAAGACAAATTGCTTATTGTTTCTCTGCTGTAATCCACTATGAGATTTCTGATTGGGAATACACAGCCTGGCTTTCAGAAACGTGCATTGTGCATCCAGGCTTTGGCTGTGACAGACTCGAGTTCTTAGTCACATAGGCTATGGGGAGGGAGGGAAAGCAGTGGGACTTGACATGTAGCTTAATAAGTTTTGTTTAAGGGCAGCCAGAGATTGTTACGTAGCCTTGATAAAATTGTGAATGATATAGTTGACCATGAAGGAGCATGCAAAGGACGAGCATGCAACTGAGTGGATGTGGCAATGGTAGCAGGGGACTGCAGGTATGATTTTGAAGAAAAAGCTTTGGAAACTGTTGTCCATCATGAGTTATATGTGAGCCAATGGTGGTGTGTTGCTGTGGTCTGCATGTCCAGGAGAACAGACTGTGATATAAGGTGTTCTTTGATTTTTGCCTGGGATTTGGAAAGTATGACTTCCACATATTACCAATATTAATACATTAAGGAAAACTTTTTTGTGTGTGTTCAAGTATTATTTTAAAGAAATAAAAATATGATTGGAAATTTCCTTTAGAAAAAATCCAGCTCAAGTTTGTATGGCCACATAGTAGGAAAAAGCATGGCATCTTTACAAAGACCCATACTGAAAGGTATCCTTTTGTATGCAGTAACAAAGTTAACTGAAATGAATTTGATCAGGTAGGATTTATTCAAGCAGTTGTTACAAAACTGCACGTGAATATAAACACATCACGTTTATGAAAAATATATATATATATATATATATAAATATATAAATTGGATATCGGTCAAGATCTGGTCTATAGCCATGGAAGCAGGTGGGTGGCCTGACTGTCAGAGGCCTAAAATGTAGGGTCAGCAAAGGTGATCTACATTAAGAAGAGTTATTTTAAATCATTGCACTGGCAGTGTGGAAACTTATTTCAGAATTCTTTATACCATAACGAAAGACAAAATTTAGTTCTGGTTGTTTCAATTTCAGCATAATATTTTACTGGTTGTGGCATCAATTTAAAACTCAGCCAGTGGCTTTAATTCATCACATGAAAGCTGACTAATCTCTTTGTATATTTCTGATTATTGTAGCAGGCATACAATAACTTTGTATTTAATAACAATCTATTCCTTTATTTATTTTATTTAAAGATAGGCTGAATCTTGCAGGCCAGGTTTGAGTAACAATAAAAGCTCTTGCAGTTCTCATGCATATCCAGTATCTTACAGAAACACAGAAAAGGTACAGGAGAGAGACACAACCATGTGCAGACTTCCAGAAATAAACAAAGCTTAGAATTTTTACCTGAGAACTAAAAGGAAAACTGACATGCTTCTGGCTTATCATTCAAAAGATTGAGTGAAATTTCCTGGAAACCCCTAAGAAAAGCCTCCCTAATGGGGAAACATAAGAAGAGAAAAGGGGAGAGTAAGAAAAAAAACCATGAGCGAACAGAGATCTCTTGAGCAGTTGACATAGACTTGAGGTCCTGAATGAATTCAGACCTGGTACCCAAGGAATATAAAGCCAGATTGTGCAAGGTGCTTCTGAAAATAAGGTTAGTTGTTTCCTCTCAGAAATCACTTGGCACCTTCCACACTGGCTGAAACCCTGCCAGTTTTTCTTTCTTTCTCTCCTTCTTTCTTTCATTTGTGATTACTGTATCAACTTCCCCAAACTTGAATGAAACAAGGAGAGATGTCTTGGTGACCAAATCTCGTGCAGCTTTCTTATTACCTATTTAAATATGGCCAGAGGAGGGAAGGGAGTAGGATTTGCATTTGGCAAATGGGCTCAAGCTCACAAGCTCTCATTTTACTCCTTCTTTATTTGGAGCTGCATAAGAAGGGTGATTTAGTTGCAAATGAATTACTTTAATAATAGGTTTTGAGTTGCACAGAACATAGACTATCTTGACCCCATTTCTGCAGCTGTAAAAGTAAGAGCGTGGGTGTGGTTGCTGGTAGCTGTCCAGGATGATACAGTTCAAGGGGGTGGATAAAATAACATTTACACTTACAGTAACTGTTTAAAAATGTAATTGAATTCTGCCAAATCCTTCATGTTCGTTCGGGGAATCCAGCTCTTTAGGGCTGCCAATACTCGACTCTTCTCACCATCATTTGCTGCAAGTTCTCTCTTCCTCCCAGATGCATCTTGCTGCAATAACCTCCTCGTGGACTATGAGGTTCCTCCAGCTTTGCTCTACAAGTGGCAGGATGCAAGCAGGGACTCAGCCTGGCCCATAAGACTCAGCAGGGAGGAGGAACAAAGTCCCAGAGGAGGTGTTCCACTTACAGCTCCCTTTGTGCTGCAGCAAGGGCTCCCAGGCCAGCAAAGGCAGGCGTCTGTTGGATCCTTGAGGAACCATGTGGCAGAGAAGGCAGAGACCTGGAAGCCTGTGCTTGTCCTTCTGAGCTTGAATTGCAGAAGTGCTCCCAAGCCGTGGTAGCCATGGGTACCAGGTATCCTGTCTGACAGAAACATAAGATGAGGTCTTGACCACTTTGCAGTCTCACAGTTGCCTTTTAAAAGTAGCCAAGTGTTGATTAAAATAACCTGGTCATTTCAGCTGGAATAAGTACTCTTGGTCTCCCTGTGTCCTTCCTATTGCAGCACCCAGTTTGAGGACACAGAGTGGTTGATTCACAGGGACAACAGAACCATCTGTCTATCCTGTTTATATTAGGTCATGATGCTTCATCCTCTTTGGCTATAATATGTTCTTTCAGATCAGCATATAGTTTTGAATACACAGGAGATTTGGTGTCAACTCTTCAGTGCCTTATTCATGTGGCTAATTACCTTTACTCAGCAAAAATAAAATAAATAAAAATTAAGCTTTCTACTTTGAATTTGGCAAGGATTTTCAGACTAAAAATCTGTCAGGACCTCACTGCAGTGACAAGATTTGTGATTTTGTCCTTTTTGCTGTTAGCTTCCCATACGTAACAAATTTGAAATATTTCACTGATCTCGAGCAAATTTGGAAGCAGTTGAAAGTCTCAAGGAAGAAAGTTCCTACAGGATGATGAAAAACTTGACCTGAGTAGAGGAGAGAGACTCAGAGTAGGGAGAGCTCAGACGTTGTACTCTCTTTTCAGCAGCACAGACTGCAGCAACTGCCATTTCATGTCTGACACAGGGGTCGTAAGGGTCATAAGAGACATTGAGACTAGGGGGAGATTTCTTGTGGTTTTGTTTCCCTCAAGGTCCTCTCCAAAGGGGGGGAAAAAAAAAGTCTGTTGTTCATGGAACATTTTATTATTTTTATAAATTAAATTGGTTTTAACTCTTTAAGCTTTTTCATCAATGGCATTTTCTTCTGCCCTCAAGTCCTCTGTGTCTTTCTTGTCTTTCTTTATCTTCTCCAGATTTTTTTTAGCACCTAAAGTACAAGTATCAGGTTGTAGGTAGAAATCTATTTCTGATCTTAACAGTGCCATACTCACATCCTTACTTTTTCTTCTCTTCAAAATCATCTGGCTTATCTTGCTTCAGCTTTGAAATGTGTTTCTTGTCATGAATCCCAGCTCATCTCTGCAGCTGATAATTGTTAATCTAATGCCTACCTTGTTCTGCAGACTGAGGCTGGGTTTTCTATTCATGAAAACATAGGCATACTTGGCACACTGGTATCTCATATGGGGTTGTCAAGATCATTCTGTATGACCACCAAGACCTTCTTAGCTAGCACTGAAACAAGCTTTTAGTCATTTAGTCTCAACTGATAATTATTTTGTATTTACTTCTACTGATGTAAAATACCATGGTACATCTTTTCAACAAAGCACCCTGATACAGAGACAGCTTTCTCCCTTTGGGAAGTAAAAAATAAAAATAAATAGGCTGGATCATATACAAGAGATGTCAGTTACATCACTGATGAACTGTTTATATGATAGCACTGCGGACAGAATAATAACCTTTTGGAAGAAATCTCTTCAGTTTCCTCAATCTAGCGATCTTCAGTAATTCTGTAGTGGGAAAGAAGGTGGTGACTTGCCTGAGGTCCTGCATAGAAAATATAGTCATAGCTGTCCTCAGAAATGCAGACTTTACAATCATATAGCTTTACATTTAATTTCATTTTGAATTACATTTCCTTTGTCATGAGAATATTCTTTAAAAACTGTGTAGATAAGAAATCCTCACAGAACAAACTTATATTATTTTTTTCCTTTAAAATTCCTCAAGCTCTGTGGTTCTTATGGGGAACTCAGGCAATCATTTTTAAAGGAAATTCATTATAAAAAACCTTCAACACCTTTTCTTAGGGTATGAGTATTTTATCTTCAGAAGTTTTTATTAAATCCTTGACTGAATTTAAATAATTCAGACAATGAAACTCCATTCAGTATCAGCCCAGCATTTATAGAATCATGCATCCAAAAATCTGGAAGAGATTGAATAAACCATGCCCCAATCTTTAGCATTTGTAAGTCTGTTTGATCAGGCTGTTGAAGGAAACATGAGATTATAAAATTGTTTAGACGTTCAAATCAGTGAAAATTAATTGTGAGGAAAGTTTCCTATGCCCATTCACCAAACAAATTCTACCCACAAAATTTGCCCAAGGTATCATCTGAAGCAAGCATTTACGAGTATATTGTTTTAATTAGGATATGGCAGTTTCAAATACAACTTTTGAATCCAATCCAAGATTTTCAGTGTACACAAAGTATTTCCATAACAGACTTTTAAATATTTGAGCTTCAACTCTGGTTTGATGAGCTGTTCTAGTCTGGGGCTAGTAAACAAGTCTAGAACTTGCTGTATTTCTCCCAGCAGATAAATCATCATCCTCTTACTTTTAACCTTGCCTGGATCTGTCAGTCTGTCCTGCAGTCTTTATCTCCAGGCTAGCAGACAATGCAGCCATTTCGTGTGAACATGGAAGGATTTTCAGTTGTAACAATAACATTAAAGAGAGCTTTTGGGGAAAAATCCTCCTCATAGCTATAAAAGGGGTCGGCTTCCCTGCAGGTAAATTTTCCCAGCAGTATGCATTGATATATCACTTCTGCCGAATTTTAATAGGGATGGAGTGCCTGGTTTTGCATGTAGTAAAGATGTTTGATCTACATCCAGAACATGGATCTGTTTTTTTTAGCTTCCCAACATGCAACAGCTGTACAGGTAAGAGCAAAATAGTGTGTGCCTGGATACAGGGCAGAATGGAAATGCCAGCTTTTTTGATTACGTTGCCAATGGATTTCAATGGTCAAAAAGATCGTTTCCTCCAGATGGAACATTTTTCCAGTTGCTAAGAGGATATGTGGACATCTGAACATGAAATCATTCCTTGATGTGTTTGGGCTGTAATAATTTGTGCTGTTCAGAGAGAGAGGTTTTTGGTTTTTTTTTTTCCATATTTTTGGTTGGTTTTGCTCATTTTTATATTTTTTTTTCCTGTGCTCTTCTCTTGCCTTTATCACCCCAACACATCTTAATATTTTCAACTTAAATTACACTTTGCATTCAATATCACCTTTACTATAAAGAAAAATACCCTTTCTTAATGCTATAACTGTCAAGATGTCTGTTGGTTTTGTCTGTTGGTTCTGTATTTCCCAGGCCTTGCAGATTTCTTATTTCAGAAGGGTCAAAAGAGGTTCTCAGGTGCAGACAACACCAGATGGGTTCATGTGAGCATGGAAAATACATCTTGCATCTTTATCCACAAACATTTTTGAACAAAAACTTGCTAGGATGCCGTTCTAGGAGCCACCAGATCTCTCCCTTTAGTCAGGAGCTTCTGGTCCCTCCTGCTTTTCTTGGCACCCATACCAATACCTGGAGCCTATGCACTATCCCTGTTTCCTTGCTGCGCTTACTGCAGGAAAGGCCAGCTGGTGAATGCTCGCAGCTGGACTCTTTGAACCTGGGCTTGTTTTATCCCCTGAAGATGTTATGATGATCACTCCACCAAAATGCAGATGGGTTTTGACGCACTACAGGCTGGGGAAAAAAAATAAAAGGTCTAATGAGACTGGCCCAATGTCATATGTCTGGAGGTGGGTACCAGAGAGGGAGGGAGGAAGGGAGAGAAGAAGGGGGGTTATCTGAGCTGCAAGAAGAGCTGAGAAACCAAAGCTGAGTCAGAAGTTTCTGGCCGAGCCGCCTCCAAGTTTCACAGACTTTGTTTCTCAGCAGCAGTGGGCAGCAGGGCTGACCTTGTGAGTCGTGAAAAGTCTTGGCTGAGCAGTGAGTCTTGCTGGCTGGACAGAAGGCATTGCTGGTTAGTCTTACTCTGGCTGACAGGATCACTGCTGCACTGACTTCTTGTAGTTGTAGCAAAGTCCTTTCATCCCAGTAAGATTTGCTCTCTGGTGGGCTGGGTTTCTCTTCTTGGTGTTCTGTGTGAATGTCAGAAAGGTTTGCCCTTGGTTTTTCATTGCAGTACTGCCAGCCTGGTTGTTACATGGCACTTTTAAAGAGCTATTTAAAATCTCAGCTGACAAAAAAGGAGGGGGGGAAGCCTGTTTCATATTTCCCCACATGAAATATTATGTTTATCCTTCACTAGATAAAAAAAAAAAAAAAAATAAAATAAAAAAAAAATCTTTGTTTTAATGTGGGTTGATTCTAGCAGGGGAATTATTTGGATTTCCAAATTTACAAAGCATTCTTCCTGAGTGGTTAACTGTTCCCATATTTGTTAAAAATGGAGGGGAGAGGAAATTACCAAAGAGGTTTTGAAAATTACCCTGGACACTAATGTTTTTTTTCTGTTTGTTTTTTCTTGTTCTAACTCTAATAAAGATTTCTCAAGTCACACTGCTGTGCCACTCTCTTCTAAATGTCTGCTTTGGAAATAAGAACAATGTTGTGAACAGTTGTATGGTGTTGGTCTGTTTTGAATTACAAAATGTTTTTGTATCATAAAGCTCTGAACCAGGTCTTTACCTCCATCATTAAACATGAAGGGACAGAAACTCAGCTGGCCTAACTTGGCTTAGCTCCATGAATTTCACTGCTGTGGACAAGTTAAAGACTTCACCCTTTGCAATAAGATTCCTCCTTACAAGATTTATTTGGCTTGGTTATGTAAATAATCCCTGAAATACAAAAATAATTGTATTGATTCAGCCTCTGCTAACTCACAGGAGAAATCCAGTGCGAGGCAGGATGCAAAAACCATCAGCGCCCCAGCCACAGCAGTCTGCAAGGGGCAGGACAGCACTGTGCCGCGTGGCTCTGGGATGGCTGTAAGCAAAGTTCAACATCTGCTGAAGGAATGTGCAGGTAATTTAAGCCCAGGGCTCTGTCCCCAGCTCCTGGACACCCCAGTAGTCTGCTGGCTGGGCATGGTGGGGACCCACATGATGATTGCAGTGGTGGTGGTGCCTGGATACAGCCAAAGCATGCTGGTGCAGCAGCAGCAGGGTCACCTCCTGCATGGCCCCACACCAAGGCAGCTTGCTCCTAGAAACATTCTGCTAGGAAAATCTACTGATTTATTTATGAGGTTATACCAACCAGCAGTGCGGTGTTGGCTAAAAATAATTTAGGGGCAAGCTTTGCATGCTGGTGGCCGTCACCTTGGCCATCTTGTCAGAGCTGGAGCTCGATTTTGATTCCTGCTCTGCAGCTCTGTATGCTAACGGAGTGCCATAATTTTAGGGGCATGAAAATAGCAGAAGACGAGAAGAAGCAATAAGTCCCTGAATACCCAGCTTGACATTTACTCAAAACAATAAGGACCCTTCAGATATCTCCCCTAAACTTTCTCCCATAGTTACCCACACAGAAACCTGGGGTTCTTCTCTATACGGTACGTTTCCCTTATGGGACCTATTAATTTATTGTTGGCTTCTGCAGGATATATTTTTTTTCCTGTTCTATCATTCTTTGAAACCCAGCCCGGCTGGGTTGCAGTAGTACCAAGAGTCCCAGCAGAGAGCTGTAGAGTAGTCCTGAGGAACTGGAGTCTCTGCTGAATGTCTGGAGATCCTGAAGTGAGTGGACAGATGCTCAGTCTTTATAACAGAAAAGGAGAAGACATGAAAAGTCATTATTTGTGATGTCTGGCAAACCTACTGTGAGGCTCTTTGGAAGGGATGAGGTGGTGGCTGCAGAGGTTGTTATTCCATGAGCTAAACCAAGGAGGCAGGAAGCTCCCATCAAATTGGTTTGTGGTAGAGTCCTCAAAGTGAGTTTCCACCTCATCCTGTCCTTTCCTAGCAAAGAAGAAAAATGTGCATCCTTTTAAGTGGTAATTTGGAAAAAATATAAGCAAAGTCTGTGTAAGCAAGCGCTGCAGAAGTGCTGCCTCTTTTTGGCTTGGGGTGACTGTTTTTCTATGCACGGGCTTCTGCGCTGTCAGCAGGAGCAGCACACCCTGCTCAGGATAAAATCCAGCCTGGAGTCAGAAAAAAGGAAGGCAGTTTAGGAATGTACCCATCAATCTCAATGGCACGGTCATCCTGACGCTTGGTATGGGGATTTTCTGATACGAGCTGTAAATAATTCATGCTCAAAAGTGACTGCATAGGCTGGTAGTTCTAGCCATCAGCCAAGGTCTTCTACTTCTCTGTAAATGCAGTCTTTCTCCAAGATACAGAAGTACTGTTTTTTTCACAGTTATATGCTAAAAGCAGATGGAGGATACATTTTTTTTATTTTTTTTTAAAGGTTCGTGGAAATAGTTATGTTCCTATATGAGGAAATGAACTACACTGGCATGGTCTGAACCGTGAAGCAGCCGTGCTTCTCCCATGCTCAGGGCAGCGCAGTGGGTAGGTGAAGCCCTTGGACCTGGGGGAAGAGCCCTGAGCAAGGGCTGGGCCAGGCTGGGGACTGACATCAAGCAGGGGATCATTAGGTGACATCTGTAGGAGGCACTGGAGTCTATCTAATTCTACCTCATCATACCTGATTTGCTGCTGCTCTCTTGTGCATGCAGTGGTGTGTTTTTCTGAGGCGTGTGGACTGTAGGCTTTTTACTTCTTGGACTCCAATCTACCTGAGAGCAGCTCAAGCTTCCCTTCTTCAGATCCCAGGTCCTGTTCTCCTACACCTCAAAGCACTGCACATGTGTGTGTGTACAGGGTTGGCAATGATATTTGCTTCCTTCCAACGTGGGAAGTGCAGAAACTTGTGGAATTACAACGGCTGAAAGAAGGAAACTAGGGCAGCACTGACATTGATGGGTATTCCTGTGAGCAAGGCCCATGGCTGCTCCCTTACTAACTGTACCTGGCAGCACTTGGACAGCTTTGCTTTCAAATTGCACGTTTGAGATTAACAGAAACTGTGTAAGTAAGTGCTCTGTGCAAGTCTAAAGCACCGTACCATATGGTGTGTGACAGGATTTAGAACTCAAGAGCTGCTTACTTTGTTCCTGAGATACTTTTAAATTGGTGCATTGGTTTTCTTTTTGCATTTCACTGTTAGTTTTTTTTTAGAACACAGCCCAAATATGGAATCCATTGACTAGATAAGCCAGAATCTGTTTGCAGTTGATGGAAGGAGCCAGTTGAAAGGACTGGATTTTCTTCCTTTCATTACCAAGCTCTTTCAGATAAGGCAGTATCTTCTTAAGAGCTCTTTAAGTAAATAACCAAATAAGACATTTTAAAGCAAGGACTTCATAGAAAATCTTGAGAGAGGCTTGTTCTCTTTCCTTTCAATTAACCCTGTAGTGTTCACCACAAAAGTAACCTGGTTTAATGTAACTCTTGGAGAACAAGGCACAGATGTGCAAGCACAGCCACTTCTCTCACGTATGTATGTGCAAATCCACAATTGCACAGGGAGTCTGCAGGCAAAATCAGGCTATTATGACAGTATAGGAGCACAGGTTTTTGGTCAGAGGACTTTCCATTTTTGATTCTTCTGTGGTTTGGGGAACTAGCCTCATGGCTTATTTATATGAAGGACTTCAGTAAAGAGCTCACAAAATTAATTCAGATAATTTACTGCCTTGTTCTGCAGAACAAATGGACTCAATGGATTTTTATTTTAGCTCAAGCTCTTTTTCAAGTCTGACCAAATAGTTTGGGAATGTCGACTTCTACATACAAAATGTTGGTTGTGACCAATTAGAAGTGCATAATACTTTTTCTGTTCTTATTTTGGATGAACTTACTACAAGGCAAGGGCAGTCTTGTAGGTCTCTGAATGTCTGGTTGTCAGCATATATTAATTTGTAGTTTTCTCACATCACCATGACCATGGAAACATGGACTAAGTCTAGTTTGCACATTTCTTTTACCAACGTGAAGAAGAACTCTATTGAAGATGCAGCTCTGAGGTCCTTATGTTAGCTTGGCTTCTTTTCCTTCTCCACACAGGGGTAAGTTTTACTGCTAAAAATTTTAATAACTGTTGTGCCTAAAATCTTTCAAGAGTTCTCCCTAACGGTCCCTACAGCCTGGCACCCTGTGTCCAGAAATGGGTCGTAACAAAAGGCATTGGAAGGGGTAAAACTATGTGCATAGAGTACCACAAGGCACCTTCAAGAACCTCTTCAGGTTTGGGAATTCTGAGCCACAGGTTCCATATAAGCTGTTACCTTTAGGATCTACAGAAGACTAAAACTCTATGGTCCTGATTAGTTATTGTATTGCTCACGGTGGGTTTTGGACCTTTTGGAGCAGTTAGAAATGTATTTCCTTGTGTTGAATTTAAGCCTTGCTGCTTGGTAACATGATTGATTGATACCTATTTCCTTTGTGTTAAAGAAAAGGGAATAATCATCCCCTGTTCATTTTCCCTACGCCTTTCATGCTTTGATAAACCTTCATTATATCTCCTGTGTTGTCCTGGTATCTCTTGTAGCCTTCAGGAAAAAAAAAATAATTTAAATCTGAATATATTCATAGACAAATGCAGTGAAAGAACATTTTCTTCTTTAAATAATTTTTAATATTTCATACTGCCTCTGCAGAGCCCTGTCTTGACATTTTCTCCATGATCCCATCTTTTTTTTTTTTTTTCCTTTCTAAGAAGTGATGGCTACTTTAGAGCTTGTTACAGGCACAGTTAGGGTAATTTTCTCCCTCTGATTTCTCTGATCTTTTTTCCTGTTGATTTTTGTGAATTTTCTGTCAACAGTTTAATAAATGTGTTTGAGAAGTTCATGATCTTCATTAAGAAGTTCTTGGTCCACAGACTGTTACAACTTTATGAGCAAAGATAAAATATAGAACATGTGTTGGATTAATTATGCAAACTACCCAATCGAGCTACAAATTGGCACATAATTTAGGACTGACTCAAGCACAATAGATTGCTAGTTGCATAATTTATGATGCTAGTGGAATTGTTTAATGCAGCTACTAACCACAAAGGGAACATAGAGTTTAAACTATCTTCTGACAAATCTGTGTCCACCTGAGAGAAATATGGTCTTTAAACAGCACTAAAGAAACAGGACCTGGAATATTTGAATGTGTGTAGAGAGAAATCTCATGGGGCATAGCTGTGTTTGTGAGCCACAATTAGCTCCAAGTGCATAATGTGGGGGGAAAGAAATCAGCTCCTAGCTTTTAGCAGTATTCATTTTTTTCTCCCATTTACGCACAGCAGTTTGAGGCCTAAATACAAAGTAATTTAAATGAATATTGACTATTGAACTGTGGGTTTTTACATGTAGTTCTGCATAGACAGAAGCAGTCACTGGGCTGAGGAGAAGCTGCACGCTTCACTGCCACCAGGTTAATCTGTGCCACTCACCGTGCATGTGCAAGAATTCCCCAGGCTTTGTTGCAAAAGTTATTGCAGTGACCTTGCAAGTAGCCAATTAACTCTATTTAAATACTTACTAATGGGCAGAGAACAAGCATAGTGCAAACTAACGCTAAATCTTCAAATGCTGTTTTGCCAATAATTAGGCTCAGGGCTCCAAGCACTGACCTGCTGTTACAGTTTGCCTGAAAGCCCTGACATTTTTCCCTGACAAAGGTGCTATTGAATGTGGGGCTGTCATGGCAGAGCTGCAGTTGCATTCATTGACAGTATGCCCGGGGGTAAGAGACTTGAATATATACAAGGTGTAGAAAATACTTAATTCACTTGTTAAATCAGTTCCCTATGCTGTTTCACATCAGCACAATTCTTTGCCAGCTGCTACCGTAGATCCTGCTAAAGCTTCAGGAAAATGGTTTTGTTTTGCTCCTGTTTTTACAGGTTGAATGTTAATCTTTGGCATGTTTCAGAGAGTTCAGATAGAGATCCCTGGAAATGAGCAGGAAGGAGCCTGTGTGAGCTGACCTGAGCTAGCAGGTGAGCACAAGCTGCTCTTCTTCATCTTCTGTGTGTGGAAAAAACCCAATGCTGCTTCCATTTATATGTCTAACACCAGACCTAGGGGAAAAAAAAAAAAAAAAGTTAAAGCATTTTTAATCTTCCTTGGATAGGAGGTGTGTGCTGAGGCTTTCTGGTTCAATATATCACAGTAGGGGCTGGCTGTGTGTAACACATCTTTTTAAAGTTGTATGACCTGCTTTTCTGGATGCCTATTTTGCTTTGCTTCTATGACAAGTGAAGGGCAAACTTCCCTTAACATGTGAAACCATCCCAAAATAGAGACACGTTCATCTTCAAAGCCAATACAGAGAGAGTTGACAGTTAGTCCATACATGCATGCAGCAATAAAAAGCCAAGAACAGAGACAAGAGGCTTAGACACAGTCGTGGTTGAGTTATTATTAGTTAAAGATTCCAAAATTTGGCTTAGAAATCTGTGCACAACCAGCTTTCTGTGTTTGTGGGCAAGTCGTGTACTTTCCATGTAGCAAGTTCCTTCTTTGTAGAGAAAGGCTTTAATTTGCTTCATTTTCTGTGCTTTCTTTTACTGTGTGTCTTCACATTGTTTGCATACAGTGACTGCTTAGGATAAATACATTTTTATGTCAACACAAGACTTATGCTTAATTATATAAAATCTAGTTGCCTAGACTGTGAAAAACTTTCAGGAAATACATTGAGATATCAGAACAGAAAAAATAAATACCTGTAAATTCTCAAATTGCCCATCATTTCCAGCTGTTTCTTGCTTTATATCTATGTAACCATTTTACTTGTAAAGTAGCCCAAAAGAAGTGGACAAGAATAATTTTCTCATTCTTGGTATTTACAGTCAGTCAGTAACATGTTTGTCTTTCAGCATCTGAAACCAAGCCCTTTCAAACAGATAATATCAAAGTTGCTCAGACATTACTGCCAGGCATTGAACCATGGGAGCTGGACTCTCATTTTTAAAACCTTCACATTTTGGGGCCAGCATTGCCACTATGGACAGGCAGAGCTGGGAGCAGGATGCTCTTTGTCCCTCTTTAGAACCAAATGACCGGGAGGGAAACCTGCTTTCAAAAGCAAAAATTAGTGGAAATGAAAACTTTTTTTGCCTCAGAGTGTGTTAACTGTTTCCCAAGTCATTGTTTCAAACCTGTTCAGACTCACTTAGCTCGGATTCACCTCCTTGAGCTCATTGTAAAGATAGCAGCTGACTTTATTTAGCTTAAATTTAGTTGTGGAACCAAGCTATCCTGAATAGTGTTTGCAAGGTTGGATCAACCGTTCTTCTGTAACCTAATCCACACCCTGTGCTTCAGGAGAGCAACACATCAAACACACCACCAGGGTGGCCTCATCTGCTTATTACCAATTAAATACCCCTGATGTCTATTGAAAGAGTTACTATGATTTTTTAATTATTTTTTTCCCCTAAAAGACTGGATCGGAAGAAAAAAAAAAACAGCACAGGGGGAACATTTCACAAAAGCAATGCTCCATCCATGTGTTTGCATTTACTAACAAAAATAACATTTATGATGACAGTGACATAGATCCAATTGCACAGCTTGGAAAATAGTTTACAAATAAATGTTTGGTTTTGTTTAAAAAAAAAAAAAGAAGTTAGATTTCTGTTCAAGCTATTGTTCTAGGAAACTTTAAGAATAAATTAAAACTATTAGACACTTTCCCTTGTCTTTCAGTTTGTTAGCATCATCTGAGAGGAACTTCAGCAGTCATTGTTTCTGAAAACTAAAAAAGAAAGATAAAACATATTTGAAAATATTAAGGTACCTTTTTTGCTGGTTGAAAATTAACATTTATTTTAATTGAACTGTGATTAAAATTAATTACAATCTAATTAAAATTCATTAACTCAGGTAATTAAAATCTTGATTATATGCATCAATACTTTACATGAAAAATTAAAGACAAACGTGGTATTACGAAGAGAGAACTCAGTCCCGATGGTGTGTTTAAACAGTTCCACCAGTGCATATGCAGACATTCGGTCAGGTCTAGCAGTAGCCTATTGTGCTGACACAGAGCCCTCAGGTGTCTTGCTGTTGTGAATTGTCTCATTTTCAGCTGTTTTCCTGTCTGGGAGCATGTTCTGCAATGTCAGAGTAGCTTGCTGGGCCCGATCCATTCCCCCTCTACAGAGCTGCTTTTCCAGAGGGAAGGCGATCAGCTTGGGTGGCCATGGGTGAGAAGGAAGAAGAGAAAAAGGAGACATAAGCTATGTGAACAAAGACAATAAATGAGAGATAGTATGTTTTAGATGAGTGTGCATTAAGGTGGAAAAGAAATGGATGTATCCAACGGGCAGAAAGAAGCAGGGATGGATGATCATGTCCCACAGAGAGCCCCACACGTCCCAGATAGCCACCTTGTGTAGTGCAGAGGATGGTCTGCCCCTCTGCAGCTGTGGGGTCGGGTCAATTCAGGAGCGGCCCTGTTAGGCTCCAGGGCAAGCTACAGCCAGCTGTGCTCCGCCTGGGAGAGGAGCACTGCGACATGATGTAAGGGCCCTGCGGGCGAGTGCGGTAACCAGCAAACACGGGAGATTCCTCAGGGCTCCTGTTGTTGACAGGTCTAGCTACAGCATAAGGGAATGCGTTGTTATTCCAGGAAGCCTTAATGATTTTAGCAGTTGGCTTCCAAGGAACCTGTTTTTTTTTTTTTTCTTTCTTTCTTTTTTTTTCTTTCTTCTGCATAATAATTGCAGCTTTCCTGGGATGTTATGAATACATTAGATATGCTTTGATAAATTGTTTAAGGTTTGATTTGAGCTGTCTTTCTTTTTACTCTAGTGTGATCCATTGCTTAATTCCAGATATTTCGCTTTCCCATAGAAATTAGAAGATTTTTGTGTAGCATCTGTGTAATCTTACACAAGTACCTAAGAGCCAGACTGCTAAGTCTGCTCCATTTCCTCTAAAGAAAGGTTTCTTCCTGTGGAGAAAGGAACTGCTTTTGCTTTCACTGTGGATGAGGAAGGTGGGGGAAAGTACACACCAACATGTATATATCCCATATACACATAATGCTATATAAAATGTGTGTTCGTGAATATATGATAAAAGAACGTGTATATTGACAGATATTTGAAGTCTGGGTATAAATTTTGTTTTCCTTCATGTGTCTTTGTGGTGTGTAGTATGTGTCTGCGGTAGATACAGTCATAGAGTTGGCCCAGCCTGTACTTCATGCTGTTGTCACACTGATGTTTTCTCAGCATTTCTTGAAAACGTTCCAGACTAGCTCTGAAATTCGGGGAAATTCATTATGGTAGATTGCTCTTAGTGTTAGCATTTTAGGTCCCAAATAAACCTCAGCAGCATGTTCCTGAACATCGGGAAACACTTTGACTGTGTGGGTGACAGAGCCCTGGCACAGGCAGCCCAGAGAAGCTGTGGAGTGTTCTTCTTGGAGATCTTCAGCAGCCGCCCAGACGTGATCCTGGGCAGCCAGCTCTGGGTGGCCCTGCTGGAGCAGGGGTGGGACAGGTGGGCTCCAGAGGGTCCTGCCAGCCTCAGCCGTGCTGTGGTTCTGTGATTCTGTTCCCAATCAGAGCTGTTTTCGGCCTGCTCCTGTTTAGAAAGACTTAATGAACTCCTACTTTTCAAGCACATCTGTCATTCCCATAAAAAGCACTAAGTAAAGGAATGAAAATTGTTTTCTAGGAAGAGTTGAATCCTCAAAATACTTCTGTCTGTTGCTATATCTCCTGTGCTGTTGCTGCCTGGGTTTGATTTGCTTAGGACTAATGGCAGGCCTTCCAACACGATGATTATTCATGTGGAAGTTGCTGCTGCTTTCAGTCTAGCAGAGCTGTGCCGGGCAATTCCTAGGGCCTGGTGTAAGCTCCTGCCTACTAACTTTTTAATTATCTTAGCGAGGCATGCCGTGCATTTAATCTAGCTCAGCCATCCGCTTGGATGACTCACAAAGTTGAATTTGCTGAATTGGAAAGGAATGCGAAGCACCCAGATGACATTGGCACTGCGCAGTGCTAGGGGAAGAGCTCCAATGCAACAGGAAACCAGTCCATCTGGTGCTTTTCATCTTGGTCTGCAAATAATCTCCATGGTCTCGCTGCCTGTGCCTGCTCGTATGAACCTGCAACCCTTAAACCCCCTATCCAGGCTGTCTCACTGCGGTCCTGCCCTGTTGAGGCCTACACATAAAGCTTTGCAGAGCAAGTGGCAATGGCCTGATGCAAATCAGAAAGAGCCATGCTGCCCCATGGCAGATTGAGCCAAAGGTCTGCTTTCCCCATGTACAAGAAAAAGTAAGCAACAATGGGCTGGCAATATTTGCCTCAGCCCAGGGTTGTGCAGCCTGTTGTTTGTAGGCCCTGGCTGATCCATGGGACAACGGAATATGATAACTGATGTGATGGCACCAAAACAACCTACCCTCTGGTTACGGCAATGGGAACACAGCTTTGACATGGACACTGCCAGTCAGGAAAGTGTGCAATTAATAATTAAAAGAACAGTTTTGCAAACCCGCCACTTTACTTCTTTAGTGATAAGGACACTGTTTCACTCCTGTTCTGCTAGCCCCTGAACAACATGGGATACAAGAAGGACATTGGCCTCTCTTCCCATCCCCAGTGTTGGGTTGTCTTTGATTTTGAAATGGCTGAGAAACACTGCTTTTAAGCACTCAGCCAGCTAGCAGAGAGTGATCCTGCTGGAAATGTGACGCACAATCAGGTTTTGAAAATATACTGTCTGAGAGCTGGTTGTGACCAGCTGATACATGCAAGAGAGCATTACCGTGTGCTGTTTTTAAGTGGTGTTTAATCAAAACAGGCTTGCTAACACTTTTGGGTTCATGGCCGTGGCAAAGATTGATAGAGGTGGCCGACTGTTACGGAGAGCCATTCCCCGCTATCGTTAGCAGTGCTCCTTTTAGCAGTGCTCGCATAAATCCCATTTCCCCTGTGCAGTGTCTAGTCAGCTGGTGATGTTTCAAAGGAGAGCACAAATCTTCTGGCAGGTGTGGGGCAGCAGTGGGGGACCACAGGGAGAGCTGGGGCTGGAAAGGGCTCCTCTCCCCGGGTCAGCACCAGGGCTGCTCTGCAGCTGGAAAAATGCGAGGGTAAGTCCAAGTCAGAGAGCACTAAGAGGGATTCTGTTTTCCAGCTTTTTCTAACCAAAACCCCAAATATTTCTACTTGGAGAACTTTAAAGAAAAAGAGAGGAAGAGGTATGTGTGTGTGTGCTCTTCGGTGAGTGGTGGAGCAGCTAAGGGACTTGCCCAGGTCTCCTGTCTCTACCTCACTCAAGGAGGAGGCAGTTGGGAGGCCCTCAGTCTCTCCTCTTGAAGTTGTTCCACTTTGTATAAACAATTAACATTTACTAGAAGAGGGGCTGGTGCTCAGGAAGTCTCATCTCTCAGATGAAGACCCGCCAGGCTACTGATTCATACACACACGTGTGCTCTCTCTCAATGAATAGTTAATGTTTTATTAAAAGTGGAATGGGTCCAAGGGGATGATTCAAATCTCCTCCCTGGATCCAATGCTTGGCTTTCAGCAAATATGCTTTTTGTTCCATCAGAAATGTCATTGCTTTTACACAGCTCCTTCTTCTTCCCCTCATCTAAATGCCCTTCTTTGTTCCAGTTGATTTTTGTTTTGTTACTGGCCCAGACCCTGCCCTCTTCTTTGCTCCTTGACCCCGTGAGCAGAAGATCTATGGCTCCATTATATTTGAGATCATCTGAATCAGTGAAAGGGCAGAAGGTATGTTTTCTTCTGAACTGAGCTGGGGAGGGCTACGTTGCTCCCATCTCCACGCCACCTCTCAGAGTATTCGGGGCAGACTCACACTCACCAAGTCTGCTGTCACTTAGCACTTCCCAGAAGCCTGTTTTGGAAATCAGAAGTTGCAGGGTGCCTTCATCCCTTGACAGGACAATCTTTAATCACCACCTTCTGCCTCTCTCAGGGTGGCTTCACAGCTGGAGATAGCAGTTCCACAGAGAGAAGCACAAGCTGAAGACAAGCAAAGAACCTCTTCCCTGTGGAATATAACCCCAGCCTAAACCTGGACCTAACCTGCCCTCAGGACAGGTGGGGCTTGCAAACCCCGCATGCAAGACATTAGGGATTTCTGACTACTTTTTGTGACTGTAAGTTCTAATTCAGGCGGTAAGGCTTCAACCTGAGGTTTTGAGCATGTTACTCTGCCCACATAGCGCAATGAATATGCATGCTGTTGCATAGCATGGCTGAATCTTCCGGGGTGGAGGTGGATGGAGAAAGTGGACCTAGTGCTGAAAGAGCTGAAGAAGACATGGTTGCTCCTGCCTTGGCTGTTGGCTAGACTAGTTGGGTCAGCCACAACCTGGAGGACAATCAGTGGCCACCCTTGGCTGATAGTAAGATCAGTGGCTAAGCAGTGCTTATAGGACTGGTCAATGACTGAAAGTCAGATGCAGCCATAAAGGTCATTTATTAAGCCTCTGCTTTTATTCACTCACTTTTTATTTCAGCCAACATATTCCCTTCTAGCCAGCCTCTCCGACCCTGGAGAGCTCTCATCTGCTTTACTTCCACGTGGTGATAGGAGAGCTGCGTAAAACAATTGTAAAAACACCCACATTAACTGGCTCCTTGTCTAACCAAGCCCCATCTGTTGCAACCCCTAGTGATCGCACTGCTACCCTAGAGTCATTAAACCATTCCATATGGGAAGCCTTGCCATGTACATAACCTTGCCCACAACAAAGCCTAGTGAAGGAACTGTGATGTTAGGAAAAACAATACAAATCAAGACAACGGTTAACATATTGGGAGAACATGTAAGCAGCCTGCCAGTTGTAAATTGTAAATTCCAGTTGCCCACCGTGTGGTGGGGAGAGAGGAATGTGAGCAATGCCAGCACACATGCTCACATCCCAGACCATTTGCACCAACTGCTTTGACTCCTCTCGGTGCAATGGTGTTTGTATGTTACCTGCTGTTCTTTTTGTGCTGCAAGTTGGTTTTCACAATTCCAAATAATGTAAGTCTGTACATTTCTTATATAGCTTAACAAACCTACAAACCCAGGGTGCCTGCAGCCTCCTTTGCATGGCTTTGAAAATTGATTTCAAGTCTAGACTTCATATGGGTGATCTTTTTTCTTTTTTCTTTTTTTTTTTTCTTCTTTTTTAAGAGCACAGTCATTAGCTCCTTAAAGTGCTTTCTCTGTTTTGTTGTTGTTTCCCCACACGTACACACTGTCTGAACTCTGCGTCTTGGCTCCCTGAATAAAATCCCTCTTGCAAGAAAAGCTCTAACACACCCTACTACATTTCCCGTTATTACATATGGCTTTCTTTTATCCCATGTAGCATTTGAACTAACTTGGGCGGTGCAAAAAAAATAATTCAGGTAACTCTATCCAAGCTGGTTTAGGCTAACTTTTGCCATGGTAGGGTGAAAAAAAAAAAAAAAAAAAAAAAAAGTAATTACATTGAGATTTAGTGCTTGGTTAAGGGGCAGGATCTCACAGGAAATGCAGTAAGAAGGAAAAGTCATTTCACTTTCGAAAACCATAGCCAATGTTCCCTCCAAACCTCACTGGCTGCCATTTGCTTTCTGTTTTGCCAATGTTTTTATTAGTTACTTTGTAAAGGCGCCAAAGACACGAAAGAACCTGGATTTTTTATTTTATCTCTTTTTTATTCCAAGTGTGATTTAAGTCTCTCCTAGGTGTGATGGCTGTGTAAAGATTATTCTGTATGAAAAGCCAAGCAATGCCACCTCAAAGTCTGCTTTGGGATAGGGAAATCATAGCCTAGTAGCTCCCAGCTAAGGAAACAGATGTCAAAGCTATATCACCCTCATCAGAAAGGTTACACTTGGTCTCTCTGAGGGAGCATGGACAAGCAATCAAGCTGAAAGTAGCTGTTCTGGTGTAAATCTGTGTCATACCACCTTGCTGGCACCATGCTAAACACAGCCCATGTGCGGTTTCTGCAGATCTGGTTCCTAACACTGCTTGGCTGCCTTGAAAATGTGCTCGGAGTGGAGGTGCACAGCTTGTCTTCTGCTGGCCTCCTAGCATGTGTCTGCTTGGGATACAGCTGGTGGTCCTGTGAATGAAATGATGAGTAGACATCAGGTCCCTTTCTAGACTCATCCTATCTTTTCCTAATATCTCATCTCCTGTGTAGCCTACTACATCCAGGCAAACTGAAACAATTCTGCAACCAGCAAAGTGTGTAAACTTTCCTATTTTCATTAAAGGCTTAGAAAGTAACTAAAAGAAAATAATAATAAAACTGGAGAAATGTTCTGGGAAGCTGACATTTTCCATGTGCAGACTGAATACAAGACTTCCCCTTCAGTAACTGAAATGTGGTCAGACAGATTAGCTGTGACTCCTTCAGGCTCTCCACTGATGGCGTGAGCTGGGGGTTGGAGAGGAGGATGCCCTCTGCACCAGCTCAGGTGGCTATGGTGGATGTAGAATCTGCAGCTGCTTGCAGGATGCTTCCTTGTCCCAAAAATCTCTTCTGGATTTTCTCAATTTAGAGGCTTTTCAAGTTGCAGACACTTTAGGGCTTTTTTTTTCGGCAGAAAGCTGAAAGAAACATCATTTGCGGTCTTTCCGCTCTTAAGATTTTTTCCATGTTTTTCCAGATCTGGGCTGCTCTTGGCATTTTCTTTCTTGTTGTAACTGTCACACTTAAACTCCTTTTTTATCTTTGTTAATGACTACGTTTTTATGAGCCTGTGGGACATGTTCCATGAGCACTTTACTTTTCCTTCTGAACGTGTGGTAGCTTGGTTTCAACAGACTGTCTGTGGCAAGCCAAGATATTCTGAAGTGGATTTTTCCTGTGTTTCATGACAGCAGCGAACAGGCAAATCAAAAAGGCTGGGCCTGAAGCAAATTAGACACTTTTTAGAGGAAAAGATTCTCACTTAATTAACTTTATCCTCTGAAGCAAGGAAATGAGAGAGAAGTTTTGTCAATTGTATTATGCCTGGCAGACAAAGGAAATTCTGGTCCTTGCTGCAGTCCTTATTCTGTGTAGATTTACTTCTGCAGAAAGGAGAGGTCTGTCCATGTCCTATACCAACTGTGGAATGAGCAGCTCCTGTACAGCTGAAGATTTGGTTTGGGGTTTTCCCTCCAATACCTAAAAGAGATGTCTAGAACAATCTGAGGCATCGTTGACTTTGGGGCCAGTTGTATGACTGCAACTCCTGCCTGTGTATCTGCTACTACATGAATACAATCCACGAAACTGCAGAGCTGTCCCCATCTCTCCAGGAAGCAAGCAGCAGACTCTGGCTCTGCTTCAACCAAGATGAGATCAAAGTTCCACCAGCTGGATGAGAGGAAGGGTGACAGGATCGTTGCTGACCCTCTCTGTTCTTAGGGAAGCTTCTTCTCATCTCCTGTTGGAGTAACGCTGGCCAGTGGTCCTGTTTCAGCAGCTCCAGGACCTCATCCAGAGTGTGGGACCTCTTCCTCAGACCACAGCTGCAGGGAGGGAGGAAGCGTAGGTTGAGCAAGAGCTAGGGACAGTCATTGTTTAGTTAAACTGGGCTGCTACGCACACCACAACAGAACAGATCTTCCTGTAACCAGAGAGAGAAGGACAAACACGAACCCAAAATGATTATTGTAGCAATCACCACACAGGTAAAGAGTGCCTGGTAAGCTGTCATTCTGGTAGTCAGATCAGCCAAAACACAGCCTGTTACTGTCTTGAGCTAGCATTTGAGTTAGAAAACTGTTTAATTTTATATTCTTGTTTTTATTTTTTTGTTTGGAATCTCAAAGGGACTCTTAAACAGGATTTTGGCAATAGTGATGATAAAATGACAGAAATATTTAATCTCCACTCGAATTGCCTCTTTTTGACATTGAACTAGCACTCTGCGAAAAAGTGATTTATAAACAGTGGACAAAGGAAGATGAAATAAACACAGACAGAAAAAATAACACTACAAAGTGCAAAGTAGTTACAGGACCAAGTTTGCCCTTTAAAAATGAAAACCAAACCAACAAACAAAACCCCCCTTAAAAAAAAAAAAAAAAAGCAAGAATACTTTGTTGTGTTTTTAAGATGTGAGTCTCAATAGTTTCTGAAATGATGTTTCAATTATCTATGATTTATTTTCTGCTGTTACGCACTTTCCTTTTCCATGATTGTTGTGCTATATCCTCTAATTGCATTCTAATGATATTTTAGCCCGCGTTTTGAGCCTGCATCTCTGTTGCCACCTCCCACCCGTGGTGTGAAGGACAGTGCGAGGCCACGCAGCATGTTCTGGTTGGACACTGAGATCTTTTCTCAGTAAGTAATGCTGGCCTTGAGAAGGGTATTTGTGAAATGAAGTTTAAGAGAGCAGTTTTCATTCATAAGGCCATTACGTCTTTTAAAGAAGGCATTTACAGGCATTTTTCCCCTTGTTTCCTATCAACATTTTTTACATGAAGAAGCTAAATGGGTTTGCTGCCCACCACTCTCCTCTCAAAACCCTCATAAATGAGCAGGAACAGGCATTGTAGTTCCAGCTGGCCAGTAAATGGAGTGTGAAAAGAAGTTTTACCTTTCTATTTTAAAACAGAGCAGAGCTTTAAATTGCCATACACAGAAAGATTACAGGCATTAAGAGAGTAAAATAACATATATTCTGTGTAGCAGATGGCGGGAGATGAATATTTCAGTCTTTCACAGTTTTTGATCCATTTTCCTCAAGTGTTTCATATCGCTCCACTGAGATACCTTAATTGCTATAGGATACCCTCTCTCAGCAAAGATTTCCAAGAGTATTGCCAGTTTGCAATATAGGGAAAGACAATGCTTAAGCAAAGTGACAACAACGTCCTTATAACAAAACCCATCTTTTCATTTTATGACTTTTTGTAGAGGAATCTAATTATACATGAAATGAATAAAATTATGGTAAGGTGAGACAATTCTGAAATTATATAGTCTTGGACTTGAGAAATGCTACAGATTCATGTTGTGTGACCATGATTATCAACTGAAAATGCTTGCTGGTTCAAGTTACGTGGAGATAGTCCAAGCTGAGTGAGTGAAAAGACAAGGGAGGGTGTTGGGGAGTGGGAAATGAGAGTACCCACCTCTGTGTGTGTAAGGTCAGGAGCTTCTCCCTCCAATCCCTGCTGAAAAGCCACTGGTAGGCTTATAGTAATACCAGGGGCACAAAGAACCTCATTGTTGCATGTGTTTAATAAGATAAAGGAAAGAAAAAATAATAATTTAGGAGTGACCTAAATTTACGCCATGTTTCAGTGGAGCTCTCCTTTTTATTTTATTTTTTTTTTGTTCTTCTGTAAAATGTTCTTGAACTGCTGTAATATTCAGCCTTAATTTTCTCCACAGATACAGTAAAGAAACTCAGAAATACATAGGGTAAACTACTCCTTCTGCATATGAAAGATTGTCAGATTTCTGCAGTCACCTTTCCAACATCAGTGTTGAAACAGGTAGCTGCTGCTTCAGATGTGGCTAAATGAGGATAGGAGGAGATAATCTTGTTTTATGGAAACCCTCACAAGCTCCTGGAATATAAAAAAGAAAAAAAAAAAAAAGAAAAAAAAAAGAAAAAAAAAGGCCTCTTTAGGATGAGTAGTCCAGAGCTTTTCTGCTTGTACTGAGAAGAAAGCACTGTAAACATTTGATGTGCAGATCTCTCACTTGATGATTTTATGGAGGACAGTTCTGGCCAAGAGCCAAGCCAATTCTCATTGTGATCACTGCAAAGTGTTGGGCAGGCCCTAAATTAAAGTGGAACAAACTGGAATTTATTTTTCAGGAAAAAAAAAAAAAAAGAAAAGAAAAAAAGCAAACAAAGTAACCAAACAAACAATCAAAACCAGAAATGCCCACAAAAACTCAGCAATTCCATCACATCAGGTATCTATTTTCTCTCACTCCCGGAGAGAAACCTCTCTAATGCCACCAGGAATTCAATACACCCATAAGGCAACTACTTAGTCATGGTGCAAGAAGGACTTAGAGGAGAGAGGTACCGGGCATGCATGTGTGTGGCAGTAAAGGAAACTGAACAATCTGGAGCCTGCTGCTGTCAATAAAGCCCTGCAATTCAGACTCCTCTGTCCTTTTAGGGTTTTGCAGGCTGTAAAGGGAGCTGCTCACTAGCTCTCCATCTGGAGAGAGGATGCTGCTGTAGCAGCTTTTACTTGGAGGTTGCACGTTGCAAGGGGAGACAGAAGCCTGCAGCATGGAATGATCAGATACCCAAACTGAACCTGTAAAATATACAATTTCCTGAAACATAAAGCTAATTAAACAGAAACTTCTCAGCTGCTCTATGATTCTTCATTTCACATTGAAGTGTTACTAGTCATGATGTTTATCTTTCATATCTCTAACTTCCCTATAAATCTGGTGCCACTACAAATCACAGATTGGCATTATTTATCATAACGCAGGTTCAACAGTCCTCCTAACCCGGGTCATAATCAATTTTTCTAAAGTCTTTTTAAATATTAGGGATAAATTTGTCTTACTCACTCATTGCATCTTTGCCATCTTCCTCAATGTAAGTGTTCCTTTTATATTGCCTACACTTCTGGTTTCACAGGAGATTACATTTTCACAGGAGATTACATTTTCACAGGAGGTTAGGTTTCCACCACCCTCCCAGGTGTGCATTTTGCTTGATATGTACAAGAGCACAGCTTTTCAGTGCACAATGCTTAAACGTGTGCAAAAACAACTTTTGCTGTAAAACCAAGGCCACAATACTTAGCACAAGTGTGCCATTTCCTCCTTTCAGGCCATGATATGAACATGGTCTTTCATAGGATACAATTGGAAACCTTTGGGAGTTTCAATAGGAGAAATTTTCATGAAGTTACACGTACATTGCAGGTGGCACTGCGGTACCACAGGGAATTTACTCTTTCCATCTCCCTCAACTCTTCTAGTCCATGTGCAAAGGCCAGGCAAGGTTATTCCCTGGCATAACCCTGAACAGGAAGAAAGACACCGGATTAATGCATGTGCACATGCAGGACTCCATGGAGATGTGCCTGGTTAGTAATCATACTGCTGTCAGGAAGGAGCCTTCCAGAGGACAGGATGCACAGCCGTGCTCAAGCACACCACACACCAAGCCTGAGGACATCCCTGTGGCACTCAGCCCTAAGGCAGGCGTGCGAACAGCACCTGTCTTGCTTTCCATGCTATCATTTCGTTATGGAACCAGAACAAAGCATTGTTCATGAATGTGAGTGTTTTGGTTATTAGAGCACTTGTTTTGGCAGCCAGGAAGGCATCCACGTGCAGAACTAGGAGAGCTCGCTCCCGTTGTAGGCAGCACGTAAGGAGTACAAGGAGAAACGTGGTCACGAACTGCATGAGGGCGATGGAACAGAGACCATGGCCTCTAGCTGAGATGTCCCAGAATATCTGAGACATCTGTAGAGAGCTGGCAGAAGCCACGTAGGAGCTACAGGAGGTCTGTGTTGCAATGCAGGCCAGGCGTCTTGAGCACTCCAGTGTCTGAAAGGCCATGAGTTGCTCCCCTAAGCTGGGAGGCTATGGTGAAAATGTGATCCAGTCTCTGGCAATTTTTCTTTTTTCTTTTTTTTTTGGTAGATAATCAATATTTTTTTTAACAGGAACACAACTCAGCTTGAATTGGGTTTTATTTCAGCATTTTTGGTTGCCTTTCTGCCTTTTGTTGTGGACAGAAATGGCTCTGTGCAGTAGTTACTGAGTCATCGTCTGTGAGAGGACATTTGAGCTCACTTGGACTATTTTAAAGCCTCAGTAACAATGCAGATGTCGGAGACCAAGGCTTCCTGCAGCACGCTGCTGTGAACCTGGAATAAGGGGATTTGCCTAGCTGATTTGCAGCAGGATGGTGTCCCCAGCTAGTTTAAAGGCTGTGGCTCCCTTTGTCCCCTTAGGGATGGCCATTTGGTTTCTGTAGGGGAGGATGAATAGATAGATGGTCCTGGTTCTCCCTTAAATTCACAGAGAAGGGAGCAAGCAGGCAGCACCGATGGCCTCTTGGAGGCAGCTCACAAAACGTGGATGGCAGCTGCTACTTGCAGCCTCTCCTACTCACTGTCTCTCCTTCCCCTTCCTGCTCCTTTCCCTCATAAACATGACGAAAGGCGCTGCTCTGCCACAGCGGGAACATCTGGAGGCAGGACACTCCTGCAGAAATGGCACTGGAGGGGCCGGGGAAGGAAGGGGAGGGGACACTCGGTTTGACACTGTTTCTGTGTTGTTTTTCAGGGATTTGGGGGAAGAATGTTGTGTCTGATTTTGTGGATTGTCAAAATGAAGCCAGATGGCAGCGGATTAAGTGTAATACTGACTTGTTGTTCTTGGGTTCACGACTGTGCTTCCCCTGGAGCAAGAGAGCCCTCCCCACGCTGCAGCCCCAGCCCCATGCATCCCTGGCCACTACGTGCCCCTTCCCATGGGTTCCCAAATACCCTGCCCTGAAGGGGGGGAAGAGGGTAAGCTTTATTTTGGTGAGGGCTGCTAATTGGAAACTGCTTACCGAAGATTTTTCATGCCTAGGTTACTCACCAAGGGCCTGTTTGCCCTGCTCCCCATTCAACGAAACACGGGCATTTTGCAACTGGAGCAATCGGTTTGCTTGCTTAAGCGAAGCTGCTGGCTGAGCAACAGAGCCAGGGAAGCCTGGTTTCTTAGATTTGTGTCTGGTAGCTGGATTTCCTGGTGTTTAGAAAGGCGTGAGTTCAATGGAAGTGTTTCCCATGAGGCGTTCAAGTATTTCAAGCCCTTTGTTGATTCTCTGCTATCTAATAAGGGACGTATTTATGCCTCAACCTCCCTCTCCATGTGAGCACTTAATGGGGTCTCTTTTCTTTATTCTGATGGGAACATAATATCTTTGAAACTGTTATCCTTTGTCGAAGGTAGGGCACTGGAAAAAGCCACAGAGCTCTGAAGATGCAGCAGGGTGCAGAGAGGCAGGCACGGACAGAGAAAGGTGTGATCACCTTGACTTTGTGTCCCCAGGAAATCAGGTGAAGGATAAATTATTAATTAGAGAGAAGGTGTGTTTAAACTTATGATGCTGATTATCATCCAGTCTCTTAATTAGCAGTAGACAGGCTGACAAATTTCCTTTAAAAGGGCTGTTCTTCCCTACACCACCTCCCCTGGCACAAACACCTTCTTCTTTCCGAGGTAGCTTCTGTAGGTGCAGGCCAGTGAGTTTGCACCCAGCCTACGAAAATGACAGCAAAAAATGCTGTGCATTTCTCCTCTCAGACTGCATCATCCTTTCAAGCATAAGCTTAATACTTTCCATTTAACTTACTCCTCTGTGATCTTTCACTGCAATTTCAGATTAAAATAGTGAATTTTATTTTGTAAGGAGTCTGCACTTCTTCATGCAGACCAGCAAATGCCTGCTCCAAGTCTGCGATACAGTCCTTGAGTCTGGGAAGCATTCTGACAAAAACCTGACGCCTTGGTAATTGAGGAAAAAACAGAATCCAAGTCAGTTTTGCTGCTTTGTTGTGCTCTGTCCCATTCTTCCCTAGGATAATTTCTCAGCTGTTCAGAGGTTTGTTTGAAGCCATTATCTGTGCTCCATAAGCGTTCCGAGCTTTTTAGAGTGTTTTAACAAATCACTGTCCGCTATCTTCACAAAGAGTCACCCTCTCTGGGACGACTTTCATAAAGATGGGGGCAAACCCATCATTTTGAGTTGTTGTGCATTTTCTTGTGCAGAGAGGATCTCGTTCTGATGCTTAGCTTGCAGATTCTTGGATGTGCAGACCGGCTGCATAGCTTGCACAGCACAGTGAGCCCTGACAGTGGTTGACAAAAGAAACCTGGGGGGAGGAGGAGGCTGGAATTAGGACAGTGTTTGTTTTTATGGTGTATGTTGTTATAGTTTACAATATAGATAGCCGTAAGCCAGTCAAGATTTAATAAGTCATGACAATTTTATAGAGACTGGCTGTTACCAAGATGCTCAGAAAGACTTGGATCTCCTAATCTTCAGTTCAGTGACTTCAGAGATGATTTTTTTCCTGATTCTTGAGGAGATACCCTAGTGGTATAAAGGAAATTTTTCAAAGAACTGGAGTCCTCGTACTCAGCTTGTAACCTCTGCATTTCACCTTCTGCCTTGGTGGTCTAGCGGGGGCGGCCCAAACATCTATTCAAAGCGTACTTTCATGTCCCTCGCACTACGGTGCACAGTCTGGAAGGTATAAATTAGAAATGCTTGAGTATTCCACTAATGTGTTTAGCTTATTTTAAGCAGAAAAGTTACTAATGACATATTTTCTGTTAAGCAGGAGTAAGCTTGGATGTGCTTATGTTTTTGTTTATTCTCAGAAGTATTTTTCATTTATAGTGTGAGCTTCTCCCCCTCAAATTCTTCTCCTGTTTTTCTTTACTGTATCCTGTTGTAATATTCCCTCTGGAAGGTCTTTTATAGAGTATTTTTTTACAGATTCTAAAAACTTCCTTCCTGGCATTTGCATTCTCTCTTCAGATGTCAAAATCAAAGATAATGGCCCATTGCTGGTGTTTTGGGAAGGGAGGGGCATGCAGGGGAGTTCGCAGTCCCCACACACTCAGCCAGTCGATGCACTTCACGCGTGATGTGAGGGACTCAGTGTGTCCCAACAGTAGTGCACTGTTAGCCAGGACAAGGAGGAGACATTGAAATTCAAGGCAAGCATTTTGAAAATCGTCAGTATTTTCTGACCCGTTTCCCCCCGCACAAAGCTGACAGATCTCCCAAGGAACTTTGTGAAGATGGTACAAATCTCAGCACGAATGGCGATTTTGTCTGCCAGGCATGAATATAGACTTGTTCTGTCGGCAGCAGGGATACGTGTCAGCGATGCTCTGAACAACTGCTTCAGCCTGAAGCCTTTGATGGATAATAGCAACCCCATTCATATACATTTTGCAAAGTATCTCCTAAAGCATAAGCTCCTAGCACCTGGCAAAGCAGCAAGAGGGAAGGTTGGTGACATTAAGCACCAGTATACCCACGCTTAACCCTGGAGATTTGGGTCCAACTCCTGCAGTCGTGTCATAAAAAAACAGTTTGGTGCCTTCAGTAGCCCACATCTGGAATGTTTTGGTCTGTATGTATGTGGTCTGTAGAGGCTTGAAACTACAACAGGAAAATGTTATTATGTCAGTGTTATCAGCCGAGATTCAAGTAGCTAAGTGTTAGTAGAAGTGCTTTCAAAACAAGCTTCTGCATTGTAGTCCTGGATCGGACTCTTTTTTTTACCATTTTGGCAGTTAAAGATATTCAGTACAGATTCTCCAGGTATAACTATGCTGGAAAAAGCACACGTAATATTTGCCAAAGACATTACCGGGCACTGAAAGCTAAGGTTAAGGTTTTGCAGTGTCAGATGAGCCTGATCTTCTGCAGTTTGCTGAAGAGCTTTCTGTGTCTTTACTGTAGGCTGTGATACGCAGAAAGGGGAAGTGCACTGTGACATTGAACTGGTCATACAAGGTCTGTAAGTCAGCTAAATGCACGTTTGTAAATTCTTTTGAACATTTTTGATGGATATGTCACTTCTAAGGCATTTCATGGTACAATGCTTAAAAAATAAATGTTTTCTAAAGGAGTTCTTATTTTAAATGATACTTAACCATTCACATTGTGGACTGAAAAAACAAACAAACAAACAAACAAAAAACAACAAAACAAAACAAAACAAAACAATAATTGTAATAATAAATCTTTCCATTAGAAACTGATCAAATTCCATTGAGCTTTTTGTTGAATTTTATACGTGCATACTGATTATAAATATTATATACTATACATTTATATATCCATTTATTATGGCTTTTGAAAACATGTAAGATCTGAGTTCTTCAGTGTGGAAAACATATATTCAAACAAACTGATCCATGAGCACCAAAGCTAAAGAGTTCTGTTTTGCTGTAGATTCAAGAGTGCCGTGATCTCCAAAGGAAGATTTTCTTGCTGTTTGGACATACAACTTCTTTTCTATGTCTGTAATGGGGGCTCAGCATTTTAGTAACATCCTGTGTAAGAGTTTTCTCCCATTGAAAATGCTATCCATCTTTCATCTCCACCTGCTTGCCTGCTTTCACCAAACTTGTTTCAATGCTGTTGAAAGCCCTTCTCATCTGTCAGAAGTGGTTGAAATCATCCCCTGAATTCAGAAGTCATTGTGGGTTCTGGGAGGCTGACAGACACACAGTTACAAGAGCTGCTGGAAACTTAAAATATGCTTTCTGTGCTGCAGAGTGAGGGCAGAAGTCCATGAACGGCTAGGGCTTGTGCTGTGTGGGGGAGGTCAGTAAACCAGCTCCTCTTCCATCCTCAGTTTATAAACCTTTGGGTTTGCAAATAGATCGCTTTAGGGTAAAGCAGCACTTATTCATTTTACCTTTGGATTACATCTCTGAGCTATATCTCTTCCCTCATCACCATCTCCCAGTTTGCCATGGGCATTGCTAAGGAAGCCCTCTGCATGTATGTATTACACATTATACACTCCATCTGTCCACATGTAAATATTTCTGTGTCTCCTTACAACTTCTGCTTCTGATCCAACCTATACTTTGCACATTGCACTCTCCTGTGGATAAATGAATTACCAATTTAAGCAATTTGCATGGAAATAGAATTATGCTGAGATTGGTTCATTCATTCAGTAAAACAAAGGTTATTTGCAAGATGTGTGCTAGCCTTTGCTAAGCTTGCTGGGTCAGCAGCCCTCCAAGCAATAGCATGTTCAGACAGAAGGGGCTGGGCTGCTCAACAACTGGTGCGTTGAAAACATCTCACCTTCTTCACAGTGACCCCTTCCTGCCTGCTCTGCTCCCCCAGCTGATGTCTTTTGTTGGTGGTTTTGTGTGGGTATACTGGAACTTACGGTCAGTATGACCAAAGGAATGCTTGTGTGGCTGAAAGCCCATCATTTTTAGAGTTAGGGCAATTAGTCTAATAAAAGAGACAACTTTTCCACAAAGGGAGAAGATCCCTTACCTTTCTAAATCAGAGGGTTCATTACATCCTGACTCAAATTGATGTATTTTAAAGTTGCTATGGTGTACATGGAAAGTAAGTGTGGAAAAAGGGCCCTGTTTTCATTTAGCTAAATTGCAGAGGTTTTAAACACTTTAGTTACAATCCAGTGTTCAGAGAAGTCAGTGTGGGCTGAGGGAAACCTGCTTCCCCAAAGGGTTTTTTCCCTCGTTCCCTTACAAAAAGGCAGGGAGCAGCGTGGTGACCAGGCACAGCTGAGATGGCCGTGGGCACTCATGCAGCCCCGTTTGCTCCCAGAAACACTCTGCAGAACTTCATCGTCTGTGCTGTGTGAGAAAAGCAGCTGTCAGCCGTGCACAGATGTTAATGCATTTCTTCCCCCTGCGCTAAACACATCTGTGCCTCTTCAGAGAGTTTCCATCTCTGGTAAAGGCCAGAGCTGAGTCCTGTGACTGCAAGGTATTGCAAGAGTCTGTAGACCACAACTCCTTGATAATTCGTGCCTGCGTGCCGTAAGTGGAGTCCTTGCCCGGGAATTTAAAATTGCATTTGCTGAATTATGTTGCAAAGCCACCTGCAAAAACAGAACTACCCAACACAGAGAGAAGGATGCTGAATGCCATTATTTAAATAGCAGTGCAGATAAAGTGTCCCAGCCTGTGTCAGCATCCCACGGGTCAACACAAAATATCTCTGTTGGTTTTGGACCGACTACTTGCCATGGAGCAAAAACGTGCGCTGGCTTGTAACTTGTTCAGTACTAAATGAGGGAGAGATTGAATAGGTGTGGCAGAGGACAAAAATCTTGACTACTAGGAACTGCCACAGCTGTATTTAAAGTAACAACACGCAGAAGGGGGCTAAGAAAGTAAATGTGGTTTGAATTCACCATGTCAGGAACAAATTAAATCAGTGTGGTAAAGGATCCAAAGAGAAATGCATTTGGAATTGCTTATATGCTGAAGCTGAGAGTCTGGGTAATAAGTAAGAGGAACTGGAATTTCTCAATAATCAAGATAAATTCAACATAATTGTCTCATCAGGTTTCAGAACCAGAGGGGCCAGAATGTGAGAATATTGAATAAGCTGTTTAAGAAGGCTAAGGGAGATAAAAGAAACAGTGTGAAATGAATGGCTTTTTGTATGACCCAGTGGCTTATATCTGCCAGACTTAGAATCAGGAAGTGCAGGATCTTAAAAATACAGTGCAATATGCTGATTATCACAGCCCAGGAGCAAGTCAGGGTGGGAAGCTGTGATATTATAAGTCACTGAACTGAACCTGAAGACAGGATTAGCTACTACCACTTGTAGGAAAGAAAACTGTGCAATTATGGGGAACTTTATTTTGGAGATTTGACGAAGATTTCATTTGTCTGTCTGTAAAACATCACTAGAATAGCATTAAATACCAGATGATTATTCTATAAAAAAAATGGTATCAAACCTGGCATGGAAGAATTCAACTTTTGGACAGCCTGATGATAGACATTGTTAAGAGAACATACGTGACAAAATAAGATGAAGTAGAAATGTGTTTACATATGTACAAATGTGTTTAAATAGGTAAATGTTCATTTATGCATATTTGTACATGTGGGTGTATACGTATCTGTACACATCTATAGATGTATATATGGGTATGAATACATACAGTACTTAAATAAAATGTGTGGCTATATATTGGAAAAAGAGCTAGAAAAGGGAAGATGGAAATCAGTTGATATTTGTGTGTTATTAGGTATGAAAGTTACTAGCAAAGACTAGAAGAAAATCTGTTCTTGGCAAGTAAAAGCTGTTCTGAAAGAGTAATGTTACATACGGAAAAAAAACGTAGCAGTGATGTAGGCCCAGCAAGGGTTGAAGGTGTTAAAACCGTTCTTAAGAAATGCTTGGATGGCTGAAAGTTCATTACAGATTTCTCGTTTATGTTTGGAAAGAAACAAGATGATGTACATGTATCATGTGAGGATGATTAATTATTTTCCAGCCCATCAGCAATTAAGAGAATGTCAGATAAATCTACTTTGGGATAACAGCTTTGAACCAGCAGACCTTGTATAACCTGCAGATATGCAGTCAAAAATAAAAATAAAAATAAAAATAATAATAAAAAAATAAAAAAGGAAAAGGAAAATAAAAAAATTGCCTGAGGAATTCTCTGACCCACTGACATTAATTTTTAATAAATTTGGGAGTGTTTGAGAAATCTGCTAAAACTGAAAACATGCTCATGTTTTGCCGATGTTCTCATGGAATAAACAGGATAATTCTGATAATAGCAGGGCGGTTAGCCTAGCTGCACTTCCAGGAAAGTAATAGACAAGCTGATATGGGAATTTAAGTAATAAAGAACAGGAATATTATTAGTGGCAGCCAATGATGTTTTTATTGGATACAGGTCTTGTCAGGTAAACTTGGCTTGCTTTTTTTTTTTAATGTAAAGTTACCTGTTTTGTTAGTAAAGTAACTGTATAAGCACAATTGAGCTTGAAAGTTGCTCAGCTTGACATGTCTGAATATTTTGCTCCAAAATGAACCATTTGGCATCCTTGCATAAGCTTATGTCAAGCAGCTGAGAACTGCTGTATCAAAAGCAAAAATATATGGGGACGTTAGAGCAAGTATAATGCATGTACTGGTACCAGATGCAGACACTGGGTGGGAAGAGACCTTTCAGACAGCTAGGAAGTGTGATTGATGTGTGATTGACATGTGATTGACCTGTGATTGAAGATGACAACCTGAAGCTGTGTCATCAAATTAGCAATAAATTATCCGTGTGTTTTTACAAGCACAAAGGTTTAATTCTCAGAACAAACTACCAAAGATATTAGCAGTCTCCCCATTTTTAGGTCTTCAAACCAGGATGGCACACTCTTCTAGAAACTCCGGATGGGGCTAAATTCGGGGCAGTGGGGTCCATACATGGTGCAGAGCAGGGGACAGGCAGTCTGTGACATGTAAGAAGGTGGGCAAGATAACCTCCTTCTCTGTCCTACTCAAACTCTAGGAACAGCTCCTACAATATAAACTTGTCTGTGAGAGTCAATGCAAGGATGGACTGTGCATACTACATACCTGAACGTGGGCTTTTAGTACAGATGCTTTATCTTAAATGATTCCTTTTATTGTCTGTAACAAAGTATGGGAGAACAGATGAGATGTAATTTTGTGCCAGAGACTTCGTTCCTAATTCCATGTGAGCAAGTCACTTCTGTGCCCCAGTTTGCCCCCAATATAGAAAGTGAACCTGTCGCTTCCCTCTGTCCCTCCCTCCATGTCTGGAGGTGGAGAAACCTCTAGAAGGTACTCTAGGTACCTCTAGAAGGTACCTAGAAGGTACCTAGAGGTTTCTAGAAGAAACCTCTAGAAGGTACTCTGTTCTGAAAAAAAGCACGGGTAATCTGAAAACTGGGGGCTGATGCTTCTAATGCATCAGAGTACTTCCATCTCACAGAAGGCATTCACACTACCTAGGTCAGCAGTCCACCCGTGCTGTGAACTTTGACAAGATAAATGTAATTGTCCTGGATTGGTTATGCAACGAGCTTGCTTTGCAATTTAACTAATGAATGTGCTGAGAGACCGGATTAATCTTTTAACTTCAACAATTTCTCCCAGGGGAGAACATACAGAGCCTGGCTCTGTAATAGTATCCCCTCACAGCAGCCAGAGTGATTTTGCCACTTGAACATTTGTGTTGCTTATGTATGTACAGCTCGTGTTTTCACAGATTTTTTGAAGGAGGTGGAAGGACCGGGGGCTTCACTTGAGATCACACAGCTGGGTCTGCAGGCTTTCGCAGGCTTTCGCAATCAAGGCCCATGCTGATGGATGCTATGTGAGCTCTTTGACGGGATTATTTTAACTGTAGGTATGGCTGGGCTTTGTCCAGTTGTGCCATGCTCAGTTCTGTGCTCTCTCAGCCTAGGACAGCTGTTCATTTCAGAACAGTAGTTCTAAGTCTGATGCTATTACTGGTTCACTAATTGAGGACAAAAGATAACTTTAATCCTATGGGTCCAATTACTTCCTTATGTTAATGTTCTCCTTCCCAGGAGACTTCTTGAAAATCTAAAGGTGCAGGTTACAGAAGAGGCAGTGTATTTCTATGACAAGTGAACCATGACTTCCCAGAGTAACATACAATGTGTAAGATCCTTGCCATCTGTGATTTGCACCACGTAGGTCAACTTTGGAAGTCAACATCCAATTTAAACTGTCACACTGTAGAGGACTGCTAGCTTAACATCAGTGATTAATGACCGCAGAGTCCATAGTCTCATTTCCAAGCAGACCGTCAATGGCACTCAGTAATCCCAAGAGAGTCCATAGTACAAGCACTTGGCAATCTTTCCCTTCATGTTTTGTGATCCAATTCACAATGCTGACTTTCCACAAAGAGGAAATGAGGACAGGCCTGGACACGGAAACACTGGCCTTCATTCTGGAGTCATTTCTAAACCTGATGTTTTGCTCCTGCAGTTGGTTCCTATCCTCTGGAATGCCTCCACACACCAAGGCATAGATCTGGTACAATCCCATGTAAGCTGACTGGATCAGATGCCACTATATGTGCCCATGCCAGATGTGGATGTGACCTGCCATCACGTACTGTAGCGAGGCCAGCTTCAGCCCAAGGGACCCCATTTCCTCTTGACTAGTGTGTCCCTACCCCCCCTAAACTCCTGATGCCCTGTTGCATGACATCCTCCTGGTCCCCATGCCACCATCCATCCATGGAGGTCATGTTTTGCCATTGTGGGGACACCACAGAGATGCTCAATGGCACTGGGGATTCCTTGTGCACTTAAGAAAACTCAGTCACAGCTCAGCTTTGTGCCAGATCTGTAGGATCAGGGATGTAAGGCACACTGGAGACTGGCCTTGTGTCTCCTATTTGCAAGCTATCCACTGGCTGGCTCAGAGCAGGGGCTGGAAGAGGGGTCAGCAGCATCTGCCATCTGCTCCAACATCATGGAGCTTCAGAAGTTGGTGTCCGTGGAAGGCAGCACGTGTGAAGGAAACAGGGGGTCTTTTCAGAGCCTGACACAGAAGGTATCCATTACAATATTATCATCTAACATTTGATTATGACAATTTTCCAATGCACACTTGCACAACACGTACTGCAGTGTACGCTGAAATCACTCAGCTGAAGTAAATAAATGAGTAAGCCTAATACAATAGAGTTTATGGCATGTTGTTCTCCTGGAAATAATTTCAGCAGCAGTGAAGTACGGAATATCTGCAACTGGAAAGGCCTGTCCCTACACCCGTTTTTGCATGGGTTAAGACAAGCTGCTCAGATTTGTTTTAAAATCCAACAAAGTAAAATGTTTGCCTCTTTTTCATCTGCAGTATGTGAAGCCATACCAGGGAACTAGAACTTTACAAAGCTGGCCAGATCTGTGAGACACTGCTGTTATTTTGATGCAAAGGAATGAATCATTTTAGGAAATACTCCCAATTTTTTATGTTGTTGATGAAGAAGCTGTAACAGAGCATTTAGCCAGCCAGGAAAGGAGAGAATCACTACATTATGTAGTAAAACACCTGTAGCTGAGAGGAGATCCTCCCCAGAGGTTGAAAGACATATTCAGCAGAGGACCTTAAATCCAAAGGTGCAGCTCACTAGTGCTTTGGTTCAGAGCCAACTCATACATCACCTTCTGGGGAAACAACTTCCCTGGTATGTGGAAGGAAACATTAATGCCATCTTCTAGAGGAATGACTTTGGAGAGGAATGGGTGCCCAAAAGGGCTGTTTGGGGAAGCAGGGGAGAACCTTTCTTTAAAACAGAAGCTTAGAGAGTATGGGAAGGAAAATAGGAGAGCATGTTGAGGGATGGGAAAGACCATTTAAGCAATCCAACAACGCTGGCATGAGAACAAATGAGTTTGAACTGGCCCTTGGTCTGGAAACTTAGCAAAGCCTCGCAGCAGTGGGAGGGGGCGAAAATTTGGCTGGTTTCTAAAATGGAAATGAAGTCTGAAACTGAGAGTGTCTGATGTGGTCAACCTGTGACAGCGGGGCGCTGGGCCTTCTGATCAAGGCGATCAGCCTAGAAGAGACCTCCCACATGAAGGAGGATTTAAACACATGCCTTGCTCTGTGGGGATGGATTTGCTAATGTCTAAGCTTCTGTAGCTTCAGGATATTTTTTAACAGTACGTTGCATGTGCATAGTTCAATCTTGCAGATGGCTGAGGCGTGGGGCTTGGGTACCTGGCCTTGTGACTGCTGTGGACATCTGGCCCCGTGTGGGCTGTGTTACTTCGAGTTGTACCCGTCACAGGGCAGGAGCAGCAGCACTTCTACACAGTGCCCCAGCTCCAGCTTGGTGCTGCTGCCCAAACCTGGACTGGGCACCACTGGGCTGGCTCTGCAGGGACCCATCTCGTATCTCCTCGAGCAGCCTCATGCAGAGGTGCTGTGCTGAGCAGGAAAGGCAAATGCAACTGCAAGCAAGCATCCATCAGGCTAAGAGCATGACTGTCATGCTCACTGGTAGGACTTGACAGTTCCCTTGATGATTTCTTAAAATAAATATTTAACAAGGGATTTTATAATCACAAGTAGCAAGCATGCTTTTACAATGTTTGAAGGGAAACAAACTTGCATAGAATGAATTGGAGGCCAAGACCCAGTAGCCATAGATGTTTATACAGGAGGCTAGGGATTTCCTTTTGTCTTTTCAGCATGCACTGTGGTTGCCTCCTTCAAGTCCATCTCCAAAGCTGCCTTGCTTCCTGAGTAACAATTCCTTTCTTAGAGGAAAATGCTTATGACAGCTGAAGTCATTGCATTTATCAGTGATTCATGTAGCTGGGAGATCAGGGCTTCTTTTCATCCACTGGAAATATTTAATGAACAAAAGAGCATTTTTGATCCCACTACCATCATAATTAACGTTCATACTCAGCTGCTCATTACCAGGTATCTGTACAACATCTTACCCCTTCCTTGGGTAGTTTTTCCCTTGAAAATCACTGAGTGTTTAAAGTAGTCTTTTTTTTTTCCCCCAATGTTCAGAAACTTAGCAGACCTTGTATTTCCAGCAGCTGAACCCTAGTTTACAAACTGCTCTCACATGGTTCACTGCTTCACCACTGACTCCAGGTGTGCAGGAGCAAGGTGAAGATCCAGCTTGCAAAGCGTGAGGGTGGGCTCTGGGTTAGAGCTTCCTGCTCCAAGGGAAAAGCCAAAATGAATCTTTTGTCTTGAAGCAACTTTTAAGACATATCACTGGGCTCTATTAAATGTGAACCAAATTGATTGTATGGCTGAAAAGAAGAAAAGAAACACGAGGCAAAGACAAACTGAAAATGGACTTTGGTATATGCCGGAAAGAAAAGCAAAAGCTTCAAATTACATTGTTGTCTGAGCAGCCTGCACATGCTTATCTTGCCTCCAGGAGAAATAATTGGGAGGGTGTGGTTCGCTAAACCTTGAATTGCTCAGGTTTATGCAATTCAGCTTTTCTTTTTGCCTCCTGTGATGCCACAGGCTTCCCCGTGAGACACGGCCGGCCGCCGCTCTCCTCCTGCAGGGAGCAGGCTGAGCAGGATGCGGCACCGCTGCCCTGCCATCCCTGCCACATCGCGGTGACCCAGCACCAGCGGGACTCTGCCAGCAGCCCAGCCAGACCCGTGAGTTCAAAGACTTGCATTGCTTTCTGTGCTGTTCTCATTTTCAGCCTATCCGTTGCTCCAAGGGAGCAAATGTGCAAGGGAATACTCAGGCAAACCAAGCAGCACGCTTTGGGGAGTGGGCTGTGGGTCTGCTTCTCAGCCTGCATACTGGGAAGTGCCACGCAGCAAGGCAGAGACACGTTTTATTGCCTCTGCCATCAGTGATTCACTGTCCCCATAATGTAATGCAGGGATGAAATTAACTTGCCTGTAGGTTGCTGCATTTCTTGGTAGCTGGCGTTAGGATGCTGCTTACTGGTGCACCAGTATACAAGATGGCCATGCTTCATTTATTGCCTCTGTTTTAGCTAGATGTGTTTGGTTTTCTGTCTTCCTTTTGCTAAGAAGCTGTGTCTTCAGTAAAGTGTGTTAAAATCTAAATGATTACCCATGGAGAGGTGCTCTTTGCATTGCAGAAGTTTTACCTCAGTGTTTTATTCAGCCTCTGGAAAACCATTTCTCCCTCAGGTTAAACACCAAGAAGTCTAGTTGGAGCCATGGGAGGTAAACCAAGGCTAAATTTAGCTTAGTATCTTTAGCTCAAGTTCTCCTCCACTTATCTAAACTTATAATCACTTCTTAGCTCAAGTTGTCTTGTAATTCAGTACTGATATATGCAATGGTTGGAAAACTGTGTATACATGTATGTATGAATATACATAATTTCTGACAAGTTTCATTTCTATGGATGAACCTGATCATTTCTATGAAGGAAGACATGATAAATGTACAGACGTGCCAACAGAGAGTCCAGGGCTGCCAGAGGATACATGGACATCCTCACACCCTGAAGAATATACTTGAAGTAATTGGTAGACTAGTCTGAGTGCATAAATTAGTAGGACTCATTCTAATGTTTAGAGCTAAGCACATTTTGGGGTGTTTTTAATGAATAGGGATGGGCTGCCTACATCAAGCTCTTGGGTGCTTTGATGTTTACTAAGGAAAATGAAATATCACGAAAGTTAGACTTTATGATGCTGTTATGACAGGCAAAATAGACTGGTAATTCATGCTTTCCCCAAATGCCCAACACTAGGAAAGTGTTCCTCCACCCGGAGGAAAGGCAGAAATACTGGGTGACTGTACTGGGAACCACACGATGCAGCTGTTTTCCCCCAGTCTCCTATAGAAATAGAGCAGAGCAAAAAATCCCTGTTCATCCCGCCCTCCAAGGGCTTTTTGTTTGCTCATTCAGGTTCAAGCAGAACACATCAAGGCAGCTCTACCACTTTATCAAAGCAGCACTGCCTACTACCTTCTGTTGTTAGAAAAACAAAGGGCTTTTCTTTTTTCTTTTTTTCTTTTTTTTTTTTAACTGACACAGATTTATTAAAAAAAAAAAAAAAAAAAAAAAAAAGGCTAGGATTCACCATCAGACATCTGGAAAAATTGTTGCCTTGCAAGAAGTGGTATCCTCAGTACTCCACCAATCCACTTTCCTGAGACTGAAAACTCCTCTTAAGAAAGCAATCTGTTCCTAATTTACTATTTTATACCCTTCCACCCCAAACCTCAGAGGCCATGTATATTTTCCAAAAATATAAATTGAATCAATCTGGAGAAACTTGTCTCTTTATTATCTCTTTCTTGCCACCTGAAAATAGTCTTCCTCCTGCTGCTAATGTCTTTTATTTGTCTGTGGTCCTGTACAAATGTCCTCCCCACCTCTCACGAGTTGTTTTCTGGAAGGATGTTCCAAGCCCATGTGTTTGAGCGTTAGCTGCATCAGGCCTTCATTGTAGCACAGACTTGGAAAGAGGAATGTCCCTGGCTCCGGGTTGTGATTGTCTATCAGAACTGAATTGTCTTCTGGAAGAGCTTTGAAGGGGCTGGCACCTTCCCCCAGCAAAACTTTTCTTTAGCAAAATGCAAATAAATCTTGCGCACAGGATGAGATGACAGATTAGCCTCATTTTGCTGCAAACCAGGAAATCAGGCAACATTATTTCCAGCAGGAAGGTAAATTACTGAAGGCTTTCCAGATGTGAAGAGTCTACTCCGAGCTGGCTGCTGGAGGGCTGCTGCCAGGTATTTCTGGAGCTGTTGCTCCTGCCTCTTCAGCTTGGCCTGCAGGGGCAGGCTGAGGGCTGCAGCTGATTTTGATGGACTGCTTCTTGTGGCCAAAGCTTTTGGGGGATTTAAGGAGTTCCCTCTCTGGTTAAAATGGCCAGATGCTGGTATCATGCAAGACTGCCTGGCTGTGCACTTGTCTGAGATGCATGTCCACCTCTTCCACTGAAATTTTTGCTGCTAGAAGCTGGGATGTGTGAAGGTGCAGCTGATTTTCCCCAGGCTTTCCCCAAAGGTTCAAGCCGACTCTTTAAAAAACGTCATTACAGGAATCATATGACTCGAGGGAGCTGAACGTGGAAGCAGAAACTTTCACCTTTGGTAAAGTTCAGGGAACAGTTAGTAGGCAGCTCCGGTCAGGTGCAACTGCCTCTGACTGCATGCTATCGCTGTCCCTCTGAATAAACATCAATTAGCCCTTGACAGGGAAATCAATGAGCTACATGCCCTGAAACTTCCTAGCTGCCTAGCAGCCCCTGGCAGCACTCTCCTTGGCCCTTGGGTTTTACTTTAACATACCTTCAACATTCCTCTTGAAACAGTCTTAATAAAATGGTATTTTGCATGTGCCAGCAATTTCTTACTAAGGGATGGCAGCTTATTTTCTGCCTGGATGGATACATCTTTTCAGAAAGTGGCTTTTCAGAATGCAGATAAATTTTGATCTGATTTTGGATATCATTCTCATTCACTTTTTGCTTTCCTTTCCTACAATACATGGTATAGGTACCATTGAGACACTGATTTTAAAAAATGTGGGTGATGTTGCTGTTTTATTCGCTGTTCTCCTTCAGAGATGGTTTCTGCTTCTAGCTCTTGGTGCTATCTATCAAGCAGTTCCAGTTGACACAGGATTTCGCAAGCAGAGCTGAGTGCTGGAAAGCAACTTGTAGCATAGATTTGGCTTTTCATAGCTTCAGTCTGAGGAATCAGCTAATCACACTACTGCTATTTAGGAAATAACATAGTTTACATCCAGGCAAAAAAAAAAAAAAAAAAAAAAAAAAAAAGGGTCTGAGGCACTGAAATAGCTATGACTTGTAGAAGGAATTTGAAATAATAACCAAAACCAAAAATCACCCTTGCCTGCGTGCATGCAGCAGATCACATCCGAGTGTGTGGTGTGGCATGCACCGGCAGGAAGCAGGACACTCTGAGCATGTAATTCCTAATTGGGTTCTCATCAGGGCAGTAATCAGCACACAAACAGTCTCCACACCCACCAGACTGGTTCTGGAAGCAGATCTTAATTCAGCTGCAGACTTAGCTATCTTCCCCCGGCTGGTGTCACTCTCGTGTCCTGGCTGACAAAACCTTCACAAGGCTCTTCATTTTAGGGAGAATGTTACAACGCCATCAGCAGCACACGCACGTTAATTAGCAGTGGACTTTACAGTGGAGTTCCCACGAAGCCCAATTAAAGCAGTGATGAATCAAGCCCAGTGAGTAGTGCTGTGCTCAGGGGTGTTGTTTCCCATGCACTGAGCAGAGGAGGCAGAACCAGGCTCTGGAGGATGTGTGTTGGTAGCTGAGAGCCCAGTCACTTGCAATAAACAGAATTTATTTGCTGAGACATGTGTTGGAAAAGGATCTTAGTCATTATCCTCCTTCATGCCAAAAATTGCCCTGGAAGAGCAACTATTTCACAACCCTAGCTGGAGGGCTGCTCCCCCTGCCCAGATACCTCGTGTTTCCTCAGTCCTTCCCATGTGGGAGCCAGTTATATGGCTCAGTGCACAGCTTGCTCCCAAAGGGGTAGCAGCCTCCATCTGCATGGACACTGTCAGCACCACTTAATAAAAGAGATAAATGACTGAAAGACAATAAGTTATTTGTTCAAGACCCAAAAAGTAACCAGCGTTAGGACCAGAGAACAGGTAGACTTCAGTAGCTGGGCTGCTGGGCTCAGCCTCTTCATCATGCAATACATTTACCCATTTCAAGCAGTGCATTACTCTTAAATGCAAAATTCAGCACTCTGCATTGCAGCAATTGAAACCTCATCTGAACTTCTTCCCCCTGAAACTTCTGTTTCCAGCTGCATATTTTGAGTCTGCCCATTATTTAGGGGCTATCTCTGGGCTGTGTCACTTTCCTGAGCTGTTGACATCCACTTGTTGACTACCCTATCTGGATAGTCAACAGGTTTTTAGTTTTTTTGTTTGTTTGTTTGTTTTTGGTGGATTCAAGTGGTGGAAGGATTAAAAAAAATAATAAGATAGAGATATAATTTAAGTTACAGACATTTACACACTTACAGGCTTGTATCTTAAATTATAGATATAAGTACTATAGTTAGAGGCAATGTAAGTAGAACTACAACACAGAAGATTAAATCCTTACAGGTGCCTGCCCATAAAGTAGAAGATGGAGTCCAATGACAAATCTGAGGTTTTCCCCTTAGATCACGTCTAAGAGCATCCCTGTGGCCACATCACCACACAGACACTTGTGCCAGAGGCTGGGCATCACCTCGGGAGCCCAGCCCTTCGACCTGGGAGCAGCCAGTTGCCCCTTCCCTGCTCACCCAGCCATGCTGTGGCCTGATCCTAAAAAAAGGTTCCCACAGGGTGTTGTGAGAACTCATTAAGTAGTTTGTAAAGCATTAAGGGACTCCTGGATCAGAGGAGCAGCTCTAAAGGCACAAGGTAATTAAAGTAGTGCTTGCTTTATTATACGTTATTAGCAGGGTTATCCATCATCTGTTTGGCACTTTGTAGTTATTAAATGTTATCTCATGGTCACATGTTAGAAAATGCTGCTTAGTCTGAAGGTGGCAGGCACTGTGGCTGTGGGAGGAAGGGCTGGGTGTCCTCAGCTGGGGATGCCCTCCCTTGCAAACTTGCCAGATGATTTGGAGGTGGCGCTGCCTTTTGGAGGCATTTTTGCTCCATGGTTGCCATAAGGTGGAAACTTGGGCTCCTGAATTATTTATCTGCACAAACCTGAGCACTTTCTACATGCCTGAACTGCTGAGAGTGGTTCAAATAGTAGATACAATGGCAGAAAGTGTCCCTGCATACTACAGGGAGCATACAGAGCCCCACAGGACAGTGGCCTGGATTTATTCCACCCCATTTCAGGCATAACTTAGGAGTCACCCTCTCCGGCACACATGGACATGTTCATCCCAGTTATCATCCTCCCTTAAGTGTGCTTGAAGTTGATTAGCATCAATATAGGTAAATATCCCCTTTCCCATTGCTCTCCCCAACGAGCCCATCTGCCTGCCTCACCTCCCCCTGCAGCCCCGTTGTGCAGCAGGGTTGTGCCCCACCATGCCAGGAGAGGAATGAGAGGAGAGGATAAATTCATTGTAAAGCTGTATTAAGTTAAGACTTTCACTTTTCCATGCATTTTACTGTGTAATAAGTTTGTGTTGGCTGAGTTATTCTCATATCACAAAGTCATGAGTGAATTGGGCAGGTCATTCTTCATTGTTACTGACAGAAATAATCATACAGCAAAAACGCAATAGATGTTGTGCCACAAAAGATATAAAAAGTACTTTAAAGCCTTTTAGAAGGTGTTGTGTTTGCCTTTATTTATTTATCTATTTTATAACTGCTCTTCATCCCACAGATGGGGAAGTCAATGAGATTGCTTACCTGCTGTCTAAACACTCATCATTTTCAAAGCATGGGAAACAAAACACTTTAACCAGGACAAGCAGGTCTTCTCTGAGACTAAATGGGCACCGCTGAGACTAAATGGGCGCAACCTGGGTGCCAGCATCCAGCCATGCCTTCCACCCACCCCAAGTACAATCAATTGGTACAATTGGTCTTGGGAATGTAGAAAAAGTACATTAGCTGATTAGAAAGCTATATAAAAAAGGCATGCCTAGGAAGAAAGCTTTTTGTTTAGGTAGATACCTCTATTGGAAGTATGGGCCTTCAGAGTGCCTGGGCTGTTACATGTGGTAAGGCATGGAAGGTCAAATAGGGGAAGGGAGAAAGAATGAGGTTTGGGGATTGCATATCAGGGGTTCTGTGGGCAGATGAATTAGTGACCACTGTTCCCCTGTGGCTTCGTCTAATATGGTGTAACTCCAGCATTAGTTTTTCTTGAGGGCTGGACATGTATAGTTCCCTCATCCTTCTTGTCATACTCTGGTATCCCATATGATTTGGGTTTGTTCTACAGCCTTTGTTTTTGTGGGAACATTCCTTCTTTTCTCTGTCCTACCCAGACAACTATTCTCATGGCAATGGTGATAATTTAATGTGTGGGGAGGCTTCTGCCATTCTGTCAGATTTGGCTGAAGCTGAAAAATAGATCCAAAAGATATTGGGGAGCAAAAGAGCAAGATTGAACAAGGAGACTCACGGAGAGAGAGAGAGACAGAACAAGTGCAGAACTGCCCTATTTCTTTAGGAAACATGATAGTAGCAGTGTAATTGCCCATGAGATTAACAGCAGTTAACATCATGAAGTTAACACCTAATTCACACAGAAGGTGCAAAGATACAAAGGAAATGCATTTTATTCCAAGTTTTGCACTTTATTTTGTGGTTGCAAGGTTTTTTGTCTCACTGTCTTGATGTACCATGGGTCCATACACAACAGCAGCTGAGCTGTCTGGATTGAGGAGCACTTGGCTGGAGCACCCCATAGCTCAGGAGTGGTCTGCAGACCCACATTTCCTTCACCTGAAGCAGAGGAGGAGCATGGGCAGGTGGGTGTCCCCCATTGCAGGGACACATCTGGGGCAGAGACCAGGGATGAGCACCCTTGCACAGTTTGCATGGGTTGTTGTACCTACTGCTTGCTACCAGCACCTTCAAAGACAGCTGGGGCATGTGGTTATTTAGCCACACAGGTACAGTTTTATCATTAGGTCAAACAGCTGAAAGCAAGCTTGTGGTATTTGTGAGGCTATCTTGCCAAAGCCAGCTGGAGCAATCAGCCAAATCGGAGCGGTAATGCACCTTTTGTTACATAACTAGCAGTACAATTTTATAATTTGGGATGTGAAATGCCGATGGCATTTATTATGTCAATTAGGATGAGCACATGTTTAGGAAGCACTTTAGGAGTCAATCATAATTGCTTGCATAGTCTTGCTTTGACTTCCTTTGGGTAGGCAGAACGTGTGTGCCCAAGAGGCAGTTACCCACAGCCCGTCGGTTCTGCTACAGCTCCCCTTTGTACGCGGAGCCTGAGCTCGTAGCATAAAGAGTTGGTCCCAGCCTGGGTTTACCAAACTTCAAAACAAGCAAGGGACTGAAATTATTACTCCACCAACACACGACTACCTGAGACATGCTAACAACAAGTCTTCTCTGAAGTCCTACCAAGGTAAGCTCATTCATAGGACGCATTCCTTGTAGTTTGGGAAGGATAACTTGCTGACACACGCTGCCTTACTCAAACCTTCTTTTTACTCAAACCTTGTCCAGCTGTTCCTAATATTCTTAAATTACTTCTGGGCTGAAATTTTTTCATTTCAACATGCTGAGTAAAGTTTTGTATCCATGAAATTGCCAGAAAGAGCAGCTCAGGTCTGTGTGGGCGTGCGAGAGACAGACAGACAAAAAGGCAGAATATATGTCCGTACATTCCAAAGAGAAGTTTCAGATTCGTAATTCCACAACAACAACAAAAAACCTTTTTCCAACATTGGTTTATTCTGTAAATTCCAGCATGAGCCACAGAGAAAACTGTCTTTTCAAACAATCTGGTTCTGTTTTTTGAAGTTATTGTGCATGCAGGCACAGTATGACATTCCTGTTAGGTTTCACAGCTTGAGCTACAACTTAAAAAGTGGGGGTTATTCACCTACTGCACTTTGGATTTTTGTATTCAGTTTGAAATGTCTTTCATCGCTGAAAGCTTTGCAAAGTGCTTTGATGGTTATAATCTCTGAGAAGGACTTTTTGACTAATAATAACTTTGAAAAATCAACTCTGTAAGAGGAGAGGTTTTGGAGTTCCTGTTGGTTGTCTCGGAGACAGTCAATGCTAATGTGCCGAACAATTACAATTATTTTCCTCTAAGAACCAGCTGTAACAGTCTTTCCTATAATCTCAAATTCTTATCTGGTAAATCAGCACCAGATCTCTGACTCATCTCCAGCTACTGACTTTTTACCTGGAGGTATGCATCTCACCTCTGCCCATAACAAATCTCTGCTGGAGATGGTTTACTACTGATTACACATCAGGCAGAGAGAAAATGTTGTGACTTTTCCATAGGTAGAAGAGATTTAAAAACAAGGGAGAGAGGGGGGAAAAATAGAGAAGATAATAATACATGTATTATTACAGTAATTTTGCTAAGAATAAAGTTTGAAATCCAGGCAGGCTGATTCATCCCATTGGTTTTAAGTGCAGCTATGCCAATGATGGTGTAGATTGTTATATGAGATTCTCTATCCAGATCTTTGGAATGTGAGTTATTGTCTTTTGGTATGGAAAAAAGATGTATAATACATATTACTGAAGGATGGGCCACTGATTGATGTTTTCCACAAAGTTTGTCTAGTATTTTGAAACAAAAAGGCTGCCTGATGGCCTCCAAAATAAGTACTACCTTTCACAGTGAAGTCAGTGTAACCTATGAAACTCTTCAGTTGAGGATATGCAATTAGTGGCACAAAACACAGGAACTGGGAGGCCTGCTAGCAAGAAAGATGGTTTGATGAAAGATAATGAATGACAACAGCATTAAATTTTCTCTAACTAAAGGCAAATAGTTTTACATGAGCATCCAACCTGCTGCCTTGTTATAAATAAAATTATAAATAATTCCCTGAATGAGAAATAGGCGCAGTGATTTTCCAGCCTGGATTCTCATATGAGTAGCAAGGGCTAGGCTCTCTGGCATATTGCCGCAGCTAATCCTGCGTAACCTGGGAGCTCTGAACTTTTGCTGGAGGGCAAAGGAGGATCTCAGCTCCCTCCTGGCTCCGAGCCCCAGTGTGGGTGAGCCACTAGATGGGGACAAGCCCCACAGCTTCTGACCTGCCTGGGCTCAACCACTAACAGCTGGGCTGAGGCGTCATTAAGGAGTTAACTCTATTATGGGGAAAGATGCAATGTTATGGGGCAATTCATCATTAAGAAGCAAGAAGTCCATCTCAGGAATCTCACCAAAATGGGCTGAGTATTAAGAAAAGGAGGTGCTTGCATTTGTCATTTACAGTGTGCTCACAGCTAGCGTGGCAGAGGAAGGCCAGGTGAAAATATCTCTGAGAAATAATGTCAGGGACTGGTTTCCTTATCAGCCTGCAGAGCAGCCCCTCTGTCCATGCAGTGCTGTGGTGACAGCCTGTGACTCTCCTGTAGGAGGCAACACCCCGTGCTGGGGTAAGAACAGTAGGACAACTTTGTTATCATGGTCCAGCTCATCAGAGCATGGCAGCTGTCAGTAGTACCTCTGCCTCCTACAGCATGGTGCGAGGGAGACAGGGCATGAAAAGGAAACCTCTTTTAATCAGTGGATATAGTATTTGTGCATGTGCAGACAGTAAAAAAATAGAGCAGGAGCATTGATAAGATGTGTTACTTGAGTACAAACCCATATTAAAAGATAAAACACCCTAATATTTGGCGATCTTGCTGTGCCATTCAGATCCCCTTCCGACACTGGCCACCCTTTCCCTTGGCTCAGGGGATTTTGCTAACCCCAAGCCATGTTGCTTGAGCTACTGGAGCTAAACCCTCTACCTGTTCTGCATCTCACCTCTGTTTTGTAGTGATGCCTGCTCACTGCCTCATCTTCCACCATTCCAGATAGGAGCCAGTTGCTGCCCTTGCAGGCTCTGTGTTAGTGTTTCTCTGGCTCTTAGGTGCCTGTTTATCCCTCCCTGTGCTAGCTGCTTCCTCACTGCCTTTCATCATTCCGTTCTTTCTCTTTCAGCCCTGCTTACTCATCTTGCAGAAGCTTCTTCCTCCTTGCACTGTGCTCCTTCCCCATGCAGCTGGGTTAATGTTTGACAGTGCGGCTGGTGGAGCTGGCGCAGCTCGGGTGCCTGCCTCTCGCTGCCCTGGTGCTCTGAGGGTAAGTTCAGATTTAAGCTTTAGTTTGCTTACCTGAATCATGGGAATGGGACGACTTTGGGCTTGTCTGCACAAGGGGATGAAAGGCGTTCTCTGTGCTCACTCTCTGCATTTACTGCCCATGCTTTTTGTCTGTGTTTCTTTTGCTGTTCTCTTAAACACCTCTTGTGGCTGTAAATTCCTGAGTGCTGAAGACCCATAAGGACCTGTAAGATGCAAACTCTTTCAACCTGGCACAGTGTGTTGGATAAGTTTTTAAAAGGTGTGTGACCATGATATTGGCTTTCACTGTGGTCATGGGGAGTTGCCCTGATGGGAAGAAAACTGGGACTTGAGTCGTTGAAAACTTCTGTCACGGCAGTGAAGCAATAAATGCTCGTATTGTCTTCTTGGGCACGGCACCAACACCTCTAAAAGCTCCTGCTGCCTATCAGTCTCTGCACACATTTCTCTGTCTGTAAGCTGAGGTGATGTCCTCGCCCTGCTGAGTCTGCCTGTGGTGTCGACACTGACACACTGACACCCCCTCACCCCCACCTTTCCCTTCTTATCCTTCCCCAAGCATGGACCTTGAAGAAGACACTTCCAATCAGGTAATAATTGTGTTTTGGTGGTTTTTTTTCCCACTTAGCTATGGTGCATCATCCACCCGTATGGGGTTCCTTTCTCAATGCGTGTTGCTTTATTCATAGTTAATGGAAGATCAGCAGATCAACTTTAAATCCTCTTTTCCTTCTCTTCTGCATAGCTCAATAAGAAACATTAGCACAGCTAAACACCAAGGCTTTAAGCTTCCTAAAAGGACATGAAATTAATTATGTAGCTTTGTTATGACAATGCATAAATGTTTTAAACACGAGTGACTGCAATATATTGCAAGCAACTTCTGCCTCTGGCCAAATTTGTGTAACACCTCCATTCAACACCCTCTGTGCCAACTCTTTTGGTGGTATAGTTGCCTCCCAAAGGCTGACAGTGATCATTTCATTGCTTGTGTACAGTACTTTGAGAAGGTTCTTCATGGGTGAACACTGACCAGATTAGCCAGAAGAGGCTGATAGATTTTTCCTTTTGAATTGAAGGGAACTTATGTTATTATGCAGTCTAAAATTTCTAAATTGCACAGGCCGTAGGACTTGAATTAAGTCCTCCTAATAGTTCAACGGCTGTTATTAATTAACATGGATGTTTTTGTTTCTCTGTGCTGCAGCAAGTATTTGTAATTTATGTAGAGCTCATAAAATTCAGGTACAGTTCCCAACACCTGCGCTTTCTCATTAATGACACATTATTAGCATGTCAGGTCCATAAAGAGTATCTGTAAGGCGGCCAGGAGAGTCTGGAAACTTTGAAGGACATAACATCATTTGAAGGGCTCATGCAGCTTTCTCCTTGTCCCTGTTGCTTTGACAGTCACAGTAACTTTCTTTAACACTGTAATGCAGCAGATGATCAGCATCTCTGGAGCCTCTGCTTGTGAATCCTCTTTAAAGGGCCTGTACATGGGGTCTCTCCTTGTTGCCCCAGGTGTGATACACATTGTTTGGTCAATACTTGAAACCAATGCACAGACACCTCTCTTGACTTGCTGCTGATGCTGTGTGTAAAGCTGTGTGTTGAGGTGAGCCATCAGTCATGTTTCATCCCTGCCTGTGCCTGCGTTCTTCCTCCACACCCCACATGTCTGGTGAAACACTGTCAGGTCTCCACAGACATGTTTTAAATACTCAGAGAAGCAAGTAATAAATGCAGTCTTAAAGAGACAAGAAATCAGGGGCCTGTCATCCTTCTGAACCTGGGACCTTCCAGCTAGGATGCTCAGGCCACGAGGCTGTGTCTTTGCTGCTGCTTTTCCAGAGTGAGCACACAAGGCCTGTTGTGCGGTATAGCCTACATATGGTTTGAATTTTGTGCTCTGTTAGAAGAAATATTCCACCTTGCTGCATGCCGGCAATGCCATGGATATTTCAGGGATATCTCTGTTGCTCAAGATGGCTAGATGTGAAGTGGCAGTGACCAGAGCCCCTGCTTTAACTGGGGTAGCAACCCCCTGCCGAATTTCCCTGCCATTTTAACTACAGCATTGTTAGGAAGAGGCTGGATTCCACGGCTGCTGAAGCCCATGCTGACCTTCTCCTGTTTGTGTGTGGCAGCAGAGCCAGGTGTGCCTTCTGAAAGTAAGAAGAATGAAGTTCATAAGGCAGTGCTATTTTCATCATGTTCTATTGATTTTTACTTAATTTTACTGCTGCTCTCGAAACCACAGTCCCACAAACTGCATATTGCCATTCTCGCAAGTGGTGAGAGGTTGTGACTTTTTTTCTCAAACAACTCTTTGTGTCTTCTCTCTTATTGGAGCTTGTCAGTATTTTATCTACAACAATATCTTTTGTCTTTTTCTTGATTCATTTTGCCGTGTGTCACCTTAATAGAGACAACTAATATTGTTTTTAATTCCTATATTAAGACAGCAGGTATATTTGTTTTCTGCACTACATAAAGATAGTATTTTCTTCACAAAGTTCTCTACATAAAGTTCTGATGAGTATTTTTACAAAGGGGAGCATTTGCTACAGTATAGAGTATTTTAAATATTTGCAGGAATTCAAGTATGTGATGATTTTAATTCAAATGAAGCTACTGCTAAGCAGGAGACAGAGTGTATGCAGACCGTAGTCTTGCAAGCAAAAAAATGCTATTATACAGCCACTTAGCATAATAGCTATATAAGAATAGGATCTAGCAAAGCACTGAAGTGAATGTTTGACATTCAAGCATCTGGATAGAGTTAGTGGGGCTATCATTTTACCTATATGTCAGAAAAACCCTGCCATGTTGATGTTTAATTTCTCAGGTTTAGAGCCCACAAGCTTTACATAAAAATAAGGTTTGTTTTTATTTTAAATGAAAATGTGCTCTGTCATAGTCAGATTTTTTTTATATTCTTTCCCTCATTTGCCCTCAAACGTGAGTGTCTGAGGCTGACAAATTGTCTCAGCAAATTAAGTCAAGCTGGAAGCAAGGGTACAGCGCTATGTTAGGGCAGAAAATAAGATTTACATTTTCAAGCAAGAGTAGTAATTAGGCCATTGCATATTTTATGTCTTCATGTTTATTTTCAAAGAGATAGATCAAAATAAGCATAGACGTAATGAGACGTAAGTAAGTGCTTCAACGAGCAGTCAGGGTTCATCAAGTAGAAGCTACAAATTACTGCTCGGTTTTGCTGCCACCCACAGTGTTTACATCTTTGAAATACCAGCAGGCAGGTGCCCTGGCCAGAGCTTGCTCGTTGGCTCTGTAGTAAGAGAAATAGTACAAATTTAGAGCTGTAACGCAAATTATTAAGGGAACAGGCTTAGTTTTTGTTCAGTGGTTTTGAAGATCAGGCAAATCCATCACTGCTGTATAAGAGGATGGTTTGGAGGGTCCCAGGCTCTAAATCTGTATCCTGTGTCTGTGTGCATGATGTCTGAGTGCCCATGTGGGCTAGGCCAAGGTGCTGCTTTCCCCCTCTGCCCCAAGCAGGTGGCTTGGGCAGTAATCATTATTCCTACCTTTGTTTCTGCACAATGTTGTAATGTTTGCCTCTGCATGATGTTGTTTTTCCAGCAGAAGTAACGTGACCACTATAAAAAGTCATAGGATGGGAACTGCAGTTAAGTGCTAATTTAAGGTTTTCAAACCTTACATGCTAGTAGTATTCTCCCTGTTCTGATGTCTTTCTTTACAGTGAGAGTAGTTTTGTCAGTTGAGCTAGACCTAAAAGAAAAAAAATGGTCCCCAGAGTTCATAATCTAGTATTTTGCTCTTCTTTGCTTAGTCCTCCCATCCCAACGATGCAATCCTTCCCTAAAAATTCCCAGAGTACTTTATATCCAGGTACATACCATGAAATACTCTAAGGGAAAACAATCCAGAACATAATTGTTTGGCCTTCTTCCCCACAGATCTGATGGCACGCAGGCCTTGCTGCTGCTCGCACGAATAGAAACCAGGTTGGGTGCTTTCGTCTGCCCTCTTCTGAATTGTACCAGTTCCGAGTATGAGCCAGAAAGAAGAAGAAATGGAGGAGAGCTCCCCACCACTCTGTGCCACCTGTGGCCAGGCACATTTACCGGAGGAAAACCACTTGTACAGCTACACGGAAGAAGTCGATGATGATCTGATCTGCCACATCTGCCTGCAACCTTTGCTTCAGCCGATAGACACGCTCTGCGGTCACACCTTCTGCACGGCCTGCCTTACGAACTTCCTCCTGGAAAAGGATTTCTGCCCCATGGACCGCCAGCTCGTGGTTCTCCAGAGCTGCAGGAAGTCCAGCATCCTGGTGAATAACCTCCTGGACAAGCTAATGGTTAGCTGCCCTTTCACAGAATACTGCTCAGAGATTGTGCAGCGTGGTCACCTCGAACAGCATTTCCAAACCCAGTAAGTTTTGGCTGAGAGGCGGTGCTTTTTTAATTGCTCTGTCTTTTACTTAAGGAGAGGGAAAAGTATCTGCAAGTAATGCTAATTAAAATGGATTATTAATGTAAAGGAAGATTTATCAATTTCAGTCCCCTTGAGTACCTATGCTATTACGAGTTTAGAGATGAATTTCTATTTGACTATATCTTACTCTTTTTGTTAGAACCAAATCCACTCCAGGTACTCCATGCTCTTGTTAGCAGTTCTCAGTGGATACCTTGTGGTTAGCTGCATAATGGAAGCATGTATTTAGTCATCCGAAGAGATCCGCGAGTTTGGGGAAGCTGAGCTACCATGAATATTTTAGTGGTACATTACGGCTTTTGTAATTGCCCTTTCTTCAATCCGTTTTTGAATCGCAAATGACCTACATGTGAAGTAGAGCAGAAAATATTCCGGTCTTTGGAGCCGCGGGCTCCTTCCTTCCAGGTGAGCACCGGCCCCGTGCAGGCACCAGGGGCCTTGCACAGACCCAGCCTCCCCAGCAGGGCATGGGGGAGCAACGTGGCCTGCCTCCACATCCATGCTCACCTCCCCAATGGCCAGAACACCCTCGCTGAAGGAGAAACATCCCCAGGGAGCAGCTTGGTTCCTTTGAAGGGGGAGAACTGATGGTGAATGATGCATTGTTTGACAGGGAAAAGCACATGTATTGCGTCTTCAGCCTTCCTTTCAGCGGGCAGGAGTGACAAGGTACCTCCAGGGCTGTGATTTCCGACTGCTTTTGTGTAGTAAAGACAACAGCATCTTGAATCCAAGGCGAGCTGGGGTGTTAAGACATGCCCTTTTCCGTGGCCTTTATCTGTTGTTTGGTGAAATGACTTCTCCTGTGCTTTGCAGGTGCAACTCACGCTCCTAGGTGAGGAATTTATTCAACATATTCACTGCTTGTGTCATGGTTTAAAAAGTCAATCATTTTTCACCACTAAAACTCAGAAAAAGGAAGAAAAAAAAAAGGTGGTGGCAGCTGTGCTCTGCAGGATTAGCTTTCTGCTTCTGGAAGAAGAAATTAGCAAAGTTTCCTGTGATTTTCTGCATTTGTTCAGTAATTCCCCGACATGCTGCAAATACAAATTTCAAAAGCGATGCAGGTAAAGGGACTGACAGTCTGCTGTGAGCTGCTGTCACAGAGATTATGTTGCTATACAGATTGCAGAGATAAAATCTTCAGCCCCTAGTGCAAATACCCTTCCATTGTGATATATATAGCTGACTTTATTGGGTTTTAGATCCTAGTTTTTGACTTCACTTTTTCTTGAGATGACAGATCCATGGCCATAAAATTAATTAAGCCTGAGCCCCACCAGGGACAAGTTTAGTAACACATCTCCACAGCCTCTTTCTGCATCTCCTCCCCTGTGCCAGGCTCTCCCTACTACCTTCCAGCCTTGAAAACCCAGAGCAGAACTGTGGCCATTAAATCCTAAAGCCTCAAGGTAGTGCAGGACAAGGTGGTGCTACACAGCTTCTTCTGTGCCACCCATGACCACATTTTCCATATTCAGGATGGTTTGGAGGGCTGAGTTACCTTAAGGCTAGAGGGCAGGGGCATATAAATAACAGGGTACCTTTGCTGCTTAGAGTTTCACTAAAAACCACAAGTTTTTATGGTTTAAGCCAATTGAAGGTTCCCCAGGGCCATGCCCTCACTGGCATTCCCACCTAAAAGAATTAGGAGGGACGCATAAAGGAGATTTTTGAAGCCTTATGTTTGCAGAAACTGTGCAGTATGGTTACTTTTAAATGCAGCTTTGTTAATAATCACCAGAGATACGTTATTATTCTGCACAATTCAGTTCACAGATCAGCAGAGAAACATTTCTTGCCACCCCACTCCCAACTCATGGCAGTGCAGGAAAGGAGAAGGGCACTGTGCTCTTCAGGCACCAGCTGCAGCATGCCCAGGCACAGCGCAGGCTGAGTTGATGGGGTTCTTTTAACAGCGATGAATCAGTAAAGTGTCTGAATTCGCTGATTAGAAACAAATAAATAAATAAATAATATTACAGCAACAACAGCCTGGTGCCTTTGGATAGAACAGCTCAGATGCTGGCTGAAAATAAAAAATCTCAACTGAACATGATCTGTGTTCTCAGTGAAAAAATCAGACTCTGTTAGAGTCACCAGGGCAGTCGGCAGCCCTTGTGTTTCTTGCACAAATCAGTCTCAGATCAATCCTGGTTCTCAGAGAGAAAATGAAAGCTTGCCCTCTTCAGGGGTGGGGTCACTGATGGGATGAGGTGAGCTTGCTGGTTTTTATGCTTTGTAACTGAAGAGAGAACGTGAATTTTTTTAAATCTCCAGTTACCACAGAGTAGACCACTGAAAGCATCCTTATTGAAAATGTTTGCTCTTGCATCCTGAGAGAGAGAGAGAGAGGGAGAGAGGAGACATGCCCTTGGCTTCCTACATGATTTATGTTTGCACAGAACCATCTGACTGGATGTTGAGAATTCAGACCGCGATGCAAGCAGCCAGCAGTTGGCTGTGATGCTTTGTGGTGTTTTACTTTAAAAAGGTGTGGTCTTCTGCTGTAGCTCGCTTCCAAACTCCACGGGGGGCACGTTTCCCCCGTGTCAGACGGCTACACCCTTCCGTGATGCAGTTCAGCTCGTAACCCATCTGCTCGTGGGCAGTGATGTAAACGTACCAGCTGGCTCCGGAGAACCACTCTGAATCCTGCAGGAGGCAGGTCTCTTCCCCGAGCATCGCTCTGCTCTGCAGCATAAGTCACTGTCTCGCCAACCATGCTGTGCTGTCCCTAAACCCTCACATCTCCCCATCTGAGAGTCAGAACGAGTAATCCTCTTACAGGTCAATGATTTTGCAGCGTAGCCTCGTTTGTGGGATTTAAGCTCGATTCGTAACGTGCTCCCGTTGCGTTGAAATGGAAAGGCTCGCTTAGAAGGGGCTTGGCTGGCACGACAGCTTCGCGGTGCGTGTCCCACCAGCACAGAGCGAGTGGGAAGGAGGAAACCTAGCAGCAGTGCCAGCCCTGCACTGGGAATGAAGGCTCTCCTGTTACTGGTCCTACCTTGGCTAAGCCCTGCAAACTACATAGACAATGTGGGCAACCTGCACCTCCTGTACTCGGAGCTGTGAGTACACGCAGCCGCGCTGTCCTCGTGCTCTCTGTCTGTCTGTCTCATCTGAGCGGCCGGGAGGTTCTCACCCTTGTGGGGGTCTGTCTGTCTGTCTGTCTGTGCCTGGGCATATGTGTGAAGGAAATCTTACAGCATCTTGCCAATAGCCTGAAACAAGGCTGCGAAGCAGCTGCTTCACATCCCAAGGGCTAATAATAGTAATACGTCCCCCTTGCTTTCTGCTCCCAAAGAGCGTGGAAGCAGCTAGGGTGTACTGAGTGAAAGAGGGTTTTTTTCCTTATCGACATGCTCTGCTGTGCTGGCATCCAGGGGTTGTTGGGTTTGTGTTTTTTGTTTTTTTTTTTTTTTTTTTTTTTTCCCATTTCCGAATCTCTGTCTCTTCTGTACTTGCCAAGGATAGCTTTGCCTGGGCGTAGAGGAGGGCATGGTGCTGGGCACCCCTGGTAGAGCTCTCACGGTGTGTACACGCATAATGCTCTGTGTGTAAATCTGCATGCCTGTAGCAAAAACACTGAGAAGCCTTTCACCAGAAATAATTCATTGGAAACAGGAAAGAAATTTCCTCTATTTGTGCTTTTGCCCACAGCAGAATGTTATTTTCTCTAGAATGCAAGTTTAAATGTAGCACTGCATGCATATATCTTCGAAAAATATCTTTAAAAATTTCCCAAACCCCACAGCTGATCTTTCCCATCCATAAGACAAATATTCTGTGGTATCATCTCTAACTGACACTAGTTTAATCTATGCTTCAATGTTATTGTAATGGTTAATAGGGCCTTTGTGAATAGAAACAGATATTTGCTCCAGTATGTTTTAATCAATCATGTTTTGTTTGTGATTTAACAAATTATACATTCTGAGATCTTCCTTGAGATAATGAATGGAATGGCTAATTCTGCTCAAAAGTCAGCAATGACTGTGCTGTGTCTACAGTGGGAATGTTTCAGTAACAGTTGTGATTAGTATCAATGAGACTAATTTCCAAATGATTTGGTCTCTGCCATTACACAAAAAAAACAGGGCTTTGCAGAAATGAAAAGTCCCCTTCTGAAATGCTCGTGTGATATGCATGGCAGCTATTAATAATTTAGCCATTCTTAGACAACTGCTCAGGATTTCTGTATGCCATGGGTGCTTTCAAACATTTAATAAACCTGGTTTTGAGGGTTGCAGCTATGCCCTCGTTTTAATTAACTGGCATTTTGTTAAAGAATGTTAATTAAAAAATAAAATAAACCAGTGAAGCCAAGCAGGCTACAGGAGCAATCAAGCTCAAACAGAGCAGATGAACACATACAATGGAAACAATGGCATCTGGGACATCTAGTTTCCAGGAAAACAAACTGATGAGATTAATCAGAGCACAGGCGCACGCACAGCCTCCTCGCTTTTCTTGGGGAATTCAGGTTCACTGACTCTCCCAGGATAAAGAGCTGTGATGCACAGTAGCTATTCAGCTCTTATTTATTTAGCCTTCTAACCCACAGAGATGCTGTTCTCATGGATGTAGGCAGTCGGCCTTAATTGAGCGGGTGTGGGCTCAGGCTTGGACGTGCGTCTTTGGGTGTCAGCAATGGGAGGTGGCAGGTCCCCGACCGGTGCCAGCCCCGGGTGCTGCCCCATGCCCTGCTCACTGCCCCATTGCCACCCAAGGTGGCAGGCAGCAGGGTTCACTGGGGCTGGCATAGCCCAAAACCGCGCCACATGGTTTGAGCTCATTTCAGGCATCTCTCCTCCTCCACGTGGACTCTGGATGCTGCACAAGGCACTGATATACTGATCTGTGGGACAGACACAGGGTCCTCGCTAATAGCAGTGGCTGAAAGAGAAAGAGGGACATGGTTTTCAGTCCCATTTAATCAATGTATACAGATGTTAGGACCTACAGGTTGTTATGTTGGCTAATCAGGCACTTACATACAGGATATTTTCCATGCCAATTTTGTGAGACAGTGTGGGCACCATCATCCAGGACACAGGGACACAGCTTCACTGTCCCAGTCCTTTTAAAATGCCCCAAAGCCTGCAGAGGCAGCTCCATAAATCCCTCCCCACAGGCAACCAAAGAACTCCCACCATGTGTAGCTTATCTGATGGCTTTCCCCACTGCTCAAAGCCAGACCATAGCAAGCAGAAAGACTTTTTTTTCATTATCCCACTCTCTTTGGGTGCTGGCCAGTGCAAATACTGGCCTCGGTTGGGACTCATTATTTGGCTGGCGGGCAGCCACCAGAGATACCAGCCAGGGGAGGGGGCAGCAGGGCTGTGAGCGGCCTGGGAAGAGATTTGGAAAGGTGAGGGACATGGCTATCATCAGCAGCATCAGGGCAGGAGGCAGAACAAGGGTGATGGGTTAGCATCACCTTCCCTCTCACACAGCCTCTCTCTTTTACCCTGCTAAAACAGAGGCTAGGTTATTTGTGCTGAGCTGTGGGTGTTTGCTTTGGTTCGAGGGTATTTAGCTCCCTAACTGCAGAATGGGTGGTTTGGGAAATAGGGACTACAGCATAGCCCAAAGCCTGGCTGGAGATGAAGGCTCTGGAATTCATTTAAGAGAGAAAAAGGCCATTTGAGGAGAGTTGAATAGGAGAAATGAAGCTGGGGAAAGGCTGTGTCAGACCCTTGCACTTCAGCTGTGTGCCATGCAGGGGAAAGAGGTGTGTGTGTGTGTGTGTGTGTGTGTGTTGCAGTGACACTCGGTGGGACAGGTGTGGAGTGCTGATAACTGCAGGTATGCTCAGCAAGCAAATAATGTGTCTCCTGACACTGTTGCCCACACGAGAACCACTTCCCTGGCCATTGTCTGTTGTGCCTCCCTTGCCCCCAGCACAGATGCCCCTCTGGTCCTCACTCTGTACCAAGCTAGAAACAGCAGCCCTGGGCACTACCCATGGTCTACGCCTTCTCCTTTATGTCCCTGTAAAGGAGCCTCAACAGGTACACAGTCTTTTTCTTATCTATATAAATAAACTTGAGGGAAAGGAGGATGCGAGAGCAGGCAGTGAGTAACCTTGCCTTGTCCATCCGAGGACCTCTGCCACATGGACAGCATGGGGTGGTGTCCAACCTAATCCCCTTCAGCACGTGGCCCTACTGACCGAGTGGCCACCTGGGCAGCATGCTCAGCACAGGCCCTGTGCCAGGGAGCCCATGGCAGCTGTGCTTGCTGTTCTCCAAGGATTAAACAGCCCCTGGCCCGAGGCAGGGCTGCTAATACACTGGCTGGAGGCACCCCACTAATTTAAATCAAGACTTTTATTTTAAATCTGCTGCTAGAGCGAAAGACACAACCTAACCGCTACACCCACGTGCAAAAAAAAAAAAAAAAAAAAAAAAAAAATCCATCTTTTGTGTCTTACTGCTCTTGGGTTTTACATGAAGCAGTCAAAGGAATCCCACCAAATTAACAGGATCAAGTTTCCCCATATAACTTTTATATGATAACGGCTCTCCTACATTTCAAAACAGCACTTTGGCTGGAAGAGCCAGTAAAATTTAGCTTCTCTGTTCATTCAATTTAAGAAGAGGCACAAGTGCCAGCTGTCTTCTAGTGTCCTTGGGCATGTCTGGTTTTTGGTAAGCACGATGTAGCTCAAGCCATTAGCTGAAGGAGGAATTCCGTAGTGAAAAACAAGAGTGGAAAATTATAGTATCTTTTAGAGGGTTGCTTTCAATTCAGCTAATCCCCTCAAGGCTCCTCAGGTTCGAAGTCAGAGCAATACTGCATTTACAGAAATGGCCAGAGCAACATCTAACTACAGACCATAGAAAATCCTCCCACACATGGCGGCTTGGCAAAGCCCAGTGGGGAAACGTGGATCTGGCTTCAAGCCTGCTCTTGAGAAGTTAGGGAGGGCAGGGCACTTTGCTCAGCTGGGCTGTGCATGTTGCGTGCAATATTTGGAGCAAAAATGGTAAGGATGGAGCTCCTCATGCTTGTGTGTTAGTCCTTTGTGAAAGCCACGTGCTGCCCTCCTTTCTCAACACAGATCTCAACGCGTGTGGAAATCTGTGCCAGAGCTAAGCTGTGAGGTTAATTAAAGCTGAAAGTGTTGGTAAGGAATGCTGAAAGTGAATGGAAAGATTCTTGAATGAAAATGTAAATGAAATGTCTGCAATATCTGCATTAAACAGACAGGACAAAGCACATTCAGATGAAATGTGAAGAGTCCTTTCCAGTAGATCTGGCTGCCTCTGAGGAAAAGGGGGCAAAACCTGCTGTTCTTAAAAGTACGGAAGAAACTGTAATCCAGACTCATGGCATTGAGGCACCCAATATGAATTTGTCTAGATATATCAGCTGCTGTATTCAGGAGTATTTGATACAGACTATGCTGCTGGCATAGGAGAAAAAGCGGTTGCTTCCACTGACCATGACTACTTGGGTCCAAAGGCAATCTCCAGGAACCAAACCTCCTTTGCAAGCTTTAAGAATTGGTTGATTACGCCTGAGAAGTTTGTGTGCAATGGAAGTTGGCCTTCCAGCAATGCTTTGAGAAAGGTCGTGCTTTATTCCTTACGCACGTGCATGAAGCTCACCTTTCTTCCTTCGCAGCCACCTACATACACTTGAGATGAGAATTAGACCTTGCACTCTGCTGGCATGTTTTCTTACAGCTGGAGCCTTCTCACACCTCTGGAAAAGCCTGATGCTGGCCAATGTCAGTCCCAACAAATGAGCTTCATTGCCAAAAATAAAACCTGTGCCAGCCGATAAAGTGAAATGATGCCAAAGTGAAAACACAGTGCAATAATTATCGTTGGCAGAAAGGTTTCTTTTCATGAATGAATTATGCCTCAGTTATGTCTGAATTTTGTGTAGGCTGCTTGAAAGAAGTGTGCTTACACTCCTTGCCTATGTAACAGGAGCACAAATGGGGCAAACCTTATCCCTCTCTGAAGCTGGCTAGGAGCAGACATACCGCTTTCGGATGGGGCCAGAACAGGGAAAGCACTGGAGCAGGAAGGGACAGGACGAAGGGAGTTGCAAAAGGTCGGTGGTTGCACACAGGCAGCAGACACTCGTTTCTCTTCTGTCATTAAGCCACCCTGGCCGTATGCTGCAAGTTTGGCCGACCTCCGCATCTCTCTGACAATTAACCTAGTTTAGCACTGGCACTGGCAGCATGACAAGGATATTTTTCCTTGAGCTATTTCTCTGACAAATCTGGCAGAACTGGGCTGCCCTGTAACGCAAGGATAAATGCCACTCTTGCAGAGCTCTAGTGCCCATTGTAGATTAACTCCTGCTCTGAAAACTGGTTCAGGGATCAGCTACAGCACAGCAGGGAAGCAGACTTGTAGGTTTGAGGGTCTTGTCTTGTTTTTATTTATTTTTATTTTTAATATTCTTGACCTTTGGGGGAAATCTGCCTTCAAGGTTCCAGTCAACAGAGAAGCCTTTTGTGACCATCTCCATGACCAGAGCCATTGTTTAGGAACTAGAATGGATTTTCTGCATCTTGGCATGTGACTGCGTGTCCAGACTGCCCCCCTTGAACACTGTAGTGACCAGGTGGATGAGGATGCCAGCTACACAGGACACAGAAACAGGTTTTATACTGACATCACTGACAATGCTGGACTAACAGCACAGACTGTAGGTGTCAGCATCGATGGCTGCTTGGGGCTTCATATTTTAAAAGGAGGGCCCAGCCTTTTCCCTCTGTGTTGGACTGGTACCTCAGGAGAGGTATCTCTTAGTTGTTTCATATCATGACTAAAACCCCACTGTCACTTAGGTGTTTCATATCATGACTAAAACCCCACTGTCACTGAAGGATTCCTGGCTTGGAGCTGAATCCTCTTTGGGGATTAAGAATGTGAATTTCATTTTACATCACCCCTAGGCCTTGGCAAAGTTGCAGTTGACAAAGACTGAATATATCCAGTGAATCCTTGGACTATCTCTACAATATGTTTTATGCATTCATATGATTTATTAATTGACAACAGATTCTGAATATAGATTGAAGCAAGTTCAGGAGCAACCTAGTGAAATGACTGGAGATTACAACAGATGGTGTACAAATTTTGCACACATACACCCAAAAAAAAAAAAAAAAAAAAAAAAAAAAAGTGGATTGTCTGTAACTTCTACATATTTTACAATATATCCTCCCAATATGAAGTTAAAGAGGCTGACTGTTACAGTGAGGAGGTCAAGCTGTATTTCCAGGAAATTCTTTTCTCCTTTCTTCTGAATTTCTGTTGGCAGCACTATCAAACTTTATCGATAAAGTCTTGCATTTCTCAGCACTCTAGACAAGCAAACAGATTTGTGAAGATCACACATAACAATTACCATATCTGCCCTGGTTTTCATTCTCTCTTCTTCCGGTTAAGATCCTGGACACTTGGGTGATGAGGAAATAATCACCATTGACTCCTCTAATCCTGAGGAGTTGTCCTGCTCCATGACACTGCTGTGATACATGGAGACAAGTTAAGACAAGAAATTTGCAGTTGCTGGAGCCGTGTAGATTTTTTAGTCACTCTTTCTCACTTTTATTTGTATTTACTCACTGATTATTATCTACCTAGATAATGTAAAGTAAACGAATAAAAATGTCTTTAGTGGTATAAATTTCAGGTACAAAATTAAATCATCATGTATTGCTGTAGGATTTTTCCTCTTTTGCTCTATTCAAATCACGTTGTCAGGAAACAAGCATTTTAGGCCAGAAAGTCATTTTATGTGCACGTATTGGGAAACTTACACCTCTCCATATATTGCGCATTGCAGTCCTATCATTCACTAGACAGTGTGTAATATATTCTTAATGTAGAATTTCAATAATTTAGTAACCTCTTAAATAGAGAAAGAAGGGAGTATGACCTGCTCTGAGGATCATATTTTCCTGTCTCCTCTGCAGACCTTAGAGAACTGATAAGATTAGTAGACTGATGGCCTTGTTATGGTTAGTGTTTTATTAAGAACAGCCAGTACTAATTTTGAAAGCATAATTAAGGGTATTTTCTTTTCTTCTCTCTTACACGATAAGCATTACTCTTACATATTATTCTTAACATTCAGCTAGCCCTGATGAAGTCCTGCTGTTCTTTTACCTTCCTTCCCATGTGAAACAACCAATAGAGTGGTTTCAAAGGGCATCCGTGGAGGCCTCCTCTCTTGTAGATTTTATAACTCAGTAGTACAAAAGGCCAGAAAACGTCCCACGTGGAGCAGGCTTTTATGGAGAGGAGATGGGCATGATTAACCAAATGTGTTCTGGAAGACCACTGGAAGCAGAGAATACTCTGTACTGCTGTTACTAAATGAGGATGTGTAGGTTGATATGGATGAGCAAGGCTGTTTCGCTCGATATGTACGAGCATCTCCTGCCAAGAGACTGAATTACAGTCAGAAGTAAGTGCTCTCTATGAGGAGCCAGTGTTGCAACACTGTTCTTCACCAAACAGGTTTTGCAGTGGGAGCATGCATCCCAAGAGGTGGTCATGACTTGCCTCGCCAGCTCTCAGATGATCCAGGCCACAGGTTCTAGCTGAAGATTTGGCACATCTCTCCTGGTTTGTCTGTACATCAGGAAGATGACACTGCAGGAGAAAGGGTGAATACAAATTCTGTCCCAAATAAAGTGTGTAAGTACTGGTGCTTTTGTCACTGGGATTTGTTGCAGGGGTGAGCAAGGTTGAAAGCACCTGGTGATGTTACTTTGCCCCAGTCCAGACCATAATGGAAGTATTTATACCAGTAATATTAGCTGAGTCAATATAGAAATGCTGAGGAGATCCTAGTGCTGGCTACTGCAAACCATGCTATCCAAGTGACCCTTGGGCCCTGGCACAGGACTGGCAGAGGCTGCTCATCCTGCACATCCTCCAGTGCTAGGGACGTGCTCTTTTCTCCACACCTACTTTGTATTATGAGTCAAAGGCATGGTCACACAAATGTGCTTTCCTCAGTGTTGTGTCTGTGACCTTTTCTTGGTGCCCATTTTAAAAAGTCCCACATTTGCATTTTGCATATCTTGATGAATTTTAGTGGACTGAGTGTGCACCATTTCTAGCAAGCCTCCTGCTTCCAGTTTCTTCCCTCAGAGGGGATTGAATTCCAGCACATTCTTGTTTTATCCTTCCAAGACATGAGTGTAATGAAGTTGGACAGTAATGGTTGCTGTATTTCACTTTTTTTCTGCTCTGTCCCCAGTGGTTTAAGCATCTGTAGGTTTGAAGGCACTTACAGTCATGGTCTTTGAGTTCAAAATAAATCAGAAGAGAACAGACCAAAACAGGACAGAGCATTTAATAAGATATATAGTATACATATAAACTTGCACTTAATATGTTGAGCTGACAAAGCAAATAAATGCAAAGTTTTGCAGACTTGCCTTTTTTGTAATCTAGGCTTGAATAATAGTAACATGACCCAAGTGAGCAAAAGAAATTTATAATGGGAGGCCAAGAACAAGTAACCGTCTTCTACAACTAATGAACTGTAATCCATACCAGAGATTTCCAAAATGCATTTGTTCCTCTTCCACCTACCTCCCAACAGAATCAGCCTGTCTTCCTTCCTCTTTTCCTTCCCTTTCTTCAGCAGATGCTTACTTATATCCCTGATACTTTTGCTAACTCAGCACTGGAGAGAGGGAAATAGCTGCATTCTTAGGCAGAAGATGCATTTCACAGGCTTGTGATGGTCTCCTTGCTTTCTGTTAAGGTCTGCTAATTGTTGTTCAGATCTTTCTGTGTTTCACATAGCCCCTGCTTTTCAAGTCCCCAGTAAATAGAAGTTGACACCCAATGCAAAAAATACCATAGCAATTTAGTGCCCTGTGGTGCTTTACAACACCAAGAGAACTCGCAGCTGACAGCATGAAGTTTTTTTTGTCTGTGACGAGTTTGGTTTGCTTGCATGTCAGGTAAAAATAACAGTTTGATCTTAAATAGGTGTTTATCTTTTTGCAGTGTTACATAAACTCTCTTGGCACCTCCTGACAAGTGTGAATTGGCTGCTTCTGCCCTATGTATGTTTTGAGAGAAAATGTAGGTTTGCAACCCTTTATATTTGAGTCTTTCTTTTTGTTCCCTAGACATGACTTGTAACGCTTTCCAGTCTCCATCATCACCAATATCAGGCTGTCTTTTGGTTTCTTTAACCATTTTCCAGTTGGATGCTCCTGTCTATCCTAAATCTTTGTCTTTCCTTTGCTACCTCTAAATTCCTATTTCCTTTACACCTCTGCTCTTTGCCTCTCCCACAACCTAACAATGAACTGCTTGGCAGAGCAGTAACCTGGGATCAAGGTCAGCAAGGAAGCATGGTTTTAACCACTGCATCATATGATGGCAGCACCTTTCTCCTGCCTGGTGGAAGGAAGAGAAGCAGAGACTATGAGCAAGCAATTGAACTTCTTTAAAAATATAAGACTGTCTTGGACACAGGCTCTACTGTAACCACTACAATAAATAGACAGAGTCAAGGTCAAATAAGGACAGATGCTGCTTGTCCTGGATTTAACCGTGTCAGGTGAATAGAGGTCACCCATCCATAATCTCAAAGTCACTTGAATTTGACATGTTCAGGGTATCAGTCCATGGATAGAAAGTTCTTCCTGGGCTGCCCAAGCCCTGTCCTCCTCATTGTGGTGATGGTGAGGCCCTATCTGCTCCATTCTGTCACCTCCAGTCTCCTGATGCCTGTGAAGGAGCTATTCTCTTGAGGGCGCTGTCTTGTTCAAAGAGAGTAAGAAGAAAAGGGAAAGAGAGAAATGGGCTGATTGGACCTGCCAAGGACTTGTGTGGCCAACTACAATGGTGCTGAGCATGCTGAGCCATGTGTCTTCTGTCTCCTCACACTATTTCAACACTGCAAAACTCTGAGCTGGTTATGCTTCTTATTTTAAATTTATGGATTAATGTATGAGTAAACTGTGAGTTCAGGCTGTGGAGCTTAACGTCAGAAAAACATGTGGATCTGAAGGCTCAAAACAAAGAAAGCTTTATGGATTGACCAGGTTTGGTGACATACTCTTTATGTTAACTCCACTTCAACAGTTCTGGTGAACTTTAAACATTTACCTGTTAGACTAAACACAGGTTAAGCCAGGCTGTGAAATAACTCAACTGTAGGGCTGACATCTGATCAAAATCTTATCTACTGATCTTCTGCCTAGCTGAATTACCACCTGGACCGAATTCCTTAAAAGAGTTGCACACTGTCCTTCAGAAACCACTAAAAACAATGAAAATAAAGTGAGTCAAGGAAATAGGGATTGTAATATAGCCCAGTTCCTCTTACCTAGTTAATTTGTTTGATTTGAAGACCACACTTCTAATTGTTTCACTATGTGCTATTTCAGCAGTCAGGCAGAGGAAGCTATGGGAGATGGAAGAAGTGAAAAGAGCAGTACCAACATGCATGGATTAGTTCTTTACAGATATTATTCCACTGAACACTGACTTCATTGACAAATGACTCCTGACTTTCACTGGAATGAACTAGGAAGAATGAGGTTTTGTGTACACGGAGAAACATCTATTTTTTACATACCTAGGGAGATATGGAGTAGTAGAGATCCAGTTTTATATGTACATTTTTGGGGAGGAGTGGGTGGGTGGAGGAGCTTCTCACCACTCTGAGAAGTGGTGAGACACACCACACTGTTTTTAACAGAAACAACATGTTTAAAAAAACAAAACATCCCTTGAGGACCCGTGGGTGAATGAGTTGAAACAATACAAATAAAATGTCATGGGCTCCAGCTTCTGCAATCTTTATGACAAAAAGATGTCCAAAAAAAACACCCTGTGTGGGGGCTTCATCAAACCTCAGACTCCACTTTCCTGTCCCTTATGACGATGGTAGCTTCATGACAACAGATCTTACAAAATTGTGACTTTCCTCCTGTTTGTTTTTTGTTTGTTTGTTTGTTTGTTTTTTGTTTGTTCATTTGTTGTTGAAATTTATCTCCCAGGATTGGCAGACACAAACTCCATAAAGTCTCTTTTAAAGAGGATGTTTTCAGGAGAGTAGCAGGACTGACAATAAAATAGCGACCTGTGTGACCTCTGCGTGGTCAGGTCTGCAGCTAAAGCTCAAGAATGGGGGAAGGCTCCCTGTTTGTCTCCAAACTTGAGCCTGTTCCTTGTAAGAGTCATCCACATCACAACAGAAGGCTTCAAGGGGCTTAGGGTTAATGTTAAGGAGCGAGAATATGTAGCTAAAGGTTAGCAATGGAACCCAGATCCCTCTCCCCACACCAATGGCTGTACACAGAAATGGGGATGAAGCAGGAATTGTTTTTGCATCTCTGTTTCACCGTGATGTCCCAGGCAGAAGGAAGCAGAGTTCTTTTGTTGGCTGTAGGGAATTGAGATCTCAATGTTTGAGTCTTCATTCTAAAAGCTTCTGTGCATTTTGGGGTATTTGTTTGTTTATTTGCTTTTTTTTTTGACTCCTCCTTCTCTTTCTGGCAGTGCTGGAGAGTGGGATTTTTATGGCACCATATGACAGTTCTCCTTCCCTCTGTCCCCATCCTCCCACTGACTCAGGGAGCCCTGGGTACTGAGAAGGCCAGGAGGCAGCCCCAGGCCTGCCCAAGAGCCACTGTGGCTCCAACCTATCATAGCACAAAGAGCAAAAGAAGAAAAACAGAGTCTAGAAAGGGCGCTGAGGAGAGGGGAGGATAACAGCCACTTCCCTGGCGGGGGGGGGGACTGTCAGCAGCACAGCTGTTCTTTTTGGAAATGTCAGAGAGGAAGAAGAAAGTGTCGAGGGAGTTGTCACCAGCAGACAGCACAATAGGTGTCTCCAAAATAGTGCTTCGCTCTATCTAAAGTCATAGTCCTTTCTTGAAAACACTTACCAGGAAGCCCGGGTCTGACTAACTTTACAAATAATGAACTCCATTTGAGAAACAGACACGTAAATCACAAAATCACTTAGGATCCAATTTCTCTCTGATGAATGAGAGCACAGGCGTGGGTTTGTGCAGTCTGCAGCACAACCAGCAAAATGATGTCCATGGGCTCTGCAGCACCTGTGACAAAATGTGCAAAATGTGACCTCAGAGACTTCTTGAAATCCACCCAGTGAATGCCCATGTAGTGAGCCATGGCAGCTTCTTCTTTCAAGAAAATGTCATCTTCTCACTGATCCTGAACCTGCACGAGACACAGCTGGCCAAGTGAACCACCTTTCAATGACTTGGGTTCTTTTACTAAGGATGCAGACAGTAAAGTCTGCCTACTAATCAGGAGACCTCTTTTCCCCTCTTAAGTTTATCAGAGCGTTGTTGGTTAAATTATACTTTAAACATGCTAATTAACAGAGAACAAGTTATCAAAGGAAAAAACAATAGATCTGTTTGTCCCCCAGTAGCAAAATGATCTCTTGACTCACTTCCCTGTGCTACTTATGACCATGAGCATGAATCTCTGTGCCTCAATGTGTCTGATTCTTTGTGGCTTGTAGAATGGGCAGACCTGAAAACAAGCCGTAATTGTACTGATACCATGATCGTACACAACTGCTGTCTAGTGTGAAGATAAGAGCCCTGGATGCAGAGCCTGCAGTTACAGGGTGTGCAGGGACATATGAAAATGAACATCTAAAATGGGCACTGAGAGGTCCAACAGTTTCTACTTGCTGTCCAGAAAATGGGGGCAGGGAAGAAAAGACAGAGGTTCTCCTGAAGAGATGCTCTGATCACTCAAGGAAGTTGATCAATAATGAAGCCCATAAGTTGAAGCTGATCCATAAAAAAGTGACCGTGCTGCTCTTACTCTAGGGCAGCTTCTCTGGTGAATGCTCTTATTTCAAAAGAGGGATATCTCCAGGGAAGCTATTCTGGGATGTGTGTTTCTACACATATAATTTACATAGTGTGGCTAAGGTATTGTTCCACAACCACTACAGCAATCATGTATTTCCCTCCTGCAGACAACCCCTTAGTAAGCAGCACCATCTCTGGAGGCCGATGTGGTTGACCTCCGTGGAACCACTTATGTTCAGTTTTGGAAGGTCTCCTTAAAGCCCATATCAAAGTACTCAGCAAACCCTCCTGCAGGATGCTGTGACATCTTTAAGCATCTTTTAAGGAAATAGGAAAATAATTAACTGTGAGGCTGTTGTTTTGTTTACAGTCACTAAATTGTTAGGTATTTCTTTCCCTGTTTTCCTCCTCCTCCTTTTCCCTGCATATTGTACCCTTATAAACACACAGTGCTGAGTGCTGAGCACCTGGCTTTGTGATTCCAGGCACAGCCTGTGTTTCACAGACATTTAAGGAGTTCTTCAGCTTTCAGATGGTACAACCTGCTGACGATCAGTAAACCTCCAAATACTGGTCCGAGTCACTGCAAACAATAATAAAACAAAAAGCAATGTCTCAATTGCTTGTGTACACAAATGCAGTACTGATTTTGTTTAGTCTGTCTGGGTCAAAATTATTTTTTTATCCTTGATGTTCATGTCCGTGTGGGGGTGGGTATTTTGCAACCAGAGCAAATTTGATTATTGTAGCTGTAAGATTATTCTGTGTTACAAAGCTGGTCAGTTTGGCTGGATTAGCCATCTGCATTGACAGGCTGCTGGGGTAATATCTGCATGAAGTGAACACAATTCAGTTTATACATGTCTGGGTGCCAACAAGTCCGATGCCCCCAGCATGCAGCCGTCCGCCAGCAATGTAGATGTCCAGCTGGAGATCCTGGCTGTGGGTGATAGCTTGGGTCACCTTGAGTCATGACGCAGGTAGTGTGTTGCTGTGAAAACGAGCAGGCAATGAGGCACAGCACGAGTGCTCTGCTGGAGTTCAGGCTGCCAGCTCCCTTCTCCAGGACCAGGGTCACCTCAGTTGGAAGAAGACAGGCTGTGATTATCCCCCTTCGGAGCCGACAATGAACTGACATCATTTCCTATGCCACCTTGGTTTCCCTTCAGGGGGGCCGTCATCACGGCTAACAAGACCCAAGTCTCCTCGACCTGTGACGTTCACAAAATCACAGCCTGCGCTGGAACGGCCCCGGGCTCAGAGGCTGGCTGAGTCACAACCTGTCACAGAGCACTCACAGCTTGCATCCACTTCAAGGCAGCCTCTCGCATCGCAGCCCAGGCCCTTCTAGTAGGGGCAGCAAGGTCAAGCCGGTTGTGCCCTCTCTTAGGACAGCAGGGGCAAGGCCACCATCCTGGATTGCCCAGGGGAGCATGACTGCAGCTCGTGCTCAAGGTTCAGCTCTCCAAACCTACTGCCCAGGTGTACCCACGATGTTCTAGGTGGTCAGCTGCAGCCATCAGGCTTATATTTTAATTTTCAAAGCAAAAATAGTTGATAAGGCTTGAATATTGGAATGCATGTCTGCAGCAGCATAAAGGGAAAAAGGAAAAAGCAGCTTTCTAAAGAAAATTTTGTGATTTTAATTCTATTTCCTGTATTTTAACAGAATGAGTAGATAAGTTAGCATGTTTTATAAGGGACAGCATGAAATGACAGCCTCTTAACATGAACATTTCTTAAAATAATTGAATAATAATAATAAAAAGAAAAGGAGTGAAAACCTTCTTTGTTATCTAAACTATGCAAAAATAACATGCCATCTGAGAGAGCAGAAATGACAAGGAAAACCCGAAGAAACCTGTGGTACCTCCAAGCTAATGAATACTGATAAGCAGCCTTATCAGCTTGGGCTAAAAGTAAGATACAGTGCAAAAGTGATTTTCTCCTTATTTTACTTGTCCTGGGCAGGGAAATCCATTTTGTGTTGTTGGCAGTATGGTACCCACTTACGAAGGCACCTTCTCTCATTAAGGGAGTCCAGGGCTGGATCCCTGCTTCTACCATAGTTTACGCATTATCTTCGTTGATTCACCAGTTTCACCTTGATGGTCTAAGAAAACAAGACAGATTTTTGTGGAGACATTCTCAGCCTGTGTTTTTATGCTTCAAGGGTCACTGCTTCAACTTCAGACCAAAGAAAGGCTCTTATGCCTGGGTAGTACTGTCAGTTTTTCCCCCAGATACTGGCAGGACTAACAGAGAACAGTGCCTTTTCTTGTAAACCTCTCCCAGCTTCAACCAAAAAAGCCACAGCAGCCTTTGAAGCAGGATTTCCCCTCCCCAGGCACCTGTTTTCCATTTGGTGATAGCGTCAGGCTCCTTCTTGCTCAATCCACCTCTGTGAATCCATCCTCCTTGCTGCACCTGGGCTGGGTTTCAAGAGGAGGAGCAGACACCAGGCTTACCCAAACCCATGTTTTAGTGTTGAAAACACTCCCAAAAAGTGAGGAGTGAGCTCTCTCAGCCTCCCTTGCCAAGCAGAGGCTAACAGTAGTCCCTAAACAACAGGAGGGAAACTGCATCACTACATCATCGCATGGCTTCCTCATTAGTGAGTACAGCACTGCCTGTGCGTGTGGAAAGAAGACTGAGTGGAATGGGCTTTTTTCAGATTTGGCTAAAGGAATTCAAGTTTTGAGTATTTCTGATGCTTCTGTTACAAAGGGTGATTTGAGAAGAACATTTTTTCATAATTTTACAGCGCCATATAGTGAGCATTTCCTACCATGTGAGCTTTCAGAGGATTGTAAACAACATTCCAGCCATACTTGTACTGTGGCTGGATGTAGACTTTCTGGAGTCTTTAAATGCTTTTACAATGTGTGTTTACTGTCATAGAAGGGCGAAGTATCTCACTGAAACATCTCAACATCTCGTATTCACCTCAGTGAAACCATAAAGCCACAAGCAGAAAGGACTTTTGCATGCCCATTGGGTTTGGGAATTTTTGTTCTGAAAACCGGCTCCTAACTTCCCTTGGGTCCATCTTCTTCCAGCCCTACTTGCAAAGGGGAGGGCTGTGGAGGCAGGGCGAGCAGAAGTCAGGATGATGATTCTGTAGAATGAGATAAGCAAAATGTACTGCTGGCTATGTTATACTCACAGAAACTTCATGTAACAAGATATTCAGTCAACAGTGTGACTTGTGTACTTCTTATGCCACTGTCAAAACCTGTTTTGATTTAAATCCTGCTACCTGAGTTGCGATACAACAGGAAATGCTTTCCCCACCCCAAAAAGGAGACTGTGTTTTTTTAGGATTTTATGTAAAGTGATTCACGAGTCACGTGCAGTTCACTTCTTACAGGACTGACTCAAAGTCCTTACTGAATATCAGATAGTGAATTTGACAAGAGGGGAAAACTTTTTTAAAAAGGAAAACATTTGTGACATCTTATGACACATCTTATGACGGTGAAGATGTTTGTTCAGCACTCAGATGGGCACCTGACAGGGATCTCTGTGTTCTTTCTACTTCTGAGAAGGCACGTCAAGACCTCTTTTTTCTGGCCTTCCCCAAGAAGAAGCAAATTTCAGAGAACAATTTTTGCCAAGATGTGTTAGTGATGTAATTTAGATACCCATGCTGACCTAAAAGGAACCTTATGTGATTTTTGGGTCACAGAGATGCAAGTGCCACCACAGACAGACCTGTGGGTCACCCTTCATAGCGTGTTCTGTCAATAAGAAGGTATAAAGGCAGCAGTCATTACTTACTGGCTACAGCCTCAGTGTTTCTTGTAATTTCAAATTCCAGTGGAGACAACACTAGTAAATCCAAGCCTTGGATAGAAACTACTTTGAAACTGATTGCAGTATTCACCTTTTGTTATTTTACATCTAGAATCTTATCTGCATCGCTGCTTTGTGCCAACAAAAGTCCTGCTTGCTTGTTGAGTGCATAGCAGATATTGTAATTATATATATGTATGTATGTTAAGTATGTGTAAATGCAAAATGTCTGTCTGGGAGGCACTTCAGTCTGTATCTGAAAGAATCAAGCTACACTGATTCTGTTGTTCCCATAGTGTCAATCCTATTAAAGAACCAAAATCCCTGGTCCCATTGCGAGCATATTTTTCTCACTGCATCATAAACTTTTTATAGTATAGGTGGGGATAATAGGAGGTGAAGACAATGCGGAGATGCTAAGTTCCGGGAGACTAGTTATACCTGTTGAATATAATCCAGTGATCAAAACACTGAATAAACATGAAAAACACATGAATCAACAGAACTGGTGTTTATTCTTGGCATTAATTATATGGGTGTCCATATAGTTTGAAAAACACAATGTAGAGGATTGTATTAAGAGCATTGCAGTGCCTTAAGAATCTCTTTGTCTTTACACTTGTAATTTTTACCTCAGATAACTTGATTTCAGAAGCATTAGCATTTCTTTTGAAACTTTGTACAAATATTCTGATTTCTTCAGGCTCAATTTTCTAAATCAGGTAGCTATTCGATGATCCTTCTGCATTCTCATTGTGTATCATTTTGATTTCCTACTGTAAAAAGACTTTACTTTATTAGTACAAGGCAAAATCAGTGGTCAGGATCTCCTGCAGAATACCAGTGCTGCTCTTTGAGCAGCCTTGGGTCAGACACGAAGCTGACTGCTGCTGATGGCAAGAGTTATGTTGCTTTCCACATACCCAGCTAACACCCCTTGTGTGAGATTGCTTCCTCATGTGCGCCGTCTGTAGGTAAAAGAAGGTACAGGTATTGGTAGGCAATTAAGTTTTCCATAAGTATATCTCTTGGGATTGTTTTCAGTTTATATTTTGTCACTTCCTTTTGATGCAATGTTCCATTTTACCCTTCTTTAAGAGTAGCAGAAGGCTGAGGTTTCTGAAGAGTTTTGCATAGAGAACAGTGCAATTCTACAAGGTGATGAAAGCACCTGATAAAGTTTTAATCGAGCTCCTTCAGCTTTGCTGAAGTCAAGAAGTTCTAGGAACTTTAGGATTTTTGTATACCCCTTGAACAGGATTAATGATGTGTTGTAAGCTGTTGAATGCTAAAAGCACTAGAAGCCATTGGCAAGGTTTCCAGGCTCTCACTGTCTCAAAAAAAAAAAAAATGCTGTTTCCATTATGCTGTGTCTTATTTTCCCTTTCATTTTGCTCTGAATGTCCCACCCATGTACTCATAGGTTCCTTACTGTGCTGGTACCAGAGCACCTGCAAGGAGCTATAGGTTATGTGCCACTCTTCTGTTTCCCTGGTTTGTATCAACTGGTGTAAGCAGCATGCATAAAATATGTTTAATATTGTTGGATTACTCTTGGAGAACTTCGGTATTTAATTGAGGAAGTTCATTGTAAATAAATACTGCAGTTGTTTTGCATCACATAAGACCACTGCGGTTCTGTGCTGCTGGCCAGAATCTTCCCTGTGACCAAAAAATGTTTGTTTACTGTATTCTAGGAGCAAATAATAACTAATAGGCTGACTGCTGTCTTTCACAATGCTTAATTCCTCATTTTTTATTGTTCACGGTCTACTTCTGTTCTACCTTTAAAAGCAGCACAGGAGCTATAGCAGTGCCTGGGCTGTATACCAAGCAGGCTGCTGATGCTCGTGTGCTCACAGAGCACTCCTGGCTTGGGCATGGGTGGGGAAGGGGCAACAGAAGGCTAAGGCCCAAATTAAATTGTAAATATTAGCTTCTCCAAAGTAGCAGTTGTGTTAGGCAAGACGCACGAGCTGCACTAATCCCTGAAAGAAGCCAGCATTTCCAGCCCGTGTGCTGACTTGCCCATCTAAGCTGTTGCTAGCAGTTTACAGCTCCATTTCCCGATGTGTAACACGGCTGCAATTTACTGAAATGGCTTAAGACTGGAATTTGAAACGGTGCTTGAGTCTTGAAGAGAAATCAGGATGGTTGTAGTTTCAAAATCATCAGCGACAGAGTAATGGCCTGGGAGAGGTGTCAGGGGAGGGAGAGAACATAATCCGGACCAGTGATTTGTACACAGCCCCAACAACAACAGGGATCATTGCACAACTATCCCAGCCACGATTTGTGCCCACAACTGCAGACAACTTGTCTTGTTTACCTATTCCTTCCAATTCCCCGTTCCCATGACAGGGGTTAGTGGGCCTTCCTACATATTTCATAATAGAAGCTAATGCTGGTGGTTGAAATGCAATTTTTGGCTTTTTAAAGAAAAGGAGGGGGGGGTGAAATAAGCTTAAACATGACCACATGTTACATGACACTTTGGTAGCATGTACACGAAATTCAATCTTTACAATTCATTTAAGAATAAAAATGTGTTCCAAGTTCTTTCAGCTGCCCTGAAAACTAGTAGGAAATCTGGAGGCCCTTCCCTCAGCGTAAACAGTCCCATTTAAAATGGGAAGCTGGTTCCTGCTGCAGAGAGCAGAGCACTTGTTTAATTTGTGTCTGGCTTTGGCTGTCTGTTCCCTGTGTAGCTTTGGGAACTGTGGGAATTGAACTCTCATCTCGTCTTCCATTCTTCATCAATGCAAGACGTGTTAAGGGGATTGTACCAAAACCTCTAGCCTTCCTGGCTCCTCATCTTCAGCAACCATAGGAACGGGAGCACATCCTTGTAGCTGATGACAAACATAGGCATTATAAACAACGCTCAGTATGTGTTTTCTTCATGCTCTCAGAAAAGCTTTTTATTAATCTGTGGGAACTATAGGTAAAGAGTCATTTTTCTCATGGTACACCCAGATTCATACAGAGTAGCTGACATGGAAGAGTAAATATACAGCGATGCCTGCACACGTTCCTTATATAATATACGAATATATTTTGTTTGACAGCATCATAGTGCAAGAGCATTGTGAAAATGACAGCCCTTCCCTGGGGTCAGATCTTTACGGATAGGACACAGCACAACATTAGGCTTCACTAGTAAGGTAGTGGCAGAGTTTGTTCAATTATGATGGCTCCATTAAAACAAAAAGCAGCAAAAAACACTAGGAAACTGTAACAGGGATACATGATGTTAAACTGAAATAATAGATATTTGAAAGGTTTTTCCTTTCTTGTGGGAAAGTAGTTAAGCTAAATAGCTTTAGCTTAAAGAAATAAATGTTATGAGAATCTTTATAAATATTTATAGAGTAGTAATGCAGAAATATAGAACCACTAAATCTGCTATGTGTTTATATTCTAGCAAAGGTCTCTGGCTGACAATAGAAAGGGAATAATATGAGAACATCTCTCTGACAGCCAGACAGAGAAGCCATTTTTCTCATATGAGCCTCTATCATGGTTACCACCATGCTGACATGGAGAATAGCTGTGTTTATGGAAGCGGAGGATTGAATAGCTCATCCTCAACCTGCTGGAGGCTATGGGGATCTAGTCACTAATACATGCCTCCTTCCCAGCCAGCCCTGATTGCCCTGCAAGTGCCCCAGGTGTCGGGAATTGGTCTGTGAAAGGCTTTTGTTTATATGGTCATTGGCTTGTTGAAGTGAAAGAGCAATAGTAATCGGGACAATTTAAGTTAGGTGGAAAATGAGCACTTTTTCCCCAAACAAATGGCAAGCCTCTGGCACTGCGGTACAGGAGGCCATCAGAGAGCACAACCAAGTGCACAAGTGCCAGGGCAGAGCTCATAGCACTGCAGTGGTGAGCATCTGGAAATGTTGCTGGCATTATTATGCAATTCAGGTGCAGCTGCAGGAAACAGTCTGTATCTAGTTATGTGTTTAGAAAAATTTTTTGCAGCCTTACTTTCAGTGAGTATTGGTTGGAAATAGTAACCCAGGAGTTTAAGCATGATTTTTTAGACTGCTCTTCCTCTTCTTTATAACTATTGAGGAAGGTTTAGTGTAGGCAGGACCTTCCTGGACATAGCTGGTGGTCACACTAGCCCAAGGAATGCTCCTGACATGAAAAAATCCTTTATAAAAGGTGGAAAAGACAGCAAAATCAAATCCATTAAAATAAAATTAATGTACTTATTTACAAAGCTTTTTTCATATGCAGAGTTCACACAGTGGTTAATCTCTGCAAGAATGCAGAAATACCAAGGAAAAAGGGTTGTTTCACCACACTGTACTGCTAATCCCTTATTTCTAAGAGTGATTTTTATATATAGAAAGAAGAGGAATTTGGTATTCAGGACTGGGATTCACAAGAGACAGATTTCTGAGCAGGGATGATACAGCATCATTGGGTGCAAGGAGCAGCAGGGTTTTAGTCATCTTCCCATTGAAGATATTGATGGCTTCTTAGGCACTGATTTAATTGATCTGGAAAGGAGATTGTACGTTTGTCTTTTAGCTTAGGTTCATTTGTAACTCTGGATTTGGCTGGAGTTTAGGTGCCTCGCTCCTCTTTCATTTTTGGTTCCAGTTCCTGGTGTACTGTTGGCACCAGAAGACTTGCCATGAGCTCTGCCTGCGAACTGACCGAGTCAGCTCGCTCACTTAGGCTGGAGTTTTAGAAGGTTTTAGAGTTTGGGCATCTGACCCAAAATCCATACAATTGATGTTCGGGTTACGTTTGGACTGCAGTCACTGCTGGTACACACACTGCACAGCTGGCCCCTGTGGGGCAGGAGCTGCCAGCTCCTCTTTTCCCAGCAAAAGCAGGAGCTTCTGGTGTTGCGGGGTCTCACAAGCGAGACCATCAGCACCAGGTTATCCAAGATGCTCCTTGCTGGTGGCCCTCAGTGTCCCCATCGGTCCTTCCAGCAGATCGGTTCAGGGTACAGGGCTGTGTGATGCAGTCGGGGTGTGATGCACACTGTTGGTACTTCTGGTCCAGGGTTGTGTCAAGCCCAACTTACACAAGGACAAGACCGCTTGCTGAGAGGGCATAGCTGAAACATGCTTGTCTGCCCTAATCAGGGCTTAGCTTCGGATCAGCGATGACAGCCCATTATGCAGTATTTTCTTCTGCTGGGCAATTGTGAGTGCTTTGTATACATTATTCTTAATTGCACTCAGACAATGTGTCTGCCTCTGCTGCGCTAAAACAAAACAGTACCAAAATACGAGCGGGCTGGAAGCGAGGTCAGGCGAGCACAGCGGGAGCTGGGCAAGGAGCGCTACTGCTCGCTTCGCCTGTGCCAGAGCTGGCCCTTCAGCGCTGGCTGGCTTCCCAATATGCTCCCCAGAGCCACTGCCTTTCCCTGCCTGGGCAGTCAGGTGTGAGCTGGGGCAGCCTGAGAAGAGACACAGACAGAAAACAGCACATTTGTAAAATAGAAAATATGTTATAATTACATATATTTTTTCCCCTGTTATTTTAATTCATTTATATCACTAGAAGTGAAAAATCGACACAGTTCTCCTTGTTTATGTTTTGCCTTTACGTTTTGCTCCCATGTCAGCCCGGGTAATGGAAATCCTTGTGGTCAGCTTCACTTTCAAGCCCTCCCTGCTCCGCTGTATGAGTTGGGGACGCTGCGAGGGAAAGGCGTCTTTGTTTTGAAGCCACTGCTTTCATTTGAATTTGCAAATAACGTGGAAACTTTTCTGTTGGCTGTGAGTTTAACTGAAGTTTGTTTTTACAAGCACTAGGACCAAGTTAAAGCAGACGTGGTTTTGGATCCCTTCGCTCCAGCACTTGGGATGTGCTAGCACTGGAGATGGGATCTCAAGCCCCCCCCCCCGCATGCAGAGCAGGGCACGGGCACGGCAACGCTGCTGCCTGCCTTGGAGCTGGACAGGTCTGCAGCTTGGGTGAAGGTTCAGCAGCCACCATGGCCTTCCAAGAAAGCTCACGTGAGGTTTTGTGGATTTAGGACCAGAAGGGAGCTATTATGCTGAAGCTGGTTTGGCCTGGGTTTTATTGGAGGTCATGAACAGAGGATGAGTGGAGTCATGGCTCCACTCCCCCTGGAATTTGCTGCCGCAGCAGGGGAGAACAAGTCCTTCCCCGTGCAGAGGACAACCATCGTGCAGCCAAGATTTCATACAGCGTGCTGCTGCTTGAAAAAAAAGGTCATGAAAACAGGATAATAAATAAATAAATGAAATTCTGAATTTCCCGTGCACACCTAGCGATGCTACTTCAGAGGTATAAGCTGTGCAACACACATTTTTCATGTCTGTTTTTATCTCTCGCTTTTGGGCTTCAATTCGTTTTGATATCATATGGCTGCATGGAATTACTCTCTGTCCAGAACAACTGAGAAGCAACATAAATCTGCAGTTCACCTTGGCCACCAGACAGCATTGGGTTCACTTTACGACTGGCCCATGTTAATCAGGTATCCTGCTTGGATTTCCATCCCTCTCTTCCAGCTGTAAATCAGGCAGCTGATTAATAATCATAGCGAGGGAGATAATTAGTACTGGCATGTAGCTGTTTTATGGATCTCTCTTTTCTGGGAGCCAAAGCCAACCATATGGAAAAATGTAGCTGAGACACTATAAATATGATTCCACTTAGACAGTTGTCTCTTTCTGTTTTTTGTTATCACAGCAGTGTCAGCACAGGGAAAACAATGAAAGTGAAGAGATGCTGTTGCAGATTTTATTACAAGTTCGAGGAGTTTTTTCATTCTTCAAGGACACAGTGTTAATCTGAAGAAAGAGGGCTTGCTTTGTGCTCATTTATGCTGCCACAATTACTTAAGAAATAGATTCAGTGCTCATGCTTGAAGTGCTTAGGTTCTCTTTTAACTATTTCTGACAGAATTAGAAAGATATGCTGTGTGCTTTGTGCCGTGATAAGTTGTCTTCTCCAATAAGCCACATCTTAAACTTTGTCAGCTCTCTCTGCATTCAGTCTTCTGCTCCTTGCATTTGGACTGCTGCTGTTAACTGTAGTGTAGTCAGCAGCAGCAAGAAAGGATTTCACAGAAAGTGAAGGCTTCAGCAGCACCATGTAGATGGACGCCAGCAGCAGCCGAATCCATGCAGGTGGAAATCTTTGCACAGAGCCCCTTCTGATTTTCAAGCTAATCTTCATGCAACCCAACAACAACATCAAAAGATCTGCCTTTGGGGACCCATTCAGTGGGATGGTACCCTAACATAGTCCACTAAAAATTTACTGGTGAAGAAAATAAACAGGGAATAGGAATATCTCTTACTTCATTCTGAATCTTTGCAGGATCTCTGTAAGGCAAAGTCTGTTTCTGAAGAACAGCAAACAATTCACCCCAAAGCCATGTTCCCGTGTTTGTTTTGTTGTTGTAGCTTTTTAGACTGCTTTTTTAACTTTGTGTTCTTGTTGAGTGTTCCTGAGACTGGATTACCTAATGTGATCCCACCACAAGTACTCTGACTGACATTCCCAAAATATTGTACTGGAGAAGTCTAGGTAGGCTGCAGGCTGGGGAAGCCTTTGTGGTACTGCTGCCTATGAAATGAGAGACCATCTTGCCTGTCCTTTTGGGTGTGGGATGCTGATGGTACATGCAGCTTGATAGAGCTCAAGGAAGTGAGGAAGTCAGACCTTTTTTTATAGAAGAAGGAATAGGAAAATGCCTGCTGCAGTGGAGGCAGGAGAGCTCCTCCCTTCCTTTTTGCATTATTCTTGCAGCCTTGCCTTAGAATAGGTAGCCCAAGTGTTTTCTTGTTGGTCTTTTGAAATAGTTGAGAAACCTTCTCTTCCACAAAAGAATATTTTCTTTTGAGATGTATCTTTTTGCTTGTGAAAGGGTTTAGAAATAATTTCTGTTTCTGCCATTCCCATCCAAAGCTTAAAGCGTGTATACAATTCATACAGCTGCATCAGTGTGATGCAACATGTTTTTGTTTTTGTTTTTTCCTTTTTAAGAGGGAATTTGCCAAAAGTGGTATGAGGTAAGTGATGGTAAATTATAATTTAGTGCTAAAAAAGTTTTTAATTAAATCCTCTCTTAAAAAGCCAATATTGTAAGAGAAATGAAACCGCTGATCCAAAGCTGACATAGAGAGCTCTGTGACTCGTCCTCGTCTCATCTTTCTGTCCCAGGAACCGCTTCCATAAATCATTTCTCTCCCAAGGCCTCTGCTCAGCATACTACTCTTTTTTCTGACACTTAACCCACTAGCGCTGTGTACTGTATGTATTATGCATTGCCTTTTGTGCATGCCATATATTACGAAGAGCTTTCAGTCCCCAAGGGTTTCTGCAGCTATTTCTGTGAGTTCATCCTGCGGGGCACTTTATGAAAGTCATCAGTTCGCTTTTGCTAGGAAGAAAGGGATAATTGTAACAGCAAGTAGGCCAAGCTCATTAGATCATGATTAAAAGGCTGATTCTTTTTTAATGCGGTGAATGAGGTTCTAGTGGGTGGGCACAGGGTAGAAGTGGCACTGGAGATAAGTCACAGGTGCTGTCTCCTTGGGCCACTCTGTCTCTTCGGTATTTTACAGCTCTAATTAAGTACTGAACCATGCAGAGCACAACGACCTTTAATTTTCTTGAGGTGACTTTCCTTAGGAAGTCTTGATAAAGAAATGCCATGTGTGGTCCCATGCCTGCCATCTGGGATGATCCCAGAGCAGACAGGTGGGGTCACAAGTCAGCTGTTTCTGGGAGCACGGGCATCTCTCCACCAGAAATGGAGGATTTTGTCACTGCCAAGTCAGGATGTAGGGGCTGGATTTTAATCTTGAATTATTTTACAGCTGGCCTTGAGCTCCCCACACCAGGAAAACTGAAGGGTGGATGAAGGAGCGTGGCACTGGGCTCCTGGTGCTACTGCTCACGTAGGCTGGTCAAGGAACAGGCTGGGGTCAGGTGCCTTTTATTTCACCAGCAGAAATAAAGAAGCTGTCAGGCCTCACCCAGCTCTCTTTCATTAACCAGAGGCAAGGGGGAAATTACAGGCTGTAGCCCTGGTGTAACGAGCCACTTGCTATCCCTGTCCCCCACAGTAACTAATTATACATGGGCCTACAGGCGAGGCTGCAGCTCTCTTTCTTCCCTTGGCCAGCAGTAGACTTTCCATGTAAATCCAGCTAATTTAAGGGCAGTTTCTCTCCTTTTTCATTGCACAACGTGACAGGACGGGCACATTTCTCTGCTGGTCAGTGCCCATATTTTCTCATCCCCCGTGCCATTCGCAGTTAGCCCTTCAAGTGACCCTGCTACCTGCGGTAAGCAAGCAACATTAATTGCAATTTGTTCTCCCTTCCTCTCCCTTCTCCCCAGGTGCAAAGGGGCATCCCACTACGGCCTTACCAAGGAGCGGAAGAGGCGCTCCCAGGACTGCTCCCCGGACCATGGCTCCAGCCTCACGGTCGCCGCCCTGGGCCCCGAGCTCTCGGCAGCCACGGCCATCGCCTTGATGACAGATGAGCCAGGGCTGGTGAACCCAGCCTTCAGCCCCACCTCGGAGGACAGCCAGTCGGGCAGCAGCCCCGGAGACCTGCACCGCAGCAACCGGAGCAGGAGTAAGAATGCAGGGCAAGGGTTTTGGGGCTTGGTGGCCTCTCCCAGCACTTGTTTTCTGTGAAACATATGTTGTTGAAAGGTTTAAAAAATAAGAAAGAAAAGAAAAAGTGACAGTGAATGCTTTAATTTTACATGGCTTGTCAAAATGTGCATTCAGTGACCCAGTATATTTGAGGTGAAAAACAAATTTTCTTGCCCAGGGGCAGCATCAATCTGAAGACTTGCTGCATGCAGGCAGAGAGCAAGTCTTAAAAAAAGATTATTGAGACAAGTCGGCTCGGTTGGAAGAGAAATGGCATGTGTGATATATCAGTGACACAATGCAACCGTGTAATGGCTTCACCAAAACACAGTGGCCCAAGTAACCCCCATAGACCATGTGATGGGCACCTACCCAAAAACCTGTTGGGAAACATGTTTGGCAATTGCCAAGTATATTCAGGAGAACAAACTTTAAGAAGCAGCTGAGAGCCTGGGGAGTGTTTGCCAGCCTCCCAGAGCAGGGCATTTCAGAGGTCCTGCTGAAATATCCACTGTCAGGGACACGATGCACCAAGAGATCTTGCCTTAATTCTTTACCATTAATTCTATGTCAAAGCACATGGCTCTGATGAGACCTGACTGAAGGTTGATTTGGAAGTGTTCACAGTTAAATCAAATCTCGTATTTGAGGTCTCTGAAGCCAAAGTTATGTTGCACTAACCTTGTGTTGCACCAGCTCTGTGCTGGGATGAAGGATGGTGAAAGTTTAGAAGAGCAGCACTATCCCCTTGTGCACATAGAGTGAGAGAGAGAGATGGAAAGGGAAGGAGCGTGAACACCAGGATGAAATTAAATCCCACCAGTTTTATTGAGTTTAGAGGCCACAGTCTGGTTTGAGGGAATGTTGTGTTATTAGATTACAATGTTTGGCAACATGCAGAGCTCAAAGAGACAGAACAGTAACAGCCATGAAGATATCTTCAGCAGGATGGAAAGGAAAGCGAAATGTTTTGAAACAATTATGTCTTTTCTTTTTTAGTCTTGTCTTACCCAAGTTAGATGTGCCTTGGTCCCAGCTGATGATCTTTGAGTTTTTGACATCAAACTGCTGGCTATTTTTGACAGCTTTGGAGGCACTGCAGAGTTTTGAGGCAGTAGTGGGTTTTTATTCAAGAACAGTTTTCAACAACGACTTCCAGATTTTTATTTTATTTTATTTTTTGTCAAACTTATGCTTGGAAAGGGCGTTGTTTTTTCCTTTTTATATGCATTTTTCACTGGATTGCTATCGATTCTGTTTTGGCTGAGGAGTATTGTCTCCCAGGCCGCCACACACACTTTCAGATACAGGTTTATGTGTAATTGTACCTAGATTCAGGTGGATGCAATCTTGGAGAATCAGCTGGAGTCAGATGAAACACTGAAGTGCAAGAAGCCTTGTAATTGCTATTGTGCCCTGTCATATGCCAATGGATACAGAGATGATGTGGTTCTTGCATGGTGCTGCTGAAATGTATTGATTCATTTTTCCTGCTGTTGCAGCCCGTCACTTCGAACGCTCCACTATAAGAAGCAGATCTTTTAAAAAAATAAACAAGGCATTCAGTGTTCTTCGAAGGACTAAAAGTGGAAGTGCGGTTTCCAACCAAGCTGACCGAGAAAGGGAGGCTGTTGGGAACTCTGTTCCTGGAGAAGAAGGTAATGCTTTGTTCTCCTTGTGTTATCACTTAAAATGGGGCAGGGGACCCTGTGCATGTGGGAACTGGCTGACTGTGATTGACATGCCTTTCATGTGGTGGGGTGTAAATGATTAAAAAAAAAAAAAGGCAGAAAACCCAACCTTTTCTGTATTTTCTTCCTTTTAAAAATCTGTTAGTGAATGGCAGGGAAGAAGAAAGCTGAAGCTGGGGGACCTCATGTAGGGCTATGGTGGTAACTACCCGCATGCTACAGCCAACTCAGTACCCAAGGCATGGGACCCATGTGTCTGTGTCCTATTACTGGAGCTGTTGTTGATTTGCTCTATTATTTTGTTTAAGAGACTTTGCCAGCATGTGTCTGTTTTCCCTGTAAAGCAAATGGATCACAGTGATCATACAGTATGGGAATCTCAGGTGTTTCTGCTAACCTTTTTTGGAGATTCCCAGTGGAAGGACAATAGGAAAATGTAAAGCACTGTAATTATTCCTGGACTTCTGTAGGATCCTCGGTGGAGAATTTGTATTGCCTCAGCCAGGCAGGTGATAAAGTAAGAATGTTCTGCTCTTAGACAGTGGAAGTGGCAAGTTTCTCTGACGTATGTCAAGGATGAGGGATCTGGCAGGCCATAACACGTAGCGTTTGGTGTTCTCAAATCAATAAGCAAACGTTACTAATTGCTTTGGACCGTAATTATGAAGCCAATGTTAGCATTCGTACACCAAGAGGAAGTGATGATAGAGCAGGAATCGTCATCTTAATCAAGATCTTGACTGAGTTCATTATTCCTTTGCTTGATGCCTCAGCACCTTACCTCTCTCCCCAGATAAAACGTCCAGGGTAAAGGCTCTAAGAAGGCAGCAGATCCAACTTCCCTTTACTCTATATTTCATGCTGGCAATGAAACGCACAGAAAATAAGGAGAAAATGCTGCCAAATGCTGTTTTGGGGCATGGAAATTGTACGACCACCTTCTATCTCAGCTTATAGTTGACTTTGCTAATAGTTCCACTGAACATTTGGTTTCATGTCTAGAGACAACAGGGGTGATCTGGATGCCAGTAACACCTAGCCCAGTCCAGATGGTAGCAGACGAAGGTGTGAAGATGGTACTGGTCTTTACATTTCCAGCAGAACGAAAAGCACTGTTGTCTCCTTTATAAGGGATATAAAATGGGGCCCCAGAGTGGTGATCTCTCTGTCAAGGTCGTCATTCTGCACTTGGGGCCCCAGAGTGGTGATCTCTCTGTCAAGGTCGTCATTCTGCACTTGTGGTGTCATTCTTCTGCACCAAGCATGCCTGTAAACTTCCAAATATGTCCTGCCTCACTGGAAAAACCAGGTAGATGTGTAATTACTTAATGAGCAGTTACTCTTATGCATGAGATCACAGAAGCTCGGTACCCAAATGACAGTATTAATTACACATGCAAAGAATGAATTTTGATTGTGCTGTTCTGGGATTTGGTCTTTAAAAAATATGCAAGCAAGTTGCTTGCAGCAATATAAATGCAACTTTAACAATAATTTCTCTTCAGTCCTTTGCAACAGGTTCTTTGTGCAATGGCATCTCAAAGGCACTCTCTTTTTGTTGGAAGAGGAACTAAATATACTTCTTTCTGTTGCAGTTATCATCGTCCTGCCAGCTGGGTGCTGGAAAAAAGCAGCCTCATGTGTCTATCTATCTTCCCATTTCTGCTCCATTCTCCCAGAAACTGGGGTCCTCCCATGGGTGGTGGGAGGTCCCAAAGCTGGGTGTGAGACCACCAATTCCTGCTGCTGCCTCGCCCCACATTTCCCAGGTTCCTGGCTGACAGCACACCCTGGCTGTGTTTCTTGCTCCAGGGGATCAGATGGTGCCTCTCCTACCCTCTGGTGCCTCCTCTCCTCACCAGGTTTAGTCCTGGGCAGAATGAAGCTGAGATTGCACCAGCTTCACAGTGGGAATCAAATGAAATAACCCCTTCTTGCTGGTATAAAGCCCACTTCTTGATAAAGGAGCTGTCAGATCAACTGCCAAAGCTCAGTGGTCCCTGTTTACACCTGGTATAGGCTGTCTGTCCCCCATTTTCAGAATCCCCTCATCTCAGTTCAGGTGTCTCCGCTTAATTTCTTTTGGCTGTATGTTTTTCAAAAGAGCTCTGAGAGAAAAACCATAGTGCATACCTATGTGGTGGCTCCAGTATCAGCAGCACAGATAAATTTCTGCTGCCACATCACTTTTTTGCCTACTGCAGAGTGTGTAGGTGCCTCTAATCTGAAGCTGATATCTCTGCTGGGCCAGTGCTCAATTGCAGTGTGACTGTGGGGGGTGTAGGACAAAATCATCATTCCTGATGTGGGAGGAATGGTGTCCAAATAACCATGACTGTGCTTAACTTCAATGCTGAATGCAGAACTGGGTATGGAAAACTCCTTAGCTACCCAGGGACACTGCAAAATATATGTAATGGCAACTGTATTTTAATTTACAGCAGAAGAATAGTTACAGCCTAATGCCATTTTATTACTGAAGGTGATAGCAGTCCTTTAATGTGGAAATGACTTCACGTTTTCCATTTGCAGCATGTGGTTTGGTTTGTTTGAGCAATGTTGGGTACATGCATTTTGGATTTAAATGATACAGGCTTTCTTTGTTCCGCTGTTTTAACATTTTAGTGATATTTTCAGTAGAAATTATTTGTTGTCCAAAGCAAAGAAAATGTAAAAACTGAATGAAAGTGCTAACAGGGTAAAGAAGATGTTTTGTGAAGGAGATGTTAAGATTTTCTCATCTTTAATAATTTGGTCATTTGAAAATGATTCAAGTAAAGAAGCATCTGTTTGCGGCGTGGCATCCGAGGTTGTTATGTTTACCTGAGAGAAATCTCGCCAGTAGCTCTGAGTTACACTAGATGATCTCTGAAGGTCCCTTCCAACTGAACTGTTCAGTTCCATTCTGCATGTTCATAGCTCTCTGGGCCTGAAGTAGAAGTTAGGGAAGTGTAAAGGAGATCATTTCATTCTGAGAAGTGAGGGACGGCGACAGGGACATCCTTCCGGCAGTGATGCATTTAAGACGTGATATCTTTTGACTGGATCTACTAGTGTAAATGACCTTGGCAAGCTACTTAAATGATAAAATATCTCCGAGCAAAGACTGCTCTGGTTTTGCTATGCTTATTTGTATCACTGTGCTCTTAGTTTGGCATCGCACTCTTTAAATTCACTTCCAAGAAATACTATATATATAAAATCTTCACTCAAACCGATCTACAGACATGAGCTGTAAACCAGCTAGCTAGTTAGGAGGAAAGAATTGGGGAATGCAATTGCAAAAACCTCTATACAATTTTACAGTAAAACAGAGCCATGCTGCTGTTTTTTGAAAACATTCATTAGTTCCATTTTGCAGTCCAGCCATTGTAAAATAAATTAAATTTATGATTGCTTGAGGATGTCAAATGCTGTTCAAAGTCAAACTAATATTTCATAGTCTCATGGTTGATGCAGTGCTACCATCTGTTATTGCTTTGCAGCAGTCAAGACCGAGGCAGCCCTGGCAGGCAGTGGTAGGCTCACAGAACAGCCTCTGCTGTTACCTGGGTGCACCTCGTGCCTGCTGTTCAGTCTGGGTCCTGTTGTATTTTGTGTGTGTGTATATGCATATATCTATATATATGCATGTATAAGATATATATTATAAATACTTCTGTGTTTTGGAAAGGTACATGAAGAAAAAGAAGGTAAGTGTAATGCAGAAGGTTCTAGGTACCAGTGTCTTTTTCAGCCATTTCATTGCAATAAGTCTCCTAAAGTGCAGAGAGAAAAGCAGCTAATGTGGTCCAAGGACAAGACAGCAGCCCGACTTTCCTATTCAGGAAGGCTGCACCCTGCAGGAATCCTGCACTGTTCCTGTTTTCCCCAAGTTTGGTTCAGTTTCAGTACCACTTTCCCCAAAACAGCTGTTGGAAATACTGCACAACCAGCTGAAAGCACTCCGCTCTAGGATGAAGAGCCAGGCAATCTCCAAATGAAAGAGATTGGCTCTGTAGCACTTCCTCCACTGCAGACAGATAAACTGATAAACTTCACCTGCTGTAGATAAAACATCCACAACTCTTGAGACACATTCAACTCCACAGCAGTTTCATTTTAGTTCTTTCAGTAAGACGAATGCCAAGGAGGAAGGAAAGGCATTACAGCTGGCATTGCCTTCTATCCGCCCCCTGCATCGGACCAGCATCCCTGGAGAATTAATGGAAGGGACTAAACCAAAGTTGCTCTTTCCAGGATGATGGCAAGCCACTGAGAGAATGAAATGCTAAATGGAAACCAATTGGAAAAGAAGAGTTGAAGAACCAAGTCACACATTTATACAAGTGAAATTTACAGACAAGTAGTTTCTGAGGATAGGTTACACATGTTTTATTTAAATTCTGGTGACCGGGTGCCAGGACACAGGAGGGTGTCCCTGCAGAGAGCCTGATTTGTGGAAGTGGGCTGCAAGCATGCAAAGTTCTGCTGACTTTAGCCAGCACCTCCATCAGTCAGACCTTCTGGTCTAAGCAAGAGCTTGCAACCCGAGGCACATACTGCATTTACACAGTGAGTTTTGATTAATCTAGACTCAGGCATCACAGCAAAGATTATGCAGTGCTTTGTCACACTGGATGCTGGGGATGGAAGCAGAGGTTTTCTGATGGCAGCACTGCCAGCAGGAGCACAGTGCACGCAGTATTCAGCTGAAACCCAAGCCCTTAAGGAACTCTACCATTAAGTGCTGTAAACCGTGGGGATGAAATATTAAGCAGACTTAAAAGCTCATATTACAGACTCATGGTGAACATAGTAAAGAGTGCTCGGTGTCCCGTTTTGTACCAGTCAAGCGGAGTTTAAAGTGTATAGCTAGCCTCTCCTATGCTATTTGTTACTGTCATGGGACCTGTGGAAATATCAATAAAATTGCACGCTGGTATAAGGAAAATATTACTTGAGGAATAAGCCCAGACAATATTTCTGAATGCAGATGACATTTTGTTATTATTGACAGATTCAGAATGCTCCATACCATTCCCGGTGACAAAAACACAACACTTGGTGGGAAAACCTGCAAGAATCACCAAAAACAAGACAGAAAGTTTACTGCTTTCTAGATTCAGCAGCTCTTCGATATTTAAGGACTGGAAATATAAAATGGTAAAGAAAGGTATGCAATATTCCAGGGTTTTCCTGCTCTGGAAAACCTGTCAAAGCAAATAGAGAACTTTGCCTAAGAGTGTAAGGGATGGAAAATGGGGTGTGTACAAACCAATGCTCCAGCCCCACAACAAGCTGCATATGCATGAATAGTACAAGCCCTCAGCCCACTGAGAGCCCCATAAATTTTTTGGGGCCTGCTGAGGACCCGTTCACTGTGTGCAACCAGATGCTGGAGCAGGACCCAGTTCTTCTGGGTACAGTACACACATTAAAAAATTTTAAGTCAAAGACAATGCTTTCCAGGCACATCATCATCTTTAAACAAGCAAGGTAGGTTTTGATGAAACCAAACAACGTACAGTTTGGTGAAATGGTGATCAAATGTTTTCTTATTCAAAAAGTATGTATTGGTGTATTTTTTACATTTAATTTGTCAAACTTTGTTAATTTTTCAAAATAAGTAATTGCCTTTTGCTTATGACGGTCTAGGTTGTTGATAATGTAAATATCCATGTATATGTCTGGGGTGAAAATAAGTAGGAAACCTTTAATGAAGATTGCAAATATTAAGTGATCATCCAGTTATTTTGGTTGCTTGACCCATCCAAGGAGAGAATGGTGCAATTTATTAATTATATTCAGTAGAGACCACAAGCAAATCAAACAAAAATGAGAGGTAAAGCAGTATATCCCATGAAAAGAGAAACATGGTGACTTACACACTGGCAAGAAAAAAACAGTGGGAAGATTTGTTTTGCTGTAGACTGCGCACTTGAGAAGGAAATTAGTTATTAAAAATTCTTTCAAAGCATCTGCATAAAGTCCTATTGAAAGTCAGCCAAGTGCCACTGCAAGATTTAATAAACCAGGAAAAGCATTGCTCAAGAAGCAAAGAAACTTTCATCAGTTCATATCTTGTGCAGGGTTTGTTCACTGCCACAGTGCTCTGATTTTGTTCTGGGGCAATTAGAGACTGCCATAGCATGAGAGTATTAGCAGCTTGTTCAGTCCATGGCTCTCCGTGGTCAAGAAATGTGATGGATAATTCTTGTTGCAAAAGTTTTCGGATTGAGATATGGGAATATGAGCATTCAAGTCAAAAAATGAGGTTTGCTAGGACCTGAGGTGAATCATCACGCAAAGGGAAATAAAGAACTGCTTTGGTAGTTTGCAAAATATATGGAAATATTTATTTCTTGCATTTCCATGCAGAGAAGGATACTGGGGCATCCAGACTGTCCTCTGTATTTTTATATATGTATACCCTTATAACCACACTAAGAGTGTAAATGTGCACACTTATTCTGATGTGGGGACCAGGTCTTTGGCAATTTTTGAAGAATACTTGTGTCATCTGATTTTAAACACCTCACTTAGATGCTAGTTAATTGTCTGTTTCTTATTATTTAGCAGTGGAGGAAGGTAAGCACCTCCTTTGGGGTGTCCATGTCCTATATAGGAAGACAGAGCAACCGGATCCCCAGATTAGACATTGGGGTTAGAGGCCCATGCGAATCCACCCTTGGGGCTAGAGAGAATCAAACAAGCTACAAAATGGGCAAGCAATGTTCAGAAAATAAAGGAGTAGGGGGAAAATAATGCGCCTTCCTTTGTGGAAAATTTAATTTACGTGCAAAACTGAAGTACACCGGTACAGGCACGGAAGCTGTTACAAGAGTACAAATTAAATGGATGCTTGGAAATTAGATTGAGTAAGGCTGTGTAATTATCCAGATAGATTTTTATTGCCTGTCAACTCTTTATAAAACCACAAAGTCAAAGTTTATGCAACCAGTAGGTGCTTTTCACAGACGTGGAGGAAGACAGCTTTCCGCCCTGAAGAGCGTATGGTCAAAGAAGTGGTAAGGGGTGTGATGTGGTGTTTATTAATGGGTTTTTTTTTTTCCCTACTCTTTCTTTCCCCTTGATCTCTCCCAAACCCTTTTGGTGTATTTCTGTTTTGTTGCTTGGTTATTCTGTAGTAGATACTATTTATTCTATCTCAGATACTGTTCTATTAATTTTCTTTTAACATTTTATGTTTGATTGCTGTTTGGTAGCAATCACTGTACTTTCATTTCTAAAAAAGGTTACTGAAAAAAATATTAGAACTTAGTTTTTCAATGTACAGGTTTTTCATATAGGCTCTGGCTTGGACCCTCATACCAAAAATTTAAAAGCTTTCTCACATTATGGAGGGCTCAAGACGATTGAATGCTGACAGACTTGTACTATATAATTCACCGGTGCTTTTACTTGAGCTTCACTTGAAGTTGAATGTGGATTAAAATTTTGAATTGCCCTAGAGGAAAGAAAGTATTAGCGACATGCTGTGAAAACAAACATGACAGCTTAGTAGTAGGGTTTGGAAAAGGATACTCTACTCTGACATATTATAAATAAATAAAAGGTCCCCCTCACACCATTAGTCCCTCTTTCCCACACCCAGGTTGCCAGGGCCAGTAGAGATCCTCCCTTGGCAGCTGAGCAGTTGGCATCATTCCCTTCTACCCCACAGTTTCAACAAACATTAAAAAAAAATCAGGGAAAATGTTGCTCTTCTTCCAAGTGAGTTGACTGTTCCTAAAAGCAGAGCTGCTCATCCTCTTCAGTTCAGCAAGACATTACTGTGTTTGGGTCAGGCACAGGCCCAAGCCTGTGGGAATACCACCCCATCACAGTGAGGTCTAAGTGTAATTATTCAAGGCCAGAGAGATCTGCAGATACATTTCTCCAGGCCATGGATGGACAATGATGTGGAAATGTCACCTCCTGTATCAGTGGTAGCAGATGCGTGCTCATTTGAAGTTACTTTTCTCAATCAGGTTTTAGGAGAAGTCTGTGGTAGATGTGATAGAGCTGGCTGGCCAACAGTGGAAGTAATTTTGCTTATGTGTATACACTTTGGAGATCAATCAGGTCTTCTGTGAACTTTCCCTCCCTGAATGTATTGTGGTTTTCATAAAGACCCTTTTCAGTAACAGCCAGTTACTCCTATTTCCTAGAATTCAACAGTGGTGAAAGGAGAGAGGTCTGATAGGGAAAACTACTCCTTGCTTTGGTTGCCCAAGAAATTTTGCCCATCTGTTAGCTGGAGGTTTAAAAAAAAAAAAAAAAAAAAATGCTTCATGAGATGTCACAAGCCAAGCACTCTGGTGACTAAGAATGTATTTTGTTCCTTTAAAATTCATATTTTTAAAAGTGTAACTGTTTTCATTGTTTTATTTTTTTGTTAATCACGTATCATCTATCTGGATTACATCAAAGATTTGAAGATGTGTTTTGTGGGAAAAAGAGGAAGTTTGAATGTATTAATTAGGAAAAAAATCCCTTCGAGTCCATTAGGCAAACATATGTATCCTTTCCTCCCTCCTTAGCATAAATCACATGCATGCATAAAACTTACTTTAGGTAAATGGAAGGTACTTGAAGTAGTATAGTACATGTTTTAATGAAGCAAAGCTGTGACATCAAATAAATACCTTACAACGTGCATTTCCAGGTTTTCCCAGATTGTACCACCTGATTCCAGACGGTGAGATTACCTGCATTAAGATCAACCGAACCGATCCCAATGAGAACCTGGCCATTAGGATTGTGGGAGGCAGTGAGACTCCTTTGGTTCACATCATTATACAGCATATTTATCGCGATGGAGTAATTGCTAGAGATGGAAGATTGCTGCCTGGAGACATGATTCTAAAGGTACAGTACTATGGAGGTACAAGAGAATGATAATTACAACTTCCTCGTAAGGGGGTGTCGAGAGGCAGGAGACCTTTTCTCCATTAACACCAGCGACAGGACCCGTGGGAATGGGGTTAAGCTGAGGCAGGGGAAGTTTAGGCTTGACATCAGGAGGGGGTTCTTCACAGAGAGAGTGGTTGCACACTGGAACAGGCTCCCCAGGGAAGTGGTCACTGCACCAAGCCTGACTGAATTTAAGAAGAGATTGGACTGTGCACTTAGTCACATGGTCTGAACTTGGGTAGACCTGTGCGGTGTCAAGAGTTGGACTTGATGATCCTTAAGGGTCCCTTCCAACTCAGGATATTCTATGATTCTATGATAATAATAAAGTATAAGCTTTTTGTCCTGTTTGTTTCTACTGAGTTGTGGGTTTAAATCTCACATAGTGTGGTTTCTATTGCCTTAAATCCATTACACCAGAGTAGGTGATGGGGCCTGATCTGGGTTATGTCCTGTCTGTGTCAGAACCACACTGCATGAGACCCTGCCCACTCTGAGCTATGAGCGTTGCCCCATCACAGTCACAGGTGAAATCTCTAGGAACAAACTTGAACAGCATTCAGGCATTAGCTGTTGGCTGCTACTTCTGCTCCCGTTTCTATAGAAATGTGTAACAGATGAACAAGAATTAGGCCAGATGGTTAAAAAGCATGTATCTTGTGAGCGATGGCTTCAGCAATAGCTTTTGAATGAGAACAGTACTCTCAGCTGCCCCATTGACTCAGAGCTGTGCAAGGATGCTAAATTATATTCATCTTTCAGTCCTTGGAAGAAAAGAGTGATAACAGAAAATGCCTGTTTCTTTCTTTACTTGCTCTGAAGGTTTGTTGATGTATAGTTGGAATGCACAGGCGTACTTACATTGCGAGCCAAAGGTGCAAGTGCAGCTCATGCAGGTACACCCCAAGCAGCTTAAACCAGTTAGCTCAAGTATTGCTGATAGCATGGCTAAAGATGGCAGTGTGTTTTTTCCAAACGGCTCAGCACAGGTTTCCAAATTACAGGTAAACATTTCAGCAGACTGCTCTGTTCGTGGAGGGCTGATGCTGCCATGGGTGTACTGCTGCATGAGTGCTAACCAGGTGGTGCCTCTCAAGGGGGCTTCTCGTCCAGTTGCCAGAGCAGAGCAGCTGAGCTACAGCACCACTGGGCTGCCCAGGGATGTATGGAGGAGCCCTGGCCATTTCAGTCCCTTGCTCACATCCCATGCAGTACCCAATCTGAAGTTAGTTCAGCTGCATCAATAGAGGTGCAGTCCCCTGCCAGACCACAGCAGGGACAGCCCTGCCATGACCACACAGGCGGATTGCAAAAACAAACCCATGTGGAGCACTTCTGTCTGTCTTGGGGAACACTGCCATTGCACTTCGGAAACATTTCTTAATATTTAAGGAGTTCAACCTGAGCAATGTGAAACTGCATGGAAATAACTTGTGTGAGTCAGGTTTTCCAACAGTCTTGCAACTGGTTTCCATTTAGTGGTGATAAAGTGCAATGACCAGTCACCCTTATACATGCAAGCATGACAGGACTGACTGGAAGCTTTTTTTTTTTTTTTGGAGCTAAAATATAGAAGAGGTAGTTATGTGGTTTTACTGCTGTCAGAGTTAAACCTTACCTGGAAAACACTGAGAAGCATAAAAAGCCTGATTCTCCAGTGTGATGTGCCAGCACAATTGCTAGCTAAATATTCAGGACGTTTGACCTTGTACTTGAGGCTCTTTTCTCTACTTTAATTAGAGATTCATTACTGGGGCACAATTTTCTTGCTGTAACTAAAACAGCTGGGAGATAATGAAGGAAAGTGGTGGGAGTGAAAGGAAAGGCTGGCAAGGTGATTTGAAATCAGAAGCTACTGGAATAAAACCAAGATATATGAAAGGATATTGGAGCTTGGAGGAGCACAATAATAAAGCTGAAAAGTAACAGTTATATCTGGAGACTATCAGAGAGAAAGGGGGAAAAAAAAAAGGCAGAAAGTGTCTGTACAGTGCGTCCTTTCCTTGGGGGAAGACTGCTCTGCAGCACAGCCTTGGACTCCCGCACCAGGCGGTTTCAAGCAGCGCACGTCACCTTGTGTGAAGACATCTGTGTAAATAGGCCGGCCGCCTCCGGTGCCAATTCAGATTAGAAGGCCTTTATGCTGCTGATTTATGGCTCTCCCTTCCAGGTGAATGGCATGGACATCAAAAACGTGCCTCACAACTACGCCCTGTCAATCCTGAAGCAGCCCTGCCACGTGCTGCGGCTCACGGTGCTCAGGGAGCAGAGGTACCGGTGCCGAAACAGCGGGCTCGCCCTTGAGGCCCACTGCAACAGGGACGACAGCTTCCACGTCGTCCTGAACAAGAGCAGCCCGGATGAGCAGCTGGGCATAAAGCTGGTCCGCAGGGCCGATGAGCCCGGGGTTTTTATCTTCAACCTGCTGGAGGGAGGCGTGGCGGCCCGTGACGGGCAGCTGCAGGAGAACGACCGCGTGCTGGCCATCAACGGGCACGACCATCGGTACGGCAGCCCGGAGAGCGCGGCCCACCTGATACAGGTCTGTCGACAAGGCTTTGGGCACGGTTTCTGAGCCTGGCATGTGTTTTCACCATCTCTTGCAAAATTAAGGGGTGTGCATTCCGGGGAGGGAAGGAGATGTGGGGTGCCTCTGCGATGCTCGTAGCAGTCTTACTACAAAAGTGTCACTGGGCCTTTCTCAGCTATGGAATCAGTCAGCTTCTGCCTAAGTTCCCTTCCAGAAATATTTGTATTGGATTTATTTCTTTACAGCCCACCTTAGAAAAAACAAAAACAAAACAAAAAAACAAACAAACAAAAAAAAAAAAAACAGAACTTCAACACAAAAAGCAAAGCCAAGAATCTTTTGTTGTTTTTACTTCTTATTTATAGCAGTTGTGCAACTTTTCATTTCATTTGGAGGGATGCAGTGTTCACATGTTGAAGAATTTCACGTGCCTCAATAGCACGATGTCAAGTCAGGCTGGGTGCTCCCCATTTCAGACAGGTATCATCAGGGTAACACAAGCCTGGCTGGAAGAAACATTCAGATCAATGTATTTTATGGAAATGATTTCTCCTTTAGCACAGGTTCACAGATGGCTGTAACTAAATATAATTGAAAAGTTTATGGCATAGGTATGGACAAAGCCATTAGCTCATACACATGCTGGGAGCAGGGGCTCCCAGTCATCCTCAGGCAAGCTGGTGTGTCCTGTCTGGGCAACAAAACTGCAACCCTGTGCATAACACCAGTTGTTGAAATTTTGGTCCAGCATCTTTCTGGATTACTTTATGTAGATCGCTAACTGGGAGCAGAAGGCGGTGGGGGTGGAGGATGAGAGGGATGCTAAATTCTCCAAGGGGAAGAAAGCCCGGAATGAAAACCTTTCTGAAAAACTGGTATTCTTGGAACAGTTCTTTATGGCTACGAAACAAGGCAACAGTGCTTCATAAGCAAAAAACACATGCAGCGTAGACATGAAATGGAAAGAATGACTTAATGAGACCATTAACACGCAAGTGTTTGAAAACACTACTAAAGCTCTTATTGGGTTCCAAAGAGTGGATGTTATTTATAATAATGCTTGAAATGCACACCAGTCTCTGGGAATTTAAACAGCATGCCCATCAAAGGGGAGCCTCAGGTTTCCAAACAGCAAGGATTACATTGCACTGATGTGAGCTCTATGAATCACATTCGTCTAACACAAAATTCCCGGAACCTGTGTCTTTTTTGTCATGTCTTTTCATCAATTATCATTTGCCTTTCCTGTTTCCACGTTATGCCAGAGAAAAGCCGTTACACCGAGGCCACAAATGTTTTGCATTTGCTTCTTACACGGCATGTTGTTTTTTTTTGTCCTCTCATTTCTCAACAGTACCCTGTCTGTTGAGATCTCAGTGTGTGTCATTCACAGCACATTAAGGTCTTCAAATTAACAGTGCTGGAAGCTTCAAATATGAAATCAGTTTCCTTAAAAGCAGAACGAACCTCCTCTGATATGATAAAAGGTGGTGGTGGCTTATTATGCGAGCATAGCTGGGAGAACATCAGATTTCTGCAGACTCTGATTAGTTTTGACTTCTAAATAGTGATTAATTGAGAAAAATCTGATCCTTCAGGCCTGTGGCAATTATACATTAGCATTAGGCGAAGCAGCTGATAATCAGGAGGTTAGGTGTCTGGCTGTTTATATGCTCAGTCACAAGAACCGAAATGAAGAAAACGTGTAAGTGCTAATTGGGAGCGTGCTCACATCGTAACTCTGGGGAACTCACTGCTTCCCATTTGCTGCATCATCTTTAGTCACAGACTTGTGTCAGATGCGGCATATTTAATCTGAGGGTGTTTCTGTGCAGCCTCTCCATGCCTGTAGCCCTGCTGGCTGCTGTTGTGCTTGGACATTGCATGTCCAGGGGAGGTCACAGTGCAAGTAACTGGAGATCTTCTCAGGCTGCGTTACCTAAACCAAGGAAACAGCTCCCAAAAGCAGGAGCAGAATCAGGCTGGTGAAAAAGAGACCTCTGGAGGTTTCCAAGCCAAAGCTTTGCAAAACGTTCCCCACTTGGTGCTTGATTTGCTTTGTCCATAACATGAATTTTAATTCTAGTGGGCTGCTTCTGCAATTACTCGTACATGGGCTTGAAACAAACCTTATTTATTTAATTCTAGCTTCAGCATAAAGAGCAGAGATGGAACTGGGGGGGAGAGGGGGGAACAAGCAGGGAAGGAGGGAGGGAGATCAGGATGAAGCAGCAATTAATATCCTGATCAGTAGAAATGTTAATGGGTTTGTGTATGGAAGTATGTAAATACAAAAGCTAGTCGTCTTGTTTGGATAACTTTTTAAAACACTCTGGACTTCTGAGAAATTACTCAACTTAACTGACCTGGAGACAAATGTGACATTGCAATAGAGACTGCGCTGAACTTTTGCTAGTCAGTCTACAGAGAATTAATCACATTTACAACCTCCCTCTAAATAACCAATTTTGAGACTAACCATGTGGCAGCAGATGAGTTTTAAACAGAAGTTGCGTAAGTTGAAGTTGTTTGTTTTAAAGAAAACTGTATTTTCATGGGGGTCATATGCCCTTAGGAGGTTCAGTCTTGTATTGTTCAGTTACATTTCAACCATCCTACAAACTAGGGTGGTTTCATTTCTCCCTAGATACATCAATCTACTTTTGGGTACCAGATGAGTACCCAAAAATGCTAGTCTTAGAGTTCAGAATTTGATGTTAGGTAATAATAAATCTGGTAAAATTACCCAGCAAGTTATTTTTTGATATGTGCTTGTGTACCAAGTGATGAAGCTGTGGAGATTTTATTTGCTGATGGAAAAACCTATTGTCCCCCAAAGTACTGGTAAGGTAACATAGAAATGTGCATTATTATTTTATTTTTTTTTTACTGTGATATTGTTTTTCTGGCAAATAGCATGGGCTGAACGTGCAGACTTCAGGCTTGAAGTTGGAAGAGGTAGTTTTCTTTTTTTTTTTTTTTCTTTTTTTTTTTTTTTAAGTTTTTTAAACTGTAGTCACATTTTCAAAAGCGCTTTTAATAATTCTCAGCTAGTACTACTGAATACAGCCGCAGAAAAGGCAAACCGAACTATAAAAATGAAAATCCCAAGGGCCTCCTCTAGCTTCTGTTAATTGTCTGTGGGAGATTTGATTTCAATAGTGCGACTGGAGCTGGGCTTGGTTTCCAGCTGCTTGCTCAATGCCAGCTTTCTTTGGAGCTTCTCCCCAGCGAGCAGGGGAACGGTGCAAGCAAGCATCTCTGGAGGTCTGATGTCCCAGGGGCTCCGAAGATGCTTGCAGGGGTCTCCACGTTAGATACCGAGCTGTTCCTTGGAAATGAACTGCAAGTAAGCAGACAAGAGTCCCTCTGGAGACCAGCTTTTAAGAGCCCCTCCTGCCTGCCACAGCACTGTGGTCTCTAGCTTGGATAGAAGAAGATTAGAGGATGAATTTTGTATCTTCTGGGTATGTTCCTATAGCTTCAAGGCCTTCAGCTTGGTCTGTTGGTTTGCCCTTATGACAGATATATGATTTACCTCATTGAATTCCCCTCCTCAGCTCAGTTGCTGCACCACCGTTGTCTTGAACAGATTTATATGCACCTCTCTGAGGGGAGAGTTAAGCCATCCGCTTCTGGTGACACGGGTGGCCTCCCTAGTGCTGGTTCAATAGCAGAAAAAAAATCACCTGTACACAGAATTAATAAGGCCAATATAAGGCACACACAGAGCACCTGAAAGCAATGAGCAAAGATAACTCACTGGAGGCTTTGCAGCATCTCCTAGATGTGTGAGTACTGCAACTGTTGTGCAGAAGTATTTTGAGCTTATTTCAGATTTTTTTTTTAAATTGCTGTTCCTGAAGTGAGAGTTTTGGCTACCATCCCACCCCAAATTCCATTACTCTGCAGGCTCATTTGTGTCTGCTCACTCTTTCTCTCTGTGCTTTGGCACAGGGGGATTTTACTTCTCCAAATGGTGCCACATCCTTTTCTTTAAGCTGCCTTACATCTGTCACGCGTCTTGCAGGCAGGTGGGCTCAGCTGCATCATTTATTCCCCACTTTCACCAGCCAAAGCTGAGCATGTCCCTCATTACAGCTCTAAATGTAGGGAGCAGCAGCTCTGGGTGTCTGCTTCTCTCCTGTGGCAGGCAGGCAGGTGCTGCTCTGTGCTGGTGCACACAGGTGGGCACAAGGACTGCTCAGTGACCCCACCACCATGGGTGGGATCACTAGCTGCAGCCAGATCTGGGACAGACAGGAATTTTCAGGGTTAACACCAGATTTTCAAGTTTTAAGTAGCTGACAGTAAATTTTTATGGATTTTATTAACCTGAATCGATGCTACTGCTTTATGTCACTGTGACCACGGGAGAGGGAAATCCCAACCACGCTTAAATGGGATCTGTGTTTTGTGAACTGTCCCTGGTTGATTTACCCAGGATTATTGTGGTAGAACAGCGGGATTGGGACTCACCCTGTACCTCCTCCCGCAGGCCAGCGAGAAGCAGGTTCACTTCGTGGTGTCACGGCAGACCCGGCAGCAGCCCCCGGACATCCTGCAGGAGACGGGTTGGGGTTATGGCAACAGCCCCCAGCCCTGTCCCGCCGAGAGGAACAACCCCTGCAAGGTGAGAGCACATCCATCCTTCTGTCCATGGGAAAGGGGGACCTGGTGGGTGGTTGGGGTTTTGGAGACCTGCGGTGGTGTTTCTGGATCTTGTCAGCGCAGGGAGATGTGCTCCAATGAAAACAACAGGCTTGTCTGAGGCTCCTCCATCTGGAGCAAAGTCTGCAGGCAGAAGTTTTCATAGATTGATCTGAGAGACTCCTATAAGCTTCTTGAAATTTACAGTTCTTATTAGTCTGCTCGTTTCTGGATACCCATGCTCTGACCCAGCTCGAAAGATGTATCTGGGAGGTCCTCACTGGCCACGGCAAGCATAGCAAGTGTCTGATGGGTTTGGTCACCAAACGTGCTGGTTTGTGAGGCTTGTTCTTGACTGTGCCACTGCTGTGTGGCCCCACGGGACAGCATCTTTACAGCAGAAATAGCCAGAGTGGCCTCCCCTGCGAGCACCTGGGGATCCAGGTCTTGTCCTTGGGCTGAGGAGAACAGCAACAGAAGAGTGTGGGCCTGGGACAGAGGGGATTTAGGAGCTCTGTTCCATGTTTTAAAAACTTGTCTGCATTGAGAGAAATGAATCTGAATCTACTACAGTCATAATTTTAAGTAGGACTACTGCCAATTCAACCAGATCAAGCTGTTGCATGGAGGTGCTTGTGATGAATGAAAGTGGCTTTTATTTAACACCATGGGTCATCACAGCAGATTAACCATATTTTTTACTGTATGTAAGAATATTCATTCAGGAGCTGAATTTCTTTATTGCACTAAATTTAAGCCATATGCCTGGTTAATTTACATTAATCACTTTGAGTGTCACCATAACACAAAACCCTCATGAGCTGGTCCACACCAAGGGGGGCATGAGCAGAGAAGACAGCCAGGGCTGGATTAAATCTCTCCTGCCTGATGGGCAGCCAGAAGTGTCCTTAAAGAGACCTTTGGACTGAACCAGCTGTCAGACTGGGCGTGCAGCTTTCAGCCAGGAGAAAAACCTCACTCTGCATTTCACAAAAGCTTAAAGATACCCATTCTCTGCAGGTTTCCTTTTGCTTTCTCTCTGTTTTGTTTGTTTGTTTAAACTATATTTATTCTGTGTTTTTATGTGTAATCTATCTATCTATCTATCTATATATATCAGCATATCTTTATTGTTAGTTTTGAGACTTCTTGGAAAAACAGCCCCAGCCCTTGCTAAGGATCAACAGGGGTTAAACCATGGAGCAGAGCTGGTGCTGGGTAGCTACTAGCTGGTAGCAAATAGTGCCCAACTAATCAAGCATCTGCAAAACATTACTTCCTAATGAAGTAATGATTTCCTTAGGGAGATATGTGTAGGACAGCAATTAGCTCATGATGCTGCTATATGATTTCTAGTGATGCTTGGAGCACCTGCTAGCTCCACCACAGAGATCTGATTAATTGATACCACGTGTGATTATTTGGCAACATGGCTTGTTTTCCATACACTGCCCCAGATCCCCATTTTCTCTTCCTGTACCAAGAGGTATTAGATGAAAATTGGTAAATTCAATGTTATTTGGGGGATCTGTGAGATTGAAAGGCCACTGTTGACTTGCAACTGTGCCCCTGAGGCTAATGAATCATCTTTTGAAGAAAAGGTTGTGGCTTTTAGGGGGATTTCCAGTTTGCCACAAGACATACACGCTCCATAAGCAAATAAGTAGGCAACCTGCTGTGGGTTTCTGCCCAGTGCCACAATTTGGGCACTTTCCAGGGAAGGTCAGAGACAAGAGAAAACTGAGCTGTTACCATCTCGCTTTAGCTTGGTGTGTGGGCACTGAAGAGCTTATATCAGAGAAGATACACTGGCATTAGATCAGTAGATCAGTACAGCCAGTGGTCAGGAGTAGCTTCAGGCCCTGTAGGATTTTGGGCTGATGCAATCACTACTGGAGTGTTATTTGCCCTTTTATAGGGTACAAGCATGTCAGTTTGAATATCTCCATCTTTATTTTTGCTGAAGGTTTAACTGAACATCATTTGCAATTCAAGGTTTTTAAAGTCCAAGCTTTGGCAGACTTAAAATGTTATATATATATATGTATATATATATGTATATATATATGTATACATATATATATATATATATATTATTTTTTAATAGGCATTAGAGCAGGAATAATGCTTGCAGGCCTAGGGTCTGCACAGTATCCTAACACAGCACATGCTCTTGCTCAAACTCAGGGCAGTGCTCACTGGCTGTACTTCACCATCAGGGGAGTTTGCTGTGTGTGTGTGGTTTGGTGAATCTGCTGCCATCAGTGGGATTGCTTTATTACGTGTGGTTGATAGACAGATTGCTGAGTGACTTGGATTCTGATTAATTTTAATTGTGTTTCCCCCCACCCCTGACCCTACCTTAGGAGGTGATATTAGCAGGCCAGGAATCCTCTCTTTGAGCCCTCACATGAATAAACGTGGGCTGCAAGCTGCTCACAAGCCATCAGTGCCAAGAATAACCTTCCAGCAGCCGCTTTGTTCAGACGATGGCTCAGGAATTGCTTTTGACCAAGCCATTGCCCTCCCCACAACCTGCCTCCATCTGGAAGGAGCGAGAAGGCGGCTCTCTTTCAGGCCAATGCCAATGGCAATGGGCCACGCAGCCAAGAGCAGAGGGAGGAGGACAGTTTGTAATGACATCCTCCTGTGGTGGCAGTGATGGGGGCTGTATGGCGTGCTGGGAGACTGCTCCCATACGGGGTCTCGTTAAGCTGTTTTGTGGTGTGCAGGGTTACGGGACATCCAGCCCAAATTGTTCTGGCTGCTGCCTGGATTCGGGAAAGAGAAGATATCAGAAACACTAGCGTGTGTAGCAGAGGCTGTTGAGCAGGGCTGTAATGTAGAAACCAGCCAGATTTGATTTCTTTGAAGTCAGCGGGAGTTTTGCCATTAATTAAATAACACTTATTTTTAATTGGAGCTGTTTTCTTGCTCCTTTTTGACAAATTGCCAAGCGTTTAAATGAGTCCATTGCCCTGTTGCTTGAGCAATGTTCTGTGACCATCCAAGCAGGTTAGCCCTCAGGTGAAATGCATCTTCCAAACACACACAGCCACATCCTTTGCCTGCAAGGCACACATCGTGGCTTTGATGTTGTGATAATCTGCCATAAATATTTATTTTACAGTAAACATACCCCCCCAAAAGAGAAAATGTAAAAAGGAGAAGATGAACTGTTATGTTTTTCTTCTAACCTCTGAGTTCATGTCAGAATGACAGAGAAGGACAATTGTTTGGAGGAGAATGCACTGAAAAGCAGTCACTGATAAACACTGCCTTTTAACTGGCTTACTCATTATCAGCAGTACCTCCAGGAAAGCTCTACGTGTGTTTACTGGAAAAGGCTTTACTTTGCTTTCATCACGGCCTTCGTCTTGGCCAAGCTGCCCTAACTCCTTTCTATCTGCAGTCACGTAAAAAATGACATGCAGAAGAGTGGCTTCAAAGGAAAACTGATCTTGCATGTTTCAGCAGACAACTACATGTACTTATATAATTGTTCACTGAAATATAACAGGAAAATTTGTCAGCACCGCTTTGAAAGCTGCTCCTCTCTGCACTGATTCCTCAAAAATAAAGTCTTAGCTGATTTATCAGCCAGTGTTTTGGGAGTCAGAGACATGGTGGACATAGCATAAGTAACAGGTTTGCTCTGATTGCTCAGGGTTGCAAGCTTACTTATAACTTCATGTTTTCTTACAAAATTTCATACCCATGTATTTGTGAAAATCAGTAGTGCCCCTATCCCACATGATGCAAAAAGTGCCTGCTTCTTGGTAGAAAGGCATTCTTTTTCCAGAGGAAAAAGGACAGCATTTTGCACAAACACAGATGAAACATTATGTTTAGTTTGCACAAAGTTAGAGCTACCAAGTTTAAAACCTGTAAGCCTTGAAGACGAATGTGATCTCCTGAAGGATTAAAATGACCTGAAGTAGGACACTAAAGTCTTCTAAAAGAGAATGTTTTAAAGTCTTCAGAAATGTTGAGGTTCGGTTGCAAGCCATAAACCCGATTACTCTGACACAGTGCCAGTTCTCTGCAGGTGGTATGTCCAGACAACTATATCAGTTTGCTTTTTGTCCCACTGACTAAGAGAAGATCTTTTTTCATGTAATTCTTTGCCTTTTTGTTCCTGAAGCTCTGTGGCTTCCCTGAAAATTAAGCTGTACCAGTACTACGTATAGAGAAGCCCTCCGTGTATCTGTCCCCACACCACATAATTCCCACTGACACTCTTCTTTTCTTCCTTCCTATTCCCATAAAAGCCTCTTGCTGCTCTCTTCCTTCCTCATAGTCACAGTGGGAGAAGCCATGGGCTTTCTTGCTCCTCTTTCTGCACTCCTGGCCCAGGAACTGAGGTAGAATGTCTTTGTGGGATCTCAGATTGCTTAGGAGAGTTTAATGTGGCTTTAAATGAGATTTATAGATTCTTCTTGCATACTGTAAATGTGAGGTCACACTTGTGAATGAGAAGGGGGCAGGGGGCTACATTTGAGATGTATTTAGCAGCATGTCTATTCCAGCTCCAAGAGGGTTTCTGCAGGAGGGACTAGGATCTTCAGGAGCTGGTGCCAGGAGCACAGCTTATGACAAGCCAAAGCAATTAACATTTACATCCAGATTTTCTGGAGAAACACCCTTGTCTCTCAAGCTCTCCTGCTGGAAATGGATGGGTTGTAAAGGTACCATCCAGTACACAGGCTGTGTTGAAGCTGTGTGCCCCATGCTTCCCAAGGTTACCCGTGAGTTTGTTTCACCCTTGCTCAGAGACTAGCTTGTGTGGCCAGTGCTGTGCGTGTAACACCCACCACTCTCTATCTGGAGACAGGAGCAAGAGGATGACTGCCCTCAGACAGCAGAGGTGGCTCTCACGGAGTGACCTCTCAAACATGAGAACTAGGAAGAGCACCCTGGAAGCTGTGGGACTTCACTCTCTATAGATAGATCTTTCTCATTGAAATACATATACTTCTACCATGTTCTAGCCAATATCTTATACAGAAACAGAAATTTGGAAGAGTAGATGAAGTCTCTGTCTTCTCATCTGTCCTAAGAGGTTTATTCCTTTAACCCGGGTGTACCATTTCTCATAACTATACAGATGATGTTCAGATTGCAAGCAGTAAGATACAGATCATAAACTAATAGTTTATGATACTGGTGATCATATCAATACTGGTGATCATATCAATCACTTTTTCTTTCTTTTTTTTTTTTTTCCTTTTGGAAAATTGTGTTCTTAATTTACATTTCAAAGACCTGCTCATACTTCTCATAACTTCATTGCTAATCTGCTTCTGAGCTCAGTAGAAGTTGTGTCTGACTCTAAAGTATGGGTTATTTTGGCTGCATCTCTGGCTGCACAGAGCCTAAGCCTTGGGAGAGCTACGCCAGCCACCCAGAAAGATGTGGCAGACACTTGTAAAGGGCTTTGGTGTTCCTTCAATACTTCCTGATGAATATTTGCTTCAGTAGAAAATGCCTAAGCTGTCAGGGAGGTCTCCATGCCCACTGCGTGTGTTTGTTTTGTTTTCCCCATCACAGAACACCCTTCATGCTGTCACCTGCCATGAGAAGGTGGTGGCTGTCCGGAAAGATCACACGGAGTCTCTGGGAATGACAGTAGCAGGCGGAGCAACCAACCGGGAATGGGATCTGCCTATCTATGTGATAAGCGTTGAACCCGGAGGAGTTATCAGCAGAGACAGCAGGATAAAAACAGGTAAAAAGGCTCTGAGTTTGAAAGCATGCTTTAATTCAAAGGCTTCCTTTGAAAAACAGGGGGGTAGTACAAAAGCATCACACCCCGACACTTTCAGCTGTCCCAGAGATTTCTGTTAGGAGGTGAGATTAGAGGGTCTCAAGTTAGCTACTAGGAAAGGTACTATGCACAGCAGTAACCATCTCTGTGAAGGGGAATATAAACATATCGTGGTAGGAAACAAAATCATTTTTCACAGGAAAATGGGCTTGCACCACCATCTCCTAACTACTGAAATCTTTGTTATGAAACATTCATAGTGTTGTGGTTTTGGTGTTTGTTTTGCTTTGTTTTATGTCAATTTTTGAGCTTGTTGCCATATCATTTATGGGTTTTAAAAGGGATAAAGGAGGAGCAGAATTCCCATCACACATGAAGCAATGTTAATCCATTGTGGCTCAATATCATGTCTAGAAACATTGTCTTCATGCCTTCATTTGGCTCTTGATGTAACACTGTGTGGAGACATTGATAGCTTCTCCTCCTCCACGTGAATAAGCCATTGAAGTAAGATGAGGAGCACATTTTATCAGCATTTTTTGCAGGAACTGGTAGAGAGCAGGGGAATGGTGAAAGATCCCGCTGTTCTCGGAAGCTATGTCTCCAGGAGCCTGTGCTCAGCTTCACCCAAATCACTGCCCAGAAGCTGGAGCAACTTCCTGAGTGTACAAAAGGGTTTTTTACCCTGCTCCTCAAAGCACAGAGGCAGTTGAAACTGGGGCAGAAAAAGTCTGGCCCTGCCCCTGGAGCCTGCAGCAGCATGCATATGGATATCCCCCTTGCAGGAGCTACAGTTTCTAATCCAAACACGTATGACATGGCAACAGGAGCAAACCAGCAGCTTTTCCCCCCTCCTCCTGCTGAGAAATAACTACCTCTCAGTGGGATGCATTTTCCAAAAAAATACATATATTCATCATGAGGCAGACACCCAGCATGGAAAATTCAGCCTGGTTAATTTGATAAAATTAGAAACAAATGAATACGTGATGTTATAACAGCACCATCAGCCTCCAGGGTTTTGAGCAGCCTTTAGACTGTTGCCTGCCTCGGCAGGCCACGAGGAGAGGTTAATGTTCACTTAGAGATGCTGGGGCAGCTAGAGAGCACAGCCCGTGGCCTGAGGAAGATGCAGATGGGGTGCAGCAAGAGCACCCTGGCTTTGGAGTGGGGTATCTCCCTGCAAGGGCAGTCACAGTGCCTACAGTTAGTGGATTAGACTGTGCCATCAGCAGACTCATCAGGCAGCAAGCTCTCGGCTCTGGATTTTGCTTGCTATTGCTGGGGATGTGTCTTAGAAACTTTTCCAGAGTGTTTTCAATCACCCATTTCATCACAGGTGACATCCTCCTGAACGTGAACGGGATTGACCTGACGGGGGTCAGCCGGACGGATGCCGTCGCCCTACTGAAAAACACCAGCTCCTCGGTGGTGCTCAAAGCCCTGGAGATGAGGGCGTGTGATGGCCAGGAGGAGAGCAGCCGCCATCCGCCCCCCGAGGCCGCCGAGAGCAGCGAGTGGTCGCCTTCCTGGGTGATGTGGCTGGGGCTGCCCCGGTGAGTCCAGCAGTCCTGTCCTCCCCCTGAAGGGGAGTGGGAGGAAAGATTTATGTTTTCTGGCAGTCCTTCTCCCTTTTGGCTTGATTCATTGCACTGACGTCTTAATTAAATCCAGGCTCTGTCACAGTCTTTCCTCTAAATACCTCCCTTTTGTAAGTGGGTATGTGTACATGGAAAAATAGACACGCAGATCCTCTTGCAAGGGAGGGAAGTATCCTGAATTGTTCCAGTCCTGAAAACTTATCTGGCACATAGGGAGTGAAAGGAAAAGCTTATATGGATACAGGATCTTGTTAAACCGGGGCCTTGGCTCGACCACCCTGCAGAAGGCAGAGCTGCCCCTGCTGCTCCCTAGCTGCACAGCCCTGAATTCTTCTCCAAATGCTGCTCAGTTGTTCAACTTTACACAAAAGTTACAGAGTGCGTGCAGTTGGCCAGTATCTCCAAATCACCTCTCTTCACCCCACCCCCGACAGAAAGGAGTACATTTGTCACATCCAGGAAGCAGCTGTGTTGTTGTTTCAGTAGGGATAATGAAAGCCACATCACATGTGGTGAACTTCTCTCCCGCTTGGTGCACGCAGCAGATACCTGCAGCTTCGGCGACGTTTCGTGAAGCGTTAACTGAGGATGTGCTCTGAGTCTGTGGGTACACAAGGCTAGCATCACTCCGGTGGGGAACTGCCTTCCCCAGCCTCAAGGAAAGAAGAATTTAGCCTACTAGCTATTTTCACCCTTTCATCCTAAAGCCAGTATCGTCTCAGAAAGTTTCTTTTTCTTCTATGAAGAAAACAGTCTGCAAAATAGGTGGGCTTTTGCTTACAGGCACAGATTCAGGACATGTCTTCGTTCCCTGCACTCACACAGCAGGTTAAATGCTCTTCCTCCTTCTGGCCTGAGCCATTTTGAGCTTCTTCACCTTGCAGCAAGGTCTGCCGTGACAGCCAAATGTGCCTCACACAGCTGTGTTTTGGGGCCTGGCCTGGAGCTAACTGTAACATGTGCTTAAGTGCTGCAGGAGCAGGATGTCTGTGTGTCTGACCACCACAGATGAGAGGTTCCTCCTCCAGCAGAGAGGCCTATGTTTTTATTCCTGTGAAAAAGCAATAAACTGATGGCCTATAGCTTGCAACCCCAGGCAATGGTGAACTCCCAGCTAGTGCCCCTTCAGAAAGGCAGGCCTAGTGAGATCCCCATTCCTGCTTGCTGCTTGTGCACTCCTGGGTGTGCCAACACGAAGGCAGGGGTATTGTTCCCAGCAGAGAGGAAGCAAGCAGGCTAGGCCTTGTGGTTGCTGAACTCTGCAGTGCTGATCTTGCCTTCAGTCACCATCCATTGCTAGATGGGCACAAGAAGTTGGACCCTGTCTATGCCTTGTGTAACCACAACTTTGCTCTGCTGTATAGACAACCTGAGCTGCCTGGTCTTCATCTCCTACCCAGAGCCACCCAAAGAACGTATTTCCTCAGTGAGGAGACTGAGATGTATGACACAACTCCACAATGCTGCAGACTCGCACCCAATTTTCTCATCCCTCAGTACAGCTTTGAAGTGTGAGAGGAAAAGCAGTATCTAAGCTCGCCATATCCTCTCTTCCATGTATGCATGTGTGAAGCCATTCCCACCCATTCAGTCTGAAGGAAAATTAGCCCCAATGTCAGCAAGTCTGAGAACAGGAAGCTGATTGTAATTGTATCCCCAGCTGCGATGCCAGGCACAGTGCGGCCCTTCTCTGCCGGACCCAAGCAGGGGATTAGTATGCCGGGCCAGCATGCGGGTCCGACTGCCAGACTGAGACAGGGACCAGAACTGATCAGATGTGACAGTGACAAAGGTGTGCTTCATCCTTGGTAGTGGCTAGTTGGTTCACACAGAGCACGAGGATCAGATTTGGATTTGCTCATTAGGTACAATCGGAGCCTTCATTCTTCCTCAGCGTGAATGCTCTTACCCTCATACTGTTGTACTGATCCTCCAGGGCCCACACCAGACATCTGGAAGTCCTTCAGCAAGTTCCCTCACTAGAACGTGTGTCATATTAACTCATTTCCCCCCAGTCTGAGCATTTAACCTTTCCCTATCAGTCCTTCAGTTTGCTTTTGGCAAGGATTACAGCCTGATAGATCTCAAGGTATTTCCAGAAGTCTCACAGGTTTTTTTCCATGCTGCTACAGAAAGTGATTCTCTGTCCACATGCACTTCAGACAGGTCTGTCTTGGTAAAGGTTAAGGTGCTTCAGTTAAGGTTGCCTTGTGTGCAGCCGTGGGGCGGGAAGGCTGATGATTCACCTATCTTAATTAAAACCACCATGATGACAGTAAAACCATCCCAAATTCCAGAGGGACTGCTCCTAGGTGCCTGAGTCTAAGAACAGTCAATACAGATAGGCTGTAGGAAAGGCTATCGCTACATAGGGTCATGTAAGGTACTTGTGAAGATGGATGGGGCATGCCTGCATAAGAAAAACTGAACAAATAGAAAAGGCAAGATTTCTTCCGTGTTCAAAAAACAGTTTTGATGAAAATCCTGTGAAGTATGGTTCTATAAGATGTGCTGTCTGAGATAAGCGAAACCCTAGAGGATACCTCCAGATCCCCGTCCACAACTGATGAAGTGGCTCCTGTTGATGTTAGCCTGTTTTCTATGTGATTAGAGGAAGGTAGCTTCCTTACTTTGGAGGCTGGCATACTGTAAATGCCTAGTTCTGGGAAACAGGCTACTTTTGCACTCATACAGGAGTTGCACACGTATTACAAAGATGGACATAGATGAGAGGCACAGAGTTTTAGGGAACTATATTTCTGAATCGAGTCAGTAGTAGCAGAATCATCTAGACAGGTTATCTGACTCCTCGCACCGAAGCTCAAAGCCTTGGAAATGCTGTCTTGCACAATTTCACGTTTGTGGAACTCACTTGAGTTTCAGTGATCTCAAAATTGGCCCTGGTTAGTTTTCTATGGTTTGATAGTACATAAACAACTCCTCTGTTCTTTCTGTAGTACACTCCAGTGCGGGGTGGTTATAAAATAGACGCACATGTGCATCTGACATCTGTCAAAACTTGGACTGCACAGGCGCAGGGGGGCTGCGGGCTGGGAGGCGGTAGGAAACAGTGATGCAGAAACTTAAGCATTCCAGCCTGGAGCCTTATTTCAGGGTAGCTAATTTAATTGTTTGTTGTTGAGGAAGACAGGTCTCGTTTATTGTTGGAGGGAAATGTTGTTAAGCATGCACAAAGAAAATAATGCGTAGCAGCTGGTGAAAAGCATTTCCCCAGCCCTGTGATGTTTCTCCTACTCTAGCTTGTTTTCCCGCTCTCCTTTTTCTCTCCTCATGTTTCCTTCCCCCAGCTAGCACTTAAAAATACTTTATAGATCATCCTGTCATAACATTTACAAACATTAGTACTTCACATGAGTGCTTTTGTTCATCTGCGAAGTGAGATGAGAAAGACAGGGGTAGGCCGGAGTCGTTCTGTAGACCAGGGGTAGAACTGGATCTAAAACATGGACTAGGAGGGAAACTCCCCCAGATTAACTCCCTCCCGGCTCTGACGGTACTAATTCTCACACATCTCTCCCGTCCTCTGCCAGATACTGTAACAGGGCAGGGGGGAAGTGTCACAAGTTTGAAGCCTGTTATTGCTGAAGTCACGTTGGCTTTGACTCCCATAGCGTGAGGCTACTTACCCTTCATGAAGGGAAGGAAGGAACTGTGCATTTAACTGCTTGTAAATAGGCAATTTCAAACTTCTTGTGCAACAGGAATTGCTGCTCGGTTGTAGTATTCCTTCGGATCGGACCCTGTGTCTAGACACTGCTTATCCTCAAGGCTTGAATCTGTGACAAGTTCACACATAAATTACTCCTCGTCCTCGGTTTTCTGACTGCTGGAATATGTACAGATAGTGGCAGAGGGCCGCAAGCTGCTCTGTTCCAAGACAGAAGATGGTTTGCTTTGGACCACTCGCAGCCTAGTGGGTTATGGCAGTTATCTGGGTCAAAACACACAGGCTGGGGAGGTTCATTACCACAGAAAAATAATCTACTCAAGCACACTAAGCATCTTTGGATGACGCAAGTACTGTTTCATTTTCTCTCTGTGGCACTTTTGAGCTTGTCTTGATTACTACACAGCTGTAAAGAGCCAAATGAAATACCTCTCTTCTGGCTGCTCTTTGCTCGGGCAGCCAAGGCAGCCCTGCTTGCATACAAACTACTGCAGCAAGCAGAACAGCCTGGTACGTAGCTTGGCATTGCACATGCCTGGCTCCCAGCATCCCTTTTACATTTCCAAGAGCATTAATGAGCAGCTCATGTATGAGCTCATGTCAGTCTCCAGCTATGCCCAAGGTGATGGATTGGACCTGGCTGTTTAGGAGGAATGAGAGGAAGAACTCGGTCAAAATAAAGCTGGGGAAATCACTCACCAATTACTGCTGTGGGCAAAACAGACTCAGGGCGTTAAACTTAGAATATTTAATTACCAATTTGGGTATCAGGAACTTAAGATGACAAAGATGTAAACCCTTAGGGAAAGCCCCTTTCCTCCTGCTTCCTGGTCTCTGCTGCCCTTGCTGTCAATGCAGCCTACAGCCAGCCCCCTCGGTCAGGCACTGGGATCAGGGTCAGGACATGGGGATCCATCCCCAGAACAAAACAGCTGTGCTGATGACAGCTATTGCTGATAAGGTGGTTTCAGGTCTGATTTCAGGTGAGTAGGAGTAATTTCCTGGCCTGGTTCTGGCAGGTCCCTGCAGAGCTGCAAAGTAGCAACATCACCAGATGATCAGAGGAACACTCAGTGTTGTACTGGCAATTAATTTCAAGGTTAATCAAGATACTGGAGCTAGATGTACCCCATTCATCCTAAAATAAATTAAAGTTTTATGTTCTGTAACATCAGAACATCAGTTTCTTCTGATTCAGCTTACGGTGCAAGGGCAATGGGCAACTGAAACTCAACCATCACATTAAAAGTACTTTTTGGAAATTAAGTACACCATAAAACTATGGTAATGCTAGTAAACCATGCCTATTTTAGTTAAATCTAGCATACTCTTTGATAGAAAGCATGCATTTATGCCTTCCAGACTGATGGAGACCATGTAGCTAATGAAGTTACAGAATGTTGTACAGGATGCACGTAAGCCTCGTCTTTGATGTGTTTTCTTCTCATGTCTTTACCTGCTTGACTGTTTGCTTCCTATGGCATCAGAATTTAGTTTATCATCTCCCAGTTTTGCTGATGTCCTCTTTAAGGCAAAGAACATAACTCAGGGCAGCAGAGCACCCTGCCCTGCAAAACCAACACTAGGTAATAGCACTACCGGCTGAATCCTGGCATTGCTTGGTCATGACCTTGGTAAGTACCATCAAACACAGAGGTCTTAAGTGATTTTGCACATTTAAAAAGTCCGCAGATGGTAAAGTAATAATGCCTGGCTGCTGAAGACAGAACCAAATGTCACCTGTTTCTTACATTAGCAGCCAGTGACTGCTTGTGCAAATATTATATACCTACCATCCTGGCAGCAGGTGAATATTTGTAGGTCCCAAGGGACTAATTGAGCATTACTATAAAATTCTGCTCTGAAACAGAGCAAAAACATTATTTGACAAAATGTAAAAATGCTAGACACATTGGTCTTTAAGATAAGGTTATTAATCCTTCTCCAGAAGAAGGGTCAGCTGTTTCTCAGAAACCTGAAGAGTTTCTGAATGGAGCTCAGAGCAGTTGCTTGCTGAAGGCCAGGCTGCCACTTCAGATTTGGAACAGTGAAAGGGTTTTCAGGTTTTTCAGTCATTCCTGGGCAAACTGATAACAATGAGTGGGTTAAGTATTAAAGACAGAAAATTCTGTTGCTCTGTAACTAATGAAATTACATTTTTTTTTCTGATTGGTTGGGAAAAAAAATAAACAGATGTTCAAAGTACTGAGAGCCATATACAAAGTGTAGGAGTCTAATTACGATACTACTCTCACTTTCCCATATTGGTTGTTTCAGATAAGCTTTGAATTAACATAATTTACAGTATCATAAATGTAAAAGACAAAAGGCAGGAGAGGCAGATTTCACCTTACTTACCATAAAATACTGTTAATTGTTGGAGTGAGGACAAGCTATCTTCTCGACAGCAGACTCAGCACTCCAAAGCACAGACTGAGATGCATGGGCTTCTCTCGTCTTCCATTTGTAACTTACCATGCCATGTGACAAGCAAAGCTCAGGATTCCTTCTTCCAGGGGTACTCTCCTTTGTGTGATCTCCGTGATTTCTGTGATTCTGATGCATTGCATTGGCCTTGAAATTTTTGTTTTAGATTTGACATGCACCACAGTCCTAGATGCCTGGCTACTTTTGACATGATTAAACACAGCACATACAAGGCTCTTATCCAGAAGATAAAACAAGTCACTGGATTGTCTGAGGCAAATGAAGTATAGTTTCTGGAACTGCAACTTACAAATACTAAATGCAGTCTCAGTTTTGTCACCTTCATGTAAATATTTTAAAACCAAGATTAGCCAGTAATTTTACTTCTAGTGTAACTGGCTGTGGAAAGCAGCATTACAAAAGAAAAGGAAACTGTAGGTGTTTACTACTGTGGAGCTTTGGTGTTACTTTGAAATACTCTACGAGCATATTAAGAAGCAGATGCATCATTAATGATTCATCCGAATCCAAAGTTAACCATAAGACATTTAATTAGACTGGTTTCTTTCAGGTATTTGTACAGCTGCAAAGAAATCATATTACGAAGAAACACATCCGGAAGTCTTGGCTTCAGCATCGTAGGAGGCTACGAAGAACACACTGGGAACAAACCATTCTTTATCAAATCCATTGTTGGGGGAACACCAGCGTATAATGATGGAAGAATTAGGTAATGATAATTATCTGATAAGTAGCAGCATTCAATTAAGTCACCCAGATTATTTTTAAACAAAAAATAAAGCTTACTTGAACACAGAGTAAGTGGGGAAAAAGGAATCACAGATAATTAGGAAGACAAGCATGTTACATATTAGTGCATTAAAAATTTATAGCGAGCTCAATGCAGTACAGAGTTAAGCTCTGTAAATAGGACACAAGTGCCCTGAACTTTAACAGAGTTACTTCCATTGTAGGATATTTTTTGATGTCTAGCAGTCACTAGTGTAAAAGTACTATTTCTGGGGTCATGAAAAGAATGTCAGCACAGGCAATCTTCTCCATATCCCCAGCTTAAAAAATAATAATAAATATAATAATAATAAAAAAATCCAAACCTAACTTCCCTGCAAACACCAATATAATTTAAGATAGTAAAATGCAGAATGATGTAGGAAACCTATCAATAAAGATGTCTTAAAAATTCTTTGTTTAGAACACAGCTCATTCACAGCTGAACAAATTATAACCTATTTTCCTTGAAATATATTTAATTAATTATACTTGCAAAGAAAAGGAGGGAAAAGTGTGAACACTAAACTACTTTCACCTGTTCTATTCCCTTTTTGTGAACTGTGGTGAGCTGAGAAGGAATAGTGCTGCTCGCTTCTACCCCTTCCTCACAACTTAAGGGCATGCTTTGTTATTTACCAGTGTTTCAGATAAGAAGTCACACTGATGAATTTCTCCTATTTACCTTTTCTTTTTCAGATGCGGTGATATCCTCCTTGCTGTCAATGGCAGGAACACATCAGGAATGATGCATGCCTGCTTGGCGAGGATGCTCAAAGAACTGAAAGGAAAAATTACTCTCACAATTGTTTCCTGGCCTGGCACTTTTTTATAAAATGAGTCTTCATGGAGAATACAAGAAGAAACTTAAAGAAAAAAATGAAACAACAGAAACAGATGCTGGCCAGTTTGCTTTTTGGGGGTCAAATGCGTGTTTATAATGAAAAGGTTTGGGAAATTTCAACCTGCATGTCAAGAAAAGTCGAGTTTAGGCAAAGCAAGGAGACATCAGAGAATCACTTCAGAGTGATTTAAGCTACAGACTTCTTTCCTTCCCCATGTTCTTAAGCTTTTTTGTGTTTTGTTTTGTTTTTTATATATATATTTAATGCATTATAATAATCATGGAATTTAGGGAGCAGCAACTCCTGCTCACCCACTTTATTTTGATTTATAAAAATAAATCCTTGAATAATTTATGAAAAAAAATCCTTGCAGTTTTTCCAATTGCAAAAATCAGGTGAAGATTTTTATCCAACACACGAATAGCACTTTGATTATGTGTACCTTCTCATGGTCAGCATGAAGCTGGTATTTTCAAGACTTTCAAGTACTGTTTGTTAGTCTGTAAAACTGTGAACTACATTTCTAAAATTATTAAAAATAACTGTAACTGTGTACTTGTACAGACATTATTTTCATTCAAAACCAAACAAACTGGTCTCCCTGTTGGATTCTGACTAATACTATTAAATCAAGGATTTTTATATAGAATATAGACTGAATAAATTCATATAGAATTATCATTTTTAACTAAGTACACTGCACCCTACTAATATCATCAAGCACCCTGATGAGGCAGTGTCATTTCTGCAGGACTGCCATGCCAATCTCACAACACTGTGCTAGAAAGAGGAAATCTGAAAGTGATGATGGACTTACTACTTTTTTCTTAAGATAGTTCTTTGCCTTTCTCTGCAAATCATGTATGTTTCAGTCTTATTTTTTCTCAAAAGCTAGCAATGTGAGGAGGCTATGTTCGTTCACCTTTATCATGTTAGTAACAGCTGTCCCCCAGAACAAAGACTAAACTGAACTTTCTCTTAAGCCACTGAAAAGCAGCAGGGATGATTATCCAGCTTAAGTCTTCCTTATGCACCCACACAAACCAGACATAATTACCAAGTGTATGATCACCACACTCAGTGTTCCACTGGACTAAGAACAGTCAGCACCTTTCCCCCTCCCCTAATTTTTTCATTACAATTCGTTATGAAGTTCTTGAAGACTCTGCAATTTCTGCCTGTCCCTGCAGTATAAAGGATGACCTTTTCAAATATGACCTCCAAAAGCTATGTTAAACTCACACTGTTCCAGATGTTGGTGTATAATAAAGTGAATGCACACTGCTTCTAAAGCCAGCAAAAGAATGACCTTCCCACTGGCTTATGGAAAAAGGAGACAATTTAATACAAAGAGTTTAATCCCTACATATGTTGAAAGAGCATAAGCCTCTAGATGCAAGACATTTTCTCGACGTTTCTTAAAAGACAAAGTCAGTCCAGGAATCTTAACATGAAAAATTTATTCTTTTATTTTCAAAAAAACCAACCAAGTAACCTTCGATTTCATACTAACAGAACAAGATTAAGAGGAAATTATTTTAATACCCAGAAAAATAACAAGATTTATAGTAATCTATTTCCGGCACTAATATATATGCAAATAGGCAAAAATCACACAAGCCTATTCCACAGGGGCAGCTTCAGTGTTTTCCTGTTCAGGAGCAGGTTCACTGCTGGCTTCTTTTCCTTCTTTGCTTCTTTTGGATTTTTTGTGTTTGTGCCTTCTGTGGCTATCCCCTTCTTCACTATCATGGCGGCGTCTGCTGTTACTAAATAAAAAGAGGGAAAATACACCTCAAGCGATTGCATGAAACTTCAGGCCCCATATAATTACACAGTGCAGAAAACCTGCCTTTGCATTCTTATTTGAAAACAGGCACCTGCTTCTGTTCTGTCCCATATAGTAGTTGGATGTCAGAATCAAGCAATTTTTCATGTAATGGTACATACCTCTACACGTCCCCCATTTTTTACTGGGATTTTTGAGTAATTTTCCACATTTGTAACCCGTATTCTAACAGCAGTATTATTAGCAATGTCACATCACTACTGGCATCCTTAGGATTTAACATTCTTACTGATCCCCTTCCCCTGAATTAACCTTTATTTCTAACTGAAAAAGTTGAACTATTTCTGCAGAGTGAGCATAAGGGTTATTTTACTTTGTAAGAAACATTAAATTCTTGTGTTAACGCTGCTGAATGTCAGCTTCACTCTGCCTCTTTCTGACCCACCACTTTATACTTCTTTCCCCAAATTCACTTCTGCTCACTAGCTAAGACTGTCACACTCATCAATCAATATGCAGTTACCCAAGGCCAGCACTGCTTTTTGTCTGTCCACATTTTATACGGCAGACTTGTTCCAAGTAGTACATCTACGTGTTTACTGCCTTTCCACGAAACTCCAGTTTGTTTGGGGTTCTTTAAAAAATTTATTTTTTTAAGCTGGTAAAAGTCTTTCGTATCCTATTAAAAATCAAACCTTCGAGATGACTTGTGTCTAGTCTCTTCTTTCTCTCTGTGTCTCCGCTCTCTGTGTCGGTCATCTTTCTCTCTGCTTGTTCTATGGCGGTCATAGCCTCTTTCTGCGTAGTCTCTATATCTGTATCGTTCTTCATCACTGGTAAAAAGAAGATGGGCTTTTTAGGACAGTAACATTAAACAGTATATATACATATACATTTAATAATAAATTCTCACATGCCCTTGAAATAAATGACAAACATCTTAAAGTTGCTTCTTTAACATGTGTTAAAGGTATACTAAAGCTCTTTACCGTAGCCATAGAAGTCTGGTATATGGTATCATTTGGAAAAGGGATTGTTTGATAAAAATGGAAGGCAAGAAGAATGCACGTGTCCTATTAAATTTATACTGGAGTTATCAAGAAGTTAGCTTAAACCTGTTTCTGAATGAAGTACAATCCTACGTAAACTTCAGTAATGTTTCCGGGTTATTGTGTGCAATGCTCAGCACTCATCAGCCCACCTTTTGCCTACTACAAGCCAATTCAGTAAACTGAATTATATTTTTGGTACCACTGATCTATTTCCTTATATCTGCTTCAAGAAAGGAAACACTAGGTGCAAAGAAATGGACAGTAAAATATGGTGTGTTTTGGGTGGCTTTTTGCATTAATTTCTCTACGATGCCAATGCTGTCCTCCACTCCTCTCTAGGATTATTCTAAGTGCTGCCTTGCCACAACGCTAGTAAGAAAATTAAATACTACAGGCTATACAAGAATTTCAAGCCTTTAATTCAGAATCTATTTTCACACTTTGTCTTGATAAAAAGGACAGTTCTAAAAGTTCAGTGAAATTTAAAAAATAAAAGAGTAGTAATGGTTGTTAGCTAAAACCACTCGCACTCTGCATTAGCACTGCATGAAAAGGCTCGCTTCATCTTTTCTCTACCAAGAAATTCCTACTCAGATATAGTACCCAAATATAATTTAACAACTAGACTTCAATAAAAATTAACTAAGACTTCATGTAATATATAAATAGTTGCAGTAACAGTGGTTTGGAAGACCCTTACCAAGTCCTAAAGAAAGGTACAACATAACCCGGCTTTCCAAGGTAGCAATTAGAGCAACAATTTAGATACTATTAAGCTGACAAAAGCCAAGTGTTTCTTGCTTTTCTTCATGTTTCTTTGCCAACATTTACCATAAGATGAAGTCTCTTCAGGAGTCCTTGACAGCAGCAGAACCTTTAAAGCTCTGCAGAACAAGTCAGACAGATCCTGCAAGGAGAACAGCTCCCCTCTAGAGATTTCTCATGCCCTGCAGCAGTGAGGGTTTAAACCAAAATGATTTTATCGGCCATAATTTGGACCTAGTGGCCATTTCCCAGGTAAGAATTACATCAGTGATTATTATAGCGATGCATAAAAATTCAGAGAAGGGGGAGAGACGTCTGAAGCAACAGCACTGGTCTTTCTACGAAATTTTGTATGATTCTATCATGAAGCAAAATTCAAGAATTGCAAATTAGTGATTTAGAACAGTGCAGAGAAGCATCAAACAAAACTCAAACTCCAGATTTTGTAAGAGACATTAAAAATATTCACATACCAAATTCAGGAAACTAGAGCTATTGCTGAGGAACTCGAAGTTACGACTTACGACCAAGTAACACGACTGCACTGATTAATGACTACATTAGTATAAAATCCTAACTGCACTTCCAACCACACATCTGAGAGTAAGCTGATCCTCAAAAGTACACTTGTGACAGATCACAGCACGGCTGAGGCTGGCAGGGCTCTCTGGAGGCCCCCTGGTCCCAGCTCTGCTCCAGCAGGGCCACCCAGAGCTGGCTGCCCAGCACCACGTCCGGGTGGCTTCTGAAGATCTCCAAGGAGGACACTCCACAGCCTCTCTGGGCTGCCTGTGCCAGGGCTCTGTCACCCCCCAGTTAAAAACTTCTTCCACTTACACTTTTGTGATAGTGGCACAGATGTCACTATCGTTTCTTAGATTTCACAGATCTTGTAACTATTGCAGCTCGCTGCATTTTGATGTTTATTGCACACAGAGCACTGAGTCCTGTGCAATTTGCGGTCCACCTGACACCAAGTCCTTTCCTATAAAGCTTTTTTCTAGCCAAACAGACCCCAGTCTGCTCCGCTGCACCGGGTTATTGGTTTTCATGACCTCAGAAATATATTTTTAAATTACTAAAGAACCACCATAAAACAGTAAGCTATCAATCAAATGCTGAACTTTTCATTTTCAGGAGTAACTAACTGATGTGAAACTATCAAAACAGAAAAAAAAGACGTACTCTTTGGAGAAGGGATCACTGTCAGAAAACACAGCCTTTTCTCAAGGGAACAGAGAATGAGATACATTGTGAAAATGCACAATTTCATCTGACAGCAGGGCAAAGGTGGAATGAAACAGAAAACTGCAGGCTCATTTTCAAACCACATTATTTTTACCCTGTTAGTATCACCAAAATTTATTATTTTTTTTTTAATTTTAAGCAATTCACTTTTTTTTTTTTAATCTTGAAAAGAACTGCTAACAACATATAAAGCAGTCATTTCTGAGCGATAAAACGCTAAAGACGATCCTTACTCCAAATCTCACAACAGGATTGCTTAAGTTTAAACAAAGGGGATTTAAATAAAAGCACCGCATCCGTGCTGTCTCTAGAATAGTTCACATTCTCTTCCTTCCTTGCAGCTTTTTAGAGTGCACAAAATTGAAAATAAACCTTTTTTTAAAACAAAACAAAAAGCAGTGTGTCTGCATGTTCTGCCTTTCTTAAACCTCTCCCACCTCCTCTGTGATTCCCAACCCAACTTATGCGAGTTAAGGGCCTCCCATTTTCTTACACGGCCATGTGGCAACAGCTTTGCTACAGATGGTGGATAATTTAGTCACATAAAAAAGTTGAGGCCTGCTCTTCCCCCTCCTTTGCAGATAACTCTGGCAGCAGCACAGAGATTTCTCTAGGCCTGGAAGCTATTAAGGTTCATTTCAAGCACCCTTGAATGACCAGGCTCCTTTCTGGCCTTCCATCAAGCTGTCTGAGAAACAGATGTTTAGATCGGTTGTCAGTTCCCCAAAACTGACCCTGTAACACAGCACACGCACGCAGGAGAGGACAGCACTGCAGTAATCTCGGCGTGTGCCTACATGGAAAAGCAGCTTTCCTGCGCCTGGTCTTTAGTTAACCATCATGCATAAAAATCTCAGCTCTCAGCTAAGTCATGTCGACGCCGGGTGTTCTCATTCCCCACTATAAAGCTATTAGCAAAAAAAGCAGCCCAACAGCTAATGTACATTCTCTGCAAAACTGAAACTTAACAAAAAACACTGAGAAAAGCAGTCAAGACGTTCACCCCCAAATACTGAGCAAAGTAAATATAGGTAAGTCTATATCCAACAAGGCCACGTGAATCTGTGGAGTCACAGCAAGTTCAACATTAAATGCTTTGTACTTGTGCACATGAGCCACAGAACAGTTGCGGTTTTTATTTTTTATTTTTATTTTAAGGAGTTAGGATTGAAAGCCTGAAAGACAGTAATTATCAGCCTGAAAACAAACCAAAAAAGGTCCTTAACCTTAAAGTAAATTTTTTAAATGGTAGGAGAGGTTATTATCCAGCTAGTGCTAATGACTAAACTACCCATCTTAAAGGCTAAACCCATGAATTAAGGTACAATGCTGTACCATATTGCTCTTGGCACTTAAATGGCAACTGAAAGTTCATTTAACGCTTCTACGGATTTTTGTAGAACTGAAATCAATGAGAGCTGACTATGTCACTCACACACAGTGTTTAAATCCCACCTTTAATCTGTAGAACACTATAACCAGTTTGGACGTACACTGTAGTTTTGGCACTTGTGTTTTCTGTTTAGAAAATCAATTATAGTTTCCAATTGAAAAGGGGGAAGGGAAGGAGGCCACACCCTCTATTTCTTCGGAGGATACAGCTGGACACTAACCTTTAAAGCTGAAATATGCCATGTAACATGGACACAGTTAGGAGCAGAGTTACAGCACGCTGAAGGTGTTGCACTAACCTGTTGAACACACTTGGAGTCGGGCTGTGATCTCGGTCCCGCTCTCTGTCTCTGGTCCGTTCTCGGTCTCTGTCTCGGTCCCGGTCGCGGTCCCGATCTCGAGATCGCTCTCTCTCCCGCTCCCTATCCTTCTCTCGCCGTGCATAGTAATCCCACTGCTTGCTGCTATCCATGAGACTAGACCATGAAGGAGCAGAACCTGCAAGGTGCGGAAAGGTGACTAAAGAAAAAGACGCTGGTATTAGAAAGAACAAGATCAGATACCGTAAGAAAATTGCAATACTACTTCATGCTTCGTGCACACAGACGTTTGCTAGCCTCCTTCAAGGACATTTTCCAAGCTTCCTCTTTCACATGAAAGTTAATTTTGCACAAAGCCTGCATTTTTTCCATGATGCTAATAAAGGCCTCTGGCACTCATTTAAATACTCATTATGAAGATACAAACAACTGGGTTACACATCACAACACATGTCTAATCCCTCTGCACAATACATGCACATATATACACACACACACACATATATATTTGTTGTAAAGTTTGCTGACAGAATCTGATTTCATATCATCAAATGGCTTTGTTTTGGGGGAAACAACAACAAAAACAGATAAAAAAGCCTTTTGAAATGCAGCAGCTCTGAAATTCTAGCTCAGAAAAACCAGGAAAATGATGCTTCCAGCTTTCTATTTAGATGTTACTATGTTTATATGTTTGTCCTTTAAGATCACTGTATTTAAAATATACCTTTTTTGTTTCTCGCAATGTTCTCATTCACTAATTTGTATTGCACAGTGCATTTTGCCACACTTTTTTGATTACAGAACGTAACAGTAAGTTTATAGGTCCCTTCATTAAATTCATTCTGGACAAAAGAAATAATAATCCTGCTTATGCTTTGTAAGATAACCATTTCCAAGGAATACTCAGCACAACCACTATTACTACTAAAAGATAACAGTTTCAGAAAATGATGTCTATTGTTAAAAGATGATACACTGAAGAAGTGAAGAAGGAAGTCACAACACAACGCGGCCTCACAACCCGTCTTGTAACCAGCAGTGGGAGAAGGGAGATGCTTCTCCACTGCTTCCTGCCAGCTCAGCTGTACTAAACAGCTCCTAATCTTAATGCCCCAATTGTTCTGGCTTGCTCTTCCCCTCCAGAAGCCCCAAGGATACATCCTATTACTGAGAAATAAGGGCTGCAGTATTTAACTGGAAACAGCACTCTCTAGTGGGCTTAGAGTACAGAGGTCACAGATTCCCACTTTCTGCTTATCTGCTTCCCTGCCGAATGATAACGCAGCCTTCAACAAACAGCCTGAGTTCCACTTCATTAGCTATAACATGAGAACAACATGCACTTGGCTCCATGGTGCTGTGAAGAGACGTTAATAACACAATTAATATCATCCACTGAACAGTGTCATGGGCATTGCTGATGCTGTATTTAATTACTCCCGAGCTATAAAAACCAGTGGGTTCTCCCAACAGCTCTGCTCAGCCTGCCTTGCCTACTGCTGGGGTATGCCTGCCCCAGCAAGCTTTGGCAGAAGCTTACAGCAGCAGTTTGCCAAGCATCCAGAGGAGGAATACAAAAGTCCTTTTGAGCAGGCAGCAGAGCAGGAAAAAAACACTTCATTGTTAAAATACATTTGCAAAGAAAAGCATTATAATTCCCTAAAAAAAGCATTTTTATGAGGTTTTGCTTTTAACTAAATGCTTGACACTGTTTCACTTCAGGGCTACAGAGAAAATGAGGAGTTAACAGAAAAAAAATACCCTAACACAACAGTTATGTTGTTCATTATATTGCCAGAACTGAAATTCTTCTAAGGAAAGCAGCCAGAAATAGCAAAAAAACAGCTGGACTTTAAAGACTGCTAATTTCCTTGACTTGCCACTATGTCAACAACATACGTATGCTCTACGAGGCTTGAATACACTGGCTGACAGAATATCCTGGTTTAAAGTATGAACTCCAATTTAACTTTAGACGTACATCACAAAACAACTACTTTCTTCTTAAGGGTAGTATAAACTTCCACCATCAATTTGGGTTACTCCCTCACATCTGCAGTAATCCTCATCAGACAGAAACATGTCACTTCCACCCCAATAACCTGAGATTTGATGCTCTGAAAATACATTTTATATCTAGAAAAATTCATTTTCTATCTCGATTTCCAGCAGTAATTCCTCGCAACACACAAGGATTTCAGGGAAGTACGTTGTCTAACATAAATTGGTGTTCTGGGTTTACTGCTTAGAATGAAGCAATGTGTCACTTTTAATATCTCTGTATGGAGCCTTCTAATCATTTCCACAAGAAGAAAGACAATTCTTTTCAACACTCCATTCAACGTTTTTATCAATGATGTGGTGCAGGAGTGGAATGCATCCTCAGCAAGTTCACCACTGATACTAAACCGGGAGGTGCTGTTGGCTCCCTAGAGGGACGAGAGGCCTTGCAGATGGAGCTGGACAGCCTGAAGGAAACGTTTCTTTACCATGAGGGTGGTGAAACACTGGAACAAGCTTTCTAGCAAGGTGGTTGATGCCCCATGCCAGTCAGTGTTCAAGAGATGCCTAGATAATGCCCTCAATGCTAAGCTTCAACTTTGGGTTAGCCCTGAAGTTGGTCAGGCAGTTGGACCGGATGGTCTTTGTAGGTCCCTTCCAACTCAACCATTCTGCTCTAATTCTGAAGTTTAATTCTGATTTTATTTTTAAACCACAAAGAGAAGGAACTTGACACAGTCAATAGTTTTGCAGATGGCGTAAAAATTTAAAGCTATATAGTGTCACTTAAGACAAAGCATTAATACATCTTCGTGCCTTAAAAGGCACGAAGATGTATTTATTAATGATCTGTGTGTATTGACAGATCAATGAAATTCAAAGATCTGATGTCAAAAGTAGCACTGATTCATGAAAAGATTTAAAAACAAACTGAAGAAACTGCATCTGATGCAGCAGATGAGCACAAAAACATACTCTTGCAGCTACAAGTTAAGATTATTATTTTACTATGCCACATTCTTACTGAGCCTACAGTTCAGGGCAAAGACACTGATGCATGCGATTAGCAATTTTAGTAGGCAAAAGAAAGGCTTAATGAAGACTGGTGTTTCTGCAGTGTGTTTCCTATACTCATCTTTCATCACAATTCTGAAAAAGCCATCAAGCAGACTGATCGGTAAAAAGATAACAGGTTGGAGATTCAGTGGAATCAAGTAGGAAATAAACACCCTTAGCAATTCTGACATAAAGTGATCGTCTGTACCCTACTGCACCACTAAGCCCTCAATTTACCTAAGTTCTGACACAGTGAGAGCACTGGGAAAATAGGAAAACAAATCATATGGGTTAGGTTAGGGATCGTGTGAGACAGGGGCTGTGAGGGAAAGATCATCACTGAGAGTATACTTGCAACAGCAGCTATCTGCTGCTGAGCCTCCAAAGATCCAGAGCTCTGCAGGACAGACACAGTCTGAGACAGGCAACTTGCTTTGTAGAGCAGATATGAAAGCTTTTGCTGCAGTAGGGTGCCAGATACATTGGGAAGATAGGAGCAGCCAGTGGTAGGAGGCACTCATGTTCACTACAGCAAAAATGTCAGCTGAAACCAAGAGAAAAAGGCCAAGGACTGCAAGCTTGCCTAAATACAGCATTTTATGAAATATTCTGTAGTAGTAACTCAGTATTACAGCAGAAGAGCTGTTCATACCCTGAATAGGTGCTTTTTCCTCCCAACAATAGTTTGAGTATTACTAAGATATTGCTAGTTCACTGAATGTAGGAGGTAAATACACTGTTTTTCCACAAGAGCCCCTAACTTTCTCACTGTACAATAGATATTTGGTGATACCACCTGCACAGTTCTGCAGCAGGACCTATCCACTCACCCCCACAAGTTTTACATAGGCAGGGGCCTAACAAGAAGCAAAGATTGTTTTTAGGAAGGTGAATACTAGATCAAGAACATGGCAGAGAAGGCAGTTACAGGCTGAATTCTGAATAAACTGTTGGCTTGGGCTGTTTTTCTTCCCACCTCCTGCCAAAGGCCCATTATGATGGTAGAGGTATCTTACTGTGAACTTGTAAACTCAATGGGAACATACTGCTTTTTCTAAGAATCTTCTCACTAGAAGTAAACAACACATATCTGTAAGACTTTATTCCTCTCTTCTCAGCGATATTATCTTTTTTTTCCTCAATTAAACTTCTGAGTTGTACAAAACTAATTACTCAATAAAACAAGTGGCACCATAAAGCCACATTTCTCTGATTAACCTCTCACACAATGACTCCTTACATGTGCGGGGTATTTCAGGTTCTCATTTCGATTTGGAGATGTCACTAAGACATCAGATGATTTGGGACTTTTAAAAACTTCTGTTTCTTTTCTCAGCTTTTATGACCTTATGAGAAGGGATATCAAGAAAAAGATGTGAGAAGGAATGAAGCTCATCTGCTAAGCAAAGCATGTAAAAGCTCATGACCAAAATATCCAGATGTTTCATCACATATTATTTGGATTTGCTGTTTTGTAGCTGGAAGTTAATTCAAGTACACTACACCAAGCCCCCTTGTTTACTCAGACATGTTCCAGAAGCTGACAACACTACAAGTGCTGTGCAGATAGGAACTGCAAGACCAAATGACTGTAGTAAATCAGGAAACACAAAGGAAAGTAAGTTCAGACTAGATCAGTGTTAACTATCCTGTGGGAAACTGTGGTTAAGCACACTCAAATAACAGCAGAATTTGTAACATCAGCGGGAACATTCTCATCTTTGCAAACAAGATGGAATGAGATAAAACCTATTGTATCTATTTCTCTATTTTTCTGCAACACCTGAGATCAGCTGAGGAGGTCATTAACAGCCACTATGTATGAGCATTAAGAAACCAGGGATGTCATGCTTTTATAACCAGCTAATCACACAGCACAGTGATAAGGATCATGTATGTGGGTCTTCAAAAATGGAAACCAAACTCAGCACTAAGATTTGTCCATGGGTATAAATAAAAAAAATACAGCAAGGCAAATGATTTTTTTACCAGGTTAAAAAAAAAAATACCTTCCATGTCATCATGCCTTTTTTTTCCTATAGAAAATACTTTACCACTACTTAAAGGGGGGAGGGAGGAACTGACAGAAACCCTGACTTAAAGGTTTTTTATAGATATAATCTCTGGGGAAAATTCTTAAGTTAATTGCAATAATTTGAGAAAAAGCTTGAACAAGAAAGACCGCATTACCTGCTACTCCTTAATTACCTTTTCTGCCTAACTTTACAATCAATAGTCACATCTCTCAATCAGGAAACACGTCTAACTTGTCTCACTGGAAGAGCCAACAATACATCATACTTCAGAGGAAAAAGGAGGAGGAAATATCGAAAAAATTTCTTAACACTGAAAAGAAAGTGAGGCATGTATGCCAATATTTCAATAGATCACATCTGACTTTTATTACGGACCTTTGACTAATATGTCTAATCAGCTGTGTTAATGAAGCAACAAAAAATAATTGGTTGCCCTCTCAGACCCAGACGTCCCTCTAACTCTTAGCCTTCTTCTCTTGTGCTGCTTGATTTCCATAAACATACAAAAGCAAACATCAGTTTTTAACCCTGACATACAAACTTCATATTAAATATCAGCATGATCATGATGACATTCATCTTGTGTATATTGATACTGAAACAACGTAAGCATGCCAACACCCTGAAGGCCAGCATAAAAGTTAGAAACATTCTTGTGGCTCTGGCAGTAATTGACAGAATAACAAATTTTAACAAAAGAGATTCCAAAGTGAAAAACTTAGCATGTTAGATGTAACGATACACTGCATGACATTACTTGTTAGAACTTCAGCAAAATAGTCAACCAGGCTGTGTTAGTTGTCGTATCAAAAAGTAAAGCTGAGGCAGACTTCAGCAAACACAGTTCAGTTATTGCTAAAAAATAGTTAGCATAAAGCAGCTGTTTGCTCACACCAGGAATTCTTGAAAAACATAATGAGCTTCCATACATGAATTTAAACACTTGGAAACTGATGAGGAACCCTTCGATGTCAATAAAGTACCATTTGTTACTTCATAAACTGCTCTAGCTTCAAGAAATGGCCAGCCATTCACAAAAGTCAATTATATCCAGGTATATCCTCTAAAGACTTCTCAATATTTGGGAGCTACACTATCTGAACATTTGATCTGTGCCGACCATTCTGCATCCTGCAACTGGACTGAACTTTCCCTACAACTTCTCCTTCCAGCAGTCAGCGGCTATAGGAACAAAGAGCAAGGAGGCAGAAAAATCATCAGGGAGAAAAGGCACCAGGCATGGGGCTGGATAGCAGATGCTCTGAAGGCAGAAGTAGCAACCGGCAACACGCTCACTTCACCTTTCCATTTGGGCTAGATGAGGAAGATTATATTTTAGTATTTCAATCATTCTTTTGGCTCAAGAAGCAGAGCCATGTGCTGCATAACAGTATCTATAGCATAACAGTGCTACAGAACGGGAATTTCTATTTCAGTTCACTCTCACTATAAAAACAGAAGATGATGTTTTCCAACTTCATTTTTTTCTATAACATTAATCAAAAAAAAGAAAAATTGACTTCTTCAACAGGATAGCTGAAGATTGTAGTATCTTAGACAATTTTTCAAAGGAGAAATACGCCACTCAGATTTTTCAATTATTGGTACTGCTGGTTAAAATTCTGACCGTATCTCAAAATAGTACTTGTTCTCCTTCTAAATCCTACCAGCTCTTGGGAAATTCTCCCTGACTTGTGGTCCATAATGAGATGCACTATTTTTTAAATCTCAATTCTGCAAAATAAAAAAGCAGCATGTAAAGATATCCAGGATACAAGTAAGAAAAACGACACTGTTAACAAGCAGCCGGTAAATTCACAACAGTTATCTATCAGGTAAAAATGGTGGGCAATGAGCTTTCAGAAGGAATTAGTGAAAAGGACCTGTTTAGACTCTCAGCTGAAATCCTGGTAAGTATTTCCAACAATCTGGTAGAGCGCTAATCAAGAATGTTCAAAGCCAGCAAACGTACTCACCACTGCCATATGAAAATGCACGAACAGAACGACTGTCATAGCCAGAGGAATGTCCACTGTAGAGAAGAAAATTCATGTAAAATCCAGTTTTATCATTAAAGCTAATTCCATTGGTAGATACATACTTTTATTATTATTTCACTGAATTTTTACCATCATATAGACTAAAAGTATCTTTTGTAAGCTGATTTAAGTCTTCCATTTTGAGCATTAAAGCAAGAAAGCAGTCTATCAAGAAATGTTACTTCACTTTTTAATACAGATGACAACAGCATTCTCTCACCTCTTCTTAAAATTAAAAAAAAAAAACAACACAGTATCTTCAAAACAAATATTAAACATGAACTGTTCTTTGTATTTTCCATTATATTTTTTTTTCAAATATGGCTTATCTCTAATTGTTTGAAAGTGATCATGTGTGAATGAAGCCATTCTCACTCTTTTTCTTAAAAAGCAGGTATGGAGCATATCTCTGAACAGGTGCACTTCAAATGTCTACTTCTATAAATAAAGTATTAAATTGACTACATATTTTCTATGCTGACTTCTCTCAGAGGTAGCCAACTCAAGTAGGTAAAAAACAGGAAGGTTAAAATGGATGATACGTGCACAGGACATAATTCAAACACACAAATCTTTGATGACTTTTAGCACTTCCTACATAGCTTGAATGAATTATCTTTGCTGTGTTCAAATTGAACGTTAGTTCTGTTCTTCAAGGCAGTGCAATGTTAAAAAAGTCCGGGGTTAGTTTAGTTTAAAAGCAAAAACAAATACAATAATAATGAAAGACCATTGCAACAGTGCAGCATTTAAAGGTGTAAGATCTAGTTCCCATGTACTATAATCAAGTGGATTTTTTTCCACACTGTTTCAGAAACTATATAAGTATTTACTTAAGTAAATACAATGAATACTGCTTAACTGTCAGAAGCAACAGTCACTCACAACAACTGTCGCTAGGAAATAATAAATTTACTTTCATGCACATCAAATGCATTGTTAGTTTTTTTCTAAATTAAATCAGACGAGGATTTTCTCTGAGATTTACCATCATCATCCTGTGGAGTATATGCTAACAGAATTTTTAATTTCAAAGGAACAGATGTGTGCACCTTCTTCCAGTGAAATCCAAAGGACTGGCAAGAGGCTTGCACCATCTTCTTAAGTGAGCTTTGTATATGACCTGGTTTTGGTCTACAGCAAAATATAAATATTTTGAGGGCTGTGCTGACTACTGTTTGCTGTTGGTTTGGTTTTGTTTTAAGATACTTATATATAACAGGTATTGAAAAACACTATTAAGCATATTAAAACTGAACATTTACAAGTAAAGCAGAAATAGAAATTTGGATTCTGTAGAACTCTGACATTTCCAGTAGCTTATGAGGGTGTGAATGTGTGGCCAAATCGTTTATTTACATTTATATAAAAGGATATGGTAGCTGTAAGGTGAATTATAAGGTTCACCTAAATAAGTCTTCAGACTACTACTACTTCAGACTACAATTGTTACCTTAACTTTGTGTTTTAAGTCTTGGCACTGATATAATATCATAACTCAGTAAAGCTAGTAAGTGGTCAAGGAACCTATTTAAAACAACATTAAGCGTCAAAGATGTGAGACTAGTAACGCTTCTGGAAAAATATTGTAAAAAACAGAAACTGTCTCCCCACAGATAGATAAAACCCACCAGGTAGTGTAAGATTCGTTCCTAATATCTGATTTACTGCAGCTAGAGAATCCCAATATATTGATTCGTAATATTTCAAACAGATAATCACCTTTCTATCGTGGGTATGAGGGAAGGTGGAGGACCGCCAGGTGGTGGTGGAAAGCCTGTAAAAATTAATTGGGGGGAATGGGGGTAGGAGGGGTAAAAAACAAAAAACAAAAAACAAAAAACAAAAAACATAGAAGAACTGTGTTAGGCATGCAATGGCAAACACATTTCAGACAGCATAATGCAAATCATTGTTTATTGCTTACTGTCTAAATAGGTTTATTTGGTATAACAGTTATTTCCAGCTTAATGAAGGCAGAGTTCCTTAGCAGCAGTTTAAATTAAATACATCATTCTTGAAAAATACAAGACTTGAGAAGCATAGGAAAATTCCTAAATAGGTACCAATACTTTATAAACAAAATCACAACTGTTTTATGCGTAACAGCAAAAACAAATGGAAAGAGAAGAAAGAAGCAGAATTTCAAGAAACTGGCAGATAAATCACTCATCAAGAACATTTTCATACTTTTCTCCCTTTCATGGTAACAACTGAGCATACACCTGCAACTTTGTATTATAAACTTTTATCTACATATAACTAAAAGAAACCTGGTAAATTGTAAATCAAGGAAGGGTTTTGTTTGTTTGTTTTTTTTACCTAAATGGGGAAAAAGAATCAAGTTTAAGCAAGTTTACCTGGTGGTGGTACTGTTATTGGTATACCTAAAAAGACAACAAATAATGTATCAGTTATAGTAAATGTTTGTGTTTATCATCTGTAGGTCTAAAATCAGACTGAGCTATCTCAGCATACATGATTAAGGGGAATAACTTATTTTCTGTGTTCTCGGATTAAGATTTCACATTAATACCTACCAATATGCTCTTACGCAAGCCTTGTGCAACCTGCCTTCTTACATTACTACTCTTCAGAATCTTATTTAATTAGAAACAAAAATAACGAAGAATGACTCTGTGTCTGAAGATTAGAAGTAAATCCATAACCCTAAAATGTTAAGTATTCAGAAGGAAAGTAATGCTCCACAGAACATATCTGCTTCATTTTATATTCCATAACTAGATGAAAGGAAATGTAATCGGCCCCTGACCTTTAATAGCTTAGCATAGGAAATACAATGTCCACATGGACAAAATATTACAGCAACAAGAAACATTACAGACGTTTCAGTCACTGCTATGCCACACTGCAATTAATCATTCAGTTGCTACTTGGAGGGAAAAAAGTGTTCAGTACTCTATTTTCTTGTAAATATCTGGGAAGGGAGCATCCCTTAGTACATGCACATTCAAAAACTGTTATAACTCTGTTGGTTTTCTGTACTTTTAAAGCTTCACTTCTAAAACAGCAGGAGTTTGCATTTAATTTCACATAACTCCAGACCATCTTCTAGAACGCTGTATTTTTGGAATATGAATTTGTAAGAGGCCTGAATAAAGTATTGGTAGTTTGAGGTAAATCCCACTTATGCACATTTCAGTAAGTGAATTAGGCAATTACTGGAACAAATAAGTAATAGCTAATCTTTCATAAAGTCACAGACAAGTTGTCTCTTCCCTCTCGACTCTATGAGAAAACTCCATTTTGCATTAACTTGGATAAAACAGAAGCAGTAAGCTGGCAGAGCAATATTAATCAAGAAACTCATAAAACAATCATGCGCTCTGAACTCTTTCCGTCCTTATTATTGAGAGAAATTTGAGAGCACTTTGATTCTACTAGACACTTACGAATCACCAACTGAAAAGAAACAATGTGTTTGTTGTTTGTTTGTTTGTTTTTTTGACAGATCTAAACCTTTTCTTTTTCTTCCTTCCACCTTCTGAAGGGCCCATTTCCTTTTTCTAGAAGAGACCACTACACCTCTTTAATATATAAGTAAAGAATACAATATTTAAGTAAAGAATACAATTGACACCCAGAGACTGGATGTCCAAATAATTTTGATGAATTGGTTATTTCAGAATATTATACTGAAGAAACACATCTGTGTTTTTTCCTCTAAAATTTTGAAGAACTTTCTAAAAGTCTTGATTAACAGTTACATCATTTTAATGTGGAAGCTAATTTCCTCGATGCTATCAGAGTGAAGTGCATATTATCCTATATTCCAAGTTAGCAAGCATCACTATGAAGATCAAAAAGGTTTTTTGTTTTTTTTTTCCCTTGCTTTTTTCACTATAGAAGAAGGTGACAGAAAACAATAAACAGAAAAAGTCATGAACTTTGGGCAATAGAAAATTAGAAACTCTTCATTCCTTTGCCTTTTATTAATGCAGTGAAAACATATTTGAGGTATAAAAGCATACTCGAATCATCAACAGTCAATTAATTCTTTTGAGAAACAAGAGACATCTTGAGTCATTTCTTGTGATGTAGGGACTATACTTGAGTATCAGTGTAAGAAGGAAGCTTAGCACAGATCACCTCCCTATGACGCATTGCATCGCAGTGCCACAAAGATAAGCCTGGCCAAAACCTAAATATTCAGAGGTGCGTCAGGAACAATCTAAATGGCATCAGCGCAGAATTCTACCTAACGTGCTCAAAACTGTTTTCAGGATACTCTATCCCAATCTACCACCTCAAGGCTGGTAAATATTTAGAGAACACCAAGTAGGTTTTACTAAAGGAAAGCAATGCCACATGTGCTGTGCTTGCTGAGTAAGGAATCAAGCACGATAATGCTGCCCTGACTTAACGACATTCTGCAAGTTAGCTGAACTGTGTAATAGCCCACAGCTACGTAGTACAACTCGACTCAGAGCAAAAACTTCTTTTGTCAGGCTAAACTAAGTCAAATTGTCTCTTATTCATCACAAGATAATAGAGTACACTTACAGCCCTACAGTTAATTGCTAAGCTTTGGTGCAAGCCTCAGCAGTCAAACTTCCCCAAACTATGCAACACAAGTTTAATGCTTCACAGTAAGTTTTTCCTAATCTCAAAAATACATGTCACACAAAAATACGTCAACTGTATCCTTAAACCACAACACATAAAGCAACACTTAAACTTGTTAAGCAGGCTGTTAAACAGAGGCATCCACATTCTTCTTTAGATTTACATTAATCCAACATCGCAATAAACCACAAAAACTAAACCCAACACATTGTTTGCAACAGCCACCGATCTCCTAGCAGTTCTTGAGCATTTTCTGGGTTTGGCCATTTGAATAATTCCAGGACTCATTCCTCAAAGAAGATCTGAATCGCAAGAGTGAATGAATTCAGAACAAGAGAGCTAACTTCAAAGGAAGATCCTTTTTCAAAGGGGCTTTTGGAGGATGTTTTATATTTGGAATACTTAAATTTTCTGGCAAGTAGTCCCAGTTTAATATTCGGTAAGAGGTTTTTTTTTTCCCTCCTCCTTCACTGAACTTAGCAGGGATGGCAGATTCTATTTTAGGAACAGCTTTGAAGATAAAGAGCTGGCAACAGCACAATTAAAACACAGCCCTGAATAAACCAAATCCACAGCTCTTAATCGTTATTTTCAAATCCACTTGAGGCACGGAAGGATGTTGAAGGAGACTTTCTGAACAAGTGTATGTCATAAACCTGTCTGCAAACCATGAGACTAAAGCTAAACCTGCTTGCTAGATCTGTAACACGTGTGCACTTCTTTCACCTTTCGAAAGCTCAACAGGTGAGGGGTTTGATAAGATCAGTACAGCTATACGACATTGCTGCACCAGGAGCATTTGTGGTAGGGGGTGAATCCTGTCTCATTCTAAATCATACGCAGCTTTTCTGTGCTACAACTACAATTAAAATAATAGTTACTTCCTAAAAACCTGCAAAGCATTCCATAATCATAAAGGTTTAAATACAGTTTAATACTAGTTAGCATTAGGACTACATCCCTCTCCATTCTATTCCCTCAGCAGTACAGAAACTCCACAAAATTGCCAGAGCAGTAACATATTCAGATACCATATTTTTGCATTTACACACAGTAACACAGAACATTTTAAAATATTTCCCCCTTCTGTATCCTAGGTTGCATTGTTTTGTGCATAATGATCACTGATGAGAGCCAGAGCTTGACATGCAGCAGGAGTTAATAGTTTTTAGATCACCAGCAAATGAACAAAGCAACATCTTCCATGGGGAAGGATTTAAATCTTATAAAATCCCACAAAAAATCATTGTACAGAAATAATAATTTTCCTTTCTTGATTATACGTGAGAGAATTAATAGAGACTTCTAAAAAATTCCATAAGCAAATGAAAAAGCAAGAAGCCTTTCAACAAGACTTGAGTACAAGTCAAGAAAAAATGCAAGGAACAAATGGAGAAACCAAGGAAATGGGCTCCAAATGACATCACCTCTTATGCAACAAACCCTTCATTTTCCTACTCAGATACTTCCAAAGTTTCTGCATCTATTTTCACTTTTCACCAAGCATTCTTCTTGGTTTCCTGCTAAGTACTTTTTAACTTGAATTCCTTAACAGGACAACACTCAGGTAACTGCACAAATGCCTTTGATGCGCTCTCATTTTAATAAGTATCAGTAAATTTAAAACATTTAACAATAAGCAGAGTTTTCAAAAAGCTTTGATTTGTCTAAGATTCACAGACCCAGGAAGCTGGATAAAAAGATCAAGTGCGAATTAGATCTTTAAGTGGAAAAAAAAAAAGAAAAAAAAAGATGCAGCACAAATGCATTTCTTACCAGACTTCCAAGAATTCAGAGATACTGTGAGGGGAAATAGGAATTAAAGATTCCATTGGTGTTTGGACCTTAGACATCAGAAAATCCAACTTTTGACACAAATTTTTGTTATGTCATGCTTTTAGTTCAAAGGTTTCCAGAATCATTTGTTAACACGTACCTCTCAATAGCATTAACAGTACTTGAATCACAGAAAAGAGCTTTTCACTTCAAACTTGCTCAAGGACACAGGATCCAACATTTAGTATTTAAGAAATTATTTACTACTTGTGGCTACTCTTACTGAGAAAGCAGAGACATACACTTCCATTTCTGCCTTGCAGGTATATTCATGAGAAGAATACAACACAAAATTCTGAAATTCTATAAGCACAGTCAAATCTGCATGGCATGTGCTGTCTTTAATTCACTATCATCAAGCATCAGTCTCTCATTCTCCATATTGCATGTGGTGCAGGATATTTACCTGGTGGGGGAATCAGAGGTGGAGCAGTACTGACAGTTGGAGGGGGTGGGAGGAAAGGAGGTGGTGGAAGGTGGGTAGGTGGAGCTCCTGGAGGGAAAAATGGAGGTGGCTTGGTAAAATTGTCTACTTCAGGATTAGATCGTTCTGAAAGAACCTGTAAAATATCAAACTATAGTTACAATTGCTACGTAAAAAGGGTAGAAGACAGGTTTCCTCTTTTTCCTACATCAGGAATATATTACTTATGCACCTAAAGGGCCATATTCAGACAGTTTAAGTTCTACCTCAGTCCCTTTGTTCAGTATCCCATACCTGCTAGGTACCTCTGAGGGCCACTAGGGTACAGTGAACATAGGATTTTTGAGGGAATAGAGGCCATCTGAACATGGCCCAAACCATTTTAAATTCGTATGTAAAGCAAAATATTTCTTTAAAAAAATCAATATAAAAGACATGAAAAAATAAGATTTTAAATTATTTAAACATTGTGAGAAGCTCAGCTGCAAAACGCACTGATGTGTTTTCAGTATAAGCACTGAAATGCATTATTATTTTCATTGTTTAACCTTAACCTAAGTTGGCATGGAAACTCAGCTAGAGCACCAAGCAAACTTGATTCTTCTCTACAGATAGAGTTACGAGAAGAGAAAGTGTATTCGACCTTAACACATTTAGTTGTTTTCTGAAGATAATCCAAGCCCCTTAGGACTAGCATTATAACTTATGGTAAAATACTACTATGTACATTTAAAAAAAAAGGCACAATCAACTATTTACTCCTTCAAAACATATTCTTAAAGAACTATTTCTTCAAATGCGTATGGAAAGATTTTCAGCATGTCTCTGGCAGGAATAGGGGAGAAATACATAGTCAATTTAAATATTTATCTTTATCATAGTAAACAAAACTTTATCCCATGTGTATCTAGCAGAGACGGTGCTGTCTCCTGGACTGTAAGTCTGCAAGATTGCTTATTTCCTTCCAAGTACACTAAAACATTTATCTTTTGAAATATATCAGATGTTTCATCTTAATGTACTTCAATTAACTGCCATAACTTTCTGATATTAAAGCTGAAATTAAAGCTACTTCTCTATTTCTCATTTATACACATTGGAGTGTTTTAATCAGAAGCAGAGGTGTAGCAAAAATGTCTTTTAGACGAAGATAGTGTGTAAATCTGCAGTATAAAACCTGTATGTTGCTGTTTTCATTAGCACGCCGTCGTCCTTCCACCCTGCTGATAGTGATGGTCTGTCCAATCACATCTATTGTGCCAGATAATCGCCTGCAACACAGGACAAACCAGAATCAACAAGCAGAACTAGAAAGAGAGAGAAGACATTATTATGGACTTCTCTTATTCTGAATGCCACGAGTTCCTTCTCCTGTACAAAACATAAAAGGCTTTCTGAAGAACGCTAAATATGATAAATTTCATGAAATAAGCAAGTGCATAGAACAGAACAATGCAGCAAACACTCCTGTAGGATAAAGGATGACTGTCTCCGCATTCTCCTTCCATCCCCAATAAGAAAGTAAATCTATACTTTTGTCAATGATGGAAAAACAAAAAAACAAAAAACATAAGGAATAATACAGGGAGATCACCAAAAAACATCAATAAGGAAAGAGTACATTAAACAGAACTTCCAAAAAATCTGAAGTAAAATAGAACTAATCATTAAAAATAAACTTTAAACTGCTGAAACCATACCAGAAGATTCCACAGAAGATCAAATGAATATAAGTTAGGAGGCAGAAATAAACATAAGCCAACTCAACTCTTCCATGCATACTATAGATATTGCAGCACATATTGAAGAAAATCACCAGGCATCCCTCTTGTCTCAGAATATACAGTCTTGCATCCAATTCAAAGGAATGATAGACCAGTCATACATGCTTCTGCTCCTCAAATTTCCAAATACAAAGTGTCTCTCCACAAAACATTTACATAGCTAATTGCTATGTTTACCTTCATTAAAGAAACTGGCAACGAAGCAGCAGAAGACTCACCTCAGTCCCCCTTACAACCCAATCAGGCAACATGTGAACATACCACGCTGAGAACACCTACCTTAGAAGTAACTAGCAATGGATTTTTAGAGAAAGAAGAAAGGAAAAGTAGCATACATATACAGACTTTCCCTCCCAGTTTCTGCAAATCAGAAATTTAGGGACTTCCTATGCAACCTGAGCACTGTGTTTCATAGTCCCTCATTAACTTGCATTTGCACCATCTCTTTTGAACAAACACACTTGTGCTTTTAACCTCCAGTGATGCAACCTGTTTCAGCTGCTGTTTTTGTGTTTGGTGCCCTAGAGTCCTTGTGCTAAAAAAAAAATAAAAATAAAAATAAAAAAATCATCATCATACAAATACCTGTTCTCTGGTGCCACAGTATTCTTGGTACCTCTGTTGCATCTCTTCTCAGTCATCCCTTTCCCAAGATGAACTAATCCACACTTCTATTCACACTCAAGTGACTCTAATTATTTGATTCTCTTTTTTGTGCACCCCTTCCACTTTTACTATAACCTTTCTGATATGATATTAACAGAACCACAGGTGATATTCAGCTCTCAGTGCAACACAGCTTTATGTACTATTATAATCACTTTTCTCATTTTGTTCCCCACTGCTCATGATGACTGCCATTCTACTAGCTTATTTTGGCTAACACTGGAAATTGAACTGACATTTTGGGAAGTGGCAACAATAATTCCATGATCTCCTTCCCAACCGGTAATGTGTAATTAGAGCCTATGAAAAACAGATGATTAGGGCTGATTTCTCCATCCCCTTTTCCCCCTTCTTTTTTCTCTTATATTTATGAACCCTTATAGATTAATGATTTTCTCTAAAAATAGCTAAACTGTCTTTAGGTCACCTGCATTAATGAGAAAAAGAACAAGAGACAATTCTGCTGAGAAAGACTACAGAGGTTTCCTTAAGAACACATGTGTTGTCCCCTGTGATTTTTTCCTCTGTTTAAATGTAAATACATAAATAGACTCATGGGTTCAAACTTGCAGGAAAGAACAGAAGCCTAAAATAAGTCATTGTGGTTCTTTCTAATAAAAAGTAATTAATCTTAGTTAATATTATCAAAATTCCGCTTTTTTTTCTTTCCTGAAGTTTTTCATCTGTCACGTACTGTTAAAAGCAAGCTACTTGTATCTTGGCAAACAAAATGGATGCAAGCCTTGGTCTGCTGAACAAACTGTAGCACAAATACCTGCAGAGGGCTAAATTTCTCCGCCAGTTTCATTTTTTTTCCTTCCGTATAGATTTTAGAATTTCCAGATCCACAAGTCAGATAATAACTACATCTTCTCCACTTCCTATCGATGCACATTTCACATTTCTCAAAGTCACAGATGAGATGACTGTTCCTCGGTGCTACTTCAATTTTCCCCCCACACACATTCTCTTATCTGCTTAGAACGAGTTCACAGTATTTTATTATTCCAATGATGAAAATATCACAAGCTAATAAAATAATTAATAGGCAAACTGTGAAAAACAGAATTTTCTTTACATATTGATGAGATCATACAGATTAGTTTAAGCACTAGCCTGTAGGTATATTTGTAACCTGGTGTTTCACTCTCTTATTTAAGACTGTCATCAGAAGTATTCACACCAAAATTAACTGCTCTGGTTAAGTAAGGATAAACTTCATGAAGGCCTGTTATATCAGAAAGTCTGCATTTTGGTGCCACATTCTAAAAGAAAAGAATCCTAATTTGAAGTAGGAGAAAGGTGAGTTTTTCTTTGGACATACTAAAAAGAGTAAAATATAGCTAAGGTTATGGGAATCCTTCTCAACCCCAAATGCTGACCCACATGTCAAAAGCCTTCACACCAGGATCCCGTTTTCACCTTCACAGCAACAGTTTGAACACCTTGTGCCCATTTCCTGACCAAGAGCAAGCACTGTCTTACCAGATTTTTTACAAAGTGATAATACTACAGGAACAAACACAGTAAGTCTTAGCTACCTCTTAATTTTTTGACTTAAAAATTTTTGCACTGTCTATAACATACTTATGGCTATAAAGTATCAGGAAAACATTAAAGTTCTTATATCTTACACACAATCATAATCATTGCTGCAGTAAACATCAATATACAGACCACGTGAATCAAACTAAGGAAGATGGAATACAAAACTTCACTATGGAAAAGCAGTATTTTACTACCAATTATAAAAACACTTTTAAGTGGAACTAAAAATAAGTTGAGAGGCAGAGAAGAAACCTGGAGTATTGGCATCAGTATGTCAGGAAATCTGCAGACATAAAATTATAGATTCTAAACCAAATCCTCTTGTCTGGATGGCTACATATGGAAGGCCATATACCATTCTTTAGTTAGTTTTCATTTGAAGAACCGCATCTTATTTAGAAAAAAAAATCTGGAATTTAATTTTTTAGTGATAGAGTTCACAGTGCCTGCTAAATTATTCCAATGAATGCTGGAGTTAATGTGTGAATTTTTAATGTAAATGCATCTCACTTCAGTTTCAAACCCGTCAACATATTAAGCTTATGCTTGTTAGACTGAAACTGTTCCTACTACAAAATTCTTAACTCCCGTTATATACTCACATAATCTCTTAAGAGAGATATCTTTAAGCCCAAAAGAACATCTGAGTTCTTTGCCACGCAGCTGTCAACTGTGCATTACTTTTTTTTTTTTTTTGTATTTATTTATTAACCTTTCAAAGCAGAATAAAAACACTGAACTGATGGTAAAGACACTAGGGCATTCCATGGACACAAGCACTACCATTTGAAGCATAATCAAGTCTCTCAAAATCTTCAATTAATCAGCCACCTGGGAACATACTCAAAAAAAAAAAAAAAAGGATTATAGCTGCCAGACCAGAAAATGGTATGACAAAGCTCTGAATGTCACCTCTTATAACTAAAACCTGGTTTCTGTGACAATGTGGGATCACTATTTTGAAGCTAGGAGGAATGTAAGTATAGTTTTAACATTCCTGTCTGCAGCCCCAAAACAATGAAAATCCAGAAACCTAGCTTTATAGAATTTGAAACTCCAATTTGTATACAGATACAATAATACCCATCTGCTTTGCAGCCCGCAATTAATTTCTAAAAGAGGTTAAAAAGCTGGATTCACTTAGGTCAACTCCATTAGAAAACAAGGTATAAAATTACACTTCTAAGGGATGAGAGAAACAAAGGTACACCAGTGCCACACCTGTAAAGGACAGTACATTAAAGAAAATTGACAATACTTATCAACAGCGAGATACAGAGCAAGATGAAAGACTGGGAAAAGCTTTTAGAAATTTCAGAATCGAAATGCAAAGAAAGAGAAAAATACTTCTAGTTCTTAGAAGAGATGCTCCTGATTCTTTTTTTTTTTTTTTTCTAGCTAGCACTATAGTTGACTACTAAACTGATTAATGCAAATAGCTGGGAGAACGGCTGAAAGCTCCTTGGAAGACTGCACACTGAGGATGATCCAAATGCCCTGTCAGCAGTGTTCTGCAATATTTGGGTTTGCAGCTCCTGGATTTCAAAGCAAGCTCATTAAGCACAAGGGTTTGGAGGGAAAAAGAGATCCAATGGTACAAGAGCCCGACAACACATCTGCAAATTACAGTGACGTAAACTATACAGCAGCCCCTCAAAGGATAACACAAGTCGAAGAAATTCTCTGATCCTAACATCCCAGCCCAGAAATCAAGACTTCTGGATTGTTTCAGCCTAAGTGCTGAAATAATCAACACCTGCTTTCCTAATCCTCCCCAGTTGCCGTTTTACATGGTAATCCAGCATGGCTGGACTTTGTCTGGACTGCTGTTTTAGTAACCAAATTGCAAATGCAGGTATTATAAAATATTTGCTAAACCAACCACGTTTCACTAAAACAAAATAAAAAAGGACAAGTGAATTTTGCGTATAACAAGAAAGCTTTGTCTCATTCTTCAATCTGACAGCCCATTTGGTTTCAGAGTTCTAAGACTGCTTTTCCTCCAGCATCGGTATGTTCTCTAATTATCTCACATCTTACCCAAGAAAACTTCCATTTTACTTAGCTTTAGTCCTTCTTATATGTTAGATAAGTCTCTTCTAAAGCAGTAAGTCCCTTGGATGACTCACTGCTTGGCCCACTCCACCGTTTTACAGGGCTTCCACTTGGTAGCGAGGTACTTCGAATGAAGACTCGCCCTGTCTTCCACTATTTGCACACTGTCAGCAGCTCCTGGAATCAAGGCTGAAAACATGCACTGGACAGCCATGGAAGAGTGCTGGGCATTAAAGTAATACCTGCATCAACACCAACACTGCTACAGTATCAGATAAGAGTCTGATGAGTATGCCTATGCTCTACTCGTTCTCACTAAACTGGTGTTTTACAAATACACGCACGCTTCCTGATGTCCATTATTCTACCCAACAGCCAAAAGATTTCATTTCCTTAATGAGGGATGAGTTCAGGAATTTGCAATCATACCGTGACGTTGACAAATTCTCTATTTCCTAGACTGATGTAACACTGCACAAAGTACTCTATTAGAAGAGCTTGAGATCCAATAAAAGAAGGCCTATGTTCATTTGCAAATGGAGTAGACAACACCTTTGTCAAAAACTTTTATCTTCACTTATGCAAAAAAGGCATCTAAAAGAGGCATCTGAAGTGTCCAGGATACAAGAGCTGAGCAGCTTTTTAGGAGGGGCCAATATGAAGCCTTGGATCTTCACTAAGTCACAGCAAGTTGGCACGTGGGGAAATTTCAAAGACCGCTCAGCCAATTACTGTCTGGCTTAATGATAAGAAGTTAAACAGGCATCATTAGGTTTGTCTCAGTGCTATCTGCAAAGAAAAGAAAGGACTTGGTTCGCCCCTTACACAACCAGGGCACCTGGGATACAGATGCAATCCCAATGGATACACCCGATCATAAAAGGCAATCCACACGTGTGGGACACACATGAACCCACAGCAGAGTTCACGCAAAGTACAGCTTAAAAAGGACATTCCAGCAACTCAGTGCATGATTTCACTCTAATTAACAAATGGTTATTTATGAGCTATTCACACTATGAAGACTGCCCTCCCTGGAGAATTAATTCAGAGAGCTATCTCAATCTCTTATGGCAAACAGGGATTATTTAGGTTTTACACAGGAAAAAGAAATTGAAGGGAAAAAGAAAAAAGAAAAAAAGAAAAGCAATTTTCTACACAGCTTTAGAAAACAGTTTTTATCTCCAGCACCTGTAAGGTAAAAAATGAACTGTATTTTGAAACAACTCTTTCCAGAATTCAAAAGAGGTCTACCTACTGGATGCCACTTTTATTCACTAGACTATATAACTAAGAATTATACTACACTACAGAAAACTTTCTTTCTATTTTCCTTCTTATCTTGTTTATGCAATTTGTTCTTTAATTTTCCTCCTCTTGAGGACATGTTCAACTTTTTTGAGCTCATTTACTACTGATGCATATAAAAAAAGCAAACAAATTTAATACAATAAGCAAGATTTTGGTTTTATTTTGAAGAAATGTCTGTTCTGTATATAATTCATTATCCATTGGAATTTTCAACATTAATTTTGCAAGGCCAGCTCATGAAACAGAAGAAACCTGTATTTTTTCATAGTGATGAAAAATCCATTTTCTTTCCACAAATCCATTTTCTATAAAAATTCTATTTAGAGAAAGGCCCAAGCACATTTCTCGGAAAGCAAAATTCATCTACATGCAACGTACTCTTTAGCAATAACCCAAAAAAGCATAAATGGGAGCTAAAAAAACAACAGTACCTGACAGAACCAAGTTATATGAAAGGGAGCTATTCTAGATATTACAGTAACGAGAAAATGCCAGTTTTTGCATCCAGCTTTTAAATTAAACTTCTACTTATTCCTCTGCTACTAAATAAATACTATCTTACGGACCCTGACAAATGATGTAAAGACAAGTACTGCTCTACAAAACAGCAAGATATCTCAATGACCTGGTTGGTGAGGACAGGTTTGAAATATGTCAAATTCTCTTCACTATCCATAGAATGTTATACTCAAAAGAGATTCCTTCAGTTTTTAACCTTAACAGTGACTGAGCATAAAATTAACTGCATCTAGTGAACAAGCATTCTGTTCAACATTATGTTGTTTGCATATGATGTGCATTTACTAAACCACTTCCATTATGCTATAACTTTTCCTTCAGGGTTACACAACACTAATGCAATTCAGCAGCCCTAACTACCAAAACAATCAAGACAAGAGTTTCAAGTTTCATTCCTACACAACCTAAATAGCTCAGATTAAGACTGTGATTGTTTATAAATTCAAGCACATTTCTCAAACTTTCACAGTGTGAACAACCACTGATTTTTTCTTTGAATAAAACAGTTAGGAAGCAATTCTAGTGAAGTAGTAACTTTTATTTGCAGGTGAGCACTAATTCTGTTTCTACTTTGTAAAATGCAGCTTCCGTATTGGTAACGAATATTCCTGATGGACCTTTGAGAAATGTTGAGGACAGGGGCCAAATTTAGATTGCTATTGCTAAGCACCTACTAAAATGAAAATAAAAAATGGGCAAAAAAATATTTTAATGCTTGTTTGCAAACAAAAACAAACAAACAGCAAAAAACACTATCTGTCCTCTGACTTCCCACTGAAGGGAAATTCATGTATGTGCTGCAATATCTACACGTCAAATTTTCCATGAAGTGATGTGGCAGCCCTGACTAATAAATGGGGGATTAAAATAATAATCAGGGCATGGTCCTGATTTAGCATTTTTTTCTTACCTTAATTTGGATGATTCGGCCCTCCTATATCGTTCCTGCCACTTCCCACTGCCTGAACTGTTTTTTCTGGAGGCAGTGCTTGTCTGTGACTGAGAAGAGGCGCTGTTTCTGGTGAGATAAATTGTCTAGGTCTTTCTTTTCTTGTCTATCTTTCCTGCTCTTTGAATTCCTCTTCTCCTCATTCCCAGCTCCTTACCAATTCCCACACCAATGTGACTATATCCACTTGCACCAGTTTTCCCTCCCTTTCACCAAATATATCAACTACTGCTAGAAGCTGAGAGATGTCTAGGTGAGAAATGCTTCTAGCACTTTCACAACAATGCTCTACTGCAAATGCCTCATGGCATAAAGGCAATTACTTTAAATTATCGTAGAGCCGAACTGTTGAAAAAATCCTGCCTATGTAAAAAAAAGCTCTTTAAAGAAAACAATCCAATAAAACACTGCCTGGTATAAAGAAATCAGTAATGCAGTTTTATATAAAAATGGTAATTGTATTCTGGAGAAGTCACTTGAGCAGACGTATGTAATCCATATGGTCAAGACATACCCGCTGAGCTAGTCTTACACTTCCGAGCACATCGTTTTCTTTCAAAATCTCTTCTGACCACTTGGTAAACACCATCCTCTTTACACGAGAATGTATTTTAATCTAATGTAGCCAAAACAGCAGATAAATATGGGAAGAAGTCAGCTTTGCCATTGTAACCACCTACAATTACAGTATTCAGGCTAAGCCTATATAAGATGGTCTATACTAACCACCGGAATGCACAAATGATAGAACTGGAAATGTTCGTTTTGTTTCCTCTTTAGCTATGCAACAGACCAAACTGATTTACTGGCTTTGCACTCTTAAAAGAAAGCAAAGGTTGGGAAACCTGTATGAGATAAACTCAGTTCCTGGAACAAAACAGACGAGCCTGACATTTCTGAGGAAAAATCTGACTAACAACCAGTACACTAAGTTTGAATCTCTAAAAAGCTGAAAAATTGTCACTTAAATTTGGAATTGCTAGCTTCACACGGGAAAAAAAAAAAAAGTAGCAGATAAAGGTATGGTATAAAGACAACTAGAATAAGGTATTTATTCTAGCTGGAGCATATGACAAAGATTTTACTTTTGAAGTCTATACCATGCACACGTATGACCCTAAAGTATTAAACTTTTTCACGATGAAATTGAATTTCACAGAATCACAATTTACACAATGCATTTTTCCAAAAATTTAAGCTTAGCTGTATTTTAATATCCCAGTCAGACACTGCTTTCTGAAGTGTTTAGAGATTTCTCTGTCCACTAGTGAGATGCATCAAGAATGGAAATCCTGTTAGATCTGCACTAGATACAGACTTTGAATCATTTCCCTGTGAACACTGGGTGCAATTTTGAGACCTCCATTATAAGAACATCATAAATTAGAAGCAACTCAGAAAAGAAAATGGAAAACATCATTACAGGTTCAGTACAAAGTGTGGAAGACTTATACCGCTTCTCAGACAAAGAAAAAACATATAAAACAACTCAAATCTACTAAAACCTAATAGGTCAGAAAAGAATTGAGGTCACCTGGAGGGGAGTGAAAGGCAAATGCAAGCAAAAGTATCAAGTACAACTCCCCCCCACCAAGCCAAACATATTTGGGTGTTAAACTGAATCAAAAAAGGTGGAATAAATAAACATGAGTGCCTGAGTCAAGATACTTATGGATGCTCCACTAAAAGTGAGTTATAGACACTAATCTTTAAATTGCTGAAAGCATACAACCTGCCATGACGTACAATACAATGACTTTTAATTTACACAAAAACAAAGCTCCTAAATGAAATCACTTCACAAGTAAAGCAGAAGCACGGATTCGTTCTCAGCTAAATGCCAGGTATCAAGTAGCAGCAGCTTACAATTAAGAGCAGAACTTATTAAAGCCTGGGGCTGGGAGAAGGAGGGGAAGGAACTCTAGTAAGGAAATTATCCTCCCATTTCAAAGAAAGTGCAGTAAAATATTCAAATATTGAGAAGCTAAAGCTACCTTACATGAAAAAGAATGGGTTTCAGGAATCCTTCCAATTGTTGAAGTAATAGTTGCCTAATGCAATTTTGGTTAACTGAAAAGGTGTGTTAGCTAATACCCAAAGGTAGAGAACAAAAAAGATGCTAGCTGGAGACATCTTGTTGGCCAATCTCCTTCTACACAGACAACATGGTGTCATACATCAACATCCGCATTTTTACAGCTCCCTTGTAAGTTGGTCTTGATGATTTTATCCCCTCTCCTTCTACTTTCTATTTTCTATTTTCTGAACCGACAAGAAGGTAGCGGAGCAGTCCTGTGTAAAGGTGACTGAAAGCTACAAGCGATTACAATAGCTTGCTCTTCCTACCACTTCTACCTATTACAGAAAGAAATTCTGTCTTTTTCCTACAAAAATAATGAAGTTGAAATACACAGAAGTAACAGTATAAAAAGGGTTTTGGTCTTGAGTTACAACTGTCTAACTGACCTGTTTGTTGGAATTCCTGATTTGAGTAAGGCAGGAGGAGATGTGAAATCAGCTTTGGTCGACTGCACTGCCAACTCTTTCTCCAAATTTCCAGTTCTGCCCTGCTGTACCTTCAAAATAACGTTTTATCATTAGTTTGTTTTATCATTAGTTTAACTCAGAAGTATAGTAGCCCCAACACTCAACACAGCACATAGCCAACACAAAAAGAAAGTCCAACCTTAATCAGATTTAAAAAGAACTAACACCTTTGCACAGCTAATAAAATACTATATTTTAAAAGACTATATAACTTAAGCACTGTATTTAGTATGTATAAGAATCAATGTGCCAGAGAACAATTTATTAGCAAATATTATACAGTTCTAATATTTATTTTCAACTTATTTGGTTTGGACGTGAACAACACACCCAACTGATTTTCTTGGAGAATTTCCTGTACAAACAAAATAACATCTTAATTTTTAAAGAAGCAAAATGATTAAAACCAAAAACAAACCAACCAACCCAACTCTATAATCTTAATGACAGAATTATCTACTAAGTTTGCTACCCGACAGTAAACTATGAGACAAGAAAGCAAATCCCTTCTCTCTGCGTTACTGACAAGAAGATCTAGTAACTACTTAATTTCCCAGTCATACCAGGAATATTCACCTCATGCTCCGGATTATGCCAACTTTACGAGGTTTTCCATTAGTTTGAATTAAATTAAATACTTTAAAACCATACTGTTGTTTCTGCAGTACTGCAAAATTCCACAGAGATGTTATTAAAACTATGCAAGAGCTTTAGAGCAACTACTTCAAGTACTGTTTGTCTTCAACAGCACATGAAATATGAAAGAAAAACTTACATGGGTTAGCATAATAGATGAGGCTGTACAGACTAAGCTTTTAAAGACACTCCTACTGACTGGATCAGCCACACAACTACAAATATTTTATTTGTGATTTAAATAAAGTGCCCTTCCAAGTGGAAACAAACAAACAAAACTATTTTGAAGCTGGTAGCCAAAAATGTATTAATCATTAAGACAACTCAAACCCCAACCTCTTAAACTTAAAAGGAACAGCACACACACACAGAAGTAACCCAGAAACCATAAAAGCATTTTGCATTTCTTTAACTTGGATGTTTAGTTATCTAAAATCCCTGGTATCTTAAGTTTCATAAGTGGCAATAAATACTAATTACTGTACAGAGATCCAGTTAGTTCAGTCATGATACAACATCATATGGACTCTGTTCTCACAGCTTTTGTAGGCAAGTGAACTGCTAAGCTTTTGCAGGATCTCATTTCTAATCACAGACACCTCTGTAGCAAATCCATGAAAACACGTAAGTATTTAAGATTCCTTAAAATTTGAATTACCTTCAGTATCCACAAATATGAAAACCTTTTAATATTAAAAATATCAAGTGTGGTTTAAGTATTTATATGAAAAATCTAAGATTTCTAATAATTAATGAGTAACTTGAAAATGTAGGAGATAGTCTTGTCAGTTATAGAAGATTCATCCAAACAATGGGAGACTTCATATTTCAGAAGAATAGAGATTATTATTAACAAGATACCAATTATATTCACATTTCATGTAAAATGCATGACGAGCTCTTTCCTACTTCAGCCCTTGCGACACAAAGTGCCATTTCATCACTGGACCTCTAGAAACTCCAGAGTCAATACTAAGAAAGAAATAGGGGAAGCTTTGGTTTGGAATACTTATCCTTCTTCCTTCAGGACAAAAGTTCAAAAAACATTTATTTGAGAGTACCTTCAGTCATCAGCTATGATGAAAAATCCTAACTCCCACTATCCAGCATTTCTCCCATTCTGTAGCACTATTATTGCAACAAATGAGGAAGGCAAGTAGCCCCACGAGCTCCTGATCTGTTCTTACTAAGATAAAGTTAAAATATCTGGATGCCCTCTAGTAGTATATGAGGGGAAACAAATGATACCAAAAATACTCGTCTGCAATTGACACTTCTGTTACAGGAGTATACAGAAGAAAGCAACAAACAGTTCCAAGTTAGTTCAATGAGAGTTCAAGAACAAAACTGTCTGCATACTGAACAGAATAAAAACCTCTGTATTTTAACTTTAGTGTCAAACAAAAGAGTATTTTAGAAAATAAGAAGTTGAAAGCAGTGTTCAATTCTAAAGATAAATCCTGCCAAATACATTTTTCTGCTCCCTGCAAATCAGCATTTCCTAATGGAAAGATGACATATATAACTTGATTTATGGCCGTCTAATCTCAAAAGGACAACAGGAAAATAAGAAAGATTGATTTTCACATCTCAGAGTTGCCAAGGATAAGTGCTACAAAACAAAATAAAAGCTACAAGGCCACAAGAAAAATAAACATGCTATAATCTACAAAGCTTCACCAGCACATCTGTACAAATTCTTTAATCTGCACAAACAAATGCGCTACAACTAAAAATAATAAACCATCACATAAAGAAAAATTAGTTTCACTAGGAAATTTGTTAGTACACCAGGCCACTAACCCACATGCTTGCAGAAGGATGACGAACAAAGCGACAGTTTTTACTCAGCATTTTGTGACATATGCAGAAAGTCACCGATGTAAGATGAGAGTTTGAAATAATGGCTGCATCCTTTTCGGTTTTTCTTCTATCAGTCTGCGTTGGCATGGGAAGCAATACTCGACAAAAATGAGAGCAACCAACAAAAGTTTACTAAAATTCACCTTAAAAAGATGGTATCTGCCATCGAGAATCTCTGCACTTGGTGTTACTTCCATAGCATTGTCTTCAGCCTAAGTTAAATAACACATTGCCCATTAAGATACCATACAACTCTTAACTCATGGGCCACATTCTGAGTAATGGTACAGATGCGATCTAGCTGTAGCTAGACTGTGACACTACCCACACAGATTGCCAGAAAAGCAACACAAGAACATTCTAGGCTTAGGGGCGGGCAGTCAGGTGCAAACTTTACAACAAATGCACTGAACTGGGCAAAACAAGCTTATGACACACAAGCAGCTTTACAGGGAAAAAAAGCGTATAGAATACCACAAAAAAAGTTGTAGTAATTACCGTAATTTTATTTGTGGTTGAGGTAACTGGTAAAATTTCAAGACCCATTCGTATTCTCTTTTGTTTTTCACAGTAAGCTTTCCAGGTATCTTCATTGAACCCATAGTTGAAGTAATCAGAGAGATCAGCCCCTTTAAGTAGAAAAGCACAAGTTTTTATGACAGTGCAAAATTCATCTTTTCTTTTTCCTCACCAAACATATATCTCTATTTACAGAATCAAAATGGATTAGGTATTGATCCAAAGCCATGCTATTGAAATGTACACTGTGTTTGACTCTTTGTTTCACTGACTCCTAGTTTAATTTGATGCCATTAAGTACTTCTATTGTAAGAAGGATTAAACAGTCAAATGTTCAAACGCCAGAATATTATCAAAGGCTTTTTTTCTGTTCCATTCTGAAGACGCTGTTTGCATTGCCAATGTAGTATAAAAACACTAAAATAAACTATGCACAGCAGCAAGAGACACTGACAATAGAAAAACAAACAGCCAGACAAGTCTGGCCTAATGATTTGAGCCAACTGGACAGTATACACGGGAGACTCATAGGAAGTCCATGTGGTACCAGCTCCTTCTACAAGGCTTACAGATGCCTGTGTACAAACACAAAGAAGCACAAGCTGCTAGGTTTCACTGTGCTGCTTGGTTAAACACGCTCAAACTATTTTCCTTTCTGCTTTATCTTCTGTAATATGGCACAGATCAAGAGCAATAACATCCATAGACACACAGATTCCCAAGGAGATTTCAGCATATATGTAATCTATTTTTTTTAAGGTATATCCTACAGTCTCTTTTTGTTGATATATGTGTGGGATGCACACTAAGAAACATGGCACACCCACAGACTGTGGCATAACACAAAGGCAATGGGTAACTTACCAGCTTTTTGTAAATCATATCGTACAGTACCTTCTAGCTGTAGGGTAAAAAATTCCTACATGCAGTAAATAGGAATTATTATTAAAATAACCTTCTAAATACATACATATCAGTTAATGTAAACCAGAGCATTACCTGGCTTTCTCCAAGGTTTATCTTCAAAAGAGTCTAAATCTACTTCCAGAAGTGGCACGCCATTAATACTCCCTGGTGCATCTAGATCCACCCCTTTAACTTTTACACCTGTGCAGAAAAGTTAGAAAGTTAGAACTTTGTGTCACTGCTAAGAAGAGTTCAAATAGTTGTAACACTTGAAATAAAAATTAGAAGCCAGATTTATTCCAAACAAGAGGTTTTAGAAAGGAAGGTATTTCATTCATCTGAAACAATGATATGCTTTTAGAACCTCTGATGTCCCTTATGCACCAAAATCACTCTTCATGCAAAGCCATACAGACAACAACATTTAAATAAGAAAACCTGAATTCAACAGGTGATTATTTAAAGAGTCTACTCATTAATAACCCTTTAAAGTGAGTTTTAAGCACAGAAAGCTTTACTGCAGTCCCACAGTTAGAAGTGAACACATACTCTCCACCTTGAACTCAGATTTTGCATATTCCTGTACACACATGTGCCACAACTTAACTTTATGAATTCATGGATCACAAGAATCACTTATTTTACACCACCAGGAATACCTCTAACCCTGTTGTTCCTTTTCCAGGTAGCCTATGCAAACTAGACAATTTACAGATGGATGATAAAAAGATGACAGGCTTCCTGTATATCAATTTTGATAGTTATCATCAGCTTAATAATATTTATGCCATTAACCATGGATGATATGCAAATAATTTTTTTCTGGAGACAAAGACTAGAGAATTATTTGCATAACTACATTTACTTTAAATAATGGCAGTAAACGCCTGAAGAACCCAACTGTTTAAGATTGCCTGATTAAAAATAAATAATGAAAAAATAAATTAGAATTGTCCACTCTCTGTAAAGAATGCCACTCAGAGAAAAAAACATGTACATGGAACAAGGTTTCAGATGCACCTAATGCAAACAAAGCAATAAGCACTGAACAATTTAAGAACACTAATAATTTTATATTTGTCTAACATTTGACAAATAGCTGTCTATATTTGTCTGTCCTCACACTAGAACATTCTGCAAGAATTCTCTAACTAAAAAAAAAAATACAGGCTAAGCAAGCAAACAGACACAGACTATGCATTGATACTGACTTTTTTTTTTTGCATTTTTTGTAATATCATGGTGTAAATTTTCTTACCAGAAGAAGATGAATAAGCTCGTCCTCCTGTCTTAATATTGAGATTCACAGGAGCTGCTCCGTAACTTAAAGAAATTAAGAAAACTGAATTAGACAGGGAAAACTCTAAACCAGAAGAAAATATAAAACAAGAATTAGCTAGATCCAGAAACAAACTGGACCCAGGCTCAATCACCATCCTGAATCTCTAGCTTTCCAAGCTGGTAACTGTAAAAGTAAAGAGATCAGCCTAGGAGCAAGAGAGAGTACCTTTCTATGCTCAGTAGCAACTTCTCCAACTAATAAACAGTTGTGAAGCAAGTCCCAGTCACTCTTCCTGAGTTGAAAGGGTAAAGACCTTGATAGAAACAAGAATGGACAGGACCAGAAGAGAAAAAGGAGAAACGAAATTCATTTAGGGATACAGATGACACTCTGGGGATTAGGGTAAAAAAACAAAATAAAAGAGAGGGTTTAGACAGATCCTTTGCTGCTTTCATTATTATATTATTTAATCTGTACAGAATTGGAAATACAAGCATTTCTTTAAGATGACTGAATGGCATTTTCAATGTGCTTCTAGCAACTATCTATCAGTGCGACCAATAGAAAAATATCTGTAATTTCACTTTCCAAAATACTTGAGAACTTTCCTCGTGAAAATGCATTCAGAAATCTAGACACTGAATTGATTTCACTACCTTGGGAATTTCAACACCATTCATTTGGAACAGGAAGAGCTAGTTTTCATTACCACTTATGTGCAGAATAGCTTATCTTCATAGGTGTTATCAACCCATAAACATAACAAGATTAACATATAATTAGAAGGTAGTGTATAGTTGAGGGTTAGGATTTACCGTACCACTTCCATGCAGTTTTTTTCATTCTACTTTATGCTACAACAGTATAAAACATATCTTTTTCTGATATCCCTGCTGTACTTGTGTATGACTTTTTAAGCAGTGGGTGACAAACTGTAAGAAAAATAATTTAATCCTATGAAGTAACTTTCTGTAATGACATTAAGATGAACAGAAATGATGAGCTTGTTTCAGAAGACTGCCCCTTCCATGAATTTTCTGACCAGTTTGCCCAGAAAAGATTTTTCACAGAACAACTATTTCAATATAAAACTTTCTACTCATATTGGATAGTGGAGCATCTGCTAATTCTTTTCTGAATTAGTGAATGCTCTTTCCATTAAGAAAATAAATTTAGTTTTGCTTTAGTCTCACAAAATTTGAGGTCATTGCCTAAAAGACAGGCCTACCGCAAGTTATTGGAAACAGACAAACAAAGAATCGAAAGAAATGCTATTTTTGACATCACTTTGATTTGCATAGTTACTTTAGGATATGATCTACCGAAAGTTTTAAAATATGTTTCAAAAATTAATGTATTGCCTGAATTCTAAAGCTAAAAATACAATAACATATGATTCAGGCCTACCTGCACACCTGTCTTCATTCTAATTAAATAAAAAAGACATCCTAGTAACTTTTAATAACCATAAGAACACTAGGATTGCCAAGACAAACAAGCAAACCACTTCCCTCATAAAACTTCAGTGTAGCAAAAAATATTAAGTAATTATTTTGGGTAAAATTAACATTCTTTAAAAGCGCTCAATGAAAAACAAGCCCTTTGTCAACAGACAAGGAACACGGAGCAACAGCAGTAGCAAAAATAAATAAATTATGATACAAATCCCTAACCCACGATCTTGAGAATTCATCTCTAGAGCCTAGCAGCTGCATCCTGAAGTACATTCAAACATTATTTCAGAACATCAATAGGAATTGAAACTAGAGTTCTAATTAGAACTGTATCCACAACAAATAGTACCAAGGAGAAATGTTTCTAATGTTCTCTGTGCTTACCACTCCACTTGCAACAAAAATATCAATGTCACAAACAAGACCCGAAAAATGCTAGGTAACATAGCTATTCCATAATAAAAAGACAATTTTCTAGTTTACAAATATTTAATGAAACTATTTTTCAAAATCTGAGAACAAAAGTTAAAGGAAGAGTTGTATAAGTTAAGACACTTCATTGATTTCTTTTTACTTTTTGTTTGTTTGTTTTGAGTCACTGTATCATTACAAACACTTTGTTAAAGAGTTGAAGAAAATACACTGAGGCTACCTATGCTTAAAATGTAATTGACAAGTATTAAAGAGCCTGAATTAATAACTAAGTGTAATCTTTAAGGCTCCTCCAGTTAATATTTGCAAATAACTTACCTGTACTGTGGAGCTCCCGTTTTAATATCTCCTATGGTGACTTGAACATCATCTTCATCATCATCACTATCACTATCACTGTCATCCTCAGCCTCGGTCACCTTCTACAAAGGAAAAGTTAACTTAACTTGTTTAACTTGCAGTTAAAAAAACAATCCAGACAAAACTACTCATCCTAGACATCCTTAATAGAAGAAAATTCTGTTTCCTAGACCTCAGGATAGAGTACCATCGACAGAAAAGTTAGGCTCATCAGTTTAAAAGCTACAAATATTGGTAATATCTGGATCAAAACAAGAAAGTATCTTCAATATTAAGCTTCTGTTTCGGAAACATGATATTTCTTAAATAAGCACAAAACTGTTTCCACTACTTTAATACCTTCTTATCTCTACCTAGCTCATACACACCAGTCCTACTGTTATCTTACCACTCAGGAAAGAGCTTAAAGGTATGTGACACCAGCTTCTCGCTAGCCTCAACTATATACCCAGAGCAACTCAAATACTCTTGCTGCCCTTCTTCTCTCAACTTTTTAAGAGCTGCTGAAGCAAAGCCTTTATGGCATGAGGGGAACAGAACTGCGCACAGAATTCAGGGTGTGACCGAAATATGAATTTATGTAGTGAGAAAATTATCTCTTCTGTTTTGCTCCCTAATCACTTTTCGCTGCGGTCCAAAATTTGACTGCTTTTTAGACTCCAGACAAGAACTTAAATGACATTTTAATGGATCTTTCCACATGGCTTAGCAGCTTTCTCATAAATGGTAATGATCAGCTCAGAGACCATCAATGCACTCATAAAGCTGTTTTTCCTTCCATGAACGCTGCTCTTCTTTTTCTACATAGAATTCCAACAACCATCTATTAACCACTCAGTTCTCCACAGATGGTCCTTGGTCTTACTATCCTGAATAACTCTGTAACATCAGAAAACTCATGGTCCCACAACTCAACCACTTTACCAAATAATTTATAAATACATTGAACAACAGCACAGGCTGTGCAAAACACTCCAGAGAATCACCAGCGGAGGAGACCTTCTGTCACTGTGAAAATGAAACTCTTCTACCCTCTATTTTCTCTCTTCTACTCAACAATTACCCATGCTGGACTTTTGCTCATATGCTGTAGTTCATTAGTTTTCTTACAGCAGTTTTCTTGTTGAGCAACTTCCTCAACAATTTTGTCACCAGCCAAATCACCCCTATCCACATCTTTGTGGAGTCCTTCAGCAAGAGGCTAAACATACAAAAACTAAGTTGGTTCTGGCCAGGTAGCCTGCAGTTATCCACATGCAACCGCGCTCTAGCCTGAATCTAACCATCCACTAACTTGCCTGGTACATAAATTTGACAAAAATAAGCAGTTGCATGGAAGGTAAGTTGGAGTGCACTTCATCCTTGCTATACACTAATGTAACTTACTTAACAATAAAGTGTCCAATCAATGGAAAAAAAAAATGCTTTAATCAGAATAGATCTGCTGTAAATGACAGCTGAAGACAGAAGACAGTCTTTCAATGCCCCACTGCTGAGAAGAAGTTCTCCATTCCCTTACGTGGCAGCCCACACAGTAGTGAGCCATTGCAAACACATCCAACAGAAAATAAAATTTTGTCCGAAGCATCTACCTTTTCAAGCAAAACCAATTTCACACACAATCATTTCTTAGTTCCCTCCACACAGAACTACTGACCTTTTCTTATTCAAGCAACTTCAACGCCATGTACTTCTTCTAGGTTGCTGCCTGATGTGAACCCATTTTCTGATCTTACCATGACGTTCCCAATTTGATGATGTTCTAATGATATCCTAACAAGGCTAGTTTTTTATAGGTGAAAAATATGAAGATATACAAGTATCAAAATAATCCTAAGGAAGGTTCCTATTGGCTCTCATGAGCCAATGAGAACTTTCAGAAATATTTTAAAATTAAAGCTACTGCCCACATACAGTATTAGGGTCAACATGAAAAACCTTTGGTGCACTTGTAACAAAAAGCTGTTCAGTTTTAATATGCAGCTTTTTTCCTCAACTTTAAGTAAGACTGAATATCTTTCAAAAAGTATTAGTCCTACTGAAGAAAAATACAGTTTAGAAAGAAGCCAGGCCTTGAAAATTGCACAAATATGATAAAGTTTTTTGCACCACTATTGCAAGCTAAAGATGCCCATGGTGTATGTACAGTTACGGGCTATTTTTCATATAGCAGCCTTAAGTCATTCCCATTCACAGTAAACTGAGGCCTTTTACCAACTTTACAACCGTAAATCTCACTTCTTGGTCCTTTCCCTCATCATAACACTGAAAGCATAAGACAGACTAACATACTGAACTTCGAAGACTGCTACCAAACAAGTCTGCTATGTTGCCTCTAGAAGGCACTTATCATTCATCTTTTGAGCCATATTTTCACATATTCTGCAAATGTTTGTTATCACGTTCAAGAAAGAAAAATGACCAGAGGATTTTATTTTTCTATCAGTGAGGAAAAATAGTGTATCTCTTTCAAACAGATGCCTTTGGAAGAAGACAGCTGTCTTGAAGCACCATTTTTTCCTAAAAAAAAAAAAAACAAAAACGGAGGTACCGTTTATTTATTTTCTGTAAGTTAGTTTTGAATAGTGGACTGGATCTGGAAATCGGATTTCCTAGCTTATTAGATTTTACAGGGTTTCTGCAGATAGCGTCAAACACCTTTCACAAAAAAATAAAAAAAAGTCCAATGCATATACTTACACTAACTCATTTAAATATAAGTCCCAGCCAAATTATGATTACCCATTAAATCAAAACAAATTGAAGCAGTATGTCAAATACACATTTAAAATACCGTTTTCGCAACGCCATTTTCTGCGGCTTCTTCTTCACTTCCAGGTGGGGGAGGAACACTTAAACAAAAACAAACAGGAAAAAATCAAACTAGTTAGTTATTCACATTATTCCACACACCAACTAATGGTGAAAAAGCACTGATACATCATTCTGGAGAACAGAAAAGGTTCAACTTATTTTCTGCATTAATTTGAAAACAATTCTCAAAGAAAATAACTTTATATTAGCAGGCTAACATTTGGCTCCCAGAAATCACATGAACTGGATGTTTATGGAATACTTTAAAGCAATATGGTGCTATACCTGGATCCTCTTTTGAAATCAAAGTGAAATATTCCATAACATGTGGAGGGAGAATAACAGGTGTTTTTTTTCCCCTGCAGACTGACACTTTTCAAAGACATAATGGAAAAATACACTTCAATACCCATAGATAAGGTAGCACTGAGTTGAAATTTCCACATCTGCACTGCAAGATTTTCTTCTACCAACAAGAATGGCTACAATTCAAAAATGAATTTGATTAGGTTTTAACTGAAGACTGAAAACCATAAAAATTTTAAAACTACTGGTTCGTTTAAAATGACCAGCACTGTCAAATTCATGCAAGTGAGTTGTCTCACCAGACGCTTACCTACTGCTCTTTCTGACACAGCAATATTTTACTTTCCACAGTTCCTTTAACTCTGTTCAAACGTTGCATCACAAACAGCAGTGTAAGCAGGAAGCCATTTAAAAACAATATTCTTTCACTGACAATATATTTTTGGACTCTGCAAAGGAGTGACCAACTGACAGCTTTTATTAAAGATGAACTGGAAGGCAGAGAATGATTTTGATCCTACCATCTGTTGGCAAAAGACCCACTCATGAGTGTTACACCAAAACCCAACCCAACCCAGGCACAGCCCTGGGACTCAGGGTTAACCATGTAATTTCATCACCCAGTAAGATGACAGGCTAGCTAACAAACCTGAATAAAACCTCAATATTTTTACGTATGAAGAATGCCAAAACTGAGAGGCAAGAGACCAAACCTTTTAATAGGGAAACTGCTGCCGTGCCTCCAGAATTCCAAACACGGCCCATAAGAAACATAAGCCACAAAGTATTCCTCTTTCCAGTCCGTAACTACATACCAAGGTGAACAACCTAGACAGATTCTATTGCCCAGAATCTAGAGTGAAACACCACTAAGAATCAATTTGTTTGCCAAACAAATAATTTTCTTAACAGTACTACTGACAAAATGTGTAGTACTACTGCCCAAAGGTATCAGGTCAATAAAAAGATAACCAAACACAAGGAATCAAATCATATGGAATAGCTTCCAAATAAGGAGCAAGTTAAATCATTCCTTACCCTAGAAAAGAGATGGTTCAGAGCGAATGCAACAGAGGTCTGCAACAAATTTTGACTGACATGGGAAAGGGTGAACAGGAAACAATTCTGTTTCTTATACTACGGGAATCAATGGAAATCAAATACTGCATCTAGTAGCAGTTCCAAAATGGTATCATACGCAGTCCATTAGTGGAAGGCATTACCGCAGTAATGTGCCTGTCAAAAATCTCCATCAGTTCAAAAAAAGCAACTCAGCAAGCTTATGGACACGAAGTCCAACAAGGGTTGCTAAGCCCAACAGTTCTCAGTGAAAAATCTCTGCTGACTCAGGAGGCATCTATAGAAAATAACAATGTGTGTGTTCTTGAGCTGGCTTCCCCTTTATTTATTTAATTTTAACTTACTTTTGCAATCTGCAGTTTCCATAGTTTATAAATTGTGAGACTTCTCTTATTCAGTGTGAAATACCAACTCCCACTCCACTCAGTCGCCGTTACCAAACTCCACCAACCAACCTAGCTAGACTTTCAAAGGAACATCTTTGTGCTTTTTCTTACACACTTCCTCATAAATCAAGCAGGCTTCCCTAAATACTTTCAAAGCTTTTTCTAACTTTCTTTCAAAGACTTGTATACCAATCAAAAAAAAATGTGTTATGGGACCTGCACATCAAACTGGCCGGTAACCTCACCGCTTCCTTGGATTCTTCTTTTTATAAATATACTGAAAACTTTTGGGGGGAGACAGGTTGTCTTTTATTTTTAATTTGGAATCATCTAGAAACAAACAATGATTATAGAAGTTAAAAAACTGTTGATGTTTTGTAAGGAAATGCTGATATTCATGTAGTGTCCATGAAGGATTCATGTAGGACAACATCCACACAGCTGAAAGTTACAAACACTTTGGTATCAAGTATCACAATCTCCCAGGGAAAGCCATTTGACAGAAAAGCCAAGTCATTCCAGCAGACAACACGTACCACCTTAGGGAGATTTTTAAAGACCTCAGTGCGAGTGTTCAAGTAGCGTGGACTTTGAAGCAGCGTACTGCAAATACAGCTTATGCGCAGCCACACTACAGGGTTTCCAGCTGGGAAAATACTCACCTAGATTTTTCTTCTTCTGGCCTCTCTGCTTCATTTTCATCTACGAGACAGAAGAAACAGAGGAGACGTGAATAAAAGCCCAGAGCAGGCACCTTGCCATGCAGACCCCTCTTCACCCCCCAGCACCACCCGAGACCCCCTCAGAGGGTGCTGTGGCACCCCTCGGGCGGGCAGGCAGACCCCCACACTGACAGCTCCACCTCGGAGCTTCACCCCCGGCCTTGCCCACCGCCTGAAGGCCCTGAAGCCCCCCACAAACCTCCCTCAGCCCGTTTCCAGCCGGCCTGGCCACGGCGGGGGGGGGGGGGGGGGGGTTGGGGGGGAGCCCTGGCGGCGCTCCACAGGTGCGGAGGCCCCAGCACAGCCCCAGCCGTGGAGGGGCCGGCCGGGAGGAGGGGACTGAGCGGCCACGGGGACCCTTTTAAAGGGCGCTGAAGGAGGAGGGGGGGGAGCAGGGCCGCGGGGCGGCCTGGCGAGGCGGAGCACGCCGCGGCCTAGCCTGCATGGTGGTGGGGGTGCTGGGGGGCGGGCAGAGAGCCGGGATATGAGGGACGGGGAGCGGGGCTGGGGGTGCCGGGGGTCCGTACCGCCGTAGAGCCACTCCTCCTCCTCGTCCCCGGGGCCCCCGCCGAGGTCCGCCGCCAGCCGCTCCACCTCGCCGGTAGACATGGCCGCCGCCCGCGGGGCGCCAGCGCCGGCGCCCGGTAACGGGGGCTGCGGGGCGGCGGCCTCCTCCTCGCCGCCCCCGCTGGGCAGCACGGCCGCGGGGTGGCTGCTTGGGGGGGGGTGAGAGCGAGGAGCGGCCCGGCCCGGCCCGGCCCTGTCCCGCCGTCCCCGCCGCCGCCGCCGCCTGCTCGGCGCTTCCCCTCCCCCGCCGCTGAGTGACACGCACAGGAAGCGGGCCCGGCCCGGCCCCGCGGCGCCCTGGGCACGGGCATGCGGGGGGCGGCCCGGCCGGGGCCGCTGCGGAGCCCGCTGGGTGCGCGGCGCTGCTGGCTCCGGGGAGGCCGTCCCGGGCCCGGCCCCGCCGCCCGCCCGCACTCACCTCGGCGCTGTCCCCTCGCCTCCCCCTGGCGCTGCTCGCCAGCCCCCAGCGCCCGGCCGGCTGCTCGGGGCTGTGGTGCTCGGGGACCTCCTGGCCGTGCTCCAGAGGCAGGACGCGGCCGAGCATCCTTGCTTCGCGGTGTCTCGCTCCTTCGAGCAGCTGCAAAGGGGAGAGGAACCACGGGATAAGCTCGCGGTGCTGCCCAGCACTCGCCTCAGCGGCTCTCTCAGTGGTGTTTTAGGCTTAGCAGCTCCTCGTAGCTCTCATTCCCTCCGCGAAGCGTCTGGCTTTATGATCGCTACACTCTGACAGACCTAAATATAGCGAGCTGCGACAAAACGTCCCAGCGTGTAGCTGTGCGTTTCGTGAAGAAATTGCCCTATTTTAAAAGCAGTGGGAAGCAGCAAGCCGTTTGTATTGATGTTCGCGCTTTCCGTCTGTGAGTGCTGCTTAACAGCTTCAAGATTAATTATAAAATGTAAGTACCCACAACTGTGAAAACAAGTTTTGACCAGTTTTGTGTACAAATGGAGCATTCAGCACCTTAGGATGGTTGTGGAAACTAAAAAAAGGACCCTTTTTCACAGCAGGACAGCCTGTGAAGAACAGACTAGACAGCTTGACTATATTATAAGCATACCAAAACTGGGGGAGAGCTTATTCCTTGAATTGCCTGCATAGAGAACTTTGTTTTAGAGTTTCATATGTAGCATGACATTTCACCGAAATTCATGTGAATAAACTACCTTCTCAAATGAGATGTTTTTTCCCCTGAAGTTAATTTTACATGTTTGGATGCCATGTACAGGTTGTGAATAACAGGGTGCAATTATCATGGAATAGGGTTTTTATCATGTAATTTATTTTTTTTTGGCTATTTGTATACCCATGGCATCAACAGAGATGTTTTTGGCCCCCAAAAAACATTTGTAGACACTTATCACAAAGCAAATGTGTGTTACAGTACTTCTTATGAGACATCTGTATTTTTGTTTTCATTCCTGTTTTGTTTACGTGGTCATTTAATACACTACTTATGTTAGCCTTACATTAAAGGAAGGAGTAGAACTCTGTATTTTCTTTCCTTTGATTATGCAGATTCAAGAAAGGTGAAAGAAAATAGTTTTGTGGGAAACAACACAAAGAGAAATCAGGAGAGATGCAGAACATAAAATCTTGAGGAAAAAAAAAAAAGCAACAAGCATGTCAACACAAGTAAAAAGCTATTTGTTTTCTTAAAAGTGTACCTGCTTTTTTGACCATGTAGCTGAAAGAAATTAGGAATAATATGATAACTCTAAAGAGTAAGACAAGATTAAGTATATCTAGCCTTTGTCTGTGGTATTCAAGCATAAAGTTCAGATACAAAAGCTTTGAAATCATTCAATCTGAGAGGAAAATAGTTTAGCTTGGGTATAAACCTGGGGTCCTGGTGTCCCACTGTTCCTGTGGTATTAATTTTTCTAATCAAATTAGTCCAGAAGGGTATTAATTTACATATTTTTAACATCCTGTAGTTGTATGGCCTAATTGGGTTTGGAACAGCACACAGGTGAGTCTGTTTGGAAGAAGGAAGAACATCAGGGCAGGAGAGTGTGTGGAGCAGATGGGAGGAATTTAATTTCATGACTGGAAACTTAGCAATCCCATGTCAGCTGTGCTCCCCAGTGCCACAAAACCAGCAAGAGACTTAAGAAGCACTTGACCTAAGAAGTACCTCAAGTACTGTGTTGAGTTTTGGGCCCCTCAGTCCAAGAAGGACGTTGAGGCCCTGGAGCATGTCCAGAGAGGGGCTATGAAGCTGGTGAGGGGCCTGGAGCACAAGTCCTATGAGGAGCAGCTGAGGGAGGTGGGGTTGTTTAGTCTGGAGGAGACCTCATTGCTCTCTAAAACTTCCTGAAAGGAAGCTGTGGGGAGCTGGGGGTCAGCCTCTTCTCGCAGGTAACTCGTGATAGGACCAGAGGGAATGGCCTCAAGTTGTGCCAGGGGAGGTTCAGGTTGTAAATAAGGAGACATTTATTCTCAGAAGGAGCAGTCAGGCATTGGGACGGGAGGTGGTGGAGTCACTGTCCCTGGGGGTGTTTTAGGGAAAGGTTGGACGTGGTGCTGAGGGACGTGGTTTGGTGGGTGATAGTGGTGGTAGAGGGATGGTTGGATCAGATATCTTGGAGGTCTTTTCCAAACTTAGTGATTCTACGATTCTGTTCTACGAAGAGCAGCTCAGGCAGCACACAAACTCCTTAATTATCATTATTTATTAACCCCTCCTCCTTTGTCGCCTGCTGTAGCTGTAATCACCCCTCCCCGCTCAGCAGGCCCGGCCCCGAGGGGCGGCACGGCGCCTCCCCGCCCCGCTCCGGGGCAACCAGCCCAGGGCCGCCACGTCAACCCGCGGCGCCGGCCGGCCACGTGCGCGGCGTTGTGGCTGTCAGCAGCGCCGCCGCTGCCACTGCCGCTCCTTCCCCCCCCTCCCCGGTCCCTCCGCCATGGCTGCGCTGCCGCGGCTGTGCCGCCAGGCCTGGGAGCCGGTGCTCGCCCGTGCTCGCGGCGCCGTCGTCTTTTTGGACGCGGCGGCCGCCGAGGCGCTGCACTGGGGCGGCGGCGGCGCGGGCGAGCTGCTGGCGGCGGGGGCGCTGGGCGTGAAGCCGCTGCCCCCACCCGAGGGGGCTGCAGCGGCGGGGGCTGCCTCTCCCCGCGTTGTCTTCGTGCTGAGCGGGCCGCTGCGGGGCTGGGCGGCCGCCGCCGTCCGCGCCGTGCTGGAGACGGGCTCCGTGCGCTGCTGCGCCCTGCTCTGCGCCGGGGAGGCGGAGGGCGGCGAGCCCGAGGAGAGCCTGCGGCGCTGGATGGGCCCCGGCGGCCGCGCCGAGGTGCTGCTGCGGGGGGCGCCGCTGCTGGTGCCGCTGACGGCGGAGCTCGGGCTCCTGCCCGCATCGGCCGGCATCGTCCCGCCCGCCGGCGGCCCCCGGCAGGGCGGCCCCGGGGAGCCGGGGCTGGGGGCGCTGCCCGGGGAGCTGCGGGCGGCGGGGAGGGTGCTGGTGGGGGAGCTGGACGCCCTGCTGGGCGCCATGGGGCTGCGGGAGGAGTGCTTCGCCGTGGGGAGCCTCAGCAGGCTGCTCGCCGCCGAGCTGGCGAGCTGCGCCCCGGCCAGGAACAGGAGGAGGATGGCCACAAACAGGGCTGCCGTCGTCTTCGTGGACAGGACCTTGGACCTCGCCGGTAAGGAGGCCGAGCGCTGCGCACCCAGCTCGCCGCACCTAAAGGCTTCTTTCTGCACGAGGCCTCCTCTCCTGCGTGCACCGTCACAGGTGGTCGCACGCCCGTCGTTGCCCCACAGCAGGTTGTGGAAACCAAGAGCAAAGCAGAAGGCTCTGCAGGTTTAGTTCTGGCCCTTCTGCTTTGCTGCAAATCAGAGACCTTAGCGAGGTCTGTGTGTCATTCCATGGTGTGAAGGAAATGCACCGCTGGGCTCGGCTTGTGCCCCGTGGGTTGCTGCAAGGCATGTGCCAACGTATCGTACTTGTCACCCTCAGCATTGTACCTGTCCAAGCAGATACACGCCTACACAAACACTTACCTATGCACCTCAAAGAGTTCATATATATACACATATACGTTACTGGATGCTGTGCATTATACTTGAGTGATGCAATGGCACGCAGCAGGCATCCAGCACGGAAAACATTTCAGTGAAAACAATACAGAACATTTCATAAAACACTTCAGGAAGTAAAAGTGTAAGAATGAAACATGGTAAATTTAATACGGCAAATTAATGCAGAACTCATGCAAAAATTGAGGAGGACAGAGAGTGGTGTAAGTCTACTGAGAAACTGCTGGAAAGTGGCTATTTAGTACTATAATAAACCTGTAAACAAAGTGAATGAGGTTGTGTTTTAAGCTGGTAAGATGTGATACCAGAAGGGCAGAAAGGGGAAGTGTGAATAGATAAGTTGCCAGCAAGATGCAGGGCCAGTGGCTCGGCAGAAGTTTGTATCGGGCTCTCACTTTTGGAATAATCATGTTTCAGACAAAACAGGAAGCTCAGAATAATTTTTACAGGAGCAGCTGCGTTCACTTGCTCCATTGCACTGCTAATGGGCCTGCTGCTGTTGCAGTGTGTGCAGGCAGGTTCTGTTTGCATCATCTGTAGTAACTGAGGTCAAAGTTTTGCCACTTGACCTGTAGCAAGTGCATGGCGCTGTATTGCACCTGCAGCACATCTGTTTCTGAATCGTCTTCACTGCTTGAATTCTGATTGTCTAAAACTTTGCCCCTGGTGCTGTGCCTGGTCTGTGTGCATGCGTGGTGCTGCTTCGGTTTGCCTGCCTGTTTTAAAGTTCATAACTTCTGCTTTAAGAAGCAGAATAAATCGTCCAACTCGAGTGGGGCTCTAATAAATTGTACTGGTTGAGTAAGGTCAGAGCTAACTCTGGTACCTTAATTCCCCTTCATTTTTCTTCTCTGATATTTGCATCACGAGATGTTTGCCTTGTGATATTATATTCTAACCCCATGTTCCTTTCGTAGGTTTCTCAGTCACCGCCTTGCCAGCATTCATACCTTTTATGAAACATTTTTCTAGCTTGCCAGACTGTGTAGTTAATGCAGTTTTGATTAATACCTCTCATGTGAGTGTCACTGCAGCTTGTCTGGAAGAGGTATTTCAGTACAGCAGCAGCACTTCAGCCTTCCCCAGGCACCTTTACGTGTATCGGTCAGAATCACGGGAGCTTTTCCCCACAGCCGTGCAAAGCTGCGAGCTCGGGCCTAGCTAACCCCTTGCTACCAGCCAGGCAGCAGCTTTCCATCACACCTTGCGCTGGCTGTAATGCGTTCAGCCTTTTAACAGGTATAAAGAGCAGAGCTCAGCACCATCCGTGACATGTAGGTACAGTTCGTAGGAGCAGGCACAGTGATAAGAGAGCCGTGATGTGCCTCCCTTGCCGTACTGCGTAACAAAAGAGTGAAGAGTAATATAAGTGAAGGCTAACACAGGCCCGTCTCCTTCTGGTTAAAGCCTGGTTCTGATTAATAGCTCTTTTTGATTACTCTTGTTTCAGACTGTTGGTTTTTACTTGTCTGTGGTATCTTTTCTTTCCTTCTATCTGTCATGTTACTGATTTGGACTGCTTTACTCGTACACTTTATGATTGCGGCATCTTCCAAGTTGATGCGTTGGGGGATTGATGCTACTGTTGTCTTAAATGGAACAAAAAAACGTTTTATTTTTCCTTGCTGCATAGGGTGAGGCCTTGGAAGCATAAATCCTGAGGTCTGTGAAGTACAGTAGTCCCCCTCTTATGAAGGAGGTTGGGGTTTTGGCGCAGGAGGCGGCCAATGTTAAAACAATTATGGTTACTTGAGGTTGTAGGCTTCAGCTGTGGGGACTGATGGCAGCTGAAAATGTTCAAGTGCTGTAAACATGGCACTGAGGGTCAGCCTGCAGACTCTGCTCTGATGTGGTTTGTAAAGATTCTGTAATTGCGAGGCGGGCCCACGACTTTTTATAACAGATTTTTAATGCTTCAGATGTGAAATGTGTTGCGGTAGCTCCACAGAGATAAGCAAACTACTGGAGAGAGTTTTGCATATTGAAAGACAACTGCAGGTGCCTGGTCAGTGCAGGGGACTTGGGAACTATGTGAGCCTTAAGCAGATGCTTGGGTGTTTCTTGGCTCCCAATTTACTACTCTTTGCATATGTCCAGTAGCTGTGAGAGATGGGGAACCTGTTGTATGCGTGTGGCAGCACTGATGCTGCTGTGCTTGGCTGCAGGCTCCTATCATGGGGCTATGAGGTGGTATATCGGTGTGTGTGTCCCAGGATTCAGTAGTGGGACAAGTGAGAGAATAGTGGGACAAGTAAGAGAATATTTTGATGTTCCTCTGTATAAAGGAGAATGTAGTTCTCTATTTTGCTGAGGCAGAAGGATGCTCTAGTTTGCCTTGAATGCTTGCAGATTGGTTCCCAGGAACATGCACGCTCTTTTCCAGCACTGTTGAACTAAGCTTAAGCAAATGCTGGTTTAAAAAACATTACAGAGCTTTGGAGCTGTGACTTCAAGTGTCCAGCTTCTTTCAAGAGAATGGTGTAGATATTTTCTGCTTTCTGATATTTTAAACCCTATTCTCACTGAGATGATGCAGTGCCCAAGAAAGTTGCATCACAGGAACTTCCCACAGAAGTTCTTCAGCGTAAAGTCTTCCTTGCTGGCTAGTGGGCAGCACATCTGTAGGATAAATCGTGTTTGGTGACTGACTTCCAAGACTTCCTGTGACATAAAGGAGCAGCAATTGCACCTTGAGTATGCTTCTTTGTGGACAGTGGAGCCAGCAGGAGACCCAAAGAATTTGAGTATGAATGGTGTGTTATAGGGCTGGTAGCGGGCTTAGAAAAATATTTTTGTGTGCATGTCATCTGGACTTTGGGGGGTTTTGAGTTCACGATACAGTTGGTTGACTTTGGCAATTGTGCCAGCTGCAACTCGCATCAAAGGTCGCTTGTTTCAGTTTGTTACCCTGGTGAGAAGACGAAGTAAAATTAGAAAAGCTCGTTCTGTCAGATTGCCTCTATCCTCAGGACTTGGGTATTAGCCAGGCATGTGGATTCCTGGTGCGTTGGTCAGATAAACCTCTCCAGGCCACTTTCACACCTGGTACGTGTGCAGGTTGGCAGCGTTACAGCTGCCAGCTGCCTTGAACCCTGTTGGTCATAAGAAGCTGCTGAGCACCGTTACACCTCCTTGCAGTGATGGGGAGGGAGGACAGGAACCACTTCCAATGAATGTGGTTTTACTTGGATTTGAGGTGTCGCTAGCTTCGTTCGGTGTCTTGTCTAGCTAAACATCACTCGTGTGAGGTAAGTGTGGAGAGGGAGGCATTGCTTCCCTTTCTTTGGGGAGTGAAGGTTTAAAGGATTGCCATCTGCTTCCCAGGCGGGCGCTGATAGGTGCAGTGTGGCTGATGAGGTCCTCTGACCTCGTGAGAGGAACCTGGGGGTTTTGGAGAGCAGATGGCTCAGCGAGCTGCGAAGACAACCCGGCTCGTCTCATCTGCAGTTCAGTGGTCTGAGGCTGGCTGGGGATGGTAGAAAGGAAAGTTGCTGTCGTTCTGATCAACTACAACAGCCTCTGGTGAAACAAACTGGTAATTCACCCAGCTGAGCGGCCAGGTGTCCCTGTTCCACTAGCACCACATGCTGGACACATGTGCCTTCCTCGCCTTCTGCAGCTGGAGGCACTGCCAGCATGCAGCTTGAGTTTACTTCTCTTCCCTTGTCATCCTTGCTTTTGGAAAGGATCAAAAGTAAAAATGGTTAGGGTGCCTCATCAGCAGACTCCTGTGGAGTGGGACCAAACCCCCAAATTCTTCTTACTGCCCCTCAAAGGTGGGTTCAGAAGTCTCTGTTACTTCTCTGGGTAAAGCCAGAAGAACAATACTGAGATAACACTTATGTCCAGCCTGGTCTGATGGTAGCAGGTTGGTACCTGGTCAGATGGTAGCATAGCTAAGCTTGCAGAATACAAATCCCTTGGACTTCTTCCTGACTTAAAGGCCACGCAGTTTCTATTTCCCTTCTCCAACTCTCATCCATAGCATGCATCATGTTTTTCTTGGGCTTGGCTCACAGGCTTAACAATTTTCAAGTTGCTTGTAGTGCCTGTGTTTAGAGTTGGTGAAGAGAAGGAACAGCACTTGTGTTCAGGTGAATCAAAGGAACATGCCAGCTTCCTCTCTTTTAGTCATTTCATGTTGGTTTCACCTGTGCTGCCCTCAGTCTGTGTAGGAGAGAGGACCTTGGTGGTAGCATGTTGTTGGTGATTTGTTTATGTTAATGTTATGCCTGCCTGTCTGTTTAGCTATGTATGCAGCTTGCATGCAGCCCTTTTAAGCACAGCCATATTAGTTTAGGTAGAAAAGTGTAGTTTGCATGTGTGCATGTATATTTAATTCTTTTATTTGCCTGCTTTTTTAGTAACCTTTGCAAATCTCACTTTAAAATTTTCTTATGGAGAGTAAAGAATTTTGCATATACGAGAGCTAAATGAGTGAGTATCTAATAGCTGTAAACCTAATCTAAATTATTATGTCTTCTAAATTAATCTTTTGAAAATGTTATCAATACTTTAAACTTCAGCCATTCCAGAAATCGATTTTATTAGGAAAATACCTTTGAAAAGCTAAATATGGCCTTGATATTATGACTACCACTGCCCTTCTCCCCAAAACATGTGGTTATTATTTTGCTCTCAGTTTCTTGTGTCTTTGTTTTTCCCTTCTAGTTATGTACCTGACATTGTTGGGGGCTTTTTCTCTTCCCAGGAGCAGTTGGTCATCACGGGGACAATCTTGCAGAGAAGATCCTTTCTGTGCTTCCCAAGCTTCCTGGCCACAAGACGGATGTGATGGTCAACATGGTGGAGCTTACCGCGCTGCAGACTCCGGATGAAGCTTGCAGTATTATAGCACCTGGCTGCTTAGCACAACCAAAGTAAACATTATTTTTTTTATTTCTCTTTTTTTTTTTTTTTTAAGACATTGAGCATATTTGTTGTTTGTTTGTTTATTTATTTATTTATTTATTTTTTAATGGGGAAAATAAAGGGAACAGAACAAGTCTTTTCTTTTAAACAAAACAAACAACTAGTTTACAGCAGAAACCCATCTGGTCCTAAGTCTGCTGGAATATAATCAGTGTGTATGTGTGCATTAAGTGAATGGGCCACGTAAGACTTTCAAACGTGGGATGTTCTCGGGACTTTTTTAGATTTCAGTTTAAATTGCTGTGATTACTGTAATAGACTAAACCCCAGAAATTATTCCTTGTGACATTTCTTTTTCTGCCTCAGTTACAGGTCATACAAGCAGGTAGATCTTTAGTGTGGCTGCCTTCTCCCATAAGCATCTTTATAAAGTGAGCTACTTGCTGAACTCTTGTCAGAATAGCTGTTAACTTAAACTTTTATCCCTGTTTTCAAACAAAGTACCCATGGAGAAAGAATTAGGCACAAACTAAGGCATACAGATAGCTGTGTGAGGGCCTGTTTTTTACTTAAACAAGGACAACCTAAAAGCAGTAACTTTGAAGAATCAGTCTTTGCTGCATGTAGTTTGTAGCTAAGACTTTGCTTGTAACGTGCATCAGGTTTGATGTTTCACTCTTTAACTTTAGTTGTCCGAATTGAAACTGTCCTGCAGCTTCTGTTACTATGCATAAACTGGGAAATGCAGCAGCTGCTGGTTTTGTTGCTCAGCAGTGCGCTAGAAATTCGTGCAGTGCAAAGGAGATTAAAAATTATTTTGCTATAATGTTCTCTCCGTGTAGTAGAAGAGTAGTTCCTTTGGTTTTGTTTTTCACAATGGGTAATCTAAAGTAGTGTCTGTTGTTTTGACTTCTTTTGGTCCTTCGCACCTGCATTCTACGAAGCCCCCCACGCCACAAAAAAAAATAAATAAATTAGAGAGGACTTTTCACTTTCTGACATATGGTATTTATTTTCTTGCCACCTCTGGGTCCTTTGTCATCTTCCATCTCCCTGGACTGTAACTGGGTCCAGTTTCTAAGTTTCACATTGCATAACTGTCTTCCTCGGAGGCAGGAGAGGAAACATCTCCTCATATAGGTGGTGGGCTCAATTGTAAGTTTCTGCCGAGGTGACTAACGTTAATAAAATTTGTTCTGGTTTTCTTTTCCTTGGCTGCTTTCCAGTTGATCTCTGAAGATGAAGTGAGATGTCCTTAAGATCTGTCCACACAGCAGAAATAAAGAGGTTGTTGTCTGTGGTAGACATGCTGTGATAGCTGTTGTTTGTGCTAACTTTGATTAGCTACCAGAAATAAAGATTATTTCTGGCAGTGTGGACTAGGGAAAAAACAAAATAGATATTTATTGCCTTAAGACTGTTGACCTGCACCACCATTCCGTTATTCCTAACATTATCTTCATTGAGCTAGTGCTAGTACGCCTTCCCCTGCTTAAATTATGACTTTAGTCTTCTTAGTGGTCATATTGCTGTATCGGCCTGCAGTTTTATTTTGTTCTAAGGTGGCTAATAATATATGTGCTGAGGTTTATTTACCTATTTGCTGGCTAGCAAATGATGCCTCTGTTGGAAGTACAGTTAGGCTTAACATCTATTGCAAAATCTGCTGTGGACACAGGTGGTTAAAGAACAAAGGAGTTGATTACAAGTTGCCCACCTGTAGTGCTACCAGTGAGGCAAAGTTGAATGGTAGCAACTGATAACTTGGTTCCAAGGCAGTGGTGTCATTGCCACAGCAGTCTCTAACAGCTTCTCACAGATAAATCATCGTATAAAATCTGTTATGCTGGAAACATTTAAGAACATGTTAGCCAAATATTGATTTAAATAGGATTGATCTTCTCTTGGAGCAGGGCAAAGGGACTGGGTGACCTTTTAAAATCTCTCCTGTGATTATGGTTTGCAACTGAAGTGTTGCGTGCCTGAGGATAGTCTCCAAAACAGAACATGGCTTTGTACTGTTCAAAGCTGTCTCTTTCACTTTTTCTGACCATGTAGTGAGTAGGAGTAGTTTCCAATTTAAAACAGGCACTTACAAATCAGCCTAAACCAGTTGCTGTGGAGTACTACAAACAGCATCTGAATGGGTGGCTGAAGGTTGTAGCTTCCATTCTCATTACCAAGAACTGCATCCTAGTGTTGGTTTATAAACTTCAGCATTAATCATCTTTGCTAGCGTGAAATAGGTGAAGTTCTTCTGCAGTACTGAAATGGATTTAAAACTCCCACCACCAGGTTCCTATGTAAATTCCATAAGAAATTCCATAGGATGCTCGCAGTTCTTCATCAACCCAGTTATTGCAGTTGGTAGCAGGCTGGGGAAGCGTTCCTTGTAATTGGAAACTCCAGTCTTGATTTATATCTGTAAATGACGCATGGCGAGGAGCCTTCCCCTGCTTGTAAATTTTCTGTTTACTCTGGTGAGTGAAAGTGAGGGCACCTTTCCCAGCGCCAGCAACGTGAGCTGCACCCAGGTGGAATGCAGTGAGGCTCTTTTACGTGAAACTTTGTGGTCGTACTAGCCCCGTATTGTGGCATTTCACAGACTCGCATATTCAGAATATTTTTCAAATGTTTTCATTATTTTCTTTCAAGTTAATATTTGAGCATGTTGTGGGGGGAGAGAAGGAGGTCTGCTCCCTCCGCACAGCTTGCTATATTTAACTTTCCTTGTGGAATGCCTCTCCAGCAGAAACATCTGGGCTCAGTTACAGAGTTAGCAAACAGAATTAATGAATAATTTATGGCTGGTGTGGTGAAATAAAGCAGGGTTCTTTTCTCAAATCTAAGGAAATAATGGGCTTCTTTAAAGATTTAGATGAAAATGTAAATGCCATATGCTGCTGAAGTTATAGTACTTTGAAGGTGTTCTTTTTGTGAGGAAAAGAATTTATTTCCTTCTCGACCTAGATTACTTAATTTTATTAGTCTTAGTAGCCTTAAAAATCCTGTGGAGTAATTAATTGTTTGCCCTACTGTAGTCACTGATAGACTGTCACTCCGTTGTGAATGTTTGTTGAAAGTTGTACAGTTTGAGAGTTGTTAAAATATTTCATTCATTTTTATATACAGAACATAGAATCATTAAGGTTGGAAAAAACCTCCAAGATCATCTGGTCCAGCCATCCCCCCACCACCAATATTCCCCACTAAACCATGTCCCTAAGCACCGTGTGTATATATATGTAAAGAATGAAACCATTTGTAGACAGACACTGAGGACTTCCACTCTTGTTCAGAACTGTTGGTTTCTGATTAAAAAATGGTAGCTTTCCTCTCCTCAACAGATGCACAGTGGAAGTAGAAATTGCAGTGAAGGCTTAATGGCAGAGAGAGGGTAAAAAAAATTATACAGATTGCAGCTGTCTTGCTGGTCTTTTGAGAACCCCTATAGTGTTTTTAGAGGATTTTTTTCTTTCTAACAACTTTAGCTGAACTTCTGACTTTAAAGTCACACATGCAGCGGCTTCTAAAAATCATCTGCCTGGATGCACATCAAGCACTCTGTATTTGAACACCACGTTGTCTATTTTATAACACCTTAGTACATTTTTAGGGTTGATACGTTATCACATGGAAGGATCCTGTTGCCAGCACTGCTTTTATTGCAGTGGAGGCCTGCACTGTCCTGTTTTCCCATCTCTCATGCCAGGAGCCGAGGTGCTTGGACACTCCGTGGTTCCCTGAAGCAGCAAGGAAGGGTTCACATTCCTGCACCCTGGCCACAGGTCTGTGGGATGTGAGAACAAGAAGTGAAGTTACATGGTACTGAATTGTGGGCAACTAAGTACGCCTGCTCCTTTTTAATATACTTTTTTATTACCCAGGAACACTTTTGATGTGCTCTCATATTTTGCTGAATAAACCAAGTACTGAATTTGTTTATGCATGTTTCAAGGACCTGCTGAGTAGAGATTTCTTGCCTGCTTTTCCACTTTAGTTTCCTTTTCTCCAGGAGTTCGTAAGCTTCTCAGAATATAGTGTGGTATTAAAATCCCATAAAAAGACCACTGTTTAAAATTAAAAAGTATAAGTACTTGATGCAATATGCAGTTATTGCAAAGAAAGAAGCACTGGGCTCTTAAAACAAGTGTTTTTTCCATGGAAATACAAAACTAACATACCACATTTCACATTGGGGCTGCTGTGCCTAAAGCAATGCAATGGGCAGTGCAGTTGAGGTGCCTAGGTGCTTCTGACAAAGCAGGTGGAGCTGCTTAATCATTTGCATTTTTACTGGGAGGGAAATAACAAGTTCAGAATGAGATGATCTTGTTGATGGGTGTGATTCAGAAAATACCATTACGTAGGCCAGATGCTTGAAACATAGCATTTGCTAAATCTTTCTTTAGGTCTCTGAACGAGAGGTTCAAGGAGAGGTGTGCTGAGGGGGAAGGAAGTTGGTTAAAAATTAGAACATTGATTGAGACCCAGTAATCTCACATCCCAAAGTCTCGCATGAATGGAAATTGAAAGCATCTACTCCTGATCTTCCTCAGTTTTGAGGTGTATCGCTCCAATTTTGGACCAACTTTAATTTACAAAGTGAATTTATTAAAAGTTACAAGTTACAGCACAGAGAGGAAAGCCCCACTCTAGCTTTGTCTTTACTCTTGTGCCTGATGCGATGCTGCCGTGCCCTCCTGGTACTATGGGATTCGGGAGACTGAGCACAGAGGAGCAGCAGGAGGTCAGGGGACTTGTCCCAGGTTTGTTGTCTACTTGCCATATGATCTTGGTCAAATCACTTCTTTTCTTTCTACTTGTTTTCCCTCCTAGACCTTGTCCAAGAAGTTTATTTTTAAACTGGTAAAAGCAGAATTTCTCCCCATACAAATTCGCAAAGCCACCTGGCAGGCGATCTAAGGTGGCAGATGGGGTTGTGGTCTTTGGGAGGGTACAAAGATTGGTGCAAATGACTGCAAGGGGAGTTAAGGTGTCAGGAGGAGCAAAGGCAAGACCTCTATTTGCCCTTTCTTTGCTGCTGTGCCCTTCCCACTCATACCTGCAGCGTGCTGACGGCAGAGGTCTGCTCCCAGTTACGTCCACCCTTGCTCTCCTTTTTCCTGAGCTGGTGGAAAAGCAGTTCTAAAGACCTGTAAAATACACAATACTCACTGAATAATCGTGTATGGTGTGAATTTAGCATGAAAGATGATTTTTTTTTCTTGTGTGGCAAAGAAAAGAGCAGTAAGAATTAAAATTGGAAAGGAGATAAAGTCTCCTTTTAGTAGTTTTTTAAATGGGTGATTCTGTTCTTTTATTTTTGTTGTTTTTACTTGGGACCAAGCATCTAAAGGATGTCTAACAAAGAGAGCAATGTTTTTCTCAACACTGAATTAATTATACACTAAGCTTTTGGGGGGATGGTTCTTAGATCTTTGTAGTGTTTTGAATCTTAAAGTATTTCTTTCTTTCATGTCAGCTGTAGATATTAATTCGGAAAAAAAAGGTTTGCATGCATAAGTTTATAAAAGCTTATAATAAGAAGGTAGTTTGGATAGTGTTCTTGAATGAGCTTAGAGTTTATGGCATAAATTAGCATAGATTTCCTTTCAGGAATGTTAATATTAAAGAGGAAAAGTTAATGCTGCAATAAGAAAATCCAGACGACACGAGAATTGCTTCACATTCACTGAGACCCCTGCAGAGGAGGAAGGAGAAGCCAAAACAGCGGATGGCAAAGCTCTTTAAAGCAGGCAGGGGGAGAGCTGGATGCTGTAAGCTGCTGCTCCATCTGCCCTGGTAGGTTGGTAGGGGTTTGGCAGCGGGGTGCTGCTGGATCTCCTGTGGGACCCCCACCCGTCCCTGCTCCTAGGGCTCTCCCCCAGCCCTTCTGCTGCCGGACACTTCCCCCTGCCGGGGGCTCGGCGCTGCTGCTCACCCCATGGGCACCCTTTGCTGCTGTCTGTGCCCACGGAGCTCTGCTCTAGAGGATGGATTTGAGGTTCAGCTTCTCAAAAAAAAGGCCCCCGAACCAGCCAACTAAAACAACAACCAGCAATCCACGGTGAGCAGCGCTGTTAGGGGGAAAAGGAGGTCTTAACTGCAGGATTTATGAGGAGCAGATACTGCCTCAAGTAGTTAAGGAGAAAAATAACAATAATTTTTTTCCTTGACCAGTGACAGGAGAAATGACAGCCCAGCAGCCCTGTGCTTCCACAATTCCTGCAGCGCCCCTGAGGCCCATTTCCAGAGAGACAAGCTGGCTTTATAAGTTTTTTCTGTTAATGCCATTTGCCTTTTCAGTAATCCATCTGTGAGATGCTTCTCCAAATGGTGGATTGGGGAACAGGAATGCCCAAAATATAGCACCCACCCCCCCACACACATTCCTGTACTGGCAGTCTTCCTGCTGACCATTTTATTTTACTCGTAAGGGCTCAGCACACCCCTGAACCAAGGACTATTCAAAGCTTCCCTATTGTTTGAAATTTCTCAAGGCATCTTGTTGGGAATAAAAGCCCTGGCTGCTTCAGCTTCTGGGCTTTGTCAGTCAAGACAGGCATTCCAGGAGGTGCTTTCTGCTCAGTTTCAAACCAGTCTGAATCAAATGAACATAATTGACTGTTGCCACAGGATAAGATGAACAAGCTGATAAGATTTATTGTATCTTACAATAAATGTGTATATTTGCCCAGATCCTTTCAACACAGAACCTCCTTGAAATGGAAAAAAAAAAAAAAAGGAAGGGTAAGGGAGGGGGGTGCAAAGGATGGAAAATTCTAGGAAGAGGTCAAGATCTCTGCTTTGCCTGGGCTGTGTAACGTGCAGCATTGCCTGAAGACCACACTGCTGTTCTGCTGAGCCTCAGTTGCTGCAGTAGCTGGTTTGTCCCAGTAACCAGCGGAAGAATTATAAGAAGATTCTTTATATCCAGGCAAGATCCTGCCTAATAGGTGCCACGTTTTTTAATTGCCTGTTATGACAAGCCTCTGGAGCCTTAAAAGTTATCTTCTAGATAAGAGGAAGCTTGAAGCTTATTTTTCCTTCAGATAAAGAATGATTTGGGCTGACAAGCTCTCAGCATCAGCTGGGCAGGTCTTCCTTATCTGTGCCTCTGAGCACACAAAAAGGATTCAGTGGGGGGCTGGCAAGGTGGACTGCTCAAGTTTTCATTCCTTTTGCTCTAAGGACCTTTAACTGCATTGTATGTCTGAGCAACCTAGGCTTAGTAATGTACATTTTCAACCAGAATTCTCAGAATTCTCTTTTTTTTTTTTTCTTTTTTTTTTCCCCCAGGACCCTGTAACACTTGCATAGCCATACTCAGAGAGAGTGCAAGGATCAAGGGGTTTGAGATTAATTTACCTGTACAATCTGCTCATTGAAAACAGCAAAATAGAGAATTTCATGCTTAATTTTTCAAAGACATGTTCTTCTAGAGAAGGATTCCTCATAAGTAATCTCAATATAATATGTATATATTTGAATAGTGTAAATCCCGTCTTTGATTTTTCCTTTACCCACTGAAAAAAAACAGTAAGTTTGAGTTATCCAAATGTTGTCCAACCATCATGATCATTGTCAGCTCTCTGAGTACTTGCATCTTCAGCTGGTTAGCACAACAAGGTAGTAAATGTCCGTAAGGAAATTCTGTGAGTACAACTGATTTTCTGACTGTTTCCTCATTAGCATTGCTCTCTGTTCTGCAGTTACATTCCTTGTAAGATGTAAAGGAGGACAAAGCTCTTCCTGATTAATTAGATAAAAAGAGTAACCCCCGATGCCTGCAGTCAGAATAGAAGGGGTGGATTTTTATGTTGCTTAGGGGTAGTGTTTTTTGGCAGCCTGCAGCAGTTCTTTTAAAACTGGCATCCCTTCCTTGTTACCTTAATGCCAGTGAGTTTTGTTTGTGAATTTTGCAAGTTTCTTATTCCCCTGTGTAGGTCTGCAAACTGCTTTCTCTTGGTGTGGCCACAATGCGTTTTCCTGCAGACGCATTCACAGCTCAATAGCAGCAGGAAGACTGTGTCTGTTTAAGTCGACTTCATGAATCTCCAAAGCGGGCTCCAATCTTTCTTGTTTTATAGTACGAAACAGTAACTGTGTCTTTGGCTGACGTTGTGAGATTTTTCTAAGACGAGCTCTCACTCTTCTCGGCCAGCTGCCTTCACGTTTGCCTCCTGAATGACCTCACCAGCGAGGTTTTAAAATGCAGTGATATGTGTTGGCCTTTTTTGAGTTTGCTGTTCAGCCCCAGTGCCAGAACAGAGGATGACTGAATGACCTGGAGGGGTATTTTAGTTGATCATTGTCATGCTGTGAAGTAAACCCGCTGTATTTCACAAAGGGGAAGAATGCGATGAAATAGGCTGATGAGAGGAACAAATGAAAACTTCTCATGCTGATGAGGACCCAATGCTGGCAGCAGGTTTGGTTGCAAGTTTTGAGGGTATGGTTGAGATTCTTTCAGGATTCCAAACTTAACATGAAACAGGAACCAAAGCTTATGCAGGCTAAAATTTATGTGAAGCGAACTATTTACCTGGCAGAGCTTAAAGATGCTTTTAGTCTAGAAAGCAGACAGTCTGTGCACAGAGAAGTACTTACTTGATTTTATACAAGTAAATGCTTATATAACTATTGATCTTCTCATAATTGATCCAAAAATCTAGCCCCCTGTACTGCTGCTCAGCGCAGTTACTTGAGGTGCTTTCCTTTTGTAGCCTCCCCGTGTTTTTGTGTTCCTGAATTCTGGCAGACCATTAGATTATTTCTTTGTCCCGCTTTTCATTACACTTTTTTCCTGTTCATTTGTTACTTCTCTGAGATCATTGTGTCCCAAAGGAATGTGTACTTTATGAGGAACTCAGGCGATCTGAAATGCTTAGCACTTTGGGCAGTGTTGCAGTCAAATCAGTTTCTGCCTGTGTTTTCCAGCCAATCCCCATGCTTTTGCATCCCTTTTCCAGGTGCCTGCCTTAATCCCATCTTTTAAAAAAAAGTCATTATTTCCAAAGAAGACCTTTCCAGGTGTTCTTTGAAAAACATACAACATCATTTTTCTGGGGAATTGCTTTTTATGCGTACAAAATTTGGATAAAAAGTTAGGATTCATCTAATTTCTGGAAAAGAGCTGCCTTCTTGCCTCATTGCAAAAGTGTGCTCTCAACCTTTTCAACATTAGGAGAGGATTTCTTGTTTATTAAGGCTTGCCACTACCCTTAGGCTATTAATTTGTCACTTTGTCTGCTGTGAAGAAGAAGGAATGATTGTAGGTACCTGCTGTTGCACAGGTGTCCCAGATCTTGCTGCTGATGAGGGTGAATTAGCATTCCAGTGGTCTTACATCTTTGGATTGAAATTCGTAATGTGGAGCTCCAGTACACACCTCTCTCTGTGCACCTTGTTTTCCTGAGGTGTAGCATCTGAGGTGAGATTTTGCTGCTTTTTAGCCACTCGTAGTCTCAAAAGAAGTAGTGAAAATTGACCAAACCTAGCCAGTTTTTGTCCCCTGATTAACAGTGGGCCAGAAGCAATCATTCTGCAGACCTTGAAAGATTGTGCTACACTGACTGACACCTAATTTCCATAGGTGGTGAATATGTTTTCTAAAATGATCATCAACGAGGAAGGATTTCTGTTCACTGTGGGAGATGAAAGATTTATGATCTTACCCAAATCTCTCCATGGCTGTACTTATTTAAAGAAGCAACCAGAGAAAGAAATCCATTTTGAGCCATTTTCAGTAACTGGGAACAGCCACAGAAAACACACTGAATGTGTATGTTTTACGTGGTGCTTTGAGCTACAGTGACCCTGTAGAAAAAGGAAAATAACCTTGACAAAAAAAAAAAAAAAAAAGATTAGCTTTTGAAGCCATAGCTTCAAATGCTCCTTGCATGGGTTGGAAAATGCCATTAGTTATATGTTTGGTTTTGATTGAGAGGGAAGAACGTGGGGCGGTGTGGAATTAGACAGCACCCAACGTACTTATCCAAGCCCTTTTTAGGAAGAGGATGCAGCATGGGTATTGAATGACTACAAAAAGCCACTTGAAAATCCAGAGCTTTTGGATTAGGACAAGATTCTGGTCTCTTTACTCATTCTGTGGTAGGCAGAAGTGTATCGGGGAGGGGGGGTGAGAAGATAGCCAGAACGCTGGGTGAGTATGCGCAGCGTAGACAGAAGTCCTTATCTCATTCCCAGTGACAGACCAGCCAGAGTATGGAAGTGGTTAGAAAAATGATAGCCGAAAGCTGGAGCTTTATTCCTTCTGACTAGCCGTCAGTTTAGTTTTTTGAAGACTGGAATTGGCCATATTAGGTTTGCGTGAGATCTGAAGAAGCTAGCTAGGGCTGTAGGTTTGCATAGAAACTATGACAAATATGCTACTTTGAAGTACAGAGAGAGGAATATTCCTCTCTAAATGAGGGCCTGGCCCTAGTTGTCTTCCTTATTCCTCTCTTTTAATCTAAATTTACTTCACCAACGTAGCTAACATAGAATCTGGCCCTGCGTGTTTAAGTAACACGTCTTTAAAATATAAGGTCTGTTTCCGATTAGTTTTTTACTGTTTATTTTGGGTCTCTAAGTCTCTATTGGAATACTTGTTCTCAACTCATAAAGAGAGTATCTTTGAATGTTTTAACAACTCTGTGTCATGATTTCATAAGAAATGGTTTTTGTGGTAACCGAGTCACTTACAGAAAAAGGATTGTCTTGCCTGCTGTTATGAAGACATTCCTGTACATTAAACCCTTGAAATGGCACTGAAGCTTACAGCCTAATGAGTTCTTAGTCAAGAGGTTGCTTACGTAACTCCAGGTTTTTTGGCCAGCAAATGAAGGAGGGAAGGAGGTCAAAGGAGACTACCAAAAAGCAGCTCTGCAAATTAAAAACATCAAGGAAAGGGAATTCCTGGCATTCCATGGTATCTGGGTTTATTTTCGTACATTGTTCTAATAAGAAAAACACACTTCAGGTATGTTCTTGGTGAATGTTTTCACTTGTATCATCTATCTCTGCTGCAAAAAGTAACCCAAAATGTATTGGCTTTACATGCCTCAAGGACATCCATTGGATAACTAACCAGTGCATCTGTAAAAGTAGACTTGGCACTCTCATGCAATCCCTGGATGTAGATTCAATTGTCAGCACCTCATTACTAACTGTTCTTTCATTGGAATCATTTTTATTAAAATAACCTTATGCAATAGCTTTAAAACACAGAACAGAATGCTCTAAAGTAACCTATTATGTTACATGTAGTATTCCCAAGTAATGCATATGTTGTAAGGATCAGACTTTATTTTTAGCATAATTCATTTTCTTTGTCCAAAAACTAAATTAAAATCCCTGACAAGTAACTCTTTAATATACACATTTTAAAGAGTTGCTTGGCAAGAGTTTTGATATACCTTGTATTGTACAAAATCCTACTCAGAAGCTTTCAATTAACTTGATTCATACAGTAACTCGGTCTGGCATTCCGCATAAGCTGTCCTGCAGCTTGTAGGAATGAAACATTTTACAGAACCAGTTCACTGGAATAAAAGGAAGCCAGCTGAAACTCAGACAGGACTGACGGTTGTGAACATTAGGAGGTTTTAAGAAACTGCATGCACGTTTTTCCTTCATCCCTCTGCAGAGCCTGGCCATTGTTAGAGGAGCAAGAATGAATTTTAGGGTAATACTGGAATTGTTAAGGTCTGCATTTTTATATAGTGACCAAGACGGCTGTGGCATATCTGGGAAGCCTTCAAACATCGAGCTTATTTTAGCGTTTCAGCAGCTCTGCAACAGAACGATGTCGTGCAGGTGTCCCCACAACCATCCTTCCTTAGCTAGCAAAGGATTCCCCCTTAAGGTTCCTTAGGGTTATTTTAACCACAGCTAGGTAATGGAGAGAGAGTGGAGGGGGGCATTTGAAAATCACTACCTGATTGTTTTATCTTCTGTCTCTTCCTTTGTATCTTGTTCCTTCATTGGCCAGCCCAACCTTTTCTGTTGATGCTGCAGCTGATGAGCAGTTTAAGCTCTTTCCTCACTGGAAAAAGTCCTGCTGCCTGTGGTTCTGCCTGGTGGAGCTGGAAATCAGCTCCCTTGCTGCTCTGCTTCAGCAGCTTTCAAGGCTTGATTTGCAAGGCTCAGTGAGGGAAACCCTCCGGGTGCTATCACAGCCCTCTGCCTTTGGCATCTCTGACTGATTCTTTGGCTCTTTCTGAAAGCATTGCATGAAACGGCAGCTTCCTTCTCGGGATAGGTATGTCAGAGCAACTCCAGCTTCTCTTTACCTTGTGAGGTACTGTATATCCACGTCTGACTAATTGGAAAACAGAGTGGGTCAGGTCACAGTAAGCAATTCTTCTCCCAACAGAAATAATTTCACTTTTCTGTGATTGTTAGTGGTGATTCTTTTGTTTGCTTGAAGGAAGCAAACTGGCTTCAGTGTTCATATTGGTGGTCAGGAGCCTTGTTTCTGGCATCACTCCCGTTGCTGTGGTGTGCTCACAGGTGTTGCTCTGGAGTCTAAAGATCAGGTGCAGCTTCTGCTTATGAATGGTGGTGGACAGACAGAATAACCTTTTTGTTATTCTACCTGGTGATGACTTCACCAGCTATCACAGTCTGTGCAGCTTAACCTTCTGCATGAGCCCCTTTGAGGAATCTTCCAAGAATATGCCACTGGCTGGGAGGGAAAGGAGGCATCGTTCGTAGACTTGGTCCCATGGTGAATCAAAGCTGAGGAGCTTAGTCCAGAGCACTTGGCCAGAAGTAGCTATCCACTGAATGCCTCATAAGAGATGCTTTAACACTACTCCTTGAATAACGAGAAAACTTACAGGCTGGTTAAACGCTTTGTGCCTGGCATAAATACTCTTCTGCATAGGTGGCTGGTTGGAAGCTGTTGTGGAAGGGAGAGAACCCTACCCACTGGTTAATGGATTAAAACTGTTAACAGTACGTTTTACGTGTTGTTAAACAACACAGGGAGCAGATGGGGGTTAGCAGGATAGAGTTAAAATGGTTTGAAGGGTACTGACCACATCTTAGGGTTAGGACTCTTTGCCTGGTAGATAGTCAGTCTGCTTTTCTCTTTGCACAGAACGTGTTCAAAGTCACATCTGTGTGCAAGACAGAGCTTAGTGGGATTTAGTATCTCTAGGATTAGTAAGACCTAAACATCAGTCGGGCTCTGTCGAAACCAGTTCTATGCTCTGGAGATGCATCTTGCTTGCTCATTCTTCCTCTCTCTGAGTAATCTGCCAGCTCCCTCTGCTTAGCGTGGCAGCAGAGTTAAAATGATCAAACCTTGTGTTCGGTAAGCACGCTCACAGTAGATCAAAAAGAAGATGCTTTAGGAAAGATTAATAGAATCCTGGTTTTATTGGTGCACTTGACTTTCCGTAAAGTTTTTGAGATAATGCAGGTTTGGAAAGAGAAGCATTGAAATTCATATGCTTTAAGACAGCCAGAAGCATTTGGCTTCAGGATAATAATCATGCAAGATTATAGACTTCAGAAGTTCTTGAAGTTGGTAAGTAACTGTCATAAAAGGGCTTCAGACAGATGATGGTCTGTGTCTCCTTGGTGCAGTAGCCAGGCATAGCTTCTGTTTCAGCACTGCTCGCGTGACTAATGCTTCCCTCTCGCTCACGCTTCAGCCTGGTGAGCAGCAGCAGCACTAGGAGTTCCTTCCTACACCCCTTACCTTCTTGAATGTACTTAAATTTCCTAGGGACTTGCCTCACGGTAGCGTGTTTGAGCATTAGCATCATGACAAAAACATAGTACTGTACACACAGTAGTCACATACCAGTGTTAAACAGCCAACCTCTTCTTGCAAGGCATTGCTAAGCAGTAGATTTGTAGAATGTGAATGAAACTGGTTTCCCAAATGTATTTTGGGAAAAATACAGGCTTCCCAGCCATTTCACACTAGTGCTGTTGCTTCTTCCGGTTCAGCAGGAGCAGCTTTACTTGTTTGGAGGAACTCCCTACCCCACAACACATTTGAGAGCTAATGAAGAAATAATCTTGCAGCAGTATCAGCAACCATCTGAAATGGCAAAGCTAAATTTTTTCACTTGCATGGCTCCCAGTATGTGTACACTGCAGTGTGATATCAAATGAAAGTTTTCCAAAGGGAAAGGAAGCTTTGGTGTTCTGGTCAGTGAAGGGTTTATTCACCCAAGTCAGGCTCCTAATAGTTCTGTAATTTGCAAACAACAAAATATTATGGATTTAAGCACCAGTTTTTATTCTCAAGGGGTGGTTTGGAGAAGATGAAGGGTCCTGATCTAACTAGATTCTCCCTGCAACATTATCCTCTGCTGAGTTCATTCTACATAAGCGATGTGCTGCACTTGGATGGCACAGTACCTCTCGGGGACAATATATTTTGCCCCGTTATGTCGCAAATGGAAATGATTTGGTTTTGTAGCTTTGTTAATGTTGGCACGGGTAGCCTGTGGAAGGCTTACTATTTGAGAGGTAAGTCAGTCCAGGGGTTATAGAGATATTGCCTGATGTTTGATCCACAAGCAAACCCTTCTATATCTTAAGGCTTGTTGTATTTGTAAGGCTTTTCTTTGCTCTCAGTGCTGCATGTTACAAATTTATATATGTAATGTAACTCATCACTGCTGTAGGTTAACAACAACAATCAGTGTGGACTTAGATTTATGTTGTTTGCAGCAGGGTAGTTATATGACATTAAAATCCAAGGATATATTTTTATTCCATCTATAGAATATTTAAGGTATTATTTTTCTACTCGTTGATTATATATAATTTTCTAGAAAGCCACTGTTAGTAAATTTAAAAGTTATAAAAGGAATTACTAACTGTTCTGTAAATCCTCTAATTAAGAATTCTGGCTCAAAAACTATATGGGGCTAAGAAAGAAGAAAAGAAATTGCAATTTAAGGAAACTACCTTAGTGTTTCGCAGCGTATAGTCCAGTTGAATGCTCCATATTATATTGCTTCCTTATGTTTCACCTTTAGTTGACCTTGAAGTTTACAGGTTCAAGTGGATATTAATGATCTTGGGAATAGCTAAAATAAACAGAACATAAAGGTGATGAGAACCCCTAGCTTCCCAAACTATTTGCTGGATTGTGTCATTTTAGTTTTAACGCAGGAAAGTGCTGTATTGTCTGTCTGTAATTAGATGAACCACTGTAGAAATGCTGTGTGTCTAAAAGGATTATTGAATGTGAATATCAATTCAAATATAGTAGATTCTCTTTTAAAAAAAAAAAAAAAAAAAAGCACTTGAGTGTTTTCTAGGAAATTTTTCAAGTATCTGTTACGCTTTTTTCATCACAGAACAGTTTTGATATTAAGCAGTATGGACATTCTACATTACCAGTCTGTTTAAGTGGGAATTGAATAGGAGGATTAGATGTCACTTAATTTTCTTTTCAGATACTGTATGTGTCTGTGTGCACGCACACATACATGCTGACTTTTGTTACGGTAAAACATGGCCCACTGCTTATTCTTCTGCTGTCTTGAATTATTTTTCTGTTTTGGTTTAATGCACGCTGGTGTCATTGGTTTATTCTATTACTCTTTGATACAACGAGCAGCGTTGCTTTACTTTGTGTAACATCATTCCACGGGCAGCTGCATTGTCTCATCTGCGTGGTTATTAGCAAGTAACGTTGTTCTGTGTCATGGATGCTGAAGTATGTTAAACTTTTTGGCTTTCTGAAGCCAAAAACCTTCTTGTGTGTGTATGCAGATCAACGTGAAGTAGGACTGTGGTTAAGATGCTTGTCCTTACAAGTTTACTTGATGCTTGGGTTGAGGAAATGTTTGATAAAACTTAAGACACTGGCTTTGTTGGTGGGTTTGGCAAGTTACAAACCTGCTTCAGATGGTGGTTGACCACAGCCGTCAGACTTGTGTATATCTATTTTATAAGTATATCCATCTGTAAAATAGATATGTGAAGGAGCCAGAAATGTGAGGTTTCTCTCTCTGTCTCCCATTCTCTCCACCCTTTTCCTTTAAAAAAGCAAAACATGGGATACTGTATTACTTTTCACTTCAGGGGAGTTTTTTCATCTTTATAAGTAATTCCTGATGCGAACTAAAGCCTTAACAACCTTTTAATAATTCTTAAATTGTACTGTAATACAGCTCACTTGTGGGACCAAAAATACGTCAAATTATAAGAGATTGATTTACTGTCCATTATCTGTAGAGTGGGGGAATTGGAGGGGGGGATTCAGCCCCTCACAAAGAGCTCTAGGGAAGCAGAGCAGCTTCTGGGGCAGTTTGGGACTGTGGAGCTTGTTGTGTTTTTAAGAACCTTCTGAATTGTTTGTTTTCAAGTTCTCCCATGCTCCACTGATAACAGAGAGTGTATTTCTTTCTGGTTTGGTGTATAGTGGCCAAGGTTTTATTGGAACACAATGGTTTGTAGAAAACATAGTGGTTTTGCAACTTAAAATTACAGTGTTGTTTTAAAAGCTGTTTTGAGACGATTCTTTCACAATTCTTGTTTTGAAATGAGTTTGTAATTTTATATATTCTTAGTTTGTTTTTTTTTTTAAAAAAAAAAAAAAAAAAAAAAAAAAAAAAATAAACAAACTTTGCTACTATGCCTGGAAAATGATGTCCCTTGCTTCACGCACTTCATTGTAAGATGAATCACTGAACGTCATGAGGGCATAACACTAACAAATGCAAATTCTTTGCTATTCCCATTTGTCTTAGTTATTGCTCATGTCTGGTGAATCTTCTCTTCTCCTAAAGGTAGTTAACAGCCTGCTTTATCATCCTGCGTCTGAAAATAATTGCAAAACTTAGTTACCTTGATTACATTTGCAGTATTGCCCTGAAGTCTTGATATCTGTAGGCATGCCTTTATTAAGCTAAATTCACTACTTTGGAGATAGTAACTGTTCCTTTTTTTTTCTTTTTTTTTCTTTTTTTTTTTTTTTTTTTTTTACTGCAGTTTTAACCAACTTATCCCTGCATGCACTAGATGACATACTGTTTGTTCTGAGCCACAGCTTTCTGATAGTAACCTTGCATGTTCTGCGTGTTGCGTCGAGCCAGCCTGGTGAGAAACCAGCAATGAAAGAAAACTTGGGATATGCTCCTGGAAGCTGCTCAGCTGTGTGCCTGGAAAGCTGCCTCCCAGGGCAGGGTTTGCTGGGTGCTGGCTGCCTGCTGGCCAGGGTGTGAGATGAAGCAGGTTAGCTGCTTCCCCATGGCTGAGCATGCTTGTTTGGGGTATATACTTGAATGTAGAACAAGATGCAGTGAACTGACCAGTAAACTCTTAAAAGAAATATATTTTTCTATTTATATTTACATTTAAGAAATGTATTTAAAGCTTTATACTTGTATAAAGTATAAATAACTATTTCAGGTAGTCCAGAGAAAAATATATTTTAAGGGTTTGTGGCCAATCATCATTCTTGTTCATGTGCTTTAGCTTTGCTGGCTTGCAAGCTGATTTGCAACAACTTGAGTATCACCTCAAAGCTGCCTTTAAAATGCCTGGCAACTTCTGTTTTATCGATTTGCTGGTTTAAAATAAGCGCTTTAAAATAAATTGATGGCAAATGGCTGTTAAAAATCTAGTCTATTTTTAATTATTTTTTACTGTATCTTTAGAATGTTTTTCGTAAGACTTATGTTGCTTGTGTCATGCAGACAAATAATCTAATTGTATAATTTGTTGATCAAGTTTGCTAACATTTAATGGAGAATAGTTATAAAGGACTGTGTTCCTTGTAGGAACGCTCTAACAGCACGGAAGCATTTATACACTAGGGAAATACCCCTAGTTTGGACATTTTATGTACCAAAGTATATCGTGTAGGCATGGCTTCTAGTTCTCTTTTTGAGGAGGTTCAATAGTTTGCAGAAATGACAATATAGAAAACTATCTTACGTAGTCCATCTGATTGTAGGACAATTTATTTTGTGCTTAAAAAGCTTGTGAAGCACTGAAATACCACCTGAACTTTGTGTAACACACTTTAATTGACATTACTTTCTCATAGCTTCTTCCATCAGTTAGCAGAAGAATTGGTTAGAAACCTCCAAAGCCAGCTGCTATTTGAATTTGAAAGAATTGCAGAATACTGTAGTCCTGGGTTATCTGTAGATGTTGTTAGCAGAAAAGCCAGTCTCTGTACATGTTTCCTGTGTTTTTGTTTTTGTTTTCAAATCTAAATCATTTATTCCATTCGCATCATAAATATTTATACATAGGGGCCATTCCTCCTTCTCTTTGCCACAACTGCTGTACTGTGGAAGAGCTGAAAGAAGAAATGCTAAAATCTTTCTGTGTCAAACAGATGCAGCAGCAAGGCTGCTTATCCTGACTCAGTTATTCCTGCAAATGAAATTTATGACACTTCTCTCACACAGTGTAAATAATGTGGGCATGTTTAATTATTTAAAAATATTTTCATAGATGGAGAGAGTGTGAAGTTTTAACATCAGCTGCCTATTTTAATATGCAAAATGTTTTTTCAACAAACTTGCTTTAAGTGTCCCACTAATGAGCTGCTTTGAGAAGCTTTTCCAGTTTTTTATTTTATTAATTCCCACTGTATGTCATCAGCATGTGATGAAATTCAGGTTAGAGTTTTGGTCTAATTTTTCTGATTGATACTGCCTTCAAATAGGCTGTTCTCCACTGGAGTGGAGTATACTAGTGCACAGAGTTTTTTAATCTATACAATTTCCAATCTATAATTACATAGCGTTATGCCTTTTGAAAACGCTATTTTAAACAGGAGTATTTTCTCACTATGAAAGCCAAAAATGTAGTTTTGCCTAGAGAGTATATCCAAGATTTGCTGTCAGTTCTTTGAAATCCATGGCCAAAATCAGTTTGGATGAACCACGTACTGGCTTGCTTTGGGCAACACAGAATCACTGTGTAGGTCCGCTCAGTTTAATCAGAAAAGAATGAGCTAATGCAGATAATGTTGGTTGTCTGTCTCATGGATGCTAATGCTAGAAAAGTGCCATATGGAGGTTCAGGAACTGCTAGAGCCAGTTTTCTTTAATGGTATTCAAACAGTACTGCTATTTAAATTTTTTCAGTTCTTTTGGGCAAAGGACATTACATGAAAGTGAATTTGTGCTCAGAACATCTAAGTACGGTATGTGGTGCACTGCAATGCTCAAACTAGTTTTGAAGCATGAATGCTCTTGCGTGTTTCTCCTCCTTGCATGTTCTAATGAGGTCTGATGAGCCTCAGCTAAGAGCTCCTTCCCAGATGTTCTGCTGAATCTTCTCCTTTCGCCGTCGCCCTGTAGCACAGGAGTGAGGAACCCCAGGCCTGCAGGTACACCTGCAACCTTTCCACTTTTTGCCATACATCTTGATATTAATCTGGAGTAAGTCTGCCAAGGCTGCTTAAAAGCCTGCTGTGCTTTTAGACTTTTCCTGTCTATCCATCCCATCTGCTGGAGTGAGCTGCATGAAGTTGCTCACTCACTCAGGTCTTTACTTCTACAAGTATACACAAAAGACTTTTATCTGAAAGTTCCTCTTAAAAGGCTCGCTGTCACCTCTTCAATTAAGCAAACTGACCTCCTTTAGTGAGCTGACATTGTTGCCTTAAAACACCTATAGTAATTGTTTTGTGTGATCCTATTTTAAAACTATTTGTCACTTTTGTCCCTGGACCTCCAGATTTTTTGTTTTGATCAAAACAAATGCTGTTGGATCTCTCTGATAGATTCTTACCATTTTTGTTTTGTTTTGTAATGTGATTATTACTTTAAAGTTGTTGTTTTCAGTGTAGAAAAAAAAAAAGTAGCTTCAAATAGAACCGTATTCATTGTTGAGGCAGAAAAGTTGGTGTTTTATTAGCACTCCCCATGACCTTTAGTGAATCAATTGTTTTAATCAATCAAATTATGCTCATATGGGTAAACTAATTAACTTGATCTTGATGTGACACAGTCTTCCTTGAGTATATGCAGCAAGGAGGGAGAGGACCGACGGGTCTGTATAAACACCACATGCAAAGGCTGAAGCTATCAGCCTGCCATTAGCCCTTTATCTAAGAGGCTCTTGGCATATAAATCAAACAATAACTTCTCCGTTTTGAGTCCGTGCCAAAGAACACATTCACAGTTGAGTCTAGAGCAGATTACACCCACCAAGTGGCTTGAGGGCTTGCAGTGAAACTGGGAAATAACCTTTAAATTATTCAAGAATACATTTAGGCTCTTAATGTTGGCTAGCCAACTTTTTTTTAGTACCATTTGCAAGTTCTAATCATAAAAAACAGTGTACAGAGGGCAGTTTAACAAACATTTAAGTGAGGATTTGAGAATAATGTTTTAAGCCGAATGGCTGTGAAGAGATTGACATTAACAGCAGTTTTGTGTGTTTTGCCATGTCGCAATGTAATTGCTAATCTGTGGTGAGAGTGGTAATATCCAGTGATCCCTTTGCCGTTTTCTGCAGGCACAATACCAAGATTACATTAGCTTTCTTTTTATCGTACTGTCCAAGGTTATGGTGGATTGGAAAAGAGCTGAAGTTCCCACTGTCTGAGCTGCTGAGCACATTTGCCAACCGTGCAAAGTGTTCGGTGGCAGAATTACCATCTGCTGCTAAGAGCCATTTTGAAACTTCAAAAACTTGTCATCTTTCTTAGAAATATGAAGTATGGATCCCTTCTGGTACAATAAACCCAGGATGTGCAATTTACCTCCATAAAGCAAACAAACAAACAAAAACATTGCGTGGCTTTTGTGTTATTCTTAGCAGAAGGCATTGCTGCATGTTCCATTGGACACGTGTTGCTTATAAAATGGAGTGCATCTACTCTAGGTTTGCAGAACTACAGTCCTGAAAATACTGACAGTTGTTTCTATACAGAAAACTGTAGGTAAGTTATTTTAGAGCTACTTTATCTCTTCCAAAACAGAATGAGGAGCTGCTGCTTCCCCCGCAGCCAGCTGTGTCAGGTCAGCATCCCGCAGCCCCGTGGCATCCTCCCGCAGTGCAGCAGCTGCACAGGGACAGTGTTTTTGAAGGAGGGGCCTTCGTACATGGAGCAGGACACAGCCGAAGAGATGGCTGTGTCTCCTTCCCTTGTCCTGTTGGCTTGTGTGCCCAGGAATGTGTTGCACGTCCGATGTGGCCTTGGCGCAGCTTGCACTCTTTCTGAAACAGCAGGGGAGCTGGAGGAGAGATGATGTCCCCCCAATGCACGGCCCCTCGCTCCAGGCTCCTGGCCAAATTGTTGCGTCTTATCGCAGTCTTGTGCTTCTCTTCAGTGTATCCAAATTCAAATGACATGTTGCCAGCAACTGGGTTCTCCGTTGTGGTAGCTGTCCTCCAGCAACCACGGTGGTGTTTGCATTCAGTGTGGGTGCTGCATCTCCTTAAATCAAGTATGAGTTACTGCAAAGGATATGTAGCAGCGTGCTCGCTTGGTTTTGGCCAGCTTTGTGGTTTTAATGAAGCTCTAATTTAATCTTTACAGACTTTTTTCCCTCCTCACTTCACCTTGTGAAAAAGCTATAAGGCTGTATAGACATAGAGGGAAAGTTTTGCTGATACAGTAACCGCAGAATCTGTCTCATGGTGAGACAATTTTCCTTGTGATTTTTTAAAAAACTGCAGAAGTACAAACAAGACCAGTTTGTTAAGCTGAAATGTTTGCATTTGCAGCTGGCTAATTTTTGAAGCCCACTCAGGGTTGTTTTTCCTCATATACTCAAAGCATGTGTCAGCAAGTTGCTCTTTGAAATCCTGTTGCCTTTGCCAGGTGCAGAAATAACCACATTCGCTAATTCTTTCTAACTTAACATCTTGCTCATATGACATCCTCCACACCCTGGTACTTGTTCTTTCTTCTGTAGGCTGTGCTTTCACCTGACCCCAACCATTTTAAGAACAAACAAACAAACAAAAAACAACCTACAACTAACCAACCAACAAAAAGTCTGTACAAAGTCATCTTTGTCTTTCTTGATTTCAGCTACAGAGGATCTGATAAGGAAACTGAATGTAGATACTGCCTTCTTGGTTTGCCTTTTCAAAAGGTTGCAGAAGAGAATCTTGACCTGTTTTTCAGTACGTCCATGGACATTGCAAAGCTTGCATGTAACCAAAAGATTATTTTTTTTATGCCGGTGTTTAAAAGGAGGAAAGAGGATGACTTGAATTTGTCCTGTTAGGCAAATCAGTCCAAATCAAGTAATAAATAATGTAGATGTCAATTTATTGTATCCTCCTTGACTGAAAATTAGGTTGTATTAAAATAATTTGCAGTAGTTTGCCAGAGACTACAGATGTGGCTAATGATTTTGGTGATTCTGGTCTGCTGCTTGTACAAGGGTGTTTGACTTTTAGTCTTCATTTGGTTAAATATAAATGTTGATCACAATACTGATGTTATAAATACTAAATGGCTAAAGAATAGCTTATCTGTAGATCTGAAAACAAGGCTGTAAGTGGGGAATGCTCAGTCGTTGAATGGCCATATTTTCTAGTATGGTCTTAATGATTCTTGACCTTCTGCTCTGGTGTTAGTAACCTGGAGAACCATATTTTAATAACTTACGGATAACAGACAAGATGTGAAGCAGTATGAAAGTATCTTTCAGTACCAGTGGTGTGAAGCAAGAGGAATATCATTTCAGCCACATCTAAGATTGTGGTGGTGTGCATTGGATGCTCCAGAGTCCTAAGTGTCACCTACTTTCTGTCCTTGCACTTAGGTTTGCCTCTGCTATGAGAGTTTGTTCTCCATCAACCAGTCCTTTGATTTCACCAGAGTGCTGATTGCAGCTTGGTTATCACATGCCAGTGCCACCAGCCTCCCCCTGTCCTCCCCAGATGTGTTTGAGATGAGTGGCTTTGCGAATAAGCCTGCAGACAGTCACAGATAACCTTGGTGGCATTGTCCTTGCGGGGCAGGACCAGACTGGTTCAAGAGAATAAATCAAAGTTATCTGAACAGATGCAAGAGTAGGCATTTGATTGTCAACCTGTAAATGTCTAGGTCAGGCGAGTTCAGGAATCTGAGCTGTGTTCAAAAGTAGCAGTTCTTCCCTGTCTAACTCACTGCGTAGTCCCACAGGGAAGGTGTTACACAGCTGAATGGGGTGCCCTGGGAAAGGGAAGTTCCTGCACACTGGGTGTCACTTAACGTAGCACATCGTCACCAAAAGAGCTGCTTATTGTACTGCACCCTTGTTTCTGCTGAAGTCTAGGGCTTTTCCACTCTTGCATCTCCCTACTAAGGAACAGCAGATTTTATTGAACAGTCTTTTGTGTATCATAATTTGGGAAGCCAGCTAGTCAGTCACTTCAGGGCTAACTTGTTCTAGTCTTCATCTGTATTTTTATTTTTCCATCTCTCCTATCTTTCATTAATGAAAGAGTGACTCTGGAGGCTGCAAATTGGAGCTGCGTTGAACCACCTTGTTCTTTCTTTGATCAGCAGAGAACATCTTCGTCTTTCTGAGCCGCTTCTCATCAGCAGACGCTTCCTGGCACTGTTGTCAGCTGATGTCTTATTTTGGGATTTGGATAAATTATGGATTTGGTCCTTTTTCGTCCTTTGGTCCTTTTTGTCCTTTATGACACCTTTGAAAACTGGCACACAAATACCAGAAGTAGGAAAGCTTAGGGATATGATTAATGGGTAATATTGGTTGAAGGGGGCAGTTGGACTAGGTGATCTTGGAGGTCTTTTCCAACCTTTATGATTCTATGATTTTAGATATCTAAATTTCTCCGTTGTCTTTTGTAACCCTTTTTTGGTGGTGGGTGTGGTTTTTTGTTCGTTTGTTTGTTTATTTTTTCTCAAGTCCAAATCATTTGCAGCTAAATTTTAGTTAAATTTAGCACAGTTGATAGCTTACTAAAAGAAATTCAACATTTATGTATGAGGGGAAGGGAAAAATTTGCAGTTATCAGATGTCTATCAATGTTTGCTCTGTGTATGTGAAATAGTCCATGTATGTCTACCATGGATTTTCGAAGACTTAAGCCATATCTCTGAATGTAACATAATGTGTTTATGTAATACAATTCTAATTTCATTACCAGATAACTGCCCATAATGGTAAACAGAAGGGACAGGGTGTCAAACCCTTTAAGTGAATCTCTGTTGATGAAACCAGTATTGGCAGAGGTCCCAAAATGTTAGTGCGCTCTTCTTGTTGTTAGGCTTGCTGTGCCACACAGAACGCTTTATAGTAGAGATGCACAGAAGTGTGTGCATTATATATATATTTATATATTTATCTTTTTTTGTGAAGTTTAATTCAAAGGGCGATTTAGAATTCCTGATTTTATCCTAGAGTAAACGTATCTAATTATTTTTTTCTTCAGCACAGCAGTGTGGCTCAGACAATATTTCTAAAGGTTTTGCGACGTATAACATACATGTGTATATATTTTAAATCTACTTAGTTTCAGAAAAGTACTTCCAGAGTGCAGTGCCTCACTAGATGATGACACACAAAATCAATAAATAACAATCCTTGGGAAGTAAAGGAATGCAACAGGAAAGAGAAATTTGAATTGGGGTACCGGATCCCATAGAAATCACTGATTATAGCATCAGTGTTGTCAGATTAGGGCATTTGGACTAAAGTACAGGAACTGCAGATGGGAAAAAGAGGAGGGGAGGGACACCGTGACAAGAGCTGGAAGGCAGTCGCGGACAAGCGTCTCACCAAAAGTGGAAGATAAGATAATGCTGTTGCCAAGTGTTAGGAATCTCGGAAAGGAAAATGTGGTAACATCTCGGATCAGGCAAGCAGTGGTACCAGACCCCTTTTCTGCATCCTTGTGACTCGTTCCCAGCAGTCATTCATTTCTTGTCGCTGCAATTCAAGAATGGGCAAAGCAAAGCTCCTTCTGTGGAGGTGTAGGAGAGGGGAAGTGGGAAAAACGTTTTCAGCAGCAGACATAAAACTGAATTTTTCACTGCTGATTCAGATTTGTTCCTGCTTAAGTGCTTTTGCTGACCGTGTTTTTCTTAAAGTGGTTATAAAAGGTGACTAATAAAAAAAAAAAAAGCAAAACAAAAAAGCTGCTGGTAAGTTGGTCTTGTGCAAATAAACAATCCACATTTTAGCAGTTTAATTTTGAAAGTCTGGTCGTGTTGACTCAAGGGGCATATTTTTTTCCCACTCATTCCTTTTTCTAGTTTGTACTTCACTGAGTCATTCCCATGAGTCACTTCTTAACAAATTTTGTATAAATTAAAACAAGATTGCATTCTGACTAGCGTTTTAAGCTAGTTCCTTGCAAACTCCAGCTGACATTTACTGTATGCCGCAGTGATTTCCAATATTTATTTGTTCTACCATTGGAGTAACACTGGGGGAAGCGAGAGCTCAGTCTTTATGCCAAGCTACTGGTAGAGCACCCATCAGGCCGCATACATGTCTTAAAATCCTGAGGAGCTTTGTGATGGAGTTTGCTTGCTTAAGCTCTGTGCCATGGGTGGAGTTCCCTTTCCTAGTGAGATGTTTCTGGTGTTTTTTTTTTTTTCTTTCTGTATTTCACTACTCTAAGGCAGCCCTGTAAACAAGTAGCTGCTTTATTTATGCAAAAAAATAGAGCTTACTGTTGTGTCCTTGACTAAAAGAATGGTATTTGGAAAATGCTAGGTGGGAGGTGAATTCTGCAGTTGGTGATGGATTTTTTTTAAGTGTGGAATTTTACCTATTTTCTTTAAGTGTGGATCTTACCTATTTTCTTGAGCTTTTCAGGAACAGGCAGTGTTAGATATGGTCTTGGCTACTTTGGAATACTTTTAATAATACATTTCATGCATTTTTTTTTTATCTTCCTGTAGACTGTTACTGAGAGTAGTGGTCTTGAAATACATAAAGCCTTTGTATTGCGCTTCTTTTATTTGCATGGATCTCTATAAAAATCTGTAGAGATCATTCCTCATTATATTAATACTAATTCTCCTAATGTGTACCGGTTAAAAAAAAAAATCTAAGTAGTTACTACTCAAGTTATCAAAGCATTATTTGTACAAATATGTGAAATGATTTTGCCATCTCAGATACTTTTCAGCATGCTAGTGTTTAGTCCAACTCTCATCAGTTAAAAAAGACACTGTTGGCTGAAGTAATTTGCCTTTTTCCTAATCATATCACCAAAAGTGGTTGAACACAGGAACTCTTGCTTCTTTGGATTGGCCTAGTCACTTGACTACGTATGTGAGCTGTTAATGGGTGTGAATCTCATGCTGTTTCTGTATTGAACTACCTGTTATACCCTAAACCACTAGGTATTCTCCAAAGCAGTAGGAAGAAAATTGCCTACAGAAACTCAGTGGGTTACACAGAGATCCAGACATGCACAAGTGTGGTTGACCCTCATCTGCCTTTATGCTGTACCGCAGTTATTTTGCTTTTGGCTATTTTTGGTGTGCTAAAGCAACCCTTGGGGATCATGTAAAGTTAGGTCTTTGGGATTAAAGAAAGCCTTCTGTGGCTAAAGGAAGAAGAAATTTTACAAAGTAAAAAATAAATTTGCCCCCTCCCCTCCCTGCGGTTTTGTTTAATGCATCAGCGTGACTCATTCTTACTTTTTTAAAGCTTAAAATAATTAGTTTATTATTTTGGAGGTATTTTATTGTTTATACTAGTAGCACATGGATGTACTGGCTGGAACAGGGTCTTGTAGTAGAGTTTATGCAAGGATGGTGCACTCTGCATTCAGAGACCTTGCAGTCTAAATTGACAAGACGGACCAGTGCTGGTGAGGAAAGGGAGAGCAGAAAGCAAGGACAACAGGGAGGGAAGTGATGTATCCATATAGTGTGCATTCCTCACTCTTACCAAGATGTGTAGATGCTCCTCAGGTTGAGGTACCCAAACTTCACTATTTGGTAAATATTTTAATGAAATCTACGAGTGAGAAAGATGAGACTACAAAAACTTATGCAAAATTTGGGAGAGTTATCTTAGTTTCCCTTTTGTTGTTTGTTTTCTTTTGTTTTACAGTCAGCTCCTGGTGCTTGTGCTTATGTGAGACTCTTTGCTCATATTTATGGTGATGAAAATAATCAGGAAAAGGAGAATGGGCTAAAATATTAGAGAACAGTGGCATTTCTTTCAAGTGAGGGAAAAAAAGTCTTTTAAAAATGAGCTGCCTGCTGGTTTAGGCCTGATTCCTGATTTTTATAGATGTGGATTTGGAAGTGCATGTTCAGGAAGGGATTAGTTAACAGGAGAAGGGGCGGCCTTGTGCAATGCGAAGCTCAGGCACTTGTAAATGACAGCAAGGCATGCCCTGCGCTTGTGGTGTGAGCAGGGTCAGCAGGATGCATTGGTGGTGCTGGGGGGTAGCACTGAGTCAGAGTAATTGGGTATGTGGTGTCTGTAAAAATAGCACACCCTAGGATCCATTACTTCAGGGAGATTGTATGGAAGAAATGTAAGGACCGTGTTAGGTCATTGATCCCCTGATCTGCTTTGTCAGGGTTCTGCTGTACGAGTTGCTTTCCTCTTTACTAAATTCACCTTTTAAAGGTGATAGGTATCCCTCCTGGCTACCCCCTCCACTTTTTTTTTCTCCTTAAAACTTTTCTATTTACCTTAAATTTTCCCTTTCTTAAAGTGCGGTAATAGGATGACATTTGTTCTTCCGACTCCTTTGTGGTTTATGCAGAAGGAGGGTAACTCAGCTTCCTTCCCACGGTCCTCCCACCCACAGGGGCCTGGACGGAGGATGTGGGTTCTTGGGCTGACAGGAGTGGGGCTTGCTGCCCCTCTTACCTGCTCTGGGAGACGCTGCACCACGTTGCTGAATACAGCCGTGCCGTTGCAGTAGAGCGTATACACAGCTGCTCTGTAGCAGGTATCAGATGAGTTGTTGGGGATTTTATTTTCTGTGAAACAAAGTGTGTTTTGGCATGTTTATAAGCATGTCGTGAGTTACATCAAAATGTATTTGGGAGTTAAATGTCTCCTGGGGAGAAAACAGAGGGGAGTTTTTCCTAAGGGGGAAAAAAAATCCACACTTAATCCCAATTAACTTTAGCCTCAGGCAAGGGCTCTTCCTCCTTTTTCCTCCCCCCTCCAGAGAAAACACTGAATTCATTCACAACAACAACAAACACAGTGTCCTGGATGAAGGAATACTGACAGGGTAATGAGCACTGACTGGCCACACAAATTGCTGCGTGTCTTGCTTAAATTTACACCGCTGGCAGTAAAAAGGAAATCTGTGAGTACAGGTACCGTGAGGGGAGTTGCACACTCCTGTGGATTATTCATTTCATATAAGGAGAATCAATGAAACCCAAAGTGACATTGAAAATGTCACTCATGAAATCATACTAGCAGCCTTCAGCACTGGAAGTATTGCTTTAGGGATTACAACTCTCACAGGGAAATCACAGCTCCCACATCTGTAGTACCATCCTTTCCACGGCTTTTTAATATCTGAAGAACTTTGGACTGTTTCTGGTATTCCCATAGTTACGCAGTAGTGGTTACAGTGGAGCTAATGTGCTGGTTTCAGTTTATTATGTGTGGATTCTAATACTTTTTAATTGGCAGCAAGAAATTCTAGATTTTTTACTGTTAAACTGTAGCAACTGTTTTGCTAAGAAAAGTCAAGCTTTTACATTGCATTAGTTTTGCCTGTATCCTGCCTACCTCAGAGGAGTTGCTAAGTAGAAGCACTCATCTTAAAATATAAATGTTGTCTTAAGCTTATTCCATTATTCAAGCAGTGTTTAGTGTAACCCTGTCATTTTCTTATAGTGATCCAGCTGCCAAAGCTCTCTGGGAGTCCTTCATGAACCTCAAACAAAAGGAAGCTGTGATGGAGGCTAGGAGACACCTTGTGGAGGCTGCGAGCAGAGAAAATTTACCTATTAAGATGAGCATGGGTGAGTAGTGTGACATCCCCTTCCCTGCACAGTGGTAATGGGAAAGGTGACAGCTGCTCTATGTCCACATAACCCTCTTGGGGAAAACTTATCTCCGTCCTCACCATTGTTTTTGGGCGTGTATTGTGGCTACCACAGGTACAGAAGTGAGAAAGAAATGTTTGCTAGAGCTCAGGTGTTGCCTTTTATATACAACAGCATTAAAAAGATCAAGAACAGTTGTGAAGCACTGAAGTTCTATGAAGAAAGATTTTAAAGGTGTGTGAATGGCTAGCAATGCTGCTGCTTTGTTCTGCAAAACACGAGAATTTGGGTATCTTTAAAAAGCAGGATTTGTGCCCTTGGCAAGCAGGAGTTGCAAAAGCAGCTCATCTGATGAAATTTTTGCAGATCTTCTGTATAATTACATTATATAAACCTGATAAACCTGAATTCTTCAAAATAATAGATATTGAATGTAAATAAAAACTTTTAATAACTTTTTAAAGGATATTATTCTCACTACATGACATATTCAGTGAAATGCAAGAACTGATGTAAAATTAGGCTTATTAAAACAATTATATGGCTCTATACTTTTTTTTTTTTTAATTTCATGTACCCTGACTATTCTATGCTGAATTTTTCATCAACAGAGGAAAGTCCTCAGGGAATAAAAGTAATCGGCTTTTATCTGAGACTCTACTGCCAAGATACTGTAGGGGATTTAAATGTACTGCCAAATTGTAAACTCTTAACAACTATAACATTTTCTATGTTGTATGGTCATTACAAATACCTAGAGCATATATTCAGTAGATTATTAATCAGAAATAGTAGATCTGGGCAACAGTAACGATGTAAATTGTTTTAAAGAAATGAAGCAGCCATGAGAGGGCTTTTATAAATTGACCTGAAGGAGAGAAGGCAGACAATTTTTTAAATGATAAAATTGTCTTTAAGCTTTCCCTGGTAGTGTGTCTGATTATTCACTGTAGTGACGCTAAATGTCTTCCTATTTCATGTGCCTCTGAAAAACAAACAAACAAAAAACTATATTACTGCTGGAATTCACCTTTGTTTTAAAAGTAATTACTTCCCGTCTTTGAGACATAATCCCTGTTACCGGCTTTGCTTCTTTGTGTGAATGACTAGATCAGCCACCCTTTCTCCTCTGTGGCCCTTTCCTGTGGTACCCATTGATGGCTGTAATAACCCTGATTCTTGGTCATGTTGGCTGGTACTTGTTTGATGGCAGCCTAAATACCAGGCATAAGTGGACCCAATGTAGTGCTATGTAGAAACACTAAGAGATGATGTTGAAACAAGTTTCTGATGCTATGATTCTCGAGGCTTGATTTTGTCTGGAGGATGCAATATAAGATATAACTTACCAGTCTTTATAGGAGTGAATTATTCTGTAGTAGAATCATAATTAATTTTAACTTTGTAGTTAACTTTGTAGATGAACTTCAAAGGGAGATAGAAAATTCAAGGCAGTCTTGTAAATGATAAACAGGGATAAAATGAAAAATATGGAAAGGAGGGCTACCCAGTTACCAAAATCAAAATTTCTCATTGAGCATAAACCTGAAACTCCCACCAAGGTGTCACTTTGTCCACAGGCACATATTTATTAATGACATGTTGGAGCAGAGCTACATCTTTACAGTGTTAATTTCTCATCTGTCGTGCTACAGAATATCTTAAATCTGTTGGAAAGCTGGGAATTAAGTTGTTTATCAATTGTTTCTTTTGCTGAGAAGGAAAAATGCAAGTGTCCTGTTCTGGTCCTGCATTGTTGTGTTTAGTCAAAAGGCTGCTTGCTTCCACTGTGATTGTGATGTGAGGCAGCACTGGCTGGAGAGAGAGAGGAAATCATTTCAGGCTTTCTACTCTGTGCTTATCCTTCAGTTTTTATGATTTTACCTCAGGTTCTGCATGTATTGAATGATCTTGGTGGACTGCACGCTGATTTTCCCAATACTTAGGGTATTTTCTTTTTTTTTTTTTTTTTCATGGCCCTAATATTAAATGTTACAGACATTTTCTAGCATAAAAGTTTGTCTCTTACTCTTTTTACTAAAACCAGCTGTGTCAGATGGTAAGAGTATTTTTGCTTGCTGCCATATTTTTGCTGGTTTTCCCCCTGGAAATAAGGAGTGAATTACATTTGAAAGCAAAGCTTTAAATTCTTCTTGGTGTAGCTGAGCCCTCCTGCAGTGGCCACCTGCCTGAAAACTGCATCATGTGTGACGCTGGCAGAACTGGAGTCCTGTGCAGTGGTGAGAAACTTGATCCCATCCTGTTTCCCTATTTTCAGAGCAAGGAAAATAAATTCTGTTGTTTTCTGGGCTTTGAGAGGCTCAGAACTTTTCATTATTCTGAGGTGTGCCTGTGCTTGTCCATGCTTTGCCTGCAAATAATGTGCCTAAGGCCCAGCTTTGCTCTTTCCCTGCTTGGCTGCACGTGGCAGGGGCTCTAAAACTTATAGGAGGATCCTCAGCTTAAGCTTTTGCTTTCTGGTATCTTATGAATGTGTTCTCCTGAGATGGAAGGAAGGTGGAACTGAAGAGACCTGCTGTTGAAGAGGATACATCTCCCCTTATCCCCAAATATCTATCCCAGGCCTCTGGAAACTTCACTTTTTTGTCATCAAAGTCAGCAGGGATGGACAGATGAGTTCTGAGGAAAGAAGAGAGAGAAATGAAGGAAATCAGCAATTTTAGCTGTATTTTTCAAGCTGAGTAGATTGGAGCTGCTTTCAGGTGTTCTAGATTTACATATCCTTTCAATTAGTTGTATCCACCAAGGTGGTAGTGTGGTATGTCTGGAAATCCTATCAACTACTTAAAAACAGTCCAGTGTAGAAGGAGGTTGGCTGAAGATAGGAATTGCAGAGTTGGCAGTGTTTTTTTTGAAAATTTTGTGGATGGACTCTTGGAGCAAGTCCAGCTTCAAATGTAAGGCGATCTCTAAGTCATTCGTAAACGAAGTGGGATTTTCTTTTTGCTGTAGACATCTCATATTCGGGTTTACAGGTGGCCAGTTATGTATTCTTATACCATCTTCAAGGCAGACTTGCATCTTTTCTTCTTTCTTTATATAGAAGGAAAGTGGAAAGTGCATGTTTCATGCCATTTCCTTTGCATGTGAAAGAACATTGCTATCACAAACTTTCATGAGTGACACCATCAAGTAAGCTATTCAGAACAGTTTGTTGCAAGCATTCTAAAATTCTTTTTTTTTTTCTTCAAAGAAGAATTGCAAGTTTTGTAAACAGCATAACAGAGGGAGTCAAAGAGCAGAGTGATCATTCACATAACCAACTAGAACATAAAACTGTGAACCTGCTCAGCCCTTTCCACAAAGAACAAAACCTGAGTTGTATAGCTGTGCAAGGTATTTGGGTTTCTGAGGTCAAACCTGGAGAAGGCAGGCAAAGCACTGTTTAGGATTTCACCTAGTGTAAAGGCTTTTTGCTATATGTAGTTTACGTCTCCTTTAATCCATTGCATCCATAAATGCATACCATAGCTATATGGTTTCTGAAGATGGAATGTGTGCGTCCTGTGCAGTTTACTGATGCTGTCAGTATTGACTTTAAGGCAGTATTTGCGTGGTGTTGCCTGCTGTGGGCATGCTGTAGGTGGATGTAAGTTTTGGCAACAGCCTTAACCCTTCCAGCTAGCTGCATTTCCCAAAGCAGAGAGATTGCATGTAAACAGTAGGTGGAGCTGTCTTTTGCTGGGAGTCCATTTAAATAAGGAGGCATTAAAATACTTTGGCATAATAAAAATATTGGTATTTAAAGAAATTTATCTAAGGAGTTAAGTTTGTTTTTCAAAAGCTCTTTAGAAGACAGTTTAGAAGATCATTTTTAATAGCCTTCTGGTGAGATTTGCACGTTGTGCTAAATTCAAGTGAATTGTAAATACAGGGAAGGGATTACTTATGCGCAGCTCTTTAAGTGACTGTAAGGAGTTCCGCTCTGAGGCAGCAGCACAGCAGAAAGGTTGCTGGTTTTTCCATTCCTCTGCTTCCCATTCCCTCCTTCATAGGTCTGATGCATATCTTAATCATCTTCTGAATGTGGCAGTCCATGAATCTCCTGTTGAAAGCTTTGCTATTAGCATGGTATTTGGCAGCAATAAAAACTTTGCTATAAATGTTCTTCTGTGGTTTTAGAAACACCCTTGCTCTTCTATTTGAAAGGAGCACAGTAAACCGTGGTCAAGCCTGAATTCCTTTATTGTCTCTCTTTACTGGCATGGAGACTGATGAAAGTCAAAACAGTGGTATAGTAACAGAAACAAAGTGCTGTGTGCTGTTACACGGGGCCTTGTTAATAGAAGAAAAGCCTTTTCATCTCTTTCCATTTGAACTGTACAAATACGGTTTTAAAAACTAAACTCACTACAAAATGAGCAAAACCTCCGAGTTCATGAGATAAAGAAGAGTACTATAACTTTCAAATGGGCTGGTATATGTATGGAGTGAACTGAATGGTGAAACTTCTTTGGGTAGAAATGGGAAGATACTGAATTTTGTATTGGAAATATGAAATAACATTTTGAGTTAGATAAATACCTCAAAATGGGTGGGAAATTGCAGGGGAATACCTTGTCTTAAAACATAAAACATACAAAGAATATCAAATGTGCAATTCTTAAAATATATCTATATATATATAAATTAAAATTGTGCTTGACTGTAATGGTATCTGTTATTTATTGTTGACAAGATCAATGTAACAATATTTAAGATTCAGTAGCATCAATTCCTGGACTAAACTCTAGGGATAAAAGCTACCAGTGAAGAAAACAAGCCATAATAACTATAGATACATTGATATCTTTCGGGTAAATCATCAGGTCTGATCTCAGATATCCAACATCCACCCTGGCCAACTGTTAGGCCGGTGCTGTGAACCAGACAAGGAGTGAGGCAATGTCAGCCTTGGGTTTGAGGCCTTCATGCAGGAGGAGAAGGCAAATGAGTATTGCAGGGCTCAACGCGGTCTGTGGGGTGTTCAAATCCCTTCTGCAGCATGTCTCTGGCTATGTAATAGGTACTTGGATAACTGCTGGCCTTGTCAGTGTTTGGGAGGCCTCTCAAGGCATCTTCATGGGATGGGAGAGTTCCTGTACCAACCTGACTGAGTTTGGCGTGGTTTAGCCTGCAGAATTCTTGCTGGGTCCTGCCATGCTGCTCCAGGGATGCACGGGTGTCCTTAGGGCTTACCCCAGGGAAAGGTGAGGCTGTTCCTCTCAGACCTGAGAAAATTAGTCTCCTTTTTGTCTAACAAAAGTAACGGAAGCTCTGCAGTGTGGGACTATCTAGCCAAGCAGATTTGATTTTCCAGTCTGCTGCAATACTGAGTTCCTGATTTCTCCCTGTAGTGCAACTCTTGTCCTAAAGCAAATGTTCCTAATTTCAGTGATGGTCAATGGAGCAGATGTTTTGTTGCATCATTCACCCCTGGAGGCAGGAAGGCTTTTTGCTTCTTAGAGTGCTAAATGTTTTTTTGAAGAGTTTGAAGTGTTTCTGAAAGTTTTAGATCTGTTTGGGGGGGCTTCCCTGTAGGACTTTCCATTCCCAGGGGACAACCACCATTTGAGAACAGTGGTGGGGGTTAATCTGTCCCTGGTAACTCTTGATGAAACAGCCTTTCTGAATAGTCACCACCACGTAAAGACCTGTTGAAAGAGGTTGATGTTATGGCTGTTCCACCTTGCACTGTTGCACTAGGGTGAAGCTCACAGTTTCAACCCCGTTGAGTGATCAGAGTGTTCACCTTGCTAAGTAGATCCCGTCTTCTGATAGTCATCTGGTTTTGCCAGTGTAGAGCAAAGATGTTGCGCCAAGTCCCAGATGTGCAAGTTTTTTTTGTTTGTTTGTTTTAAGTAACTAAACTTTTCAAGTCATCTCTGTAACTCGTTAGATGTAACAAAAAGGATGAAGATATTCCTGCCAAGGCAGTTCTCTGTTTTTGAGGACGTGACCAAATAGCTGAGATGTAGAGATGCTCAGAAACAAAACAGATTGTATTTCATCAATAAGTGACTCTGCATTGGTGTGTACTGCTGCTTAGAAGCATCACCAGTTGGGGAGCACTATCTGCATTAAACATTATACTTCTTTCGAAGCTGGATGCTGCATTTAGAAAAATAATGTACAAGTTCCTTCTTTCAATCTCACCTTCCAGTTCACAGAATTGCTTTGTCCTGTCAAGGACGCTATTGCTAAAAAGAGAAAATAAGCATTCTTTAGAATAACTGGAATTATGCAAGCTGTGATGTTCCTTCTGGCTGTTGGCTACATTTGTGCTGATGTCTCCAAGGACATGGTTTGCTTCCATGGGATCAAGGGTGTACTGCTGATTCACGTTCAGCTTGGCAGACTCATTCGTCATGAACTTCACTGGGATTTACATCACTGATCTGCTGCTGGGCTATCCCAAATGAAGAAAAAAAAACACACACAAAAAAAAAAAAAAACACACAGGAAAAATGAAATAAAGGCTGAAAAGAACGGTCTTTATGATCAGTGCTGAACAGTACCCTGAATGCAGCAGAAGGCTTATTTAGTGTCCATAAGCATCCATGATGTATGTTCTTAGTGAGTGCTACTGTTTCTACAGATGAAAAGAGAACTGAAAACTTGTGTCCCAAATGTTGAAATATTGTGCCAGTAAATAACATTTTAATCCTCCTATTTATACTTCTGCTCAAACACTGGAAATAAGTAAAATTGAGAGGCTATCTAACGCTCGGTTACCAAAGCTTGCTGTTGTTTGCATTTATTTGTTCAAGAGCTTGAGAATCAAATAACTATATTGCCATGTTGAGACACAGACTGTGACTCCTTAATACCAATGAATTTAAAAGTGAAGTAATACTGAGGATGGAGCAGCTCATTATATATTTCATGAAGAAGAAGAAAAATCTAAAGCAATAAATGGGGCTGTAGATAGGTGGAGGTTCTTACCCAGCTCTGTTGATCTCAGAGCTGCTTAGACAATTGACCTGATTCTTTTTTCTTTAAAAACTTGCCAGTTTCTTTCTTTCTGTCTCTCACCTTTCTGACCTCCTTCTTTTAAATAGTCTTTCAGGAGTTTATGTTCCTGTATGATTTGGGGAAAACACCACTTCTCATCTACCTGTTGCTTTTGCATTTTTTGGTGCATCCTTAATGTCAGAGGATCGGTTTGATCCATAGAGTGCAGGGTTTTTTCAACATTAAAATCGTCTTACTGAGGAGAGAAGAGGAAAAAAATGATAGAACGTCTATGGGATTTACACATCCTATCTGGAAGAGTACCTAAAATACCTTATTCTCATCTTCATTGTTGATACAAAACAAATGGGGAAGGTGGAACCCTGCTGGGTTCTCCAAATACAACAGTTACACCTTATGGAAATGGTTTTGGAAGTGGTCCCTGGAGTTTTTAAATCCTGCCCCTAGCTAAAGGACACATTTCTAATTTAGAGAAGGAGACTGAGACAGATAATGTAAAGACTTTCATTTTAAAAATGAAGTAAATCTTAACCAAAACAGGTTGGCAGAGATGTTTTAGTTCAGCATTTAAATTACTCGGAATAATATTCAGAAAAAAAATAAAAGCATTGTAAAGGATCATATACTTCCTTTTATTGAAGTAAGTTTATGTGAAGGCAAAATTTGCCCCTCAATAGTTTAAGGTATTCCTTGCAGGTGGTGGTAGGTGGCTTTTCGCTCTTCTTTAGACAATTAGGAGTTGTTCTGAGTGTTGTGGTGTTTAGTTGAAAGTGGTGATTTTTTGTTTGTTTGTTTGTTTTGTGTTTTGTTTAGTGACTACTGTGTTACGTGAATTTACCTTAAAAGGAAAAAAGAAAAGAGTAATATTGATACTTACCACATTTATTTGAAGTTAAATGAAAATGTTTGAGCTGACTCTGAAGGATCAACTATCCTATTTTACCCTAAGCTCTTGTTGTATACTTCATATTTTATTCTGTGACTTAGTATTATTTAAGAAAAAAACAGTTCCTAGGTTAAGTTTGTTTATGAAGTTTCAGTAAGGGTGTTTTTGTCCCTTATTGTAGTCTTGTCTTTGTTTAATGAATAACCTACTGTATGCTGTATAGTCTCTTGTGGTGTAAGATGGGTAACGGGTCATGCCCTAATAAAATTGTAAAGAGTGTCATATTTGTGCCTTATACCTCATTTGCTTTGCTATGAAACAGTTAGCAGATGGAAGTGAAGCACAAAACCCCGTGCAGTGATGTGAAACAGAAATATGCTGGTAGTATGTTATCTTTGATTAAATTACAGTTGGCACATTGATGCAGAACTATTTGGCTAACCCTAGTGTTACTTTTTATGAAGGGAATGTGGTGACAGTGGTCTTTCTATGTGTCTGGAATTGTTGGATAAAGTTTATTTTAAAATTTAAATTAAAATCTTTGTTACAGACAGTAAACTGAAACACTTGCATTTGACTTGTAGCCAGGTCTCCTTTCATGTCTGGTTGTGATTAGAGTTGAAGATAATTATTAAAAATTTAAAAGAAAACAGAACTGTGTTGCTCTTGCAACAGTTCTGCAAATATAGCATTTCATTATTTATATTCTTTGTTAATGTAATACTGCAAGGCTTATATAAACTTCAGTGCGAAGTCTTTTGTCTTAATGAAAGTACTGTGAAAAGGGACTTCAATGTGGTCTTTCTCTAGAGGATTTACATGATGTGCACAACAGGAGTAAACATTAATGCAGATAAACATCCGTGAAGTTTTGAAACAGGTTTTTAACATAAATGCACATCATTATTTATTTTTTAGGCTATATATCTTTAAATTGTAAGGAAATGACTTTGTGTATTAAAAAGCTTATGAGCGTAGATAGCATTTACTTGTAAATGTGTCCGGTTTATTTTCGGCATGTTTAATGGAGTATCACAAATGTGAAACTCCATTCATAATACAGCCACATTCTACAACAACTCTCGTCAAAGGTTTTTAAATGACTGATTTTAAGAACTTTATGACCACGACTCATTATGTAACTTCTTAAGATCACTTTTTGAATATACATTTTGAGATATTGCGGTGAGATCACATGATTGGCTTTGAGAATAATACAGATTGTTCATTGATCTAATTAACATTTGAGTTTTAAAATAGAAAAGAATGTGGGAGAGTAAGTTTAATTGTAGTTGCATAAGCTGTGAGTTACGGGTCTTTGAATTAGAAACAAGTGTTAATCCTTTTAAGTGAAATGACTTTTAAATAGATAAAACTACTGTACTTCTTAATTGCCTGGAATCTGTAGTGAGCAACAGCATTTCTAACATTAGTCTAAACAGCTTTTACATCAAACAAACCAAATTGCTTAGGGAAGGTTGAATGGCTTCTTTCAGTTTTTGATTGCCATTACTAATTAGTACATATACAGCTAGAAACAAACTGATATATATGTATTTATTCTATGTGTATATATAAAGGTACAGATAAAACACAACACTTATAAGGTACTGATTAATGATGCAATTTCTTGAAAAGAAGCAATTGAATTGCGATCTTCTGTTCTCTGCTAAGATTTATTCAATAGTTTTGTTTAGGTGAACACCTGAGATTTCTTTTATTCACTAAGCTTTTTTTTTTTTGGCTTCTATTATATTTTCTTAGTCTTGAAAAGAATTATCTAGATAGGCAGCAAAAAGAACAAGATGTTTACATTTGTTCAGACAGCTATATCAAATGCAATAGAACTGTGACGTTAATGGTTATACAATCCCTAAATTACTTAGAAAACATTGAAAATAACTGTGATTTCTGCGATAACAGAAAAGAGGAATTAAGCTTTACTATTTGACTCAGACATAAATGAAGAACGCAACAAGTTAGGAAATGTTAATGTGACAAAAACTTTGTGGTAAGTTTTTTGCTTTAAATTAAAACTTACTGCACAGTGGATAAGATGCTTTGTGTATCTGAAAATATAATGCTGAACTAATAGTTAAGTATGTTACCAAATGCTTTGGAAATTATGGGTTTAAATTTCTTCATCTACACGATAGTATTTACAGTTTAAAAAATCCACGTACTTGTAGACCATATGTTTGTGATGATAAAGAAATTGTTAAACAGGAGGAGGTCCTATAGGACTCTTTGAACCTGTACGAGAACCCAAAACACTCTTTCAGTCCAAGAAATAGAAATTTATTCTAATTGCTGGTATTTATATCTGTGGGGAAACAGACTGGTTGGAAATAAGATATAGCTTGCTGTACATGTGTTCCATGATATCTTAATTTAATAGGGTGTGTCAGCTGTAATGACTGTGTTTTTCATCAGCAAAATCAATCCTGGATATAGGATTGGGTGATGCCAGTTCCAGCATGTGCTTGGCATGCAGCAAAGCCATGTGGCACTTACATTTTGCGTGAGCTTTGTGGCAGTTGTGGATATCAGCACTAAGTACTTTGTCTTGTGCATCTTTTGAGATGACAGAAAGGACTTGAGAATTTATGCTAAGAATAGAGCTGTCTAGTCAAAAAGGGAGTTTTCTGGGGGGCAAACTTGAAGAAAATAGCTGAAAATTATGTAGAGCTATACGAGCAAAGCACCGCTGAGAACAGCCCATGCCGAAGGATTTAAACCAAAAATACAGCGTGTACTGGTGTGCTTGCAGTTCTTTTAAGTGTCTGACTTGAAGTGGAACATGGCAGTATAGTAAAACTGGGTGGTTTGCTGAGTGTTTTTTTTCCAGCACAATTTAGCCTTATGATTCAGTCTCACAAAGGATGCCTAGTTACACAAGAGACATGGCGAATTACATATGTACATACTCATACATCATCTTTTCCATGCATATTTATTTGCTTACTGCCCAAAGTGATTGTTACGGTATTCTCAGCTGCAGAAATCTTCCAGAGATCATCAGAGAAATAATCAGTCCCGTGAATAACGTACCAAAGAAGAACAACGACCTCCCTCTCACTGGAACAGCAAGCCAAGAACACGATGAAGTACTCAGTGTCTGAAAGCATATGTCTTAGTGCTAAATGAGGACACGTACAAGCCACCTGAAATCCTTGGGGCATAGTATTTTAAGACAAGTAAGTCATTTCATTTCAGTGAGAAGTTGAAAGCATCCAGATGATTCAGCCAAATTTGCAGATTTCAAGTCACTTTATGGTTGCAGTGAACTACTGTTTTCAAGGATTACTGTTTTTCATGGCTGGTGACCTTCTGGCTGGCACTTGGCCAAGGGCTTTGTGTTACTAAACATGGTGGAAAAGGTGAAGAATAAGGTAATGCAGTATGACCATGACGAATACTTAGTCAAGATTAAGAAATGGCTTTGAGAAAATCTGGAATGCCAGTACTTAACTGAGTGTTATGCCAGCACTTGAAAGTTTAATATAGGCAGCTACCCCTAAGATGCTTAATTCTGGAAGGTTTTACCTACTTATTCATACAGTTCTGAATTTGTTTTGATGCTTAGGAGGGCAACAGGGAAATACTGTAGTCAGCAGATAGAAATGGACATGTTTTGTTTATAGTGTGTTAAGTCAGAAGAGGATACTGAATGATAGAGTATGTTTATAAAAACAAAGTAATAATGGGTTCAAATTGCCGTGCATTTAAACTCTGAATGACTAAAATGCAAAATTCTTAATTCATTTCAAGACACCCAAGTTGTCAGTCGTGTTTGTCCAGTCATTCTGAATGTGCTGGGAAACTGGAAACCCTAGATAATCTAGGAATCATAAAACGTAACGCGGGCCCATACCCAGGCGTCTGCATTTAGGTACTTAGAACTGAACATGGTGATTATTAGAGTGCTTTAATTATATTTCTCCCAATTAACTGATTGCTTTTTGTTTTATGTAAAAATTTTGAAAATAGTGTCAGAACTGATGGTTGTTTCCTGTCAATGGTGACAGTGGTGGCAGCAGCTTCCACTACCACAGTACTGTGTATGTACATGTGGGGTGAAGTGGGTTTCTGGTCCCGTGCCTCCTTCAGGTTAGTGACATGAAGAATACGAGATCTTCAGTTTCTGAACCAGGCACCCTCACCTCATATTCCCATATGCTCTGGCCCCACAAATCCACACTGCAACTTCCCACTCCAACCCTTTCTTCCCCATCCAGGAATTCACTTTCTGCTTCTATGTTCTCAAACGCCACATGACTTCAGACGTGACAGGCAGGAGGCCTTGCCTCCCTGAAGGACCTTCACTCTGCTTCTTCTGCAGTTGTGAAAGAAAGAAGGCAACAGGTGACCATCAACCCCAGAGCAGAAGGGTGTGTGTTTGTGGGAGATGAGCATATGCTATTAGAAATAAGCCTGTCACATCTGCTTCGGCCTGCTCTAAGGTTTTAGTGCTCTTCAGGTCTGGGGCCTTCCTTTGGAGAAGTCAGACAGACCGTATCCCATCATGGCCTATCTTCTGTCTCTCCAAAGAAGGAGGGAGTAGATGGTGCTCTTCTCTTCTTTATTAGCAATTCAAGGACTGGGTGACTTTTGAAATTAACTAACCAAAGACCTGAATTATTTTCATGGTATTTGCTGTTAAAGAGTGATATTGAAATTCATGAAGAAGTACAAAAACATGTTGTGTTAATAAGAATAACATCTGGAAATTACACCAATGTGGAGCCATGAAGGGGCGTCATCTGTCCTACTAAATTGCTCTCAGTTTGCAAAATATCCAACTCCCTTGGCAGCACTGTTGCCCAATTGGCCTCATGGATTCTGAGATCTTTCTGCATTCCTCAGGAGTATCCGGCATTGGATGTGAACAGGGGCAAGCTACCGGGAAGGACAGATCTATATTCTTAAAATTACAGATAAAGAAAACAATTTATTTGGAATTTTTCAGTCTTTAAAAAGTCTAGTCTGTGAACATATGCGTTCCAAGATAATTTCTTATTCGGGGCTCTGTCAAGTGAAAAATGGACCTCGGCAGTAGTGCTCCAGCCAGTGAAGCTCGAACAGCATTCTCGCATGAAATTGAACTAAGTTTAAAGCTATGCGTATTTGGCGGTTCCTGGAGTCTTGGAAAAGCATCCACTTATTTATTCAATTGGTCACAAAATGTACTTTCCTCTTTACTTGTTTTCTTGTCCCTGTGGAGATAATTAACTAAGTGTTAGATGAAGAAATAAGGACTTTATGTTTGGAACAGCACGTTGATATTTCTGACCTTTGCTCTTTAGACACCTCATTCATCCATAAATCTTTATGTTAAAAAAAAAATACTTTGGGATTCTGAATTTTAAAAATTTACTAGTAAATCTATCTTGAAAAATAATTATTGTTTGAAGTGATGCCTGCATTATACTACATATGCTGCAGCATTAATTTAAGGTGGAAAAACATCATAGTGTCGAGTTGTGTCTTGATGTCTACATATGCAGTTTGTCTGGTTAACATTTGGTTTAACTTTTGAGGTGAAAGTCTGTCTCTCCCACTCAGGCTACTTTTACTACTGAAAAACAGACTTTTGACAGATCTTTAATATGGTAAATTGCTGGTAATTTCTGTCTCAGTATGTCCAACTTAAACGATCAGCTGTGCTAGTAGTAGAACTGCTACTTCCCTACTACACATCATCATTTGTGTGTGTGGTATTAACTGTGCATTTTCTATGTGGTATAGCCATTGCATATGTTAGTTTTCACTGTTGCTACCTTCATAATTAACAAAAAAAATAATTTGTGTTGACTGTTATTTTTTTCTTAATATAGGGTACCACTTCTGTAATTTAAAAACTTGGCAAACTGCTCTGTAGTTCTTTTGGGATCTGCCTTAAATCTTGAAAGTTGGAGGTGGAATTCAACGTCTGTATGTCCCTGTATGTTTGCAAATCAACTACCTTAGGAGTGAAGTTTTGAAGGGGACCATTTGTACTTAATTCAGTCTTACGAGCATTTATGCAGCTGCTCGTAATACACCTGTCAAGCCCTGCCTTAGAAAAAGCTAAATTTGTTTGCCTCCACTCTTGTCTCCAGCACTGGAAGATCAATTGATTCAGCAATATGTTTCTTAATGTCTCATGCAAATATATTCATGCATTATTTGTACCCATTGATTTTATTACCAGAGTTGACCCTTAATGTAACCATTTTTCATATTTTTTTTTTCAACGAGGAAGCCTAGACATTATTAATCTCTTGTGTCATCTCAGGTTTTTACTTCCAATTTACAGCAGACTACAACTCCTAGCCTCAAAATGCATAATCTTGTACTTTGAACTGTTAGATTTCATCCCATGAAACTGTTAAGATTTTCATCCCATGTATGTTTTTCCAATGCTAAAAGCAATCCAGCTGTCCCTTCTGTTTTTCTCTGTATTAGTAATGTTTCACAGCCTTGTGACAGCACCAGATTTGGCACTGTTTGGTACCCAAATCTGCACTATGTGTACACTTGCGCGCACACAGTATGGTTTTACCAAGCTCCAGTTAAAATCTTTTCTTTTTGTATGCCTGTTACCTTGCCATCTACTTCTGGAAGTTTCTTAGGTATATTACAATACTTCTAATCCTAGTGTTTCCTCTGTTAAGTATGTTTATTTCCTATATTAAATATGTTTTTTAGTTAATACTAATCTAAATCTATGTGAGTTGTAATTAATTTGTTCTGTCTAGAAAATAGGTTACATATCAGTTTGACATGGTATTCTTTGATAAATGTACTTTATCCTGTTTTCCTCTAGAATGTAATGTGTGTTTTTTTTTTTTTTGAATGCTTGTCCTGAAGTTTTTCATATTGCTGTCATCAGACTAGTAAGGTAGCTATTTTTCACCATTTCTTAAATATAAATATTTTTGTTTTCTGATCTACTTGATGTGGTAGGTTTAGTAGGAGTCTTACCACTGGCTATTTGTTTTATGTGCAACTTGTTTCAGAACTTGCTTTGCTTTACCTGATTTAAACTGCTTTTTATTAGTTCTAATATGGTAACCTTGCTGAAATGACCTCATCGTCATTGGTCATTTCCCACTGCACTGTGGCGTGAAACCCAGGGCAGAATAGTTGACTTATTTCCTGGGTCATGTCTTGATGATTGCATACTTCCAACAGGCAACAAATCTTCATTCCCTTTCTTATTTCATCTGTCTGTATAACTTTTATGGTTTATCAAATTTCCTTTACAAGCTCTAAACAAGCCTGGCTTCTTTCCCTGTATTTCCTAGTGCCTAAATCTAATCTTATAGGATTTCCTCTGTTTCTTTCATTGTTTTAATTTGAATTAATTTGGTTTAAACTCAGTTAAAACTATATCATGATAACTTTCTAGATTTTTTCTTCTTTAAATGGTTTCTTCATATACAAGCCTTGCTGGTCTTCATGGGTAAATCTAAAACAGTCCCAGTGACTATTTATAGAAGAAATCTGATTTTTGCATCCAGTAGTGTTTGGGTGTCCACTTACATTTGCCTTTGTTTTTGTTTTTTTTTCTGTATCTTGGAATTTCATGTTCCTGATTGAGACAATTTTCGTGAATTCAGCATTATCCCAGAAATCCCTGTATGTAGCGATGTGCAACCCTGGTTCTGTAATACTGTAATTACAGAAATTACTGTAATACCCTGATAGAATTGTTTTTATCATCCTTTCCCAAGTGACACAATTAGATCCTATTCTATCCCTATTACCTCTTTTTTTTTATCCTCAGTTTATCAGATCTCTAATGTGCAGAGCTGCCTCAGCACGCTGGCTTGCAGTGTTTACTGGTAGAGAACTGGCTCTTCAGTAGTGAGGCTGGTACCTAGTCCATCGTGTTTCTGTGACATCCAGACTTCCTTCCTCCTGTAACATCCAGTTTCATTCCCTATGCTATTTTAATGGTAAAGGTTACTCCTTAGGCAGTATGGAATCTTGGTGTTTGTGCAAGAAAGGTTATCAGTACATTTAAATCCCGTAGGGGAGGTTGAGGTCATACTTCTCTTTCTTCCCACAATTTGGAATTAAAAGATGACCAACTGCAGTGTAACACAGTCCTCATGAGTCAGACCCCTGTGCCCACGCAGAGATTTGGACTCTGTGTAGGTGTAGGGTCGCGGAGTATGACCACAACGGAGCACGAAGGGGAGGTGGGAGCAAGACGAGGCAGCCTTGCTGCAGTCCCTTCTGCCTATAGTTGCCATCTCCTGCCTCTGAATCTCTGGATTTGCTTTAGGAGAACAAAAGAACAGTTGGTACGTGAAGATGTAGTTGTCATCCGTCTCCTTTTGATTTCGTAGGAGTTGTGTACTACATAGCAAGACAAAAGGACTTGAAGCAGCAGAGGGGCTGGTTGGGGTGGGATTAGATTAAATTTAGTCTGGTTTTGGCTTTATGCTGAAATCTCCCCCTGTGAGCAAGCAGCAGGGAAGGTGGTGAGGATTTAGGCCTCAGAAGAAGTAATTTATTTGCTAAGTACCACCAATGACTTTCTTAAATTCCTTTCCTCATCTACTGGAATAGTTATATGCATCAAACAGCTGTCCAGGGAGATTTCTGTGTAGAAATTGGCTGGAGCTTTTGAACCCTGGATCTGAGCAGTTCCATGGATATTGTAAATATTACAAATGAGATGCTGGACTCTTCGATGCCAGCAAGTTTTGGTAATGACTTACTAAGGTCAGGATTTCACTTATATTTACATGTGTTGGACCTTCTCTTGGTGGTACTCCGAGGGTGGGAAAGTATTTCAGTGTTTATCTAAAATGGTGCTGAGCTGATCCTAGGCTGATCCAGCGATGCATCTGGATTCACTTTCGCAAGGAACAACATGGAACAAAACTCCCAAAATTATTTTGAAAAATTGAAATCAACAGTCTTGAAACATTTTCACTGTTGTGTATGAGGCAACTTCATGTTTTCTCAACTGAAGCAAGTTATCAGTTTTTGAATATGCTGCTATATATCATGAATGCTTAAGGTAATAATGCAGTCATTATCAAAGGTATGCTGCAAGGCCTCATGGGCTGACATTTTCAAATCACCATGTAAATCTGCCTGACACAGCTTTAAAAGAAATAAAACAAGACTGAAAGCTCCAGTGTTTAGTCTAAAAACACACATGGCAGTGGTTGCTATTTTAGCCTATGCGGACTAACCGTAGAAGCCTTTTGTCAGCTCTTGGGCCTACTGAGCGGTGTCAGCTTGATTTGTGTGTTAATTTGCTGACTTTTCGGTTTGATGCTCTCCGTTAAAATTCACATAAAGACCTTGTGTGTTTTTGTTTTATTTAGCAGCTTTCCCTAATCTAAATGCTCCTCCAAAGGCTGCCTGTGGTATCACTGAAGCTAAGAGAAAGCGCTTTCAGCATCAATTCGCTGGTGGAGTCATTCATTCACCACTTACATGATTCTGAAAGGATGGTGGCAGATGGAGATGTTTGTAAACTGATGAAATAACCAAATGCACAGAAGAAACACAGTAAGTGTGTTTCTTCTTATGAGATTTTTCCTTTATGGAAAAATACCAAATAAAATGATCAGAGTGGTGTAAGGCATGAAACACCTAGCATCAGTTCAGCCTAGTGCCTCCCTGGCACCGAAGCTTGTTCTGTTTAAGGATTCTCGTCACTCTGTCTCATGTGTCCCTGCTCTTTAGCTCTGGTTTGCTTGAGGAAGATGACTTGTTACCGGCTGAGGCTGCCAGAAACCAGGAAACAGCCCTGGCCTGGACTGTGGTCTAGACTTGTTATTAGGATGGTATTTTGACACCATTTTTCCTTGTGTGTTGATGGTGTGTGATCACCTACCGTGATTTTCCTAGGTTAGATGAGACATTACAGACTTTTCTCTTTGAGCCAGGGGCATTTATGTCCCCTTCTCCCTGGAACAGGTGAAATGTCTCTTCTAAAATACAAATTGAACAGCTCAGATGACATTTTAATGTTAGATGGAGTAACTGCTGATCCTGTAGTGTTTCTGTGGCTTGAATGACACCCCTTAAGTGCTTTTGTTAAGGAGAGATTCACAGGCCAATGTAGGGGTGCAGGAGTTGTTTCTCTTCAGATAATGGATGAAATCAGGCTGCATTTACTACATCTGATAAGCCACAATTTGTGTATGAAGCATTCTGACCTATTTCTGCCATCTAAAGCTCCCAGTGAATGCAATGAGCCCAGGATGTGGCCCATAATGGAGAAAGCCTCTAAAGTTCTCTATAACTGATTCTCTACCGCTTAAAAATCTAGGTTCATATGAGGCTTTACAGTATTTGCAACCACTAAATGCCGTGTCTTGTTTTCTTGTCCACAGGTAGAGTCACCCCAGAACAACTCAGCTCATACATCCAGCTTTTCAAAAATAATCTCAAAGCTTTGGAGAACCATTGTGGTCTTCTACAGCTTGTGCTGGCCACAGTCCAGACTTTGAAACATCCCCAGATTTCCAAGTGGGACAACTTCCTAGCCTTTGAGAGATTACTTCTGCAAGTACGTACTATGTCAACTATTTTTTTTACTCAAGTAAAAAACATTATATTTTTTAAAAAATCACATTGAATTCTCTAGCTTGTATTTTTTATGAAGTTTGTAGCATGTCCTGTTAAAAAGCTGTTCTTTATTGTTAAAATGAAAAAGGAATGGGAACTTACATAGTTAACCTTTATAGTTTTATCTAGGAGCAATTCTAGAAACAAAAGGCTAAACATTAAAGGGTAAGTACATAAACAATCCGAATTGGGTGATGGTTTTATATCTATATGAAATTTCAAGATGATACAAATTTTAGCACTGAGTAGGATGATGATGATTATTACTATCTGTCTGAAGACGCATCTTGAAGGTTATGTGTTGAATCAAATGCAGAGAAGACTGTTTATTACTATGTGAGTATAAAGCTTGTGTAATTCACTAAGCAGATGTAAACACAGTAGCAAATTCCATGCACAAGAGAGTGAGATTTCTTTTGCTCACAGACATCATCTCTTCTCTGTTTCTCCCACTACTGTGTTTTTTACGGCATCCTGTTGGTGGCCACAGTAATATTGACATAGCCTTTTGTATCACACTTGGATTTCTCTCGGGAAATTAAGAGCTGGTGGTATTTTGAACTCTATCCTAGTAACCTTTGGAGATGTACTGAACAAAGGAGGAGTTTTTCAAAGAATGTAATAGAGGTAATTTTTGTAAAATTAAGGGAAAGCTCAACACTTCCCTGCCTGTGCTGTTTCTTCTGCAGTTGCATTGCAGGAACCATTTTGTGAAATCTTAACAAGTCCTCACAAGGTAACTTGTAATGTAGTTAGAATGTAGTCAGCCTTAAATAAGCAAAATGTATTGTGTAGAATTCAACAAAAAATAGATATTTCTTTGGTATAGATTAACTGCCTTTGTCTGGATGTTGCAAACAAACAAACAACCCAACCTTCCATGTGATTTCTGACAGCAGTACATAATTTCTGATTGAATAAGAAGACTCAGACCATGCCTTATAGCTTTGTAGTCAGTGAACATTTGGGACATTCAGGGGCGAAACATGCACAACTTTAGTACCAAGTTCTTATTTATGTTAATAAAATTAAAAAAAAAAACAAAAAAAAAAAAAAAAACAAAAAAAAACTATTCTCCTTTGCAAAGACTGAAATATTTTTAAGTAACATATACAACCTTGTTTAAAATAAAAAAAAAACACATCAGGTAAAAGACATCATTGCAGCCATTCTTTGTTTTGTCTGGATGGTAGAGCATGGGACTGACAGCCCACAGTCCCCTTCTTTCTCTTGCAGTGACTCATGTCACCTAGCTGTCTTTTAGCAGAAGCTGTGTATGTTCCATCCATTCCAGTCCAGCGTTAGAATCAAAATAAAGCTGCAAGCTCAGCATTGTTTTCACAACAGCAGGCAACTGCCTATAAAAAACATGCCTCAAATCAGCAGGGAGTGGGAAAAACAGAGGTAAAAAACAACCAAACTATATGTTTCATAAAAAAAGAAATGTATAACAAACGTTCTTGTAATTGTACACAGCTTTAGATTATACCCACTGCCTTCCACACATCATATTAAGGTGAAGTATGTTAGCCAAAGCAAACCTTCTAGGCTAACATAATTGTTGCTTAAGAACATGCTCATTTTCAGTAGTTCAAACAACAATTATTTTGAAATACACAATCTGTACAGCATGTATCCTTTTACTGACTATTCTGAAGATGGAGTCTGAGATGCGTTATCTGTTTTTGAGGGCATGGCCTGTCCCTGGTCTGCTGACAGAGTCTTATAGGAAGAGCAAAATACTGAGAGACCCAGAAGACCTCAGAGATTTTCATTAAAAAAAAAAAAAAGAAAGAAAAGAAAAAGATAACTATAACATTATATTGTGAATGGTTGGTACATAGAAGTCCACACTAAATTTAACATCGTGGTAGCCTATTCCAGCAGGATTACTGAGAAATTCTTTATTAGAACTGTTATGTTTCAGACATTCTAAAATAAGAAATCTTAAAAGAATCTTCAATATGAAGGAATTGTTTCAACATGTAAGTAGTGCTGTTGCTATCCTATGCTGGAACCATGTAGAAGACAACTGTTTATGAGACATCTACTGGGAGAAATATTATTAGACTTCGGGCAATATAGGAATTCTAGATTTTTCCCTTATGGATGCATGCCAGACTTCAGCTGATGCCAAAGAAGATAAGCCAGTATAAACAGCCAGTGGTAGGATTCTCAGATTTCCCCCCAAAAATAAATTTGCATGTTTTTGGAGTTTCTCTCATTACTGAACCTCTCTGGCCTCCCAATTCTTTGCTTAGTCTACATTGTGCTTTTCAAAAAAAAAAAAAAAACACCAAACAAACATAAAACACACAAACTGCTGACGTTAAAGCTTTAATTTTACACGGAGTAACCTCTTCCATTTCCCTTCTCTTTTGAATGCCTTCTTGATTCTTCATCACATTCAGTGGATGTTACAGGCACTCAGTTCTAAACATGGCTTAGTAGATGTAGAAAGTAACCTACTTCTGATATTTTACCATAATTAAAGTTCTGTAACTACATTTTTAGATCTGTGATGTCTTGTACGTATCTACATGCTTACTATGGAGTGCTCTTCTTAACTGGGATGGATGAATGGGCTGAGAGCAAATTTGGATTTTGATGGGATTACGGCCTTAACCTCAAGGGAAAGTGATTCGTGTGCTGGGTTAAGAGTATTGCATCAGGATGTTCCATTGTGTCAATCACAACATTTTTCTGTGTTCTGCTGCTCAGTCTTGCACATGGAGCTCTAACTATCCAGAAGTGTAAGATGTTTTGTGAATTAAAAAACAATATGCTTCATTTACCAGGAAGGTATAGTATCTTCCTTTTCTTGATTTTTTTTTTTTTCTGCATAGTATTTTCCTTTTCTTGAGGTTTTCCTTCCTCCCACGTAGTTCCTATGTGACTATGTTGTTGTCCTTCAAGTGAGGATTCAAACTGAGGGAGATAATAGAAAGTAAGAAATAGTGTTGTCATTTCACAGTTTTCAGCTCTGTTCAGCTATATCTCCTGTTCTCCTCAAAATTATGACTTTCATGGAGGTTTTTTAAGCAGTAGAGGCCCATGAAATAAAAAAGCCAAGAAGAGGAGCTCTCTTTGGAGTTGAAAAAAAAAAAAAAAGAGTAAAAATATTTTTGTTTGTCATTTTTAGCATATATCACTCACAGGTGCACTGAACAGGGATTTCCACCTGCACATTGAGTATAAAAGTACCCAGCAGCACCAGACAATGTGAGTGGGGGCATGATGTGCCCCAGGGGAAGTGCAGGTCCTCTGTAAAGGGAATTGCTCTGAAAGTCCCCCAGTGGGATGCTGCCTCTTAGAACTGGCAGCGTGCTTCTGGCATAATCTTCTTGTCAAGATTTAAGAGTAAAGTGTCTCATGGAATACTAGAAATGTATTTACCCCCAAAGAAAACAAACCCTCTCCGAGCAATGTGAAATTCTACTACTATCCTCTGCAATGAGACAGAAGCAGGAGGATTTAATTTGATTTGAAGTTTCTGTAAATTGTCATGAGCAAAGACATTCTACCATGATAAAAACTTGACTCTTAGTACTGTCGTTTCTGCAAGGCAGCAAATTCTGCCAACAGGTCTATCAGTTGGCACCATGTGCCAAACAAACATGTTGTACATCTAGTCCTTAGCTAATTGCCTCCTGCACATCTTTAAATACAAACCTTTCCATTAAGCTGAGTGGATTTAAATTGCCAGTTCTTGTGTGTGCTGTTTGGATCCCACGGTAGAAAGTTCTGATGCAGATGCCTACGTAATTGTTGCTTTCCATAACATATAATGAGTAGTATGAACTAAGACTGAAAGAAAAATGTCTTCTGCAGTATTATTGGTATTCCTTGCTATATTCCTTACAAGCAACTCATACTTTATCAGGCAAGTTTTTGTTCCAGGTCTGTTGAAAGCAAAATGCTATTTTGACCAGAAAAGCGTGAGGAAGGGGGTGTTTCTTCTTTAGGATGAGGACATTCTGGTTTTTGAGACGTCTGGCTAAAATTCATTTTAAAACTGCAAATGTACCAGAACTATTACATTAAAACAACTGCATTGTTCAAAATAAGGATGAGATTACCAAATTCTTTATTGTTTGTCGTTATAGTATTGGGGAGGGGATTGTTGCTCCTTGGGGCTTTTTTGTGGCAGAAAGTTGTTAAACCTGCTGACCAGCAGCTAGCTCACAGTTTACTGGGGAATTAGATAGCTTCAGCACTTAGGGGGACACTGCAAAATGTTCAAATTTTCATTTTGTAGGTGAAAAAGCAGAGCGTAAACTGGGGACTACATTGCGTTGGTTGGCTAACTTTATGGTTCACACCCAGCTAAAATTCTTTCAGCTTTCACCTCTTTGACTTGTTTAACTTCTCAGAGTTAAAGCTCTTTGAATTGGGACCACGTCCCCTCCAATCTTTGACTCCTTTCATTGTCTGAGGTGAGTGCTTTCCTGAGCTGGCCAGTGGTGACGTAGCAGCTCCCAGCTGTGGCACCAGAAACGTTATCAGTGAGTTTGGAAATGACCTGTTTCTAGCAGGACAGCATCGGTGACACTGGTTTGACATGAAGATGCGCGCAACCACCTCCTGTTCCTCTTGGACTTGACCTTTTGTTCAGCCTAGCTAGTTTAATAGTGTGTTACTGTTATATCTCTAGTCTCTGTCAGGAATGTTGACTGCTTAGAGAAACAGAACGTTGTAATGTCAATTTGCAAGCAATGATTTGATTAGATCTTACAAGATGGGCTGCGACATTACTATATCAAATTCATTTTTAAGCATGAATTCAGTACAGAACGTGAGATATCTATCAAAGATGTTAACTTTTTTGTTTTTAAAGGATGAGTTGCTATTATGTTTTTTTTAGATAACAGTTAATTTTGTTTGTTTTTCAAATCTGTGCTACCATAGGAAAGAAAATGTAATGATAAAGCAAAAGTATCCGGAGTTTTTACTAGCTTCTGTTGATATAATAAGTAAGTCAAACATTCTGATGGTTGAAGCTACATGTGCATGGAGAGCTTCTGACAGGATAGTATTTTCATGTTTAAATGTTAAATAAAGTTAGATTTGTTTAATTATAGTTCTATTTTCTCTTTTGGTGCTGTAAAATTTGTCAGAAGACTTGTTTTTTGTCCATAGTGTCATGAGAAACAGAAAATACAGACTTGTTTTTAAGAGAAACAGAAACTCTATGCCAGATGGTCATTCCAATGTTTTTATTTTTCTGTTGGCTTAAAGTGGTTATGAGGTTAATAAAATTACATCACTTTTTCTCCTATGAATATTAGAGTGCAAACTCAGAAAAGAGGAGTGGAAAAAAATGGCAATACAGCTGAATATTTCAAATTGCAGTTAGTGTTTCAGTAGCAAGATGTAATAGCTTGGGCGTTGATAACCATTCTGTCTTGTGCCTTGATTTTTTTTTTTTTTACTGTCTTTTACAAATACAGTGTAGGCAAGATGCATTACTTAATCAAGGATGACATTATTATTTACTTGCACTTTTGGATATTGCACAATATGAGAGGTGGTGTTCAAATATGCATGCCTGCACGGACCCTGTGCCAAGAGATTTGGAAGCTGTAAGACATCTTGCAGAATTTCCCTGCCCAGAACTCACTGGAGGTTTCAGACCTCTAGACTTCTCTAGATGGTAGTTTGATTCTAAACTGGTGTAAACCAAAAACTCCAGGGCTGCCGAAGCAAGCAGATTGATGCAGAGCAGAGAGGAAATAGAAAAGCTTTTGGATTAATTGCTCTTGCTCTGCAAAAGTGATTCATAGTTCAGCTGTAGTGGGAGCTTTATTTCTGCATTGAATAGATTAAGATCAGTAGCATTCCTTGTTATTATTATTTATATTGCTTTAGTCTACATGTAATTTATAATTATGTAGCTCAACTCAGCTCAATAAATTGTCCTTCTGGTGGCCTACAATGTTGGTCGATAAATCTTTTTAGAAGAGATATTTAACAGCATTTGGAAAGAGGATCCATGACATTAGCTGTCTGTAATTAGAGATATTATTCAAAGGGAGAAAAAAAAACACATAGTCAATTCATAACATAAAGCTACATATGGAATGAATTGCCTTGGTGGGAGTCTTGCATAGTGCCACGTTGATAGCAAAGGTCATCCCCTGGAATTTGGTACTTTTTTGATGAGATTGCAGTTTGGACACTGATACCAATTGTGTCTTACACAGCTAAAGGATCAAATATAATTTGTTGATAACTTCTGAAGAGAAAACAGTCTTTCAGCACATACCTGCTTAAGCCTCCAAATTATTTACAGTAAGTTCTTACTGCACAGTTTGCTAGGCTTATTCCATTTAAACTGGGAGTCAATTGCAGAACATGTAAGCTTATTTGGATTCTGCCTGTATATATGGGATATCTTTAACTTTCAAAGTATTTGTTCTACATAAAATTCATGGTCTCAATTAAATGCTGTTATATACAAGCCCCAGAATAGTGTTTCTGCCTCCTATGCCTCAGTTCATTTCTTTTACTTGTTCAATGTCTTTAGTGTTCATGATACTATAAGTTGTTTTTAACAAAAAATCTTTTTTTTTTTCCTATGCATTTTTTTAAAACAGAAACCCAAGTTCTTGGAAAGAATTCAGGGCTACAGCAATGTGGGTAAATCAGTGACCTGAGTTTGTGGAAATTACAAGCAATTTGGAGTGTATCTGGGTTTGTGCATCACACTTGGTATTCTGTAGAGGAGGACTTTGTTGCTTACATGTTCCGTGTTCTCGGGGAGGTCAGCTATGGACTGTTTCCCAAGCTTGATGTGCCACAATTAAGACAGTCCATCTAGTTTTGTTCAGAATGTTATCCTTAGGTATTTTTATAGGTATATTTTTATATATAATTATTTGTAATTATATAAAATATTATATAAAATATTATAATGTATCGTTTATATAATTCTAGTCACACTAGCTTTCTGTGGGTAGAGTGTTCTTGTCAGACCACTTTGCAAACAAAAAAAAAATACAGGTAGGAATTGTTTTAACATTAAATCCTTTTAGAGTTTCTACTGACAAAATGTATTAATCAGCTGAAAGAAAACTGTTTAAAGTTTTTCAAGCTCTGGCTGACAGGGGGTTAAAATATCTTAAGTGGGGTTACCATATCACATGGGAGTTAAGAATATCTTTTTGTATTCTTGTCAAAGAAATGTGTTTGTGTTTGGTCTGAAAAATTGCAAAGTATTGCCACTGTGGCTCTCATTTAAAAAGCAAAAACCTCCCTTCCTCATCTTCTGAAAGAGCAAATATTTTATATCCAGATAAGAGTCATGTGAGGACTCTAAAATTAGCATTTAATAAAGAAGTGGCTTTCTTAAGTGAATAAACGTCCACACCAATAAAACTTAAAAAGCCTAGTGGGGAGAGGAGGCTAAGCATGCTATGTCAATGGGAACTGTTAAGTTAACGTTCTATGTCTACAAAGACAAAGCACTTGATATAAAAGATGGATAATTGTGCTCTGGGATGCAAAGCTTCTGCTGTGTACTCCCCCTAAGGCCTTGCTTTGCAGTTTTGTTCATTATGACACCCATGTTTTTGCATAAAAAGATTTGTTAGGTGCATTTTTTCCCACTCGGCTTGTTACAGTCTAGGTTAGAAAAGCAGGATTTCTTTGTAAGATTGTGTCAGCTTTCTTAGCTAATAACTGGATTTGGTCCCTACTATGGGTTCAGATCAGGACTGCATTTTTTACCTTTGGGTTTAGTCTGTTCTCACTAATTACGTTACAGTCTTCAAGGAAATAAGCCTTGACTTATTCTTACAGTCCAGGTGAAATGAACACCAAAGCACACAGCATCTTGTTGTTAGACCTTTTCTCATAGGACCTGCTTATCGTTGTGGTTGCTATCTCAAGGGCAATATGCAATCTGTCAAATCTCTTATCTGCAAACCAGCTTGATAGTGCCAGCACTACAACTCTCTGGCTTTGAGCGAGATTACATTAGTCTGTCCCCTTAGTTTTCCTCATTTTTTTTTTGGAGGATATTCTTGATCATTTCCTACGAACTGTCAAGTAGAAAGCGGAGAAATAACATAACTAAAAATTAATGAAAACTTTACAGTGGGCGATATCCAAAATTAACAGTGGGGCTGCCATGTCGCATTCTCTCCATGTCTCCACCTTAACGAGTTGCATATTTCCCCTTCCCCTGGCGCGCACACTTCCTTGGATCACAGACATTCTGGGCACATCGCACAGGCACGCCGAGCTGCTTTTCCCACAGCCTGGGTTGTCTGGGCACAAGTCAGCCCCGCTCTGGAAAGCGGATGCTCGTATTAGCACAGTATTACCCCTAGCTGTAAGCTTAGCCTGTCATTTGTCTTGTGTCCCATAGAATGTGCTAAAGGATTTCTCCCCCAGCAAAAATAAACTTTGATGAGGCTTTATGTGCCTGTGCAAACATGTTGGTAAGGCTGCTGCCTTCAAATCTACATGGTGAAATTGAACCTGCAGTGCTTTAGAGAGCTTGCAAAACCCTGCTTTGTTCTTGGCCGTGTTTTCAATGGAAGAGGGTTGTGTCATTGCTCCAGACCATGGCTCTTCAACTAAGTTACCTTTTGTTACCCTGAAATTTCTGTAGGGACCTTCTCGATCTAAGGCAGTACCTCCCTGGGAGCCCACCTGTTTCACCCCATGGCACTGTCTTCAGGTACAGGAATGTTAAAGTCAGTGCGATAGAGGCCTGCAAAAGTGGATTTATGCTGGAAGCTGTCTGCTAGCCATCATGTTCCTAGCTCAGAGGAGCAAGAAGGCTGATACAAGGCATAATAGTGTAACAAGACTGTTGCCTTCTTTGCCACCACCTTCCCCAAAAAGCAAAAAGCAGTGTTTGCCCTGTACCTAGAAATGACCTGCATTTGCCTAGTATGAGGCTTCTTCAGCGTTGTTTGCTCTGTGGTTATTCTTTCATACATTTTTGTGTAAGAATGTTTTGTTCATAAAATGTGGTGTAGGCACAGGAGGAAAAATGCCATGTCTCTCTGGATGCGTTTCCCCCATCCCACACTGTTTGCCTCTGTGAGTCTTTAAAACAACCAGAAATATGGTTTTGTGAGTGTTCTCGTGCTCTGAAGTAGTCATGCTGCCTGCAGGAACAAGGGGCACTGTGAATATGTGCGACTTGTACGATGTGTTCTAATGGAGTCCGACAGCCCATTTGTGCAGCTGTGTCTAATAAGGCATGAACACAGTTGACTGTATTTACATCCTCACACGCTGTCTGGAGTGCAGAAATACTGCCCATTCACACAGGCAATTCAGTATAGAAATTTAACTTGGACTATTGATGGGAAGTATTTCATAATTTCATAGCAGGTTAAAACATATGGTTGTAGTTACAATAAATAAATGGCTTAGTCCATAAATCATTGCCATTCTGCTGAACTGTCTGGTCGATGTAGGTTTATCCCTCAGGAGAGTAAAATGTAGGTAACAGATAAGTAGTCTGGGCCTCAGCCTGGGGAAGAGAAAACTTCCAAAATCTTCAGTTTTGAAGCTCGGGGATGTATATAAGAGAAGAGGAATAGATAATGTGCCAGAGACGAGAAACTCACCAAATATTCTTCTTCAGTTTTCAATAGGAACAGAATGTGATTAAAATAAAGGTTCCCCAAGAGATGCTGGTGTGGGTCCTCAACTGCTTGTTTACTCACAGAAACTTTGAAAAGCGCTGTGCTGTGCTTGGTGAGCAGACTCCCACTGGTCTGATTTGTATTACTTCTTCCATTTTGAAACTACCTCTTAAAAATTGTTCATTTGTGATGCATCCGTTTTAACAGGCATGGTTATGAGAAAATTCTGAAAGTCTCTACTTGCAGAATAATAATTACTAGGAAACAAAAAAAATCTAAAACTCTTGGTATCATGAAGCACTACCCAAAGATCAATCTCTTTAATTAACAATACCCTTAGCTGGGTGAATTATCCTACCTCCCCTCCATGTAGGGTTTTGCCCAGTCTGTAGATGGATATTCTGTCCAGGTTATTTCATTTTTGGAATTACCTAAAGAAATACTCAGGGAGCCAACACACAATGCTCAAGCACCCTGTATTCCACAGTAGCTCTAGAGAGCTCTAGAACAACCCAGGTAGCACCTTCCTTGAGTCTTCTTATCTGCCATTTCTACAAGCTTGTCTTGGTGAGAGGTTGTATTTTACGAGAACTGTTTAGAAAATTGATGATGCTTCTCCACTGTTCCTGGGGAAAATAATTAAACAAAATAAAAGGCTGCTTGAGAATCTGCCTACTGCAGGAGGGAAATGGTCCTTGGCATCTTTTCACTACATCTACAGAGTACCATCTTGTTTGTTGCAGGGAAGAGGTTGAATCTACTGAAAGCGCGTGTGCCAACAATTAATTGCTAGGGGGCTGAATGCATTTGTTGGCAACCACTGTGTACATAGGGAAGCCCCCATGCATTTCAGAAGCCATGACAGCCCAGACATACACGAGCAGGATGCAGAATTTCAATGTTTTGCTGCAGGTTCTGATTCTATTTAAGGTTTGCAGGCTACTCTGATGAAACTTTCCTCTCTGAGTTCAGCCTGTGCAAGGCTATCAGTTTGAACTCCCAATGTTGTTAGCATCTGCAAATGGTTTGGTTACCTCTGTGAAATTAAATGTTTCCTAGCATATCGCCGTGTGCATTTGTGTTTTATCCATGGCCTGAGCAAGGTCTACTAGAAGTAATCACCACTGGAAAATGAATTTTTTCTTTAGTATCTGATATGTGGACTTAGAGGAGTAAAGATAGGCGTGGAGCAGTGTGCCCCTTCTCATGCTGTTTCCATTCTGTAAGGCAAAGAGGAGACAGCTCTGAGATAGGGTAAAGCAGCCTTGCTGGGATCTAGTTATCTTTTTCCTGCGTGTGCTGTTCAGAGGAATTTTATTTTCATAAAATACGTAGAGGCAGAGGATACCTTTAAATCTTTTAACTCTTGAATGTTTTCAGTAAGTAGTGGTACAGGAACTCAATTTCCCATACAAAAATACAAAAGCTCGGCTGCCGTCTCACACAGGGAGTAACATATTTCACCCAGATGGGCTCTCAGATGACAATGGAAACAGCAACTCGTGGATGACCAGGTGACCTGTTTTTCTGTCCCGAAGAACTAAAAATAATTTACATATTTTTGTTTTTAAAACATTTGCATGTCATCTTGGTGTGATTACTGGCACACGCTGTATTGATTAAACTTTATTGTCGCATTATTCCCTCGCATTCAAGGGCCACATGTGCTTCACATCTGGAGAACATTCAGCGGCCTTTTGAAAAACATCCCCACGTTTTTATTCTTGGAAATGCTTATGACAAATATCACGCTCCTGCATCTGCTTCTGCTATTGGTTGCAAACAGGATGCACTAGTCTGGGCCTACCGTCCAGCTACAAAACCACCAAAGATAACACGAGACGTTTCCTATTAACCAAAGTGATTAACAGCCTGATTATTGGTGCTTGTTTGTTTCTTGCACCAGAATGACCACGTGTCTCTGTTCTGTCGAAATCGCAGTGCATTGCACTGCACATATTTGTCTTCATGGCCACTTTCATTAGACTAGGCAATGTGGGAAGAAAACTTCTCTGGTTTATAGGCATGAATAGGAACCCTCTTTCTTCTATTTATTTATGCTAAAATATAATTTTGCCTTTGAGGAAAGTACACCTTAAAAACTGCCACATGGTATTTGATTTCCTAAGTCGCAAATTACTTAAAACTCTTTGGAAAAAGTTGTCTGTTTTCCTACAACTCCTCAGTACTGTTCTGGTTCACTACATTGCTCGGTGCGTTTTATAACGTGACCACATGACTGTTTACCACACTTCATCATGATGACGTTGCATTTAGCATGAACCTCTCGTGGTGTGAAATACACCGATTCCGAGCACCATCTGTTTGGAGTATACGGCGCCCCGTACCAAATCAGATGCATGCAAAGGAGATTGCAGTCTGCTTTTCACACATTATTTATTATGTAGGGCAAAGTTAAAAATCGTGATTAGCATCTTCTTACATTTCACCCTTAGGTGCATATAAAGGAAAATCTCATTTGGAGGTACCTAAAGCCAAACTCAAACCTGAAACATGTTTAGTTGGGCTTAGAATGAAGGAGAAAATATTCTCCTGACTCAATAATGAACTTCATTTCTCTTTTGGGACTTGACTTCTGACATAGAGAGAAGGCCAAAATAAAAACCAGAGTAAGCGAGGGCCCCGACTTAAACCTGCTTTTAATTAAGCCTTGTAAAGAAGCTTTTCTGCTAAAACTCTCAGGTTGAAGAGTTCATGCAAAAAAAACTCCCTGTGGCTTATGTACAGCCAAAGTGGGGACATTCAAACACACATTTTTGAACAGTTTAAACCAGAAAAAATGTGAGTAAGAAAGTCCATACCATTTGCTTAATGCAATTTTTAGCAGGCCACTCCTTTTCTAGTAACCTTTTTTTTTTTTTCATACTACTGTGTGTTTCAGTTTAAAGTTTAATGCCAATACAAGATGTTTTGATATTAACAAACATGAAAACCAAACTGCTTTCGTTTCCTTTTTTCCTAATTGCACATAAATCTGACCTAGTTCAGCTGGACACAGAGTATGCTAGAAATGTAATACACATTTCAAATCAGACCCCTTGTGCCAAGGCAAAGGTCAAAGTAATTTTCTTGTTTGTTTGTTTTTAAAGGGATTAAATAAATGTAGTTTTACCACAAGGAAAGTGATAGTGCCCATTGCTCGAGTATGGCTTTTAAGTCCACATTTCAATGGAGTGGACAACCCTGTATGGAGCAGCGGAGGGGTTATTTCAGAAGTAAAGTTCGCATGGTTTCTGGGCAGACCGATGTTCATTGTGCAAGACTTCTACTAGACTGCTTACACTATCAAACCCAGACAAGAGCTCATAGCACACTAAAATAAAGCTGTGGCTTCAGTGACAGGCTGTAAACAAAAAGGGGCGGGATACGGCTAATGGCAGCACTATAGGGCTAAAGAAAAATAAATAATTCCCTTTTACTTGTAGCTGGCAAGAGCCCAAATCCTGAAACATCATCAATCATCCTTGATGACTAGATGAGATCATAAACCAAATGAGGAAAAATAAACTTGAATTTAACTTAAATTGTGATTGGCACGGTAGAAATAACCCCCCCCTCCAAAAAAAAAAAAAGTTTTCTTCTTCCAAAACATTTCTAATTGCCGCCCTTCCCAACTATTCCCCACCCACTGCTGAACTTCCAAGTGTCCTTTGCTGTTGGAAGATGTCATCCTTTATCCTTCCATGTCTGTTTCAGAATGTGCTTTTAGTTTTTTTTTTTTTTGAGAAGCAAACTGCTTTTGCATCTCTTCCAAAAAAAATTTTAAGTGTAGTCTTCATATTATATATACTGAACATCACATTATTCATAATCTCATAATTCACAAGTCTACCAGCTGAATAATGTAGCAGGCATGAAAGGCTGAGAAGCTAAGGATATTATGCAGACCAGGAGAGCCATTTCAACAAAAATCTGTTGGGGAAAAACTTCCTGAGAAATATAAGTAAAGTTTCCTTTTCAGTTCTTCACACATCTACAAGTTATTATGAACAAAATACATACTTTATGCAATAATTATGTACTGTCAGGAAAATTGACTTGATATTTTAATTTTTACAGCTGTTTATATTTTGCGCTGTGCTTTTTCACAAAGCTTCTTTATAATATCCCTTGAGAGCGAGATTTGTTCTTCATGAGCTGATAGCCTCGGATTTAATAGTTATATTCTGGAAGGTTAGAGATCTGGTAGAAATAACACTAAAATTCCTCCAACAGTATGAAATCCCGATGTTGTGAGGTCAGTTTTGAAGCTGGCAAACTACATTTATTTTATTTAAAAGATAAAGCAGCGTGTCATGAACATTGCAGTCACACAGTGATCATTACCTATTATTTGAGAAGCATAACACCCTTGGTTGGGAGAATTGGTTTGAAACTTTTTTTTTTTTTCAAAAAGCAATAAGCAAGGAAATTTTGTACTTCTAGATTCTTGGTTTAAATTCAATGCTTGAATAAGAGGCGTTGTTACATCCTAGCTGTTCAGTGGCACATACGAAGTAAGCTGAGAATGTCAGTCTGGTTCTTAGGGGTCTAATTGATGCCAAATTGGCAGAGATTGAGTAGGAAAGGAGCTTGGGCTATCCCCTAACCTCTTGAGCTTTTGCATACTTACTTTATCAGTTGTATAGATAAGGGCTTTTGCTTCACTGTATTGTAAGTCTGGCCCTTTCTCTAAGATGAAAATAATGAATACAATTACATAGCTGTGGGCCTGGATTCAGCCATCCACTATGATATTGGATGTTTATAGTGAAGCTTTGCTGAAGATCAGTTGAGCATTGGGAACGAACTACATGAGTGAAGTTTTAGATAGATAGCATGATAGTTTTTATTCCTTAATTAAAGAAAAAAAAGGTATTAATGCTGACTTAGAATTGCTATGGTTATTTAGCGTTGAAATGAGGCACTGTTCATGCTGATTCTATTGATTTATTTGTTTACATAATACAGTTTTGGGAAAAAGCTATTATAAGCTATTACAGAAAGCTATGACAATGCCCCATTATTTTATGTGGAAAGAAGTTTGTGAGCTGAGAACTAGTGATTTGAGAAGAACATCTTTAGAGACCTTACTGCTGGTTACAGTGTAGGAGGGATGCAGCCAAAATGCTATTTTAAATTTTTTTCAAGTGTACTCATTGATTTTTCTTCCCTTATTGGCAGGAGGCTCAGCACGTGGATAGATGTTTATCCTTTTATATGTGATCATGTCTATGTAATCATTCTTTCCAGAAAGTGGGGAGTTAGGTACAGAGGATTTTGAGACACCTACTGTAGGTTTTGTAGATGTGAGGGTTTTGATGGTAGTTTGTGAGACCCTTGCCAGTGGTCAGCACATAAGTGTTTGGATGTGGCAATTGCAGATCTTTGTGGCAGTGCCTCGCTGTTTTCAGGAGAGGAAACACTGCTGCCATGCACTAGGATCATACGTCTCTTTTGGGCCACAGTGTTCCTCTAAAGGACAGATAGCAGAAGATAAGGTGTAATGTGTTGTCCTAGGGTATGTTTTGATTCTATTTGCCTACAGTTACCACATAAATTGCTCAAGTGGTTAGAAATTATGAGTTAAAAACTTTGTCTTCTTATTTCATGGTATTTTTCAATGAGATTGGTAGCCAAATTGTGGCCAAAGTTAAGAATGAGAACTAGCCAAGTAATTCTTTAGGGCCAGTTCTTTATTATTTTTCAGTTAGCTCAGTATTTGCAAGCCTAAATTAAAAAAGCAGGTATAAAATAAAAAATGTGTACAGTTTCAGAGGAAGGCTGTTCAATGCCTGCAGATTCCACCAATACCTAGATCTCAGGATACAGGAAAAGTTTGGACATCCCAATAGTCCCAAAAAGTTCCCAAATGAAGTGACTCCTGTCATTGTTCTGGCTTTCCTGTCATCAAAGTTGCCTTTACTTTCTGGTTTCAATATTCAGAGTTTTGGCTTCAAAGCTTATTCTGAATATGATGGCCACCCCTGCACTCTTTGCAGAAAATGGCATGAAATTCAACTTTTACTGCTCATTCTCACTCTTTTCGTGATGTTTTCATTATTATTGGTTGTTTGGTCGTGGTTCAGTTACTTGCTAGTTACTCTCAGGTTGAACATTTTGCTCATATTGTGAATTTGTCATTGGACTGGACAATTTAAGATGAGGATTTGCCTTTCTAACCAGAATTTTGATAGCTCCACACCAAAAGTTAATGGGTCCGTGTATTTGGCAGATCATGGTATGTTCTGGAAGACAAGGTAAATAATGAGCACAGGCATCTTCCATGAATTCAACTTTTTAGATTAAATATAAGATACTGTTGGTTACTATAAAATTCTGGAGATTTAGCAAGCTGGGGTGTTTTTATTTCAGTAAAAGCAGTAAGAATTAGGGGTAGCTGAAAGATTTTAGGAAACTCTTATGGTTTCTGTTTTTTCTTTTGGTGGCAGCAAATAGTATTCCCAGTGTCCTTCAGTTTGCCTAGCAAAAGATCACAGAACTTTAATGGTCACTAAAGAATGAGCCACTCTTCTCCTTGTTCCTCTCATGATCCTCAGGGAATCAGGTACTGGGGGAAGGATGCCAGGAGCTGATTCTGCTGCAGGAATGAGGAACACAAATCACTGTTCCTGGAGTGCTCGTCCACTTGGTCTGAGCATCCAGATCTGGCAACGAAAGTGAGTTGGCTTGTCCAAAGGGAGTGAAAGCCATCGAAGGCAGGGGATATAATCTCTGTAGCTTCATTTTCCCTTTCTAACGCTTCTGCCAAAGATCACCTAAGCCCCAACGAAGTTCTGCTAAATAGAAGAAAGCTGCTGCACTTAATGTATATGTTTGCCTTCGGTGGCTAATGGAACATTCATGCAGCATATTCGGATCATCTTTCATTTCAGACACGAAGTACATAGCGACTTCTGTTTTTTTCCTCGAGGAATTTGGTTTGTCAGGGCAACATCTGGTTTATGTAAATGAGCGAGGAATTCTCTGCATTAAGAAGATGATTGCAAAATACTATCTATGGCCTCCGCATCGGTAATTCAGCCACATACTGTAAAAATAAACATTTATACAGATACAAATGCCGTCGCTTTTTCAGTCTGGGGATCAGCCGAGTGTGTTTTCTCTCCTGAGAGTTAGGAGAGAAGGAACAGGGCAGGCAGAAGCGGGCAGCAGAAACCCTGATGGGGCTGAGGGCTGGGGCAGCCCGGGCCTGCGGCTCTGCCCCGCTGTGGCAACGCTGCCACCTGCAGGGGCCGGGCCGCCATGTCGGGCCTGGCAAGGCCATGATGGCCCCCTGTGCTCTCCCCGCAGCCCCCAGGCAGCCTGGAGGCTGGGATGGGTCCGGGAGAGCAGGGGCACGGTGCAGGCCGGGCATATAAAGGGCTGGTTTCATTCCTGCCTGTGTGTGAGAGCGGGCATCAGCCCCGCTGCCTGCTCTGTCAGTGCAAGGGGATGGCCGCCTCCTGGCTCCCTCCCAGCCAAATTGCAGAGGTCTAGGGGCATATTTGATTTTATTTTGCATAAAGCAAGCTAAAAGCTCCCTAATAAATTCACCACTAAGCATGGGGAAACAGCTTCTCTCTTAAACTTTCATTATTTTTTATTTTTTTTAACTTATTTTGGTGGCATTTCTCTTGCATGTTTTCCGACGTGGAGCAAAACAAATCAAGCCCCACTTATCGCATGAATCATTGTTAAGGGCAGCAGCAGCCCTCTGTGTAAAACCCACCAGTAAAAGCTGGGAGGACGGGGATTAAACCTGGAGCACATTAAATTAGTTCCAGTCTATCCCCGAGTAGGCTCGGCGTTGCTTGCTTAGGCAGGCAAAACGGAAACAGGCAGTTTATAACAAGGCTGGTTTAAAAACTGCGGGGTTCATTTGAAAAAGATTTATATCCCCCACTTACATAAACATTACAGACGTGGGCCGCGAGCAGGAGGCAGATCTGCATCGAAATCTCTTTAAGAGCTTTTTCATTGGGAATAAAGCGGACAGCGTGTACTCGCGTTTGAAGATTGGCCAATGTTTTTGCAATCATCTTTTGTCAGTGCTCCGACTAATTAAAGCACAGCTCGGGGTGGAACAGCGAGACCACCAACCCGTAATTTGTTTGGGTCTGACCAAAGTGCCGATGGCCAAGGTGATGGAGGGAAGTTATTTGGAGACAGGAGGAAAGATTGTTCTGAGATTTCAAAAAAAAAAAAAAGTGAAATCTGAAAGAGAAAAATCCCTGGCTAGATTTATCTTCTCCCCACCTGCCTTTCCCAGCGGATGCTGCAGTTCTTAAATGGTCACATAGAAATCCCATGGCTTTGGGGGTCTTTGCGAGGACCAACTGAGCAGCCTGTGATAAAGGGCTGAGTGTTTGCCCCAGTAAAACTGAGAGACTGCCTTCAGATGGGGGGTCCCAACTGAGGACTGGAGCAGCTACTCACATTGTAGTGTTTGGGAGTAGCTTAATGTGACGCTGTTAGTTTTGAAAGTTTATATTTAGAAGGATTAAACATACATTACTGTAGTAAATATCTATTTTTATTTTTAATAGTAGCACACAATTTTATTTCTAGCTATTGTAATACCATTTTACTTTGTTTATTTAGGGTACATGTCATGACAGTCATCCAGATCCTGGATTTAACAGAAAGTACTTTTCATATTTCATTTTGATGTTAATAAACAGTGTCTAAGGGAGCTTTGTAATACTATTCTGCCTTCCAAAATAGGATCCAAGTCTCAGATAAATGACTTAAAGTATTTTGTGAGTTGTAATATATAACCAAGATCCTCTGGATTCTCTCATTCAGACTGTAGTTTCTCATGCCTCTTCCCTTTTGCTGCTGTGTATCTCCATATGGGATATCACTTACGCCCCGAATGTCTGATTCTCCTGTCCTGTGAGTGGTCTGAAAGAGGGCCTGTTAGAGAATCGGGAGCTTTCTGTACTGTGGAAGGGGAGAAGAATTTTCTAGTAGCTGCCAAAAAAGAAATTAGCGTTTTTCTGCTGCTACAGTGGGATGGCTATGCAGGGGGACGAGCTGTGCGCAGCAACACTTGGAAGCGCTCCAGCTTGAGGTGTGGGGCACCAGATAAGAACAATAGAAATTACATTGACATGCTCTATTTTCACTCTTGCAAGAGATTTGTGCAAGAGACTGTGAGGTAGCCAAACAAACCCATACCAGCAGCTTGAATGCTGTGGATGTGCCAGCTAAGTGGTTACAGCAGGCTCAAGCTGTGCCTGGGCTGCATTGCCACCAGTGTACCTCAGGACCTCAGTGTACCTGGAGGTGAGCACTGATCCTCTGAGTGGCAGCCTGGTGCTGGGCTCCTGGGCCATGCTTCCTTTCTCTCCTACCGGATTTATTAAGTCTGAATTATAAGCATTATAACTCAGCACATCTTAATATTCTCCTTGCATAATTAAAATAAATAGTTAATATAAAGATAGTTTAGGACACATGCAGGCTTATCTTTAAGGCTGTTGTTTTCCTAGTTAAAATGGTACTTGATATGCATCTCCCCAGAGCTTCAGAGAGAAATTTAAGGAATCCTTCCTACATGAAGCAACTATGAAGTACCTACAAAAGTAACCGAAAACATCTAAAGTCCTTAAATGTTTGGAATGACATGCATGATTTAAGTGTTTTTGGATATTGGGACCAGATGTCCAGCTCGCCAGTCAGCTCCCTTTGCACAAATGTGATATCAGGAGGGAGTTACGCTGACTCAGGCGCTCGGCCGAGTAGGAGGGAGATCCCAAAAAGCCAAGATCACTTTTCTGCTTGTAGCTCATGCTGGAGGAACGATGGGGAGGAGCTGTGGCAGGAGCCATCCCTGGCAGCTAGGATGCCCCTCGCGTGGCTCTTGCAGCTGGCAGTAGGGGAGAGCAACCCGATGTCTTCTCAGTGCAGAGCAAGGAGCCAGCCACAAAGGCACTGCAGCTGTCTGCCAGCTGAGAGGGCCATGTAGCAGGGAGCAGCATGACAGAAATTCAGATGTTGGGCATTCTTTCTAATCACCAGCATGCTAGAAGGTCTTATAACAATGCACATGCATACCCAGCCCTGGGCGTGCAATCTGTTCACCACTGCACATGGATACCATCCTTGAGGATTTCTGCTGAATTAAGGGACTGAAAGAGCAGCTTTCATGTAGTACAGTTAAATTTTGCTTAAAGAGGGGGAGCTGTTGGCCTCTGGGGGCGGAGAAGACTTCTACGATGGGATGAGAAAGTTAACAAAAGAATGGGATTTCAGAATTTTTTCACTGTAACAGTATGTCATTGGAAAAATAATCACCATTTTATCTATGCCTGGATTTTGCTTGATGTTTCATACTTAATGTATAATCAGTAGTTATTGAGGGTGCTGCTCTTGTATACAAGAAAGGAAGAAATGTACATCCATACTCTGACATGTCACTGTTGTTTCTGCCATCTGCTGCTCTCTGGATGACAATCTGACTACTTTTTAATGGCAGTGGAAAACTGGAGAGGAGAATTAGGGCTTGAACCTGATACATTTCATAGGCTGAGATACAGCTGCACACTCTATGCTTGTTTCATTTTCCCATTCTGAAAAAGGGAAAGAAAAAGCTCTTCCTTGTACAAATCAAACCATAGCGAGCATCCTCCAGTGAAGATGTCCTGTTATGACAGATTCCTTCCACACACAAAAATGGACAGGGAGGCTCATAACTTACAAACTTACTCATGCGCGGGACATCTGCCTTTAATCACCATGAAAGCCCGAATCCTGTTTAAAGCACGGCGAGCCTTGTACAAGGGCTAGAAATGTCAGTAGTCTATTGTGATAACATTTACTGTACTGATTAACAGCCTGGGTGCCCTGCAGTGGACTGATAATCTGCCTTCGCATGTCTTTGTGCTGCCGTTCTGTCTCCTTCCTGTGGGCTGAGCGGGGCGTGCAGGCGGAGCGCTGGAGCTTTCTCATGTGCAAAATCTCCCACATTCACATATTTTGCTTTGTGGTTTATGTCACATATTCTGTCTCTGTCTATCTGCATACCAAGTACAAAATCTTTTACAGACAATGTAAAATATGGTGAAGTTATGAAGTTAGCTGGTGTTTGAATTCCTATCTGGAAGATGCAGTAGCGTGTGATCCAGCATCTGGTCTCATATGATCATCTCATATAAGTTGCTGTTTTACATGGTCATCAAGCTTCTTGACTCTCAATGTGTTTCAATTCCTAACATTTTGGTAATTTCCAGTAGTTTCTGGCAGGTATGTTTATTTTATGATAGCTTCTCCCCGACTTTCTCAGTGTTTTGTAAGAAAAGGAAAGAAACAAAAGGGATGGAGGGAGAGAATGCTCTGCTCAGATCTACATCCATTTCCACTGAAATTGTCAATAAAAAGTTGGATTCCAGGGCTACTGTGAAATGGGGCATGTTTTGGCCAAAATAGTACCTTTATTCAACATATAATTGGAGTACTATTGTTTCTAAGCTAAAAGCTCTCAGGTATATGCTCGGCCATAACTTGGTTGGAATTGTGATTCGTCTGATGCTTTGGCACAATCTGACTAGCCATTGATGCTTGCGGTAATATATGATAGATGTCATCATTGTCTGCTAATAGGAAACTTCCCGGGGCAGAATTTGACTGGATTTGTTTAAAAAAAAAAAAAAAAGAAAAAAAGATGGTGAGTTAAAACGCTCACAATCAGAAAGTCTACAGCAATATGAAAACAGATTTCCTTCGAAGGAGCCCAGTCAGTAATGTAGGCTCCAAAATCTATTGTGTTTTTCACAATAGATGTGAAATAGATGTGTTTTCCTGTATTACCTTTGTCCCAGGCAATCTCATTTTTTCGTTTCTGGTACCAGTGTCCACCACAGACAGGCCCGTCACCAGAAGTGTGGAGGCTTCCCTGAGGAGTTGTGAAACATCTGAAGTTAGCCTGGCGTAGGAGTGAAAGATGATACAAAGAACAAAGGGCTGAGAGAAAAGAGGTGCCTCAGAAGGCAAGGCTGTGGCACAAGATGGGGTTATTTTGGCTGTCAAGCAGCCTCTTCCTATAATTTATTGCTCTGACAGCCCTCACAGCATGTCCAGCATTTCTGTATGTATTACCTTATCCTTTCTGCTATTTCAAAATTATTTTTCCCTCACAGCCCACAATTCTTTTCACTGCTATTAAGTACTGTGCCAAAGAGTTTATGGTTTATTCATGAGATGCATTTAATGCGTAGTGTTTTATTGCGTGAGACCACTGAGTTTGTGTTTGCTGCTTGTCTTCTGTTCGTTGACCCTCCAAAGCCTTTCCAAAATATGCACACCACTTAGAGGTCCTCCACAAACTTAAGAATTGAAAAATCATGGTTTCAGCATCTGTTGTTTCTCCCGTGCCTTTTTTTTTTTTTGTCTAGTTTAAAGAGTTCCCTCGTACTCTGAGATTTTCTTCTGTCTGAAGAGTTTTACGTAAACTGAAGATGTAATTCTTCCTTTTGATAAGGCAGCTCTCCCTCCGGAGAAATTTATTCCTGTAGTTGTTCTGTAGCTCTCTTTGATATTACCTCTGCTTTTCCATAGCTTTTTTGAAATGTATGCGCTGGAACCGGGCACTATATCAAAATTACTCCTGGCAGTGCCACATACTGGAATAAAGCTGCTCCCCTACTTTTGGTACTCTCTTGGTTATGCTGTGCTTCATGGTTTTATTAGTCCTTTCGCCATGGCTTTGAGCTCGCTTTGTCAGTTCTGGATCAAGGATGTAGCTGAGCTACTTGGCTTTTTCTTACTATATTCAAAAGCAGCTGCCTGCAGAAGATAGGGAAAAGAGGACAAGGTTATGTGATACTCTCCGAGGCTCAACCATTTGGAGCTCTGGAACAGATGTGGGGTTTGCGTATTTACTAACATTTGACAGAATTATTTTCCCCTGGGAGTTTTCCCGTATTCTTTCTGAACCCACGTAAAAGTTTAGCAGCGCAACAACCTCTGGCAAGGAGTTGCACATTTCAGCGAATTGCTTGCAGAACTACCTCCATTCGGACTGGCTTTTGCTGGTTCTTACCAGCCTCATTTATTGCCCCTTAGTTCCTGCATTGGAACAGAGCGAGCAGCCAATCCCTACCTCCCTTCTCAAGTCAACTCAGGATTTTGTAGCCCTTTTATATCCCCTGGGTTATCCTTTTTTCTAGCCTTAAGGTTTCTAGCTGGTGATTCGAGCAGGGTTTCACATTCTTTTCTTTGTCCAGAGCAGCCCTCAAATCTTTTTCAGTAACCATTTTCCAGGGCAGAAACCTCTTCTTCTGCAGACACATTCTGATTCATGATTTGGTTGCACTATATTTTGCTTGATTTATTCCCCATTTATTTGTTTTCCGTCCCTGTGGATTCTTATCCTTCAGTTTGTACTGTCTGAATGCTTTCCCATTGTTCTCTTCAAAGGTGATTTGAGTTTCAACCTCCAGGAATATTTTGTTATCCCCCTGCCCTTTTCTCAGCACTGAACCCCTACCATCTTCTGGCATTTTTCCCACTATTCCAAGACTTACGAAAACAAACAACCCCAAAAACACACACACACACACGACATGCATAGCACCGAGATCTTTCTCTGACGCGTATTTTATACTGACTGGGCACACACTGCTTTTTCATTCTTCTGACACAGTTTTCGCTGTGCTGATTCATGTTTATACTGAATATGTCTGTAGAAGCCATCAGAGCTAAAAGCTTTTGACTGAGTGGGTTGGAAGTTTTCCCTTTTAAATTTTTTGATGAGTCTCTTATGTCAAACATGCAGCGATTCAAGTAAAATTGTCCTTATGCTTAAAGATCTTTCTCTAATAAAATCCAGACTTATTATCATTTTTTTTCAGCATACTGTTGCTGAGCCCCCATGAATCCATTAAATTATCTTAACACAGCTGTAGACTTTGATAATTTCCAACCAGAGACAGAAAAAATGGACTTTATGATGTAATGATACATCGCCAGACAGCATAACTCCCAGGGATGAGGTGATTTCTCTACTGTGGAAGATGAGATATCAATGGGTTTATTAGAAGCTCTGTGATGGCATTTGATTTTCCTCAAAACGCATGTTTAAGTGGTACAATTCTGACACAGTAATCAGCAACGGAGTCTGCCTGTTGTAACACAAGAAAAAAAAAAGGCTGAAGAAGTTGCAAGATTCTTGAAAATGGGAAATTTCTACTGAACACTGGTGGTGTCCAGTAAAGACAGGAGGAAGGTGGAAAGGTAATAAGAGGAAAATTTAATTTTATTGTTCAAAATACAATTTCTTTTTATGTCTTAAGGAGACTTGGCTAAAGAAATATAGTGGAATATGCTTCTTTGGCTATGGTATATAGGTGGAAACCATTTGCTTAGGTCATGATTGTGGTCTAGGGAGTTGTTGGCTGAAAGAACTGTTCTGGGCTTTTCTATTGTTTTGTTTTGTTTTTCAAATCATACGGCTTGAACAGCTTGTTTAAAATATTTTTGGTGTTATCACATACTAGCTGTTAAATGTCAGTGGCATGTTTTTGGAATTACGCAAGACACATGTTAAAAAAATCTCTGACCAGAAGAGCTTGCAAAGCTTTGTAAAAGCTTTATGTTGTAAGTTAATTTGTCTTGCCTTTGACTCATCACTTTGTTTTGGAGCGAATGCTAACATCATCTACAGCTATTCAGCAGGTATAAATTCGCCAAGAACTGCTGATGCCTCTGGTGCTAACTGATAGACACCAAGTAAGAATCTGGCCATATGGCAGGGTACTGAAGAAGTCATCCAAAGAACAGGTGATAATTTATATAATTTTCTTTTATATCTCTTGGCAAACCGAAGCTCCATGTAGGCTTTAAGCCAGCGCTGTTGCATGAGGAAGCAGTCTAGTGCTTGGCCTTCGTGGCTGGTGGAAGTGTGTCTGTGGCCAAGCACTAAACCAGATCAGAGGACTGGCCTGGGCAAAATGTTCTGTTTTCATGCACTGTCACAGAAACACTTCAGCTGACACAAAGGGAAGAGGCTGTTGTGGCGGGCAGAAGACAAGAATGAAAGAGAATTGGGAGACTGTGCGTAGGATAAATGTGAATCCGTGTCTTTGGCAGCGTGGGCCAGGTTAAAAATAGCTTTTGAAGAGCTTACTGGTTTTCTTTTATTTGCTTTTATTTGTTTACATTAGAATTTTAAGACTCTGTCTAATATGACTGCCTGGAAATTGTCTCTGCAGTTTTGAGAACGTAGATCCTGGGGCAGTTCATAGGGTGGGTGGTAAGGGCCGGGAAGGGACAGGAGGTAGAATTGGCTCTGTAGGAGCATTTCTTTAAAGACAGAGAAGTCCTTAAGAATAGTGACAGAGGAGACAAGCCCTTGATGCTTTTTTACTGTTTCCTGTGTTTCTCACTGTTAATTTAGTTCTTATTTTTCTCAACTGTTTTCCTCTTTGTTTGCATTCTTGGTGGATTTTTCTGTCATCTGTTGAGCAAATAGACAGAAGCTGCATTCAAGGAAGATGCAAGTCTCTTGGTATTGACAGGGGCAAGTCTTAAACCTGATTTGGTCCCCAACAAAAGGGAGCGTGATCTTTCTCCCAGTCTTAAATGACTTAGTTTTATTTTTTATGTTTTTACTGGAAGTGGCCTTTACTGGCAGCATCCCACACCTCCGCTCTGAAGCTGCTGAGAGTTCACTGGATGCTTCATCGGCCTTCCTCTAGGGCTGAAGTTTGCTCCTTCACCCTGAAAGGCAAAACTTGATCAGCCCTCCCTTGCTGTAAACATAAGTTTGAGACTAAAATTTTCCTGGCATCCCAACTCACTTCCTGTGAAAAGAAGTGTACAGCCACCGTATACCTCAGTTATCAAAATGATTGTGTCCTCTTCTTAAATAGGCAGCCTAAGTTATTTTATGCTGCATATTTTGACATTGACAGATTGACTTTAAAGATCTTCATTTTTTGTGTTATGTTGTGCGTTGTTTTTTCTTCAGTCATACCCGACAAATATTTAAAGAGAAAGCAGAGGGTACATTTTTATCAAAACCTACTTAAGTCAAGAATTATGATGATTTCTAGAGCTTCCCATGGAAAACTGTAATTTGCATGGGAAGATCATGTGTGCTGATTTATTGTGTCAAATTACCAGTCACCCACTGGCCATTTTATGAAAAACAAATAACTGAAACGATTTTTTTAATGGGAGTAGGGAGCACAGACATCTCATCCATACAGGAATTAGGTGCAGTTGAACCCGAATCTGAGGTGACCGACCTCCTACAACAGCGAGTAACAAACTGCAGCGTCTGAGTTACAGCAGCTGAGTACTGAAGGCAGCAACTCCTTAGCTTGGCAGTGTCTCTGGTGTTTGCTAAGATGATTACTGCTGCAGAGAACTCTTCCCATCAAAGGACCCGAGCTGTTTTTGCATACCCATGTGGTCCTTTGGTGCTGTCACTTTTAACAGCCAGAATATTCACCCAGGGGTCTGCCTTCATGCAGATAGCAGGGAGGCTAATGCTCTGCAAGCCAAAATCCCAACACAAAGTCAAACCCAGGTAAAACATTACAAATCGGGTACACCAACATTAGAAAGCTGCATATCACACAACCCATGAGCCCTGTTTCCTGTCCTAACTTATCAATACAAGCAGCTTTTACTGAATAGGTCAGATATCTACATGAGATCTGAGTGGATCTGCAGGGGCATGAGGTAGGATGGTCTAAGCCTTCCCTGAAGAAGAAGAAAAAAAAGTTGTTTTATGTCTGCTGTACACGTTGCAAAGCTGGAATACGATGCCTCCGGGCCAGCTCCTGCACAGGGCGTTCCAGAAGCACAGGGCAGTAAATGAGCCAAGAGTTTCCACTGATCCTTCTGCTGGTTTTAAATACAGCTGGGTTTGGGGGTTGTTTTTTATTTTTTTCTCAGATAGATTCTTTGCTGTTGTAAGGCCCTGTGGTTCATGTTCCAAAAAAGTCTGTTAACTCGTGTGACCTCTAAAGGAGCTGAAAATGTTTTGCTTCCTAAACTGAAAGCCACTAGAATATTTACATAATGAAGTAGTCTCTGAAGATTTATCTCCTCCAACCTCCTGGATTTTAAAAGAAAATAAATTCTACTTGCTTGAAGTTGATCTTTGCTTTAATTTTTTTAATGATGTGTTGAGGACAGTGGGCTGGCTGGGAAGGGATTACGGTGCCTCAGTTCTCAGTTTTGTCAGGGACACGTGTTAATTCAAGTAAACTCTGACCCTCCTCTTCTCTTCTTCCTCCTCTGTTTTCTGTTGTGTAAAAGATGTCCAGTGATACATACTTCTTTAGATTCATACTCAAAGTAATGCCTTCACAGAAATGCAAAACCGAGTTTATTGCGCTTCCTCTTAATTCCTGTCAATCCTTTAAACAACATTTTAAATGTCAATTTTGAAGAGCAATACCACATTCACTGTTTAAACACTGAAAACTGATTTTTGTGCTTTGTTTGCTATTGTCCCGTCTGCCAAAACTCAGGCCTTTTGCAAAAATCAGCAAACTGACGTCAGTTCATTTACCCTTACGGATAGCAAATTATTACATGGCTTAAGTTATAAAAATAAATAACTAAAGAGGGTGGAGGACAGACATGGAAAACAACAGAAATCTATCTCTGACTCTCCCTGGATTCTGAAGAGTACATGATTATAGCATTAAAACGTCCAAACAATGCAACTGAACAGAAGGCGTTAGAGCTTGGGCCTTAGCTGACTGAATTAGGCGGTGTTAATGTTTTTATACAGCCTTTGGAAAGCTCCAAATTGACCTGTTTCTCTTATTTTTATTGGCTCCCTTGATGATAGACAAATGGGGCTAACCTGAGGCCAACATAACCAGCAGGAAATTTGGGTCATGGGTAGTTACATTTTTAAACCTTGCGCTTTAGGGTTGTTCAATCAGGGTAATTGATTGATGGTTCCACGGTGCAGGGAGCACCTCCATCATCGGAGGTGGCCGGAGAAGGACGATCTGCCAGGGGGTTTTGGTGGAGGCAGATTTCCCAGCTCCCTGCGGAGCGCAGAGAGGTTGCGAGTCCCTTTTTTTTTTTCATGCGTGCTCCAGTCCAAGTAGCCTGTTTGTACAAAATAGCCTATTAAACTTGGCAATTGTATTTGAAGTCCTCTGTAGCACCATTTCCCAAGAGATAAGGAAAAAACATTCCGGAGAAGTTCATACCCCAGAAAGACCCTCTGTGCGCTCTGAAGTTAACGGCTTATTATAGCTCTTTAATTTCTTTTTCTTTCATTTTTCCTTTGAAGATAAGAGGTGGCAATTGTTACTTTAAGTTGTTGAGTTGTAGCCTTCCCCTCAGTAAATCATCCCGAAAGTTTAGACCCAAATCTTTTTTTATCATGTATGTTTGAAAGTTTGCCTGAGATGCTGAACACGTGTGCTTGCCGGAGCTACCAGCTCCTCGAGCAGGAGCTGGAAGTGGGCTGGCTTGTATGACCATGGGCCTGCTCACTGCTCCGTGCATTTGGGTAATTTGGGCAGGCAAAACAGAGAATATCCTTTTCAATAACTTGTCTTTGGTGTTGCAGGAGTTTGCTAAGAGATATCCAGAGATGGGGTGAAGTAGGGGTTTGCATGTTGAGTGGGGAGAGAGGGAACAGATGATGTGCCTGTAGGTGGTGGTCAGTAATACGTGACACAGGGCTTGCCGTTACTTGAAATGTAGATTGATATAGATTGAAGTTTGCTATCTATTCCAGAATAGCTCCAGCTGTAGGTTAATTTTCAGTTCTTGGCATTTTAGGACTGGTTGGCAGGTTGGGCCTTTGTTTGCTGCAAGTGGTTTCCTCAAAGTAGTTGCTTGCTTGTTTTGTCTTTTCACATTTTGGCTTCTGCATGATCTGAAATCGATCACAGGAGCAGACAGCTGAGAACTTGTGTGTCCAAATGCATCATTTTTAATGGAGAGATCAGGTTTGATTAAACTGAGGCAGGGTTATGCTGAAATGGAGGAACCAACAGCCTTGCCATGAGGGTGGCCTGGCTGCCGGCCTGTGCCAGCCCAGCACCAAACGCAGCAGACTGGCTTGCTGGGCAGAGCAGAGCTGGCACTTGCTCTACATGTGACTTAACTCTTCCTTCCCGAACACACACGTGGTGCCAAGCCTCCTGAATTTCTAAATGTTCTTTTTTTGTTCCCAAATGTTTTGACTGCTGGAGCTTTGTAATATACTGCTTCACGTCCAAAGTGGCACTTAGCGTTAGGTTTAGCATGCGGGTTGTTAGAAAATTCTTCTCTAAGGTATGTGTTCGAATGGCATCGTGACATCTGACCACATTAAAGTCCCTAGAAAGGTTGGTCCATGGCAAAACTTGTATCCATGACAGGAACAGGGTGGGTACCAAAGCTAGCAGAAGTGGTGTTTCCTATAGCACCAGCAGCACAAAAAAGGGGTTTTGAGAGCCTAATTCCTGCTTTCTCTATGACTGAATCTGTAAAGGACCAATGTAAGTAAAAAAAATGAGTTTATGAGATGCCTTTTAGTGTTCTGGGTTTGTCAAAGAACAGAGAAAACAAAATAGAGCCGAGGCCAGGAGCCCCTGAAGAATTGCATGGAATATGGCAGGGGACAAAACTTCCCCTTTGTGTGCGCAGGGTTAGGCTCTGAAATCCCTGACCAGCTTAGAGCTGAAGTTCTGTATGCAGTTAAAGCCAATTGCATGATTTTGTTGTTGTATGAACCTGTATTTCTCTCTGTTTGGTTTCGTTTGGTGGTTTGTTTGTGTGGGTTTTCTTGCTTTCAGTGAATCTATTTAAAGTACATGGTATTGGCTGTGGTGCCTGTTTACCGTGACTGGGCTGTTTGAAGTCAGCGCAGTAGCAACCAGGTATAACTGCTTGCTATCTAGACCCTTTGGCTAATAGGACATTCGATATTTCCCTTCATGCTTGAATCAATCCCCACATTTTCATAGGGAGCTGCTTCCTGATCGCAGGGTGAGGGGCAGGGTGCGGAGGGTGGCACTGCAGGAGACCTCTGGGGTCTGCCAGGTCACCGCTGCCCCCTGAGGGCCTAGGAAATGTCAGCATACTGGCAGATTTCCCCTCCTTTTCTCTGCCAGCCTTCATCTCACAAGCACATTACGATGATCTTTGAGCCTCCTGCTCCCCACTTCCACATAACCTTTGCCTTTTTCACCTGACAGCCTGGATGTGCTGTGGGAATGAATCTGACTTACCTACAACGGAGGCTTTTTCGGTGGGAGGGACCCCTGCGACAGCAGCAGAAGCTGGCAAATGTGCTGCAAAGGGGGCAGAGGTGAAGAACATATGCAAGGCAGGTGATCGCTGCCCTGGAGAAAGACAGCTGTCCTTGCTCCTGTTGTAGAGATCCTCTAAGAAGCCATGCCAGTCACTTAAACCACGCACTTCACGGGTGGTTCCCTCTGTTTCTAATTTTCTGGGTCTCTGACCTGAAAGCACAGGGTCAGGTTTGCAGATGTGCCGAGAGCTCCCACTAGCAACTGAAGTCCGTGGGAGCTGGGCTTTGAACTCTGCTCAAGTACAAAGGCCAAGGAAGAGGCCCAAAATGTAGAAGACATGTTTGACCTTGGGCTTTGCCATTTTTATCCATACTGAAAAGAATGATGCTCCAGTTCTCTCATCATGCTGCTACATGGAGAAGATCTAATCATTAACAGCTTTTTAAGTGCTAAGATGCTGCTGTCGGGAGTGCCTAGGAAAAAACTTGCAGGAAACTAATGAATTTATTCATCTGAGCAGCAAATAAGACCAGGGAATATAAGGTGACAAATGAGAATGCAAATATTGATCTGTATTTCATTAAATGAGCACTGCCTACTCTGTATGCTGCATGGGGCAGGAGTTCAGCAGGGGAAAAAAATGTGAATGTGTGGCTAGAGACTTTCCAAAAGTACATGTGAGGACACAGATTGCTACTGCACAGGTGGGCCTAATCCTGGCTAGCTGTTGATGTTGCCTCTATATCAAAGCAACATTCTCTCTTGTGGTTTAAATAACATTTTTTTTTGTGTACAATCCTTGCAATCCTTGAAATATGGGGTAGTTTGAGTCTATGCTGCAGACCAAGCACTAAGGCCCACTTATGTCATCCCCTGCCTTTAGCAGCAGGACCAAGCTTGGTCTGGATGCCTCACGTTGGGTGCTTCTGTGTCTCTTCCTCCGGGTGCTACTGGTCCTTCTAGGCCATATACTCTTGACAGTGGTGATAGCCGATGCTATTTAGGGAGTATACACACAAATCTGGACTTTTTTTGCTGTAAATTCCCCTTGTACTTTCCCAACATCTAAGTCTCTTACACTAGGAATGTTACAGGATGCATCCCTCACCAGTCCTTTCAATGTCCAATTACAGACCTGCCATCTGAGAATTTGTCTGTCCCTTTTTGAACCTGTTCCTTTGGTCTCCAGAACATCCTATGTCAAGTTTTGTACTGCAGCATGTGGTGAGCAATAGGTGCTAACTGATGAGCCCTACACCTTCTCTTTTGCAGAGTATTGGAGAGTCAGAAATGCCCAACGTGCTGAACCAGTTACTGACAATGATCAAGCCTTACAATGAGAGGATGCCAGATGACTATACCTGTGAGGACTTCCTTGTCTTGCTGGTATACATGTATTCTGTCGTTGGAGAAATCAAAGGTGGAAAAGAGCTGGACAAAGCCGAAGAAGAAGTGAAGAAGGCTCTAGCCAAGGCTATTTGTGATGAAGCAGAGCCATCTCCTTTGCTGCAGAAAATAACAGGTAGGATTCTGCTTGTGTGGTGAGAGCCTGGATGGTGATGAACATGGGAACTAGGAGGAGCATATAAAAGCAACTTGACTCGCCTGTGGTGCAGAGGGTATGTGAGTAAGCATGAGGATTTCCTGTAAATTTGTTCCATCTCCCATGTTCACATATGCCAAATGCTGACAGACTGTACTTGAATAGTGCTGAGTCCGATGAAAGCTCTACAGTTTGTCCTTTTTGTTAGAGATTGGCTAAGTTGGTGTGTTTTCTTAAGGTAATCTTTTCCACGGTTTCTTTCATTGATCAGTGTAAAGTTGACCTTGGAAAGTCAAAATTAATTCTGGAAATGTGTTCAGTGAACCACAGTTGTTTTGTGAATACTAGGGTCTGGGCTGTCTGGCATAAAAGAAGAAATGTGTCTAAAACCAACATTGAGCTTTTTGCTGAAACGACATGAATGTTGGCCTTTAAAAATAGCACACTAAGCCTTTTTTTAGGTGAGCACTCAGAGAGTAGGAAAGCCTTGACCTCTTGCTACCAATGTCACATGTGAGAAAAAAATATTGTTAAAAAAGTTCCTTAAAATGAATGAGCTATGGCTCGAGGGTGGCGTATCTGAATGGCGGAAGAGATCTCTCTTCCTGCTGTGGGTTTTCTTAATGTTTACTAACAGTGAACAGGTCATTGACCAGGTCACCTTCAAGATAGGGAGCATACAAATATAAATCAAAATGTTGTAAGGAGCTTAGCATTGAAAGCCTTTGCCAAGAATTTTCCTAAGTGGAGAATCTCAAGGGCAGTAGGATAAAAGTGCTGTTGGTTATTCTGGTATTATTCGCTGTGGATGCTTCTGCTTCGCAGTACAGGTGTTCTCTGACTGGTCTGCTGTTGCTTTGAGTGTAAAATATTTTGTTAGAAGGTTCCTACCATAGAACGGGCATTTCAGCCATATTTGCATTGTGCTGTTATTTTAATCATCTTGCCATGGTGCGTGCAGTCTGTAGCTGTTTGTGCCTGGCAGTTTTTCGTATTTTTTTTTCACTTTTACTCTCCTCATTTTCAATATGTACTGCCCAACTTGGTGTTTCAATTGCAACTTCAGTGGTGTCTTCTACAGGATAAGGTGCAGTCTAGCCCCTCATTTCTAAATCTCCATGTTCATATTATGCCTTTTTTCCTGTGATCCTCAGTGTTTTGAATCACATTTTTTTTCTGTTTGTTGCGCCTAAGTGGGAGAAGATCTGAAATCTCTAAAACTTCTGTCCAATACCAAAAAGAAGCCACATTTCTATGTACATAGAGGCTTCCCTTGTTGTTCTCTTTGGTGGTCTCAGTTTATGTATTTGCAAGCACAGACGGACATCAAAATACACACTGTGTTGTGTTATCTTACATAACCTGTCAATAATTCCATAATTTGATGAACATGCTTTTGTGTTTGATTTGCAATATGCATGTTTCCTGAGTAGAAAAATGATTATCTGGGTTTTCTTACTCACCATCTGTGTAGATGAACAGGTGAATGAATGTTTCAGTGCAAAGTTTCTTTAGTTTATGAAATAAAATTAATCTTCTGTTTTTACACAGTTGATGGACTGTTAGAAGCATAAGGACTGAAGTACAATATTCACCTTCTTATGCTTCTTATAAGTATTTTTTCTGCAATGTGGGATATGGGATTATGAACCTTCAAGTTTATCAAACTTGTGATTTGTGTGAGCTGCTTTGGAAAGTTTCAATGTTGGAGAATAGAAGGGTTATTTCATTGTTTTGAAGTATTTATGGTGAGTTGACTTCAGTCAGCAGCCAAGTACCCACCCAGCCACTCACTCTTCCTCCCCTTACCCCCAAGCAGGATGACATGAGAAGACAGCAGGAACTTGCTGCAAGAAAAAACTTGCAGTTCAAGATAAAGACAGTTCAATAGGTGAAGGAAAAGAAAGGAAAAAGAACAAGTGAAATAAAGGCAGTCACTCACCACCTCCCACAAGCAGACTGATGCCCAGCCAGTTTCAACCTGTGGCCACTTCAGGAGCTAAAACCCTATTGTTGTCTTCTACCCCAATTTTCATTGCTGATCATGACATTATATGGCATAGAGTATATGTTGACCAGCGCAGACTGTGGCAGCTGTGTCCATCCAACTTTTTGCCTTCCCTAGCCTATTGTTGAGGAGGCAGACTGGGGAAAGAGAGAAAGCCTTGACACTATGTGAGCACTTTATAACAATAGCCAAAACATTCATGTGTTATCAATACTGTTTTAACCACAAATACAAAACATGGTACCATGTCTTCACTGCTGCTGTGAAGGCATTTAACTCCATCCCAGCCAGAGCCATTTTAAAATCTTAATGGATGGTTAAAGCCAAGCATGTCATTGTTACACAAGGTTAACTGCATAACACAGAGCCAGGATCCTTGCAACCTTCAATTTCTGTATCTGTGTTTAGCAAAACCACATCTGTGCTTTTTGCACATGTAGATGACAGTATTGCTCCTTGCTGTCATGCCTCTGCCGTTTATCAGCATTCTTTGTTTTTACATCTGATTTAGAATGACAGTTCTTCTGACATGCACATAAAAGAGGAAAAAAGCATATTAAAACTTGTTGTCATGACCGAAAATAAGGATTGTCTTGGGGAGGGAGTTACAAAATGGAATTTCTAGGAATACCCCTTTGGTAGTTTCCAAGCCTTTATTCGTCCAACAGCTTGTTTTCTCAGTAGGAGTGGAATTTGCTGAATTTGTAAATTGCTATGTTTGCTGAACAGATGAATTGAGAAGACTGACCGAGAAAACACGAGCAGCCTTAGACCTTTTTTCACTTAACCTGTGTGTTGCCAGGCCTGTGTTCCCCATCCTGCTCCCCTCTGAATCCTAGGCACCTTGCTTGCTGCTGCAGAGGTAAAGCAAACTGGGTTGGGAGCAGCCCTGAGGAGAAGGACCTGGGGGTGCTGGTTGATGAGAAGCTTGACATGAGCCAGCAGTGTGTGCTTGCAGCCCAGAAAGCCCAACCATATCCTGGGCTGCATCAAAAGAAGCATGGCCAGCAGGCCAAGGGAGGGGATTCTCCCCCTCTGCTCTGCACCTGTGAGACCAATATAAGAAGGACATAGGCATATTAAAAATGAGTTCAGAGGAAGGCCACAAAGATGATCAGATGGCTGGAGCACCTCTTCGATGAAGAAAGGCTGAGAGAGTTGGGTTGTTCAGCCTGGAGAAGAGAAAGCTTCAGGGAGACATTACAGTGGCCTTCCAGAGCCTAAAGGGAGCCTACACGAAAGCTGCTGAGGGGCTCTTTGTCTTTGATAAGACAAGAGGTAGGAGCTTAAAACTGAAAGAGGGTAGGTAGAGATGAGCTCTAAGGAGGAAATACTTTACTATGAGGGTGGTGAGGCCCTGGCACAGGCTGCCCAGAGGAGCTGTGGGTGCCCCATCCCTGGCAGTGCTCAAGGCCAGGCTGGATGGGGCTTTGGGCAGCCTGGGCTGGTGGGAAGTGTCCCTGCCCGTGGCAGGGGGCTGGAACTGAGTGGGCTTTAAGGTCCCTTCCAACCCAAACCATTCTGGGATTCTATGAAATCCAAACTGGGTCTGTGTACTGAGCACCTGCAAGCTTTCTTTCACAGCATAACAGGAGTCCTTAATCTGTAGCAGGGCTGAAAGATGGGGAGTAGATGACAGAACCAGTCTCCCCTTTTGGTACAGTAGCTCAGCGGATATAATGCCAAGACATCATCTGCTTCCAGCAGAACCTGCTGTGAACTGTTCTGTTAGCAGCTAGAAGCTGGCCTACTATCCTGAAGGCAGCCCAGCTCTGCAAGGCAGCAGCAGCCATGGATCTGCATTGGTCTCATGCAGGACATACAGTGTTCTCTCGTTATTTTACTTAGTTAGAAACAAGAGCAAAGCTTTGTTGCTCGTAAATGGCCACAGAAGTGAATTGGGCCAAAATCTATTTCAGTAATTCTTGGAATCTCTCATTCATGATAAGAACAGAGCAAAATGTTCACAGTCTCTATTGTGAGAGTTCCATCAAGATAAATGAGAGGATTAATGTTCAATTGGATGTGTCAGGACAGAAAGCTAAGCCAGTATACTGGGTAGCTGCAAGATATGTGCCTTGGCTCACTCGTCGCCTTCGTGTTCCCAAGTGGGCCTGCAGTTCCTGAGCTCTCCGTACTGCAGTACATCTGCTCATACTGAGTGGCTCAAAGGAAAGCGGAGCTGCAGGTTAAAGTTTCAAGCACTGCTAATGATGTATGATCGGACAGTTTTTGTTGTGGTGACAGATAGCAAAATTCATTTTTGCCTTTAAAAAGGCATTCAAAAGTAATACTATTTAGGCTGCAAAGCCAAGCACTTCAGAGTTGAGAAATGCCAGTAACTCCGTTTCCCATACAACCATTATTTGACTCCTGTGTGCACTGTAGTGCAGTCTTCAATTTCATGATTGCATAGTGTATTTTCTATGAGCAATTGCTGCTTCCACTGTATGGACTGAACACCACGGAGAACCAGAAAAAAAATATAGCTTCAGCTATTCTTACACATGATGAATAAGGACTGTGCAAGTGCTCTCCATGCCTCTCCGTGTGATATTCAGCAAGTACCTTTTGCTGGGTCTCAGCTTGCAGTCTGTGCAGTGGACGGGCACTCTCAGCTTTTTGTGACTCATTTTGGAGCATAAAGAAGAAAAGCATTGTATATGTTTTCAGGTACTAGTGATTACATTTCTTTGAACAGAGAGGACTTTGTGTGCTGCTTCCTCACACACCTTGTGCCTGATGTCTTGGCTTTAGTTTGGACCCAACGCTGCACTAAGACTGCTTTTGGATCCGTGGTCAATTTAAGCTGAGATTAAAAACCATATCACAGCTGTGGCTCCTCACTTCTACATTAGCCTTTGCCTTCCCTTTTCTCTGCAAAGCACATCAGGTGTGCAATTTCAACACATACACATTTATAGTTTCTTTTGTTGCTCACACAGAGCCACTTAAAAATAAAACACAAAACCCCTATAAAGCCATTTCTGTCCATTATTAAGGTTTTGAGGTCATCAGTCAAAATAATAGTTGGGTTTATTTGAGATGTCTTTTATTCATGTTATACTTGTTAAGTACAAACTTACTTATCTTGCCTGCGCCTGTGCCTGTAGGAGATTTCTAGTGATGTGCCTGCCTCACAGAACTGGTGCAAACTCCCCCAAATGTGTCTCATCAGTGCATACAGGGTCGTTTGTACTGTGTCTGTTTTTCTGTGTTACTGTAACTGGATTAGTATTTGCAGCAGTGGAAGAGGAAGGGATTCTCAGAGCTGTTAGCCTGTCCATGTGGCTGGACACACTAGATTTCCCCGAGGTAGCCGAGGCTATTACAGCACTCTGGAGAATACACCACGATGCAGCACTTGCGTAAGTTTATATTGTGAAAGATGCATAAGCACTTGCAATTTCCTGGCTTTTGAGTGTTAGGCTTTTCAACCTCGTCGTTGCCTGAACATATGTTTTCCAAAATATATATAGTACATCAACATTTGCATTTACACCTTAGTTCATTGAAGCACTAAAAAAAAATCTCCTGACTGTTAATTAGCATGAAAATGCAATGTGTGAGTCACCCAGTGAGATTTAGGAATATGACAGTATTTTTGCGTGCTTAATAATATAAAAATCTATTGGTGGTGTTGTGTTTGATGGAACTGTTAAATAATACGTGTTGTGGTAGACTATCTTAATGCCTTGGGTAATAAAACTGAATGTAACAGTTCCAAGATTTCTCATGGGTGTAATTTACCACAGACATATGTTCTTCATCACAGTTTCCAGCAGAATGTTACAAATTGGAGGGGAAACAGAATAGACCAAAACAGAATGGATAATGATGCTTTTCAACAGAATGCTGGATTCGGGGGCATTTTGGGGGGGTCTTTCTGGCAGTTGTTAAAAAAAAAAAAAGTAAAATATCCCCTTTATTTTTTTATCTGAGCTGCTTGTGTAGCTTTGTAAATATCCACGTAGAGCCGTGTGCCGCTCACAACCCGTCCAAAAGCAATGCTAATAGACTGAAACTGTATGTTTTCAGCAGCTCTGCTCCATCTCCTCCATCTGCACGCCTCCACGGGAGCCCTGTGGAGCAGCTGTGGAGAGCTCTGCGGGGCGGCGGGCAGAGCTCCCTCGAGCTGAGCTGTGGCTCTGTGCCGGGAAGTACCAGGTAGCAGCCTGTAAGAAATTATTATTTATATTATATTTAGCCCCAAAATGGACTTCTGGACTTTTTTCCATGTCTTTTCTAAATTCCGCGTGCTAAAATGTGGATGTTGCCTTATTGCATTAGATACATGGTATCTCGGCTGGAGTATGCTGCTTCCATTCACAGGCTACCTGGTGGCATCCTTAACTTACTCCTAGGTCAGGAGTATTTTTCTCGACAGGGACAAACAGTTCCCTCAGAGAACAGAAACCCTCACTGCTGTTTGGCTGTGTTCTTGCTTCACCGCTGTTTTGAAGCAGCAGCTTCCCAAACCCAGTTCTCTAATGGGTAGGTAGCTCTGGACCTATTTCATGCAGTTTGGGGAAATATGAAACTACCATTGTCTGAAACCATCAAATCCAAGGGTGACATCTGCATGATTTCAAATTCTGCACGATTTCAGAATAGCTGCTTTTATCAGGAGTATTTCTGTACCATGAATAAAGTTGCCACAAGTTCAGAGAAAAGCTGGCCCTATCACTGCCTTGCACTGTAGTTTATTTCCACGTAATCCATGAGTTTAGCAACAGAATTGATAAAAAAAAAAAGAAAGTAATGACTTAATGGCAACCTGCAGACAAATCAGAGGAGAATTATTCCAGTATTTCAATGTAGGATAGCTATTGATACTAAGAAATATAACTGGATGTATTTATCTAAAACAAAGCTGCAACCAAATTGTTTCTTGTTATGATTTGGGGAAAAAATAGAAACGTCTAAATTAAAAACCGTCCCTTCTGAGTTTTCAGAGAAATGGAATGCAAGAAAGTCAAAGTTCTTCTGTTCTTTATTTTGAAATTTTAGGAAAGTCTTACGCTGTGCTGTCTTCCAGGCCTTCTCGAGCTCCCATTTTGCCTATTCACGCTCCAAGAACTCCACGTTTGCATCATCTGCGTAGGAAATAGGAGCAGTGTGCTCGCAGTGTTGGCTCCTGTCAGGGCAGTCCTGCCAGCCCAGGGCACCGGGCTGGTGTAAGGACTGCTCCTTGCTTCCAGGCATGTGGGGGAGTCTGGCTGCACATAGGGTTAGCAGATAGGGATCAGTTCTTCACCAGAGCTAACGTTATAAACTAAACTGTTTATGTTAAAAGTTCATAGAGTGGGTTACAGAGGGTGGGGGAATACCTCGACACGTTGAATAGCTAAACATTTTGAATGTCCAGACAAGCTGCTCTCTGAAATACCCATTAGCTCCTGCATGTCGCTGATGCTAAAGAGTCGTGAAGAAGACCCTTCCCAGCAGGTTTGGCCATGGCTGTGTGGTTCAGGTTCTTTCTTTCTGCCATGCTGCCTGTCCCCAGCAGTGGGAAGAGATGGCTTTGCCCCATGCAACCCTCCCAGGCTAGTGTGGAGATGCAGCCAGTTCCAAAATGTGAGTTTTGGAACTGGCCAGTTCCAAAATGTGAGCTCAGGATACCTTTTTTCCTGCTGCCCCAGCTGCTTTTGTAGACACCTAAAACACCCCTCCCTCTGGCTGGCAGTGTGTGTGTGTAAAGCTAAGCATGAGGATGACCTCCTGGTATCTCTGTTATTTTCTTAATGTCTTTTCGCCATGATCCAGTGGAAAGTATTTGTGATGCTCAAGTCCCAGAGGATGGTGAATTGGACTTTGTGGCAGGCTGACTAACATTCGTCCTGCCAGGAGCACCAGAAAAACAGGAGAAAAGCTGTGTGGAGAGGCTGCGTGAGAGAGCTCCTACAGTTTAACCCTGAGATGTTTCCACTGCTTGAATGTTTCAGTCCTTTGCTTCGTGATAACAGAGCAATTGTGGAAAAAATGAGTATCTCGGGATACACAGAGGGATATCTGATTCACTCAACAGTCAAAGAGATTCTCTGCCAAGGACCCTTGAGCTCTCTAAGACCTCTGTGACTTTCTGCTGTGAGCTTTTTCAGGGCTTCTCCCCATTTCTGTTCAAAACCCACAGACATCACGTGGGAGACAAGCAAGCCGTATCAGCTGTTGCAGGCTTCAGGCTTTGCAGTGCTGCCCGGCTGGATTCCTGGGTTATTTCACACCCACAGAATCATCTAGGCTGGAAGAGACCTCCAAGATGACAGAGCCCAATTTCCTGGCAGAGGGCTGGCAGTTCCCTGAACCCCGTGTGCATCGGTGCTCAGGAGCCCTCCCTGCCCCAGGAGACAGGGAGCAGATCCCACAGCTCCCTCCAGTGCTGGAGCGCTCCCCGCGGCACAGGAGGTTCCCAATGAACTGTATGGGAGACAAATTACTTGCGTTAGCATTCCAGACTAATTTATATCTAAACTTACATATGTGTATATTTTGCGTGGCTTTAAAAAAAACAGAATCAGGCGTGTGTTAAAAAGCCGTAGTACTAAAGGTGAGAGAATCAGGCTGCTGGGATATTTTGTTTGGATTTCACAGCGCACGTTAAAATGCAGGCTAGAAGACAATCCCGATGGAAGCTCAGTGGCCCAGCTTTTTTCCTTTTTTTTTTTTTAAAGCTTTCATATGTTGCCTATTTATTTTGTCTTCAGCACCTGGTCTCAGTTGGCTCCAAACAGGATAGTAATTTTCATGGAAGTGTTTATAACATGAAGTCTTTTTTTTCTTTTTTAACATGAGACATATGCCTGCAGCTCTGCAGGCCCCTGACTTGTTGCCAACTTAGCAAGACAGCCAACTGAAACAGGAAACTGATATGGTGCAATTTTCATTAATGATTTATAATATTTTTCAGCATGCAAATCCAATAGCATTTAAAAGATGCTCCTAACATTGAATATCTCTTCACTTTAAGCTTAAAGTGAAAACAGAAGCTGCTTTAGAATTAGGGAACTTTTCAAAAGGTGCTTGTCTGTGTATGTGGCAAAGCAAAATTCCTCTTTTTTTTCCTTCTTTCCTTGCAAGCCACCTCCTTGAAAAAAAAAATGTTTTGGCATATTGTAAAATTATGAGTAAAGTCATGCTGTTTTGCAGAGCACACCCAGCCTGGCAAACCAGACACGGTGAAGTATTAAATAGCTGTCAAATTAAATGAAAAATGGAAAGACAGAAAGAAAGACAGAAAGAAGGAAGGAAGGAAAGAAAGAGAGAGAGAGAAGAAGAAAGAAAGAAGGACAGACTCGTCCATTCCGAGCAATTCCACCCTGTTCTCTTGATTCCTTGAAGCTGCATCCTCTGGCAGAGCACGAGGACGGACAGCATTGCCTCAGCTGGGACAAGGAGCAATAACTTTCAGCTTTAGACATTTGCAGTTGTTTTTGCCAGCTCGCTCGTGGTGATAACTCTCTCGTGCTTTCCATGATATTTTATCAAGGTGAATTCTGTCCTTCGAATTTTGGGCAATCAACCCCCAGGCGAGCAATCTACATGTATTTTAATGATAATGCAGTACGTTGAAACATGGCATTTCAAGAAGCAGTCGAGCCCGCATGTAAAATGGAGTCATAAGGCTGTGTGTTATCACAGTGTGAAGCCAAAGAAATCTCTTGATACAACCCATCCTTTATTTTGCAAAACCATTGCTGTGTTGGTTTTCTTAATATCCGAGCAGCAGACCCAGGAATATAAATATTCTAGAATGGAGCAAATAGTTCAGCAATTTATGAATTTAGACGTGCATCATTTGCCCATGCAGCTCACTAGTCAACATACCCTATTTTTCCCTCAAGCTTTTCTCTCTGGAGGTCTTCTCTTCATTTGATCAGTAGAGTCAGGATAAGTTGCTTTCACATGTACTGTAATTAAGGGTGCTGTACCGCCTCTGTATAAATCAGTGTGAAAGCAACAGTGCTCCTCCTGCTTACAACAGTCCTGAGATCAAGCTTAAGGAACAGATCTCAACAGATACTGTGGGCTATGCAGATTTAAGGGGACAGGCAGGACCAAATACTTTCATTGATCTCTTAACCTTGCTAATACAACTTTCCCATTTCAAAATCTCCCTTAGAGATGTTGTTAGTGCTACGACTGTTTTGTTTTCACTAACATCTAAATGTTGTCACACAATACAGAAGTTCGAAGGCACAGCCTTGTTTAAGTGAGTGCTTTCTCACAAATCTCTTCTTATGTAGCCAAGCCCTTGCCATAAAGCTAAGAGGTAGATCTGTCGTGGTCTTGTATTTCAAATCAACATGGAGAATGTGCTCTCATATTTCCTTTCTCCTTATTTGTTCTTGTTTAGTTTTAAATTTTATAGTAGAATAAATGTCACCTCTGCTGGTTAAAGTTCAGGTCGAGTTACATTTTGCTGTGACCCTTCTGCTCTGTTTTGCAGACGCTGGGACTGTGGTCTGGCAAGGGAGGAAAGTTCGCAGAACATAGCCTAAGGATTTTTTTTTCTTTCTTTCTTGGATATCCTTTTGTCAGGCAAGGAAAGTAATCTTTGTAAGATTGAATTGAGGGAGTTCTGTCAATTAAGAGTTTTGTGTAAATAACAAAGGAATGTTTGTGTCCTACATGATTTTAGAAAGCATTATGCATCACTTAGGCTAGTTTAGAACCAGATGTCTAATTCTGTTTTAATTTCCCACTTTATTCATTAAAATAAACATTATTGTAGAAATACTTGCCTGATGAGAGGTGGCAACAGCCAGTCATAGCCAATTAGACACATTTATTTAATGAAAAACAATACAAATATGTATATGACTTGTGTGGAATTGTGTTAAAGTGAGGAATGCATGGATATAGGCCCTGGACCTGCTGCTTTATTCACGTGTACTTCTTCAGGCTTAGGTTTCTGCTGCTGTGTTTGCGTGTTTGTTACACAGACCCATGTACACCATGTGTACTCATGCAGCCCCAAGATTTTTTTTAAAAAAAATAAAAGGCAGAGGGAAAATTAGAGAATATACAGATATGGCAGAGGCACTCTCATGTTAGCTTGGAGGGGGTTTCGTAGAATGGATGAGGTTGCAAATGACAAAAACCTAATATAATAAACACTTGGAAAGAGCCTTGCTTCTAGTAGCCATGCCTAATAGGTAAGAACAAGGTGGCACAGAAAGGATCTGACTCTTCAGGTCCTTCATCATCTTTCTTCTTCTGCCCCTTTCTGCCATGATCTCCACACTCTCCTCCATATTCCCTGCAAGTCCTGTATGCTAAGCGAGGCAAAAAGCCTCTGGCAGAAGAAATGACGTGGGCTAATCAATTGCATCCATATCTTAATGTTGTCCATGTTGGGGAACCAGAGTTCTGGCATGCGTTAACTGCTGAGTGCTTAATTTCACAAACTCGCTCTTGTTTCTTTGATGCTTTCAAGCTAATATCCCGAGTAAGCAAACAAAACACGTACAAGCTGAAACAACATTTTGACTGTAGAGAACGATATTATTTTACTGGCAAGTTGCAATAACTCGGCTGCACGGCACAGCTTCTGCTGCCTGCCCAAGTGAAGTGCTCAGGGCAATTGCAGGTTGGCTTCCAAGTGGCCCTGCCTCTTCAGCAGGTAAACGTGCCAGGTGGCTTTGACAACACATTTGACTACAAGAGAGTACTGAGGGTCTATGAACAATTGATTGAGATTTTCTGCCTGTATTCCTTTAGCTTCTCTTGTCCCTTCATGCTTACAGCCCTTTTCTCCCCACCATCCATCTCACATTCCTCCCTAGCCACCTTTTTACTTCTACCCCTGTTTCCTTTCCGCTGCCCCAGTTCTTCCCTCATCCTCTCCATCTCCCACATAGATCCAGTCCTCTCTTAGCTTCTCGCTTCATTTATGGTTTTTGTCCACCTCCTCCTAAACTCTTTGCTCTCCCCAGGCTCCCACATGTAGTAAAGGCCAGGTCACAGAGGCTGGATGCTGCTTTATTTCTGTTTGTGATTATTTTATTTGTGCCTTTCTCTTAGCTTCCCAGTCTGTGAATTCTCCTTTCTTCAGAAATGATCTTATATTAAGTCCATCTCCTTCCTTTGGCACTTTGCTTGTCTAAAGAATATTTTACTTCTAGTTAATAGCACCTGGGTTACATTTGGGGTGGTTTCTTCTCATTTCTTCTGTCTTAGGAAGCATTTTTTCTGTGCAGAAAATACACATTTATATGGTATATAGTTCAAGAAGCAAGAATATGTAAAAGAGATAATCTGTACTCGTTTACAGCTGGTTTTATGAGGCGAGAAGTGACAATCTTTGTTATTTTTTCTTCCATTTTCCATCTGCTTCTCCAGCAGGGCTGCGTTCCTGGCAGAGAGATAGGAACTGGGAATGCCTCATGCTGTTTCTTTTGCAGTAAGTGGGGATTTCTGCCCGTTTTGATGCACACATCCCTTCCTTAACCTGCTGCCTCGACGACCTGGGTCTGAGGTGCCCACCTTGCGTGTTGCCTGTACAAATAACTTCCAGTTTCCTACTTGTAACAGTAGAAGGAACCGCGTGGTTTGTTTTCCTTTGTAGCAGCTGTTCGCTTTGCTGGGTTTAATATCTGTTTGACTCTGGATTATTCACTAGCATCTCTTTCCTGGTTTCGAGGAGATAAACCGGGATGAGTCATGGAGCACTTATTCCCAGAGATAGCTTCAGCAATAGAAGAGGGACCGTGAATACTGCAGGCAAAAGTACTTGATATTAGGCATAAACGGTATGAAGGTCACTGGTTTTTGTTGTTTCTCCCCCTCCCTAAGTAGATGAAGTTCTCTCCAAACAGGCTGCAGAAATACCAATTAGCGTGCTTCATTCTGAAATGTAATCAAATTTAAAATGTAAAAAATCCCTCTCGGCTACAGTGCAGTCGGGGCCCCTAATTATGAAAGGCATATGTTCCCCTCCATCTTTCTTCCCTCCGCCCATGTAGATAATCGTCCTTCTAGAATGATTTCTTCTTTGGGAAAATCTTTGTGACGTCCCACTCCCGCTTTGCTCAGAGCGATGCTGTTATCTGCGCATTAGTTTTATGTCGCTGGATTCTCGCAGGATAAGACACGAGATAGTTACCCTGATGGCTTGCTGCTCCGTGTGTCATCTGTGTTGTTGGAATATCTCAAGGCCTGTCAGTCTTCCGCTGGGGATTACATCATTTGGGGGTCTCAGGCGTTCAGAAACAAAAGCATACTTCAGTGGTAAGATATGTATGCCCGGACACTTGGCAGTCTTTCAAGTCTCCAAACTTGACACGGAGTTAATCTTAGAGAAATGTATTTTCTGCTATTCATAGTAACTAAACAATTATTTCCATGCGCTTTTTTTTTTTTCTTTTCTTAATGAAGGGTTTTCTTTACAGCTGGTAATTACATAAAATACATTTCCCTTTTTATTCCCAGCCACTGCAGGATTTATTCGGAGGTGGTGATTTTGGTCTCTGCCTAGCCTTTGAAAATTTTGGCAATGCTGAATTTAAATTAATAATTGTTTCTGTAGCGGTGAGCCTGATCTTGTTTGAAATGTGCCAATTTCTGCATTATTAGCTCACCACTCTTTCTGGGGCAGACCTCTGGGGAGAAAGTTACCTGCACCTGCCCAGCTACCTCATCCCGTATCAAATTAGAACAGCAAATCGCTATCACAAATTGTATCACCCATCACTTAAGCACCAGCTGTGTTGTGAAGGTTTTATAAGGGTTTAATTTTAACACAACTTGCTGCACCGGGGTGGATTTCATCCTAATACAAAGGAGCATAATATAATACACAATACAATATAATACAGAATGTATAAGAATAAAAACAGCTTCAAAGCTGGTACGAGAAGAATGCTAGGAAAACCAGCAATGCAAATTGGATTGAGAATTTGCTGTGTGCAGACTTCATCTAGACCTTGATGTTATTCCTAATATTTTGTTAGCTTGAAAGCACATGTACTGTATTTAACTTGCGCTGAGGAAAACCTGCCTGCCAGCTGGCCACCTGGGCACCCATTTGGGGCTCTTGGCACATGGGTCAGGTGCCAGCTCCTGCACCCACAGAGAGTCCAAACCTGTGCTAGGTGTGGATCCATTCCTATATTTGATTCACTAGAAAACTTGGGTGTTAACTTAATGGGTTGCAGGAGGTTTCCTTGTGATTTTTTTGAAGATCTTCCTTTAATATGCAGACATTTCATTAAAAATAATGAGAAAAAAAAAAAAAAGAGGGGGCAGGGAATTTATGCTCTTATTTCACAGAATATATAGAGATCATGAGCATAACAGATGGATTTTTTCTGTACGTAGGAAAGCATTTAAATAAGTGGAAAGGGAATATGAAAATGTTCTGGGATTTCTTTAAGCCTGGAGCTTTCCAATGCCATTCCTTAAAAAGATTTTCTATCACCTTTTAATTTATCACAGATTAAAGAGATCATTGTTCCTCTTAATGAATTACATTTTTTATCTTGTATGCAAGAATTTTCAAACATGAAGAGATGAGATGGCCTTAATTCATACTGTCCAAGGGACACTACTGCCAGAAGAGCTATTTCTAAACAGCTAAGCAGAATTGTGCAAGCTCTTACTGCTGTTGTTTAAGTACTATGGCAAATCTGATTTCTCCTTGGTTTGCATGCAAGTCATGCAGTCAGATATCAAAGTACGCAGGTCATGCAAATTACAAGTTTATTGAAGGGTCAGTGTAGTTATCAATGGCAGCTGTTCATAGGATCCTTAACAATGAGTTGAAAATTTATCTTTTGATTTGAATGCTTCTCACCCCTAAAAACATTATGAGGTCTCAAGAGCATTGCTATTTTTGACTAAGTAGTGGTTATATCTTTCAGTTTACTTAGGCAGCAGACCAAAGTTCATTGAAGTCAATATGAATTCTTCCACTTACATCAGCATGCTTTGGGTCATGCCCTTAATAAACTGTTGTGTTTGCTATCCAAACTAGAAGAGGCTACAGAATATAAACTGGTGCCGGACAAACCAAACTGGGTTCAGCAATAGCCTAAAGTGAAAATCCTGTTTCCAGTCAAGCCGGTGGAAGATACAAAAACACTCCAGAAGAAGAGTTTGACTGCACAGGAGCAGATATCATCTACATTAACCTTTCAACTAACCCACTCATGGTAAAATTGACCAATTTGCCCACACATCAATGTTAGTAATGAGATCAGGGTGGGCAAGGGGTTGCTGTTAAGGAACAAAATGTAAAATTGTAGAGTATTAGTGCTGATCACTAAGCAGTATTGGATCATCCTTGAAGTAAAAAAGGGGGTTGATTTTTGTTTTAAAGGTCTGTAATCATCATGATCAAACAATGACTGCAGACGTTTTTGCAGACGTTTGTTATCTAATACGAAGGTGGTGAAGATTAAGAAGTCCTACATTAGGAACTTTGAAAATCCAATTGAAATTGCAAGTTAAGTAGTCAAAAATTTAATAAATCAAATATTGTACTGCATGAAAGTTTCAGAATAAAGAGAAAAGAGGAAATATATGACATTATGCAACATTGCTCCATTAGAGAAAAAATGGATGGAGAAAACAAACAAGGTTGTATTTAGCCATTTCACATCATTACATAATAACAGTAATACAGGAGAATTTTTAAAATATTTCTCTAAGTAGAGAAAGGCAGTACCCTAATACTGAAGATATTCCAGACAAACAATAAATTCAAGATAGAAAGGTACAATACCAAAAAATAAAAAAAAAATAAAAAGATGATTTTGAGGATAGATTTTAAGGTATCTTCAGTCTCCCCTCTGGAAAGGCTTAGAAAAGTAGAATTTTCTGCATTAAATGAGGGTAGTTTTCAATGGGTTTGTTCAGGCTCTTAGTGAACATCACAAGAGGAGTGTTCCTAGGGGTGAAAATCATCGTTACGTAGAAAATTTTAGTCTGATGAATACAAATAGTGAAGTGGAAAGATCATCACTGGTAGGTCTGAAAGTGCAACAAGAAAAAGCATGCACTGCTTAAGTGTGATTAATTTTAATTTTTAATTTTTAACTGTTTAAAATACATACTTTTTTTGAATTATCATAAGGAAACGGAAAGAAAGAAGTAGATATTATGTTAAATTGTTGTCTGCTTTCCAGTTCTGTTCCATACTAAATTATTCCCTTGATGAACTGGATAAAAAGTATTTGTGCTTTGGACATTTTATGATTAATCCGCCCCTGTGTTTGCATCTGTGTTAGCAAAAACAGAGCTACTGCTGAAGGGTCGAAATAATCATGCTGCCTTATGCCTGCGGTCAACACTCCTACCTCTGCATACATTTTTTCCGACATGCATCAAATGTGATGCAGTATGGAAGGCACAGCAGTAGGAAATGCTCATTGTGATGAGGAAAATTGCTGCTGAAGGACTTGTTAGGCAAAGCCTTCTGCTTACATTTTATGGAGCTCGTAAACAGAGGTGCCTTGATGTTAATGGTTAGTTGTGCTGAGTGCCTGAGATGAATTTCTGGTGGTGGAAATCAGAAATTCATCTCAGGAGCTGGCCTAGAGGTGGAGCACCCTTACGCTCCATGGCTGCGTGATTTTTTAATTGCCTTTACAGCCCAGATGATCGAGCTGTTTCTCTGAAGAGCTTTTGAACATGATTCACCAGTTATTTTGGAAAGATCGCCATTGAGGGCCCTTCGGTACAATTGGCAGTCACCATGGCCAAGTGCTCCCGTGCAGTCACAGGTTTAGTAGAAATTGCTCCAGGGATATTTTGCAGATGCTCCCAGGCAGATCTCCACTCGGATTTCTGGCTGCTGACCCTAAAGCAGCAGGAGCCCAAGGGGTGCACGAGGAGAGCAGAGCTTTGGGCTCAGCAGAGAGCAGGAGCTGGGCTGTGGGCTCTGCGTGCCCCCACACAGCTGCCTTGGGTGGGTTGCAGGGTGACCAAGGTGGGGATGTGCAGCCCCTGGCTTTGTTTCCCCACCCCATTTCGTAGTACAGAAGTGAGAAGGGAGTGCTGCTGGTCTGGAAGTCGTCATTATCTGAAGCTTTGCATGGGAATAGAGGGAAGGAAGAGAAGAAAATGGTACTCCAAACACTGTCTTATCCAGTGGTTTGTTTCATAATTTCCTTCACACAATCAATTTGCATTCTTTTACGAGCAGTGACTCACTTCTGCTTTTTCTCTACTGAGAGAAAACAGAAGTAAGAAGCTTGTTTTCTTTTATGCCTTTAGCATCTTCCACACTTCATTAATTACATACGATTTTATTTTTAGAAAGGTGTTGAATACAAGCTTTTATATGGCTTTTTGACCAGTAGCTAGGATTGTTCATGCAGCTTCATAGTGTATGTTCTCATTTCTGAGTACAAATGATGGTTTATTCTGATAAAGTTGCTCAGTTTATCCAGACAAATGCATACACCATTATCAAGAGTCACCATGAAATCAGCATGAAATAACCAGTGATTCATTCATGAAATAACCAATGATTCATTCATTACTGTAAGTATTAATAACTTTGTGTCAAACGTTTGCCTAGTTTTCTTCAAAAGCTGCAAGAAAATAAGTGCATCCTTATGCAGGATAATTCAGCAGAAAAGATGTTATTTTTGTTCATGGTTCTAAGGACAAGGAATGAAAAACTGTCCTTTTGTAGCAGTTCCCACGCGGGGCGGCTTACAGCAGCAATCTGTTGGCAGGTGGTTGTTGGTTTTAGCCTGGGTTAATTCCCTGCTCTGGTTTGCAGCTTGTGCAAGGCTTGCGTCAGCATCCCCTGGGAGCCAGTTTGCAATGCCAAAGGATGAGCGGAGAGGCTGGCATGGAAGGAGGGGAGAGGATTTGTGAAGTCCTCATGGCAGCCAGGTAGTCTGAACATTTGCTTCGTGAACTTTAGTGCCACACAATTAGCACGTTATCAGTCAAATCCACAGATTCCTTAGCTTTCACCAAGGCATCCTGCTGCCTTTTCTGCTCCGTCTTAACCCTGGCTGTCGAACTGTTGGTGAAATAAAATAGCTGGCAGCCCTCTTTGAGATAGATAGGAGAAATCTCGTCGACCCTCCTCCAGCACCCTTAGTTCGTGCCTTCGTGGTCCTGCAACTTGTGTCTCTCCCTCACAGTAGAAACACAGCCTAATGAAGGATCAGCTCTGGTGTTTCATTAGGCTGAATCCCGCTTCCCTCCCCTCTCTCACTGCCATTTGTCTGCAAGGGCACTGGTTCAATCTTCATGCTCTCTCCTTTATTCATTTTAATCTAATCTGCCTCCCTGACATCATTCCCCTCTTTGCCTGCATGGCAGCCGGGCGTGGGGAGCTCCCCTGCTCCCCCGAGGCTTATCTCCGAGGGATATCTTCGACTGCAGGAGGCCCCGTGTCACCGTTTGTGGGACTCACGCTGCCGAGAAGCAAACTGCATCATTTCATTTACCCTACACCACCCCACTTTTAACACATGATGCCTCCAATAACCACAGCAAGAGGAGAACAAGTTGGCAGCGGTACCTCCAGGCAGGTATTCCAGGTGTCCTGCACCTTTATACTGCATCGTGGTTGTGGAAGTTTTACGTTTCCACCTCAGCAGCACAGCTCCCAGGCTGTCAGGTTGCCATAAAGCCATGCCACAACACTGATGATGCGCTGGTGAAGTCCTTGCTGTTTATTTTCATGCTTAATTTTAATTAGTATCTGTTGGTTATGTGTCTTCACAAGGGACTGCTGCTTGTACACAATATTTAGACCAATGTGGTTAATCAGGAAGTTATGTAGTATCTAGCCATGTTTACAAATACCAAACTTAGCCTCTGGTTGTTCTTTTTTTTTGATAGATTAGTTTTTTCTCCAGATTGCATCACTCCGGGTAGAATGAAATTAAGTATAAAAATTGCAAACAATTCATTTCTAGTCAGTTACACAAAGCTTCCTCAAAAGTGATGAAGACAGTTTAAAAGCTGAATTCAAAGACATTTTGATAAATGGTAATTTTTCCAGTTTTATTACTGGCAGATCATAATGTCCTTAAAGCTTCACTTGACCAGACCCCATCCGCTGCTATCTGTTTTTTTATCCATAAATTGGAAATTGGTTCTCAGTATCTAGCAACCAAAGATTTTCCCAGCTTTGAGTGAACTAGCCTTTGAAATGAGCTGGATGAATAAACTGACTTAAAGAAAATGTTCCCTCTGCACCTGCAGAAGAAGCTGCCACTGCCAAAAGATGACTGCTTCAAAAAAACTTGGATTCCTAGGATTTAGCCAGCGATCCCTGCCAGCTCAGTGCTTTGATGTTTGTTACAAGTTCAGCAGCAGAGGCATAGTAATGTGGGTTATTATGTAAACATGACCCTTTGGAAAAAGACTAACATAATCTCCATTTGAAATCTTAATAAGCACAAAATCCCACTTGCATAAAGCAGTTTGTTGGTGGAGGCAGTTTTAATACCTGTTTTCTATTCACATTCCCGTCTCTGAAATCAGCACGTGCTTCCCATGCGGTTCTCTGTCTGCAGGTAATGGAGGTCCGGTGCCAGCAGAGAGGTCTTCATTTGAAAGAAAAAATGATAAACCAGGGAGGGAAGCACCGCTTCAGTAAGTTGTAGGGTGTTCTTCCAAGGTTTCTGGAAGAATTTCAGAAGGGAGCAGTTGGGTTGCAGCAATATGGAGATTACTGAAAGCAGTTACTGCAGTAAAGAATGGACACAGTTGATGGCTCAGCTAACCTGGAAAAATGTGTAGAGTTATGAACCTTGCCAGCATGAGCAGCAAAGTGCTGAAAACAGAACTGGAAAGGACTAAATATTATCCGGTAGAAACCAGCAGCCAGGGGCTGGGTGGTGGCTCTCATTCTTCCATGAGTTTAAGGGATGGTCAGCGGGATGTGTGGGGAGAACTGCTGGGGCAGCGTCCTCCTCTGGCGATCCAGCCCCCCGTAGATAAATTTCTGGTCCTTGATAAATAGAAAGAACTCATGGCTATCTCTTTGTCCCATAGCCAGTGGAAATGGTGGCTCTCTAAATTGTCTACATTTTTGTGCAAGAAGGAGATTAGCTGTATGTTTTCAGCCTGCACAGCAGTTGTAACATAAATGAATTTAATGTTAACATATAATGAGGGTGTTATTTTGCATAAATGGATATATTTACAGATGAAATCCTTCTTCCCTTCATTATGTTCAGCTCTTGTCATAAATTAATAGAGATGGTCGTGAAACGAAGCAGTGGGAATTGGATAGCTGAAAGGTCAGAAAAGAAAACGAGAGCTAGGTGGAAAAGTTTGGAAGAGACATGGGGAAAAAACAAAGAAGTCTAAAACATGTTTTTAAATGAAGAATTTTGTTCAAAGTTCCAGTTTGCCTGTCATGTGAAGACACTGAAATTACAATGCCAATCAGTTTAAATGCTGTCAGTGGAGATGTTGTTTCAATTACCACCTTTGTGCTCGTTTTCTGATGTGAACCCAGGAGATGAACACACACAATTGCCTGCGTACACATGCACAATTTCATGTATCTCCATGGAGGTGCGTGCACTGGAAAGTCCACCCGTGGCTGGAAATGAATCTGCAGAGGCAAGATCTAACGCTGAATTCCCTTCTCGTGTATGAGCAGGCTTTGCAGGACTGTATCTCAAACGATCACACTGCAGGGAATACGTGCTGGTATGTCAGCTGGTGGGGTATCACATTTGTAAAGACAGTGCCCTCTCAGCAGAAAAAAAAAAGAACAAATACCAGAGGGAGGGAAAAAAAAAAAGAGTTAAATTATATTAGAGATACAGATGAAACATATTCTATTAGTAATGATGATGTGGTAGAATAGAAATAAAAGTGCCATATTTCACAATTGGACACTTCAAAGGATCCTTCTCTGCCAGTAATCCTCTGATCTGCTTCATGTCACAGGTCACCTAAACAGTATTTACAAACCTTCTGGCTGGAGCACTGCCTCAGGATTTAAGGTGTTGCAACTTTTTGACATCTAAAGTTCAAGTGGACTGATACTCCTCTGAGAATGTGACATCATGGTTAATTTTTGTGTAGACTAACCTTGATGGATCTGTCTCCTCAAGACCGATGGGAAACTTGCTTGGAAAAATTCTCTCCTAATAGCCACAGGATGAGTTTAGGCTGTGCCTGGTAGTTAGCCAAGCACTGCTTCCAACATGCCCAAAAAGTGAGGAGGAACAAAGCCCGAGGTGAAGGGCTTGGCTTAACCACTGACCAGTGCATCACTGGGAAATAGGTGGAAACTTTGGGTTCCCATTACATCTAAAGGTGAATATTCTTCCTCAAGGTGCTTTGTCACCTTTAAGAGGTGACAAATACCCTCATAATTTAAAATACCCTAATAATTGCTGCTCTGATGTTGAGTGTTGGCTGAACTTGGATGTAAAGTCTCACTTCTGGCATCAAAATCATGCTGGGACCCTGGCAGCTACCTTACAGTACTCAGGCAGCGACGGGTTCTGGTCTCAGGCTGGCGTCGTTCTGGGTTCTAGGTGGCCTTTTTCCTCATCTCCAAGTCATGATGGTTTGGAAATTTTGTGCTGATGGGAAAATTGCTAGTTGCTTCTGTTAGATGGGTCCCATCTTTTATTCTCTCCCCGAAGTAAGTTTACTTTTTATTCTGCCCTATTTCTCCAAGAAAATGAGCACTTACACCAACAACTGCAAGTCCCCAGGCAGTTTCCTGCAAACCCTTGCAGGAGGAAAGCTGCTTTGTGAAGCCAGAATGTTAGGCACGTTTGCAGGCGCTGATAAGATTTTTTTCATGCTTTTCTTCCTATTGTTTTCTACAAGAAAGGAGAGCATATTCAGAATATTTCCCCAGCACCAAGGTGGAAAGACCAAGTTCCCAGGATCACAGCTGAAACAGAACTGAGTGTTGTAGTGTAGCTGAAGTAGGAACGCCTAGTTGCTTTGTCCATGAATGATTTGAGGGAAGAAGGATATTTTTTCAAATCTGTTTAATTAAGATGCCTCTTCAGTTCTCCCTTATCGTTCATTTCAATAGTTTTTCAGAGGCTTTCAAACCAGAGCTACACAGGGCTCTATTTCAAGTGCACTGTAAAGAGCTGATAATATAGCCTCTGTGGCTGGGGCACAGAATCTTCCTTATATAGCTTTTTTGAACAGAATACACTTGTTCTGCAACAGATCTTGTGTTGTTTATTACTGATAACCATTCTCAAGTCAGTATAAATGACACTTCCAGATAACTTTCTTCCTCCCTGATAACAATCTGCTAGTTTATACCTCTTTCCAGAAGCGTATATTTCTGTTTATTTTTTTTAGGATGCATTTAGCATTTAGTATGGCCAAAGTAGTAATTCTTTCAGTATCTGCCAGCTAGATCAGTTTTGAGAAGAGTCTCTTCAAAGCAATGTCTGTTTGGAATTGACTTATTTATGTGCAGTCTCTGTTCCACAACAAAACAGTCAAAGAAACTGAGCATCGGTTCCCAGTGCTTGAAAGAGAAGGGGTCTCAGAAAACAGGTATGGTTTAGGAAGTCGGTGGTAACAGCTCTGTGTTTTGAATAGCTGTGTACTTGTACACGTTTCAAATTTTGTTTTTAAAGCTTAGGTTTTTGAACAAATTACTGAGAGACGTGGAGACGGCAGTGAGGTGTGCTGCAAGGGAAGCAGTCAGGTCACAGGGAGTCTGGGAGCAGAGCTCTTCGGGGATCACTCTCCACTTTGGGGTCCCATTAATGGCTGTAGCATAGGGAGTAGGGGAATGCTGAGGTAGGCTGCTGGTGACCCAAAGCTGTCTGCACAGGGGAAGGTGGGCTGTTGTGCAAAAAGAAACTGCAGTGTCAAAGACACTTATAATATATAGGGGGTGATTCTGAATGACAGCTTGTCATGGGCGCGTGTCAGGGGAATGAATTACAGCAGGGCAGGGGTGGCATTAATAGTGCTGAGCTGGGGCTAGGAGATTTCCTCTGGTTCTGTTTGCCCACGTGTAAGAAGAGTTGATTGCAGATAAAACAAGACAAAAGCTTGCTGGGTGCTAAGGAAGGAGTTGGATGCTAAAGAGGTGTATGGATTTTACGGGATGGAGAACAGTGCTTTGTAAGAATAGGGACACTGCCTAGTGTGAACTACACACCATAGCTAAATAAAGGCAAAGAGAGGTGGTGGTTGCTCTCAGTAAATATGCTTGTGAGGCAAAGAACAGGCAAATGGTGTTGACTGCATCTACCAGAGGATAATACTGGTATAGAAACATTATTAGTGATGTGGGAAGCCAGTATAAAGTTTCTAATAGTGGAGTAGTTGCCTTTCTGACACACAAAGGGAGCAAAAGTTCCTCTCTTGCAGCCTGTTCTTCAAACAGAGCTCAGTAAAGTGGGACTTTACAATTCAGTGGCCTGCAAAAACAGTGCAGGAACAAGGGACTGACAATTGCCAAGGAAGACTTTTCCAGTCCTTTTTGTTCCGAAGGTGTAAGTTCACTAATAGGTACTGGAAAGCTGAAAGCTTATCTGTAAAGCTAAGGTATCTACTAGTTTAGAAGAGCTATAATTTCTCTCCTGCCATCGCTTTCAGGTATTTGAAAATATTTTCTGGCAATTACCTGTAGAAAGACTTTGCCCTACCTGTTTGGGGAAATCTATCATGTTGGATCTGTCAGCCCAAGAGAGGTAGGGCTGCTGCTTTGCACTAAAGATGTATTTCCAGTAGCTACCTGCACACAGGCCATGTGTATACACCACATATCCCATAACAATCCCCATACCCCAAGGCATCACACCCCTCAGCCCTAAAGGTGCTCCTCCAGCACTGACTCATGGTGATGGGCTTCATGCCTTAACACACATGGGATGGGATGAGATGGGATGGGATGGGAGAAGCTGGGCTGGGTGTTATCTGAGCTCCTGCCCCTGCCATCATCTCTCTGTGCTCCTTTTTGGGTGTGCAGATGAGCTGTTATTGCATAACCTAGCAGTACCACGTTCAGTCTCAGTGGTGGCTGCGCACCGTGGATGCAGCCTGACAGAGTGGCAGGACTGCACGGAAATAAAACCTCCAGCTGGGAAGGGGAGGGCTGGAGAAAGTTGAGACCCACACATAATACGGGTGATGTGATTCAAAAAGGAGGAACTGTTCAGAACAAGAGCATGGGAAAAATTAAACTCGACGATATTTTCCCAGCAGGCTGGCACATAGAACAGGAGGGATACAGAATGGAAATTTCTGGTTGATGGCAAATATCTTTGTCAGAAGATACTGGAAAAAAATTAAACGCAGACATTCTCATTTTGGTAGGCCTTTAGAGTGAATAAAAATACTCTCTTTGTTCTAAGCTTTTAGGTAAAATGGTTTGAAATATTACTTAAAATGCAGGTACAGAGGTAAATGGACTTTTGTCAAGCAAGTTAGGTAGGTCATTCTCTTATCTCCCAATTTTGCTCATCAAAACTTTCAGTTTAAGTAAATGGACGTGCACAGATATTCCTGTGGGAATTTTCCTTTGGTTACAGCTAGTTCTTCTCTAAATTGGAGAGGGTAGGTCTTCTCTGTGTGTTTCTTGACAGAGAGCCAGCTCTCATATATCCATGAGAACTGTTTACATTAAAAAATCGCTGCCCAGGTACCCGTAATTAAATTTATGCTGAGTTTTTGAATAGCATGTATTGATGTGCTCACCAGAAGAAGCGAAGGCAGTTTCAAACAGCAGAGGGTTTCCCACATCCCCTTCCTGTTCCCTGGAAATTCAGAGGCAGCTCCATTCCCTCTGCCACAGGCACAGAGGAGGAGGACTCCTGGAGTCTTCTCATCCCTTGTGGCTTCAGGCTCCCTCACAGAAAGTCCTGCTTCCCAGCCCCTGCCCTGCTAGGGCTAGCAAATAGCAATTGCCTATATTTTTTCATGCATGCTACTGAAATATTCTGTGCGTGTGAAAGTGCCTGCTCAGAGGAACCTGGCTGGAAATCAACCACTGGCTGCTGGTCCACCCCCAGGGCCGGGAGGGAAGATGTATCTTCCGTATATTACCAAATGTCAGCTGAAGTGGTTTCAGCAGGCTATTCACAGCAACGGACCAGAAGCAATTCAGATGTTGACAAGTATCAATGCTTTATAAGTTTATTCAACCCCAGGTTGTGCGACTTCCTCTAGGAAACTGGATTAGCTAATCAACGGGACAATGCGTTCACATCCTGCAATGCAACGTGCACAGGAAGTCTGTAGGATTTCCCAAAGCCATGTTGGTCTTCTCATTCAGACTTGTGGTGCTGGGGTCAAAAAGCAACCCTCGGAGTGCAGAGAGAGCATCACACAGGTAATCTGTACCTTGCACTGTGCTGTGCAATGCAGCAACAGAGACCCCCTGTCAAAGCTGATCCCCCACTCGAAACAAAAACCACATACTTTTTATATTTTTTAAGGTGAAGCAAGTTCTCTTACTCTGATGCATACCTAACAATGAGCTATGAGCTTAAAATAAAATAGAAATCTTACAGCAATGTATCTTTAACGTTGGTTTTTGAGTTCTGGAGAGCTTGCTACAATCCTCTTCTGCTTCTTCCTAGGGGATGCTTTTTGAAAAAAATGCTTTGAATGAAGATGAGAAGGGCTTCTAGTTTGAATCATTAGCAAAACTCTTAGGTTTTTCAATTCTTTATTAGAAATGCAGTAAAAAAGCTTACATCCTTTAGTCAGTTAGAGCAGGGGATGGTCACTTTAAAATGGTGGCATTCCCTAGCAGTGCACACAGATCCTTCCGTTATGTCTTATTGGAAGCAAAAAGGAAAATGAAGTCTTTTTAGCATAGCGAACAACAGTGCTGCATGCAGGGAATACACAGATTCGACCGGTTGTTGACAGAGCCTCAACAGCAGCTCGAGATGCTACAACGCACTCCAAAAGCTGTTGCTCAGAGTGGCTGTGAAGTGAGATGAAGCCAGTTAATTAATCTGCAGAAGGGGTTGGGCAGGCTCCCAGGCCTGCTCTGCCCACTCCTACCTTCACGACTCCATCTCCTGAAAGGACGGTGGCGTTCAGCCTGCCTTGAAGAACAGATGCTTGGAGTCTGCGCTAGTGCCAAAATCTGTGTAATTGGGAGCTCTTATCTTAATGGCTTAACAAACTGAAGACTTAACAAGTACAATGTGGAGCAGACCATGAGAACAAGCCGGGGCAAGAGAAAGGAGTTCCAGCGCTCCCTGGTGCCACCCGCTTCTCCTTCCCAGCGAAGCAGCAGTAGTTGTGCAGCAATAATTATGTTGTGCATGCAGAATATCCTGGCATCTCCCCAACACGTTGTTTTCTCCGTGGCCGGGCTGCACAGCACGTGCTGCTGCATAAAGTGGTGTGTAACTGAGCTTATTTTTACTGAAATATGGGAGCCATGTGTGCGTGTGCCTCTGTTACGTGCCGTGACTGTGCAGCATCATCCGGCCAGGGCTGCTCCAACTGCCCGTGCCATCCAGCGTGGTGATCCCGTGCCACACAGCCGGGGTTTGTCACATGCTGGGGCAAGAGATGTGCACTACAAGGCAATGACAGTGGGGAGCACCACGTTTGAAACTTTTCAGAAGTGTAAATCTGGAGTTTTTCTCCTCAAACTAATCAGAGCTGGGCTTGGCTGCACATCCGTCTTTACAGCTCTGAAGGGAGGCATAGCTGTTGTAAATAGAAATGTCTTTACAATTCTCATTTAATGGTTAATGCCACAAATCTGCAGTATTTTTAAATTGATTCCCCACATATTTAACTTCTAAGGGCGATGAAACGAGACTTTGCAAAACAGCTTCTCAAACTGCAGCTGCTAGCAGCGAGCAGCGATGTCTGCGAGGCGCACGGTGCACACAGTGCCCTGCCGCAGCAGGGGAGGTGGCTTGGCAGGGAACTGGGGCGTTTTTTAACTTTCGAGGTCGCTTGACACTGCTGTGCGTATCAGCAAAATCATTTATTGGAGAAACGAAGAAATACTCTTGTGAACGTAGAAGTTAATCATCTGAGTGGCTGCAATAAGAATTAAAGATCAGGAAAGCATTTTTACAAGGAAGGTAAAGCTTGGGGATAATATGTAATAGAATTTAAGCCCCTTTGAAGCTTGGATTAGGTTTATAGTTTTTTTTGTTTTGTTTAATTTAAACAGCGCATAGCTTTCAGAGTGGTTAAAACTTTCATTGAAATGCAGATATTTTAATATTTTTTCACTCTGTAACCACAGAAAATATTCATCTATTTTCTCTCTGGCTTGGAAAAAATAAAAATAAAAAATGAAAGAAGTGTTTCAGCTTTCTGAAGTAGGTGTTCTCTGCAGAATGGGCGCTGATGAGAACCATACACAGAACAGGAAGTTCAAAAGACAGGGAATGGCAGCCGAGAGCAGCCCCATCTGCTCTGGAAATGTATGACTGTACAGTGGAGGCCAAACCAACTGACAAGACACAGTCGTTATTTATGGAGAGACTCTGAACCCTGGCTGTTCATCAAGCTGACTCAAGGAGTCTGCTGCTGGACCTGATGAGCTAGCAAGTATCTAACATAGATTTGTGCTCTAATAAATGTCAGATACAGAGGCGTTACTGAAACAAATCGCGAAAATATTAGGAGAAAAGGGGACCGTACGTCGAATGGCAAAAGACCCTAATGAAAGAGCCTCGCTAATAAGGACTGGAGGGCATCAGAACGCCTTATTTTTAAAAGAAAAGTGGGGTGGGAGCAGTCTATATCCCAGCCTTGAAGCCAATGGCAGAGCTCTCCCTGCCTGATACGGAGCTGGGGTTTCACCCGCTGTGTGCAGCATCCCGGTGTACTTCTCCGTTAATTTATTTCACGTTACAGAAGCTGGGATGGCTCACGGGTTTGTGAAATAGTTTCCGCATCTGCCCATTTAGTACAAGCTCCATCCCCCAGGCCAATGAAAACATTCCCAGTCCTCTTCAGAAATGCGTATCAGGAAGGACAGGCGATATCTTTCAGACTAATAAAAAGCGATCGGGATGACTCCGTGCTTTTTTACGTTTGCTGCTGTTGAGAGCTGGAAGTTTGGAAAAAAATCAGCTGAAATAAGTATGGATAACCTCATGGCCAAGGCAGGTTGGCAGCGTTTGTTTTGTCTGGTGTTTGGGCGTGCCCCAAATCCTGTCATCATTCCCAAATCTATTCGTTATGACATGTTAGGAGATCACCAGAAGGAAGACTTGTTTCCCTGGCAGTCTTGTATACATGCTGTGTGCAGTCACCAACCGGAGACCCCTGTGCCTTCCTCTTCGGTTGTTCCCCTATCGGACTTCAATAGCAGTGAGCGATCGGCTGTCATCTTCGAAAAGTGTCGTGACTCTCCACTTAGCTGCAGGCACTTTGCTATTGCCGAAATCTTTTCTAAACATAGGCACTTCTCAAAACAAAACAAAAAGAAAAACCAAAACAAAAATCTCGTAGTAGGAAGCCTGTCTGGAGTCGCTGCTTGGCTGCGTGACACACAGCAAGAAAGGGAGCCACATGTTCCTGTCTGGAAAGTGATCAGTTGCATTATTCTAAGCATTAAAATGTGTCTGGATGGGTGCATCTGTGCACACGGAGACACGCATACTGCCAGAGCGTGCTGACAACGAAGTTTCCAGTCTCAAATGAAAAATAGAGTGTGTACACAATCTTTCCTTCGCCAGGCTGAGAATTTCATTGTAGTCTGCCCCTTCAGCTTTAGAAATATCCTGTTGTGATTCCAAAAGCAGTCTTTGAGTGGTTTACTGATGCTGTGTATGGCCTCTTTTTTACAGTGCTATAAAATGAAGTAAAAAAAAAAAAAGTGAGTACGGTAATTTCCTATTTTATTTATCATATTCTATGCAGTATAAGGGCAGGATGCATATATCTGCAGTTATCTATATAAAATAATACCTTCATTATAGCCCTGTAGATGTGGGTATTCTAGGGAGCTGATAGTCTTACGATGAGTCATAGCCATGCACCACAGTCATCTATCACCGCTCTGACAGTCTCACCTGCATGCTGGCCATTAATCTGCTCTCCAAGAATATCTAGCATTACCATCCCCAAGCACTTCTGCACAGCTTCCATGCACAGAAAGGAAAAATAACCCTGCTACCAAAATTTGGTGTTGTTGTTTTTTTTTTTGATGTTGTTTGTTTTTTTTCCCATTCTTTCAAAGGTAGAGCTTCCTCCGTAAGTACTCTCAGGAAATGAATCATATTCAGTCTAGAGCTGTGGATGACTTTGGACATAATAATGTGTGTGATTTTTGAGAGCTAGCACTTGAGCAAATCGGGACAACAGGCTGTCTTTCTGCTGACCTAGGGATAACATCCATCCAGGCACTTAGCAGTCTAGAAGGCCTTGGCAAAGGTGGTAGGTTGGAAAGGAGCAAAATTGTCTTTGAGACCTTGGTATCTGAGACCATCACCTCAAGCAGGGATTGGAAATGAAGAGAAAGCCACTGAAATTATACGCGTGGACTGCAGCTTGACCCAGCCTCCTTAGCAGGGACCTGCACAAGGCTTTGGGACCTCCCAAGGTGTTACTGGTAAGAGTGGTGCTGCAGCACTGAACCTTTGTGGGGCTTTCTCTCTGTCTAAAGAAGACAGAAGGAGCCTACGAGGACACGGTGCAGCACGGACACTGAAATCAGGGCACAAGCACAGATGTTCACCCTGCACTTTTTCTGTCACAGTGTTCCCTGTTGTCTACATAAAAACAGTCACTTAGTAGGCTCCTGGAGTTAGGTCCGATCTCACGGTGAGCCTGGTGGAGAGAGCAGTAACGGAGCAGCAGGACGGTGGTTATGTTCGTGAGATCAGGCTGCATTTTTCTGTCTCTGCTAAGAATTTAGTTTTGTCAGGAACGTTTATTTACTTAATTGCAATTTTTCAGTGCAGAAGACAAATATGCATGCTTACTTCTTTTCTTGGCACTGGGAGGGGGAGAAGGGTCAGATATTTTACAAATGAGCAGCCAATTCCTAAGTGCTGCACTACAAAGGTTACTGTGCATTTTTATGGCATTTGATACTCATTATGCCGTACATGATCTGTTCTTTCCATGAGGAATCCTGCAGATGTAAAGGCTCACACTATGATTGGTTTAATTAGAAATAGTGTCAAGAAATCTGGCACCTTTTTTATTCTTTGTTCAAGTAACAAATGTTAAACACATGGACACCAATTAATTCCTGGAGCAATTTAACTGATTTGAGTGGCGTTACAACAGGGGTGATTTAGCTTATGACGATAATTTTGAATGATTTTTGTACTAGCTGCTCAAATTAGTCTTGCCATCTGAAAATCTCTGGTCAAGAGAGAGATAGCCTGAGATCTGGGAAAAGCACTGTCAGCTATACTTCTGCTTGGCAAGTCATTTGCCAAGGAATTTTCTGAATGTTCTTATTTTGTTAAGGTCTAGCATTGGAGAAAAAGGAGGGTATTTTTATGAATCCCTCTTTTCATTGTTGTTTTCCTTAGGGTGTTTTCCTTTTGCAGATTACTGAGCATCCTTTTCTGCAACTACGGTTCATGCAAATTGTCAACTGAAGTAGCTTGCCGCTGTGAGATGCGGACAGTAATGGTTGCAGAACTGGGCTCTTCAGCTTCAATATTGTCAAAGAAGCTGGTGCAAATAGTAATAAGAGCCATAAAATGTTTTCATTAGGATTTGCTCTGAGAAATAGCCATTTCATGTGCCTTTGCTGCAAGTGTTAATTTGTATGTGTGTCCATACTCATTTCCAAGGTGCAAAATTAGCAAATGACTTGTGGAATGAATCAGTAAAGCTATTGTGCTCTGTGAAGAAGTGAATAAACCAGCTATTTTAACCCCAGCCTAGGCTTCCCCTCTCGCGGGGTTCCTAGCGGATCCTTTTGAGATATATCTGTTCGCAAAATAAAGCCACTTTTTATGCTTTTTAGTACTTGCTGACTGTTTGCCAAGGAATTCTATGAAGTATCTGTGAATATAGCCTGAGACGACGCTACACTGCTTCCCCTGTTTCCTGTGCTGAATGGCCAACCCCAATGCTAAACTGTAATACTACTCAAGGTAGGAAGAGCGAGCTGCCAGAAACTATTTATCACTTCACTGGCTTTGTACCATGCACATCCGTCTGAAGTTAAATTGAGGTTATAAGAGGAGTTTTCTTATGCTCCAGCTTTGCCAGTGATAGCATCTTGCATAAAGATGAAAATAGAAGGTCAGTGTTTAGCCCTCAGATGTGCCTATTCCATGAGGAGAAGATGGAAGTGATAGAAAATTTGACTCAGACGCCTTTGGTTTCTGCCACCTCGGTCTAAAATGTTAATCTGCCAGTAACACTGGTGAGGTGAATGCTTCTTTCTAGTGGCAGATTTCAGAATGATGCTTTATGTACTAATACGTAAATGGTCAGGTTTTAAGTAAAATTTTAATCCTTGTTGGATATTTTAGGGGGCTTTAAAATAGTACCATCTCCTGTCTTCTCATTCTATTTGATGTTGCTGTTAGGGAAAATTAAGTGACTCCTTTTTTGTCTGTACAAGCTCATTTTAGACATTGTAGATATCCTAAGCTAAAAGTAAAACATGCATGATATCCTAGGGCAAAGCTTTGGATAATTCTGTGTAGTCCAAGTCTTTACAAAGCCATAAATCAAAGTGAAGATAATTTTAAGAATTTCCTACAGTAGAATGAGAGTTTATGTTTCGTGGTGTTCCTCTCTTACTCGTAGTGTCAAGCACCATGAATCCCGTGATACTTGAGGTAACCATGTTGTAAAATGGAAGCAGCATCAAAAAAACTGAGCAGCCTAGCGCTTCTCACTGCAGCACATCCAAAGCAGACGTGAATCTTCATTACCTGTGCTGCTTGTGTTTTGTTGGCAGTGGTTGTGCCAGGTGTTGCTTTCACCTGGGGAAAAAATGAACCACAAAACCAACAGACTTTACAACAGACTTTAGAAGATGCTGTATGCCTTGCTCACTGTGACAGCAGCCAACTGATGGTGCATGCCATGCTCTAAAGCATCTTCAAATCAGTAGTTCTAGCTGTTGCAAAACGTCTTTGCTAAGAGATCCCCTTGTGATTGCATCTCTGCTTTACAGCCTCCCACTGACTGCAGCTTGTTGAGGTTTAAGCTGTTGCTTTTGAGCAGTCTGCTGCTGATGCTGATACAAGTGTTGGCTGCCTCTCGCCTGGGCTGGAGCGGGACAGGGCGCTGAAGCCGACCACCCCGCCGTCTGAAGACAAGGAGTCTGAGAGCACGGCTCGCAGCTCGGGAGCGATTACGTACTGGGTGACCTTCCAGCCACTCCACACGAGGCGTCCAGTTTCCCAGGCTTTCTCCAGAACTTGGCAAGGGCGGAGAGTTAAATGGATGAGAGGGTGTGATGGGAGACGCTGAATTTGGGACGAAGGGAAGCAAGAAAGGCTTTATTTCTAGACCTTGGGAAACGTGTGTGTGTAAGAAGCCTTTGCCAATCCTTTGTGCATGTGCCCAGAGCTTTAAGTGGGCATATTTTAAATTAATCAAAAGACATTATTTAAGCAACCTTATTTGTATAACCAAGATTCCATCAAGCAATCAAAATTCACTTGCTCTTTCTGTAAATTTATGGCAACTGCAAACTTATTTATGTTCATGCTTTTCTGAGCATGTAAAAAATGCTTAATATATCACTTGAAAAATGTTAGTGCAACAACTGTGTTTTCTTTTTTATCATGCACAAAAATGTATGATAAAAATGCCACGGAGGGAAGTAATTGATTGCTAGTCCATGCTGTAGAGACTGACTGACTACACAACACCCTTAAGTAATTAAATTGCTTTAACCACAGATAGCTGGGCCAGATTCCTTTGCATGATTCCTGCCCCCCACCCAGTCTTCATCACTTGATTTCACTTGATGTCAACCTTGCTGTAAGCTAAAACCACGCAGATAATGTGTCAAACTCTACTTACAGTTTTGATTTTGCCTTATGAAAGAGTTGGTTTTAATCCATTATTTTCTTGTTTGTGCTTAAAAAATTCAGAAAGGTCATTGCTTTTAGGACTTTGATGTGTTTGGGGGTTTCTTTCACAAAGAAATGGTGGTATTAAAGCCACTCAAGCAAAGGGGCCTTTTTCTGATAAAAATCCAGTTCTTATGATTTCCTTCTTGGTTTTACCACACATTCCCTTTTCCTTTTGAATTTTGCTCTTACAAGGGTAGCTAAATAAATACAGTAGCACAGAAGCAAATGGAAAACATCTGTTGTTCTCATTCAGGAATTTAGTGAGTCAGGTTTTGTGAACATCCAGACTCAGCATTTTACATATTTGTAGATTTTTCTGTAGTTTAAAATTATTATTGTAAAACTTACACCTAATACTGTTAGAAGTCTTGAGAGTGTGCTTTTTAAATGCCAAAGGTGTACAGGAATAAGAAGAAGGTTTTTTGATTTTATTTTTGTTTTGCTTAGCCTGGTGTCTGTTTCTGCTAGTAGCCTGTATAAGGAAAAGGAAGACCAGTTCTTTTTGGAGTGATCCTTCCCTGACGTGCCATCCTGTTTTCCAGCAGCCAGAGGGTGCTGAGCTGGAGGTGGATCTTGGGCTGGGAATAGCAGTTTAATGGAGATGGATATTTTGTGATTTAGATTTGACAAGGTTAAAAGATATTTGAAATAGATGGGAGCACAGACTTTTTACAGGAAATGGGTAAGTAGTGTGGCTTAAAAACTAGGTCATTACAATATAGAAGCTTTCAAAAATATGATGTTCTGATAATGAAGTAAAGTGATTTAACCTAAAATATTAGGAATGACTTTCTCCATAATTCTTGAAGTTTAAAGAGTCTTTTTATGCTAATATGGCCTCTTTTTTGTATCAGCAATGTCACTGTGAACTTCTCTTGGTGTCTCCCACTCCCTCAGACCATGAGCTTATCTATTTTGTTTCTATAGCTTTCTCCTTCTCTGCATTCAGAGCCCCTTCAAAACTTAATTCTCTACAAATCTGGCGTTTGAGACATACCTAAGTATCAGCACACTACCAGAGATGGATGTCATTACTTTCTTCAGTTACCTGGTGTTCCCACACTTGTGTCTCCCTTTGCTGAAAACTACTTCAGATGCTCATTAATTCAAGCCTGTTACATCATCTGTAACTTGGCAGCCTTGAAGATAGAAGACTTTTACTCACACCTGTCTTCTTCACCTGTAAATTGCTAAAAGTAGGAATAAATAATTCATCCACCAAAATGTAACTCTTTATAAAGCTTATTTAAATCCTCTTTACTGAAAGCTAAGCAGCTTTTTCCTCCCTAATGCCAACGTGCATTTTCTTGTAGTCACCACGGAGATGAGGCAAAGTCACAAGTACTGCTTCCGTAGTCTGTAGACAAGGAAGAAGATCCTGCAGTACCCGTGTCTTGACCTAGTAAAGTCTACAAAGTGTGAAAATCAAATTACTCCAAAGACTTTTTTTTGGCTCCCGGTGAGGGACGTCCAGATTCTGCCAATCTAATTTAGTCCAATACATGCTGGACCCTAAAAACATATAAAATTCGAGGTGGTCTTTACTATATATTCCTCCCAGCTTTAAATTTGAAGGAACTGAAGACTAAAATGAGTGTCATGTGCCAGAAAATATTTTAGGCTAACAAAAAGAAAAAATAAGCACATTAAAACGTGCAGATATTTCAGTCTGAGTTGTTGAAAAAGGCGGTGCAGGCACTATCTGGCAATGGTTTGAAACATGGAAAACTAAGTATACCCAATACACTGTGTGGCTTCCAGCACTGGAATGCTACCAACTCTGATACAGAGAATCCCAACCATTTTCTGTATCTAATTAACTACGTGGGGAGCAGTACCTGTGCAGGCAGGCCCACCCATAAGAAGGATGCCCAAGTCTTCTGTGCTTTTGCTTGTACGTGCTAATTATTGGCTTTGACATGCATGGTATTCATTATGTTTTTGGCAAGAGTATGAAAAAGGCATTTTGTTCTGAAAATAGCTAAAGAAAGAGGTGGGAGGGAGAAAATGTTCTTTTGTAATTGGTCCAGACTGAACTGGGAATCCACCCCCCTCCATCTCCCACTTGTGCAATTTCAGATCCTCTGCCTTTCTAGGTCATTCGAGCAAGGTCAAAATGATTCAAAGGAGCTGTGCACTTTGCAGTTTGAACATCGTATTGGCTTCAGATTTTCTGTTACATATTCAATATCTTGGTTTAGACTCTGCAATGGCTTCTGACAATCCTATCACCTGAAAAGTCTTACAGTGAGGTTGGCAGCTGTGCTCCAAGAAGCGAGCTTTGTCAGTCTGTGCAGACATTTTTGTCTATTAATGTATTTTCTCAGACTTCTAGCCTGGTCCTAGTTTAAGATTTATAGATGGTAGAAATGTTTGTGTTCCCTTCAGGACAGTAACTCGCCTTTCCAAAAACCTTTATGTATTATTTTCACTCGATTACGTAGAAAGCTGGGGCACGAAACCTACAATTAGAAATGGTTTTACTCCACTCTTGGTGTTCACAGATTTACTGAAACTGAAAAGAGAGGCTACATCTTTGCTCACCTGCTGGAATGACAACAGCAGCAGATGGTTCCTGATCTCAAAGCTTGACTTGTAGGCAGTTTTGGTTAGGTCCCAAAGTATACACTATTGATGCTGCATAAGTGGTAAGTAATGATGATGAGCTTTCAAGTAAACAGCAAAATTTCCATTTGTCTTTGGAGCTGTCACCACATCATCTGAATGTCTTAACACGTTAATCTCTCAGGTACGCCAGTGTGGAACAACTGGCAGATTCCTAACAGGAATAAGGTGGTGTAGCTCTGTGTATCTATAGAGCATCTGTGATGTTTTAATCCACCTGAGAATGTATCCCATAATTTTGGTTACCTCTGTGGTTTCTGTATGGTCACCATCCTTAGAGAATGCTGCCATCTACCATGAGCTGAAAAACATATTCACCTCTTGTCTCAGATTAAGGGCTCCATTTTGTTGTTTTTTAAAGAGTTAGTGAGACTGAGGATTCTCCTGAGAATCCTCTCCCCTTACTAATGAGAAAACCAAACTATCCCCCAACCTACCAGGAGAGTTCCTCTAGCAGGAGGACATGGCTGCATCTGACTTTAGATGAGGGGTTTCAGATATCCCACCTGCATCAGGCACGCATCCTTTTGTTCATCCTGCTCCCTGTTGTTATATTTATTGGCAAAAAGGAAGGACTGCTCTGTAGGAATTTTCCATCCTTCGTGGCCACAATTTTATATTTCTACCTTACATGTATCTGTCTAGGAAAATTAGTGTATTTTTTTTTCTTCTTTCTTCCCCTGACCAAATCTCTTTTTACAAAAAGGAAGAAAAAAACCTCTTGCTTTATCACAAAATTACCCAGAGAATGGATGAACACTGGGTGCAGTTTGGGGCTGTTGCTCTTCAGAAGCAGAGACAGAAGTCAAAAAATGATGAGGAATGACTCCGTTGAATTTCAGTGACTTTTGCACCTTCTTTTGCTTTCCTAGCTGCTGGCCTGTTCTGGGGATGGGATTGCCCTCTGGCGTAAGCAAAACAAGCTCGGCCATACCTGATGTAATAAAGCACCTGCTAAAGGGAGTATGAAGTTGTTTAGCATTTCTGCATCAGCTTCTTCTTCTGCCACCATTTTCTGTATGCCAGCAGTTATGAACACATGCCTTGAAGGGCAGTATCAGGGTAATCTGTCAGTTTTGTACTACCACATCTTCCCTGAGGAAGTGAAGAGCTGTAGGACTGCCTCGTGCCACATTAGTCCCTTACATGATGCCAGTGCAGGGAGGAAGGTCTCACCCTCTTCTTCATGCCTGTAAGATGCTGACAATATCCAGCTGATCAGCAACACCTTTGGATTCACTCGTTAGATGCAGGACTTGGACTCAGTATTTTCCATCTTGCACCCCAAAATTCTGTACAGAGACCAGTGGTTGCTTCCATCTCATTGTGCACATGCAGATGGAGACAGGGGCTGTGAGGCATCCAGGAAAACAAAGGGAATGGTGACAAAACCAGGGCTAGAAACAGTGTTTCCTGACTCCCAGGCTAATTTCTGGAGCAATGGTTTTGTTTTCTCCCATTCCAGAACTGTCTTACAAAATTGTACCTCCTATGCCATCCTCTTAATATACTAAGCAAAAGTTTAATTGAGTCCTTTAAATGATTTTCCAAGCTCAAGCAGGTCTTCCCTGTGGGCAGGGAAACTTCAAAGGGGCAGGACGAGTGTTGTCGCTGTACCCACGCTTATCAACGTGTCAGGTTGGACCAGGAACATTCTGTAAAAGTTATTCCTCATTACGACAAATCCTCTAGTTAGATTACAGCACTGACAAATTCTTACCAGACTTTTACTGCCAGGTTCACTAGGAGCACATCTGGAAGCAGTAGAGGTTGCTGCGTCTGGCATATCGTGTTCCTGTTCCCTTTAGGGCCGGCTGGTCATCCTGGGGGGAAATCCTAGCTGCAGTCCCATGTCGTTCCCCACCAGCAGTGCAAACGTATTGCCCAGGCTCCTTGTCCTCTGCCTGACAGACTCAGTTTAGGTCCATAAGCTGAATTAGGGATGTGTAGCACTGATCTGTGTGTTAGGTAACAGATCTGCTTAAGGGGTGCCTGTGTTAATGTGCACGTGTGTGTCCAGAGAGGTGAGGGGAAGGAGAACCGTGCCCCAAAGTCCCAGGTCCCGTGCACCAGAGGAAAAGGAGCCTGACAGGACCCTGAGGCATCCCTCAGTGCCTCCCCCTGACCCAGGGCAGGATCAGTGCTACCTAAACCACTCCTGCCAGATGTTTGTCTAGTCCCTAAAAACTGCCAGTGAGAGAGCTTCCAAAACTCCCCTGGAGAATCAAGTGCTTGACTCCTCTTACTACACAAGCTTCTCCTAATATCCAGTATCTTAAATCTTCCTGCAACTTAACCCTAGCCTCAGTGCACATAGAAATGTGTTTTTTTTTCTGTTAGCTAGAGGGCGGCTGAGAAGAGTATTTGAAAAATGCTGCCCTGTCACTTCCTTTCTCGTCTGCCCCAGACTAAACAAATCAAGGTCTCTTACGCTTTCTTCATACATCACGCTTGCTAGCTCTGTGGTGATTTGGGGTGCTTTGCTTTGGACTGTCTCCAGCTTTTCCACGTGCTTCTTCACAGTGGTCAAGGCCGGGAGCAGCACCGCAGCGGAGCCGTGTCCCTGCGGAGCAGAGGATAAGGTGATCTCGTGTGGCTTCTGCGTGATGCTCCTGCCTGTAACTCCCAGCGCCAGGCATGCTTTTCCTGCAGTCGTGTGGTGCTGTTCCTAAGCCTGGCCTGCTCCTGCACTCCCGTTTCTAAAGACAGGCGCTGTGCTTGCCTTCTGCTGGCCTTGTAAAACTTCAGCCGTTGTCTGTGCCGCCTCAAGGAAAGCCTCTAATGGGTCTGTGATTAGTTCGCTGGCTTCTCGAAATTCTCTCAGGTGCAATTCATCTGGCCCAGCTGACACGAAAACATCTTAACTTATCTAGTCTGTTTTTCCTCTAGTCTGTCTGTGACCATTTTAACCATCTGATTATGTTATCTTTCCTAGCGAAGGCTGCGGCAAAAGGGCATCGCCCCCATTAACATTCTCAGTGGTACCTGTGGATAGACTTCCTTGCACTGAGCAGGATCTCTGATTTTCATTGTTATCTCTGTGCAGTTCCTTCCTTCCTTTCCTCTTTTCGCTTCTTCCTTCCTTCAAATGTTCTTCTGCTGTACCTCTCGGGGGACATCAAACCACCTTTGTGCATTTGGATTTTGCCCCGTGTGCTTGTATTTCATCTCCAGTAGTCAGAGCTGCTTTGTGCTCCCCATGGCTTCTTGTCTCTGAAGCCAGTGAAGGCCTCGTGATTTAGCCATTGGCTCTCTTTCTCTTCTGTTTTTTCTACTTTATAGGGCAATTTATGCTTGTGTCTTCCAGAAAATAAGCTGTTTGATTTATAGTCTTGTTATGCATGAAAAGATTATCCTGCATGGCCTTGTTTGCAAGGGAGGTGGGTACTAGTCTGATGGTTAGCACTGCTGATAAATGGATGCTGAGAGGGAGTGGTTGTGCCATTCTCTCTGATGTTTTATCTTTTGTACTGCCCATTCTCCAAATCATTAATGCCTTGCTTGCGTTTGCACTAGATGTGAGGCTAAGGTGCCAAACACGCACAGAAACATGAAGGCCTGCACATAGCTACAGGCTGTGGATGAGCACCGGGGTGTGCCAGCAGAGGAAGCTGGGTCTGTGTTTCCCTTGGGTACAATGTAGTGGCATCTTGTGGACAAGCTTCAATTGCCCAAGGTTTGTTTTTTTTTTATTTATAGAAAAAAGTGGAAACCCAGAAACAAAATCACCTGGAGGTGGCTTGAGATGGACCTTACCTGTATGACCTGGGGCTGAGCTCAGAGGGATCACAGAGGCAGCAGTAGAGGTGCACAGGGTGCAGGTAGCCCTGTGCATTGCCTGCAAGAGCTCACCCTACCAGAACAGACACCAGCACCTCCATGCCACCTTTCTCAAAAGCATTTCTGGATACCCAGGCTTCTTTTTATATCGGTGGATCAAAGACCTATCATTCTGCCGTTGCATTACATCACAGGTCTTGTAATATTTGTGCTTTTGTGTCCTGCAGTGCCAGAATTGCCAACTCTTTGAGGTGTGGATGGTTTGCTCTTGGATACACGGAGCTGTACTGTACAGATACAGCAACGATAATGTTGCTTCTCCACCCATGAAGAAAAATTTCACAATTTTTGTTTCAAGTTTGTCTCTGCATAGTGAACTTCTCAGAACTAAAAGTAAAATAGCCAGTCCCCACTGTGCCTTTGCCATGTAAGCACTGGGATACTCACTGCCTGCAACAACCTCTTCTTTCCTTCACCACAAAGTAAGAATCAGCAGGGAAAACTTTCAAAACTGCTCTGGCATACATCTTCCAGAGATGAAAAAAAGCTGGAAGTTTCTTTCTTCTTTGCTGCATCCAGACACAGCAGCAATTTTCTGACCATGAAAAGGGTGTGTTCTGGTACCTACCCAAATTTAGAAGGAATGGCACTTCTGCCAGTTGAGCCTGTAAGCTTTCAGACATCTGAGCACCAGAAGAAACTGCAGCTGAGAGCAAATGCTGCAAAACGATGCTGAAAATGCTCTCTGAGTTCAGTGAAAGTGCTTGTTCCTGTTGGGAAAATTCTGAAATGAATTAGCAAAAAGTCGCAATGAAAGGGAAGAGCTTTTGCATGCGTATCTGAAGCGATGATGGCATGCAAGAGACAAAAAAAGGACAGTTTAATCACCGCCTGCTAACCTGAAAAAAAAAAAAAAGAAATTGCATCATGGCTAACATGTGGTATGTCATTTTGGTGGCTTTTTTTTCGTTTTCTGTGCTTTGAAGAGAACTTTGGGGGAAAGGAGCAAATATGTGACAAGCAGCATATGCAAACTGTAAGGTGGAAGTGGTAAATGAATAAGACCACATTTGGAAGAGGCAGATGGTGCTTTTCTTGATCATATGGTAGCACTGGCAACAGAAATGTTTTGGAGTTAGGGAAGCGGGGAGGCCAGACGCAGTTCCTAAATGCACAATGATTTATTTGTAGAACATGCAGAAATGCAGGGAACAAAAACATTCAACAGCCCTTGGAGACGTGCATGAACATGATACATTTACATGTGGTTTACACTGAACTCCTGGCAGCTCACATGGGATCTTTGATTAGGAAGTCTTGGTTTGGCTGATGACATCTCCCAGCATCTCTTGTGGCCGTTGCCAGTTTCTCCTTCTCTGGTACCTGTTCAGCTCTTGGTGTGATCCCGTGTCTGCCAAAATTGTGCATTCAAAGCCTTTATCTGTGCTCATGGTATTTGTATGCTGGTTGTTTGCAGATTAACCTTCAGTCCGCTAGACATTTATTCTTGATTAACAGGTGCAGCCATATGCCTGAATGGCCAAAAGCCTGGATGTTGGGCTGGCTTATCTTCATGCTGGAAGGAGGAATAGTGCAGTCTAGGCATAGAAAATGGATAAAATCTCATTGTGTGCTCAGGAGGAATATATAATGAAAAGTATGATTTATAAAAATTATCTGCTGGAGGAAACAACTTTCTGCAACTTTGTATTTTTATAATTACTTAAGCAGCAATTCATGTCTGTTACTACTGATAATACATAATCACAAGGGCTTTTTGAAGAGCAGTGCAGCAAGAGAATAATTAAACCTAATTACCATTTGTTTGATTGCTATGTTGTTCTAGGAAACTTTGTTTTTCTGCTTTTTATTGTAGCATAAACAGTAAATCTTAAATCCTTTTAACTGCTGAGTGTCTGAGTTTACAAAACTAAATTTTTGTAGCAGCACATGAAAGGTATACGCTGCACAAAATCCTTTCCAGAATATGGGAAACAAATGCTTAGAGTTTAACAGGAAAAAAAAAAAAGGCAAAACATTTATGTGAATATAGAAGATACTTTGAAAAAATCACTGGTATTTTTTTGTCCTGCAAAGATGATAAAAGTACTGCCATTTCACAGCCTCCTGGAAGGAGACAAAGCAGACCTCCTCAGCTGACAGGGTAAGAATAATTCTGCTACAGCTACAGTAAGAAGCGCAGGATCCATAAGCCTGACAGACTCAGGGCTGTGAAGAAAATCTGTTTGAAAATAGACAAGTTCTGCACACAGTTATCTTAAAATGTAACAGAAGATTGAATATTCGGGGGTTTTGACTTTCACAGCATGGAAGAATTAGCCCTTGCTATTGTTCTGTCCCTGATGGAGAGCACGTTTGTTTGTTCTAAGTACGAAGCAAGGGGAGGCCTGAGAAGAGACTTATGAAGACAAAACGCTTTTGAAAACTTCCTCAGTTCACAGCTTTGCAGAAGATGAGATGCTGATGACACGCTCCTCCACAGACCACAATTATATTAAGTCGTAGACCTCAGAGGTACATCTCTGAGGTTACCTCGACCTGTCCCAGCAGCAACCCCAATGGAGCAGGCAGTGTCGGCGCTCCTCGCCTCTCTTTGTCACCCCCTGCAGACCCCATGGTTGCTGTGGTGATGCCTGCCCCCTTCCCCAGGCACCGCAGCGTGTCTCAGGCCTCAGCCCTGCTCTGCAAGCCGTTCACCATCGTGTTGGCTCGCCCTTGCTCTTTGACAGCACAAAACACATTTCCCTCTTTCCTAGATTTCCTGCGGCTGGCAAGCCTTTTGGTGCCTTTTGCAGCCCCAGCTTGAACTGATTTTATATTCAGCGCTGATTTGGCAGCAACATTGGCTTGGATGGGGCTGTGTGTAATGATCCTTCCAGGGCTGTGCTGGACGAATGCTGAAAAGTTAATCTGTTTACCTGGACTGGAAATGCGGAGTTTCATTGAGACCTGCTCCATATTACTTGTAGAGCAGCAAGTTAGAAAGTTGTGTTTAAATGCTAGAAAATGTGCTTAAAAGTCTCTGCGTGTCATGGGCTTAATTCAAAGAGAGGTGTGGGATTTTGATCACATTGGGAAACTGTGCGAGAGCTGGCTGGTCAGGGGTGGGGAGGATCAAGAGAAGAACCCAGGCACATCCCTGAGGCTATGGCAGGTACAGGTTTGGTGGGACCAGGATTGCGGGTGGTAATGAAATATACCTTCCCATCTCCTTATTCAAGGAGTGGGGAGTATTTCAGAGAAGCATTTTGCCTTACCAAACTGAAAATTACAATTGTGGTCTTCTTTCTTCTTCATTTCTGCATTTTAATTTCTTTTCCTTCTCCCTAATCAACCAATTAGCTTTATTAAACGCATCTTCTCATCGCTGCTGTGTGAGTGCTTAGCCACCTTTGCATTGTTCATCCTCAAAGTCAAATATTTCGGGTCCTCCAGCAGGCCCACCTGGCAGTATGGTGCCATGCCGCCATCGACTCAGGTACTTGAGGTTCTTTGTGTTGGAGACTTTTCAGGAGATGTTACTTAGCCATTAATGCCAACAGCTGAAAACAGAGAGATTTCAGTTGACTAAGTAGTATAGAATCAGTCGTAGTTTGCAGATGATTGACCTAAAAGATACCTTCAAATAGGTCCTTTGAGCTCGCAAGTTTATTTTTGTTTCTGTGCAGCTGGTGTGCATGTGTTTCTGTAAGACCACATGTTAAACTTCTCATGAAACATTAGAAAATGCACTGTACATCTTACGTAGTTGTTTACCAAGTCTTAGTATCTTTATTCCTCCAGAAATGAAAAAGTACTTTTTCTACCTAATTTCTCATAATAGGTTCTCCTGTATTTATTTATTTATTTAAATGAAAGGCAGTTAAGTAACCTCAAAGAAGACTTCATATTTAATAAACTACAATTTATATCCTTTAAAAGTTCAGAACAATAAGGTTGTGTGTTGTGGAGTTTGTTTTGTTTTGTTTTTTTCCAGAAGGCCTGGGAGCAGTAATTAAAATCCTGAATCCACTAAAGCTGATGGCAAATTTCTCTGAGCTCAGTGGAACCAAAATTTCTTTCTTTATTCCTGGCCTGTATTTCATGCCAGTCATCATCCTTGATGGACTGCAGGAAGCTGGAGAAGCATTCATAGTGAACACTTTGGTGGCCACCATGCTACAGAAGCAGTCTTATTGTAGGTCATGAAGACTGACAGCCTAAAAGAAATTGTAAAAATTGATGAACCAAAGATGTAAACAGTTACTAGCAAAGATGCTTGGCACAGGCTTAAGCAGCTCAGACATAACCACCCGAGTATTTCCTCCTAGTGCAGCCATTACTTTTACCGAAAGTGCCTTCAACTAAGCTTTGTCTGAAGCTGTTATATGGTGAAATTGGTCCATGCAGCTTCTGCTGTATGAGTAAGGAAATCTTGTGTGTTTCAAGATGTTTGAGATGAGGTTTGAACTACTTCTGAAGCTGTTTGTTTGCAACTTCTCATGATAGACTAGTCAGTCAGTTTTGGTGTCTCAGAGACGAGAGCTCAGAGTCATGCAGTTATTTTCCAGAAGAATGTATTTCTTTAAAAGAGGAACAACGTAGGTAGGTAATGCTGTGTTAAACACTGTGAGCTGCTCCAAGTCTCCGTATGCCACTGTACGAGCTTCTGTGCCCTTGAGCTAAGCTAACTGGTTAGTCGCCTGATGGTCTCAGAAGACCAAAAAATAACAATAATAATGAATAATTATGAAGAAAAGTCAAGTGCTGCATGGTATTTAAGGTGAGCCTCTTCATTTTGCAAGTTCGGTAAAGGTTGTGCCCCTTCCCTAGTGACACTCATTCAGACTACATCCCTGGTAATGTCAGTCAAATCCTCTGATGAGTTTATAAATTAAAATGTGCATTGAAGTTTCTTGTAGTTAAACATAAGCCAAATCTTGCAGAAAGGAGTTTTTGGAGAAATCAGGGTTGGAATAATTCACATCAAGAGTTGTCTTTAATTAAGCAGCTTGGTTGCTGTTGCTCTGATGTGTTGCACACCAGCTCAGCCATCGGTGCTTGAAAGGCTCCCCACAGCATTGTTGGCTTTTGCTTCACTGCTCGTTAAGGCAATGTTTCTGGGGGAATCACGGGCTCCTAAAGCCCCAAGACATCATGACAAGGGGACTCTCTGCCTTCCCTCTCAGTAAATGCCAATCTTGCACAGCTATTGCCGTCAACTTCCAATTGACGTACAAGGGGCCAGATTTGCTCTTTGATCTTAAATGTTTTGCACAGCTCCAGAGGTCCCCTGACTAACTATCAGCTTTTCTTAGTTGGGGAACATGCACCATCTGCTTTGATATAGCAGTGAATATGCACATAAAAATAATGTCAAAGTGTGTATGTTTATAAGGCTGTTATTGCATATCTTCAAACCACAGGAATACTGTATATGACATTATTAATAATGCATTAACATAGAAATGTTTACAGAATATTAATAGTGAAAGACAAGGATAAAATAATTGCAGGGATTATGCAGTTATCTTTAAATCAAGCATGGTAAATGATAATAAACCTTAAATTCAGAGTTATACTCACCCCTGGAAGTAATCTGAGCATGTAAACAGAAGCAGTCTTAACTCCCTTTGGTAACGGCATGAAATGAAATTGGGGGGAAAAAAGAATCCTTAAAAATAGGTTTAAAGTCAACTTGGGTTTGCAAATGCTGTAAGTGCAATCAAAAGTGTAGCATGGAATAAGAGTAGTGCTGAGTTACAGTTGTTTGAATGCTTAACTATGCAAGCAGTATCTCGTACATCTGGATTTCTTTTAAGTATAACCTTAACTCTGATTTGCTTCTACTTTCAATCTGTTTTCTTTTGGCAAGTTTCTAACATGCCGATAAACAAATAAAGAAATGTCAAGATCACAGACAGGGAGACGTTGAGTACAAAGTTAGGGACAGAGGGAAAGTCATTGCTGTGTCTTTTTATAATTTCTGAGAGAAATCTTACAGGTGTGTGCACAAATTTGGAGAAAGTATTGAGCTCTCAGAAGCTTCTGCAGTTCTTTGCATCCCAAGGCAACCATTTATGACCCAACTAATACAATCAAATAGACAAAAATGAAGCAGGATATACTACTGTTTTCCCACTATTTCATTGTTTTTTTTGTTTTTGTTTTTGTTTGTTACTTTTAAATTTCATAGACTTCTTTAATGTTTGAAGAATATGCGTAGAAAATCTGCAAGAACAGAGTAGATTTTGGTCAGTGTAACTTGTGCACAATGTTTTCATAAAGGAGACTATTTTCAGATTTTAGCCTGTGGGTTTCTTTTACAGAAGAGATTGCATTTCTAGAAAATCCTTTCTGTGAAAACTGCAAAAAAAAAACTGTTCAGTGCAATCAAAAAAAATCATTTTGGGAAAAAAAAAAAAAAAGAGAGAGAGAGAAAAAGAAACAAAACCCCAAACAGAATCTGTTTCTGATCATGTTCATGAAATGTAAGGTCTGATTGCAACAGTTCTTGACCCAGACACAAACAAACAGTGCTTCTCACTTTAATTCAATTTTGGGCTATGGCTGGAGCACCACCTCCACTAGGGAATATAGCTCCCCCCTTGCTACAAACATGCAAAGTAAAACAACATGGCTGCAGAACCACCTACGGCATGGACCGTACTGCATCTTAAACAGCCTTTGTCCTTACCGCCTTCGATATGCCCTAGACAAGGCCAGTAGGTCGTGTGGTGGACCCTGAAATCAACAGGTTTCTATCCACTGCAGTTTGTTGCATGCTGTACACTTACTAAATAGCCCGCAGTGTAAGGGTTAGTTTGTAGCCTGCATTTTCCCTTTTGGGGAATACCTAAGAAGGAAATGAGGGTGTTTGTAGTCCATCCTGGTGGCCAGGAGACGCGTGGCAGCCCCTCCTGCATGGTGTTTCCCCTCTGCAGGTTGCTGCCACATGTGTGCTGTCCCCTGTGGGGCATGTGCCTTCCTCCCCGCAGGCTCCCACTGTGCCTGCTGAAGGCTGATAAGTGATTTTGTAGCAGGTCTTTGGGACCAGCAAAAGGAAGGGCTTTGCAGAAGGAAAACAGGGCCTTGGACTTGTGTAAGTGAAGATGCAGGGTGATCTTCTTGAACAGATTCCCTTATTTTGGAGACCCTATTTTGGAGACTCCTGCTTCCTAATGGAAGTCTTTCTCTTCCAAACCATCCTTAAATAAGTTTTAAATTGCTTTCCAGCATTAGCCAGTCATCGACGTGGTTCCCACCTTTCAGCTTGCTTACATGTTTGGAGTGAAGCCTTTCTACAACATGATTATCATAGAAAATTTCCTGGGAGCAGAATTACTTATCTCTAGTCTCGCTAAGTCGTAATTCTTGAAAAAGCCTGCAAACCTGTCATGTCACAACAGAGATACAAAACAGTCTTACCTTGGGGTAAAATTTGCATTTCCTGAGCAGTGGAAGGAAATCTCTACTAGCTCTGGGATGAAAACAGATCTCACTTGCTTCGTTGTTTTCCTTCCCATCCTCGGTACGCTATGGAGGAGGTTAGTGCTTCTCAGCTGGACTTGTTTGTACTCAGAAACAGGGAAGGAAAGGGACATTACAACCTACAGGCAACCTATAGAATTAATCAATTTTAACTCTGTTCACTACGAGACAAAAGGAGGGGGGGTGGTTATCTGAAACCTATGTCTGCCCAGCAATTAGAGAAATAAATGGGAGAAAGCTATCAGATTCTTCGGGGTAAAAAACATTCTCGCTTACCACTGAAATCTGTGACAGCACACTCCAAAAACTGAGTATCTCCCAGAATTATTATGACTTTAAAATGATCTTTTTTGCTTCTTTTATTTTGTGAAATACTTTTGGTCTACTTTTTTTTCTTCCCCAGAAGACCATTCACAGTCCAAAGCCAAGTTACCGAGGGAATATCTCCTTTCATATTAATATCAAAAGAATGAAATGATAGCAGTGCTTCCAATGGCCAGCAAAAAACTTCCTTGAAACCCAAAAACCTGAGCTCAGCAGCACACGAAGCTTCATGTTTTTATACGGTGCTGTCCTGTGAGCCTCCTTTATTTCATACCCTGGGATCCTGGCATTCAGCTGTTTAGACGGGATTTGTCCCGCTCGGTAATGGGTTCCAGCTGCTGTCTTGGCACCGTTTGCCAAGAGGTGTCGCTTGGTTCCTATCGAGAAATGGCCCGTGCCAAGCCGCCTCGCAGGAGAGCAGGCTCTCCGTTGCGTCTCTTGGCACCGAGGTCTTTATTTGAGCAAAATGAGATGGTGATGATTTACATCAGTGGAAAGAAACTGCACTTTTGAAGGAACCAAACTCTATTGTGTGAGGTTTCTTCTACAGAAGGAGCAAAATATTATGCAATGGGCATTCTTTTATTGTTTTTCAGTAAGAAACAGGAAAAAAAATATACAGCTTTTTGTCAGATGTGCTGAGCACACATTGAACTAGAAGCCCAGTTTTGCATTCCCAAAAGCTTCAGAACACAGCTGTACTCCTCACAACAAGTCACTGCAGATTTACCCTCACCGTTTTGTGCTGAGAACATCATATTTAAGCACACACCTTAGTGTGCCATATGTGCTTCAAGTAATAGCGAGCGATTAAAACAACATCTTTATCAAAACATTCATGCGGTGATGCATTGCTTTGGTAAGAAATTCCTACGCTATTAAAAGATTATTTGAAAAGGAAATGGTTTGTTGAGTTTTTTTGAATTTTCTCTCTCCTAGAACTAATATTTTAAAGTTAAATACTGAGCTTGGTTATGGAAGATTGTTTCATTTTAATGGTATCACAGGGTTTATTTTAAGGTAATTTCTAAGTTAATTACAGCAAACTACATCTTCTGGTATTCTTCCATTTAGTATTAACTGTAATAAAATAGTGAGTTTATTTAATGGAAAGGAAGATTTTCTTTTCCCTGCCAGCCAATGCAGCACATGCCAAAGGAAGGCCAGCTCAACATTTGTGAAATCTGAGAAGAAACACCATTCACAGTTGTTATTCCATTACCTCTGTCATCTTTGTTTATCGTCATAAACAGGGTATTTATGTTTCGTTTTGTTTTGTTTTTGAGATTGAAGTTGAGATTCACTGCTTACAGGGCTTCATATGGAAAGAGGTGGCTATTATTTATGTAACACAAATACCCACCAGGCCATGGAAACATTGCCACGCAGGGACCATGACACCCATTTTGAGAGCCAAATTTTGTTTTTAAGCACGATGTGACCTTTAGGTACTTCTACAGATAGGCTATAACTGAGAACAAAATTTCTCAGTAACTTCTATCCCCAGAATTAACATGAAATCTCATTGGTGTAAAAAGTGGCAGCTTGTTTTTTTACCAGCAGGAGTGGACAAAATCAGCAGATAAATTGGTCCAAATTCGGGATGTGAGTAAAAACAGCAAACTTCAAGCTCAAACGTGATGAGAATGAGAGTAATAAAGAGTAGAAGTATGTCAAAATCTGAAGGGAAGAGCCTTTCCCTCTTTATTCTGAACATAGCCTGTTGAACATTTTGGGTGAGAGAAGGCAGCCTGCCTGCTCTCCTCTGCCCGGGGGCTGTACGAGTGGCTTGGCTCTTACACAGCCAGCTGCCCCTCACTGTGCTGCTGCAGCACACCCACAGCCCCTTCGCTTGCCCCAAAATTAAGCATGTTCCCAGCCACAGCCACACAGGGAGGAGACAGCCATGAATGTAGGAGCTGGGTTGGGTTTCCGTCTGCTGCAGTGGGTTTTGTGGCACGGGGAAATGCAGTTTTACTCTTAACCTAGTCCTGTTGAACATGTCCTGCTGAAAGGCTTTGTCACCGTGCCTGTTATCCTCGGGCAGACAGAGGTCAGGGAGATCCCGCTTGTTGGTTTAACGTATGGGCACAGCGGGTGGAGATGGCTGCTCACACTCCACGGGCTAGTCTGGAGCAACTACCCGTGTCTCCTCGCATTAGATGTGCTGTCGGTGCTCAATCGGACGAGGGGAAGCCCTTGTCAAGTCCCGTCACCGTGGATGTGGCTTGGACGGATGGGGGCTGCCTCTTGCACCCCAGCACCCCTCATCGGAGGTGTGGGAAGAGCAGCTCTCTGCTTGCTCAGCAGGATCGTGGCACTCAGGGGCAGGCTGCGGAGACGTGACCTCTGTAGCCTCTGCGCAGCACATTGCATTCAAGCAGTAATTAGCAGCGGTGTGGAACTAACTTGGGGAACTCAGGAACAATGCCGTGGCCCAAGCTACTGCCTTTTTAAATTAAATCAGTGTCTGGGGGTAGTTACCGACTTGTCTCTTCCTCTCCCCCTTCTCCTTCTTCCCTCCTACCCCCACTGCCGTATTTCTAGACGGTGTTTTAGCAAAGGCTGCAAATAAAAGCATTTTTTCTTCTGCTGCAGACACAACCGATTATGGGTATACAATGATAATTATATTTTTGTAGTGGAAGTGAAACACTCCGCTCCGTTATCAGCTTTGTTATCAGGCCTTACAATTTTTATGGGATAGTATTTCTGTGGTATTAGCAGCACTGTATATGCAATTGAAAACTAGATGCAGTAAATTATGGCTGAACACCAGCAGTCCAAAGGTTAATTTGATTGTGCAAGTACAACCTCAGAGTTATGCATAAACATATGCTCTACATACTTATTAACAAGCAAGGTCAGACTGGCATGAGTTTTGTTATATTTATATTTCCTGAATATTCTTCAAGAGTTTACATATGATCTTCAGGACAGATAACGCCGAGATCTGTTTTCAGGAAATGCCTATTTTAACCGTAAGGAAAATAGCAGGATTGAAATTGTTAGCTTGAAGTTTGCCTGTTTTCCAGTTAATGGAGGGGTTGATAGGGGTCTGAAAGAGTGCCAGTAACTTGTGGTTGGCATCACCCTCAAGGCTGTGTGTGTTTGGGAAAGGCATAGAGAAGGAAACCTGTGAACCCTAAAGCGTTTGCAAGTTGTAATCAGATGTACAGCTGCGAGGGAGTACTTCAAAGAACCTCCTCTGTGCATTTGTATTTCAGTGCAACTGCCTGCAGCTTGAGACAAGGCTCTTTCACAGCACCCACCTTTCCGAAATCACGGTTGGGTCATCCCTCTCCTTTATGCCAAAGGAGCTGGACAGCTAATGCAGGGTGAAGCGAAGCTCCTCGGTTACATTTCTTCTACTGATTTAGAGCATTTTCCTGTGATCACTTGCTGTGGGGTAACCTTACTGGATGAAAGGATAACCTTGCTGGATGAAAGAAGCCAGCCTCACATTTGTCTTCGTGTAGCTTCAGTTTCTTCATCATATCTGATTTACTGTGTTACTACATTATTATAGCTTGGCATATTTAAATCCAGTTTAATATGCACACAGCTCATTCAGTCTAGGCGTCTCATTGTGTGCTTAAAATTGGGCAGCATCCAGGTGCCCTGGTGGTTAATTTTGATGAGTTAACACAGAAACCCATCAAAGTGAAGATAAATTATACTCTTTCTGCCAAGAAGTAGTACCTTGGTGAATTAAAGCTACACAGGTTTTACAAGCAGTGGCCCTGCTCCAGTGTTGAGTCCAGATACAAGGTCGGTGCCCGAGTGGTAAAATAAAATTTGTGTGCAGAGGCAGTTCTCAAAAGTGGTTGTCCGCAAAGCTTCAGTTGCAAATGCTACAGGGGAATACTGCTTTTCAGATACCTGTTCCCTACAAATTTTCCCATATAACTGAATATAGTAATAATAATTAAAAAAAAAAAATAGCAGACATCCTCAGATATCTGAGGAGTATTTTTGAGTAAATCTAGACTTCTCTTCCTTGAAAGAAAATGGTTGGTGGGGAATTACCACTCTAACTGGCATCCTGTGTTGCAGGGGACATTTGCCCCGCTGTTCTCTCTGTACATTGGTTAGGTTATGCTAAATGTGGATCTTATCTGTCTGCAGGATGTGGATCCTAAAGATGACATTTTCACTGATCTGTTCTTCATCTTTAATGTTTTGAGATGCTTTACATCAGCGTGTTGCATGTGTAAGGGCGAGCACTTAGGCATTGCAAATGTTGTCAAATAGCATTTTGAAACCCCCTTGAAAGGGTTCAGACATGTTTATTATAAACTGCGTCTCCATGTTATCCCTTCTGAGTGTGGAGCACTGGCATCGGTTATGCTTTGTGATACAAGCCTGCTCGGGTGGGTGTGATGAGTGTGGAAGGCAGAAAATGGGGTCACCTCTGTGCCTGCGAGCCAGGAGCAGGCAGGATGTGTGAGCCGTGGGCAGGCAGCTTTCTGCTGGGGAAGGGGAGCGGTTAATTTAATTTGGGAGAGGAGGCAGCAGCTAGAAAGCAAGTGGTTCCATATACTATCTCTGTTGTTATTGCCAGTTCAACTTAATTCAATTCTGATAATGTCGACAGATCTCTCTGTACAACATCTTTGGGCCGTATGGAGCTAGTCTGGCAGCTCCCCCAACCCAAATGGGTGTCTGGCACTATCCATCATATTGCTCATGAGGCTCAGACAGTGTTTTATCCAGAGTCCTGTAGCAGCCTCGGCACATATACACTACCCAAAAGGAGATCTTGCAAATCTGTAGTGGTCCCATTTGTTACCACCATTGCTCCGTGCTGGCCTTCAGCTGTGTCACTGTGCAGAATTTGGGCCCACGCAGGGCACTTCCCAACAATTTGAGACATGTCAACATCACAGAGAATAGCATTACATGTCTTCAGTGCAGCTGCTCCTGATTTTCTGTGTTCATGTTAAGGGGAGAATAAAATATGGCTGTAGAAAAGCACTGCTGAGATTGTCCACTCCCTTGCTCATCTCCATCAGCAAATAGATCATTCACCGAGGGAAGGGGAGAGTCTCAGTTCTGCTCTCCTGGCCGACAGCTTCAAATCTAGACAAAAGATTGATCAATCTTCTGGGCAAATGAAAGACTATGTATGATTTAAAGACAGACTTGCCTGTTGGGAGGTATATTTAAATGTGTCAGACTGAGACTAAGCTGCCTCTTTTTTTATTATTTTAGCCTTTTTTAAAGGTTTTACATTCTTCCAAAATACCTTTTTCTGATGCACTCACTGTGTACCAAGTCTATTTTTAATAGACATACTCCACCTATATCACTCTGTTGTCTTCATACGTGATCCAGAAATGTTCGTATGACTAAATTTTGGACATTGTATTGATTTCCATGACAACTGACTGTAATGTGGTAAACAAAAGATTAATTGTTTTGTTGTGGGATCAAGCAGATGAGGACTTTAGATCACAAGAAGAAAAAGTGAACCTCCTGTGCAAAATATACAGCAATTCCAAAGGGAATATAGCAACGGAATAGCTAAATATGTTTTTCTTTAACTAAATCTTCTAATTTGTCCAGCTTGTTCCAGTGTGAAAGTCGCTTTCTGAGAGAAGATAAACAAGAATATCAGTTAATTCCTTGTGCAAGGCTAAAAAGCTTATCTCATGCAGTGGTCAAGCTTCTCAACTTCAACTGGCCAAACATCTGCAGTCAGACAAAGGCAGCTGTCCTTCATGACGTTAGATAAACCCACACGTCTTGTGCTGGGCCCGTAGCAAAAGCCAGCAAGAGTGAAAAAGCTGGCACATACCTCCCAAAATATCATCGTGCTTCTATTTCTTAGCACACAGTGCCTTCTTGTGGGCAAAAGGCATCACTGCTAGATGGAAGCTGTAGCACAGCTGATGTTTCCCCTTCCTTTTGTACTTCAGGCAACTTGGGGAGGAAACCCAAGGAATGTGGGACGTGAGTTTGGGTCACAACTTGCAAACGCATGTGGAGGCATCGAGCTTGTCACACATCACAGCTTCCCGTAATGAAAGCGCTCTTTAGAAGCCTCCAGAAATGAGATGAACATCAGGTTTGGCTTTCACAGCACTAAGAAACGTTCTTCCATTTGGTTTAGTTTTGTCCAAGAATTAAGACATGGTCTTGCTCAGGGATGGATGCAGCAACCCCCTGTCAGGCAAAGACACACACGTGTGCACAGACGTGTGCCGGGCTAGAAGTGTGGGACAGAAAAACACCTTCTGTCGGAGGGTATTTACAGGCTTTTCTCCTCACAGCCAGATGGACGCAACCGTGACCATCTTGGTTACTCGCACCAATGCGGCCAAGTGCCACGGGGAAGCGGCTGGCTGTGGGATGAGGCCTGCGCTGCCCTGAGGGGACGCGCGGGGCCTGAGGAGCAGGGAAGGGGTGAATCCCCAGTGCCCCCGTCTCATCGTTGCATTCTTCTTGTAGCGTGTTTGTCGTAAATGCTGGACGCTTCCTCTTCAGCAGATCCTGAATGTTTGCAGGACTCAACTGCAAATGTGTTTATTGCCGAGATGAGGCTCGTGTATGAAGTCGGTTCCTGACTTTGCAGCTTCTTTCGTGCAGCCAGGATCAGGCCAAGTGTGGTGGAGTGCAGTCTCGTGAAGGCCTCTTCCTGTCATAAATAAGATTACTTTCATTTCACTTGTGGAGTGTGTTATTCCTCAGAGTAATGAATTTCCTCTGTGCCTTTGAGCACATAAACATGGTTTTCATTAGGTTTCTATTAAAAAAAAAAAAAAAAAAAGAGGCTGAGTAAAATTAATAAGAAGGCTATTAACTCCATAAATGCAGATGTGTTTTTACTGTATAACCGTGATGGAAGTAAACAGCTTCTTCTCCGACGACTGCAAAGACTGCAAATTGCATAAAATGAAATAGTTCTGCAGAACTGGGTTCTGCTTCCAGAGAAAAGGAGGTGGAAAAGATGACTGTTCAGAAACTAGTATTTTAGGAGGAAAAATAGACTCAGATTAAATGTAGACAGACAAATAGCCTCAGGCATTTTACTTAATATGTAACGTGTGTGATAATAATAGTTTTGAGACATATATTTAGAACTAGAATTACAGCTAGGAGTTGGAGTATTGCTCTTTTTTCTTCCCTCACCAGATACGTCCCTGCAGTTTGCAGAATAAGGAATAGCAACATTTGCAAATATTACACTGATAGACCCTGTAACTCATAAAATTTTCATGTACAGTTTGTATTTGTGGCTTGAGATCTCTGTCAAGTGGTGAATCACTACAGCATCATTGCGGTTTTCTTTTTTTTTTTCATAGTTACCAGCATTTTAAACATGGAAACAAAAATCACCGTGCATACAAAGTAAGGCATTTTCAGAAGCTCAGACCCTCGAACTGCTGCTGTGTCTTTCCACTCTCCCAGTCAAATAGGCAGTAAAAGGAAAAAAATCAGTAAACTCCGAACACGTGCTCCTTGCACTCCTCTACCTTAATTTTGGTTTGAAGAACTGGAATCACTTTCTTGCTACTCAGATCCTACACAGTAGATGGAACTTTCTCAGAATGAAGTTGCTAGACTTTAGCAAAACCTCAGTGCCAAGAAATGAGCTTGGCAACTAATTAAACTTCGAAACATTGCCAGCCTATTGTGAGTAATTTCATATTATACTGTAGACTGTTTTAAGCCTTGGTTTCCCATAAAATCAAAATTCTTGAAAATTCTTGTACATAGCTTCCAATTTCATTCTGCTTAGGCAAATTTAATGTGAACAACAACAAGGCATCACATGGTAGTCATTATTCATGATGCTAATAAAAAGACAGAGTCTGCCAAGACTTTTTGCTTGAGCATAGAAAAACAAATGTTTCTTTTCCTATATCAAATGGCTGTTTTAAAAATAAATTATCTTCTTTTTCATTTTTCTTCTCAGTATTTATATCTCTGTAATTCAGTAAGGAGAACTGCAATTTACCTGAGAGCCTTTTTTAGTCTGATGTCAAACATTATCATTATTGGTCCTTGTTACAGTGCAACTGTTGCACTACTGTAACCGTAACAGTGCAGATATTTTTAATTTAAAATGGTAAAGATAAAGTTATTTAACGAGCCAGTCTGAGTTATGGGTGAAAATTGTTGATTGTAACCTCAACAGCAAAGGAAGAGAACTCTGAAATACTGGCACCCATTTCCCTTAGCTGTCAGGCAGGAAATTGTTTGAGGCTTTTGGGGGGGCTGAGGGGAGCAGGAGGAGGTGGTGTGAAGATAGAAAGCACTGCACATTAAAAATTCTGTCTGGCTGTTTAATATTTGTTCAGTAGTGTGCTGTTCCCTAATCAAGCCCCCGTAGGCTGTAAATCATGGCCACTATGTCACTGTTTTGATTGGAAGCAAGAGTTGTACCATGGCAAACCTCTAGGGACAGCAAATTTCTGCAGCTGTGGAAAGCTGGAACTATTTGCTGTTATTACTAAAGGAATCTCTGAATTTTTCTTCTCTTTCTTTTTTTTTTTTTTTAATATAAAGATGTAGTGAAATTCATAAGGTGCACAGAGATTTAGTATGAAGGTTTTATAGCAAGCATGGCCTATAATAATAGTGCTCTGGTAATAGAAACTGAATTGTTCTAATTGTCAAAACAGTGAACGTGTACAATTATAGCCCCTTTCTCCCCTATTGCCTTGTGCATCTTAGGAAAAAATATATGTAAATGAGCATATATTATTTCTAAATATATAAAATGTCAATCAAGTATTTGGGGCTTCAGTAGCATATCTTCCTGTTGAATAAAAGCATAGGTTTTACTTCTAGAAACATCCTGGAAATTTGTACGATAAATTTGTTTTCAAGAAGATGTTTAGAGTTTTTTGGGGGCTTTGACTTCTGAACTGTAGCCAGCATAAATGGAGACTGAGGGCCGAAACATTAACTTCTCCAGAAGTGCAAAGTAAATACTTGAGTTGATTTATCTACCATTTATCACAGACAGGTCTAGAGCTAGACGATAGCTTTCCATTAGAATATTCTCTTCAAGATAATCTAAGTGCTTCCCTGCAACCAAATTGAAGGGCTGCAAAGGAAATGCATTTCTGACATATGTAAATCCTCTATCCTATGTGCACGGCCTTCCTACAGGATTGATAGTAGTATTATTCCCAGATGCCCTGATCATATGGTAGGGCTTGATTAATTAAAGTAATAATGTAGTCGTGCTGGGATTTTTCTAACAGTAAATCTGGCACTCTGGTACACCAGTCTGAGAGAGGGGGAAAGCAGAGGAATTTGGATGATAGCATGCGTATTGACACGTGGCTTACACTAGCTCGTAGAGCGGGTATGAATCAAAGTGAAATATGGATGTGGAGAAAATAACTCCTGTTGGACTAGAAGATGGCCTGATCACATTTAGACGTCTGAGATCATTCTTTGTACTTACTGCAGAGGATGGTGTTGCGGTAGGATGTATCTCAGATTCCCGCTGATGTTTAACAGAGCTCCTCCGCTGCATGAATGTGTATGTCTCTTGGCCACTGCTCTTCTCTCTTCTCTATGGATGGCTTTCCCTGTATTCTTCTTTGCACAGCTTCACCTTTAAAAACAAACTACACTACTTCTACTACTACACTACTTCTGCAAGACTGGCCATAATTAGTACAGGTGGTTTGGAGAAGGGGTCGAGAAGGGCTGGAGGAACAAATCTACCCTTCTTGACTGTACAGGGTCTTGAGCCAGCTCTGTAGGGTTGGCACAGAACTGAGCCGAGCCTCAAGTGTGGGGTCATCTGCACATAGCCTGTCTCAGGGCCTTCCTGCAATGACACGCATGTCAGTCCAGCACAGAAACCCCATCTGAGATGTGTTTTATTGTCTGTGGTAACTGCAGGTAGGCAGAATTTGGTGCTGCTCTTTGGGCATTCACTGCCTTTTCCAAATATATCAGAGATAAGTTTGCACACACTTCCCACTCCCCATCTTTGCAGCAAATGCTGGTGAGACTGATGGCTCTTTCTGTGAATTTCAACCAGGAAAAAGAGGGCTCACACCACCTTGCTGAGAAGTGAGTTGTGAATTAGTTACTACAAAGTTGTTTATGTAGAGTAGCAAAGTGAATATTGAGGGAAAAAATATCTTAAATCCATCTCCTGGATGTCCTTGCTGTAGCCTCAGCTATCTCTGTGTAGATAATTCTTGTCCCTCTCCATCACTTTTAGAGCCTGGATTGCTTTGTTTTTCTTTACATCCTTCCTTTCCATTCTGGCATCACAGTGAAACAGAGCCAGGTTGGACATGCTGGTGGCGTTCCTAAAACACCCCTATGATGTCAAAGTTAAATCTTTTTATCAAAGTGCCACTTTGATAGCACTTTCTCCTCTCTTGCAAGCCCAGCCTTTTGGGGGATTCATATATCACTTGGCATGTCTGACAAATTATCTTAATTGCAAGCACATTTTGTAAAATCACAAAGAAGTTCTAATCTGTCTTATGTGTATGGTGAATGTATTTAACAGTAAGTACCCAGAAATCTGCTGTCAGTCCTATTTGCAGTAAAGCTCTTCAGCTACGCAGCAGTTAGTTTTCCCTGCACTTTAATGAATGCTATTAACTTCAGTGCCAAAGTTCTCCAACTCTAATTGCAGGACACAATTTGGACAGCCCTGTTTTGGATGTCTGAGTCAGTGGGATTATCTCCTGCTGTTGTTTCATCCTCTACCTAGTGGCACCTGTAAGGTACAACCACATGCAGTGGCTAGAAACTAAATATCTAAGTACTGCTTGCTTCTCTTTGTAGGACAGTATGACTAGCAGAGGCTCTAATTAAAGAGGCTCTAATTAAACAATTACTGTTTGGAAGTCTAGGTAGATACTCAGAATCAGCTGAAGCTATCTTGGACTTGTTGGACTGTGCAGTTACCTAAATAAATATGATTCCCCCTTCTTATTTACTGCTGTCTATTGCAAAACCCCTTGAAGATCTAGCCGAGTTTACCCTTGTGGCTTGCATCATATTTGCATCCAATGTATATTTTAAAAGCTAGCATTTTGCCTATTTTCAGTATGAGCAGGGTTTTTTCCCCCTATAGTTTGATTATAGGTACATTGGTTCTCAAATGTTGGAAACTATCTTACTGTGTTTTGTTTCAGCTTCTCTTTAAACCTGTGCGATTTCCTTTTCATTTTTTCCCCATCTTGTTCCCAAAGGCATTGGTAACAAACTCCCTTTGAGAAAAAACATGGCTGGGGAAGAAAAGTACTTTTGATGGCTAAGGCCCTTGTGTTCAAACGGTTCCTGCCTACACTATGGAATCCATAGATACTGGAGATATAAAGGAGAGGGTTAGAAGATAACTAGGACCCCTCAGGCTTGATATGTAGTCAAAGAAGTATTGTTTGGGAATGACTTAGGGGAAGCAGAGTGGCTAACATTTTGGCCCTGGTCCAGCTACCGCTGAAGCTGATGGCAAAGTTCCCACTGACTTCAGGAGAAGCAAGAGCAGACCTTTTGTCTGGTGAAGACAAGGCTATGAAAACACAATGCGAAAGATGACAACCATGCAAATTGGGAAAGACAACTGGCTACAGATGCCTTATGTAGAGGATGCCTTTGCCTGTGTAAGGGGGATTGGCGGGAGGGTTGCATTTCATCCCTGGTTCCTGGGCAGTGCCCGGCTGGCACGTTTTGGAGGAGGCAGGACCCCACTATATGGGTAACAGCAATTCCAAGGGCACAGCTTTGCATCTGTCTCTCCAGGTGAAGTTGTAAAGGCAACCGAGAATTAACTAACAACATAGGCACAATTGCACTGAGTAGGAGGAAAGATCTGACGAGCCTGGTAATCTGTTTTCTCTAGGGGATTATAGGAGACCAGCAGAACAGGGCATGTAAAGCACATCCCTGGTACACCATCCCGGCTTCCCTAAGTCAGTAATTCAGAGGCTGTTTAGGCATTATCTCCTTTTCAGATCATCGTGTTTAAGGACCATTGGGGGAAAAGCAGTGTTTGCTCTGTGGACAAATAAAATCACCAAATAAATAACCAAAGTCTGAGCTCCTGCTTTCTACAAACTGGACTACCAGATCTCTCAGGGAAAGGAGGCTAACCTCACGGTGATGATGTGGAAGGGGCTGTGTAGCCTTGGAGGCACATAACACCTCCCGTTATATTGATGTTAACAGGTCTACAAGCTAGCAAAGTACTGTAGGGCATCTCTTTCAAGGCCAGTCCCTGAAAAAGGCTCTCTCCAGCCTTTCTGGAGAATCTCTGGAGAGAGATTACCTTTCCTGCTGTCACGTGAGTCACCAAAGGTGCATGCTTCAGGTATAGTGGCCAGTCCCCAGGACACATCCAGCTTAGGAGTTGCAAAGCCAGTGCTGGGCTCTAGCTTCTGGGTTGGACTGGGCCCCACTCAAAAACGTGCTTTCCCTAATGAGCCCCGACAGCGGTGATTGGCATTCCTCGAGGTGAAGAGTGAAGGCTTTGTGCAGACGCCTTCATCTTGGTGAGGAACCAGCACTGGGGGAATGAGCAAAATCCACGGAGAGGAAAGCACACTGCTAGGAAAGTCTGTGAAGGCAAATAAATATGCAAGGTACAGAAACCAAGGGAAAAAAGGACAGAATAAAAGAGGTTTGACAACTGTGTTGGGGCCTACAAATGGGCCACATCTGTTCTGGCAGTATCCCAGGTAGCGAACAGGTCTGACATTCACAGAAGAATCTTTCCCCATGCAAAGATTGGAGAGGTGTTTGGTGGAAAAGCTGCAGTGTAAACTAGCTGCGCTTTCCCTCGCTTTATGGTCATATGGTTCCCATTTATTGGGTGGAATTGAATAGCTGCAGACTTGCCACTCTCGGAGGAAAGAGATCGTCTTACTTACTGTAAAAGTCTTGGGGGCTTTTTTCCTTGGACGTAAGAGAAGGACACATTGGCCATGACCTGTGAAAGCTCGCACAGTGCACAGCAGGAACTGCAAGGTGGTTCAGCTTCAGTGCAAGTGTGAATGAAGGGCATGTGTGGGTGCAAATAGCATTCAGCTGTCGGGGCATTCCTCCCTGAGCAGGATCAGCCCCAGTACCCTGACACTCACTCCATACCTTGCACTGCATAAGGCCAGAAACAGGAAGAAAGAAAAGGTGTGTGTGGGAAGAATGCAGCCGAGGATACAGTTGTCTACGGAAGATCCTTGGCATGAAAATAAAGCTTTTCTTCTCTCTGCCTTCTTCAGGTGCTAGCTGCTGGGAGAAGTCAGCTTGGTGTCCACTCAGTGCTCATGTAGAGATGTTCAGGTACCTCTGTACTTCCCTCATTCATCACTGCTCTGCTTGCCCCATGTCCCTGTCTGTCAGGATTGGGACTTTTTCTTTAAACTCCATCTGCTGGGTTTGGACTATTACCTGCGAGTCTCATTTGGCAGAGGAATAAGTCCCAATCCCTTGTGGCTGCAGGGGACAGGTTGAAAACACGCACTCTAAATGCCCCAAGGCCATGTGAACAATGAAAAGAACTCAAAATCTAAAATTTCTCATGGATTTTTGAAGCCTTTTTCATAATTTCTGAATCCTTGGGAGTAGTGAAAATGTGCAGGCAATTCTCCTTAGCAGCATAAAAAAGGTGTATCTTTTGTGTCTCAGGTAGAATAAGTCCTTTCTCAAAGTTGATTTCTCATGGTGCTAAATAATTAAGTCACTTTTATGTTCCTTGGGTTATTCAGAACAATCAGATTTAGTGGTTTTTGTTCTTACTCCCTTTTTGACAGTCACTCTTAAATTGAGCATTTCTCCAAAGAACATTATTTATTTTCTTTTATAAATGATTAGGCTTTTGTAGTATTAACTGTGCCTCATAAATGCTCAGCAATGAGCGTAAGGAAGGAGCCAGCAATCAATTCTCTATAGGTGACACCGTCCCTGTAATATACTTGCATTTCATAAACTAAACCGCAATGGTCGGCATGGAAAACTCACATATAGATTATTAACTGGTTAAAAATTAAGAAACATAAATTATAAAGAAGCCGCGAGCAGGGTAACAGAAATAGCCGCAGACATTTAATGTGACGGTGCCTCAATTTCTCCAGACACGCTGAAGTGTGAGATTACTGATTACCTTTGCCACTTCTCTCCCATTTGGACTGCGGAAAAAAAAAAAGGTTTATACAGAGTAGCTACTCAATTTCTGTCCCAGAGGTGAATGAAACATGAGTGGGGAAGATAATATTAGGAAATTGCAGCACTGCTCTCAGATTTCTTTGGCTGTATTTTGACAGCTGAATTAACTTGAGTTATCTGTGCTCGAGTGAGCGGCACGGCACGGCTCGCTGAGGAACGGCCATCCTGCAAAATGACACGGCAACTGCCTGAAGTCAGCGATCAACAATGGGATTGCAGAGGTTCAGTTGGACACGCTATAAATATTTTACCTTTTCCTTATACCTGGAGGCAAACCACACGAGTTAAGAGCACCACGATAATGTTTTTCTTTCTGGATGGAAGTCTAGGTAGGGGTGAAATTTTAGTTTTGGTTCAAGTTAATTCTGCACTGAAGAGAAGCGCTTTGAATCTTGGTTGTTGCTGTGCCTCTGCACTGCAAATCACATCGCTGCCACCCTCTTAACACAGGATTAAGAGTCTAATTTTTTAACCAGTTGTGAAAACTTTACCCACCGTTACGTGTGTCCACAAATATTTTTTTTATAGAAAAGCTATTTTTAGCACTTTAGCGAAAAATATGGTTTTGAAAAACTTCCTTTATCCCTCCCTATTCTTAAAGCATGTCCAAGCAGCTCTGGGAGAAACAGCTTCTGGGACTTCATGCTTTGCCTCTTTCTGTTGAAGAATCAAGCTCAGTGCTGCTTTTGGAAAGAAAAATCACATTCCACATTCTCTGTTTACATGTCTCTCATTTTGCCATGGAAAGAGAAAGGCGAGTTGTGTCTGGCAGATGAAGTGATACTGGAAAATTAGCGGTATGTTTGAGAGTGACGTGAAAATCTCTCGCTTCAGCCAGAGCCCACCAGCGCATAGGTGCGGTGGAGATGGAAGCTCCTCGTGTTTGAAAGCATCGTGGAGCCCCCAGGAGCGTGTATTTGACACAGCAATGGAAATGTAAAGCCATGAACTCAGTGGAAGTTCAGATTGTTAATTTTGTTATGTAGTTACTTTACCAAAAAATAAAAAATAACAAGAAATTATCTTCATTCTGATAAAGCCTTGAATTTCCCAGATGAGACTTTCAGAAGGGAATCTTTATCTTTGTGTTCTTCGGCATTGGCAAAGCTGCTTGTCTCTTATGTCTAGAAAAAAGCTTTTTTTCTGGGGAGAAGTCCCAACTGCAGACAGGCTAATTTGTTCTTGGCAGAGCCTAGCATTTGCACTGCTGTGGGGGTCAGCAACGTAATAATTCATGAATGTATCTGCTGAGCAGGGCTCAATTAGTTGGTCCTCTTTTTTTCTGCTTTTCCAGTTGCTTTTCGGGAAGGGTAGGGGCAGAGCAGAGGGTCTGGCTGGAAGTGTGTTGTGACCCTTTGCCTAGCAATGCCACTGGAAGGGGCAGGTGACAGTGCAGCACTTCACTGCTTTCTGCATGGATGCAAATGAGGTTTGGTAGGAGAAGCCTCACCTCTGGATCGTTGGGTGTACAAGCAGAAATTGCACTCCACTTGCTTGCATTTAAAATGCTTTCTTCCATTCTCTACCAGATCTGCAGGAAATGAGCCGTTCTCACTTGGGGATGGAGCTTCACACCCTTGTGCTATCAGAGATCGTTTCTCTAACGATGCTTCCTCCTTGCTAGACTTTGGCAGAGGTCAGCTATGGGAACATGAATTCCTCATGTCCAAGGAAGGTCAGTCTGTGGTCCCTATTAGGAATACATTCAGCCCAGGGAGCATTTGAACCGCTGGGAGAGATGAAAAGGCTCTGAGCCACGGTGCTCTGCAGGCACCCACGGTCTCAGAGGGCTGCTGTTAATGTATTGTGAGGCTCTGGGCAGGTCTTTTAATTACTACCTGCCTTGGTTTAAACAAACTACCTGCAAAAAGTAGCAATAGCCTCAGGTGAGAGCTAAATGCAGTGATTCAAGCTTCATGGAGCTCTGACATCTCAAAGCTGCTCCTAAATGCTCAAGGTGCCATTGTTTTCAAGCCACAACTGTATATTTTAAAGTACTTAGGCCGTATCAAAGTATTGTGACCAAACACAGTAAGATATTTATTTACCTAATCTCAAACCCAGTTTGAACATCCTAGCTACTTCCAGGTGTTAGAGTAAAGACAAGCAGAAGAGATGCTGAAAAATATTTGAAACAGCAAGGAATTTCTGTTGCCTTTGTGCCCAGAAGCAGCTGAACTATTTTTGCTCCTCCATTCCAATAACATGCACTTTTTGAGGAGAAATCGGATAAAGAATTTACTGTTTTGACAGAATTATGTGAAACTGAAGAAGGACTTTGGCATGTAAACAGCAATCTTCAGCTAGAGCTGTCACTGGTTGCTCTAGCCATAATGAAAAAGTACATTTAATGCAAGTGAGGGTTCATTACATGCTAAAGCTTTTTGACATCCAGACTCTAGCATCATTAAAAGCTCATTGCTGTGACTTGCACTACGACCTGACATTCGAAGCATGGTTCCAGGATAGGTCAGGTAAACAAATGGAGTGTTGTTGAAGTCATTAGGGTTAAGGTGTGCTTTTCCTACTTCTTTCTGCCTTGTGGACTAGGGTCCTATGCTGGGCTTTTTAGTAAGCAATATGTAATCGTGGAAGCATTAGAGTAAATTCTGGTTTAGCAAGATATTTCAGTGCTATTATTATTGAACATGGGGAAAGTCCCCAGAATGCCATCGTTTCTTTGCTGTCATCAGCGGCACAACCATTAAAATCTTGATCCATATATATTAATATTAAGAAATACCAGTTCTTATAACATTAGGTGAAACCTCTTTGTTCAGTAATAGTTTGGTTTCTCAGTATTGTGTACCTGTATGCGTGCACATGCAGACATTAGAATGGTAAGAAATCAAAGTTCAGGAGTAATGATATGAAACCTATTTGGTATGTGTATATATATACATACCTAAATAGTGCTAGGCAAGCAGAAATATTGATTGTTTTGTGCTCTTTTAGAAGTAATTGAAAATAGATGACCAAGGGGCTTAGAAATGCCCTTCATTTATGCAATGTGCTGATAATTGTTTCCACCTAATGAGATGCTTTAGACCAGCAGCTGGAGAGTCCTAAATATTCTGTGCCAAGGCAAAAATCACTTACTGCATCAATTAAAGTTCAGGATAAACTTTGAAGTGTATCTCGGGGCAGAAACAATAGAGTGAAGGTTAGAGAGCTGGGATTGAACAAAGACGTGACAGTCATTCAGGGTGACATAGCTGAAGGTCTAAAACATAATTAGCCTTGTAGTAGTAATAAACACCAGCTAGTTGGAAATAGTCTGGGAGAACAGTGAATTTAGAATATCTGACTCATCAGTTTTAATGGAATAGGGCATTCATGTCATAGATTACATCAGGCATTTCAATTATTTGCAATGTCTTGCACGCCACCATTCATTTTGTTTCTTTATTGAGAGTTTTGCAGAAGTACACCAATAAGAAAAGAAGAGCAAGTAAATCAGTAGAAATTCAGAGAATTCCACACAACTGAAATAACTACAAAGGACATTAAGAAGGAGCTTAAGCAAGAAAATGGCAAAGGGCAAAAAATACATATTTATACGGTGAGCAGCAGAACTGCTGAATTTGTCTTTCCTACAGATTTGTGACTGAGGTCTACAGACATCTTCCAGTCTGCAGTAATGCCAGCTCAGCTCCTCCTCGATGTGTGCCATGTACCCTCACCTCCCAACAAAGTCCCTCGTTTCACCCCCCAGAAATGATGGGAAGCATTCCTGTGTTATCTAAGAGGCGTTTTCATTCAGTTAGAAGCTGTGAAGTCTGACTTGGTGTGATGCAGCGTAGAGAACAAGGGCTGGTAGATCAAAAAGCAGGCATAACAGCACGCAGCAAAAGTAGCAAAGCTAGGTTCAAAATTCCTGGTTATTTTCATCTCCCATTTATTTAGGCATCTTGGCAGGCACGACACAATCCTCTCAGATGGTTTCTGGTTAGTTCAGCACATCTCTGCCTTAAATCCTCTCCTGGAGTGCAAGTCGCACTGCCTGCAAAAGCTCTATGAAGGAGAACTAATCAACTGCGAGCTCCCCCGGGGCTGTGACCTCTGTCAACAAGCTGTTTATGATTCCCAGGATGGATTCAAATGGATACCAGTTCTTCCTCCGCTGTGAGAAGCTGTTGACATGGTTGCAGCTGATTAAAAAAAAATCCCTCCATCTTATGAGAGAGTAAAAGTGAGGCACTGCTTTATGCGGGGACCCTTCAGGTCAACACCTCGCTCTCTGAATGAAGGCGTTGAGGCCAACGTAGCCGGGGATGTGCTGGCAGTGCCTGCTCTGACCACAGCTTCTGGTAGATTTTCTGCAACCAGGACAGACAGACAGACATGCAGAATGGTTTCTCTCTCCATTTCAGCGTGGAGAGCGATATGATAAACGTATGCTGCTTTTTTTGCAAAGGAAGGAAGGGAATGGACGAAGCAGGGGAAGGCTGGGGAGGTTTTCTTGCTGCTTTCCTGAGCTGGATGTCTTTCCCTAGACAGCAGAGGTCACTGTGCTCATTGGGAAGAAAGCGGTGAAACTGCGAGGCACGACGGCTATTTCAGTGCTCAGTTAACAAAGTCAGTGCCTGTCTTCCTCCAGAAAGAAACTGCTAATTCAGATTAGCTATCCTATATTAAAAATCAGCCTCATTTGGCCAGCAATGAATGCAAAATCTGTATTTAAGAAAAACTTTGAATTCGCACCTCCATTAACCTGAAGAAGCTGTTTAAAGGGATTTGAGGTTGGGGGCCCCACAAACTAATCCCTGTGGCCCGGAGGACAGGAGGGAGTACAACAGCAGCCTGTCTGTGGGCAGGGTTTGGTCTTCTTACTACAGTACCAGAAAGGGTTTTAATGGCAAGTGCCATTTGCAAGGAAACCCCAGGAGGTTTTATTATTGCGTGTGTTTCTCAGGCGAGGAGCACCGTGGTGAGCGGGAGGGATGTGATGGCATGCCCCGAGTGTCGGTGGAGGTGTGCCGGTGCCCATGCAGCCCTCAGGCATACCCTTTCAAATGTGATATGTTAGAACTGAGGGTGGTGTAACACAGGAAAAAAAATGGGGAAAAAAAAAAAAAAAAAGAAAAAAAAAAAGAAAATATGAGAAGTTTGTTTTTTCAGTCGAGCATTTTCTCCTCGGTCCATGGCATGGTCCATGCTGTATTAGCTGCTGTGTGTGTTTTCAGGTTCTGTCCCTTCTTGTCATTGCAAAATCAAATCTAAGTCCATTTTGACAGCTGACAATGAAACCTAATGTTTTCCTGCTTTATAGGAAGAAATACCGAGCTGTTGTTTGCTTGCTTGTCCAACTGCTGATTTTCTGCCTCATAGCAGAGGCTGAGAACTGAGCAGGAGAGGGCAGCAGAGGAGTGTGTGAGCACCCGGCGGCCTGGGCAGGACATTTCAGCAGGAGCAGGGCACTTGGAAGCACAGAATTTCACAGAATTTCTAGGTTGGAAGAGACCTCAAGATCATCGAGTCCAACCTCTGACCTAACACTAACAGTCCCCACTAAACCATATCCCTAAGCTCTACATCTAAACGTCTTTTGAAGACTTCCAGGGATGGTGACTCCACCACCTCCCTGGGCAGCCTGTTCCAGTGCCTCACAACCCTTTCAGTAAAGAAATTCTTCCTAACATCTAACCTAAAACTCCCCTGGCGCATATTAAGCCCATTCCCCCTCGTCCTGTCACCAGGCACGTGGGAGAACAGGCCAACCCCCACCTCGCTACAGCGTCCTTTAAGGTATCTGTAGAGAGCAATAAGGTCGCCCCTGAGCCTCCTCTTCTCCAGGCTGAACAAGCCCAGCTCCCTCAGCCGCTCCTCGTAGGACTTGTTCTCCAGGCCCCTCACCAGCTTCGTCGCCCTTCTCTGGACCCGCTCAAGCACCTCAATGTCCTTCTTGTAGCGAGGGGCCCAAAACTGAACACAGTACTCAAGGTGCGGCCTCACCAGAGCCAAGTACATCACAGTGTTTGAAAGCACATCGCTTTGGAATCGCTTCACATTGGAAGCACATCGCAGCAAGACGGAAGCCCTTAAAACTCCGTTTGTTTTCTCCAAATAAACGTTTTTGTTTCACAGGCACACTGCAAATGAAATTCAGGATTGTTTAGTGGCTAAAACTCAAGAATGCTGTTATTGATGTTGACACGCGGGTTTTATTTATTGTGATAATGAGAGGACCACTGATGTCGGCACAGCCAAAAGCGAGGTAGCAACTTTTGTTCCATCTGAGGCTAAACTGGAATATTGGCTATGTGTATTCAGGTATCTTTCCTGATCTGCAGTGTAATCAGTCTTCCATGGGTTTATATCCTTGGATTTGTGGTTGAGCAGGGGGAATGCTCCCAGGCATAGTTTAATTCAGAGGCAATCAAAGCTTGTAACATGAAATGAGGAGCGCCAGGTTTGCCCTCTGCTACAGGACAACAACTGAGCCTTTTCAAGCAGTTCTTCTGTAGAACAATGGCGTTGAAATGGCTCCGTAATCACGCACGGCTCAATGAGCACGTCAATGGGCGCCCTATGTCTCTGTGCACTCTGCCATCCTAATCACCCCTGCCTGCTCCTGCAGGGGGTCCCCTCTGAGCTCTGCCCTTCTCTGTCTCCCCACCAAAGCAAGCTCTTACAGGTTGACTCGTGTCTGTAGGAAGATGAAGAAGGTGGCCTTCCAGACAGGAGGAAATCCTTCTTTTCTCTCCAAAAGCATAGAAACACAACTTATGCACAGGGCCAATTCACTGGTGGGAGTGGGAGTTCGGCAGCCTGGTCTACTGGCACAGAAGACACACTGGACCGGAGTAAGGCAAATTGGTCAGCTATTGGCAAATTGGAAGCATCCGTGCTACGGACTCTTGTTTGTCTTCCGAGATTGACTCGGGTGATGCAATTTTCCTAGAAATTCCTGTGTTTCTTGTACTATCCAGCACTGTGTTTGCACAACCCAGAAAGATGCAATTAGCTCATTACTAACCTGGTTTCGAGAGCCTATAAAAAAAGACTAGATCATTATTCATGGTAAAATAGATCTTGTAGGGGCCACTGTGCCCCTAGATGCTGTCCAAGCAGTTGTCAGTACAAGCACAAGAGAAACTTCTGCTCCTTCAGACCCTTTAACATCTGTACAGAAGGCAGCATGAGGGTTCATCTTAGCGTGTCATACCTTTACCCTGCTAATTATGAACCCCCAAGGTCACGGATGTAACGTAGAGAAGGACTGTACCAAACCAGCAAACGGACCATTAAAAAGACCCTACTGAGCACTAGCTGCTGCATTGGTTTTGCAGCCAGGGGTATGGTCAACTGATGTAGGGCTTTTCCATTCACATAGCTGAATGAAGCTCCCCCGTACAGTATGTGTGTGGAAAGAAACAATAGGCAAAATAATTTGTCTTGTTTTGTTGTTTTTTTTTATGTATTTTTTGTTTGTTTTTTTTTTAAGGGGAGATGTAGAGAAGAGCTCAATTAAACAGCAAAGTAATAGGATCTGTTTAAAGACTGACCTTTATTGGTTAGTCCTTGAGCAAAACTCCGCTTTGCTTTGTGCATGCTTATGGAAAGTGGGTGACCTAGACTCACTCACAGTTTCTTTTTTTTTTTCTTTCATTCTTTCTTTTTCCTTTCAGAGCCATCCTCTCAGTATCTTCCCTTTCTTGTCCTAGCAGTTCTGAAATATTTACTTCCACCCCATTATCTTTTATGGTACTTAGCAGCACTGTCATTTGTTATTTTTAGAGCTTTTCAAACAGCAGACGGTTTCACTGCAGTTTTGCGTGTCTTTGCTGCCTACTAATGTTACTTTAATTTTTTAAAATCACGTAGGTCTGTGTGTATATCATGGGACTTGCTATCTGAGCGAATTAACTTTCTGTTTCCCTTCTGCTTATTCTCCGTGCCCACAGTTGGTGCTGAGGTTCTAATTCTGGCCCTGTCATCTGAATTAATTGTTGGGGGGCAATTTTGGTTTCGTTTCATCAGAAGGAGTTTGATTTGCACAATCCAGGCTTTCTCTGCAGTGCAAAAGGAAGCATAGTGAATGAGCAGGAGAAAGACTCTCCTCAAAACTCCAAATCCAACCTAAACCCAACATAGATGCATCTGCTGGGACTTAAATGCTTACACCATAAAGGTACTTTTGAAAGTGACTCAGAATTACTTCATGACTTCTCTACAGGCATTTTTGAACAGAACACATGGAGTAATTGGCTCTAAGTGTGGTCGTGCATGGGTAACTGGAGTGACAGCAACACCAAATGCCTGTTCTATCTCAGCTGTTTTTTTGTGGGATTTTTTTAAACAGTCTTCAGATCTGTTAGATGTTCTTAGGCTTGGGATTTGAACAACACAGTTAGTTTTTTAGAACAGAGTTTGTTTTGTATGAAGTTTTCTGTCTAAGATGACAGAGATGGTAGATATCGATGTATTAGAAACAGATATTCGGTGTGTTTTGTATGTCTACATGCCAAAAGCCTTGTCCTCATTTGATTTCTAAATTGTTCAGACTCAAGTGTTGTGAATCTATACTCAGATCCCAAATGCTCTACCCAAGTGGATTTATAAGCACAAAGAAGTCAGCTTGCACAATCCTGACCTCTTTTTAGCCTGCGCAGATTTATTGCTAGATGTACTGCATCTGTAAACTTGACCTTGAGTGAAGAAAGGAGCTCTCTTGCAGTGATGCAGCACAGCTTGCCAAATTAAGTAAATTCTGGATTTGAGAATGCCCTTTCATTTGTTAAAAGCACGACTGAGGATATGCTGAAACGTTAGCAACTGACAGATAATGGCCTGCTCTGCAAGGCACTCCCATTTACCAGCTTTGTGAAAGGTATCTCCTCTAGCACAAAACACACAGTTCTTGACTCCTTTTATTTTTATTTTTAGGTGGCCTCCCATTTGCAAACCTCTTTGTAAGTAGCAAAAAGAAGTTTATGAGACTCGTTCTGTTAAAGGAGGAGATCGGATAGACAGCTACCTTTAAAGAGCCTGCCACTCCTTTGGAAACTTTCCTCTCTCCCCTAAGGCCATGCATTGAACTTCAGAGGCCAGAAAGCAGCATTAAGGCCAGGAATGGTTGTATACAATGGCATGCCCCTTTTCAGTCTAATGAATGTGTAAAGGGATCATTTCAAGTAGTTTATAGAATTGCGGGTTGTATTTCTGTTTCTTTGAAGTAGCTTTTCACACTGACTTGTGCTAAAATTCATGCCTTCTCCTTAGGGCGGGGAACCTCCTAGACGTCTGTCAGGGCAATTGGCTTAACTCCTTTGACTGGAAAGATATTGCAGTATTGAATTACCAAAGGGATTTCTCTAAAGAAAAGAGAGAAAGGGACTTGGGGAAGGAAGGCATGGGCCGCCTGTCCTAAAAGGGTGACCAAATAGCCTTTGCTTGTGCTTTGCGAAGAGCTGTCTGATCACACCGCACAAGTACTCCTTTATAGCTTGTAGCTGCTGAGGTCCCTGAAAAGATGATAAAATGTGTTCAGTGTTTCCCTACGTCATTTAACAGCGGTTGTTGCAGTTACTGGGTGGTTAAGGTGCAGTCTGGAGGTGGGGATATAAAGGCCATCGCTGTTGAGAAGTGATTCAAACCATGAAGAAAGTGTGAGACTCCCTGTTAAGCATGGGAGTTAGGTGACACTTCATACCTCAGACTCTCTTTCAAGGTGGTTCAGAATATCTTATAATTTAGAACTGAAATCATACTAATACAGTTATTTTACATACCTCAATACAGTGTGGAAAACTTTAATACCCCTGCAAATCATTGGCCTCTCTTTCTTCTCTCTTGCCTATGCGATGATAGATTAACCAAAGCAGAAACAGTCCACCCATCATTTTATAATGGAGGATCTTAAAGTGAGGGGAGGAAATCCCTCCTTTAAAACTAGAAGGAACCCCAGACATTTATTAGAACAATGGCTCCTATGTGTTACTGCTTGCACTGTCACTTCTGAAAGAGTCAGTGGTGGTGTGTTCTAAAGAAGAATTTGACCCACTGCCTTTTTTTAGTGCATCTATCCTGTTCTGGTACTACGTGCATGGTCCATCAGTGGAATAAATCTGCCTACCTGTGTAAGCTGCTCTGTAGCCATTGCTACAAAGAGGCTCAGTCAGCTATTCACTGTGCAGTGTTGAGTGATCAGATCTGGGATTCTCTGTGCATTCAGGATCCCCACCCACACAGCGTGTTGGCAACCAACCACAAAATAACCTAAATTTAGTCATTAGGGATGGAAAGATTCAATCTGGACACCTATCTTGCTATAATCTAACAAAACATTTTTGGTTGGTCGTTGAGAATATGCTGGATGTTTCATTCACTTCCAGCATCTCTGATTTATATCACCAGAGCTCTGATGTGTTTTTTTTTTTTTAGCGATGTTCAGCATTGCTGCAGTATTGCTCCCTGCAAAGCAAGGCACAAAATGCATTTTCAATGAAAGCAGAGTGCAGCCCACCCACTTTCCTTCTTAAAATATTTTCAGTAGTTCTACGATGCTTACGTTTTGAGAATCCTATTGTAACAAAGTTCCGTATTGACAGCCATGGAAATAGCAATTGCTGATTTTAACGTAAAGTAGGAGAACCTAAGGCAGGAGTAGTACAAGCTTCATGACACTTCCCAGCATCCCTGGAAGATCCAGGCTATTCTGTGTGCCAGTTCAGTCTTTGGTTTTATTCTGATCAGACTAGGTTTGAGTCTTTTTTGCAGGTAACTGTAAAGGTAAAGAGGGTTCACCAACTCAGCGTGACTCAAGTCATGGTTCTTTTGTGAATAGGCATGCCTTAAAAGCAGTGAGTGCCTGAGGAAAGGTACTTGTGCCATACACTGACTCTCCAGAGATACCTCTTCTCCAGAAGTCCCTTGTCTCCTACATCTCCATTTGCCAAAGGAGCTTTTCTGAACTGTTTTTTTGCAGAGCAGATTGGTGCAACATTTTGAGCCTAATTAACTTGTGTTTAAACTTTGGCTCTAATACTCCTGGAACTCTTTAAAACTTCTGCCCAGGTTTACTGCTAATCTCCTTGAAACATAACTAAGATGATGTCACTTTCAAATACTGCTTTTTCAGTAACTTTGCATGGATTTTTTTTTTCTCGTAAAGATGTAAAAATAACACTCTCACTTTAGCTTACAAGCCAGTAGAAAGATTGCCAGCAAATCCAAATTAATATTCTCTGACAAGAATATGAGTTCACCATGTCCCACAACTGCTCAGTCTTCCAGAGTTTCATTTGATGGTGTTCAATGTGTCTTTCCTAAGTGTATTTCCGTTGAGCTAGAAGTTGAGCTGGAAATCACTGAATCTCCTCTGACATCCAAGGAGCTTATATTTGCACAGAGCTGTGCAGGTCTGGGCCTTGCAGCCTGTACATATTGCTCTTGGCTCACAGCATATCTTTAGTTCTGGTCATTCCTGCATTCCCAAGGGCAGCAGATTAGCTATTCACACTGAGGAGCTTCTTGTGTTAAGGAGGATGCTCCAAGGAGCAAAAGATGCTCAGTCCCAACCTGGTCTTCAACCCAGCACTTACTGCTAGGGCAGGTTGGGTGGGAACAGGGCCAGGACGAGGTATGCTGCCTCCAATTCTTCTCTTATCCTTTGTGGTAAATGTCAGCCATGTTAGGTCCTATATTATAAGTCTTATGTGTCTGCAGTGGTCTGAATTTTTAATATTTTTAATATTAATATTCCCATTCCAGTATTTTAAGGCTCCCTAAAACATGGAACCTCTTCCTCTCCTTGCACAGGACACTCAGACGGGTACTTCCTGGCGTCTGATTATTGTAGAAGCTGCTCTCAAAACTTCAGCAGGAACATAAGAAACATTTGCCCCAAAAAAAGAGTCCTCTTCCTCATGCTCCACCTCTTTTTCTCTGCTTAACTCTTTTTTCTCCCTTTCATATGCAATTTAATTTTTATACAAACCATTACTCTGATGCACTACTCTTTTTTACTGACTCCCTTTCTGTAATTCCTTCCATATGTTTATTGTCCTTTAAAAAGTACGGAGCGAATGATTTCTACTGAGGTCATGTCATTTTGTTTGCATTCTTAGTAAACGTGAAGAGCTTGATTGGAGCCATTTAGGCATTTCAAGTATGAATGCCTTTTTCCTGAGTCTTCTATAAAAACAGGATGCTGAATTTTGCAGAGCTAGCCTGGCAAGTTCAATAAACTAAATAGGCATCAATGTCATAAATTTATTGATAAGTGCAGTTGTTTTTTTATAACATTCCTCTGTAGTTCAACAGCTTACTAAACATTAAAAAAAAATAAAAAAGAGCTTTCTGCTGCACATTTTCAAAATGGGCTTAATCTTTTGGCAGATCCTCCTCAGCCCTGCTGAGTGCCAGTAGTAGCCCACCCCTTGCTGTAACTCTGTGTCTAACCCCATGGCATCAGTTCAGTGGTGTAGCCAAGGAAATGGGACAGGCTTGTGATATTCAGTGAAAGTGGCACATTTTTTGCTGTCTGATCACTGCTAAGAGCTGGGAAGTAACAGATCATGGCTTCTCACTCTTTCGCAATGATGGATGGACTGCTCTGTTAGCACAACGCCTTCTGAAAGGCTGGAGTATGTTTGGCAAGAGCATCCTTAGACGTCTTAATTGTGAAAATCCAGCAAGGCTTAACTGAGCATGTGTGAGTGATGAACTTTCTGAGGTTTATAGCTCACCCAGGCTGGAGGAAGCTCTCGGAGGAACAAGCAAATGCATGTCCCTGGCTGTAGGATAGGGCCGTAGCAATACACCACAACCCCATTCTCTAGAGTACAGGCAGCAGGAGGTGTTTGGAATATGCTTTTTCACTAATATCCTCTGCCTTCTCCTTCCCTCCATTCACCTAAGCTTTCTAAACAGCAAGGTGGTGTCTTTACTTTTCCATGCTGCCCAGAAGGACCTGGTGCAAGTCCTTCCCTGTGAGAGCAAGTTGCAGATCCTACAGAATCCCATCGGCTAGCTCTGTATGCCAGGAAACCTTCTGTCTTTCAGAAACTCAACATACAACTAGTTTCAAGCCTTTCAACCTTGGCTTTTTCATTCATTTGCCTCTGTGGTGACCTTTCCACACTTCTTCAATGCCAAAGCAGCTTGGCTTATTAGGGAAGTGAAAGAGCTATGCATCTGTGGTCTCCGATGGCTTTACTGTTCCTACCAACCTTTTCCAACAGCTAGAGAACTTGCTCAACATTTATGCTTTGGGAGAAGGAAAGAGAAGTGTAATGACTTTCTGTGGGGAAAAATATTTTCATTTCTATTAGAAACTGATTCCCAGCTTTGAGCACTTTGTCATTAGCGGGTTGTAAACCTCTCAGACAGCCTGTCCCATAGCGATCCACTGAGCCATTTGTCAGGAGAGAAGAATGTGCGTGGTGAAATTGGTCACTGACAGCCTGCAGCCAGACTGAACCAGGCTTTTAAAAAGGCTGCCAGACATTTCTACACTTTTAATAGTCAAAATCCTACATTAGCATTTATGAGAACGTTTATATAGCGTTTGGGCAATTGCATGGTGGTGTGTTTTTTTTCCTAGATGTAGTATTAAATCTTCGAAATGTAAAAATTATGTGAAATGATCAAGGGTCTACATGGAAAGAGAGCACTAGGGAGGTGCACCACCAAACCAGGCCCCCCTCCTCCTTTCCAGGCAACCATATCATCTCATCTCACTTATAACCTTGTCAAAATCCACCTTGAAACTGTCATTATTTCCAACCTCATCCGATGACTCTCGCACAAAGGCTCTTTCAAGACCTTGTTCCTTTGATGGCCGGATACTTGATTTTACTTTTCAGTTTGCGTATCTTCATTCTTCCTTTTGCTGATCTGAAAGGTCCCAGTTTTTCCATATATGAAAGGTTTCATTTCTGTAGTCATGCTCACAAGTCTTCTTTACACATAGTCCAGTTTGAAGTCATGTATCACAGGAACAAGCAACCAAAACTGTTTCTGTTGAAGCTTTATCCCTTTTACAATGTCTGTATATCTACAGGAAGTATCCCATCTGATGAGTTTTGCATGCTTCATGTGGTTTTGGTAGCCCAGTATCATCCCTGCATCATCTACTAACAGATTCTTCTCTTTCTGTTCTTCTCCACTGCAGTCCCAGCTGATGGAGAGATTTCTTATTATTACCCACTAAGTTCATGACCTTGGTGAGCTTTATCTCATTTTGCATTGCTGTGCTGTTCTGGTGTACCTCATTTCTGTTCCTTCAGGTTTTGTCTAGTTTAATATTTCAAGCTCCCTCTGCCTTCAACGAGACCTTTTAATTTCACCATTAGCGGTTTCAACATCAAACTCCTGCTACTTGTGCACAAGTCAGTAATAAAAACAGCATGACCAGTCCTCCAGGGACTCTCCATCCAGCCCAGGCTGCTGTTTCTCCATCAGCCTGTTCCAATTCTTTTGCTAGGTCCCATCTCTTCACTCCAAACTAATTCTCTAGGTGGCATCGTATCAAATGTTTTGCTGAAATCCATGACTGACCAGGTTTCTGCCAGCTGAACAGTCACTTATCTCACCCAGAGAGCTGCACGAGGAGCCTGGGTACGATTTGCACTTGTCAGCTTTTGTTCACCCTTTTCATTCATTTTTAGCAGCCAGTTATTCTTTTCTTCAGTATCTGTTTGAACTCCACGCCTATTTAAAAAGCAAGTCACTAGACTGTAGTTGCCTCTGTCATTTATTCCTCTTGTCTTACTTTTATGTACCATATTCTGCAGTTATTCAGTTTTTCAGTCTTCAATTGAATGTCATGGGTATATGCAGAGAAATGCCTCGCAAACAACTCTGTGGGGGCTGCATGTTTACAGCCTCTGTGACTCATATCAAATTTGCTCAACTTACAACTGCAAATATGTTTTTATAGCTGCTAGTTCTGCACAAACATGTTCTGAAAGCCAACCTGAGTCCATTCTGGCTCACACATCGGAGCTTCAGATTCTCTTGGTTTTCTGCTCAGTCAGGATTTTAGTTGGACATTGCTTCATGCTGCTTTCATCTGGCTCCCTGTCTCCAGAAGGCTGCTCTGTAAGGCAAGGCCCTGAATTTTTACTTCAGTGCCACACGCTGGACAAGCTACAAGACGGGCTGTGTAAATAAAAACCAGACACAATAAATACACAAATATTCTGCATATGAAACATTCCTCACAAATAGATTGCATTCCATTTATGATTCCCAGGGTAAGAGTAAGGTATAATCTAGCTGTTCTCTCTGTACATTTTCCCTTCTGTTGTGCTGGCATACGCCGAAAGTAGGACAGCTTATTTATATCTGCAGAGTAATCATTGCTGACTTTGAGTGTTCTGCGGACTGATGGTAGCATCTATTCACAGTTGTATTTTAGAAGAACAGCACAGGCTTTATTTTGCTTGTCATACTTCTTCTGGCCTTTAGTTTGATCCTTTTTCTTATCCCAGACTGATGTTAGAATCATCCAGGTTCGAAAAGACCTCCAAGGTCAAGTCCAGCCATCACCCTGACCTACCAAGTCCCATCACCAAACCATGTCCCCCAGTGCCACGTCCACACCTCTCTTAATACCTCTGGGGATTGGGATTCCACCTCTGCCCATTCCAACGCTTGACCACCCTCTCTGTGAGGGAATTCTCCATCAAATCCAATCTAAACCTCCCCTGCACAAATTGTGAAGCTGTTATTTCTTCAGCTTTTTCCCTGTTGATGACATGAGCCTTTAGTTGGAAATGGGTATTGTTTCACAGGCAAAGCTTTCTGAAGTCCATCTGCAGTCGGAGAGATTTGCCTTTCCCGGAGAGTCCTTGGGATGAGATAATGAGTGTGGACCACGGTTCTTCCATCCATTTTTCAGATGACTAACACTATTAGAGATGAATCCCACTTCAGAGTATTCTTTAAATGGCCACTAATCAAAATAAAACAAGTGCAGCTCTGCAATAGCAGCAAAAGGTCCAATTAAGTGCCTGAGAGTGCAGGGTGTTACAATAAATTATGACAGGATGATTCAAGAGCAAGGCATCACAGTAGAAGCTCAAATGTGATTCCCATTTAGTGCAGGGGAATTGCTGCTTTAACTAATTTCCCTCATTTTTATTTAGTTATTGGGGCTGTTCAGCCTCAGTAAACAGTGAAAATACCTGAATACCTGTGTACTTTCTGAAAAAAAAAATACACTGAAAAACGGGATATTTTCCAGATGGCATATAGAATAACCTAATATGATGTTTCTAGTCCTTTGGTATGTAAAAATATCTTTTTTTTTTTTTTTTTTTAAAGAGAGAAAGGTCCCCATATGAGAAAAGAAGACCTTATTACATTCCAGATAACTGAAGTAGTCACACTTTTACATCTGAGGCTGCTAAAAACCTCTTGAATAAAATGGCAGGGAAAGTCACCATGACATTGGCTGAGACTGTAATGGTGCCGTTGCACAGAGTCTGTTGTAAACAACATTTTACTTTCCTGAGAGAGAGTAGTCATAAAGTGTACAGGGAAGCTTTATCTTTAATCTGTGTCACTGCTCGGGAGCACAATCTCTTTCTAACTCCACAGTAGTTGACTCCTGAGGCGAGGTTCGCTGATGCGTGGAGGCTGCTGTGTCACCTGTGCCTGATGCCTTCACACCACAGGTGAGTTTACCCAGCAGAAAATATGGTTTTGAGTTACCAGCTCCTCGCCTCAACAAGCAGCAATGGGGCAGAAAGAAGTTTTGAGAGCAGCCAGCTGTTAACCAGAAGCACCCGGCATTTCCACCACAGAAGTGCCCCCGTGTTCACCAAGCGGCCGGCAGAGTGCAGGCAGTGCATGACTCTATTTCCAAACACTTGTGGTATAGCAAGAGCTTTCTAAAAATTGATGGTTTTCTGTTAACACTGAGGAACAGAAAGCCCATAAACATGTGTGTTTTCTTGTGGTATGGGCTGAATCTTGGTGGAGAAGGGTTTCAACACGGCATTCCACCAGAGCAGATGGGGACATTCAATAACTAGGACCACTTCCATGATCCAAAACAGGGATGAAGAGGCAGAATCCTGCTAATAAATAAATTTACTAAAATGAATTGCAGTGCCCAGGAGGTGGCCAGAGGGTTGTTTGAATCAGTATCTCCTCTGCTGTCCTCTGTTTTGTCATCCTCCTGGTACCCTGCAGTTTGTGGGCTGACCACGTCAGGAGCAGGGGAGGTAGCTGTGGCCTGAAGCTCAGGTGTTGGTGTTTTTATGGCCAGTCTGCTCACTGGAACCATGCAGCTGCTCTCCGGGTATTTGTTGGGGTCATATATGTACCTTCTCCTGCTGATCCATGCCAGAGGCCCAGGTGCCTACTTAGAGAAGGCAGCATACAGCACGGTGTGGTTTCAAGGCCTGCATGGAGGTGTGAGGCTTCCTGCCTTCTCTGGTCAGTTTTATGCAAGAAAGATCCATCCAGGCAAAATTCAACAAACCATGATGGATGCAGTCCCAATTAGTTATACTTAGTAGTGAGTGAGGCAGCATAACACAGTGAAAGGTTCGATCAGGTTCAATGCTGAATTTGAATATGGGAGGAAAAGCTGAAGATGTGATTTTTCAGCATTCTTTATGCAGAAATTATTCATTGAGATCAGCTGTCATGAGCTGAGACAAGGACTTCAGGACCAAAATTAGTAAATATTTTACCTTTCTGAAATGAAAGGTGGTTATGATAGGCGTCTCAGGAGTACACAGAAGTGTGTTAGAAAGAGATTGCTGTTCTGAACTGTGAATGTCTGATTTGTTATGACATAATTTGACTTAAATGCCTGTCTTTACTAAATAATGATGTAGTAGGAGGCAGCTGGTAGTATTTGTACACCTGAAAGTCAAACCCAGGGATACCTCACTCTCCGTATGTTTCAGCTCGTGCTCAGTGCATCCAGCAATAGGATTCTCCATAAGAAAAGGTCATGGCTACTTGTGGGAAAGGGCGCAAGGAGCAAAACTAAACTGTGGTGTAGTGCTTAGGAAAAATGAAGTTTATTTCCTGATTTTCTATTTCCAATTCCTCCTCTCCACTGGCTTCGCTACATGTGGTGCATACATGTGAAAGTGTGTCTATGCCTACTGATCATATTGAAAGCATATTAGATATATTCTTACAAATATTTCTATCACAGTTATATGATTGCCAGTGTACAGACAACTTGCAAAAGACAGTTATTACCCATAACCTGGTGGTCTCGAGCGGAGGCGCCTCTCAGCTCTGCTTGCATAGTCCCATGGTAGCCAAGAGGATTGTGTGGTTACAGATCAACCTCATTGCTTAATTGCTGTTGTCAGTCCTTCAGACTTGATTGGTTGATTGCATTTAGTAAGCTCTTTGTTTCCTAAAAAAGAAAAGCACACACACAAAAAAATCCAGTTAATATTGAAATTGCATGTCCTCATTCATTCTTAGGCAGGCACAATTTAATGAAAAAAAATCCCTATGCTTCTGCTGTATGCTTGAAGCATAAATCATGCTACGCTTTATTCTTTTGGCAACAATAAATAAGCAGGTGTTGAAATTTGATGACAATATTATGAGTGTTTTTCATTATTTCTTTTTCCTGGAAACATTGTCAATTTATACTAAATAGAAATGACTATAGAGATCCCACACATTTTCTATCATTTGTTGTTTCTTCAAGACTGTGTTCAAATCTGTGTTTCCACCAAGCATACAAAATGTCCTATTTGTTTTAAGGACAAAAAATGTTGATTCTTAAGCGCTAAGAGAAAATGGAACATTTATAGACCAGCTTCACAGGCTGCTCAGTTGTTTCGTAAGTAAAATAGCACAATTATTCCTGAATCTAAACCAGATAGTTGAACCCTAGTTCAACAGAGCACTTAAGCACTGGCCTAACTTCATCCCATCACACCTTTTAAGTTGAATGTGTGTTTACATTTTCTGCTAAACTGAGGCTTCTGTCAGCATCTTTTTTATCTATTGCACATATTATGAATTATTAGCTGTTTTAAGAATATGGGTTTATTCTGCTTAATACTCCAGGATATTTCCTCCCTCTGCACATGTGCTTGCAGCACGTACTGCTGATCATTTTCTTCATTAACTGATACTTGCAATCTGCATGACAGTGTGCTTTTGAGTTGACAGAAGGAAAGGAATAAAAATGAGCATCCCTTGTGTAATTTTTTGGTTTTGCTCTGTCTTAGCAGCATGGGTGCAGCAAGGGGAAGGGGCAGCTTGGTACATGATGCAGTTGTTCATACTTGGGAAACCCATGGTGCCACACTGGTCCATCTTCCCATAGCAGGGTTTCTTCTCTTCTTTTTCAGATCCTTTCCACAGCCTCACTTCTTTTATTTTGCTTTTTACTCAGACTATCCTTTATGCAGTCAATATGGCTCTTGTATAACAATAATTTCCATTTAAAAATTAACATAAAGTGGGATAATGTATGCAGTGCTATCTGTATAGCTTGAATTCCTTATGCTTTATTGTTGTTCTTTCTGCACATGCTTTTTTCCTTGGTTGTCGTTCCTTGTTTACCCACAGATTGCTAGATGTTCGGACTGGTCTGTGTTCTTCTGATCTCTGCAAAGTGCAGCTCCCAGTTTCAGTGCATTATAAGAGCAGATGAACACAGGAAGACTTCTAAACCATTTAGATGAGTCAGTGTTATCTGCTTTCATAAAGGGAAAAATCTTCCATAAAGGTACTTTTTATAGGATGTTATTGTTACCAAGATGGGAAACATTCCCAAAAGAAGAAGAATTATCCTTTGAGACAGTGCTCCAGTGATGACTTCATTTGTAATAATTTTACGGTGGGTGGTGAAAAATATAAACAACCATTTAAACAAAAGCCGAAGAGAGAAATTTGCAAAGGCCTCTCCTGCTTTATTTCTGACACCAAATGGATTACTGTTTTTGCACAGATATTTCCATGAAATTCATGAAGAGCAAACGCCTCTGCAAAGTATGTTTTTCCTAATCTTATCAGAGCCACAGTGCTCATTCCAAATCACATAGTCACCTATGCTGGAGGCTAAGCTATCATCTAGCTTTTTACCGAGACACAAAGCTTTTTAATATCAAATTCTGCTACGGTGACAGACAATTCAGCTTGCTTTTATAGCAGAAGCAAGTTGTTTGTGATTCATAACTTCGGAAATTGATTCAAGCGTTCCAAGTCCACGTGTGCGATGTTGTGCCTTTCAAACAGACAGCTGGTGGGAAAAATGGCAGCGGTTTTTCTCCGTGTATTCTGCCAGGGAAGATCCAGAAAACAATATCATTGCATCAGGTCATTTGTTCAGCAGATCAATACAGTGATTCACCAGAGACAGGTTTTTGTCTCCAGCGTGTCTGTGTACGCACGAGGTGCCACACAATCGATGTGGTAACACAAGCAGAGGCTGTCAATACACTGAAACGCGTGTGCGCCTTGCATTTTTGACTAAGCTGTGATGCTTCTGTATGAAAGAAGGAAAAAAAACAACCCTAGACGTTGTGAGAAAGAGGTGGGCTGTGAATAGCTGTGCTCTAGAGTATCAGTGGTGCTTCCAGCATCGCCCCATCCCTGTCAGTGCTCAAGGCCAGGCTGGATGGGGCCTTGGGCAGCCCGGGCTGGTGGGAGGTGTCCCTGCCCATGGCAGGGGTTGCAGCTGGGGGGACAGAGCATGTCACCTCCTTGCACTGCTTCTGGGGGTACCAGAGAAGGCATTGCACAGTCTGCCACACGGAAAACTGTTCTCTCTAATGTGCTGTCAAGTGCTTGATAGTTGAAAAAAAGGGAAACCCTTCCTTCCCCCTCATAAGGCCTACAGTCGCTGAAGGATATACCCTTGACTTTTCTCCTGATTGGTTTCTGCCCTGCAGACCACAGTAAGTAATCATTGTGGCTCTGCTTGTCAGCCTGCCCTGCCCTAGGCCTGCAGCTTCCTAAATCAAGTCAGTGGCTCAGAAAGCAGCTGAGCCTCTGCCTGTGCTGCTCTGTGGTGTCTACAGGATCCTCCACCTACAGTTCGTGGCCATAAACTTTCTAAATCTTGTTTGAAACTCAGCCACAGGATGGGAACACTCTCCTATTGTGTCATTAGTGTATGCCATGAATATATATATATATATAGCATTGCCAGTGTCAGTGAAATGCACTTCAACAAAGGCAGCCCTGTAAGATGCTTCATGGAAATCTGAATCAAAAATTAACAGAAGAGTTACCAGGAAATGTCCACTGATGGGTGGTACTTTTGGTTACTGTCACGTTGCGTGCTTTTTCAGAAATAAATGATTTAGTGACAGTGCATAGTAGGACTTCTATTTCTCTTGGAGCTGGGATGCTGGTGAAGGCTGGGTGAAGGCACACCTGGACGCTTTCTGTGACCAGGATGTCAGAAGTGAGCATGGTGCACCTCAAACAGTAAAGGTTTCTTCTAAAGTTACGGTGAAGCTATGACTTCCAATGTCGTAAATTAACTTCATCACTTGGGAGAGCTTATTGTTAAGCGTTTTTTGTTCTGACATAGTTACACGGAATAAGGCTTTTACTCTTTCTTTCATTTCTCTTCCAGTTGGGTAGTGCAGCGTTAGCTGAACAGTACATAAAGTCTATCAAGACCGGCGTGTCATCTGATAGATTTTACGCTTGAATTTCAAATATTACAAAAACTGGAGATCCATGATATTTTTGTTTATGTGACAGCTTCATTTCTTCCTATCATGAACTCTGTAAACTTGTTACAGCGTATTTTTACCTACTGTTAGCATCAAAGCTGTCATAACAGCATAGATTAACACAGAACTGACACAGAAAAGCTTTCAGCCTTTTCACGCTCTCTCCTGGAAAACAACCTTAGAGTGTTTTGGCTAACAATGAATCCTTCTAAAATCTAGTTTAAATTTTAAAGGTAAGCAATGTCTTTTATTTTGGAGACACAATGATATTACTCTGTGCATAGTTACAAATTTCAAACAAAAGGTATTTAAGGGATATGCATTAATTCTGCTAATTTGAATAAAGGAGAAAACAATAAAATTCCAATCTGCCATTTAATGCAGTTAACCACCTATTATCCTTGTCAGTTTTCAGATGGATTTTTACCTGTTGTAAAGTAAATTGGGTAAAAAGGCCTTTTTGAACAGATAATGATACCTAACATTAAAATGTCGTTGGTTTTGTCTTCCAGTTAAAAGTATTGTTTTTCTTCAGTGGTTGATAAATAGATTACAGCTATTCACTTTAATTGAGCCTACACCTCTACGCAGTTATGTTATTGTAAAGCTGTTTTCACCAGTTTAAGCTCAGTGAGTTCCAATTTGGCTCAGATCTTAAATTGGGAAAGAAAACATCTTTTGGACATTTCTCCATTACCATCATTCCTAGGCCCACACGTTGAAACAGTTTGATGCATTTTTTAAAAAATTTAGGTAGGGTGGTAATTTTCTGAAGGAAATGTTTTCCAATCATTTCTGCAAGCCTGCCTTGGCAGATGAGGAACACAGAATCCAATTTGTCTGTGAAAGCAAAAAAAAACCACCAACATTGGTATTTTCTTCCATTGTGAAAGCTAAAGAAGATAGAAAAATCAAACAAAAACACTAAAAGACACATTTTGCTTTGTTGTTGTTTTAACAGTGTGATTCATTTTAATGAACAGAAATAAGAAAACTTTTAAAATATGAAGACAAAAGGAGAGTAAGCTTGCACAAGACTGAGGAGATTTGACTGTGTAGGTTCTAGGGTGGTATTTTCATAAAGTTTTATATCATTTTATATAACCTGGAGTTTTCCTAAGTTCTTCCATGAACATTAGTGGCAGACCTTAATAGACTTACAGAGCATTTACTGGAGCTTTATTAACATGTGTGGTGTTTTAATTAAGATGCAGACTACTTGAGGGAGCAACTGAATAGTTCCCTAATGAATTTCTTGCATTAATTTCCTTCAAAAAGCACATCTGAGCTTAACTTAAATTCCTTCTGCAATTAATTTATGTAATTTATTCTAGTAAGCACTGTAGTTTTTCTGTTTAATTGTTCACAGAATTGACAGGTTTAATTTCATGTAACATGAGAGCCTCCAGTACCAAGTTTGCAGTATTTCATTAAAGTTGGTATTACATGTTGTGCTATTGAATTTTGGCAAGAAGGAGGCAATAAAATACTCCTATAAAACAGAAATGTCCAAGTGACAGATATTGAGGCCAAAATTAAAAATAAAATAAAAAAAAAAAAGACTCTGAAGGTAGATCCTAAATCCATACTTGATGACGGAGGTAAGCAGCCAGGTTTTTATGAGTGCAGCTTCAGAGGTTAAGGTTCAGTGAAGCACTCAGTGATTCTCATGACCTTTAAGCATGCATCAGCAGGAATGCGTGGTGTGCTCACCTTCCAAGCCAAAGAGCAGTTTCAAGCACAGCATCCAAGACTTGAGGCCAACAGGCTCTCCATCCATGCTGGCAGCTCTTAGCCCAAGCTATATCTAGCTTTGAAACCTCTGTGCTCTGCCAAAGATGGACCAAACTGGGGCTAGCTGCTGTTGGCCAGAGCTGTACCACATTCAGCCTCAAGAACATGCTGCTCCATATCTAACCATGCTGCTGCCATCCCTTCCCTGCTGATGTGCTCCTGCCCCTCTGTGCCAGCAGCAGCAACACATGGCTTTCCTAGAGCTCTGCCTCCAGAAAATGGACCTTTTTAAAAAATATTTATAATTTTAATTATTTCTTTAAGTGCCTGTTTTCTTGGGATTTTAATTCATTGTGCACACTCTGGGAGATGCCAAGGATGGAGACATGCCATGTGCTGTAGGGAGGCTGTCACGGGCACTGCTGTGTCCCCTCTGGATGCTCTTATCTTGAGGGAAGTTGAAAACACCTCTCTTTTTTAATTGCACAAACTGAAATTCTGATTTTTCACATTCTTCTGGTGTTGCTAGTGGGAAATAGCAGCATCCTCGTGTTCTGGATCATCTTTCTGTGTCCTCCAGTGTGATGCTCAGTTACTAGCTTCCCACTGAGACCCAGAATTAAGAATAAAGATTCAAATGCATTGCAGAATCCATGAGGAAGAAGGGTGAGAGGAGAACCACACAAATGTCATCCTAGTTTGTGTTGTTATACTTCTTTTTTTCCCATTGTAAAAAACAACCATGGTTTGTTTAACTATTTGCATTTGCACCAATTTTTTCATAATGATCTTAATGTGTGCATATATCAGAATTATTATTAAACATATGGCTGTGAGTATATGCATATATGGCTTTAGATTTATCTGCTAGAAGAAGAAGGGCCCTGTTATTATACTAGCATTTAAAGTCTAAAAATTGAAGATTTTCATTAGTTTAATATCAGTGATACATTTTGAATTCTGACCCTCAAGGAACCCTTTATCTCTGTTCTTTCTCTTTCTTTCACTGACAGCAAATTAATTCTACATATCTAGAAAATAGCTGGCATAATGCAATCCTGATGCTGGATTTTATCTTCTTCAAAGAATCGATTTTCTGTTTTAGGACATGCCTCAGTATGTGCTGCTAAAATGGCTTAGTTACTCTGCCAGCTCTCTTCCATGGTTCACAGGGTTTATATCAGTTTATTTTTGTAAATGGGCTGTAGAGAGAGACCAAGTTAGAGAAAGACAAAGCTAATACCAGTGACAAGCTTACAGTATAAAACAGAGTAAAGCAACAAACTTTGGGCTTGCCTAGATTTTGGATTTTGGATCTCATGGGGTCACAGTGTCTGTGTCCTCTTCCTAAACTCTGTTCCATCCAATTTCAGAAATCTGTAGAAAAATGAGTTTGGTTCGGTTTCTGGTGTCACCACAGATTGTAGAGAAGAGCAACTCCTTTCCCCTTTTTCCAAGCATCTTGTGAAAACAGATTGGTTCTGGTTCTAGCAGCTGTGCTGTTTCAGCGGTCATGCAAAAGTTGAAAAGAAGGTCATAAATAAGGGCTGGTAGTCTCGTCCTGCTGGCTGCTGGCTGCTGGGTGTGGTGTGACCGTCCTCAAGTTCAGCACAAGTGGATGGCAGCAGAGCAGAGGCAATATTGGTGAGATCAGGCCCCATGTACCATAGCACCAGCTTGTTTTCTTCTTGTGTTATCATCAGGATGCTTTAGAGTCTTTAACCCCACAGTGGCTAAAGGTGTTTGTTTTTTTCCTACAACTGGGCTACGTTAACCCTGGCAGGAAAGCCATGTCCAAGCATTTCATGTAAATGCTTTTTCCCACATATAACAGGGCTTGGGATTCAAAGAAATTCATTCATGCTCTCCCAACGCCATTTAACTTTCTGTGATAAAAGCAGTAAGAGGAAGAGTTGGTTTAATTAGCACATGAGCTATGCAGCAGCTAATGTATTCCACCTCCTCACTGCTGGAGCATGTTTCTCAGTAGCATTAAGCAGGCAGAGGCGCGGGGTTGTGCTCCAGTCCCCATATGCACACACAGGGGAGGTGCCAACAGGAGGGGATTTGCAGCCGTGTGTCCAAGGCAAGCTGTAGGTGTCCTTTAGGATGGGGAGAAACCAGGGCAGAGCCAGTCCCCTCGCTGTATTAATCATTTTTTAATCAAGCTAGCTCAGCAGGTACGTATGCACCAGCTAGGTTTCCTTATAACATCGCAACACAGAAATTAGAATGTGATTATGTGTGTGTATATATACATATATATATTTATAACTTTGCTTGGTGGCAAATTTAGTTCTTGGCTGGATTGGCAGAATATGAGCTTTTAGGCTGAAGAGAAGGACAAAATGACAGCTCCTCACTTTCTGAAAGCCAAAGGTGCATTATAAACATGAATCTTTTCCTCTGATTTTTAAACAGTAAGAATATGTACCAAGTTGTGCTAAAGAAATTTCAGGTGCCCATAAAATGAGGCCTTTATAAATGTCTGTATTTGAAAATAAGTGAATGTTAAAGCCAAGAAAATATTTTTACTTTATGTCCTTTGAAAATCAGGCTTGCACAGAAGAAAATCATGGTGACTGACTTGTAAATCTATCTTCTAATTTCAGGTATATTTAGTAGAAGGAGAGAGGGAATCAAAGATAATTAAGTTCCAGCAGGGCTCATGGAAAGGTGTGCAGAAGGGCGAGGGGGACCTCCTTTCCTGCTATGAGAGGGGAAGGCTGCGGTGTCTCTTCAGCCTGCTGGACCTCCGAGTGTGTCTGCACAAACTGTACAGCAGAGCCTGAGCTCCAAACAGCATTTTGGCATTGAGGTTTGAGCAGGCTGCTCTTTGCTGAGACATTGCTCAAGAGCAGGTTGGCCCTGTAACAAAACGGGACGCACTGGGCCAGGCAAGGGTAGGAGCATCTTGGGGGTTTCCAGACACAAAAGCAAGACCGTGTCCACTGGAAACTGCCCTTTGGTTCCAGGAATGGGGAATGACAAGCTGGTTGGAAAGTTCTTGGTAGAAATGCTCGTGTTAAAATAAAGAGAAAGGGAGAGAGAGAGGTGATGCCAATAGGAGAGGGAAACAAATATTTCTCGTAATGAGAAAAATATCTGTGGAGCAAAGCAAAAGGCTTTCAAATGGCCCAAAGAAGATAAACTATTAATAAGAAAGAAGAAGAGTGTCCAAAGCAAAGCAAACTTGATGTGATTTTTACCTTGCCTGAACTTGCTCCACGCGGGGGACTTGCGTTCACTTGCAAAAGCAAACATGCCAGAGGGGGGCTGGCCAAAAGCACTGGCTTCTGCTGAAAACGGATTGAAAAGAGAACAAAGAAAATGTAACTAAAGTTAACTGGAAGCTGCTTATCTCTAATGTGGCTAAGACAGAGAAAGCTTGTCTCCCGGAGAGAAGAAAAATCTAGTTATGCAACAGTGAGATACAGCTCTTCGTTTTAGTTTTTCATTTGCAAAATTAACATGCACTATTAAGTCAGCCCTGCCTCTGAATCAGGAGCCACCGGTAATTTTCCTGTCCTCTGATTCCCGTGTTTTCCCATGGGTAGGTGAAAAGCATGTTGACAATACAAGACCTTCTCTGAATACTTTTGGCCTGTGCTGGTTATAAATATAAATCGTGTTTCATGACCTCAGACTTTATTTTTAGGGCTCGTCAGCCTAGGAGGTGCTCGGTTTCACTTTCTTCAGCTGTTGGACACCACTCGCCTACAGATTAACCGGCACGAGATTGCTCGCAGGAGCAACCTCTGATTTCAAGAGCATTGCTAATGTGACAGCATTTACAGAATAAATTTACGGAGTTTACAGAGTTTATGAAGTAATGAGCTGCTGAGTGGGGTTTTGTTTTCAGTGCTTTCACAGGCAACATGCAGGCTGCTCTGCAAAATGAAAAACCAGGTTTTTAGTCAGAGTATCAGAGCATGCAAGCCTTGCACATGCATAACAACAACAAAATGTTTCTGTAGGTTATTTTGCACTCATAAAATAAATAAGTAAATAAATAAAAAAAAAAAAAACTTCAAGAGTCCTGTCCAAAAAAAACACAAAAGTCTGCCTTACAATTACAGCACAGGAGTCACTGAGACTCTGTTCGTGTTCACTTTGTTGCTTTTAGGGATACAGTGGCATAAATCTGCAGTATCCTGGCGTGGCGCAGCCCTGCAGACATGCAGTCACTTGTTTTTGTTGTGCTGCACCAGCGGGGGTCTGACTCGGAGTCTGGCAACGAATAATATTTGGACAAATGAAAGCTCAGCCTCTAATCACCATCTATTAGACCTATCTAGAAGTGTGTATGTGTGTATATACAGGTGTTTATAAAATATATTTGCCATACAGAATGCTAAGATATGAAAAGCAGTCATCCAGATTAGCTTACTATTAGCTCTTCCCAAAAAATGTGCATGACATGCTGTGGACATGCTCTATAATAAGCCACGGAGATTCTAGAATATAACAAGGTTAAATTAATTTAAAATTTCCTCCCAGTTAGCCTTTTCCTACTGCTTATTATCAAAATGCTTGAAAGTTTCTCACTCACTCAGCTCCTTGTTTCCTTATTACTTTAGGCTGTGACTCGGCACAGAACCTGACATCCCAGAAAGCCACAGATGCAGTGGACAAGATCTTTAAGACCCTCAGGGATATTTCAAGAGCTCGAATGCACATGAAACAGTTTAATTCCATACATAACCCAGGCAGCAACACCCACCAGGCAAGTGGATCTTCTTTTCTGCGTCTATGTTGTTTCTCTAGCATGCTGTTAACATTACAGCTTCACAAACATCACTAGCTTGGCTGATGTTCTAAACCCATATGGGTTCTGCCCATGTGGAGCATATTTAAGTAGAGATTTTGTAATTGACTTCACCATCGAGAGCTTCCTCGAGTCCTTCATTCAAATTCAGGCATATCCATGGCCACGTCAATAAAGAATTGTCTGATGAAGAAATTTGTGAAAGGCAAGACAAGGTCACAGTGGTGCAGGACTAAGACCCATCAGAACTGATCCAAGCAGGATGCCTGCATCAAACAGCAGCTATATTTTTGTGTATTTTCTCTCCCATATCTGTGATTTGTGAATCCCAGTCCCATTTGTGAATAGGTGAAAAATGCAGCTTTTGTTTATAAAAAGTGAACACATGACCTCCTATATTACTGTAGGTCATCAGGACTCATTTACAGTGGTTTTATCTCTCCCCATACCCCCTGAGGTGCTTAACTTTTTCAGTTAAAAATTGAGAGTTTTACAGTGGAAAGCACATACAGCAACATAGAGAGAGACTGTAAAACTTTATTCCAGTGTTAAGCCAGAAAAAAAGTCCTTCCAAACTCATAAGTATGCTGCAGACCAGCAAGGGGACGTGCTCCAAATTAAGCATTGCTTTATAACAAGAGGAATCGGGAGTACTGCAAAACGTCACTGGAAAGCTAAGGTGGAGGAAACCTGTTCCTGAGGTCTCCCGGCACTTATGACCAGTCTGGTGGCTGAAATGGGGAAAACGGTTAAGCATTTAATACAGGTCAGTGTGGAGGCAGTCAGATGATAAGAAAACGTTCTCTACAAGTTTCCTGAAGTGTAATTAGCATCAGTATGTTCTTTGGATGCAACCCAGGTTGTTTGCTTAGGGCTGAGTGCTGGAACACAGCAAGAGGTGCATTAACAGCTTGCAGCCCCCAGTCTGGCTACATAGTGGGTTTAATCATCTTGAATTGGACCAAACCTCTGCTGAGGGCACTTTAGGAGTCTTAGAGTAGCATAAATATGCAGGCAGTACTTTTTTTTTTTTTTTTTTTTTTTTTTTCTGCCATACCTTTCTACACCGCAGTTTGGCTCATCTGAAAGTACTGCCTTTGCCATGACCATACACAGTCCCACCCCTGCACAGTACTACAGGAATGGCTTTAGCCTACAGATGCTTTTGTGCTTCAGCTGTTAGGAGCTGGGAAGCCTCCATATATTAAGTCTCAAAACAGCTTTCTGTGCATACATGGAAGTGGATAGCCTCTTAGACTGTACAAGAGGAGAGTATTTATTTTGCTCTTTCGCTTTCTTTTTCTTTCTTTCTTTCTTTCTTTCTTTCTTTCTTTCTTTCTTTCTTTCTTTCTTTCTTTCTTTCTTTCTTTTTTTCTTTCTCTCTTTCTCTCTTTCTCTCTCTTTCTCTCTCTTTCTCTCTCTTTCTCTCTCTTTCTCTTTCTCTTTCTCTCTTTCTCTCTTTCTCTCTTTCTTTCTCTCTTTCTTTTCTTTCCCTCCCTTCCTTCCTTCCTTCCTTCCTTCCTTCCTCCCTCCCTCCCTCCCTCCCTCCCTCCCTCCCTTCCTTCCTTCCTTCCTTCCTTCCTTCCTTCCCTCCTTCCTTCCTTCCTTCCTTCCTCTTCCTGTAATCATGTCTAAGGTGCATCATAGCCAGACTTAACATTTTGATAGATAAATGTCAAATCAGAAAAGATCTTGAAAAGTCTTGAAACTATGAAATTTTAAAAAGGTAGGTGTCCTTGATGCATTTAGTATCTGTGTAGCCAAATCAGATAATTTTGAAGGGGACTAAGTTTTGATGCTGAAACTTCAGACATGCAAAATCATAGCACATTTTTAACATCTTGCCTTTTCAGTACATAGTTATGACTGAAGTCAGATAATATTTATCCTTTAATTTTGTACAGCAAGGCTCTCTGTTTAACTATGGTTTGATCTTTGTTCCAAGTATTTTATTTGTAATGTCTTTCTGTTCCTCATCTATGAAGATACTAAACAGATCTTTATACATAGGACTTCATGCCTGCATGTATATTTTCAAACAGTTGTTTATTGCATGACTAGATTTGACACAAAACTTGGCATGTTCTACTGAAGGATACTGCAGCTAATGTCTGCTGTAATTTGCTTTGTTGGCTCAATTAAAAAATATGCACATGTGTTGGAGGAAGAAATAGATGAGTTGTATAAATCTTTGTTGACAGGATCATATTCAAAAAGTATAAGCTTTGTTTCTCACTGCAGACTGTTGGATGAAAAGCATCTCTTAAATTACTTCAGAAAATTTATTTTCAAGTTGCATAACCAAGTGGCTTGCTTTTTTATTTTCCATCCATTTTTATGTTTATCTTGCACGATGTCTCTTGTAGATATCCTCTCTACAAAATGAATGACGTTACACTTGATTCCCTTAAGAAATCCAGGGATGATGCATACCTGGACTAGTCCCAAAGGAAAACAAACATACTAATTTGAAAGCTGCTAATTTTCTAAGGCTGTTTTGCTTCCTGAAACTGTTGTGGTTCCGTTGCAGCTTTGGCAAGGTTATAAAAGCAGCAAAACAAAACTCCATCTGCAAACCGAGTAAGGCTGAATTTTCATTAAAGAGTATCTTTCCCAAGTCCCTAAAATTCTTATCTTAGAAAGCTTTACAAGGTGTCAGAATGGTGCAGACCTTGGTAAAGGAATGCTGAAATTTCTAGACTACTAATCCATTTTAAGCGTGGGTCTGTGGACCCTCAGAAACGTTGCATGGTCAGTGCTCAGTTTGGTCTGAGCTGAAATGGGAGTCCCAGCTCACTTGATGTGTAAATGTCTGGGTGGCTCCGAAAACCCCACTCCTTTCGATGTGCATCTCCACACAGGATGGGTGACTGACCTCCAGTTTTTCTGGATGGTGCAGGATATGTCTGTGGCATGGCATGTGGATATTTGGGGTGTCGTCACCCATTAATATTGAATGCCATTTTGCTTGACTCAAATGACTTAATAAATTCTCTCCTTATAGCTCTCAACTCTCCCGGTTCTGATGTGATCACCCTCTTCTCTCCTCCTTAATTATACATTCTTTTCTTACTTCATTGGTCTGTTGTCAGATCCAGACTCCCCACACAAAGCTGCTGGGCCCTTTGCTAAAAAGCCCTTAAGAGCCTTCCAGGATGCAAATCCTGAGTGCCTTTACATGCCCCGCTCTTCCTGGTCATTAACATCTCTGATATTAGTGGGGTTTGGCCTGTTTTTCTCAAGGCTTTTGACAGGTGCAGGTATTATGTAGAGTGAGCTGGCTGCAGAAGCTGAAGGACTAGTAGGACTCCTTAGTTCTGTGCTTCCACGAGGGACAAAGAGGTGGGTTGGCTCTTCACAGCCCTTTTCAATGATGTCATGACACCTGTGGGGAGGCAGGAGCTGTCAGTGAGCAACCTTTCCTAAACATCCCTACTAATGTGTTTGTAGAGTCATTCCAAAGAAAATGAGACCTTCTGGGTGTGTGATGGGCAATAGCGTCATCCCTGCTGGTGTCCCCTCTTCTACTACACCAAAAAACACCTAGAGAAACCAGAAGCCTGCCTTCACTCCTTACCTCTCCTTACTCATCTGATACACACAGGGCAGAGAAAATATTGGGCTGTCTTCCTGTCTTTTCAGTTCGGTGCTATGCTGCTGCACACCATTTGTTGTCAACATTACAAACACCATTGCTGCTTCTGCATTTTTTATATGTCTGTCAGTGATTTCCTTTCTGGAATAAGTATTTCTGATTCCTTTAATGGAAATAAAAGGTTTAGAAGAGCAGTTGCACCAAGTGTAAACAGCCTTACTCACAGTGTGTTGTTCTTTTTTTGCGCAGGCTTCTTACAAACCACTGCTGAAACAGGTGGTGGAGGAGATCTGTAATCCTGATCGACCTGATCCTGTTGATATCGAGCATATGTCATCAGGCCTCACTGATCTCCTTAAAACTGGATTCAGCATGTTCATGAAGGTAAATAAGGCTTCCCAAGCTCATCTGTACGATTTTCCCAAGGTTATAGCATCACATGGCTGTAGCTGACTTTATGTGTTTGCTTTTGTTCTGAGTTAAGTCCCTACAAAGGGGCTGGGAATAGCTTGAGGCAGCACATTGTGGGTACAGAATAAATGGGTGCCACCACCTGAAGAATGGAGCAGACTGGACACCTAAGAGTGATACTAGACACCTAAATAAGGATGATAAGTCTGGGAGGAGTCAATGGGGCTTCAACAACAGGATGTCCTACCTCACATAGCTTTTGGAGCTCTTCAGAGACATCAGCAAGCAATCTGATAACCGAGTGGCAGGTCATATAACCTCTGTGGGTTACCAAAAGGAATTCCACAAGGCATCTCATCAAGGAATGTTATGGACAATGGGCAGCACTGAGATAGGAGAGAAGTAAGAATAAACAGTCAGGTCTCACAGGGGAAGAAGGCTGTCCAAGGAGCTCCGTATTCAGTGCTTTTTCTATAACCTTACAAGGTTCAACTTGCAGTGGGGAGGAAGACTGATAAGTCAGAAAGTCCGGAGAGGCTGTGAATTCTCCATCTTTATGATTTTAGAAGCTTGATTGGCTGTACAAAGCCCTGAGCAACATGATATAATGTTGAGATTTGCCCTGCTTCGTGCAGGGAGGTGGATTTGATGAACTACAAAGATTGTTTCCAACCTCAGCTGGACTGTGATTCTATAATTGAAAAGAAAAACAAAAAAAACATTTTCCTATTGTGTAAATACCTGCTAGTCCTTTCATGCATCTAAAGACAGGTGACAAAAGTGATTTTTATTTTTGTGATGGTACTATTCTAGAACCCATTATGAAGGTAATGTAATTTTTCTGTTATTACAAGGCCAGCTAGTCTTGAAGACAAGATCAGATAGGTCTAAATACAGTGCCTGTTTTCAGAAACTTGTGCCTACTGCTGAAAAGGATTTTCAAAGTGTACTTAGCAGGGTTACTAAATGGAAATTCTCAGCTCTTCAGAGCTTATGATAAAGCCCTGAGACAAAAGAGGATAGCTATAGAAATAGTGACCCAGTGTTGTTTCTCTTCATGTATCAGTATTGAAAAAAATCATGCTGCTGCTCCAAAAATAGGAGAAGAAACAGATGTTCCACCATCAAATAGACTAAACAAGGTGGTGCACACACCAGTGATTTTTTAAATGATTGGGTTTATTTACCAGTAACTCTCACAATTGTATTTTTTTAAGCAAGAACGCAAGAACATAGCTTATCCTTTTTTTACCAAAAAAAAAAAAAAAAAGGGGGGGCAAGAAGCAAACTTCATAAAGTCTAAATATGTCTAAATATTTATATGGAGACATTGACAGCTTTGGCTAGTTGGCTAGTTTTAGGTCCTAATCACAGAGTTTCCTCCTGGACCGTTGGTTGCTGTACTAACATAGCCGAAAAGAGCAGAGCTTGCAGAAGGCGAGGATTAACCGAAATCCGAACAGGTGGGGGAGTACAGGGAAACAGTGGGAGAGGATCAGTCAGCGTGACCGCCAGCGTCTCTATTTCTGTGAACTGCATGATGTCAGAAGAGGAAGAGGAGGAGGAGGAAGCCTTGTGGAGGTTTGCGGTGAGCTTCCCACAAGCCAGAGCAGAGTACATGAAAAAAATGCAACATCTATTCCTGAAAATTTAGCAAGTGGTTGAGGGGGGTGATATAATCTTAAAATGCTTTTTCTGCAGGAAAAGGTTGACTTTTCTATACAGATTGAGATGTAGATAAGCTGACAACTCCAGCTCTCTTCCCCAACTCTTTCTGGTGACATGGTAAAATACTGGATGCCGTTGTGATGTGCATCTGCCCGTATCTGCCAGAACAAGGGCTTTGTACCAATGGTTGCATGACCCAGGCAGCTGTCCACTGAAACAGATTTGAGCTCAAAGTTCAGGCATCCTCCATCTTTTCCCTCTCTCCTGTCTTCCCAGTCCTGTTTGCCAGATGACAAGTTCTTTGGTCTTTATGACTCATATGAGTGTTTCCTGCTGGTCTTCCTGTGCTTATAACTTGTTTTTGTTGTGCCAGTTTAGACATTTTATGTTTACTGTTAGAGTCATTCAGCAACACCTAGTACCTCAAGTACCTGCACCTCTGCTAGTAAGAAAAATACCCTGTTGTAAGGAATGTATAACAGATGACCAAGTGAACCTCATGTTGGATGAATATTTCATGCATATCATCACTTACCTCACAAATGTGTCTGTGCTGGTTCATTTAGTTAGTAGCTTGGCTTGTTGACAAGTGCTCGATTAATACACGAATGAGTTTCAGACCAGGCTGTATTTCTGACACAAGAGGAACTACTCCACTTACTGCACCACCAGCACTGTAATTATTTAATTAGCTTCCTTGCATGTATATTTCTTCCTCAATGCCTGAATATAAGTGCCAGCTCAAATAAAGATGCCTTGGTAAGCATTCTTCCTTTGGGCCCTTTGCTTTGATGTGATGGGGTTGTTCCCGACAGGCCATGCACTGGCCTCTTCTCTGCTGTGCCAGTCATGCAAGCAGCCCTTACACCAACAGACCTTTCCTCCTGACCTGCCTGCTCAATGGTGTGTAAAAGGTTTTACAAACCTTCTCCCATGGTGATTACAGAGTCTGGGAGAGCAAAGCCAGGAGCACGGCATCAGTTGACCAAATTTTGAGTGTATCTCCTTATACATCCTCATCACAGGTAGAGGCTTTCAGGGTTTTGCTCGTCTTACTTAGTCATTCTCATTGATAATGGTACCCTTTTTTTTAATGCATGGCATTTTGAACCAAAAGTGAATTTCACTTGGGGATTTTTACAAAACTCAGATTTTACAGTAAACGAGATTCAGGGGCCTCAGAAATGTCCAGGAACAAACTAGCTTTAGAAGGACTGCAGAAGGTGCATGTTGCTTTTGTCGCAGTCCATTCCAGCTCTTCTTCTGCATCATAGAAGTGAGTTGTGTTTGGCTACACGGAGCCAGTTCCTTCAAAAGAAAGCCTTGGGTGGTTGTATTATCAAACAAAAAAATCTTGGCAGAAACTTACATTCTTAAGACAGCCAAATATTTTGTACCCAAAGTATTGTCCTCCTTCAAAACACTTGTGCATAGCATAACGAAATTACAGATTCCAAAACCCTTTTCATTGCAATTTTAATTTAATTTAGAGTTTGCATGCCTAATAGTATTTTTAATATGCATTTCTGGAATTTGTGGTTTGAACTTCGGTCTTCTGAAAAATAATAAGTTTTATATAGGCACCATGTGTTTGGATCTCGGTTTATTTTGACTGAAGGAAATGATTTGTCAAGACATTTTCTCTCAATATTGCCACGAAAGCTTGTGTTTTCTCACTAATGTACTTGTGCTGGGTGTCCTTTCAGTGTGTCCAGTGTTATACATGTTTGCTTATGACAAGTTTGTTGTCACCAGGGAAGTTACTAAGAAAGAGAGGCTTTGTTTAATAGCAAGCTCATGAAGTTCAAGCTCTTCACTTGGATTTTTCAGGATCTTCATGAAACGGAGTGGAGCAGTTTGCTCTGGCAACAGTGTTAAGAAGAACCAAGAGCCATGAAAAGGAGTAGAGCTAGAATAAAGCTAGTAATTCCTGTCTTACCTTGAAGGGCAGTAGCAGAGCATTTTGTTTTGTCAACTTCTATCTTCACCATCTTTGTGAGCAGTTATTTCTTTAGCCATGTGTCACTGCTTACAGCAATTAGGGCATGAAATACTCTAATATTTTAGCAAGTAACAGTTCTACCTGACCTGTTTTGTAAGTAGATATTTAGGTCTTATTTAACCTCCTCATGGTATCTGTAATAAGAGTGGACTTCTTTTCGCTTGAGACTGACACTATGTTATATGCAGATAGTAGTAATCTCATGGGAAAGTAGTTAAAGAGTCCTTGTAAGGTCCAGTATATTGATTTAATTGGTCTCTTGGTGTAAATGGACAATTGCTCAAAATAGCACAAGAATTGCAGGACACCTTGCTGAATGTATATGCCATCTGTGACATCGGCTGAATGCAGATGGCTGGCAAAGTGGGTGCAATTAAGAGAATAAACACCCAGTACACAGATAGTCAGCTCACTGATACATCTATCTTAATTTTTTTTGGACTGGTTTCAAACTCCTGAGGAGTTCAAGAGCTCCCTGCCTGGGGAGCAGCATTTAACAGGGAGCACAGTGTCTCCAAAGGCCAGCTAGCCTGGAGAGGGAGAGGGTGCAAACCCCCCGTGCTTGCTTCGAAGGGAGAAGTCTCCTCTGAAGGTTTGCAGTCAGGAAGCATGACAGAGCTGCAGGACAGAAAACTTCCCAGAGACTACAGGGCAGCCACAATACAGCTCAGAAGAGCTATTCCCCGAGGAGCTTCAGCCCCAGGGATCAAAGGTAGCTGCCCCGGTGGTGAAAGCAAAGGATCTGCACTCTGCCCCAGCAGGGCTGATTGCCACTTCCATTCCGTCAATGAATGCTGCCCAAAACCTACGCGTTTGGAAGGGGAGGGGGCGGGGAGTCTAAAAAAGAGCAAATGAAACTGTTCTCACTGTCACTTTTCAGAGCCAAACATTTTGAGTGTTTCATACTCAAAGGCATGCGGTGTTGTAACGAGAGCAGTTGCCCGGGCTCCGCTGACATCCCATCCAGAGGCTCAGCAAGGAGCGGAGCAAGGCACCATCAGGGTCGTGTGTTTATTCAGGAAAGAAAGAGTGTTAGGAAACAGCAAAGTTTCCTAGCCACTCTCCTTAACCACTTTGAGAAGTGGGTAAGAGGCAGCTGATGTAAAGCAACACATTCACATTTAAAATTAAAATTTGGCTTTATGAAGTCTTAAGGGCTGAAATGAATGTTTGTACCATTTTAATGATAATTGCGAAGAAATGAAACAAGTATTTTTTATAACTTTAAGCTAGAGTTTCTCTAAATGAGTTACAACCCAGTCACAGAAGTAATGAAAACTTTGAAGTGAAACAAGCTAGAAACTGATTTTATGCTATAATGAACATGACTTATTTTCCTTGGATGAACTGTAAAGGATTATTCACTGGACTGGTGAAAACACATTATTTATGATTCTTTCCATTGCTGACATAAGGCAGGGATTCTGGTGCAATCAGGCTGGACTCCTTGCTTCTACCAGGTAGTAATTTACCCCCAATTCCTTAAAGCCTTGTGTGCATCTGTATGCAAACTGTGCACCTATGCAAATACTCTCCTCCCACACTGGGAATGGAAGGAAAGAAATTAAGAAAGGGTGGAGGGAGAAGCCCTCAGGCCTCATGAGAAACTCCTCTAGATTTCAGTGGAAGCCACGAAGACTCACATCCCTGGAAATAGTTCATTATTTTTTAACTGGTCATCATTCCCACTGATTTCCCATTCAGCTGCTATGGAAACCAGCATTCCATGAATATTTCTGTCTGAACTTCCTCGTTAGTCTTCCTCCGGCAGCTCTGAGAGCCTGATCGTGGACTGAGCAACTACAGTTAATGCTTTCTTTCATTTTGCAGGTGAATCGCCCTCACCCTGGGGATCACCCTCTCCTGATCATCTTTATGGTTGGTGGAGTGACGGTCTCCGAGGTCAAAATGGTGAAGGATCTGGTAGCCACACGCAAACCTGGTACCCAGGTAGAAACAGCTCAAAGTGTTCCTATCTGAACAAAGATTAAGGAAATTCATGAGATAATGTTGGCAATAGCACTGGTACCATACCTAGACTAAGTCACAGCCACAGATACAGGAATGGCATTAGGATTTTGCGGTGAAACATCTGTAAGTAACAAGTGTTCAAGGTCCAGGGATCTGGTTTTTTGCATATTAAAGTCACCACTGAAAGCTTAAATTCAGGCTGGAGACTTCTAAACAGACTGGCAATCTTCTGAAGGAGCTTTTTCATGTCTCCAAAGATTCATATATTGTAATTCTTCATAAACAGAAACATTCGCTGTATAAAAGGCTACAGGCTCTCTGGCAGCGTGTCTACGGGGCACAGTGCAGGGATGCTCAGAAAGAGCCTGCCAAGGGCCTGCTTACCATCTAATGACCTGTCAGTGGTGATCCTCCAGACAAGTTAATTAGCATTGCAGAGGAGCAAGATAAATTAGCCTGGCTAGAGCAGTAGTGGTCGGGTACCTCTGAGTGTTGGACATACCACACCACTCAACTACACCAAGGAGCAGGGCTGTCTTTATAAACCATCTCAGATAAAGTCAGAAAGTGTTGTGAATGGTGGCTGAAAGTGAAAAGGAGCTGGACCTAAGGGTCTACACGTCAAAATGCGATTTGACAGAACTGAAGTTCATCTGTCAGAATGAAAAAAATAAAATAGTTTAGCACAGGAGTTAGGGCAGAATTGTCCAGCAAACTGTGCCTCTGAACCTTCACAAGACTTTGGCTGCCTCGAACAGCACCTCTGCTAGATGCCTTGGGTGGCCAGAAGCAGGTGATGTAGAGAAGGCCCTACGTGTCTGCTGCTCTTGGATGTGCTGCTGGACGCCTGGAGGGATGATGGCTCCTGTGGTGAAGCTTCAATAGCATCTATGCATCTGGTCTTTGCCTCTCCCACTCTGTCATCTCCGTAGAGTAGAGAGGGAGAGGAGAAGGATGGATGTGCTCCAGTGGTGCTTAAGATGTTAAGATCACTGTTAACTGGGGAGGAGTGTGTAAAAGAGCAGTCAGTATCTGCTGAGCAGTGCAGATACATGGAGTAATCCAAAATCTGCAGAGAGATGCAAGGAGTGCTGCAGATCCAGCGGCATCATAAACACCAGTCTAGTTTCCAAGATGGCTTGTAAACATCTTGTATGCAGTTCCTAGGGAATGAAACTTTGATTAGTGAGAGATTAGCAAAACAGAGCGATCCAAAGGCTGCGCAGCCCCTGGCTTTGACATGTGCTTCCCATGTCTCAGCTGTCTTTGCAAGGCAGTCTCAACCAGTATTGTATAAGACTGAGTACCATTTTTCACGATGTTTTTTCACCTGATAACACATTTCTTCCCATTTAGCCTATTGCTAATCTCCTCAAAAGAGTGAATAAAATTCTTCCCTCCCTTGAATGGGGATTGAATTGTGACACACTGATGGACAAGTTAATCCACATCCTAAATGCATTAATATACCCTGAAAGATCAACGTAGGGTTAACAAGCTGGTGGAGAACTATGCAGCAAGACTTTTGGGGAGCTTTCTGGACGGAATTGAGGCTTGACAGTGGTGACATGGGATCTGGTGTTGCTTTGCTTTGGCTTAACCCTGGTGACAGGTCACTCTTTGAGGCAGATTCCTAAAGAATTTCAGGCTTTTATTGCATCGTGCCCTTTGTCCAAATGTGCTGTGTTAGAGGTGAAAGGACTTCAGGGGACAGCCAGGAGGAGGAAGGAAAAGAAGAAAAGAAACAGTTGTGGAAGTCTCTCGTATAGAAAAGTTTATGAGTTTGCTGGATTTACCTGGATTTCTGCACTACAGCTGTGAATGTGTGCCACCTGTTTGGGATTATTCTCTTTTCAAAAACCCAGGCATTTGTCTAACTTGAGCCAGCGTTTAACAGAGCTTTTTTGTGGCGTTCAGGCAATCAGCTTCAGACATCAGGGCAAGGGGGGAGCATTGGCCTCACAAGTCTGTTCCATTCAGACAAAGCACTGACATTTATACTAATTATTGGCTCTGGGAGAAATGGAGAGACGTGTGGGTGCAAAAATAAAGAACTGAGCAAAGTAACAGAAAAACTGGCAGGATGCACTGGTTACTTCAGCAGTTCTTTGGAGTTGAAGCAAATGACATTTAAATGTGGAGTAGGAGACACGTTTCCATCCAGAGAACTGTTCTGCATCTGAATATGAATGACAAATTTATTTCTCATGAAGAAGCACAAAAGAAAATAGCATTTTCTATGCACCATTTGTTTGCATGTGGTGCTGAATAGCCTCCCTAACCTACTGAGAAGTATCCTACCCTAAAAGGAAAAGCTTATCTTTTCCTCCCCTTTAATCAAGAGAGTGAAAAAGAGCGTGGTGTTTTACCCTCCCAACATGCACAAGCATGTATGCATGTGGCTGAGGCATGCAGACAGATAAATCTGTGCAGATTCACCATCAGATGTCAGCTGCAGTCTCCCCTTTGCTTATGGGAGCTGCCCATCGCAGGGCAGGGGGTCAGGCCATGATTTCCTGGCTCCTCTACCTTGGCTGTCAGCCGGAGAGGTATCCCTTCACATAAAGCATCAAGGGCAGGCACACTGTACTGAACGAGAAGGTCTGCAAAGGAAACACACTTTCCTGAAGAGACCTGCCTGGAGAAGAGACAAAATTTCATATCTGGGCATATTGGGACCTCAAGAAGAACTTGCTTGTATCTGACCATAGGTATTGTTGACATTTGGCTTATGGAACACAAAAAAAAAAAAAAAGGGTAATGTGTCCCCTCATGTCCTTCAGAATTAAACTGCATTATAACAAGAAGAGCACATACCGTGCTCCACTCTGATGTGTGCACAAAATAAGCAAGACAGCGTCAGCCTTTGGCACCCACAAATTACAGAGACAGCTTTTCAGCCATTGTAAAGAGAAGAGATAATCAGTGTCAGTTTGCTGCAGGTTGTGTGGGAGGATAAGGGAAGGGGAGAAGTGAGGGGGAGTCTATCATCAGTGCAGATGGGATCTGTAGTAATCTAACTCCAGATTCCTTTCATCATTTGAAGTGAAAAGATGAAAGAAAGAAAAACAAGAAGTTGAAATGTGGTACTACCAAATTCTAAACTGCACTTGTGTTCCAATTCTTTCTTCCAAATCCCCTGCTATGTTACGCTGTATAGACTACACATTTGGGCAGTATGATGAAAAGCAGGAAGATTTGATAACTACTACAGGAGACAGGCACGCACACAGTCAAGGTTGGTGATGCCTGTGCTTCCTCTCCTTGGATTTGCACTGAAGAAGCAAATTCATTTTCAAGTGAGCTGGTAAGATAAACCTGCTCCCATGTCCCTGCATGGATAACTAGCCATTAGTCCTGATCCTGCAAATGCCACTGAACTGGGGCTAAGAGCTGTGTCCTTTGACCCTGAGTTAATTCCAAGAGTGTACGTGCTCCCTCCTTGCTTGATAGCTCTGCCCTGCAGAGAAGCCTTCACGCTAGGCACCTGCATATTGGATTTCACTCGGGAGAAATAGCCAGGGCGTGCCTCTACCAACATGTGTTGTAGTGAGAGACAGTTTCACTCATCAGACCCATCTCGGATTAGTGACTCGACCAAACAAAAGCAATAGCATCCCAACAGCATCCAGGGTCGAGCATTGGTTTAGAAGAGTGTGTCCTGTCCACAGGGACGTTTCTGAACACAGTCTGTAGCTCCCCCAGTAGCCACAGCAGACCAGCAGCACTTCTGTAGTGCTTGCTTTACCTTAAACAGAGGAAACAGCTGCCACTCAAAGGTGCCTGTTGGCAAAACCCTGCGCTACAGGAGAGGAAACTGCTGGCTGATCATCTGGTGCCTCACAGCAAACACAATGGCAGTCACAACAAATCGCTGGGCAGGCTGCGGGTAGGAATGACTCAAAGCATACATTCATTAGGAGTACAATGCCACCACTCATTACGCTCCCTAAGTGATTTAACTGCGGTTATTAGCAGGCGGCTTCGCTGGGCAAGCTGCATTGCCCTGTCAGTAAACACCAGGGACGCACAGCGGGCCTAGCGCTGCGTAAGGCCAGCAGCTCACGCTCACGTCTCATTAGTGCTGCCACCAGTCCCCTTAACTCTGACTTCTTGTTTCTTTTCACCCTTCTTTCAGGTACTTGTGCTCTCCACGGCACTCCTGACACCACTCGATGCTGTCGAGCTGTTGTTCACCACAGACCATCCCCAGCCTGACACCGATATCTGACGGGGGAGGATTTGTGGAGAAGATGAGCGACTGCCTTGGCTGGAAGCATCGAATCCCTGGTCTGTCACTGTTCTCAGTAGCCTTCCAAAAAAACAACATGGTCCCTGCTGCAGTACCTGGCTGCAAGGGAACCTGTGCAGCTCCCATGGGGCTCTTTAAAAATAGTCCATTTGTCCAGTGAGTAACTCTCCGCTCCTTAAGGATCATACAGGGGGGTGCTGAATCATCCCCCACCGCTCTGCCCAGGCGAGGATGATTGCTTGTAATAATTCCCTGGAGAAGGAGTAGCTGAGGACCAGGTGGGGCTGAAATGTGTGCTCCCTCAGCAGTACTTCTCCCTGCAAGTAATCCTGATGGTTTCCTGGGGGTTGCTTCTGGTGGCAAGTGCTGCTGAGGGAAGAAAAGGCCAGTAAATCCACCTCTCCGTTGTGCTGCCTTGCAAAAGATGTGTGCCTTACACAGCATGAACAGCCCCTGCTCTTATTTCGTCCAGAAAGAGGCCATGGAGTGCAGCCCCAGTTTAGCCAGCAGAGCAGCTCCCAGTCGGGTGATGCTCTCCCAGCCAAACTGGTGGAAACAGAGCAAGAGAGCAGCAGAACGGAGGGCTGAGTTACGCAGCTGCTTCCCTCGCACATTCCCATTTCCTGCTCTAGTTTACCCACCCACAGTCCCGGGAGAAAAGACTGGTTCTGGAGGCACACTGCTCTGTAGTTTAACACAGGAGGACATATGGGCTGTGACGGGTTGATGTTAACCCTGGAAGAATCTTCCTCTCACATTCAGTTAAAAGGAAAAGAAAATTGTGTTCCCATTTTCAGGAGGCCACAGTGACAGATTCTTGAGCTGGATTTCTGAACAGCATGATTAGAGAACAGCTTTTATTTTTCATTTGTGATCATAAAAGAGCTGCTATCAAATTCAGTTATGTACTTTTTCTTCATAAAAATTTGTTATAAACTGGGATAAGAAAGCAACAGCCAGTAGAGATGGTGATTGTGTATAGCACAAGGACTTCCAAATTGCGACACAAAATGGTGGAGCTACAAAGCCACATCCTCTTGGGTCATCTGCGGGAGGCTAAGGCTACGGCTTGCACTAAGAATGGGAATGTGAAATCCTATGTGGAGTTCGCTCTAACGTTGCATTCTTTCTGATGCCAAAAGAGTAGATTAAATAGGAAGTAGCTTTTTAACCTTTGCTCAGTAGCTAGCTTAAGTTCTCTAAAATGTTTATAATGATCTTCAGAAAAGGCTGCATTTTGATTTAAATTCACTTTTGAGTGACTAGAAGGAAACAAAGGACCAATTATAAAGCATGGACAATGGTGCCTCTATGAAGGAGATTTATAAGAAAGGCTATAGAATGGAACTTTGTGCTATAAAAAATTAGAAACATTGTGCGATTGCAATGTTAAAAGCTCAAGACGTATTTTGAGCAGAGCAATTCAAAAGCAAACAGCCTGTCTCTGTTTCTTTTCTCTTTCCCTCTATACCATTTAATCTTAGAAGACAGATGTTTTGTAAATTATGTAATCAATAAAGCAATGCTCTTACAGTGCATAAGCTCATTCCTCATCTCTTTCCCTCCTAGGACACAAGGCTGTGCATGCCAGGACTGCATATTCATGCAACTTTTTTTTTTTTCTGCACTATTTGCTTGCCCCCAAGAACCAAAACCTTCTGCCTTTGGAGGTGTCCTGAAGGGGCTTCCATGCTCTGGCGAGTTTGGGCACTCGCACCTCTGAGCTGCTGCTGCTTTCCTGAGATAACGGAGGCTGGCGGTCGTGGTCTTCTCTCCCTCACTTGTCTTTCACGAGATGCTTTCAGGTCTCTGACATGGCCATCTGAGGAAATGCTCTGTCAGGTAATGGGGGGCTGAATTAAAGCAGACTCTGGTACTCTTGCATGTCCTATGGGGCAAGCAGCTCCTCTGGCTGAGGCAGTGAATGGTTTTCCCTTTAGAGGGACCTTCTCAGCCAGTGGAGCCACAGTTGTGGTGATGGATGCAGGGACCCAGCCACCATCTCATACTCAGTAGCTGAGAGCTGAAAGCAGATCACAAAAAGCCTGCTCCTCTTCTAGACCTCTGGAGTGGGATCTTTTCAGTGGCCCCTGTGTGATAATTAGCTCCTTATTTGTGGAAAACAGCAGTGGTAGCTACACACAGCACACGCTGGGGAAGAGGCCAGGGTGCTGAGTGGTCTCCTACCAGCCACGCATGAGCAGGAGCAGCACAGAAGAGACTGTGTTTGGGCAGGTGCAGGCCCACAGCAAGGAGTGCCTGAGCCCTCTGCATGTGACACTGAGCTGTATTCATCAGGTCTGAAGCAGAGAAAACACAAGGCCACCCTTGGCACACAGGTCTCCTACAGGAATAAGCAAAACAGCATTTGTTTATAAGCTCAGACTGGCTGGGCAAGCTGTTGTGTTCACAATTCCAGTCTTAGGTTACTTGAGGGCGGTAGCTCATGTCCAAAATGCTCACCACCAGCAGGACCTGGCCAGTGTTTTCTTACATCAATTATTACAGCTGTGTGCTAACCATGAGGGAGCCAGCATGGCAGCCACACCAGTCACAGCACAAGCCTCCTCCTCCCAGAGGGCTCACAGTAAAACCACTTTAAACATATATTAAAAAAAAAAAAAGTTGAAAGCTTGTAGTAATTTGATTAAATTCTTCATTGTCTTACTAACCTCTATACAATGCTGTTGTTTTATGTTTTTTATTTTTTTAACTGGGAGTCCCTTAAAACACTGTTTAGCCAGATGCTGGCCTACCTTGCATCATTTTCTCAGAGTTTTTTCTCACAAGGGGATATGAAGGATCCAATTTTAATTTGAAAAGTCTCCGCCTTTTTTCCAGTTCCTCTCCTAAAAGAATTTCGTAAAAGGAAGTTGTAAAACAGTCCGGAGAGCTTCCCCCCCTGCAGATTATGCTAATAAAGCAACAGTGTAGGCAGCAAAGGCCTTCTTACAGTTTCTGCAACGTATGCTAACTACCCTGAGAAAACAATTACCACATCTCAACACTTCACTGACTACTACTAATTGTTTCTCACACACAGGAAGAATGCACAAGAAAACATGCAATTCAAAAATTTAATGTTGAAACAGGCAGTAAGAATGAGAAGTCCACTCCCTAGGAGGAGCAACTGTACACAAAATAAATAAGTTACAGTTTAAACAAAAGCACAACTGGCTTTTTAAAGTGCATTTGTGTAAGGCCTTTAGCCTGTGAACTCCATTGGCTCAATGTAAGGAAAAAAAAGTCAGCCACATGTGTTTAAGAATGAACAGGGACTGGCTCAGCTCTGAATACACTACCAGCTTCATCGCCTCAGGCCGGCCGTGTTTCACATGGAGCCAAATCACAGCCAGGTTCTTTCTCTGCCTCACATACAGCAGAGAGAGAGAGAAGTGTCTGACACTGGCAGCTACAGTGGACTATCACTCCAACTCCAGGCTCATTCCTCAAAAGCTCTGTGTCGGATCATTTAGTCTGGGCAGTATTTTTCTGGACAGTAAAAAACCCACAAGTTACTGTTACTCAGTATGTTTACACCCTGTGCACAATAGTTTTGCATACAAAGTCTGGTCAAGTTGTCAGCAATAACATAACCAGTAAAAAATAGAAAGGACCATTGTTTACAGTCTTGCTACCTAGTCATGTCCACTTATTTTACACTTATTTTTACAGAACAGTTTTATGCTCACTTGTTTTGAAATACAAGGGAAATAAAAAGATCTACTGTGCAATAAAATTAAACAGGTACATCATGCTGTCCTTCATCCAAGTGAAAACACAGTAAGACTCAAGTGGTTACTTCTGGACAGTGAACTGCAGTTCAGGGTGCTGCCCTGCTCAAGTACAAGTTGAGAGTTACAGCTAAAAGGTTGTCTCTGCACAAACATTAAGCCAGATCTGTCCCACTGGAGAAAAGGCAAGCTGAAAGCTTATTTCATATGCCGAGAGTTCCATTTCCAAATGAAAATATTTGTTCTACAAGTCACATCCTAGAACTGTTGGAAGAGGGTTTATTGGATTATTTTTTTTTTTGGTCATTACTCTTTTCCCATCTGCCACTGTTCATTTCAGCAACTCCTTGCTTCTACAGGCATGCAGAATGCCACCTGACCCATCCTTCTCTCACAATGCCTTGGACTGGCCTAGACATGCCAGTGTTAAACACCCCAGGTCTCAATCTCAGGAGCAGCGCTTGGCTCTGCCGTCACACAGAAGTGACAGTCCTCACTTTGGCAGACAGAGCTTGCTTAAACCTTCTCTTCAGATCCTGCATGTTGGGCGATTTTGGCCGTGGAATAAGAGAGGTTCTCCTTCTCTCGGGGGTGCTGGTGGTTTGCTGCTTGCTGACTTCTCTGCAGAGGACGTGGAAGGCATTGAAGACATCGTTGTAGTTTTCACTGACAGATACTTCGTAGAAAGTACAGCCCAGCATGTTGGCCAGCTGAAGTCCATGCTGAGGCTCCACCTCTTTAACATGCAGGAGATCAGCTTTGTTTGCTACGATGACAACGGGGACGGTGTTTCCTGGGTGCAGCTGTCGAACGTGATGGTAAAGGTGACTGAGGAGTTCATAGCTCTTATAATCTGTGATGGAGAAGACAATCACCAGGGCGTCTGCCCAGCGAATGCATCGGTTCAACTGCTCGTTACAATCCAGACTGTGCTCATGGATCTGAAAAACGAGTGGTCTCAAATTAGAGAGTTGAAGTAGCAAAAGACTGAAGGAACCTGTCTTTAAGAGTCTGTAAAGCTAAACAGCATTTTACAGTTTCAGACACACATATCTGCATTTCACATTGTAAGTACAAACTTAATCAGAGCGTGGCAAATAAATACATATGTTGATTCAGCTGCAAAAAGCTGGAATTTAACACTGGAGTTTGCTACACTCCAATGGAAAATTGACCTGAGTAGTTCTGCATGCAGAGAAAGACTTTGTAGTTCCACAGAATGGGAAATTAACTGGCTAGACAGTAAGTCTGGGGAAGCAAAGATATGAGCTGGAAGCATTTAGACCTGGAGCACTGCCCAGTTCAGAAAGGCAAGAATCCAGCATTACTCAGGTCTATACATTCAAAACTTCAACTTGTAACATCCTAATGAGCACGGCCCCAGTACAACTGACTTAACTTTCTATCATACAAATTTATGAATAGTAGTCATGCCTTTTTCTTCTACATATGTACCATAATTTTTCCATCTAGTGTTCCTAATATACAGGAACAAGACACTTAAGTAATTCAGCCATCCCAAAGTAATGGGCCTCCGATGTACAGATGATTCACCGAAGCAGTGAGCTGTTTTTTTGCTACCAGTGTACTACAGACACCAACACATCTGGCTTGGCCGGTTAAAAGCCAAGTTGCTAGCTCTGCCTCCCACACTGACAGGGACAGCAAAGTGTTTTCCAGGAAGACCAGAAGATGCTGCACACAGAGGGATGCGTGCCCACAGACCGAGCTGCTCTGGTGACCCGCGCAGCTGTGCCTAACTCACCTGAACTCCTGGGGTGTCCTGCACTTGGATCGCCAACATCTCCCCATCTATCTGGATGTGCCTGCTGTAGAGGTTACCTGGCGAGAACACCGACAGGTTCACAAGGACAGTCACAAACACCACAGGCAAGTGATGATTTTACTGCCCGTTAGTCAGACAGGGAGGGATGGAGCCTATTTACCAAGTGAGGGACCAACATTAAGACTTATTTTCCCCCCTCCATTGTAATTCTGTTATTAGGAGCCTGGGGTTTATGATGATTTATGGTATCACTGGCAGCCTGGGCTTTAACCCATCCTCATTTTGAAGCCTGGCATTTAGCATGGTGCAACCTGCAGCTCGGTCACCCCTCGGGGGCTGCCGTAACTCCCTACAGGTGAATGCTGAGGGAAAGCTGCGTGCTCAGCGCTGCTGCCCTTCCGAGAGGGTTACTTACAACTCCCAGATCTGGGGGGTTTCTTGGGCGTGTGTGTCCCCCCAGGTGACACCCCCACCCCGCCACAAGCCCCTCCAGCAGCACCGCACCCACCTGCGTTCCTCTCGTAGTCCCCGATGAAGCGCCGCGTCAGGAACCGCACCACGAGCGCTGCGGGCAGGCACACACAGGCGTTAGCCGCGCTCCCCTTCCACCCTTCCACCCTTCCTCCCCCTCCTCCTCCTCCTCGCTCCCCCCTCACCTGTCTTGCCCACGCCGCTGCCCCCCACCACGGCGATCTTGACGAGGCGAGGCCGGGCGGCGGGGCCGTCCCCGCCGGGCGCGGCGCACTCGGCGATGCTGCACATGCCCTGCGTCAGGCGCATGGCGCTCCCCGCACCGCTCAGCACAGCCCCGCGCCCGGCCGCCGCCGCCGGCTCCGCTTTTCCCGGCCCACGCCGGCTCCTCCCCGGCCCGGCCCCGGCCCCTCGCCGCCGGCGGCCACTCACAGGGAACCGCCGGCCCCTCCAGAGCCGGCCCCCTTCGCCTCGGCACGCCCCTCGCCGTGTGGGAGGCTCCGAGGGTGCCACCAGCGGCAGCCTCGCCGCCCGCCCAGGCTGGCATGAAATGGCGGCGCCGCAGCCTCCGTTCGTTTTTCTCCCTGTCAGGGCGTGTAAAGCCCGCTGCCCCACGCCTCTGGTCATCCCTGAGGAGCTTCCCCAGCCTCCCACCCCTGCCCTGGGCAGAGGGTGTGAAAGCTCAGCCCAGCAGGAGCTGACGGCACCAGCTGGGGAGGCTGCTGAGAGATGAGACATGAGACATAGGAGATGACTCCTCTCCAAGGAGAGGGCTTCAGCTGGGCCAGCTCAGTTCAGCTGCAAGGCACAGAAATAGTGTGTGGGGGAAAGCAATTAAAGCACGATATGACAGTGGTTAAAGAAACAACAGAAGATGATAGTGAAGAAGGAAAAATATAAGTGAGAAGTGGGTGGGAAACAGGACAGTGCCAGCCTGGAAGCAGGGAGTGGTTGACCACCTGAGGTACTCACTGACCTTAGAGAGGGTCCAGAGTAACAAACTGGAGGAGTTAAACCTGCCCACATGTGAGGCAAAGCCTGCCCGGGGGGAGGACAAAATCACAGTCTGTATTGATGAAAGATGGACCCCACAGCAAAGGTCACCAGATAACAGTGCTAATTTTGCAAAAAGAAAACACACCCAACATGCTATGCTTGGCTCGAAACTACAGCAGGAAAAGTGTTAAAAGACTCAGGGTATAACTGGGACTCTATGGGAGGCATTGGCCAAAGACACTCACCGTCACAGCAGACATTCATGCAGAGCTTTCTGTGAGCTGTAAAGTTACATTTGCATTTGGGAAAAGATATCTTGAATATAATGAAGCAAATTGCTGCTCCCTCGGTAGCTGCCTTCATGGATATAAATGTTTGAGCAGACACTATGAATAGCAGGTTGGGCTGGATGCAGGGCTGGATGCAGCAGAGGGATAGATCTCCTTGCCAGCCAGCAGAACAAGAAGGGATGGTGGTGTTTTAGGTTTGTAACTAGCAGCAAGGCCGCCAAGGTCATAGAAAAAATAAAAATGCTTGATAGATTTAATGGAGATGCAGTTTAAAATAAATGGATGGGTAAAAAATAGGTCTAAAAAAAGGCATTCTAAATCAAACGGGAAAGGAGTCAGAGACAAAGTCATTAGGAAAAAAAAATCAAAAGGGCTGACAGACTCAAAGACTCGAATATAAAGGAAGCACTGGACTTCTTTACGCCAGAGAGCAGAAATGATGTGTACGTTGTACCTTATGCAGAGGGGAAAGGTTTCACAGAAGATCTCTTGACAGCTTGGTAACTAAGGTCACTGGAAAGCCTACAGGTAGTCGTGAGGAAGATCACTCACCTGAGAAAGTTTTGTCTTCAAGATGGGGAAATACAGAAGGTAAGCAATGATAGATTGAAGCAGTTATTTCAACTTGGGAAAAAGAAACAGGGTTGCCATGCAATGAGAAGGAAAGAATACTGAAAGATATGGGAATAAATGGGATAAAATGAAACATGGGATTACATGAAATACTGCTTCAGAACAATAACTTTCCATGATACAACTTTGCTTCCCTTTTCTTTAAAGAAAGGAAACGTGTTAGATCTATTCCGTTTGGGTTCAATAATACCTGACAGTGTCCAGACAGGAAACGGTTGTTTAAACAGAAGAATGTGGGACCGGGAGACAATGACAGAGAAGTGTTTTGTATGGGAAGTGGCACACTGGGGGAAAGCTGCTCTGTAGGATTCATCGAGACCTCTGTCTTCCTCCGTATTTTCATTATAATGCTGTCCTCCAGAACATGAATGTGCTAATGAAGCCTACCGTGGGCAGAGCTGGGGGTCATCATCAGTTCAAACAAGGTTGGGAATAATACATTGGAGAAATTGGATGCCTCTTAGAACTAGATTAATGAAAATATAATTAAATTTGATAACATTCATAGCCTGCAGAGATTAATCACAAAAATTTCTTCCATCAACTATGAGATCAGCACTTGGAAAAGAAAGACTAGTTAATCACAAGATGAGTGGGAGCCATGTAAACAGGCAAATATAAACCCAGTTATGTCAAATAAGTTCTTTCAGAAAATATCTGAAATAAGAGGTGTGATTTTGTCACCCAGTCTCAAGTGCATTCAGTTTTGCAAGACAAGGAAAGTGGGGCTTGGGGAAGGAGGACCCAAGAAAGCCTACTTAAGACCAAGGGCCAACATCTGCATGAGAACAAGTGAGTAGAAACTCATTTCTGCAGAGTAGCGAAACACTACATCAGCCCTCTAACAAGAGTAGCAAGAGCAAAATCAAACCTAATCTCTTTGAAATGGGGACAGAGTTTATGTAAGGGATTATAAAACGTGGTTGACTGCGGGGGTAATGAGATTGGATGGTTGAGAGGTCCCTTCCTGGGGCCTACAGAGAATCCTCTAATGCCAGTACGTAAATGAATATTTGGGTCTACACATAACCATGTGTGCAAAAGTGGTGTCTCATGCATAAAGAGGCATGGTAGAAGGGGAAATCTGAAAGGGTGATGAAAATGAGACGCCGCCGTGATAAACTGTGAGCATGTCAACGCTATGCTCCATTTTATGGAGGAGATGATTAATTAGAGACAAGCTGAAAGTGCCAAAGTAAGCAGAGAATGGGATCTTCCCACCCTGTCTCAGAACAACAAAAAGCAAGACTGAAAGGCAAAACTTCTGGAAAAGCTGGGATACAAAACATATTTTTGTAAAATATGTAATTGAGCTCTGAATTAATTGTTGCGGGAAGGTACTAGGATAAAAATAAGATTAGCAATATACCAAGAAGTATATTTATAGATTATGAGAAAATGCTGTTTTACAATATTTTATGCTAGCATAAAATCTGTAAGCAGCAGTAAATTACTTTCCTCAACTTTTGAACCAGGCTCTTTAGTACTGGGGACCTGACGGAGCTCTAGTACAGCAGGGACACGCATCCTCATCCATCAGTCTTTTAAATTCAGTTCAATCCTTATTAAATTTAATTAAATACTACAATTTAATTCTTTATCTTTAATGAAGTTTAATTCTTACGTCTTCATCGAAGCTATGCAAAGAGACTGCTGCCAGAGGCAAGGTCTTAGCCTGGTGGTGACAGGTCAGAGCTGGAGTGACGGCACACTTCCACAAGTTAGGGATGCATTTCTGTATATTATTTTGTGCCGCTGTTCAGTGAGTAAGTTTACGTGCAGCTTACATGTTTCAGAAAGGCATGAAGAAACTTACTTCATTGTCTAATTGGTAATTAAATTCTAACACGTCTTTAAAGAAACAAGTGGCCTGGACAAAATGTTCCAAAACACATGGCTGCTCATTCCAGATAAGTATTTGCTTTCCAAAGCACTATGATTTCTTTGGTTTTATAGGAGTAAATACAAGAAATATCCCCGTGCATGGCACAGTGCACATGTTCCAGGCTCACAAAATGCAGAGTGAAGGCGACCAAGCCCCGTGGAAAGCCCAGAAAAACGAGGCTTACCCACTGCACAGGCACAGCGCTCCATCACATCACCTTCCACGAGCAGAACAAAGGAGGGAGGGAGCAGAGATATTAAAAGAAACTGCATAAACAGGAAAATGACTTCTTGCTGCACTGGGAAAGATCATCTGGCCGAGAGGGAGATAGGATCTTCATTCCAGGGCAGAGAAAGTGGGGGAAGGGAGGGACGCCCGCCAGCACCCTCACCTACCCACACGCCCCAAGCCGTTTCTATAGCAGCACAAGAGCAGACATTTTTCTCTTTCCACAAGAAAGCCTGACTAATGTTCTGCAATTATATTAGTCTGCATTTTAATCAGATTTTATCTGCTCTTGAGCTTGCATTTCTTTTTTTTCCTCATTTCCTCCTTATGTAACGCTCCCAAACTCTCATCCGAGAGCTGAAAAGCTAAGGGCTTTCTTCTCCATTTGGGGCTGCCCATCTGCTGCCAGTATTATTTTTTTTTGCATGTGCTGGTTTGTGCCCCCACAGTATGAGCAGCCGATCTGCACACAGAGTGCTGGTTTGATCCGAAAAGGGAGGGGAAAAGCCCTGCTGACGGAATCTCTTGAATTAATACAAGCCCTAATGCCTCATTCAAAAATATATATGGGAACGCTTGGCAGAATTTTTGTTGGCCATTTTAGGAATGCCTTGGGGTCTATATTAAGCCATCTAAAAACCTGTGGCAGCCTAAAAACCTGTGACACCATCTGCAAGCCCATCCTTTAGCTCAGTGGACTCATCCCACAGAAGTCACGTCCCTAAAGCTGTGGAGAGGGAAGGCAGCACTCCAGCCACCTCTCCAGACCTTGGTTGTCACCCTCAGGCTGGGAGCAACTGGCCCTGAGCATTAGACATGGACTGGGCTGACCTCCTGCAGAAGAAGATAGGAAATCATCTAGAAAGATATGGAAAGCTTTTCATTTCGGATACAACGGCTTTAGCAAGGATGTATATTCGAGTCATGCCTACAGTCTACAGCAGAGTTAAGACAAGTGAATGTGTAGGTTGCAAAGTCAAAGGCAGAAAATATAGGAGATGCCGGAAATCAGATTGCCTGGGCAACCTGAACTCATCCTCCCACATGCACATGCATTTTATTACAGCCTTAATTGCACAACGTCGAGCCATTGCATCGTCTCCTGTCACACTGGCAGCCTGCCTCCTGTTTGCCCGTGGGAACGGAGCACCGAAATATACTTGAAGATCTGGTTGTTATTCAGCATCTCTTTTAAATCCCCTCTTCATCAGCCTGTGGCGCAACGTGTGAAGTAATTACTAACTCCTCCCTAGGCTCATCATGGTGTACAGCAAAGTTAGGAGAGGGAAGCTCAAGCTTTAAGGGGACTTGGCTGCAGAAGTCACGTATGCCACTTAAAACCCTGACAGTTGGCTGCCTCCTCTTGAGCCACCTAAATGCTCTTTGTCCTAAATCTCCATATTCTGCTTCACTTGAGGCCAGACCCCATGGGTGATGCTTTGTGAGGGATGTGTTTTAGGGTATTTGAATGAGCAAGCACTGCTGCCTATGAGGCAGCCTTAAATATCTTTTATCCATCGAAGTTTCAGAATAGTCATTAGCATCCAGACAATTATCACACAGGCAATTGCCTGCAGATAGGCAGCCAAACGTTGTCAAAGAAGTGGCATTCATTTTTATTAGCAAAAAAAAAATGAGACTTTGGAGCTACTGCAACACCCAGCATTTTAATAACAATCCATTTTTCAACAATGCACTACCAGGATGGCTAAACATGCATGAGGATTAAACACAGGAAGCTTAAGAGCAGACTCTGTCAGCTCTGTTTGTTTTCTATAAATCCCTTTGTGATTATGATGAACGGCACCATAACAGTGAAGGGTAATTTAGTGTTATTGTATAGATGACTCATGGAGTCTCTACGGTTTGACAAGAGCAGGGCTTTTTTTTTTTTCTAAATAAAGCAGTCGGTCCAAAAATAGAAGTAACACTCAGAAGAATGCAGCTCCTGGAGGAATTACAAATTCCAACCACCAAAAGCACAGAGGTTGGTATGCTGGGGCATCTCTGCTGAGGATATTGTGTGAAAGCCATTAATGCTTCATCTGGAATGTAAATCTGGGCCGTCCAAATGGGATTTAAGTATTTCAAGGTAGGACTGCAGCTCCTGGCCGGAGCCAGTTTTAACCGGCTGTGTGATTTTCACGGTCAGTTTTATATTTGCTTTCCTGCTCAGAGCCCGGAGTTATTTGCCCTGCGCTACCTGCAGCGCTACGGCGTGGTATGGCTGGAATGGCTCCCGAGGCTAGGAAGGAAATGGGGCCCTGGGCCTGCACCCGGCCAGCTCTCCTCCTCTCCTTACCCCTGGCAGGGCCTCTCTGGCCAGCGGGCTTCGGGGTAATTGCTCTGCTTGCAGACCCGAATGTGACACGGCCACTGCAGTGGATTCAACTGCACGTTTTAGGGCTCAACGCCGCCCTGTTAATAGGAAGAAAAGCACAGATTCCAGGCAGAAGGAAAGCAGTTTCACTTGTTTCTTGTGCTAGGCCACATGGCTTTGTTTCCCAGCTTTTCTTTGCTCCCCAAAATATCCAGGGACTTTGAAAAGAAGTGCATTCGTTTGCCTGAAATACCCTGGAGATGGGTTTCTGCGCCTGAACTGCAACTTACCTTTCCCACAGGATGCCAATCCATTAGTCATGGGTTTTGTTTTTACAGTGAACAAATTAGAAAAATCTCCACTGAATGAAAAAGAAAAAAATAATAATAACAAAGAACCCCTTATTTTTCAGCTTCTAGTATATTTAAAATCCAACAGAGCACAAGAATGAGGAAGAGGTGAGCTGGGAGCTGTAAATGGAGGCGCCCAGGATGGGCTGTGCCAGAAAGCACAGACACACCATAGGAGTTTTATCCAGCTGCCCACAATCACTTGTAAGTCAAGCCAGGTTGAAACTACACTGTCCAAAACAGACCCCACATACGATGGACCAAATCAGCTGAATGATGGCAGAGAAACTTCCCATCTAGTTCTGAGAGTCCCACTGCTACAGAACTGCAACCAACCAACCAACCAACCAACCAAACCAGCAGCCTGAAAGTCTGGGGGAAAGGTGTGCTTCTTTAAAGTTGATCTTTGAGAACAGACAAAAAGATTTTGTTTATTTGAGAAAGAGTTCTGATCAAAACTGACTTGTAACTCCAGATATTTCAGATTGCTGAAACGAATACGAAGAATCAGCAGCATTGTTCTTGGCATAAAAGGAAAGCTTGCTCAGAGCGTGTCGAAGACTCTGTGTACTAAGTCAGGTTTAAGAGCAATTCCAGCTACAATCAACTGCTGAAAAATAATGTCAGTGTTGCAATTTAATACGTATTGTGCTTTTACTGAGTACCAGGAAAAGAACAGCTGTATCTGAAGGTCCAGCTACAAAGAGCAGTAATTCTCCCCCGTAGTTATTGTCAGCGTCTCTCCTGTATTACCATGGTCGTGGAGGTGAGGCTTTTGCACAACAATGTGTAGGAGATCCAGTCAAATGAGACGTACCTACATGCCACCTAGCTATAGGTGTACACACCAGCTGACCCTGCCTAGATTCACACATTCTCTCACTTCTTGGCCTCTAAAACAGGTGAAACGTCACAAACTGATAACAGGAATTCTAAATGAGAAGGAGAAGAATTTTGCATTAATATTACATGCAGTCATGAATAAAATATTAACACGTAACCCGAATGTTTTCTACTTGTATCTGAGCAGTAACTGCAATCTCAGCTGTTTCAAAATATGTATTCTTTCCAAATACCAGAAGGCAGGCGTACATAAAAGATTCTTTCTCTTTTGGTGTATGAATCAGCCATGAAAGAACTGAGGTTGCAATTCATTCTCCCGTCTGCTCAGCAAGCAGCAGAACTACATCAGTACTGATCTGGGACAGATGATAATGTTATAATTAACCCTGAGATAAAAACTCCTGGAAAGAAAAAAAAAGTAAAAATGGTGCTCAGTAAAAATATTTTGGGAAAAAATGAAAAAAGAGCAAGTGACTGAGACTACAGTAGAGCATAATTTTCTCAAACTCTACTCTGCAGTATTTTCTAAACCAACATGTACATTTATTAATGAATGCCCCACTGTCTTTGACTAGCAAATCATTTGGCTGCTGCAGTAGAAGCCTTTGTTCAGAGTTATAATAATCAATTGCATTTACAGAAAGTTAACATTTTTTTTCAAGACTCTCTGGAAGCTGTATCTATGACAATTGAGCTTAGGATTTTTTCCTAACGCTAGGACAGACTGTCCTTTAGCTGGCAAAGAAACAAAACGAAATGCAAGGATATTTTATTTATCATTTCTTATTCTTTAAAATGAAATACAAAGGCAAATTATGTGAGTCTTGCTTTGGGTTTCAGGCTTATAGTTGCGCTTGTACTTGAAGAATGCCCAACATTTTTTAGAGAAAAACTTCACAAATACGAAAAGAAGACTGCAACGAATAGAAAATGGAAAACCAGTCCTGTAAAGGAAACAAATCACAGCTGGCACTTGGAATGGGAAGACAGAAAGATGCTGTGAGGAGGCAGGTTAAAAACCTCATGGTAGGACTCCAGAAAGCATACGGGCTGGAGGTGGAATGGGGAGAGCAGAAAAGGTGATAAACCTTTCCTTTTCGCTCACTTCAGCCCAGTCTCAGTGAATGTCCACAGCCACCGCTTACCGAAATCACCAGGGCTGTGTGGCTTTGGCTCAGGACTTCCAGGAGGCAAATGTCCCCCTAGATCTGGGGTGCCCAAAGTTGACTTGTTGGAGTGCCCAAAGCACAGCTCCCCCATCAGCAGCATCCCTCAGGCTTCAGGGCCTGTTCGTGCAATGTCTGCTCTCACCAGGGTTGTCTGTTTCTTTTTTTCCTGTGAGTTTGTCATCTTGCAAGCCTGGCATCTTGCTGGTGGCTCGTAGGTGAAACCTGTGCCTTCAGGCGTGGCCTTGCTGGTGCTGTATAAGGAAATGGAGGCACTACGGGTGCACTGGACTGTCAAAACTCCCAAGGGGAGGCTGCCAGCGGGGGCGACAAGACTGGATACAGAATATGTACGATCTACATCTCATCACGTATTGCTGGAGGTCACGTACTTCGTGTCTAGAAAATGAAGCTGTTATTACAAGATGAAAGCCCATACGCTGTCAGGCTCGGTTTCGGCCACGACGCAGGGCTGTGCTCGCAGGAGCCGGGTTGCTGTGAGGCAGCGAGGGACCCGCTCTGAGGCACTGTGCGATCCAGCGAGAGCTTCTCGACTGGGTAGCAGTTGTTTTTCTTAGAGTCTCCACATGGCTTTGGTTCGCCTGCCAAATTCAGCTGACTTGTCCTGCCTTGCAGCCCTCTGGGAAGGCAGAGCAGGCCGAGCTGGCAGGCACAGCTCAGGCAACTCCTGTCCGCTCACGCGTACCTCAGCCCAACGGAGAGGTGAAGATATATGACATCCTTCAAGGAGATATGTGCCCTGTCATTACGTACTAGTGGGCTATGTTTCACACTGGTTCTTGAGAGATTCAGAGTAAAATTAGTGGGGCAATGCCAAAAAAGGCCGAACGAGCCCTCTGATGCAAGAGCCATATGAACTCTTGGGCCAGGCTCTGGGAGGTTCCTGCTGCTGACATCTTTCTACACACTTACTACACACTCCTGTATTCAGCCAGCTTTACCAAGAGGAAACAAAAATAATATTAGGAAGAAAAAAAAAAGTATAGCTAATTTCCTAATTGCAGAAAAATCAAGAAACCACTTCATGCACAGTCCCAGAAGCTTATTTCCCTTTTCCCTTCCCCTCTCCTCTCCTTTCCCATCCACCAAACCTGCTGCTAGGCACTGAGGTGTGTATGAATTGTGGACAGTGTGCACTTCCAAAATATACTCTGCTGCTCACCTAGTTATAAAGTATGTAGTTAGCCCTTTATGGTGGACCACAAATACTGAAACATTCACGTAGTCACTTGCTGTAATTTTCTCTTTCAAGGGCAGTGGTGGAAGAGCTGCCCATGACTACCTAGGTGTTGAAGGGCTCATCCAGAAAGCAGAAGACCTACCTTCAGAGCTGAGCTGATTCAAAGTCCTATCTTGACCCCTCTAGGGATCCCTCCAGCCACTGGACTGCATGCCTCCATAGAGACATGGCACTCCCTGCCTCTTCCCTCGGAGCAAAGTCTTGGAGCAGAAGAGAAACAAGCTTCAGAGGGCCAGAGAGAGAGAACAAGCAAGAAGCACCTCTGTAAGTAGTCCACAGCACTAAATATTCGGGTGGGGGGAGTAACAATCTGTACTTGTTTTTTATAAAATAGAGGTCTCAGTCTAACTTTACTTGACAACTATTGACATTTTCTATCTCCTAACTATAAGAGGAGTTTAAGTGATGTATACTCCCATCCCTGCTGTGAGAATAAATACCACAAACAGACCCCCTCTTGAAAAATTATAGGTTCCTCAAGTAAACTGATCCGATGGCTCTTGCTGGAATGCCATATCCCACCTGAGCAGAGATAAACTAATGACTCACCAATGCTTCTAGTTGGAAAGGTACAGGCTGTTTTCCTGTTGATGAAAGCAACCTCCCCTCTCTCACTGAAACACAGAGTAGAAGTAAGCCCGAGTCAACCTTTATTGCTGTGAGTCATGCACACTGTGGCGACTCTTCAGACCTCCCAGTTACGTCTCCAGCCCTCTTGTGCTGGGTGAAATAAGGGACAGTCAGGAAAACAGGGAGCTTCCCAGGTCAGTCCTGTTCTCTGACTCTTACAGTCACAGGTTAGCCAGCAGTGCTCTGAGCTGGGGCTCTAAAACTGCCAGCTCAGCAGCCTAAAAATAACCAGCTTGGGGATGAATTTGCTAAGGTCATGGCCAAGTGCATGCATTTCGTGGCATTCATTTTCTACCCCCTGCTGGCTCTGCATCTGAGAGCAGCAGGGGATAGAGAGTCACAATGGTCCAGAGCTCTGAGAGGGGAGTGAAGGTCAAGTTCAATTACCCCTTAATTGATAAGCATGGAGCCAACAGCTAGGATATGAAGCCAGGGCAACATGCCTGTGTGTGTCCTTCACCCCAGGCTGGCTGCTAATGCTGGCCTGCCCGCTAGAGATGTTTAATGCTGTAGGCTGATGCTTTGCCCTTCATTCTCTTGTTTCTCCATCAGATTTTTCTCTTTAATCCATTTTTTCTGGGTATCTGGGGTTGCCTTTAGATGTTAACCAAGACACTCAAACCCTAGTTTTCCTTGTACCTAAAACCTGAGAAGTTACATCCTAAAGATCACTCGGTTAAACAAATTAAAGTTACACAGTTATAATATATATAATGCATGTCTTTCCAAACATCAGTGCCTACTCAGCACCCTAGAACCCAACATACAGAATAAGGTTTATGTCAGATCTTAAATGGAAATATAAAATGTTTTTAAAATCTGTATTCAGCAGAAAGAAATATTACTCTCCAATAAAACTAAAAGTAAATGTTTTGCTTTCTATCTAGCTTTACAAGGACAGGCAACAATAAGGTGGATGATGTTTTAGAACTAACCTTTTGTCCTCGAAGACATACAGTGTAGTGTCAGGGGAATACAGAGGCAAAGAAAGGCAACGGATAAATGAAAATTTTATCACTGAGCAGTTGCCGAGTTGCACATTTTGAAGGTTTCTTCAGAAAGATTGCTTAATCAAAAACAATAAAGTAGGTTAAAAATCCCCACAAAGTCTCTAAACCACATTACAGGAACTAATGTGTTAACTCTGGCAGCCTGTTGAGGTCGAACTTGCAGGGCATGAAGTAGCCACACAATCCTTGGAGTTCACCATCTTTGTAGGTTAGGCCCATTATTGGTAATAATTCCTACTGTGTTTACAAGTTGGTTAATCACTACAGGACAGCTTGAATGCAACGGAGAACTGGGAGCTGGGGGAACTTATAAGACAAATTCCTGGCTGACAGTTAACAGATTTCAAAATGAACAAGCAGCAAAAGTAGGGAACGAGGTCAGGCTGCCCGGTCCAACTACCCTACTGACTTGCTGGGACGGGGAGAGGAACAAACATGCAGCACACAAGATACTAGGGCTGGTAAAGATAAGCAATACTTGTAACTTGCTATTAAAGTGCTTGGTAGCTGTTCTACCAACTTTGATGTCATACCGAAGTTTTAAAGCATATAAAGGAGGACTTTTTAGAGAAATGTGATCCCAAAGCCTCAGAAACTGCTCCCACATAAAAGAGAGAGGTAAAATAACATAGTAATGCTCCAGTTACAAAATGCTAGGAGGAAAATTACAGGCAATTTCAGTCCCGTTGCTATTTTCTTTACTGCTTTAAAGGAATGCAGTAGATTACCTGCATTAGACAGGCAGGCTTAGAAAAGGGTTCTCTTTTACAGGCTGCTATAGTCTCAAAGACTTTAATGCCTTTGGAAATGTCTACACAGCAAAATAAAGGACATGAAATAGAATGGTAAACCTCAACAAGCTTTTATCTTGCTATTACAGATAACAAAAGCAGCAAAGGCATAGCAGGTAGGAAGGGCTTTCCACACCAGTATGTGTCTGTAACATCTGTACAGAGCCCCGGGGGGTTGTGTTTGGGTTGCTGGTTTGTGCTCAGTCTGTGTCAGTCCATCCCGTGTTGTGGAGGCATGCTTTCCGTCTTACAGGCAGAACACACATGTAGACACCAACGGTAACAACGCCTAATTAGTGGAGCTCCCCCTCACCCAAATGAAAGCTGAACAGGTTGGGGTCAAAACCAATTTAATACAACAGCAAACGGTGTCACAGACAGTCGGCAGAGGCTTTGGTTTGCATAGCAGGTTCATTTCAACTGCTACCCAGAAAACGGGACCTGCTAAGAACTGTCTGCACGGAAGAAACTTTTCAGACTGGTTCGGCTATTGCCTAACTTATTTTTAAACCTTCCCATTAACATTCTAAGCACTATTACTTGCACCATGGCAGGTGCTGCACGAATAAGGTAAAGCAAGAGGGGAATAGTTCCCTAGTGTAAGGGAAGGATTGAGGTGGATGCCACTAATTTGGGTTACTGGTCACCCATCCAGGCTCTGAACAAGAAAGCAGAGCACAAAATGGCACAGCAGTAAAACCAGAAGTAACAGCTTGCTCTGTCCATGCTTTGCCAGCCCAGTGGCTACCATATTGATTGGATTGCATTGGACTGTTGTTTTTTTCTTCTCCACTGAAAAGTAAAATGCTTCTGCTAGAAATCAAACCTACACACCTTTCTTCCATTTCTGACATATGACTTGTCCAAAGAAAAACCCAAAAACGTTGAGGCAAACATTGAAGACACTGATTTCTTTCCAATTTGTTTAGCTGAAAATGACCTGACCAGGAAAACAACTGCTAGTCTGATCTTGATCTTCCTTCCGTGACCTGCTAGTAAGACCATGTGTGCATTGACTAGTGTTACTAGCTCAATGTGCAAATTTCCAGTGGAGTTGAGGAACACAAGAGAGAAGAGCTGTTTCCATTGCAATGGCATGTTCAGCCTGTGGCCGTTTCAATGAAGAAATATCATACCAAGCTAACCTGGATGCTTGAGATGTGCATCCCTACCCCCAAGCTCTGGGTGGGTTAGTTTCACCAAGCGATAAGGTGCGTGTTCATGATGGTGACAGACACACCTTTAAGTCACGTCTCTGTAAGTCGGTCCCTTTCCATGGACACAACACATAGACACAAATGGCTTTCCATCAGTAACCTCACTGGTGTACATTTTCCTAAAGCAGGTAATGAAAAAACATGCCGCCTTCACAGCCAAGAAATCCCCTCATCTTTTCCCATTACAGAACAATAGCGGTATGAGGGACCCAGACAGGTCACACAGCCCACCCTGCACCTCCCACCCCCGGCAGGAACAACTAAATTTAAACCATCTATCACAGGAACTGCTTACTCTACTTTTCGTGCCTGCTCACACATTCTTTTTAAGCCAACCGTAACCTTTCTCTTTCAATTAAAAGAGGATGGATGATAACTTTTTGCTCAATAGACTTCCTGCTGTTTCTCTCTTTTTATGCACTGGTTTTTGCCGGATATTTTTCAAAGTCAAATGCCCTCACTAGAAGTCCGGGCACCTTGTTTTTGGAGCTAAAACTGCTGTTGGATTTCACTGCTGACTAAGGGGTGGAGACTGGGATTAATGTCATTTTTGTAAGAAAAGCACACGCTTGCAGAAAGTTATGGGGAATAAATATATTATAGTGGGCTTGGAGACATGCATTATGTAGATGGTACGTTTTCTTTTTCTTATTTAGTAATTTCCCTCATTTTCTGGAACAGATTCTCAGCTTGTGTAAACAGTTTCACATACAAGTGGCCCGTGCTGGCTTACCCTAAGCACTAAGATGACAACCTTAAGTTGAGCAACCTTAAGTAAGTGAGAATCCACAGTATTTCTCTCTGGCTTCAGCTGCTCTGTACACCACGGTGTTCACCAAGAGGCAATATAAACCTGTGGCAATTCACAGATTTGTTTTCAATATGCAAGGCTGAGAAAACAGCAAAGATCCCCTTCCCATTGATGAAATAGAGATTTTACATACAAGATGCTCTGACTCAAAGGCTTATTTTGGCCAAAATGCTACACCCTGATGGAACACAGAAAAGTACAGACCACAAGAAATCAGCTTTGATGAGCAAACAGAACACGAACACAGTTATCACGTAATTACGTCCCTGTCATTCTGTGCTGCAAAGTCCAGGAAAACTCTTGCAGAATGAGAGCATGAATACAAAATAGCCATTTCTCATATTTCCAATGATGCAGAAAGAAGTAACAGCCTATCCATTTCCATTGCGCAGTTTTTTAGTGTTCCTGAGCAGTGCTCGGATGGTAAACACTTAATAAAGGGGAGGGGGGGAGAGGAAGTCTCCTGCCCATTTTCTCTTCGCATGTATAAAACTAATTACTCTGCCTTAACAAGGGGAACTTTGTTCTCATATTTTCCAAGTTTCATTCCAACCCCTGCAGCTAATCATGACCACGGTCGCTGATAATGAGTAGTAAGTTGCTGGAGTCCTCCGAGCCTGATAGGTGCATTCCAGCCTGCATGGTGGAGCTGTGCTTCTCTATACGTTATTGTTCACAGATGGTAGCTGTCAAACCCTGTCAGCTTCATATACACATTCGGAGAGTCACATCCGCATTCCTGGAATTTATGACTGCACAGCCCTCACCTTCTAAGGCCCTTAATTCAATAACATGTCACGTCCCTTCAGTCTCACCCTGCTCTAAAATACTTTCACCCACTTACAGGCCTTCCATTTAGGAAAAAAACCTACTGAGTTATTACAATGTAAATATTTTAATAGAATAGGGGGGAAAGCCTATCAGGCTTTAAAACAGCCCCATTATTACATTGAGATTGATGATCAGGAGCTAATGGAGCATTTGCTTTAAAAGTTTATTTAACTACGGGGAAAGTGGCCGTAGATGTGTGTGTGTGCTGACTGCCACATCGCTGAGCTGCTGGGTAACAGCACATAGCGGGGAGAGATGTGTGCAGGAGCTTCAGCTCCCAAAGGGTTAGTGCTTAGTTCAGCTTCAGCTAATATCTAAACCCCTTGCAAACTGAAAATGTGTATTAATGATTTCAATTTCTTCTTAAAAGCATTTAGTTTGGATGAATTCATATTGCACTCTGAAGACGGAAGTCAGAGCACCCTGCCAATAGGAGCGTGAATGAAAAAGGAGAAACTTCCTCCTTTGTCCAGAATGAGTAGTGCGAATAAGTAAACAGAGCAAACAAGGCATAAAAAGTAAATAAAAGTAAATAAAAAAAAAAAGGCAGATTTATTTATTTATTTTTTCTTTCAAAGGTGTTTCTAGTAACCCAGACAGAGAACATGCTTGCTGAATGCAACCCCCTTCCCTGCTGGAGTCCCCTAACCAAGCTGCTGCTGGCTTAGGGCAGGCAATCTGCAGAGGCACCTTCCCAGAGTTTTTGCTTTTGCAGATCAGCTCCCAGTGTGAATCAGGACAGCCTCACCCTCAGGCTGTGATCATCATTACTTGTACCCAGTCACCTCTTGGTTGTGACCCTGTCCTCTGCAGAAAGAGCATTTATGCTGAAGTGCACAGACCAGAGACAAAAGTTGACCTAAAGCTGCAGTAGACAGGGGCAAACACCCACCTGGCGGTGAATGTTCACTAAAAGGTGAACTTTTTAAACAGAGAAAACTCAAACTGCCCACTGAGAAGAGATCAGAAAATAAAATTATATGTAAATTATACATACACAACTCTCCCCATCCCACTGTGTTCTTATAGACAGGCCCTTACTGGAAGGCATTTTTTCCCTCCAGTTTCACCTCTCCCACAACCAGGAGCACCCAGACATTGCCCTGCTGCCACCCGTGTAAGTGACTTGGCAGGAGCTCACCGTGTGTCACCAGTAACTCAGCAGAAACTCTAGCTATGTTGAAAATCAAGGTCATCTCGTGCCGCGAACTGACTGGAGCAAGTTTTCCTCCTACACGTCTTTCAGGCTAAAGTCACCCAGTTTGCTGCCATGAGCCATGTGGTAGGACAGAGCTGGTCCTGGAGAAACATTTCAGTCACACCCCACACCCCGGTAAGAGGAGAGCTCTGAGTAACCTGATAGGGGTCACTCTGAAGGTGAGAGGCAATGCTGGAGTCTCCCCTCCCTCATTAACCTTTTTAAAACAACCCTGAGACTCTTCTCAATGTCCCTGGTGGGAAGTGGTGCCACCATCGAGGGCATGCAGCACACCCGCTATGTCACTTTTACGGCCAGCTCTGCTACGAGCATCACCGTGAACCCGCTGTTGTGGCAGTGATGTATGTGCCAGGTGATAGGTTTGTGAGCCCATAACTCATCCAGAGCTCAATCTTCTGGGACTGCCACAGTGGCGACCTTGAGATCCTCTCACAGTGGGGCTCTTTTAAAGGCTCCCCCACACGAGAGCGCATCCTGCCCAGGTGAAGGTGCAGCACGGGTCAGAGGCTGGTTCTTGAGAAATCTTGGGAATAACATTCCGAGAGCATCATGTTCTGTTGTCTTCCGTTGCCTCCTGTAAAAGGGTAGCAGCTGAATCACTGCACAGCGGATGAAATGATACTTCGGTGCTAGCAGCAAGCAAGCAAATAGCGGCGCCAGGGATTTAACTCAAGCTGTGATTTTAAATTAGTACATTCTAAAAGAAAGCCTGATAAACCAAACACACCTGGGAATGTTAAAAAAAAAAAAAAAAAAAAGGAACAAAAATGCAACTACCCCATTAGTAAAACATTAACAAGGTGAAGAATGTTTTCTAGGAGTAGCTAGGCTGTGATTTCCAAGGTTCCCTCTGTGCCACAGGTCTTCTCTGTAACTGGGCAAGTTGTGCACAGCCTGCCTCTATCTCAGGAGAGATTGATACATACAAGACTCCCGAACTATTCAGATATCACAGTAAAAGTGGCTGCAAAAAGGGCTGTATTATCACAGGTCCAGACTCAAGTCAGGAAAACCTCTTCAGTCAGGAAAGCACTTCAGGTCACCAGGAGATATGTCCACTCATGGTGACACTTCCCCTGGGCTCTGTTCTTTGTCTCTCCAGAGGGCAGAGGCAGAAGGTTGTGTGAGAGCTATTCAGTAGCAGTTTATCTGCTTTTAAATTATTGGAAGGGGAAAAAAGCAATGTATAGGCTCTGGATTTTTAAAAAATAAGGTCTCATGTATAGGTTTTTTCTGTGCCAAGACAGCATTTCAGTCTGCTCTGCATAGTCGAGTGCTGCAGGGCATACAAGGGAGGAGAATTACACACAACTTGCTAACAGAGCCATTTCACATCGCTAGATCTGGCTCCTTGCTGATTTCCTGATAACCACTCAGCTCGAGCTATACGGGACGTCTGAGAAAAATAACCTCAAGGAATGATCTAGTCTTCCTAAGAAGATCTGTCTGCATCAGCCAGCCATCTGAGTGGAGGCAGCCAGGGATATCAGCTTCCCTTTCAGGTGTGTCGGTCTGTCGCTGGGGGCATCTGATGAATTAGGAGAGTGAGGAGCCGCAGTTAGTGCTGGTAGTGCTTCAGTCCTACCGCCCTGCAGGGGCCAAACTGCTGGTCGGCGTGGTGCTGGGGCAGGAAAAGCACTTCTCTTAGTGTGTTTTCTTTACATATCTCACCAAAAGGCAGGCGTGTACAGAACACAGGGAATGTGGCTCCGACCTCAGCCGATAGCTTAAGTGTTAATACAGAATGAGTAATCACAACCCATACCCAGAAGAAAGTAACAGGAAAAAAAAAAGTTTTGAAAGGCTGGTTGTATTTTTTTCCTAAATTTTCAAAATGGGAAAGCTGTTACTGCAGTCATGAGAAGAAAAAAGTCATCCTCTGCGACTCTTGCTTTGGATGAAGGATGGGAACTTCCCCCACCCCCCTTCATCCCAATCAGCTTCTGTGGCAGGACAAGGAAGCTCACGCTGTACTTGTGCTGGGAACAAAAGGAACAGTTCTTGTCTGTAGTGCTGACAACCTAATAGTATTCACAAGTACTGCCAATTTCAATCAGGAAGGTGAAAAAGGTACAAGCAGCATGGGCAGTTCGACTGAATTGATACGCCTATTGAAAAGGGCCCCTGGCACCCCGAGCTTGCACGCAGCCGGCCGGGACAGCAGATCACCAGGGACACAGGCAGAGCAGGCATCCTTCATTCAGTTTAGCAAGCAAGATTTTTGTCTTCCACCTAGGCGTTACAGCAACAAGCATCCCTAGGTATTATTTTTAAATACAAGTGTAATTCGAACACTGCCAAGCCAATTAGATGGTTACCAGAAAGGTCACGAGCATCCTCAAGAATAGTGCAAATTGACCCATTTTCTGATAACAAAAAGCCTTAGAGGTATGACTTTCTGGCACTTTGCATTCATTCATTTTCATCCCTCAGTGTTTCGCTATCGGCTGAAAATCATCTCAAGTGTTAGTTACACTGTGGTGCTGTTAAGTACCTTGCTCTCAGGCTGGAACAAGAAGGAAAGCTTGATGATGTTCTTCCCATTTACTTGCTAAAAGTTGAATATGTAGAAAAAAAAAAAGAAGAAGAGGATAGGCCAGTACAGTCTTGAATACAGGTGGTGAAAGATTAAAGCCTAATGGTTTCAAAACCCCTTTAAAAATCATTCTGAGAACAAAACGTACTTGCTTTCCTCACTATGCTGAGATTAAATGAGTACAAAACAGTGCACAGGCTGCCTGTCTCCATAATAAAAGACACCAGGCTCTGGCATAGATCTGCAGTAATTCTAAAACGAGATTGATATGGTTATTATTAACAACCATTTAGCAAACGTCTCAGCTATCAGGGTGGGATTGTGGGTTTTTTGCTGTTTTTGAGTTACAAAATAAAGGCAGAGAGGAAGAAGCCACTGCTCTTCTCTCCAATCCCATCCAAACAACTTCACATTCCTTCAGCGCTGCCTGTTAACCCTTCGCTGGCTTTAGTGGTGGGTTCAGGTCCTACGAGGGCTCACAGAGACCTTGGTGCAGCTCTCGGGATAATTTTCTTTCATTGTCCCTTTGCTTTGTGTAAGGCTGAGATTTTCAAAACTGAAATACACAAAGCTTAGTTTTCAAAAAGAAGTTTTATAACAACTTATTTTTCCCTTAGTTGATGATACAATGCAGTGTTTTTCAGCAGCATATGCTTTTCAGCATTTCACCCCTTGTTCAATCTTTTTTTCCTCTTTTCAAGCTAACCCATAATTTCACTTGAACAAGGCAAGTGATTGGATTATACCCAATATAATATTTGATTTGATATGCTACTAATATTTCCTTCACAAGACAAAAAGCCTTTTTGTTGTGATTAATTAGGTTCCAGAGACTTATATAAGACGTTTTGCTTGAATCTTATCAGTCCTGGGACTAAAGGGAGTTCCTTTTCATGTTGGTTTGAATCAGGGTAAACCTGCTATAAGCTCTCACTTGGTAAAAAGCAGTTCTGTGACTCTATGCAGAGGATCTAAGATGCTCTTCATAAATGGGACACAAATATATCTTGAAATAAAATGGCACTTTTGTCTTTGGACAGCTAAGGTGTTTGACTGTTATACAGTGGGTACCATGAGGCAATGGATAACACATTATTATACAATTCATTTTCACAATGCAGTAAAATCCATTATTTATAGAAGTATGATAATAAGGAGACGTATTTGCTCTTAATTCCAGCTACTTAAACCAGTTGCAGAATATTGTAATTATTGGTATGATAAAATCATTAATGCTAGAAGTCCCACACTGCTGCTGGATGCCCAGCACTATGGAAAATCAAGTCCCGTAGGACATATCCAGGCTCCTATAGCATAATACCCCCCACAAAATTAGGTCTAACCAGATTGGCTTGCTTCCTGCAAGGAGTGTAAATGCAATTTTACCATGTTCCCTGTGGGCTTATTTTCTGTGTTTCTCTGTGCTACTCCAACAAGGGCTGATTCTGTATAAATTACAGTCGACTCTTTTTTTATATTGCAGTTATCACATCCCTCTAGGCTCATTTGTAGCTCCTGGAGAGAACAGGAACTGAATTCCTGAATGAGGGCACTGTGCCCTATCTTGCCATGCAGCTGGCTGCAAACCTCCACGGGTAGGTGAAGTGTAGGGAAGCCCCATCCATTCCCATTACCTCCCTCTTCACCCCCAGCTCTTTCCTGAAGTCATAATGCCCCACAGAAGCTGAGCTAGCTGGGACCTCCAAGAGAGGTCTGTATTACCCTTGTTTTTTGTTTTGCTTTTAGCTGAATTAACAGCAAGTACCTAAATGAAAAAAATTTTACTGGACAAGCTGCCTGCAAACAAATTTAGAGAGGAAAGATTACCTAAGATTAAAAAATCAGATGAGCTTTTAAAGCAACATTACTGAGTTGCTATGTAACATACTTCATCATGTGCCTTGTGTTTCGGGCACATTTTTAGCAGGTTATGATTGTGAACAAAGTATGTCAGCCTCCTAGGCTATCCATCTACAGACACTGATAACCAATGACTGGTATTGAACATCCCACCTCTTGCTACGTTATAGATCAGAAACGTGAACTGTGTGAAATGCTTCTGATTTTGATAATATATATATATATATATAATCAAAATATGATAATATTTTGATAATATATATATAATTTGATAATATTTTGATTTATATGATAAAATGATAGCATATATATATATGCTATCAAACAAGAAGAAAGACTAGCTTAGCTTCAATGCAAAGAAGGCATACTGAGATTTACAAAATGCCTGCACTTTGCTCTGTCTTTGACAATTTCATATCTGCTCTGGGTAAATTTTGATCACAATTCCCATATCGACTTTGATTTTGTGACTTGCCCTATGCCAGTAACTAAAATTGCCCTGCCACCTGAAGTTATTAAGGAACACCAGCGGTTTTGCTTTTAGTAACCATCAGTAGCTTTTCGAAAGTATTAAGCGCTGGACAAGCTTTGCTCTTTCAACATCAACAATAACACTAATTTCAAAAAGACTGGAAAAAATCCAATTCTGGATACTTCTGAGATGCCCTACCCTAAAAATCTTTACTTTAGATCACTTCAAAACATGCAGTTTATAGAATCTACCATGAGAAATTCTGCCAGAGTGGATCTGAAATGCAGCTGCGAATACAAGCAAACAGATGATCCATTTCATATTCCTACTTGGAGCTTTGAAAGCTGACAACTAAATATAATTTACTTGGAAGGAAAAAAATCTTCTCCATCCCCTTTTCAATACATGAAATATTCACCTCTGATTTATTTTTCCTTGAGAAAACAGCAGCAGCATTTTGCATGTTGTATTCTGTACAAAACCTTCTCAAGCTGTCCAACTTGTACTCGGATGTCAGGGCAGTAAAAATATATAAACTACAGAAGTCCAACAGAATAAAAAACAGAACAAAGGTGTTTAAAACACAGGCTGTAACTACTTCAGAGGTGCTGATTACAAGGGACTTTTTCTCTCTGTTCCCAAGATATAGGGAAGATGAAAAATAACCTTCTTAAGGCAGACTTGGTAATAGCACTATTACTTTAAGTAAAAACAAGAAGTGGTGAAATGGCAATAAGTCACTGATACTCAGAATTTACCTGCAGCAGCCATGGAGGAAGAACAGATCACTTTTATGGAAGAATAAAGATCATGATTCTTAAAGAGAAAACCAAAGGTAAACTGCATGAGTCAAGCTGGAAGCTTATGACACCCTGCTGAACAAGAACAGAAATGAGTTCAGGTCAGCAGCATGACGGTAAGTGAGAAATGGTATAAATAACCTGACTTTATGTAACCCACACCCTTCAGGCCATGCCAGGACACCTGGTAGCCCAGCACAGAGCAGGGCTAGCAGGGTGCTGAGACAACACAGAAGCACAACTGAGGACAGGACCTCAAATCATGCCAGACATCAGTCTCAAAGCCACTTAGATGTCATCCAGGTAAATCACAGTGTGATGGAGGAGCTGCTACAGAGATCTGTCAATGAGGTCTTCAAATCTAAGAAAAATGAAACCGTGAGAGCTTTCTTTAAAAATTCAATGGTAGTACCCTTCTTCTCTTTCCACATAAAATAGGGTTAGAAGGCAGCTGTTACTCGCTACATAATGCTGTACCTGCATGCAGTTTATGAAGTGAGAGCAGCTCGGTAACTCAGAGCATTGTGAAGCAGTGAGAGATGTGTGGGCTATTTGAGAGGGTATTTCTTCCCTGTTTTTCTTTACCCCTTTATTTTATATCCAGAACATACCAATAACACGCAGAGAGAGCACTGGTCTGATAACTGGAGCTGCAAACAATTAGTAGTCATAACTTAAGAAGGAAAACCATCAACCTCTCTCTAAATGCCATAAATAAGAACACTTGAGTTCTCAGTGTTTTGTGATAAATTCTTGGTATGCTTTCTTTTTAGCAATTTCCAAAGAAAGTGAGAAAATAGTTCAAGGAAAGAGTTTATAAAAATATTGGACTACAGATTATGTAGTGCGTAAGCCAGGTGGTGCTGAATTTGTTACAGAATTACAACAACAGCAATCATCAGTTTTCTCTTCCTGCTCACCTCAAAAACATGCATCCTCCCAGGCACAAGAAGAAAAAAAATGGTGGTTTTGGTGATTTGAAAAATCAGTTCAACACTGTCAGAAATTTTAAGCATTAATCAGAGTTGTCTGGATAGCTACAAGGCAGAGTAGATATTTTCCCCTATCTTAAAGTTAGATTTTTGTTTAGCCCCTCTAATTTTGTATCTTTAGTGTTTATTAAAATCTGTTACTTCACCGTATTCTCAGTCAATTCAAGGTAGCTTTTTGTTTGCCATTTCTGAGAAACGGTAACAACAAACCTCTGATACTGTGGTAAGTCTATTGAGCGTTCCTAAATTGGTTGAAGGAAGGAAGCTCCATGATGAGCGAAAATTACAGCTCCTGCAGAGGAAAATTGGAGCCTGAGAAGAACGAGAGACTTGGTGTAGAGCTTAATAGGACCAATCTGTAGGAGTACCTTTAGTTCTGCCTGCTGCTTTGACTTGTGAGTACGACATTCTGCAGTCTTATCTCAAGTCAGGTGAGAAGGCATGAAATACTTACCATGAGTCAAAAGAGATGCATCAATAGAACATTAATTTGAAAGAAAAAGCAGAGGTAACCATAAAATACATCACCCTGTTGTTTATTTGTGTGATTAGGAGAGCAGTTTCCTTTAACCACAAGATGTAGGAAATGGAGCATCACTCTCCAGGTCAGACCAAGAGCACAGACTGCACCTTCCTCCATCGGGGAGACTTCTCAGCCTCAACGTGATGCGGGGGGAACCAGACCACATCTGCACCACTAAGAAGATAGCACCTACAGTTAAGGTAGCTGAAACAGGGGTGCTCTCCCTACAGCAAGTAGGGATGTAGCAGCATCTTTTTGAATATAGCCAAGTGTGAATTATGCCTTGCCATCAATTACAGGCAGACAAGGAATGCTGTAGAGTCAACTAAAAGGATTCCATAAAGCCTTTTCTAACCAGTTGATACTCAGCTCCAATAAATATACTCATTATGCAGCATGAGGAGGAGCAATGACTTGAATCCAGGACACATTCAATCTCTTCTTCTAGTTCTTAAGGTTGCCTTTTAATCATTTCACGTCATTATTATTGTAGAAACACATGATAGAGTTAAAACATTTCTATTACATATATGAGATCTGTCATTGTACTTTCCCCCCCCCTTTCTAGCTTTTCTTGATAGCAGGTGTGCATCTAGATTGAAGACCAGATTTCGTGCAGTGCAGCAGCACAGATGCTGGTTTGTTTCTTTTTAATCTTTTATATCACACAACAAAGGCCAGAGGCCATAACCAACCTGTAAAACTGAAATGGTGACAGCAAAGACTAAAACAGCTGTTTTGAGGAAAACCATGGGTAGCTGGAAAAAAATGTACTGCAGCATAAAAGTAACCCCAGAAAGCTTGTGCCATACTGGACCTGAAATCAGTATCTCGAGTCTGGGTATGTAGGAGATAACACATTTCTGGAAACAAACTCATCTTTCTGTGTACTTTTCTTGGCTTTATTCCCTTCTGGTTACTTTCCTAACAAAGATTGTTTATGTGTTTTAAGTTTACACTTTGGAAAAAAGCATGAAGCAATTATCTAATAGGATTCAGTACTAAAATCCCGGGGACATAACTGTTAGCAAACTTTTCAAGTAGTGTGCAGATAAATTGCAGATTTTTTTTTATAGAACTCCTATTTTCTTTCACTTTCTGAACTGCATGAGATAATTTTCTATTTTTAAGGGACAGATCATGATATAACCAAACAAGCTGGGATTCATCCTCCCACATCAGCTGTAATAAGGCTCAATGGCAGAAGCAGTAATAAAACCTAAACCAAATTCCTTTATACAACTTCAAGTTCACCTTCACTTCTCAGGAGGAGGCCTAAAAAACACTGACTCATAGGCCACATACCACCTCTGCTTTGGTGTGCAATTTACCACTGAGAAGGAAATAACAAGCAAATAACAAGTGACCTCACCTGCTACCACATGAGACAAACTAGGGACCTGCATCTCTTGTTGCCTTCAAGCCCTAGAAGTGCTAAAAGCTGGAACTCCCAATATTTTTTCATCCTCTGGTCTTGTGCACGCTGCTCTTCTTAGGACTCTGCTTATTTCCAATTACTCCTGCTCAAGAGTTTAATTTAAAATGTATAGTGTGGGTTAAATTAACTTTGTGCCTTAGAGTAAACACGTTATCTACAGTAAAATCTGGAGATAAGTCATTGTTCTCAGCTTCTACACTTTAATCTGAAAGAGGATGAATTTTCAGTATTGAAGTGTTCAGTATTCATGCATTGAGTCAAAACCATAGAACTGAAATATCAAAGCATGTGAAGAAATCTCTGATCTTTACATCAAAGTCCACTGAACAGAAGAGACCCTCTTTGCAGCAGTGAATGTCAGTGAAGGTCGTGCAGCTTCCACCTTTACTTAGATAAACAAAAGCATTGATATGTTGAAGAACCCAATGCCAGTTGCTTCTGAAGCCAAATGCTGAAAGTTTTAAGAAAATGTGTTCTGTACATATCTGATATCTCATGAATACAAAAAGAAACTCTGGTTTTGTAGGAAATGCCTGCTTGCATGGATCCAAACCAGAATGCGTGGGATGCACACTCATTGTTTCTTAGGCACAAGTGCATCCAGCTTAGATCCTCACCCTACAGCTATTTTGCTGTTTTTCACTCAATGAAGTCCCAGGATTAACCAGAATCTAGGTCTTCCAGCTGCAGAATCACAAACTTACTCACTGGTCTAACAAATATATCTTCCTAAATTTTAAATAAAGGTTAAATGGCTTTGCCAAGAGATACTAATGAGCTAAAATATGTGAAACTAAAGCTCCCCCAGAAAGAATGAAAACCCTTATTAAAATCTCTTTCCAAATCAGGCCTAACAAACTTTTAAACTAGCTTTTGAACTAGCTGCTCACATTTCAAGCAAATCCTCAAAATGCTTAAAAAAAACAAAAAGAAAAACAAACAAAAACCACCATCAACAAAAAACAACCCTATTACTAAACCAGTACGGATGCTTATTTCCAGAAAAAGACTTGCCTTCCATGTAATAACAGAACCTTTCATCGTCTCCTCTTCTGAGCGAGGTGCTCCACTGTTTCCTCTGTAGTCTTGTTGTTGTCCCCTCTTCTTCCTCCTATTTAATAAAAGAACCTCCCCAGCCAAGATCATTTTAGAGTCCCTTTAAAAGTTATGTACAACTCTTCTGCTATGTATGAGGCTGCTCTCTAAGCATGTTGCATACTTCATCTTTATTTGCATTTCCTTTGACCACAGAGTCTCAAAATCAGTTGTAACAACTTCCTAAAAGGAACTGAAGTAGGAAATATGCTTTTCAGCTGCCTGCTGAAACACTAAATACATGCAAAACCCTCCCTACTCCTGCCTGACCAGGCTATCTCCAGTCTTGCTGAACAAACTTAACATTCCTGCAGATTTAGTCAACAAAAAGCCAAAGCAGCATTCTTAAATTTGCAAACGATAGCCAGAATAAACAAAAATGCACAATTAAATGCTGCAGCTATGTAGTAGCTCTCATCCATCCTTATTCCCTCCCCAGCTTCTCTTACAATCCCTAACATACAAACCATACACACAGTTTATATAATGACAGAATCCGTCTTGATGCCAATCAGCCAGAAACAAGGCCAATTAATACTGATCTGTGATGGTATAAACCAGTTAGCTGTTGACTATTCTCCAGTAAACCTGTTTTTGCCCCATTAGCCTTTACTTTTCCAATGAAGTGAGAAATTCCAATATTACAACTGTGCTTAAAGGATAACATTTGCACAGATCAGCTCTCTTCAGTGAACTGCACAGCCTCAGGCACACAGCCCCACAGTTGTGGTCAGGACAAATGAGATGATTTAATCATTATTATCAATTTTTAACTCTATTTGTACACTGATCCTAAACCCTTTGGTTGCTTCACTGCTTTATCATGTAAGACACCAACAAGAACCTGCCTAAAATTTATTAGAACAAATTAGTGAAAAAGGACCAAGTCATTAGGATTCAATGGTACTCACCAAGAATAAGACATGCGAATAAAATTGTCACCAAATACACACTATGAAGTCAAAAAGTAATGACTCAAAAAACAAGTCTCTGAAAGAGCAAGCACAAAGCCTAACTCAAGCCTTTAAGCCTTCAAATAGGTCCTCCAAGGGCCCTACAGCTACATTACAAATAGAACCTTTAGAGTGCTCAAGTCCTTAATACAGAAAGGAGAGAAATAAATGACTAGTTTTCAGAAGTGAAAACATTTCAGAGCTGTTTCAGCATTGATGTTGAAAAAAAAAGTCAACACTAACAAACTGCAGAGACTCTAGATCTTGATTCTGTTGAGACCTTGTGGACAGAGCAGCAAATGGAATTTAATGCCAGTGTTTGCATGACTAGTCAGTCTGTGAAGGGAAACTCCAACCCTAAGCACCACAGGGTACTTCTACCTCCTTCAGAAAGATCTGGAAGTGTAGACAACTCACTGAAATCACCAACCCAAGCTATCAAACAAGATTAATAATTAAGGAAAACAGAACACATTTAGTAACTAATCTAGTGTACAAGTACATAAGAGAATCAAGAGCTAGAAAATCCGTACAGGGCAGAATGGATACAGAGCATGAAACCATTCACAAAGACTGACTTGACTAAGATTTAGTCCTTAAGCATGACTGGAGAAGATAGAGGTCTATAAGATGCCTGACAGCTTGTAGGAAAATGGTCTTTCTCGGGACAGAAATTAAGACAATTGCCAGCTTAATATAGATTAAAAAATACTTTTGATGTATTTGAAATTTATTTTCTTTAATTAGTACAATAGTCCAGAGGAAATAAAAGCATTTCAGGTAAGGCTAAGAGGCAGTGAATAATGGATCACTAATCACCCCATTTAAGATATTTAAGCAAAGAATAACTAGAAATTTTAAGAGTAGCTAGAAATATACTTCCTGCTACAGTTTTAATTTTCATCTATTCAAGGATATTTAAGTTTATATTTAAGAAAGTTTAGCCCTTAATCTGCACTAATTCACTGACCTGCATGTCAATAGAAATGGCTTAAGGTATTTCTGTCTTAAATTCTTCCTTGTACATTCTGCAGAAGCAGTGGCTAGTAACAGAATGCATAGAAATTGCTATTTTAAATTTCATGTTGAAGTCATAATTTTTGGCCTATGCAATACAAACTTTCAATTACTCAACAGTATTGATCCTGCTCTTCACAGATCTTCAGCCTAGTTGCTCTTTACAAGGAATGTTGCAGCAGACATTTTCTTTTGTGAATTTTAAATAGGCAGGTAATGGGATTCTTGAAGAGAACACTATTATATCTTTAGCAAGATTGATACAATCTATTGACTTGTTGAACAGGCAAATTACATACAGCCTAATGAAATAATTCAAAAGTTGGCCAATTCATCTGGATTTTGCATTTTCAATTTTAGAAAATCATGATCAGACATTCAGAAGATTAAGTAAGCCTTTTTAAATGAATTTGTAAGTTAAGTCTTTAAACAGGAAACAGATGAGAGAACTTCAGAACACAAGCTTCTGGTACCATCTTTGTTTTATTTCAATTAATACACAGACAGAAATAAGTTACAAAACTTTAAGAAACTTCAGTTTCGACTAATAGCTAGATTGTTTGAACAACCATTGAAGATGTGTAGCTGTAGCCATTGCTTATCTCAGTTCCACTTTCAAGACAACACATCACAGAGGACAACTGGAGTCATCTTGGGTGAAGTCAGCAGTCATCCACTCAGCAAATCATAAACTGATGTTTAGTATCAGTTCTAATCCCTTGCACACACTGGCTCTCTATAAAAGAAATTTAATTTGCAATCACCATTGTACACAGAAAAGGACAGGTGTATATACTGACACATTTTAGGATTCAACTGTACAACAATGCTATGTGAAACTAACCTTTTAAGTCAAAGGCATTTCTCAACACATTATGTCATTTGTACAGGACAGGATTTTACATGCCCATACAATTAGTACAGATCCCAGCCCATAGGACCAGCTTGATATGAAAAAATGGATCATTTCCTCAGATGCTTGCCAATTTAGATTGGCCAGACTAAGTCAGTTTTAAAAATTCTGAATTTCCACACAGCTTTCTAGTAGCCCAAGCTAGTTTTTTTTTTTTTAAACACTTCCAGGTAGGGAATAATGTAAGCTTCTGTAGGTATGGAATTCTCATAAGGTGTTTTTTTTTTTTTTTTTTACATTACATACCTGAAGAGCAATCAATTTAGAAGCAACTCTTGACTCAAGTTGTTTATCACACAAGCTCACGAAGTGCATTCTAGGTGGTCAAGCAGTACCATCACACTTGAAAACTCTGGAAATATATGATTAACATGGAACAGTTAGATAACAGTATCAGATGACTAACTGTCCTACAAGCTACTTTGAATGCACTAGAGTTGATTCAGTAACTTTCTGAAGTTCAGTGGTTTCACATGTTCCTCTCAACATGATCCAAAGAAGAGTTTCAGCCTCACCTCTGGGTTTGAGAGAGAGTTTTTATACCCCTCTGTGTTGGCCACTTAAGACACTGCCAGACTTAAGAGGGCAAAGCTAAAAAGGGGAGTAAATTGTAATACCATTTTTTCTTATTAACCAAGATGACCTGAATGCACCATTTACTCAAAATAGATTATAACTTATTTGAAGCTTGTCAACCATCAAAAAGCATGATTTAAAGTGGTCAGTAACTATCTTTACATCAGAGTGCACTTACCTTCTTACCAGAAGGTATTATTCATTCTTAAGTAGTTCTGAGCACTGCCTCCAATTTGGGTGTGGTCATCCATATCCAGACCATTTCAAACATGAAATTTCTAAGTGTCCCCTAAATAGCACAGAAAGAAATTATTCCTGTATAGTTTATACAACATGCCTAATTAGACCTTCTTAAAGCCATATTCTAGATCTCAAGAGTCACTTATTTAAAGTTATCAATTAGTATCCAGCACAAAATGTGAATGGCTTAATCCATTGATGTTTTTCTGTTCAGATAATTTAAGCTAACAGAACTGTCTTTTTAAATATGTTGCTAAAAAGAAACAGTTTTTAAAGCCTAAATTGCTTTTAGCCTTGACACTACCCTGCAGCTGTTTCTACATTTTAGACTGATCATTACCTGCTAATTTGTTGCAATTTTGTACCTACTTGCATATACTTTATAACAAGAGCTCACCGGGGATATCAAAAGCTACTGTTGCACCACAGTAGAAGAGTGGACCAAAAACCTAAGCAAGTCCAGCTCTTCTTTTTTGAGAAGCCATTTTATTGAGTCAAGCTCATTAATACCTACTGAATTAACCAAACACTGTAGGTTATCAGAAAAAACGTCATTTTCTTAATGAAGCCTATGAAACTACACTGCACTGAATAGAGTAAGAGCCTTAAGAGCTTAATTTAGACAGAGGGAACAAATGTATGCTAATACTGATTTTTGTGAAGTCCTGTGTGGACTCAGAGTTGATTTGACTTTGTAGGTCCCTTCCAAGTGGGTCCAATGGTTGCCCCTCCACCAGGGCACCCTCCTTACCTACAGACATTTGAAGGGGTGACTCCAGACCCCAGCCCTGGGGGCCCATGGCTCTCAGCCTCCCACCCACACAGGGCATAGTGCAGCCTTCAGGGGCTCCCCAAAGCCCCGCCGACACCACGGGACGCTTTCTGCCGCCATCCTCCCCGCGGCTCGACACTATTGAGGAAAAAAGAGAGAAAGAGGTGAGCGCGGTGGGGGGTGAGGGAGGCGGTGGGGCGGAGGGGGGGCGGCTTGTGCCTCACGACAGGATGCAGGGCGGAGAGGGAGGCTCCGCGCTGGGTTTTTGTGAGGGAAAAGCGCTCTATCCCCCTGTGTTGACTCCCCGGAGCACCGCCAGGCTCCGAGAGGGCATATGTGAAGGGAAAATACATATGAAGTGAAGACATAAGCGAAGGGAAAACGCGAGGCGACCCCACCCCAGCCCCCCCCCCCCACCCAAGATGGCGGCGGGCGGGCACCCACGTTACCGCGTCGGCGTCTGGCGGGCAAAGAGGGCAGGCAGCCCTTCCCCGCCCCTTAAATACCGCCCGCCGCTCCCGCGAGACCCCTGTGCTGCTGCCTATTGGTCGAGCCGGCACACGTGACTCGCACGCCCCTCAATAAAAGGCGGCGGGGCGGGGGTGGCCGTTGCCTGGCCCCTCAGGGCGGCCGTCGGAGGGGTGGGTGCTGCTGGTTCCTCCTGGATCCCCCTGTGATAAACGGTGCTGGGCTGCTCCCCTCACCTCGCTGCTGCTGTTAGGTAAGCGGCGGGCCCGCGGCCTGGGACGCCAGTGTTTAGCTCAGTCCAAATTAAAGATCTGCAGGTCTCTAGTATGCCTAAACTAAAAGCATCTTTGGTGTGAGGTGGTGGCTGCAGAGCATTTTGAGCAGCTCACTGCAGCTGATCCGTGTGTAACCCCACAAACCCTGCCTGAGGAGGCTTAGGATTTGTCTGCGAGGATAGAGAGCTAAGCCTCAAGCCTGCACTAATACCCTCACTGGTGTCACAGCACATTGCTGATGCCCTCCCTGGCACATGCAGATCCCTAGAGCATGGCCAGAGGTCACCCAATGCTGAGGTGGCCCTGGCTGCTGCCCTGTGAGGCAGCACACACTGTGTCCTGGCTGGATGTAGGCTGCCCCTGTGCCACCTCAGCCAAGGGGCATGGCTGACTGGCACTGCTAGGAGGCTTTATGGTGAGTACAAGCAGGCTAGCATGAGCCGTGTGTCAGTAATTCCTAGCAGAGGTAGGAGATGGAGCCTTGGCATCTTGGTTCCTGCAGAGTTCTGGACTCAGCAGGAGTCCCAGCTTGGCACACAGTGGGTATGCTGCTGGTATTTCTTACCTTCCTGCCTCAGTGAGAAATGGCACCTCCTGGCTCGTGCTGCGTTGCCACCTGAACAGCACCTACCTGTCAGAGCGTGGGAAGAAAACTACAGTTTGGCCACTATCTCTGAGAGTTTTTAATCCCTACGTTTAAATTACAATCAGCAAATCTAAGCTAGTTGGTTTGATTCAGCCTGGAACAGACCACAAGCAGTCACATAGTTACAACTGAGGGATAGTTCTAGATATTTTCTTGTAACTTCTGGTTACTTTTAAAGCAACTATCAACATGTAGACAGAAAAACACTGTTGCAGATGTTTGTGCCAATACCTATATAGTGAGTACCTCAGGGTTCAAAAGAAGTCTTCATGACTATAGGCAAGGCATTCATTCCCTGGGTATGAGCATTTGGAGTCACCTTGCTTCAGGTTATATCATGCAGAGTTCTCTGCAATGACTCTACAGAGAGATAAATCAGTCTTTCATTGTAACATAATTAATAGGATGAAGTGGCATCCATCCTTAACATTTTTACTATCTATGCCAGTTATCATAAAAGCTTGACCAGCAAACCCAAAAATATTTGGGGGGACAGGGACAGTTAAGGACATTTGTTACAAGAACAGTACTTAAGATACAAGTACCTACATGCTACATTTGTCCCACTCAGGTCACCTCTTGATGAAGTTGAGCCATTACTTTTTGCCAGTGTGAGGGGTCAGCACATGCTTTGCTGCATGTGCCCAGGGAGAACTATCAAGCGCCTGGTCAACCATGTCAGCAGACTTAAGTCTGGTTACAAGATGTAGGCAGTCATTGAGAAGAGTGTTTGGAGGCTTGCATTTTGAACTCTGATAAGTGACAGCTGTGGGCCTGTGTTATCTTGTGGATTTAAAGCTGATTTTTTTTTTTAAAGTTTGGTGATCTAAATCCAGCTGCTCAGGTCTTGAAGGTTGCTGCTCTAATCCTCAAAGTCTCTTCATGAGATGCATGAATTTAGTCTCAAGGTTATTGATACTTTGATATTTGATACTTTTCTAAGCTATCAGATTTTCATTTGTTCAAAAACCTCACACTGAGTTCATTAAAACACAAAATTATCACAAATATTTCATTTCAATTTCACTGTTCTTCACACTGATATGAAGGAAAATCTTGGATGTGACCATCAGTCTTTGCTGATGATATCAGTAGCCATCCACATTAAATAGTTGGTAGATTTGGGACCTGACCAAACAGCTTTTTAAAACTTTGTTTTTTTTAACAAATGTGTTGGACAATTTACTTTGTGTATGTATTGCACTGTGTCCAGTGCAATAAGACTGTGCCTTAAAAACAAAAATGGGAACTGTGGGATGCTAACTTAATAGAAGTGCAATTTGATTAATTTATGCCACAATTTACATAAAATGAAAGGGCTATTTTAAATTCATACTCAAAATAGACTAAGTGCCACTTTCAGCCTGTGTACTGTCAAAATATCCTTTGTGGTTTGTTCTCAGTGTGTATGTTAGTTAAAATTAGAACCTGTAGAATAGAACAAAAATAATAAATAAAGTCTTTAGAGAAGAGGAGGGCAAACCAGACTTGTTAGTTCCTTTCCAGAGGCAGAAATAATACATTTCTGTTATTTTTCCTCAGTGAGTCTTTTCTTGTTTGGTAAATTACCTCCATGGCTAGAAGATTTGGTCATCTCTTTCTAGGCAATACTTAAGGACTAAGAATCAAACAGTGTTTTTCCAACTGAAAGCCCATTTTGTATAGCCAAGGAAAATGCCAGTAAAGTTTGCTGGTAAACTTGCTGAAGTACCCTATAAAGAGGCCATTCTACAAGCACCTATACCGTATGGAAACACATGGGAATACTTTAAATTGAGTAGTGTGTCAGGGAAGATGAATACTTGGTAAATCAATAAACAAATAGCCTAATATATAGAAGTTCTCTTATTGTTGTTGTTCAAGGCTCCTAATACATCTTTTTTTTTTTTTGAAATGCCATTTAGCAGAAGAAAAAAAAAAGAGATATTATGAGATAATCACACCTCTAGGCCATTATTGAGCAACAAACTGACTGTAAAGGCCTCAACTGCCTGCTTGTAAATTAAGTTGTTTAATGGTTATGACTGTAGAACTGTGAACTATTAGCTCCTTTTGTCTACTCAGTAGGCTTCTGGTGTATTTGCATCTCTTTTGCTGTTTTTGGACCTCTAAATCTGATATTTAATGGCAAAAAAAAAAAAAAGTCAGATACTGTAAAAGTGTGTTTTCTTCTGTAAAACAATTTTTTGAGAAAAGGGAAGGGAGAGTACTCCCTCTCCACCAGCTGGTATAATGTTTATATTAGCAAAGGTAGGCTAGATTCACAGATGAATTTAATGTAAACTTCCATCTTCTATGCTTTATACTCAGTAGGTAACAATATGACTTGCTGAGATTCTGTAGATAATGATTACAGTGTTTAAAATTAAAAACAAAAACTCATAATTTGAAGAAATTGGTAGAAGCAGCTGTAAAGCTGATAGTGTCTTGAAGAAGAAAGTTGTTCCTTTAGACTAAGGGCCACTCCAGACCCCCCTGCCCCCATACACACATTTTCCTTGCACAGCCATGATTTTTTTTTTTTTTTGTGGGACTACAACCTGCTCTTATCATTAGAACTTCAGAAGTAGAGTGGCTTCTGTTGACCTGCTGTGAAGCAGGCACCATAGCCTCAGTCCACGGGCTGCAAGCTGGCATTTGGCACTGTACTGAGGTTCCCAATCTGTTCTGCAATGGAGGCCAAGCTGCATGGAAAATTTCTGTTTGTAACATTAGGAAGGGATTGTCATGAGATTTACTACTGTCTTTTTTTTTTCTTTTTCTATAGGAAAGCACAATTGTTTAACTTTTTAAATGGCCCCAACTCCTATGAATTCCTATTAGTTTGATAGTCCCAAGAGCTGCTCTTTCCCACTGAAGTTAATGCTGAGCTATACTAAAAGCTGATGGTGTTATGTAGCCCAAATAAGGTCAAAATGATTTTGCCTAATATTTACACAATGTATACTGTCTTGTCTTGCAGAAAAACATGAGAAACCCAGACATTTTTTGTATTTTCAAGAATAAAAATTCTATACTATAAGCACAAGTGGCACTGAAGTTTCTTTTTCTTAACTGACATCAACTTAAAAATTATGGTCTCAGTATTCTGAAGGGTTTGTAATGTATCTGTCCTCATTTGTTCACACTCGGACAACTCACTGAATTTTTTGTTGCCTATTTTCTATGTAAATTAAGATAATATTAACTTGCCACCTAGTAATTTGACAAGTCTGAGTGAATGTCTGCAGAGTAGCCTGAGACCTTCAGATGGAAAGTGTTAGCAAAGTCCAAGCCTCGGCTAGCCAAAGAGGATATTTACAGTAGGTACTGATATTATGTAGTAAAATAAGTTCACAGAATCACAGCTGAAGTGTATAACCAACTGAGGCAAAGACTGATCCAGAAGTAAATGCAGAAGGCATTTTTTGACCTTTCAACAGAAATTATATAAGCGCTCTCAGGTTATAAATAGCCCTTTGTTTTCCCTCTTTGTTTAACACTCCGAAGAAACACAGGGTTAGTTGTTTGTTATGAAGAGAGAGGGCAATGCTGTAGAGTGGAAACAATTGTTCACTGTTCTTTATTTATACAGTTCCTATAGTGTTTGCAGCTAGCATTTGCTGCTTTACTTAGCACTTTATTTTCAAAAAGCTACGGAAATAAACTTTCTAGTCCTGGAAGTGACAACAGCAGCAGAATACCAAAGCACTCACCCCAATTTCAAGTGAGAAAGTTTCTTCTTTCCTGGCTGGATCTGTGGCTGAAGAGCAAAAAATTGGTGCTAAACGATCATTAAACTGGCACATTTCCTACTTTTATTATGAATCCTCTAATATGAGGTGAAATTATGATGTTCTAGCATGATGAATTGGAAAGTGTAGCCAAGCACAAGTGTGCCATGCTGCCAGGTGCTGTTAGGAGCTGAGGTGCTTACACAAAAGTTAGCAGCTCTCTCTCCGAATGATTTCCTCCGCAACATTGTGCGGGCTTTAAGCTTCTGCTGGAAACAGTGATGTTTTGAAGGAAAAGAGGAATTCTAGGAGGCAGTGTCCTAGGTGAGTGCCATACGTCTCCAAATTTGCTGTGTGGCCACAAGTTAGGTAACTAACATCCTCTTACCTCTTGTCATGAGTGTAGGTTTGATGCTATCATACTTCTTAATGCATTCAGACCTCGGAGAACAGCATGGGCTCAAAATTATTGGAGTGGAGAGGATCTGAGACATGAACAGCGCTGTATAAATGCCTTGCAGTGTAACCTTGTGAGCAAGCAGTTCAGCAGTGACACACCTCACGGTATGGCCATGGTATATGTACAACTTCTGTGCCGGTGCCCGCTGGCTGCGGGAAGGCACCAAGTTTTGGAGCCTGCAGGTCCCGGGGCTGTCACTTCCCCGGCCGTGCCCCGACTCTGCCTTCACTCCCCCACGCTGCTGCCTGCCGCTGAGCCTTCCCCTCCCCTCCCAGCGGACGATGAAGCGCCGGGCGAGGAGGAGGAGGAGGAGGAGGAAGGGCGAGCTCGGCGCAGAGGCGCGGCAGAGGCGGGAGGAGCGGGGATGCGGCTGCCAGCGCCGCGCTGCTGAAGCCGCCGGCCCGGGGAGGCAGGCAGGGGGCAGGCAGGGGACAGGCAGGTCCTTCCCCCCCCCCCGGGGGCACTCGGGGTGCCCGGGCCGGCCCATCCCCTCCCCTTTCTTTCTGCCGGAGCCCAAGCTCTGCTGCCGCTGCCGCCGCCCCCTCTGCCTCCGTGCGCTGCTGGCACCATGAGCGGGGCCGTTTTCACCTCGTAAAGATGGCGCTGCGGGATCGCTGCAACCTTTAGCCCGATGACTGTCAGAAACATCGCCTCCATCTGTAATATGGTGAGTGCGGCGGGCGGGGGGCAGGCCCCGCTGGGGCCGGACCGGGGGGTGTCCCCCCCGCAACCCGAAGGAGGGAGGCGACAGGGGGGGGGCGGGCAGGACCTGCCCCGGGACCTGCCCGGGGTGCGGGGGCCGCCCGAGAGTCGCCGTGTCCCGGGAGGGCCGGGGGTGTCCCCCCCGGCCACGCGTTGGAGGGGGAGCCGCAGCCTGCCCTCCCCCTTTCGGCCCTAATAACGCTGCTTTGGAGCCCCTTGTTCGGCCCCCAGCCCACCACAACTCACTCACCCCTTTTGATCCCCTCAGCCAGGCGCCCCGTGGTCTCCTGCGGGCAGGAGGAGGCAGAAAATGAGGATGGTTTGGTGCCCCATAGCAGGCTGTGGGGTCGGGATGCATCACACACGGTTAGGAAGCCTTTCGAGGTGACATCAGGGCTCTTCTGGTGCTGCAGGAAGCACTTAGCTTTCTCCAAATCAGCCTAGGTAATCAGGAGGGAACACGGAAACATCCCTAATCTGGTTTGTTTTGCTCAGACTTCGTCACTTTCACCCCCAGGAAGAGCTGACAGGACAACTTCTTCACTGAGCTTCCCTCCGATTTCAGTCCCTGCTTTAAAAACTTGGAGCATCTGATTGGTTTTAGATTTTTTAAAACTTTTTGGCGGGGGGACAGCGTAAAGTTTGTCAGTCAACATCTACCAGCACTGTGAGACTGTCGTAAACTTCCCAAAGACATGGGTGAGCGCTACGCACACCAACGCAAGCAGAAGAGAAGCCGATTTCTGCACGCCTTGTTGTTTTAGTCTGTATTTTTCCCCCTTATTTCCAGGTTCTTCAAGAGCAGCTCCACGCAGTTGCCAGCTTCCCTCCATGTGGTGCCCCAGCACGCCCTGTGCTGGCGATGCCACACGTGGCATTCGCCTGCCCTGGCGAACGGAGCCTACCTCTAGGGTAAGGCGACAGGCACAGCCCCAGAGGGGTCAGCAGCAGTGGTCTGGGGGAGGGAGTGCAGATGGTGAGCCCGCTCCCTTTCCATATCCATGTCAAATTTTCATTCTTAACAACCTCCAGTCCTGTGGGCCAGCGGTGCTGCAAAGAAAGGTTTAGGAAACTGCAGTACCGAGGAGACGACCTGAGCTCGCTCACCTTCCTCCTGGGGCAGGCTCCAGTTTTATGGCTGATGAACGGTGGCTGGGACGCCCTGCAGACCATGTGGAAGAGCACCGCATGAAGGGCAGCTGGAGACTGTTAGATGGTCGTAAGCCTTTAGCATTGGCATAAAGTACCAGGAACTCCGTGATTTCCCTCTCAGACTTCAGGCATGTCCTTGGATACAGTCAGCTTCTCCCAGAGCCTGAGTGGACAGAGTGAAACTGATGGGGTTGTTCTAGTGGTGTGCTGCTCAGCCCTCACTGCCACCATATCCCGCAACAGAGACATCTGAGAAATGGGGAGACCAAAGGGAAGAGTTAGAGTCTCAGGCAAAAAATGCACACAAGGGCTCATAGTTCAAGACAATTCTGGCTCCTGGCACTGGTACTGTGACAGAGTGAAGTTGGTTCAACAGCAATGATGCTTTAAAGTTGCATGCTCCTTGGGTTCTGTGCACTTAGCTTTCAGAGATGTTGTGTTATGCTGGTCACATTTAGTCTTTTCTGCATAATCCATAGGATTATGAAGTCCTTTTAGGAAAAAAAAAAAAAAAAAAGATGAGATATTTAGCAAGTTACAGGAATTTGGGCCTTGAAGATTAAACTGTTGGAAGTTTTGGCAACACTGCATTATGGGTCCTCTGAAGATGAGCCCACTTAGATGCAGTGGTGGACTTGAATCCAAAGGACTACAGGAGGAGCTGTGATGACCCTCCATAGGAATGGGATTTTGGAAGGTTAGAGTTTTATAAGCAAACTTTTTGTTTGTATAAACCCATATATTTGCAGTGCTAGTTTGATTTAAGGCATCTGTTGAAGTTTACCAGTCAGAGATGTTAATTTCCAGGTCTTGTTCCTGTAGTATAACAGGGTGCTTGAAGAACTGATTCTTGGCCTAAGAAATAGGCAGCATGTTAGGATGTGTTTACTGTTTAACTAACTGCCTGAAGTCTAGAATTTGTTCTGCTGGGGTGGAGGTGGGACAAAGGCTTGCCTGCCTGAAGGAACTGGTGGCACTCATGTGGGCTCAGTGGCCACCCTCACTGAAAATGGAGATCTAGCTCCTGGGATGCTCCCCTTGCCTTGCAGACACCGGGAGCGTTCATCCACTGGGCCTGTCCACTGGGCTGGCCACAGCAGGAGGCTTGCAGCAGGCAACCAGCAGCTTTTAGGTAGGACAGGTGCAGCAGATGTGAAGAAGCATAAGATACATTGAAGAAACCCTGTTAGAAGGAATATCAGCACCCAGTGCCATGTAGCCCTTGTAGGCTCCAGGCATAAACTAGGGATGTGTTTTTAGCCCCTATTACGCTGTAATCCTCTTTGGCATTGTTTTTGTGAGATAACCCAGAAAACTCAAGTACAGAATGCTGGTTCAGAACTAGAGAGGCGTGCTGTCATTTTAAGATTGCTGCTTACCAAAATCCCCTGCAGTATGCTTCTCTGTTTATGAGCTTTTGATACAGCCTCGAGTTCTGAGTTAAGCTCGTGTGGCAGCTGTGGCCTGGGGAACATTGCTGTTACAGGCAGTGAACAACATCTAACCATTTCATAAAGTACTGACATTTTTACAGAGATGGCTAACAAGCCCCGTGGACCATGTTTCTCCTAAATGCCTTTTAGTGTTCTGCTGAAAATAGATATTAATTTTCCCTTTTATAATTTTGTAATAGTACTTCAAATAATCTTATCTGCCTTTCAGAGTGCTCTATCAATTTGATGAATAGTACATTTAAACACACTCAGATCTCTGCTGCTTCATAATATTTGAGATGCCTCACAGTTGCTCCTGTTTTATAGGCATCCTTTGACAAAAAATGCTGTAGTTTCTCTCATCACTTTTCTTCTTTATTAATTGGGCTTTCATGTCGCAAGCTCTTCTCCTAGTCTTTATGAGTTTCATAACAATTGGTCATTTTCTTCAGGTTCTAGCACCAGGATTATGTGAATACCTGCAACTTTCAGCCTCTGTTTTTAAAAACAACAACAAAAAAACTTTCTAACTATCCTACAAATGAGCTGTAGAGAAAACCATAAAAACACCAGAGTCTTTACACTTAGGAAGCAAATAGAAATAACTCTGCTTGTTGTTGTTGTTGTTTGTTTGTTTTAATGTCATGCTTTTAGAAATTCATTGCAGGATATGTTTGAATACGGGGCACTGCCAGAATGAGGTATCAAACTGCTAACACGGATCTGGGAAATGCTTTAGACCAAAAAAATAAGACAATACTCTAAAATAGATTCTGCTTCAAACAATAATAGTGTTCTTGGATTACAGAATTGATGACTTTTAACTGGATTTATTCATTTGGACAACTCGTGGTGTATATTTCTTCATGACTTTTAAAGCTGCTTCTCACTGAGATTAAAGCAGAATAATAACTGTCAAGGTGGTAAAACAACTATTTGAAGATTTATTTAGATTGATAAAGGAAAATATTTTTTACATCTGAAAATATTAGTTACTGGCAGTTCAAGCAATGCTATTTTAGAAATAATCTCAAGAGAGCACAATTTCAGTACGACATACAGAAAATATAGAAATGAAAGCAAAGGATGCAAAGGCAGCCATTACTGGATAGTGTATGCTGGGGTTATTTGACTACTAATGACCTAATAATAAATTCACCCAAACTGTCATGGGACAATAAATAAAGTTCCTGACTGTCCTTTGAAATTCCATTTGGTATGTCCGTGTTATTTCTGGCCTACGTCTGTCTAATCTGAAGACTTCCAGCGATGGTGACTACATCACCTCTCTGGGCAGTCTATCCCAACGCTTCAATGCCCTTATGGGTAAAGTGTTCCCCAATGTCTTACTTGAATTTACATTACCATAATAGGAGCTTCCTACTTCTCATCTTGTCCACCCTTGAAGTCAAGAACAGACTAATGCATTTCTCTAACAAACTTTATGTACTTGAAAACGTTCTCGTGCCCTGCCTCAATCTTTTTTGTCTTGTGCAACACAACCCTGTTCAACACTTTTATACAGGTTCAGTTTTCTCTAGGGTTAAGTTCTCCATTTTTACTGCCCTTTTTTGGACTCTCTCCAATTATCTTTGTCTTTGTTGAAGCCTGGCACCAAACCTGGACCCAAGGTGCCGTCTGAAGTCTTACCAGTGACAAGTTAAACAGGAAAGTTACTTCAAGTACTTTCAAGGCTTCCATCTGTAAAAATTTCATTGTTATGTCTACATATTTATTTTTATTTTTAAATAGTACAGCGTGGTTGATGCTTTTCATTTATGTGATAGTCTCCAGACACTGCTGTTTGTTTGTTTATTTGCTTGTTTTCTAAAACTACTAGTTTAGCTGTCTCCCATTCTGTTCAGGTGATTCATCTCTTATGTGCAGAATCTGATACTTGTCTTAGCTGAATTTCAGCCATTTCCAGAGCATTTCTCTAAAGTATGAAAAATCATTTTGAATTCTAAGCCTGCCATCCAACATACCTGCAACCCTCAAAATTCATGTTATATTGAGATTTAATGAAGATACTCTGTCTTTTGTCCTCCAGGTTGTCAAAGAGGCTGGTGCAGCTGTGATGAAGTCTAGAAGGTGCCTTGCCCTTAAAATGCTCTGAGGCACCGCATGTCATCTGGGTGGCCCAGCCAGAAGTGCTGGTGAAGAAATTATAGGCTGTAGGAAAACCTCAGGCTCTTTTTCACTTGTGAGGCCATGTTGAGGTTTTGTGTTCTTCAGAAGAAGGAAAATGGAGAGAAAAAAAAAAAGTTACTGCTAGTCATTCCAGGAAAAGCCTGAATGCCCCCAATCCAAGAACAAACTGGATATGGAGACAGACTCATGAGAGCATACTGAGTTGCAGTTTGGTAAATGTTGCCTAATTACGGAAACTTTAAAGGTCAATATTTAAAAAAAAATCACTTATGGATTTAAATATTGAACTTAGAGCATTTCACTAGAAGCTCATATCCAATACTTGCTCTTTAAGGTATATAAGACTGAGTGCCTTAAAATCATTTAAATGTTAAATCACAAAATGTTTAAGTGATTTAGGATTTGGGGCCTCATTTTTTTTCTGTTTCTTGGTAACAACACAGTGAAAGAGCTGAAGTTATTTATGGTAGATGCAATATAAGCATCTGTGATTAGAGATAGTTCAGTTTATCCAGCAAAAAATGAATTTGATGCCTCCTTTCTTGCTCTTATTATTTGTCTTAAAGAACAGAATACTCCAAGGAAAAATGCATAAAGGCAATTTATTTAGGTACATTGTTTTAAAACACGCTTCTTTCAAAAATATGGTCGTACAATGCTTTTTAAGTCAGTCAATATTCTTTTACTATTTACTATGGTCCCCTCTCTTTCTCATAGAACCCTCTCTTTCCACTTTTATCTCTTGGCAACAACAACTCAAAATAGCTGTGCTGGCGGAACAATTAAACATTTCTTTAGGGGAAAAAAAGCAGCGCATCTGGTCCAATTAAACTATTTTGTGCTACTTAAACTTTAAAAAAATACAAAAAAAATGTTGGGTTTGGCATTTAATATCTATGAATATGGAAGGAGGTGGGTTTTTCCAATTGCTCACATATATACAGCCTGGTGTAATCTCTCACACTCTTACTCTTTTTGTGTTGCTTCTGGGAGACAAGTTTGAATTTTCTTTACTGTTGCTTCTTCTTTCCAGTTACCCATCCTTGCCATGTGTTGGTCGGGAGGCCTTACACATCTTTCTTTCCCTTCCTTTTCCCTTCCCTCCCATATGCTGTGCCTTCCAAAATGCTGAAACTCAGGCTGCCTGGCCCTGAAGCCATTTCTATTTTTATTCTCTTTTCTACCAGTCCCAACATCACCCCTAATTTGTTTTAAGGCTGTAGCTTCTCCCTTTAAGGACAACTCTGTTTCTAGCACTTTGCTCAAATACCAAGAAAAAGAATATCTACTTCACAGCTATGTATGATCTGAAGTTCCTTTTTGCCATCTTCTTCCATTGACCTCTTGTTCTTTATATATTTGTTAAATCTCTGTTTTCATAATTCAACATCTATGTGTTTTTCTTATATTTTTTAGATTTTCTTTTGAACAAGATATTTCCTGTTCTTTCTTATTTGAATTTTTTTTGTTTGATGGTCACGTATGTTTCTGTTTATTGGGTGAATACATATTTAATAGCTTTTCTACAGGTGACAAAGGAAACCTCCTAATTTCTTTGTAGCATTCCTTTACTTTTAATTAAGCACATACAGCATTTCTAGAAAGTTAGTGCTGTATTTAGAGCTCTATCACCATACGAAGTCAAGTCCTCCATAGAATAATTGTATTTAGCTTATTTTGCTACACGTGATTTAATGATTTAAGCTGATGTGTTTTTTTTTGTTTGTTTGTTTTTCCCTCCTGCACTATTATTTTGTATACATGCTGACATGCAAAGGAATGGGAGGTGTTTTTTTTTTTTTTTACTTAATCTGCTTCATGTGATACAAAGCACAAGTTAAACTCTTAGCAACATTATCAGAAATTTCAGTTGAAATGAAAACTGCTAGACTTATCCGTAGGAAAGCCTACAGCAAAACAGCAAGAAGGAGAATAAGTAGGTCATATGACCAGAACGTTTTTGGAATGATGCTATGGTAGAAATCTTGGTTTAACCCAGACTGACCCATGCTTGGTTATGTTTCCAGCTGTACATCTTCGCCATTGCATAAGGTCTAAACACTGGTTGCTGAATTATGTGACAAAGATGCAGAGAAATGAAGGATCACTAACACCACAGAGTGTGTAGTAGGAGTTTCTATGCTGACCTACTTCTCATTCTCATAAGTTCTGGCTACTGCAGTCACTTTCTTGCATTCCCTTCATTCATGTATTATTTAAGAAGCAGTTATACCTCTCTGTTATCTCTATACCAAGATATGAATTTATGTAACAGTCCCAGATCTTGGTTCATTGGCATATTTATGTGGGCTCTCTCTGTGGCTGCACTGCCACTCTTGCCATTTTTATGAAACTACTGTGGATTCAGCAGTGGGAGGATATTTCTCCTACCTGAAGCACAGAATTTTTTATTAAACCATAGAGAATGGATTGCATTAAAAAAATGTTTGAGCAGGTTTTCACTAGCCAAAGTGACTAAAATGACTTGCTGGGACTGGGAACAAGGACAGTTGTGCTCAAGAGCCACGTTAAATAGTTATGGTTGATTATTGCTCTAGACCGACCAAAACAGTCTAAAATGTTTTTTATATTTCATGCAGTGAGTTTAAACTGACTCCTGTATCACATTTAACACATCTCTAATAAAATTTTTTGAAGTTTAAACCTGGCTTGGGTGCATAGTTTCTGGTATACTTTAGTTGGAAAATTTCCAGCCATTCCTTATGCTATCATGTCAACTGCTTTTTGAGGAGCCTTCATACACAAAATGTAATATATAGAAATTAATGTTGAGTGGCAAGGTTTGAGTTTATTAAAAAATCTCTAGTTTTATTTTTCTCCATGCAATAAATATATCCTGCTTTGAAGTATGAGGTCTCTGTGCTTGTTAACTCTTTCCCTGATCTTCTTTTTCTGTAAATTTTATCTTTTTGGACACCTTAGAATAAACCAGGCTGAAATTGCCCTTGATATAAGAAGGCATGACTCCTGGTGAAGTCAGTGGGATTTCTATCAGCTTACCCAAAGACTGAATTTAGCCTCCCTGTTTCACAGGGAGAAACAGAACAGTGCTTCATTGTATATTTGCAAGAGCCAAGGCTTGGTTTTGCAGAGCAAGCTCTATGATATAAGCTGTTAGACAGCACGTGCTGTTTCAACAGTATGTACTTGGGAACTTTCTTTGCAATCTATAGATTTTGTATGAAGATCAGTTAGCGCTCCTCATGGACTTGTTTGGTTTGCAGTGATAACTTTGTTTGGTAAATCCCGATTCTTGGTGTTCCTCACAACATGTTCAAGATGATTTAAATGCTAGAAAAGATTTGTCAAAACCAGCTGGCATCCTCTGAAGTAAGAAACCCGGCCCTGGAGAAAAGTAAATGGGTAATGTAGGAGCAACTGGTTAGCAGAGCAGTTGCATTCTGCTTGTCTACCAGCATACACTAACCTGCAATTTATAAAAGAGTAGGCGGTTACTTTTAAGAGGCAATTATTTCCCACCATTTCTAGAGGGAGATTTTTTTTTTTCAGCATGGAAAATTCCTCCTGCAAAACTGAAAAAAAATCCATTATATTCTTATTTTAGGACAGTTAATTTGAATGCTAAATATGTCATTGAAGAAAGACTTTCTTTTGATTTGAATGCCCTACAATGAGTATTAATATGAAGATGGTTTTCTTCAGAAGTTGCATAATATACTGTATTCAGATTTTTCTTGTATCAGACAAGGTTTTGAGGGTATCAGCAGCTGCTTGCTTCACTGTTAGTATCAGATAGGCAAATGTCTATCGGTTTCCTCCCTCTCAGGAAGTCAGATGCCTTGCTGAATCTGTGCATCTTTGGCAAGGCTGTCTCTCCGTGCAAAAAAAGAATGATCTTCATGCAGACCTTACATAATTATCACACTGTCATCTCAGCTGAAAGTAGCCAACAGTTGCTTTGTGTGGATTCTTCCTTTTTCTGAGTTTCTCACTGAGGCTTAGTGGAGCCCAGTGAGGACATACAGCTTATTCCTTAAGCTTTGCCTTCTTTTGATGGGTTGAAGTGAAATAATAACCTAATATAGCGAGCAGCACTAAGCAGTGTTGATGGTAGGTATGGTAAGGAAATACAAATTAGACATAGGGGAGAAGATGGGGAAGAAACACCTCAATTACTGAATTTGTTTACCAGTAACTTTGAAAATTTTAATTTATGAGCTAGCTCTCTGATCCAGCGTTATTTTGAACAAACCTCAGGAACACGAGAAATTTCAGAGCACAAGGAAAAAATGCCGTGTATGCATTTTTGGTGCATAAAAGAGTCAGAAGGGACCTGTGTAAATATAATTTGATCTCAGCCTCAGAGAAAACCATCAAAAAGCTGGTATGGGAGGCAGCTGTCAAAAAGCAAAAGGACAATGATGTTTTACATGTTGGCATCTTTGCAGTGGCATTTTATATGGTTTTATGAAAGTCAGCCAACTGTGCTGTTCTTGTGCAATAGAAATTACAAAGGCATGGTGTATCAATGCTTCACACTGCAGAGCATGTTCAGTAAGGAAATAACTGTTTTATGTCAGTACACATACAGTTATCAGACCTTGAAAATTGTCTAACTGATAGATCTTGAATAATTGTACACAGGGAATGCTTCTCCAGATACAGCATTTTTACTGAGGTCCTACAGGGATCTGTATGTTTATAGAGTGGACAGGAGTGATGACACTGCCACTGGCAGCAATCTGGCTTGCTTGGTAACCTAAACTTGTTAAAAATGGGCTTTTTAATACAGCAGAGCTACAGGTACCAGACACAACAGTAGTGATGGTACTTACAGACCTGTAGCTGTGAAAGCAGCTTTGCTGTTGTACAGTAAAAAGCAGTACAGCAAAACATAATTTGGTACACCAAGACAGTGACCAAGAGGTGTAACGATGCTTATGCACCCTTCAGTGTTACCTGGAACAAAATGGCACGTAAATGGTGCTTATTTTTAACGTTTGTGGTGCTGTTACTGGGTGCTGTCCTGGAGCCCAAGTTTTATTGAAGGTTGCTGACAAATTAGAAGGGATTCGGAGGAGTCTCAGCAATGCTTAGAAAACCTGCTTTACATCTCAAAACTGGTTTATCCAAGATAACTTTCAGGGATTTGCTTAAGATCAACAAGCATCTTTATGAGACAAGAGGGTAATGGCACCCAGCTGCTCAAGTACAAAGTAAAAATAAGGGAGGAGGGGGAAACCACTGTTGTGGTGACCCCTTCACTTCAAATCAGCCATCACTAGAGTGTCCAGGTCAGGCCAGCTCCACTACCTAGAACGACAAATATTTTTCTTGGCTCTAGTGACTGTCGTGCTTGGCCATTAGTAAGACAGGGTCAGCTTGGCTAATCGTAAGTGAAAGGAAAAAATGCATTTCTTGATGCTGTCCATGACTTTACTTTAGAGTCTTAATATTCTACATTATTCTTTCCTCTTTCTTTAGGGCACCAATGCCTCTGCTCTGGAAAAAGACATTGGCCCAGAGCAGTTTCCCATCAATGAACACTACTTTGGATTGGTCAATGTAAGTACTGTTCTCAATAAACTAACCATATACAGAATGATGGCTTTGATGTTGTTTGAACTTTGCTTTCTTTTTATTTATTGTTTTTTTTTTTTTTTTTTCCCCAATCCTGCTCTAAGGCAGGACTGTCTTCTTTTTGAAAGAGTGCTGTTCATGTTCCAATGTTGGGCAAAGTGGGTTTGCAAAATTGTTTCAGATGTTTTGAAGATATTTTCTCTGGGGGAGTATGAAGTTTAGTGTTCTCTGAGTGTTTTCAGTGGTTAGCACTTACACTTAATAAAGCTGAAAGTCTATTTCAGTTATAAAACACGTGGGACAGTCTCTTTAATTTTTGGTAGGAAATGATGGAAGTATGTACAAGCTTAGATACCATGATCTGCATCAAGAACTCTCTTAGGAGGAGCTTTTTTTATCTGACTAAAGAGAGAATGTGTGAGAAAGCCGTTTAATCACTTGTTTATTCCCATATAAATCAAACAGACATAGTAATTCTTTCAAGTGAAAATATTAGTCATTTTGCTACTAAGCAGCATGATGTAGCCCAGCCAGAACGTATTAATATGTGGAAACAAGTTTAAAGGAATCTACTGCAATAAATGTATTTATTGCAAGTGGAAGAAATGTTATATCCTAGTTAATTTAGAACACCATAGTGTTTTTTTTTTTTTTTGTTATTGTTTTTCTCTGTTCAGTGTCAGATGAGGGTGTGGAAATACATTCCTACAGCAGCCAAATGGCTGGTATGTGGCAGGAACACAGAAGGCAGAAGCTGAAGTAGGAACTAGTTCAAGTTGAATGTAGTAATTAGGTTTTTTTTGTGACGTGCACTGATCAAGATTGTTTTTACTTTTACGTGGCAGTTCGGGAACACCTGCTACTGTAACTCTGTGCTGCAGGCATTGTACTTTTGCCGGCCGTTTCGGGAAAATGTGTTATCATACAAGGCCCAACAGAAAAAGAAGGAAAATCTCCTGACTTGCCTGGCAGACCTTTTCCATAGTATTGCTACTCAGAAGAAGAAAGTTGGAGTTATTCCACCAAAGAAGTTCATATCGAGGTTACGAAAAGAGAATGGTAAGTGTGAAACTGGAATCCTTTTAGACATCTGTAGGTTGATCAGGAAAATTTAATTAATGGGCTATGTGGTCATGTTAGTCAGAACTTAGGTTAGATTTGTAAACTGCTTTTAGTGCTTTGTTTTAGATATTAATATTTTAGTATCTGTGTATATAATAATATGCTTGAAATAGCCATACCAGTTTTCCTGAGTGCCCAGAAGCATGTGGTTTTTGCTGCTTTCGCAACATGGTGGGACAGACCACACTAAACAGTGAGCTAGGGCTGGCAATAGGGTGGCATTCTGCTGCAGGTCTTTTTTATTAATTTTAGTGAGAAACGTTGTGGGCAGTTGGCAATATGTCCTGGGAGGGCTACAGGCACACCAAGCCCAAAACAGGTGGCAGATGTGTATGAGGGTTTCATGTCAACCACTTCTCTTGTTCTCAAAAGCAGTGGGTACATCATTTTGTAATGCATCGGGCCCTTTCTGAGCATGAAGTTGGCAGCAGCATATGCCTAATTTTGTAGTGTTACTTCCTTAAGGGATGTGGGGAATTGCTTGGAATAAGGAAGCCTGCCACACAGTTCCATTTTGGCCTGGATTCATATCAGTGTGGGTGGCATACTTAGAAACAAGGGAGCTTTGAATCTCAGATAAAATACGAGTTAAACACCTGGAAGAAATTGCTCACCGGTGACAGGCTATAAATGGGCTGACTGTCCATTGCAAAGCAGGCATTTGGAAGTGTGACAAAGTTAGCTCTGAGTCAGCTAGAGATCAGTGCCCCCACACTGCTGGGGATCACTTCTGGGGACTGGATCTTGGGTTTTCAGCTTTTCTGAATCAGGGCCAGCCTCAGTGTGCATTAACCTGCTCATCTGTCCAGACTAGACACTACAAAGCCAAAGGCTCTGTGCAATATTTTTTGGAGGAAATCCACATGGGCTTTTTCAGGAGCAGGGGGATAAAAGCACACATTTCTTAGGAACAGAAATTCTTTTTTCTTCAGCTTGGTGGGCAAATCAAATTAAGCCTTCACTAGAGAACTCTGTTCTACATCACCACGGAGATATTCTCTCCTCCTCCTACAAGGATTTTGTATGGAAGAGGATAAGTCCATGCTCATCAGACTTGTGTGTGAAAAATAAGCTTTGTTAGATGGTGTTAGATGGTGTACTGTTATGTGTCAGCATCAAATGTCTTCGTTTTCCCCAGCCACGTGTCTTACTGTCAGTGATGTTTCTTAGTGTCTGAGTGATGTAGAATATATGGGTGGGAGTCAGTGCTGCCTGATACTAAGCATCTAGTCTAAGGAATTAACATTGGTCCCCTCTGTAGTCATCCAATTTCTCACACCCTTCTAGGTACTGAGAGTTGGCTGAATTGAGTCATCTTGCTTTCTTCACTGATTGTAATAAAAGCCTACACAACTAACTCCAAAGATGAGCCTAACCTTTTAGACAGCTGAAGTTAGGTTAGAAATGAAGCCTTCCCTCAAAGTAGCCTCACTGAAGGCAATGTGACTGCAAAATTGCTTTTCTTTGTCATGATTCTAAGTCCTCTGCTTAGCAAAGACCTATGTATGCATTTAGAAAGAAATAATGAATTTAGTTTGCTTTTTTGAAGAAACAGATATATTCAGCTTTGGAAATCTTGACTCTGTTTCACAGATCTCTTTGACAACTACATGCAGCAGGATGCACATGAGTTTTTAAATTACTTGCTGAATACCATCGCCGACATTTTGCAGGAGGAGAAGAAACAGGAAAAGCAAAATGGGAAACTGAAAAATGGCAACATGAATGAAGCTGAAGAGAGTAATAAACAAGAACTCACCTGGGTGCATGAGATTTTTCAGGGAACACTGACTAACGAAACTAGATGTTTGAACTGTGAAACCGTAAGCATTGGGATAGATTTTTTTTGGTTGTTGCCCATTAATAGATAGATACATTTTATATGTATAAATATATGAATCTTTTCAGACATCTGAGAATTGTGGATTTTCCTGTAGACTTTGCTTCTTGAAGTGAGTATATTCTTTTCTAAACATTTTTTTTTCCTAGGCGTTACTTGGCTAACCTATGCCAAGTCTTGCTGTCATAATACCTATCTCTACAGCTAAAATCCTTGCTAGGTAATCGGTATACTTCTTTATTACTGTAATTTCAGGAGAAGATATTTGCATCATTATTCCAAGAACCAGTGAAAAGTTAAATGATTTTGTATTAATTTATTCCTAAGAATGTGACTGACGTACAGAGGGTTTGTTATTAACAAACCGTGTGTTTTCTTTTATCTTCCTAGTATTTTTAAAAGGATGCTGTCAATTTGAAGTCTCTTGTGTTTGAAGTACCAGTAAAAAGTAGTTTTAGTTAGTAAATCTGATTGCAAGTCACCTGTCAATTTCTGTGGTTTCCAATCATGCATTCCTACTTAAACGGGGGGGGAAAAAAAAAGAAAAACAAAGAAAAAAAAAAGTTTTTGTCAGTGAGGCTGGTATGTGAAAGTACACAGAGAGTATGTGCTAGAGAGTAGCAACCTGTTTTGGGGGGTGAGTAGTGAAACTGGCTTTCCAAAAAGGATGGAATTAGCCTTATCTAACCTTTGCTATGTAAAAGGTAGCTGTCAAGGATGAACTGTTTTTCTCAGCTCCTTCTGTGATGATAGAGATTACGGAAGAGCTCCTTCAGGAAGTTCTCTCCATCTGTCTCTAGGCTGTTACATGAGATAAAGGTTTGAGCATTATCAGGTATTCTATCTACTCTTGCTTGTTGTACAGCTGTTGTAGAGCTTGCTTGTGCTCATTCCATGGTGCCAATATCCTTGCACTGAGCTGTTGCAATTATTTCTGCAGCAATGCTTTAAATTGATCAATGAACTGATCTTGCCTAAGAATGATGTGCTTTTAACTCAGACAAATATTGCTACCATGGACTTTGTCCAAAGAAAACACAGCTTTTTTGTTGTGATTACCTGCCTGAAGATAGAAGGAGGTGCCCTGAGAAGGAATCTTCCAACAGCAGGCTGAGGTTAAGTGTCTAACTTCAGGCAGCCAAAGTTAGGTGACATAAATCCTACCCAGGTCATAACAGATGTCTAAAATAACATATTCTGATATCATTTAATTATAAAGAATAGTTCTCCAATAAAATGTTCTCCAATAATTTAATTATAAAGAATAGTTCTCCAATAAAATAGTTCTCCAATAAAATGCAGCTTCTCAGGAGGTTTGGTTCAGTGACAGGGAAGAGGGATAAAGTGGTAGTCAACATGAGAGAAGGGGCTGTTGGACCAAGTCTGGAGCAAGGTTGTTTAGGTGAAAACATGACAGAGAGATTGAAAATTAATTATTTAATCTATTTCAATTATGAAAGCTCAAGTAATACTAGCAAGTTAAGTGAAAGGGTAGAACTATATTTTTAACTGACAAGCTTCTTTGAACAGTTCTGGCCTAATTCTAAATTAATATCCAGTGTTTACACAAGACAAATTGTACTAAGTCAGGATGTGTCCTTGGGTAACAGCAAAACTGCACAATATCCTATTTGTAATTCAAAGTGACCAAGCTTTATGGAAAAAATAGTGCTAAGTACTGCTGCTTGGCCACAGCTTCCTGTGATTGCAGAAATACTGTTTACTACTCAGTAAACTTTTCTAGTTAGTTATATATTTTTTTATTTTTTTTACTGTATCTTGAAATCCTTGGAAAACAGTAATATGGGCTAAAAGGTTCCCCTTTGCTAAAATACGAATATATTGTGCATGAAGAACCATTCAGATTCCAGCAGTTCTTGTTCTCACAAAGACTGCAGTTTGAACCTGATTTTCTAGATACCTTCAGTTATGGTCTATATTATTCTGTAATTAGTCTGTAAACATTTTACACGCTGAAATCAGCAACAAAATCCCTAACTTCTTTGTGGTATTCAGATGAAACACTATATTTGCCAAAGCCTTTTCCAAGTATTTAACCTCCTTGATATGCAGTGTGGCTGTCAGAACTTCAGTTCCAGCAGCAGAGACACAATGTTCTCCGAAGTTTTGTTGCTCTATCTTTTGAGTTCTAGCTATGTGTTTATCCTGCAGTTGATTGCTGCCAGTTTTGTGGTTTCCTGTGCTCTTTGGGTAGAATCCTGTCTCAGAGAGGATTCTTGTTTGAAGAACTGCTGTTCATTTTATTTGGATGCACTTTATGCCTCTGTACTTCCTTGACAATATCAAAATTAATCCTGCTAAAGGTGTTCTTCTGGATTCAGGACTGATACAGACTGCATTCACTATGTTTATAGGATCCCTGACATTATGCAAAGATGAGCTCAGAGCAGTATATAACGTCCACACACATAGACTAGCACTGATCCGAGCATGAGTGATCTGGGTCAGAAGAACAGACTCAACCCCTCACTGAAGTTCATGATTTGTACTTCACTATCTTTTGTGGTTTGGTCATTCTAAGGAAAAGCAGATACAGGAAGAGAACTACGGAGTGTTCAGGCAGCATTTTATAAACAGAATTGGTTGTTATAAATAAGGCTAAATTCATGTGCAGTAATTCTGCTACACTCTTAGTTTCTATGATCTGAAAAAGACATTATGGCTTTTCTGGATTTTCAAGGCCTTAAAAGCCTCTTAATGGATGAAGAGAAAATCTCTGCATTTTGGAATTCTATTGATAACCTGCCCTAATTCATTTTTTAACCTGCAAAAGTATATGTTTATATAATGAGGAAGTTTTAGTATTCTAAAATTTGAGATGACCCAAAATGGGATTTTTTACTTGCAACTTGTTTCCAGATCTGTTTGTCTGCCATTCCCAAAATAGTCCCAGTTAATGGTTTTGAAAACACCCTTTATCAGATTTTTTTTTCTCCTCTTGTTCCACCTAAACAAAACATTGGCAAAATCGTAATTACTTTGCAAAACACTAACACTTTGCTGTTTTTACCTGTAACCTCTTATTCAGCCTGTTCAAAATTATTGATCAGGAGTAATATTCAATGGGGAAATGCAGGTCTGTCAACAAGAAACATAATGACAGGCTTTTAAATGCTGACCAGCGAGAAAACAACGTGGTTGAATGACACTTCTCAATGAATGCCTACATGGAAAGTATCTTCACTGCAACCTTAATGGTGGATATAATTATGCAGGGCATAAAGTGAGATTATGTAAAGTAGTATATTATACACAGATAAATAAAACTCCAGTGTAATAAGGAGCTGGGCTGTGTTGCATAACAAGAGACCATATGTAACAGAGCAGTTACAGCTAACATAAGGGATGATGCTCTCCCTTTAATAGACATAAAACTGCAGCCACTGATCCATGGTCAGTGGGTTTGGCTAAGTGGAACAGATGGAAGTAAAATGGTATGAAAGCTGGGTTGGTCAGGTTGCTAATCTGACAGAATGAATACAGTCATGCTGAACTAGGGACAAAATTAAGTCATCAAAATAAATTCTTTGTATAATTTATTTTAAGAAATCGTTCCATCTTCAGCACTTGCACATAGGCATAAACAGCATTTGGATGTATGATTTTTACTAAGTCTGTTTTACATGTATATTCTTTGCCACAGGTTAGTAGCAAAGATGAAGATTTTCTTGACCTTTCTGTTGATGTGGAGCAGAACACCTCAATTACACACTGTCTAAGGTAAATCAATGCATCTCTTTGACAGATATGTCTATCTGACTTTGTTAATTTTTCCAAGTCTAGTAAATACAGAATAGAAAAGTAGAATAACATTGGTTTTTGAGATTTTCCTAAGCGGAAGAAAACTAATGCAAACTGGATGTTTCTTCTAATGACAAAATACACATTAAGGGATTTTGTTTTACTCTCACTTTCAATGCCTGTGTTTGGAAGAGAAAAAAAATTCCTCTCTCAGGGAAAATAATTTATTGCCTTGTCATCTGGAAGAATTGCTGCAGAATAAGAATTGGCTTCAAAGAGATTTGTGTGTGCTTATCTTTAAGCTTTTAGTCAAGTGCTTTGTTGATTAGGACTTATGTGCATATTAAAAGTCAAGTGTATGCTTTGTAGAATGAGTGCTAGAGTCCCTAGAGGGCAAAAGATTCCCAAAGCCTAATTTTCCACCATATAAGTTTCTTGTTTTGTGTCTCAACCTAAAAATACAATGAGAAGTCTTTTATTCTAAGTCTCAGTTCTGCTTTTAGTACATGCTTAACTATTAAATACTTCAGAGATCAAAATAAATTTCAGGTTTGCATGGGTGATTATCCTGAGAGATTTAAAATATACGGAGTTTTGACATTGATACAAAAAAAAACTATATTTAGGTTTAATAAAGTGTGTTGCTGATCTGAAGGATTATCAATTGCCCAAAGTACTTTTTCAAGCTCTTTCAAAGGCTAACGACTTTGAACTTGTATTTAGTTTTAGCAGTTGTTCTGGAACACTTAGGAGATGTTGCCTGACATCTCACACCAAACTGAGATTTACAGAAAGAGAAAGCATATGAGGTGCTAACCACTTCCTGAGTTAGAAAGCACTGATTTCTCTGTCGATAAAACTGTACTAAGAAACAACTGTTGCATTTTAAAGTGCTAGATACAGTAAGTTCATTCCTTCTCAGTTTCAGTTCAGTCTCCTGTAGGATACTGTAGAAGTCCTTAGCCCTCAAGTAGGGATGCTTGTCCCTCCTGTTCCAAAAGATCTTTTATCAGTAGTAACTCCATTGCATAGCTTCTGTATATTCTGGGCATTAAAAAAGGGTTTCTCCTCTTCCTCTTAGCAGCAGTGGTTTATATACAGAATGTCATCACTCTTCCTAGAATTGTGGGTTTATTTTTTTTATTTTATTTTATCTTTTTTTTTTTTCTTCAAATTAAACAGCCTAAGGTCATTCAAGCATTCCTTCACAGGTCATCTTCTCTAGGTCTCTGTTCATTTTCATTACTTTTCTGCATTCTCTCCAGATGAACCTCTCTCTTGAATTCCCCTTCCTAAAGTGCAGTTGCCAAAACCTAGGCACAGTATTCCAGCAGAGGTCTATGCAGTCCTGAAAAGTATGGATAGCCAAAAAGCCAAAAGTTGTTTATACACAGCAGAACCACATCTGCCTGACTCCCATCAATAAATATCCCATGCTACTTGAAAGCTATTCATTGTTTCTTCTAAAAATAAATGGAAGTAAAATCTCTTTTTTTTTTTTTTTTTTGGAGGGGTAGGGAGGTACATGGTGCTCTTTACATATTAAACAGGAAGTGAGTTATCACCTGTCATCTCTTCTAATTGTCTTTCACACTAGAAGCAGGTCTACCTCTGTTTAGAAAACATATATTCAGTGAGACTATAGATTTCCTCTCACTGCTCTACTGCATTATTCATTAGTAAACAGAGTGTAAGTGCTTTTGTGGTTACTGCTAATAGGAATGACCAAGTTACCATTCTTGTAAAATGCACTATATCCCTTTTAAGATAACTGCTCTGCTGTGCTTTTAAAGCTTTAAATGCTGCTGCAGTGAAAAGGCAAGTTAAAGAAAATCTGTGCAATATAGCATTTTGGTAAAACAAATTTCTTTGCCCCTATGGATGAATGTTCTTTTCAGTTATTTTCGTAGCTATTCAGATTGAAAAGGTCCAAAGAACACAAGCCTCTGACATAGTCTAATTCCACAGGGTAGACAACTGGGCCTGAAGCAACAAAAGTTTAATAACATACATAGTACATTTCCATTATTTTTATTTCCACCAGGAGTTGCAAAGTTTACAAGTCTATTTGATCCTGTTAACTAGACTGCCTGTGCTTTTTTTTTTTTTTTTTTATTCCACTAAGAATTCTGTCATCTCTTAAAACAGCAAATGTATACTATTTATTCATATAAACAACAGAAAGCATCTTCTGCACTGTAGCACTGAGCTTGTAGAAGTGTGGGAGCATATAGGGTCAGCGTTGAATTAGTATGTCTTGAGCAGGTGTAGTTAAAAATTCCTTTTTCCTGTTAAAATACCATAAAAACAGAATGAAGACTGGCCCATTCATGGAACAGGAGATAGTTGGAGGTGTCTTGAAATTAACTCTGCAATCGTAGAGAAAGGTTCCTCAAGCCTGTAGTTCTTGTGCATTCAGACTGCCTGAACTCCAATGATCAGCTGTTTATAACTGTGAAACATCTAATGCTGAAAATTCTTGATTGATGACACTACTACCAAAGTTGCACTTGTAAACGGCAACAAAACCATCTAATTTTCACCTGCATACCTCCCTTCCCCCAAAATTATAGTAAGATCTCTCATCCTCTATCAGTCTTAAAGAACTTAAATGTGAAAGTGGAAAATTCCCACTTTTTATGAAGTTGTGGAAGTAACCTACTACCCATGCCCTGGCAATCCTTACAGTCTTCAGTTCTCCCATCTGCCCCTGTGGTGATGATGCCAGGTAAAAATAATAGTGAGGAATCCTTTCCTTGCCTTTCTAAGAGGAGCCTGGAGCTGCCTGCTGTGAGAGCAGGCTAACCTTGCAGGCAGCATGGCTTCAGCCTCTATGCACATGGCCTGAATGAAGCTTATTGCTGGGACTGAATTTGTCTGGAATTCAGAACTCTGTCAGGTACCACAACGTAGGTTCAATCAACAGGTCAGTTCAATTCTTCAGAAACATCTGAATCTTTAAGGCCTCATTGGACAGGTCTTCAGGCAACCTGATCTACTCAGAGGTGTCTCTGGCACGGCAGGGAAGTTGGAGTGGATGATCTCCAAAGGTCCCTTCCAACCCAAACCATCCTGTGATCCAGATACATCTATTTAAAGCTCAGAGTCACGAGAAAACCTGTGTGTCTAAAGTGGAAGATAGGTGTTTATGACTGTATTTACAGTTCTCAAAACACCTGCTCAGCTGCAATGTAACACTTGAAGTGACAAAAAAATCACTGCCATTTTTTTCCAGTTAAGTATTTTAAATACCTAAAATGGTGTTCCCAAGATTATCAGCATTGTGACTATAGCAAATCTTTCCTGTGAGCTGAGCAGCATTATCAAGCCAGGTCTTCCTCTGCTTCTCTCAATTCAGAAGCTCAGTCCAGAAACATTTCTAAGCATATTTACTTGGTAGGTATTTAGGAAAACTGCTATCATAGCTGTCACTTTCATTTTTAGACAACAAAAAAGCGTAATCACATAACTTCTGGATAATGGTTCAGAGGTTAGAATATACAGAAGACTGAATTCAATTTATTTCTTCTGCATAAGAGTATTCAAGCCTGTCTTACAGAAGAACACCATAAAATGTGATCAGTTTGTGAATGACTGAAGTGCACTTGAAGATAGTCCATTCTGCAAATAATTTTAAAAGACACTGGATGGATCAAGCAACTACATTAAACTCTAGGCAGCTCCTTGACATGCAAGAGATGAGGATGTAGATCTCAGTTAGAGACACCTGACCCTTCCCGTGAATGGTACGTAGGCCCTCAGCACATAACACAGGGCTGTCACAGCAGCCAGATACCCCAAGTCCCTTTGCAAATCCCAGTATTATTGATTTAGGTGCTATAGAAAACTGGATGTCAGTGGAAACAAGATTTCTTCATGTGTGTCTTTTTAGGGTTCCAGTTCCACAGCCCAAGTGTGGTACTGGGGCAGAAGTGTTAAGAACCTTTAAGAACTGATAACTGTATTTATTTACAGAGACTTCAGCAACACAGAGACATTATGTAGTGAACAGAAATACTACTGTGAAACTTGCTGCAGTAAACAAGAGGCACAGAAAAGGTAAGCAAAGAGTAGCGTGTTTCACTATGTCCCTCCTGAGCTTTGACAAGCCTCCTCCTTAAAATTCGTTGTGTTTAGATTGCTTGCACCCCAAAGGCACACTCTCTGGGGGCCTGAGGACCTACAGACAGATTAAAAACTATTATAAGTTTTAGTGTATATGCTACTGCTAGTAAATAGACTACTGCTAGTTACAAGGTGCTTTTTAAATGCAAACATTACTCATCAAGGAAATAGTGGCTTTGAACTGGGCAGGTCTTTATCATGTGCATTCTAATGGTTTCACAGGATGCGAGTAAAAAAGCTGCCAATGATTCTTGCCTTACACCTCAAGAGATTCAAGTATATGGAACAATTGCACAGGTATACCAAGCTGTCATATCGTGTAGTATTTCCTCTGGAGTTACGTCTCTTCAACACGTCTGGTGATGCTGTCAACTTAGATCGGATGTATGACTTGGTAGCTGTTGTTGTTCACTGTGGAAGGTAAGATGCTTTCATGTCTATCTCAAGCTATTGCTTTTCTCAAGCTATTGCCAATTCCAGGCATTTGTAAGGGCAGAGGCATGCCTGACAAAATGGAGGGAGAGTGGGAGGGAGGACGTAAACCATGCTGCTGCATCAGCTTGCGTGTATCTTGGCCTGAACCTCTTAAAATATTTGCCTTGGCTGATGCCTGCTATCAGCAAATCTGCAATGAGCAAATTATTAAGTGCTCTATAGGTTAATTTGCAAATGGTCATAGAACAGATGAAAACAACACATCTTTTAGCTGATTAAGCCATTGTAACAAGGGATAAGAAAACATTTCTGCTGTACCATCACAGGTGGGTTTACTATGTTCTTCTTAACATATATGTATAATTCAGTCTGCTTTAACATAGACATGCGACTTAACAAAATGAAACCAATAGTACCATCTAAAGTTATTTCAGGTTTTGTGATTTTTATTTGTTTTGCTTTTTAGTGGACCAAATCGTGGGCATTACATTACTATTGTGAAAAGTCATGGATTTTGGCTCTTGTTTGATGATGACATTGTAGAGGTCAGTATGCTGAAGGCCATGAGCATAACGTTTGTTTATGTTCTCTTCTCAATTTGGAATTAAAATTCTGATCCAGATCTGGGTATAGATTACTACTCTGCAAAGTCTCAGCTTGGTTGTAATGTGACATTTAGCTCAGCTCAGTTAGGAAGTAGGATTGCAAACAGGATGATTAATTGTGCAGTTTGTACCCTGTCAATGTCAAAAGGGGTTGTTTTATTTCAGAGCAACATCAAACATTTTTAATATCAGATTCTGAGAGTTTAATTTGGAATGTTTTCTCTATGTAATAAAATCAATTTAATTCATTACAGGAACTATTTTGCAATCTTTGGCAATATCACCAGGCAAAACTGGACTGGCTAAAGTTATGTTTGCTGTAGGATTTTAATTTCTGAGCAACTGGTAAAGTCTGAATTCTGTAGTCAGTCTGGGATTGTCTGGATGCAAATTAGAGCAGTCTGGTCCACAGCTCTTACAGATTCTAAGCATAGAACAATTAATTCCCAAGCAAACCCTTTATGTCACTCTGGCACCTGGCAAAACTGAGGTCTTCAGTCTTGTTTCCCAGGTTTAAATTCATTGGAGTGGAATAAGCACTGGGAGTTTGGGACCATTGGGAATGGTGCATGTCCTGAAGAGGGTTTCTGTCACCTCGCAGAAAGATGAGGTCGCATGGTCACATTCATGCTTTTTGCCAGCATTCACTACTGCATTCAAAATAGTCTCTGTTATTAGAAAAAGCCTTAATTCAGTTAGCTTCTCTGAAACAAACATTTCTATTGACTTCACAAGTGCAATCAGTAGGATTTAGCCCCTGAACGTTACCCTTTCAGTGCCTGAACTGCAAACAGAATTTGTTAATTGCTCCCCTGAACTGGATTTGTCTTTTGTTTTTACACAGCCATTTAATCCATGCTCGGTGTTTCTTTAACCTAACTGTACATAAACAATTCTATTTATCTTGCAGAAAATAGATGCTCAAGCTATTGAAGAATTCTATGGACTGACCTCTGACATATCAAAAAACTCAGAGTCTGGTTATATTTTATTCTATCAATCAAGAGAGTGACTTGGCAAACTGTGACCATTGCACACCACAATGCTGCACGCAGAGAAGGTGATGGCCCCCCTGAACCAACTTTTACAATGATCACATCTTGTATGGTCGAACAATGATAAGTCTGTCTCCTATTAAACAGTCCACGTGGTATTGACTATAACCACTCAATTTTGACATGCAGAACTTTATTTTGGTGAGGGGGGTTAGTTTGTTGTTTTAAAGTCTGATTGAAAATGTAATTGCAGTCAGATTTTAGTGGAATTTATATGGACTAACATTTACAGATAATAAGATCTGGATGTCAACTGTTAAACCCAATCCAGCTAGAGTAGTATTTTATATGGAAGTGTTCATTGCATTTAGGGCAAAATTGTTTAAAGCTTTCTAAATCATTTTGGGGTGTGTTGATTTACAAAGCATTCCTTTAAATATATTCTGACATATACATACCCAATTTAAGTGTATGAAAAAAAAATCTGCTTCGTAATGACTTGAGTTGTGGTTGCATAGGGGATTTTTTTTTCTGACATGTTACTCTTCCCTGCAAAGATATTCTTCCAAAATCACTTAAGCTTTGGGTTTTTAAAAACTTTCAGTTTTCAGGCCTAACATTCACATAGAGGGAGTTAAATTACAGTGGAACTAAGCAATGCTGTATGTCCAGTCGGTGTGCTAACCGTGTGATAGCACAGCTAGGCAAGATTTCAGAATTTAGAGAGCAATGGTTGACATAAGTGTATATGTCACAGAGATAAGTAACATTTATAGATACTGGGCTTACATGTCTGTTAAAACAGTATAATAAGGTCCTTACTTAACGTAGTTTGCAGAGATAACAACACTGCTCATGTACAACATATCCATCAGGACTGAAATTACACAGTCCTGCTAAATATGTGTTGTTGGTACAATACAAAAGACAGGGCTTGATCCTGCAGTTTTCTGAATATCTGTAGGTCTCACATACATTTCTCAAGGAGTTCATTTCTTGGCAACATAACAGCATGTAACAATCATTAGTTTACACACGCTGTCATGTATATACTATTTCTAGTGTTTTGGACCACCACAAAAAGAGAGGGCTCTTGAGGGTCTGATTTTTAAAATATCAGAAGGCTTAGAGCAACTGTTTCTGATTTTACTGGGTGAATTTGATTGGCAATAGTCATGCACTGGTTAATAAAACTGCTCAACACACATACTAGAATTTGGCAAAAAAAAAAAAAAAAAAAAGAATGTAGAAGAAAGTATCAATAGGGTTATGAGAAGTGATGGAAAGCAGGATGAGGCAGTGGTAACACTGGATATCTAGCTTGCTTGGTTTGACACTCCTTTATGCAATGCTTGAACCTCAGTAGCCAAATACCTGTTGCAATAAAGTCAACAGCAAAGAAACTCCTGCTGTCTTCAAGGGGACTGAAAGTTGGTTCCAGTATTTACAAGGAAATTTTCTCATCTCACAAAATGTATTTCTACTTGTTATATTTTATTCACTCTTGTTCTGTATTTATTAGTCAATGTTGCTTTTGGTACTTTTCTTTTAGAAGCCTGCCTACCATTTTATGGCAGACACTGTTTCAGAAAATGGCTTTAGAAGCACAGATAAATGTTGTATTTTAGTTTTCTGTAGGAAAGAGAAAAACATTTTTCAATGTAATCTACTGTGAATGTGGAATATCTTTTTGTTGAATAACAGTGAAAATGAAATACTAGCTTCTACTGTAACATCAGCTGAACAGCTGGATTTATCAATGGCCATTTTGTAAACAAAGGAAACGTAGCACTTTACACTGAAGGAGAAACAGAAGTGGACTTTTCATATAACATTGTTTGTGGTTTATCATGTTGTACCAATACAAGAAAACAGACGTGGAATGTAACCTTAGAGTACTGAGGTGGGTGAGTAACAGTAGAGGTCTGCAGAGATCATTCACATGAATGAAGGTTGTTATGCAGGCTAAAGGCAGGCGTAATTGGGATGCAGTTGTACTTTTATTGATGATGGAATTAAATGTTCTGTCTGTAACACAAAAGACAGACATCATACAGGAGACCAGCTCTCACTGAGCCCCAGGAGATTTTTCCACTGAGAAGCATATCCTTCTTTAATGGATGTATTTATGAGCATTCAGAATTTCCCCATTAAAAGTAGAATAATCACTTGCCTTTTAAAACAGGAGTGTATTCCGATTGTGAATGAAGACACTCCAGTTCAGCATTCACCAGTATTGGTCCAAGAGTCTGTACTTTAGGGCATTCTTCAGTTTTAAAACAAGCAACAAAAAATACATTCTCAATGTATCATTTGAATGTGTGAGGCTCGTGTTTGTATGTAAAGTAATTTTGCGTAAAAATAACTTTAAGATCAGTTCAATTTTAGAAAAGGTTTTTCATATTTGAATTAACTTATCTGAAAAATGATTTTTTAATGTTAATAAAAGTGAAGTAATATATAAATAATAAAGTATAGGATACTAATCTTTGCTTTTCTCCAGCTGCAAGACAGCTCTAGGTTGTAAAACATACAGGTAACTGTTGTATGTTACTGCTTTTCATAAAGTAGGAAAACTGTTTAAAAATGAATTGCCCAACATTTCTGTTACAAATGAAAAGAGATGCACAAGATGTGTGAGAAAATATTGGAAAAATATTGGAAAGGTACTTGTAGCAGGAGATCTTTGTCAAATTAAGCACGTTTTGCAGGATTAGGATTGTCAGAGGAACAATATGAGGATGTAAAGTATTTTAGTTGATTTAAAAAAATGTAATCCTTTCTTTCTTAAGTTTATATGTAGATTTCCAGTCTCTTATGAGAAAAAATGGTAAAATATCTAGGACAATCAAAGTTTTTCAATCAGCAGCTAGAACATAAAAATATAGCACAGATATCTATGAGCATCATGTACTTCCCTAAAATGACTGTTTTTATGGTTCTGAGTGTATTAGGCCTAATGACATCTGAAGTTCTCTGCTCGTTTCATGTGCTGTTACCAATAAGTTTATAAAACTTTTTACCATGTTCTTACTTTGAAAAAGAACACTTTTGTCCTGTGCTGTTTTTCAGCTAAGCCCGGTGAAGCACTGCAGTGCTGATGAATCAGTTGTCTTAGAGGATGAGCTCAGACCTCAACTCCAGTGTTCTGCAGAACAGGCTGTCAGAATTTTATGTAATTTCTATTTCTGGGACACAGCAGAGGGAGTGATGGAGGAACCATATCAGTGAAGCAGAACACCTTGTTGCAATTAAGTCCCCAAATTGCTCCTGTCAATTCAATTTTAATAATTTACAGTTACCACAGAGCAGCAGATAACATCTTAAAGATCTTGTTCCTTTAGCAGTTGTAGTAAAGGAAATAAAGCAGTAGGTGTTTCCTTCACGTTAGATTGAATAAAGGTATTAAAGGCCTAAGCTGAAATTAAAATTCATGTTATGTGGTGGCCCTAACGTGCTACCACACCTGTCTTTTATCTTCAGACATTACATTTAATTCTCCCATCTGTAACAGCATCACCTACTTGGGACTGGAGCTGACAACTTGCAGCTGCCAGTGATTTGATGTCTCTCAGCAGCAGACCCTTCTTGATTTATCACATTTTCACTGTGTGAGGCTGGCCAGTTTGAGCAGTATCTTATAGCTAAATGTGTGTTAGTAATTTTAAGAAGTTTTGGATTTGTATCTGTTCCATGTTAGAACTTTTATCAAAGTCTGTTTTAATTTATTTCTCTTTTGTTTCTCTGTTAATGTATTTGTATAATAACTTATGTAGTTAATATTATTAGTTTTATGTTTTAATTTTTACGTACTTTAAGTTTTTAAATGTAACCAACCAAAGCACTTTAAGCATCAGTGTCAATCTTGAGAAATTCCAATCAGTTTAACACATTGCTGTTGTCTTTTTGCTTTTGCAACCTTCTGCTTGCAATGCAGCATCTCTAGTTACAGCCCAATTTCCATTTCTATGTTTGTAGTCCTAGATGGGCTGTAAATTTAGGAAGCACAAATTTGCTCATATGTATTTGTTCATATTGCTGTAGAAGGTGAGAGGACAAACGCACTGTAAACACTGCAAGGATGACAAGGATGCAGTATTTATAGCGTGTCTGTCCTCTCACCTTCTATAGCAATATGTAAGTGATGAATTGCACTTACACCTCACATTTCACAGCCTTTTTTGCACTCTATCTGCAAGACTACAGATAAAGAATGGAAGGGCTGCAATACTTCCTTCTGTTGCACAGTAATTAATGACCATAATTTAGAAAAGCTCCACTTCTCCCAGGGATATTCTCTTTTACCAGTTACCTGTCAGTCAACTGATAATGCACATAGTGCTCTATTTGCCATTTTACCTGTGCTCTGTGCAATCTCAAACATGAGTAATCATAAGAGCTGAATTTATTCTTGGCCTTCGTGTGAGTACAAGCAAGGAGAGCAATCTTTTTGTATCTTCCTTCTCTCCACTTGGGCTCACATAAAGGAAAGAAGTAGGACGCATGCTATTAACAAAAATAAAATAAAATAATAACACTCCATCTATCAAAGATGCTGAATATTTCTTACAGAGCAGTGCTGATAGTAACCATATCAGAAAATCACTGACTTTGTTTTGTTAGTGCAAAACTAATTACAAAAGGCTGTTGTTAATTTATTTTAGATATTGTACTCTCTTCTATCAATGAAAAGACCACGACTTTTTCCTGTTGCTGCAGTTCTGTTGCTGAGGTGTTTCTTATCAATTTAACATGGCACTGACTATTTAAACAGCCCTTGGCAAGCCTCAAAGACACCCTTTTAATTTCTTTCCAGCTAATGTGCATTACTTTGGGGAGATTGCTTGAACCCATCCACAAGAGTGATTTAGATTAGCGTTTTTGCATACAAGGTCAAACAACACCTAGCAGGTATGTGCCCACCTGATGGGACCAGCTGGGCTAAGCCCACACCTTTTTACACACTAATGATTCTTTACCCCCTAGGAGGTTTGCTTGCTGGCTTTGCCTGGAGGATTTAATATGAGGCTGCACATAGCTCCCTTTATTCACGGTCTCAGAGTTGCTATAATTCTCTAATAATTCTGCTTCACTGGGTTATCAGGGCTGGGACCATTGCACAATGTAAAATAAATTAACTTGTGTGCGCCATTTACAATGGGCAATTTTACAGCTTAATGCTTCTGATGAAGGCTGTTACAGGTGGTAACTTTGCTGTATGAAAGACACTTAGAGAGTGATTTTTCTGGGTTAGCACAGTTGTTTGTAGGAGGAGCTGGGCTGGCACACAGCATCTTAACCTTCAGCTTCCCAGATGAAGTCAGTGCTCCATCCTCTAGGTAATCCTAACCCTTCTCCTAGAGGTTCCAAAGCAACAGAAACAAACCCTGTGAAGACACCCTGTAGTTCACCACAGCCCACCACAGTAGATAATTAAGAAATATTTGCAGTCCTTCTCCCCACAACCTCAATCTCTCATTAATGGGAATACATTCCTCAAAGAAGCTGTGCTCAAACATCAGCTTTCTATTATCCATGGTGTTCATATCTGCAAGCATCCCATGGCAGACTGTGTTCAGACACTGTATTATTTTCTAGTCCTTTTCTCAACTCTCACTCTAATCCTAAGAGCAACTTCAGGGCAGCTGAGTTACAGATTCATGTGTTAATCCTGGAAAAAAAAAATACCAACTTCAGTGACTTTCATTAAAGAGCACTAACAGGAGCTCTGTAACTTACCCGTGAGTCTTCAGGAGTAAAGTCAGCATTGGTGTACGAATATGAGTGTAGAGTAGTGGGGAAGAAGAAAAAAAGGGGCTGTTTTGTCTGAGGCTTTGGATATGTATATCTGTTTGTAAATATGCAGTCCCTACCTACCTGGTCAAAAAGGTGCAATCATAGAAAAACTAAGTATTTTGTGCTAGTTTTTTGAATGGAGTAAGAGGTAGTAAAACTATTAGGCATATGACTGGGGACTCGTAAAATACTGAATTTCCTGTAAAGCGTACGATATCCCATGTGTGTGTACAGTTGAGTATCTGCTCTTTTTAATCATGTACATGTAATTAAACCCTGCGCTATCTGCAGACCTGTAAGATAAACCTCATGTTGGATATTAAGGTTGTAACATAAGAAAACAGTATTTTCTCCTGTTAACATGTTTATATTTTACATAAAATAAACTCCCTAAACTGATCTTGCTTCCATTCAGCTTGCCTTGGATTCAGCTGGAGCCAGACTAAGGCTGAACATTGGTGTTTGTTGTTACACAAAATGCTTCTGAGTGCAAGGTGTCTGTAAACTTACTGACAGGGGGACTGCCGATGCTTGCTTGTTATTTCATGTAGTGGAGTGCCTCCATTTTGCCACTGGGGCTGCCTCCGAAGTGTGTCAAGGGAACACGTTTTGCATGCAGGCCGTGAGTTGTCTTGGTGGACTACACACACAGCTGCGTGACCGAGCTGGACCTAGTTAAAGAACACCACTGACCTTGCCAATGTTACTGAGAACAGCTAAAACTGAACAGAATAAAAATCATCAGAATTGAGCTATGTATTGCAACAGTGAAAACCCCAAGGCCTTTAGTCCGGGGTTTCGCTGTGGCTACTGGAGCAGGAAGGGGTTTTGCTAAAGGGGTCTAAAGTTCTGTCAGAGGACTGAAAGATTCCTGCAGTCTGCTCATTTTTCTGAAGTTACTCATTAGCAAACACGATTTACTTTCTCAAAAGTGAGGAAAATAAAAGGCTGGAGTTTCTTGCCCTTGTCTAAATGGATTCCTGTATTCCTTCAGAATTCTTTAGAGAACCAAAATCAAACATAGCTGTCAGACTGTATGCTGAATTTATAGGTAACATACTATAAGATTTATGACACATCAGACTATCAAAGGACTAGGTTCAAAAACACTTCACATCTTACAACACAGATTTCCTCTCAGATAAAAACCTTGAAGCACCTTCACATTTATTCTTGGGTTATTAGAGCATAAGCCTTAAACTAGAGGATGGGGAGACAAATTTAAAATGCAGGATATGACAGAAATAAATCTCAAATCTATAATTTTAAAACGTTTTATAATGTACATATAAATAAACCAATAAAAAATAATCAAGAATTATGTTCAAAATCACTCTATGTGGGCTCCAGAAGAATTGCTCTAATTTCAGAAATGCATTTTCCCAGGAGTTGTATGATGCTTACCTATGCCTCTGTCCCTTCATTTTCAGTGTGAGTTAATCATTTTTAGATTAGATTGGGTTGTGTCCAGTGTACCAGATAAATAGAGAAATGCTAAAAATATAGTTCCATCTTGATTGAAAACTCAGTTATGGTAGGAGAAAATGATAAGATTCCTCATTTCAATACACTCACCAAAATAAATTAAAAAAAAAGAAAAGCAATTAATAAATAAATAGACTACATGGAAGACCATGTTTCTGATTATTCTGATTATGATGATTTTCAATATCTGTGTGCAATTAAAAAAAAAAAAAAAAAAAAAAAAAAAGAAAAATGGGACAACCATTTTCAAGATATAAATATAAATGTATGGTAACAGAACATTTCAATCCTCAGTTCTGAAAAATGTTCCTTTTCACTTATTAATTTTATATCAAATAGTGAAATATTACTCCATAGCCTTGTTGCAGTTCACTCCTCACAGCATGACTCATCTGGCCACTGCTGTGACCAAAGAGCTTCAGCCTCTCCTCAGTCTTAAAGAGGTTGTAGCCATAAGTCCTTAATGTATGGGGAGCTTACGTGGTGGGGGCTGTGGGGCCAGAATCCCTATGAACTGGATCTTCCTGGATCCTTCCTCCTGGGGCACACTGGACCAGTGTCGGCTTTCTCTGTTTCACGTGAGCAGCTTCCACTTTTCTTCAAGTTTATCTTTCCAGCAATCCATGGTGCACAATTTTTTATTATTTCCACTGCAGAATCACTTTGCTTTAGATAGGAAAATGCATCAGCAGATCTAGATAAAAAGATAAACAACAGTAGGTACTCCTGCTTCAGGTTGTTCATATGGTGGTATGGCATCTGAACCTGGGAAGGAATCCTTTGATGAATCAACCCAAGATCAAAGCTATTAAGGTATTTAAGGTATTTTAAGGAAGATATTTAAGAGGCATGTGGACATGGCACTAAGGAACATGGTTTGATGATGGGACTTGGTAGGTGAGGTTGATGGTTGGACTTGACGATCTTGAAGATCTTCTCCAATCAAGATGATTCTATAATCTATGATTACAGATTGATTATGTATACTCATTATATATGATTATAATAACTATATATTGTTATGATAATATAAAATCTATGATTATCCTCTAGATTGCATTTCACACACACATGAGGAAAAATATTCAGATCATGCTCCAGAACAGCAAAGGTGTTGAAAAAGAAGACACAGTTTTCACCCAACAATGTGACAGAGACCAAATTCTACCATCAGTCTCATCAGGGTATCTCTGAAGAAACTCCAGATAGGTTTACAGTTTTATTGCAGAATTAGTAAGAACAGGAACTAGAATAAAATTTCTTCCAACTTCCTCACAATATTGTTAGTGTGCAGAGCTGTGCTTCCTCTGCAGCAGTAAGGGAGGGAGATGTGTGGAATATTAAGCTCTGGAGAACTACAAGTGGCATTGTCTCTGCTCTCTGAAAGTATGATTCAGGAACACAAACAGAATCTTACACTTCGTTTAGTTGCTAACCACATAATTCTCACTCATTTATGAAGCATTTGTGGTTTTTTTGTCTTCAATATAATCTACCAGCCAACTTTTCAACACTTTAACTTTTTGAATATTGTATACACTGGGGGATGTGTACCAAAATCCATACCTACTTGAGATACCTACACCTTGCACTGAATCTGGCCACCCCTCAGCTAGATAACTTTAAATAGTAGGAACATGTCCCTGGCTCCTCAGCAGGTGCCTTAGTGACCTATTCACTCCTGGATGCAGTTCAAAGTGCAGGACTTGCAGCACGTGGCTCCAGTATAACCTGATCCGTTGCTATCTCTGAAACAGCCTGGCTTGCCTGGAATGCACTGGGGCAGATGAAGTTACTCAGGAAGTTTGTCATGACAGCATTTTACTTTCCAAGGAATGGATTAGTGCCCCAGTAATTGACAATTATTACACGCTATCAGGGAATGTTAGGGAAAGCAAGGATGATGCCATTTTTTTGATTTATTTCTCTTTATCCTGGATATTTTACTTACATTTTCAGATCAACAGAAGTATTCTGAGGTTTTGACTGTTTAAATTCCTGCAAGGTGAGTAGTTCAGGCAGAGCCTAGCATTGACTAAGACACCAGAATTGCATTCTGTGGCTCCTCAGAAGCTGCATTGGAGAACTCCCGCTAAAGTTAAACAGATTTTTGCCTTGACCTTTAGAATGATGGGATCTTTAAATGCTCACACACAGGGTACTAATTCTACTGTTAACATACATGGGGTAAGATATATGGGGACATTTCTGGCCATACTACATCACTGTACTGTAACATAGTTTCAGCATTGAATTAACCACACTTTTGCAATAACATACTTAAAGTAGTGTAAATATTACTTTTTTTTTTTTTTTTTTTTTTTCTCCTCACCGTCCAACTGCTAAAACTACTCATAATGTTTTTACCCTTACAGGACATTAACTAATCTTAAATAGTTTCCAGACATAGGGCCTTCAAACTCTCCAGGGCTTCCCTCTTCAGAAGGCAAAAGCTCCTTTTGCTTCCCTCTTCAGAAGGCAAAAGCTCCTTTTCAGGTCTGAAGAGGCAAACATACATTGCAACCAGACTAGAGTTTAGGAGTGTTCTTCTCTACGTGAGGGCCATGGTCTTCATCATCATTTTCAAGACCCTTCATATTTCCTGCAGTTTCCAGTATGATTCCATGATCTTTCCCTCAATCTTCTAATCTATATTACGAAAATCATCTGCCAATGGGATTGGTTTTACATGCTTTAAACCACAGGAAGATCTGTTCAACGTTGTATTAAACTATATTTTTGCCACAGCTCAGAGAAAGTGGTGCATGAAATCTAAAAGCTCTATCGTATAGCAATGTTCCACATTCATACTAATCTAATGTTCCCAAATGCAGTTACAAAGGATGAGGAAAGAACATCAGTTTATCATAAAGCAAAGAGCACTGTGGAATACAGACTGTGCACAGGCAACAAATACCCCCTGTGTAGCTGGTACATCGAGTTGTCATGCCACTTGTAGAGAAATGTACCTAAGGATGTGTTCCCTTCATACACAGCTTCTCTCTCTCTCTTGTGCAATCACTCCCAGCCTCCAGACACTGAACTGAAAAAAGGAACATTTCATTCACCGTGCTCCATCTACAGTTGGAATTTGTTTATCCAAAGGCATTTTATTCAACATTGTTGTAAAATGAAAATAAACCATATTCCCCAGGCAACACATTTTTTTTTTTTATCATGAAACTCTACCAACCTGAACTCATGCAATCATTTCGTAACAACAACAAGGAAAGAAAAATAAGATGCAGGTTCCCTGGCACAATCTGAAGTGATGTTCCACCCCCGTTTTATTGCTTGCTTGTTTGATTTTTTTTGTTTTGCTTCATCTGTTTGCTTGTTTGTTTTATCCTATAAACCATGGTGCTTCTTTATTTTTCCTGTTATTCCTGTGTTTTTGGACAGTGTCTTCTACTATTCTTGCTGTCACTGAACGGACAAGTACTTAGCTTCCCATTTCCCATAATAAATGCAGCACTGCCTTCAAGAGCTGCAGACAGCAAGACAGTCTTTTAACAGGAGAGGAAATTTATGACAGCATCAACCAGCTATCCAGAGGTGGCAGGAATTAAATCAGTGATAAAAATATATTCCAAGTTTGTCCTGAAAAGGCAGCATCACTGAGTTTTGTTTCCAAGCAACATATTCCATCATAACCCCAGTCTAAGTCAGTGGGCAAAGATCAGGTCCGGAGTGAGTAATAGGTGACCTAGCAAGGAAAGTGCTGTGTGTTTCTTCCAAAGTGCTGTCTCTCACAATGACTCTATCTGGAGATTTCAAAGGAAAGGGGGCAAACCCTACTGCAGACAGCTATGAAATTAAAGAATGTCATTTCCTTCCAAAGAGTAGAGAGCATCCAAGCAAAAGAAACCTCCTCGCCAAACTGACAAACTTACTTACAAAATTGTTGCATTTTTTTGCAGATAGGAATTAGGCTAATGGGTTGTGCACTGAGCACTGCCTGGTTCTTTACACATTTGCTTAGCTCATTTTCCTCAAAAACTATTTGTAGTTTTGTTTCCCATAATAGTTTTCCATTTATGCCTTAGATGATAAGATGCTATCATGTTATTTACAGTGTTTCTTATTACAGATGTCAGTGCTTTTTCTCCTCTACTTTCAGGACCCAGCCAAAGTGCTGCTCCATTTCCTTGGCAGAAGATGATGTATAACATCTTGGCCACAAGAAATATTCAGCAGCATGAAATGCAAATAGAATGGGTTGAAATCATAAGGAAAAACAAACAAACAAAAACCAGTATTTATATTTATAGTATAGGGAAGTATGTATATTATTATTATGGTATAGCATAGTATAGGGAAGTATTATTATTAGCTCTGCAATTTATTTTCTGTAGTCTCAATAAATGTGTTACATTACTTGAATATCCCCAGTCTTCCCTATTTATTCTGCTCTCTTTTTGAGTGGATGAGAAGAAACCAAGTTATTCCATTGGCAGGAAGGCACGTTTCCTGTGACAAGTAGAAAAACTTCAAGCTTTCCTCCCTTAGCTGGAAAGGACAGAAATGGGTCATACACCAAACTGATGAAATAGCTTGATAGCATTGTAAGCTGGTTAAGCCTTAGCAGTGTCCTGACAGAGAGAAAATTATTTAAGCCAAACCACTACTGTCTGTCTAATTTTACCCATTGAAATATTTTCTGATGGGGCAATAAATCTGATGGCAGTCAAATTGCATACTAGGTGAGGAAAGATGTGTTTCATCACTTCAGGCTTTTCACCCCAAACTAGTTAATTTTGAATAGTAAAAGTGATGATAATAAAAATATTAGCTGGGGGTAAAGAAGTGTAACACAAAGCTGTATTTCAGGTCAGACACAGGGAAAGGAATAATGGTGATGTGAAGGACCTGACAAGGGCAAGGGATCCACACAGCAGAAAGGATCAATCAAGGATGGCTTAATATGCATATATATTCTTCATAAGAAGTGTACCCAATTGTTTCACAACAGCAGCTTCTCCTGTGTCTATTTCCTCTGGACTGTAACACAGATATCAACCAGAATATAGAAGCTGCAGTAAGAGAAAACTGTGATCTTATTTCTCTAATGCAGTGTATTTCCTTGGCAGCAGGTATCTTTTGACAGTGCTCTCATTCACATTGGATCTGTACTTTCCTAACACTGTGAGTTGCTGTTAGCACTGCTTTTCTTCGTCAGAAATCCAACCTGCCATCCTGCCATACCAGGAATGTAACGAAAAGCCAAACAGAGCGACCCCCCGTGCCTCCAAAAATCCTAATTGCCAGTGGATGAAACAAATCCAGGCACTGATGAGCATGATTTAATGAAAGATGAGCTCAAAACAGAACACCACATCCAAGTAAGCCCCAACTGGCATTAATTACCATCATCTAAATTCATGCAATATTTGATACACATGAACAGATGGGAACGAAATCCCAGCTTTTACACGCTACAACTCAGCGTGCTCTGTGGCATTCACTGAAGTCAACGTGAGCAGCCCTTGCCCTGCTGCAAGGGAAACTGGCTGGGACTGCTGCTAACTACATATCCATTAGTTTTAGGTGCACATACTTGTATAACATTTGCAGCTAGGTGCATGTTACTATTACAGAAAAATACTGTGTAGAGAAGTTGGACCAATTCACGATGAATTTCCTGAAATTATAAGCATTCTGGCAGTTTTGCCTCTGCTTTCCATGATAGTTTCCATACAACATGAGGCTAAAAGGACAAAAATTGCCAGGTTTCTGGGGGAATTATCAGCTCCAGAAGGAGTGTGGCTCATCATGAAACAGCTGGGCTTGAAGGTCAGTAATTTTTTCACCCTGGTTTAGAGTACCTGACCATCATCTGAAGACCTGTACACGAAAGACTTGTATATAAAGAGCTTGAAGAGGAACAACTTCCATGGTTTTTTATCATCTATTTGATGGAAGGTTCTGTTTGGCATTGGAAGCAAAGGGAATTTAGAAAAAAAACATGTGCTAAACCTTAAAGAAAATATTCAAAAACATTTTTGTGTTGCCTTTCTTCTGATAAAAAGATTCTTTTTAGACTCTTAAAGACTCTTTCCTGCACATGTCTTTCATCATTGTGTCTTTTGTCTCTGCAGCTGTCAATTTCCAGTCTCTGGTACCACAGAAAGCAGAAGGTAACAGTTAAACTAAAAAACATGTATATTCTTTAATTACTTTATGGCTCCTTTCATATGAATCACATAAATCACTTGTATTTAAACTACCTAATGTCTCATCCTAAGATCATTTACGTGCTTCTTTATAGCAACACATAATGGAGCAAAAGTTTTTGTTTTGACTGTGTACATAAAATATAAACCCATATTTTATAGATATTGGCATAATATCTAGCCACTATTTCCTTAATTAGTCTTTTCGCAAAGGCTGTTACACTCTTCAGAGCAATAAAAGGGTAAGTCCCAGTATCTCAATGAAAATGGTTGGAAGCTCTTCAATAAGCAGCTTGGGGAAATGTGAGTCTTTCATTCCCTTTCCAGGACCATTGAGGTTACCTCTGGAAATAAGTTAACCTGGTTTTCAGCTTTACAAAGGTGAAGTCCTTGATGCAGTACCACAACGCCCCAGTGACCCATGGGCAGTGAAACCCAGAGCTCAACATGGACTGGTTTGCCCTTCATCCCATGCCCTCTGGCACATGGGACCCTAAGGTAACTACCCAGGTTGCTTGTCGCACCCCTTGTCACTGTAGCCATAAAGCATCATTACAATAAAGGTCTGATTACCTGGCTCTGGAAAGGGCTGGGACATAAGTTGCTTTATTCTAAATATCAGAATATTGTTTGGTTAACTGGTAACTATGATTAATTGGTAAATATGCATTTAAATATTGGTAACTATGGTAAATATGCACTTATAGTTTTTTAAAAAATGATATATTCAGACTATTTTTTAATCCACAGATCCCATGTGGATTTTTACAGCAACTTTCCCTGTTTTAAAGTTCATAATAATAATTGTCCTTCCTCCTGACCCACTCCACAAATTCAAATTCAGCCTGTGATCATTAGAGCCCTTCCAGTGTTAAATTGCTGGTAATTCCTTACTTATTCAAGTGAGAAACTCATCATATAATGAAAGCTATTAAACTAAAAGAGTTCTTTTGCAGCCCCGTTGTATCTCAGCTGACAGAGTATTCATAAAGGAAATAAATCAGACTAGCTAATGAGACAAAATAATCAGCTAAAGCATTGCATACAGATTGTTCCTGTTTGATGCCTGTTTAAAAGTCAGGCCAGTTTATGCTCTTATACTCCAATGCCCTACATTCAGAAGTCTTTCTCTTATATATCCACAAATTCCTACCTCTTCTATTTGAAATTTCCTATGTAAAGTTGCAGTCGAGGTCTTTCATTCGTTATCTAGTTCTTACAGCAAGAGAGAAGTTTTTTTTTCTGGCATCAGCACATGTTGAGTTCAGAGCTTTTAGCCTTGTCTCTTTTGCTCTGGTCCTGCCCAGCAGCTTGCTAACTCTGGCATGCATTCCCAACAACAGTAATTTGCAACAAAAACCTCTGTAGCCATCTAAGGAGTCAAAATTTCTACTGAAATAGACTGGGTAGGTCTACTGGGCCATGAAAACTCACTGACCTTCACCAAATGGAAACCACTCTACATCCTTAATTGTTCCAGTCTTGTCTGAACCAATGTAGTTCTGATTTCAGACATGTAAGTTATACCTGGCCTGGGGGTGGGGAGGAGCAGCTATATGAAACTCTTAGTACGTTACCCATAGACAGTTTGGATACATAATATTATGGGGAAAAACATATCCCCTTCCTTTTTTTTTTTTCCTTTTCTGCAAAAAATTATTATAGAATTACCAAGAAGAGAGAGATTCGAGTTTCTAAATTATACTTTCATAGCCACATAGAAAGCTGTAGCTCTGTGCTTTTCCCACAGACACTTGTACGAAGTAGATTAGGAGTCCTACTTATCCCTGTCTGCTTGATTGCATGTAGATGATGTGAAGATTATCTGTACTGCATACCTAATGTAGATAGTTCTTTCTTCTGTTTGTAATAAAGCATGAGATGGGGTTTCAAAAAGCACTTAAGGTAGAGTCACATCTTCTCTTCATTAATGCATGCTTGAAACTCCCACATCAACAGGCTTTTCATATCGCCGCTCCTTCTGATTCATGTGGCAATACAGCCGAGTTGTATTTGGTAGGTGCACATGCAGGGAAAACTTTGACCCCAACCGTCTAGAAATAAGCCCTGGCTTTTATAAGTATTACACTGAATCATTAAGAGATTCCTTGCTATCCTTCCTAATCTTCATAAGCTAGGAAAAAAAAAAATCTGAATTGTTCATCTTTCAGGGCAACCTGCCCCACAGGGCTGAGGGCTTTTGGTTTGTGAGGTGTGGGCAGAACACTGAACCTCCCAGCTGTGAGGCAGGGAAGAAGAAGTGCCGGTGGGAAGCAGACAGTGGGTGCCATGCAGGGGGCTTCCCTGCCCTGTGCAGCACCCATGAAGCAGCTGCAGCTGCTGCCTGCATCAGACTAAGCAACTCTTCCACCCCCCTTGAAATCTGGGACAAAAAGTTAGAGGGAAAATAAACAATACAACTCCCCTCCCCAAGCAAATTCAATCATAAAAGCCTGATGTGTTCAGCACTGAAAAAATCTTGGCTGCAGAAAATAAATCGCCTAAAAAATCTATAAGCATGCAATACCAATATAACTAAGGATATCAGCTGTGATAAATCATTGGGCGTCTTGGTCACTGGACGGATTTGAAGCATTTTAACATGAAATGATTTTTTACAATGCATATTGGTTAATTTAATCTGGGTAAGGCATTCCTCCACTGGAAGGACGATTGAATATGTGTCATTGTGCAATGTTTCAGTAACATATTTCTGCTAATAAGAGTGGAATAATATTAAACAACAGAGCAGAACAACTCACCAAGGTCATAAACCAACACATAAGCACTAAAAATGTTTTGATGTCATATTTAGATGCAAACATAGAATCATAGAATCATAGAATATCCTGAGTTGGAAGGGACCCTTAAGGATCATCAAGTCCAACTCTTGACACCGCACAGGTCTACCCAAAAGTTCAGACCATGTGACTAAGTGCACAGTCCAATCTCTTCTTAAATTCAGACAGGCTCGGTGCAGTGACCACTTCCCTGGGGAGCCTGTTCCAGTGTGCAACCACCCTCTCTGTGAAGAACCCCCTCCTGATGTCAAGCCTAAATTTCCCCTGCCTCAGCTCAGCTCTTTAATTGACAATATCAGAGTCAAAAAAAGGTGATAAAAAATTACAAGGATGCCAGTATTTTTGAGACTGGGAAGGAATCTCTCTTTCTGATAACTTTTCTTTGTCTTTTTCTATCATTTTTTCTGTCACTCAAAACCTTTTTTTTTTTTTTTTTTAATTTTGAAATCAAGACTAGTCTGCTACTACAAATGCATTACTAGTTTCTTTTATATATTAAACATTAGAAATATTTTTCTGATTTAGGGTGCTTTGTACTTCCCTGATCATCAGTGACATAGAATGCAATTTCACTTGTTTTTCTCTGTCAAGTGGTGCAGGGGTACAAGGAGACACAGATGCAGCGTTAGAGTGACACAAGAGCCCTGCTCCTGGACACCAGCCTCCTTCAGATGAGAAGTTCTGCTCCATGAGAGAGCCAGGCAGCACCAACAGGAGACACTGACAGGGCCTGAGGCACCTATGGGATACAGGATTTTTTATTTTTATTTATTTATTTTTAGCTGAAGCATCTGCAAAAGTTGGTGGATATTTATACACCTGCAGAGATGGGGCAGGGGACTGGAGCTACCTGACTATCAGCAAAGACAGCCCAACTTCACATTTCTACCAGGCTTGGTAGCAAGATTCAGGAACATTTATTTACACAGAGTGCTATTATTAGAGATTGTTCATACAGGATCACTCATGAATTTAGCATGAGGAAAGGATAATACTGTCTTTTCTGTATCTCTGCAGAATATGTGAGCACACAGAATCAGCCAGAAACTGGAGAAATCATGGAGAAACAAGGCAACTCGTGAGCAGCGTAAGTGGAAGAGAAAAGCATTCAAAAGCTCCTCTTTTAAACAAAACGAAGCCAAGAATTCACCCAATACAATTAAAATTCAGCTGAGTCCTATCCATGAGAAGCACACTACACACGATGAAATTTGTTTCACCCACAAACACGATTAACTGAGGACATCAACAGGAATTTATCTTACATAGGGCCATAAAATATATTTGCCATTATTTGTTTCAATTATTTTGATCTTTCCTTTTGTATAATCCACCTAGATGTACTCCAGTGACTTTGTTGGCCTGGTTTTCTTTCTTGCACAATGCCCAGCTCTCAGATATACAGATAGTTTGCAAATACAACTCTCTGTTTGTAGGAGATACTCACTGTAGTATTTCTTTAAAAACAGTTTTGTTTTATTAAGATGTCCAAGTGACACATTTCTATACCAGCGCAATTACCAGGTGACATTGTTTTTACTTTTCAAATACCATTTCCAAGTTTATCATCCCACTCTGCGACTTGTAATTCTTGTGGATAAACATGTTTCAGGTCTGTGGTGGTATCCCTGGAGATGGTTGCCATAGTGCTTCACAGGATTTTATTTTTGCTCATTCCTCAAAAGCAGGACGTTGGATCTCTGTGGGAGGCCCAGGACTGCACTAGTCTCAGATTTTATTGGCTTTGCTATTCTGCCCCCACTGGGGAATAAACTGCTCAGATGTGTCACTGTCATCTTTACCATATTCCATCAGTCCTGCTCAAAATGGATGCCTCAAGCCACTCTCCCTATTTCCATAGGACTTTATCACATACCTGTTGAATTTCTCATTTGTTTCTACTTAGTTTCCACAAGAAGCACAGATTATTCTCTACTAAATATTTCAGATTGCATTTTCTAACATCATGCATAATACATTGAGTTTTTAACATTTTGGTTATGTATTTAAAATACTTAGGAAACAACAAAGCAATTGTTATTCTGATTGCCTCAGATCTTCTGCTTTCCACATGAGCAAGCACACCTGTCTCTGTCCAGGTCAGTCTTTCCTTCACTTTGATAAATGCTTTCACCAAAACCTTTAATTCCTAAAAGTTTTAGGGAAAAAATGCTCAGTCTCATTTCTATGAAACAACTGATGTAATGACTATCAGAAGCGATGCCAGTAGCAATCAGGCACCAAAATATCTTTGGAAAGCTGAGCCATGCTGATCCATTTGAAGTGGTAAACCATATCCACTGTCTTTGCTTTTGTTATAAGACACCTTCGGCAGCGCCTTGTCTAAACAAAGGAAAAGGTGAAGGATCTTTTCATACAGCAGAAACAGAATCTAGTTCAAACTCAGAAACAGGTTCTGGTTCAAAGTCAGGTGTTCAAAATGTGGTCTCTAAAGGGCATAATTATGCAACAGATATCACAACAAAGCCTCTTCTCACAGTAGACAGAGCAATTGTTTTAAGTGAATAAGCACAGATACACACATTTTGTACACATTTTATATAACACTTTTGTACACGTGTTTTATATAAAATAGCAACAGCCTGTCTTCTGTGGGATTCGCATCTTCAGTGGTACAGAGGAACAGAGAAGCATAAATGAACTCTGTTAGCCATATTTAACTTTTGTCTTGTGGTTGAATACATCTTAAATTTGGTATACAACATTCAAGAAGTGGGCAGGATGCAACTGAAAGACATCAAGGAGGAGAAAGCTTCCAAAGGAGCATGGGCACAGGGCAGTAACCTTCCACATTCCCTGCACAGATGTTCAGGTATGCTAGACTGCTGGTGTCATAACAACTAAAAAAGCAAGTGTTTTGTGACCCTAGACCCAGCCCTGAGCACAACAGGTTATGTAAACAGCAGCACTTGCCCAAACAGGATCTTGCCTTGTGGCATGGCAGGATGGAAGTGATGGAAAGGGCACAACAACATCAAGATGACCAGAGTTGTCTGGGAAGTGGCTCTCTCCAGCCCACGAAAACCTAAGAGCTCAGAGATTTTTCTGTTCCTGGTCAAACAACTTTTGAAGCTTTTCTAGTTCTTTAGGCAGTAAAAAAAAGTATAAAAGGTGCTTCTGGGAAGACTCATGACCAATCCCACTGCTACCCTCCATCCCACAATAAAACAACACTCATCTCCCTGTGCTTGCTCAAACTCAGCAGTGAGCAACAGGAGTCAGACCTTTGCCCATTTCACTTTCCCAGTGGTACCTGAACAGAGGTATTGCAGCTGCTGCAGCATGTTCAATTTCAGACCATCTTCATCCACTGCATTCACTCTCCTTACAGAACAGTAACCAACCTTTATCTGCTGAAGAAGAAAGGAGGCAGAAATCACCTGCCTTCAGTATGTGTAAATGACAATGTGCCCTTTTAGGTTTCCAGAGCTCACAGGGCCAGCTGTTGATAGAAAGCTGCTCTGCTTCATGTTCCAGCTGTGAATCTCTGGCATTGGCTTATCATACTGGGGCAGAATGGGGCCAGTTACTGTGCTTATCGAGCATGTCTACATGACACAGAGCTGCACCCAGCAGGCTAAGCAGCAAAGTTAAAAATCCCATCAGTGTACCGATGAACCTGGGTGAATATACCCTGTTGGTTAACAAGACTAATCAATTTGGGCAGCTATACATAGCTCCAGTGCCGTGACAGAAACATTCCCTAGTGGCCGACCAGGGCAGAGTTTAAACCAAAGAGAAAACACAGTGCCAATAAGTCAATAAGAAAAGACAGTGGGATCCTTTCACAAGGACGTCAGTCAATGTTCAAGGTTTCAATGTTCAAAGTCAAGGTTAAAATAGAAACCCTCTCATAGTGACCTCTCTTCTTGTTCCCGTATCTACCTCTGTGTAAACTTGCATTGTTCAAAACGAAATTCTAAACTTTCCAGAGAAGCAAAAGCCTACATCTATAAACACATCATAGCAGATTTATGGTTGGACCAATTATATTATGTGTGTCTCTTAGAAACACCCAATAAAAAATTATAAATACTCCAAAGAGGCTTTAAGTACGAATCAAATAAATGGACCCTGGGCACTGGAAGGAGCTAGACGTGGTACAGGCAGGCGCCGGCCGAGCTGCCTCACATACTTGTCCTCACATTTCTGAGCCTGGCCTGCAATTCCCTTCCTTCCAGGGGCAGGATCCCCTCATGTCACCCCTGCATGTGCCTGTGTGCAGCCAGGCTACCAGCTCCAAAATGTCTGCTGTCAAAGAGGAGCATGGCCTGAATAGATTAGACACCTACCCATGTACGTGCATAGTATGCATACTTATGTGCACATACCAGAATAGCCTCGGGGATTTTAATAGCTGGGAGAGAAACAAAGTTGGTGGGAAGGAGCAAATGACGTGAAGAAGTGCATGGTACAGAGACAGGGCAGAAAGCTGTGAAGAACAGAAAGAGATGGGCCACGTATGGCCTGTGAAGGGCAGGTACATTCAGAGACAATCCGGGATAAATTAAACAGTCAGAGGTAGCAGACAGCAACACGAACTACAAGAGATGACAGCACTTATCCTGCGCTGTCAACCAGTGAGTGGTGAAAAAAGATTGCACTGGAAGATGTGGCAGATGCTCAGGTGGAACCACTCTCCAAAGAGCTCCTGGCAGCCCCAGGCAACAGCAGCACCCAGCAAGGACAGCCAGGAGGTAGGAAGAGGCAAAGCTCTCATAGGCAAACAAGAGCAAGATCCACCAGTAAACCCTGTGTCACAACCAGATGAAGCAGCAAACAAAAAAGCTGAATTGCCTGGGCTGCTATGGAAAACCTGGGGAGAATGAGGACTTCTTTGCAAAAACCCTCCTCTCCTTGGTATCCCCTTTCTTTTGCTGTCATTAATGCCGTTGAACATTCTTTGAAGCTGAAATAATTTCCTTCATCCTCTTTTTCTCCCCCCTGCCCTTGTTCTTAGCCTGATTGAATTAACAATTTAAATTAATTAAAAACAGACTTGTCTAAGTCAAAGCTCTTTTATACAATGTGTTAAGAAGAAATATGCCACATGGTTGTAGTAGTTTCAAGTTTAAAGGATTTTACCTTTCCAAGCTCTGCAGATTTTCCCTATTGAGAAAGCCAATTTCATGTGATTACAAGAGTATCTTCAGAGCATAATTGTCACCAAACTTCATTCCTGCTTTCAGGAAAAGACTTTGATCTTCCTGACTCCCCTCCCATTCAAGTGAATACTTTTTTTAATGCAAGAAATACCCAGTTGTTTTTCAAACTATTTACATTCTTCCTTTTCAAATCTGTTGTCCTTGTCCAATAGGATTTCTACATGCTCACAATTCTTGGGATATTTCCTCTGCATCAGTCTATTTCAGACTGAATTGGCACTGGGGGGAGGCAGGGGTATGAAATTCTACACATATTCCTAGCAATACTGGCTGCACTGTCTCTGCTTACCGATCTTATCATAAGCCTTTTACTGTTTCCATTTTATCCTTCAATTAGACCCTTCTTCAAACCCATTCTCGCACATTCCTTCCCTAGGTTGTATAAAAGAAAGGTCTTTAATCTCTCCTTTCCTCTAATTGAAGCTGTCCTTCCCTGTGTGTTTTCCAGTGGAATGCTCTGGTTTTCATTAAGCAATGTCAGCAATACTCGGGTTGCTGTTCTTTCTGTTTAATGTGGTTTTGGAAGAATAATAACAACTTTTTTGTCTTTCCACAGAACATGGCAAGAGAATTTTAATTTATTAGCCTCATAAGAGAAAGCACTGCAGTATGGATGCTTTTGGACATCTAGGGTAAGAAAAAGACAAAATTCTGTTTCTAAGTCCCAGATAGGTATCCTATTACTGGGAGTAGCTGCCTGATTAGACACTGACACGCCGATACCTTCCAACTGCAACTGGAGTGACTGCTGGTCAACCCTCTTAGGTAAACACCATGAGAAGGTAGAGCCAGGAGTGAAAAGGGGAAAGGCTCCCTGGGGTACCTCGTGGTGCTGTGTAGGGGCACAGGGTGCTGGGCAGGTCACAAAGTCCTGATCCAGATCTGTGTGGCTGGAGGAGCTGGGACTGGCAAATCCCAGCAATAATTCAGTGTAAAGCAAGGGGAGATGTTAATCATTCAGATTTTGTTTGCACTGGAAATGCACTGATTAGCAGCCACCGAGGATCTGATCAGATTAAAGGAAGACAAATAGTGGCTGTTTCCTTAAGCAGGAGGTATGCCTCCAGCAATTAGCTGAGCTCCGCTATTATCCACCCTCCAAGGAGCTAACTTTGTCTCAAATAACGCACACAAGCAGTGATAGCAGAGCAAGCTCCTAGCCTGACTTGAATTGAATGTGTACGGCTGCCAGTGCTTTTGTGGTGTGCAGTTTCTTAGGATCACACCTGCAGACAGCCAAGTTTGCTATGAAACAAGTGATGAAAATGAAAACAGCATACACAAAGTGTGCTGTAAATAGCACACAGCTGCTGGAGTAGGGTAATACCTGCTTTTCTCATCATTTGCTTTTGGTCAGAAAGAAAAAAAAAACAGCAATTATTGCAATTATTGTTTTTGGGTGGGAAGGGAAGAGAAGGCAAACTGAGGAATGAAAAGCAATTAAAAGCTTCTCAAGATATTTTCTGGTGTTTGTTCTTGCCTTCTGCTGCAGGACCATTTCAAAGCCAGAGCTTAAAGATAAGCTCGGACTGGAAGCAGGGACCATGACAACACTCACAGTTTCATCAGGCTCAGTGTCTCTGTGAGATGTGGCACAAAACCAGCTGGTGCTGGCTTTCAGGACTCAAAACCACTGTAACACCTACAGCAGCACTACCCAGGCCAACACAGGTATTTCTAACTACTAAGGTGTGTCCTGGAAACCCCCTTACAGGTCCTTCAGGTAACAAGGGCTCTTGGACCAGTGAAGGATTAGCCATCTTCCCAGATCTTGCTCCTATTACCAATTCCCTTCTTTACAGGTCTATAAATATTCTGCATTTTTCATTTTTTCAACATGTGTAGTGAGCAGCTTCCCCACCTGCCAACTAACAGAAGTATCCGGCAGCCTTAATGGCTAATGAGAGCCCATTTCTCCACCAGGGCTGTTGTCTCTTTGGTCTCAGGTGAAGGGTGCACCTGTGAGTGGGAACCCACACAGGCTTCCAGGTGCCCCACATCACTGTGGATTTTGGTTCTCTGTGTTTGGGAACATCTGTTCCCAATGTTAAATGTTCAATATTTATCTGAATGAAAGCTTTTTACTTTGACTTTAAAAGATTAAAATTTTTAAACGTTTACAAAATTAAAGCTATTAGACACGAAGTAACTTCTAAATGGTAAACAGAAGAGTTATGTGTGGGAAATGGAAAAAGAATTATTTCACCATTATTGGAATACTTCATTGATTCTGTTTAGAACAATGTGTCACATAAAGAAATACACATCAGAAAAAAAATACTGTTACCAAGCAGCATTTTCTGATCACTGAAGGCAGTGATCAAAATTTCCTGTTCAGCTTCAAAGTGATATTTGATGATTAGTTCTGATGAGTAGATCCCCATCAAAAAAAAAAAAAAAAAAAAAAAAAAAAAAAAAAAAAAATTTGGAGCCAGAGCCCTTGACAGAGAAGGTATTTGTGGAAAGAGTGTTGAACATCAGAGGATCTCAAGATTCTGAGTTTGCTGCTCCAGTTCTTGACTCATCTTTTTCAACTGTTTTTTGTTTTTTTTCTTGTTTGGCAGGCAGCTCTTGTCTGTGTTTATTCACAGTCAAGTCCATTTCACTTTTCTGAAAGCAGATTGTGTAGAGCAAGTAGAGCAAGACCCCCACTTCCTTTCTTCTCGGGAAGAGTAAGATATAGCATCAGTCATCACGTTTTTATAAATGAAGCTTTTTGTATGCTATGCACTGCCAACTAATAGCTTTAATTCATGCTGCATGAGGATTAATCTCTTCACAAAACCTGATAATTGTGGTTTGCGTCTGCAGATTTTTAGAATAAAAGACATTCCACTTTAGCTCATGCTCCCTGTCAGTGTCACTCTATGGTGGAGTTTCCAGATGGCTATTTTAGATAGAAAATATTGTGGGTTTTAAAAGGAGTTTTGTAACACGTTGCAACTAAAAGAAAAAAAGAAAAAGAAAAAAAAAAGGAAGAAGAAAAAGAAAAAATGTTGTTTAAAGAAAAGTGTTGTTTAAAGACCTCCTTTCCAGTGACTGTATTGGTATGATTTTATTCAAAAGTTATCCAGTAAAGATTTTCATGATTGTTATCATCTAATAATATTATAAACTGTAGAATGAAAAATTTTAAATAAACCAGTCTATATTAGTCATCCTCTGGCCTTAGCTGCAGACCAGATTTCAAATACCTGAGTAATTAGAGCCAATGACAGTTTTACTCATTTACTTCACTTTTGACAGCTATGCACTTTAAGACTTAAATTCTGCTTAAGTCTAAGCAGTGGTTCTGTGTTTACAAAAACGTAACACAATACCTTCTCTCCTTTTCAACAAAAGCTGGCCAAAACGCAGCACTTTCTATCCACAGCAGAGGATCTCTAATGCTGGGCCATGACTGTCTTCTGTGCTCATGCTATAAGCAATGCACTACACGGAGGACGCTTCTCTGAGGCAAAGTCTGCTGCATTTTATTGCCACAGGTAGCTGGGCTGTGCAGTCTTCACTGAGACATTGCCTTTACCTGCTGAGCATTTGTGTTTTGTTTTCCACTTCAGTCATTTGTTGCCTTCCTTCCTACCATAGGTTATGCTGGGGAGATATCAGGCAGGGAAACAAAAGCTCTCACTGGATTGCTGTGAATGTGAAAGGGGAAAAAAGCAAATAAAAACATAATGAATAATGCAAATTTTAACTGGAGCCAATGAGTGTGCAGTGCAAGTCAGGAAGGAGGCAGAGAGCAGTGGGAGCTGCTAGCAGTTTGGCAATGGCTACTTCTTTTGTGTTGACCAAGAAACTGTAATTTTCCAGTGGACATCTGAAATGACAAAGCAGCTGAAGTGGGAGGTGTTGATTGAGAAGAGCCCCGACTAAATTCTAGGATTTCATAAATTTTTCTGTGCCACAGGGACAAGCAAGGCATAGTTAATTAACAGTTTAGATTAGTGCATGCCATATATAGTATAATATGGCACACCTGGAGTGATTTCACTAGGCTCTGGTCCATGTGCTGTGACATACATATTTTCAGGTGACTATTTTGGGATCTTCAATCATTCTTTAATTTTTCAAGCTGTCACCAGGCATGTGTTTGTTTTATTGCAAACATGCCTGTGACTGATGTTTGGATGAGTTCAGACAGAGTGTATCAAGCTTTTTTATTTGGAAGAATGCCCTTTTTGTTGCAAGTGGCCTCAAGCGTCACTCTTAGTCTTATCAAGAACTACCTCTTTTATCAATGTCATGTAGTGCACCTTCAGATCCCTGAGACAGTGGCTGGAAATGTTTAACAACTTTCAGTGTCATTACGGTTATTCAATTTGTCCCAGTGCTCTGTTGTTAGAGTCCCATCCTTCGTGAAAGATAAGAAAAAAAAATACAAGGGAGAAAAGCTTTACCCAGCTCATCCCTTTGGATCCCATATTCAGGGCTCTCCAGACTTGCACACTTGATTTGCAGTGCCATGGTGCCATGTAGCAATCTCCACCCAACTCCAGACATGGCAGGCTGGAAGAATCACTGTCCTCTCCCGTGCTTTTCCTGCTGCTCATGGAAGCCAGCTCATCTCCAGCTTTCCAGTACTTCCATGCAAAGGGATCTCACATCCCCACCAGGCAGGTGATTCAAGGCAGGCCTGGTCTGTTTCCTGAAAAACCCAGGACAACCTTCCTAGTCCTATTGCCTGAGTGCATAAAAACCTACTCCAGGCTTTGGTGAACAAAAGCAAACATATCACACCTAATACAGCTTAAATATGAACTTGTTCTTCTTTTTAACTTTGTCTCCCTTGCAGAGTCTTGAAACCATCCTCATTTGTACACCAGGAACTGCAGTTCACGTCATGTTGGTTAGCTCTTCATGAATGGCTTCCAGATGTCTGCCCAAAGCTGTGTGAAGAGTTCAGTAATCAGGAGACCCAAACAGTAGGGTCACAAAGTGCACCACAGAAAGGCACAATATATCTATCATACAAGCTACATCCTCTTGCCTCACTTTCTTCCATCCAAAGCTGCCAAATATTAGGCCCTTTCATCTGTCTCTCTATAGAAAACATTTACAACTCTATCTTCTACACTACATCTCAAATTGACAAACTGATGTTTTTTCTTATTGTACTGTGTGTTTGATTCTGGTCTAAAACACCTACTCTGTCAAGCTATTGCCTCTGCCATATCTGTTATGCGCTGCAGTGAGAAGTCCTCTGTTTATCCAGTTTTACACAGTTTCTTTTATACCTCACTCATGGAAAGTCATAAAACAGAGGTTGAAACATGAAAGTGGGGCGTCATGGTTAGGTTTCCCCTTCAAAATCCACTTTTAACTATTTCTCATCCTTCTTCACACTACTTGGAGTAACCATTCTCAGGACTAGGCATTGTCTGACCTTGTTTTTAGAAAGCTGGGAAGATGAAATTTCCTGATCTGAATGGAAAAGGTTGGCTAATATTTTGTACATGTTTTTCTTTAGGAAATATGTAGTACCAGAAAGTAGAAATAAAAGATGAAAGATGACTTTCAACCTAGTTCTGCTGTGCAGCATGACAAATTCAAGATCAGCTCAGGTCTGCAACAGCAAGCACTGACAAAGGCTGCATTTCAGCTATCTGTGTTTACATGACCACTAATTGACAGTGTGACAGTGAATTCATTACACTGGGGAAGCTGGCAGAATCTGTTTGGATAATCCATTTATTCTAATTTTCTTGTCAATTGACAAGGAAAAAGAAAAAGGAAGCACACACCAGAAAAAACATGGTAAGATTAATTTGCAGGAAGGCTGGTTTATATATGTTAGGATGATACAATTACGGACAGTTAATTTTTAATGGCCCGTCTCGGTGGCCATTCAAATCAAGTAACATGGTCCACTGACTCTTGTCACAATGAGCTATAGCCAATGCCAAAGTATCATTTATCTCTGCATTTTCACTTTCCAAGAACAGGAGTTTTAGCGTTTTATTTATTTAGGTATCATTCATTTTCTTATTTTCAAGCTGATCATACCTCTACATAAAATGTCATCTCTGGTCTTCAATCATAACTCAGGGCTGGAAGGAAGCAAAGCCTGCTAGGAATGTGGTAATCCTGACAGAACTCATCATCTGTGGACTATGAGGTGTGTGTGAGCCAAAGCATTTGATGGGAATATGCCCATTACACCAAATTTTCTTCATATTACTGTCAGAACTCTGCCTGCTGTCTGCCTGCTGCAGTGTGCTCAGGCTACCTATTTATGAGCCCCTATCTACTGAATGACTCCATCAGACAGACTGCTATAAGGCCAAGAGCATCAGAGCTTTCAGGCTCTCAGCAATATCACCTGAATCTGTGGGAGCAAGAGCCCCAGGGCACCCCAGCTCATGGCAGTCCTGAGACCTTCACACCTGGGACTGTTCTTGCAAAAAGACTTGGATTCAAAACTAATTGAAGACATGCAGCTGCAGAACAAGAGCTAACAGGACCTTCCACCTCTTTGCCCAGGATACAAGGGAAAGCCTTCTGACAGAAAGTGGGTATCCAATCCTTACATTAAATATCTGTTTCAAAGGCCACTCTGGTTTCTGCAAACCCTACTGCATGTGTTTATTTTTGCTTTCAAAGTAAGTCTTATGGTTTTACCAGGACGGCTCACATACATCAAGTTTCTTATGCCCTGCAAGAATGAGGTCTTTCCCCACCTGCCTGCATGAGCCCAAAGATCAGACATTTACAGTAAAAAAGCATGGTGTACCAGATGTCTTACAGCTTCTTAGCATCATACCACAAATTTAGTTTTGCTGCCATACACACAATCAAGTAGAACAGACATATTAATCATATCTGGAGATAGCCATTTTGTTTGCCTTTTAAATAAGACAGTTGATCACAGATGGATTATCTTTATCCCTGTGCACAATGCCATGACCTTTCTGGACTGCTATATAAATATTTAGTCTTTTCTTTTGGCATCCACTCATTTCCTGTGCTTCAAACAAAGAGATTACTAACCGCAAATACATTTGCGATGAATGCTCAAGTAAAAGTAAACTCATCGTTCTCTTCAGCAAACAAACAGAGTAGAAACCTGACAAGAACAAAACCACTGTAGTCTGAAACGTATTCACCACTGCCTGAACATAGGTTAGGATCGCTATTACCATTTATCATTGCCCTCTGGCAAAGCAAGACCCATGTCTAAGCAATTACTTCCTGTCACTGAACTCGTAATGCCCTTCGCTGTGCATATTCATAGCCTCCTTACCACCATAAAAATTGCAGGCTTTCATGTTGTATAGATTTAAAGAGCTGGAATGGACTTGTGAAGGTAAAAAGCCAGGAGGTATTTGGACAGCAAACCTTATCATGTCATTCAGACCCACTTTCTCCACTGGGTATTCCTCCCACAGTCCAGTTTGATAGCCCCATTAGTAAATTTAGAAAAAACGCACAAAAAGTAAAGCACAAAGCATTCTGGCCTTGCTTTAAAAGGCCATTTTTCCAGGCAGTGGGCCAGATTCATATCATTATCCCCCTTCCTGGCCTTTCCAGGTGACAAAGAATGCTGCTCACCAGTGACACTGTTATTATCAGTTGTGACCACAGAAGAGGAATACTTGAAGTATAGCACCATTTCATGACTATTCATTCGAAAGTACCCTAGGTCCAGATCCCTTTGGTCTGAACAGATGTTAGAAGGTTTGGTTGGTTCTGCAGCTGTGAACCCCTTGCTAATGCATCATTTCATAGAAACCTTTCCATTTTAATTGAAGACAGATGGCATGCTGAAAGGGGCCGTGTCAGTCTAGCCTAATAACACGAATAAAGCAATAATTATTTCCTTCTGTGTGTTTTTTTTTTTTTTTTCTTCAGTTTCAGTGTATTTGAAGCTGTTACTGTATTTTCTGCTTTGCTCTTTAGTGTATAATATGAAATCCCTCAGCAACAGAGGGTACTCCAGATTGGATGCAGCAGCAACAAATACTGCAGACACATTGAGAAACTAAAGAGTCCTAGAAATGTAAGAAGTCCAGAGAGCTCCCCTTTTCTCAGCCAAAGCTTAGCAGGAAGGAAAATAAAATAAAATAAAATAAAATAAAATAAAATAAAATAAAATAAAATAAAATAAAATAAAATAAAATAAAATAAAATAAAATAAAATAAAATAAAATAAAATAATAAAATAAAATGGACATTTTCAGGGGAAATGGGATACTGCTTTTCAATCAGTTCTTTACCAAGCTAAGACTGCAAAATTGTTGGCCTCCTCAAAGGTCACTTTTGTTCAGATCATGAAGTGGGGCACTTGCAGAAGAGCTTCAAGAGAAGTTAAAGTCAAATACTTACATACAACAGATCTTGAAGTCAGGAAATGTTTAGGCAACACCAAATAGAAACAAAACAAGAGGAAAAAATCTGTATTATGATGCACAGTAATGCAACTAAGACTAAATTATGCCTATGTTAATGATGGTTTAGAGTTATTAGTAATTGGGGAAGTCAGAATAATACAAAATATACTGCACAATACATTTCTGGAGTGGAAAAAACGGAACCAGCTATCTTGATATTTGTTATATTTCGTGCAGCTTTGAATCATGTCAGAAGTTTTTAAGACTTTACATTTTATCAGGAGAATGATATTCCAGTTCCAGTGTTAGGAGATTTGTTTTCTAGGGGTGTGTTGGACCAATCAAGAATGTGCAAAAGATACAACATCTCCAAACCAGTGTTACAGAGGGAGGAAAGATAATGCATTTGCACTGATTCCTTAGGTGTGTGGCAAGCACCGCGGCAGGCTGAAGAGAAAGGGGGAGCTCAGTGAGGAAGGTGGCAGATATGCAGATAGGGGATTGGAGCTGGAGATACGAGGGAGAGGTTAGAAAGTTGCAAAGTGTCAAGGTAAAGATGGATCTTCTGAAGAAGCAAGGAAGCTGTGAATGTTGAGATAAGGTGATAAAATACCCCATGTTGGGTGTTTTGCATGGGAAAGTCATTGCTTGAGTAATACACCTGTTGGACTGAGGAGAGAAAAAAGGCCAGTGACAGTGAAAACCACAATATATAAAAGCATAGATTGACTGTTCACTTCCTTGGGGTGACTGTAGTGAGCAAACAGATTTCTCTGTCCCCTCTTGACCTTACTACCTTATCTGCAGCCTGTGTCCAGAAGGTTCTTCTTACCTTTGAAAAAAAAAAAAAACAAACAACATCCAAAGGCCTTGAGCTTGATCTATTATTTTTTTTTAAGCATCCGATTCCAATAGTAGGTTTTATATAAGTGTGGGATTTTTTTTTCCCCCCTGAATAAATGCATCAGTGCTATATTTCTTTCTGTTTATCGCCTGCAGCCTTGCATATGTGAGAAACCACAGACATCTTCCCTTTGGGAGGAAAAATCACTCAAGTCTGTATTAGCTGAAAAACACAGAAGTACACCAACTGTTGAGGTAAAGGCTTGAGCTGCTTTCAACTGGAAGCATAGAAGCAAACTTCCAAACTGATTTGTACAGGACTGCTGCTTTCACAGAGGTCTCTATACAGAACAGGGGGCATAGCTTAACATTATGACTCACAGACCTTCTCCCATGGCACCTGCTAGAGCAATCCTAAGAGCAGACTGAACTTCGGGTTGCTTGCAGGGGTTGGTAGCCACCATCCTTGTCTCTCGTGGGCAGCCTGAGCTCTTTTTGCTTTAAGGCTATTCAGCCACATACATCCAGTGCCAAAGTTCTCCTAGGATGGATGTTACAGCCCTTTCAAGTTATGGGCAAGAGAAGTTAGCAGGACATATATCTACACAGCAGATATATGTCCTTTGAAGAGTATGCTAAATGCTAGATACACACTGCTTCCTGCCAGATATGCCATCAGTCACCTCAAAGCTCATCTCAAAGTAGTTCCTACAGTCAGACCACGTAGCTGAAGCCATAGGTTATTTTTATTGGCCAGAGATTATGTCCTTTGTCATCACTTTCATACTCTCCTGTCACTCCTCTCTCCTCCTACACTTGCTCTGAGAAGTTACATTGCCAGGTGATGTTAACTTTAAGTGTTAGAACTATGACAGTGATTAATATATGAGCAATTCTGTCCGTCTCTTTGAAATAAATTATAAAACTCTGTTTCCTCTCCCCTTAAAAAAAAATAATTATTATTTCCATTTTTCTAAATACAGTTTTTGTCTTTTTGACATAATTGTACAATACCATGCTTTCTGATACAATGTCACTTTGTACACAGATGTTCTATGTCAACACCCCCTGAAAGCAGCATTCTGTAACTTTAGCATCAGTGTTATTCCAAAATTATCTCAATGTCACACCAGTCAACTACTGTAGATACAGCAAAAATGATAATGTTGCATTATTTTGTTCTGTTTTCTTACTTAAAACATCCTCCAATTGAAATCACACAGTGAAATTGGCCAGTGAAACAAGAGAATAACAAAAGTTGAATAATTACATATTTCTCAGGACATGAGGTTAGAGGACATACAAAATTTAAGAACAATGAATAGATAAACAGTATGAAAGTTTCTTTCCAAAGCCTTGCAAAAAGAAGAGAACAACCTTCAAAAACAGGCAATGGAATGAACATAAAGTAATCCTTATTCTTAAATAAATAAAGATTGTTACAGGATTATGAACTCAGACAAAACAAGAACAAAGCTTTCTTTCTGATGAAAGACACAGAAAAAAATATAGTGATCCAAGAAGCATCAAGGGCATTTATCTAGATATAAACCATAATTATTATAAGGGCAAAAGAAATCCACAATGCAGACGGCTTTCATTATTATTACAGTAGTGCCAATCTTCATAGGAAAATAAAATGTAATTTCATTATGGTATCATTACTTTATATAGAGACTATGGGCTTAATATAACCTTTTTTCTTCAGATGGAGAAGAACTGTAACAATGATGAACACTTTCAGAAAAAAACACTGTGAGATTTTCCAAAGATAGAAGACATCCTTACCAATCTAAAGACAGTATTGACAGTCACAAAACCTGGCTGTAATCCTCAGTTTTGCCTTTGCAATCTGTGTGTGGCCAAAAAGAGGTCATTTCATGTCATTGTGCTGGAGCTCATTACATGATGCACTGCTTGCCTTCGTTCTGGGGATCTCAGTGGCTTGGTACAGGAACAAAAATGTCTTGTTATAAAACATTTTGGTTGATGAACTCAAATTTTAGTGACAAATTAAGAAAACTTTTGATTTCCTTCATTCAGCTTCATTCACTATTTTCTCTACTACAAATGAATGCTCCCTTCTCCAATACAGTATGAAACTAATTTAAGTGCCATTGTTTTCAGAGGAAATGGGACTAAGGCCTTCATGGAAACTACAGGCAGTATTGTGGAAACATTGGAAACTACCATGGAAACTTATTCATGGAGGGCATAAGAAACAGAAAGAGTTAGTCATTTTTGAAATTATGCAATTTGTAAGGTGTGTGGTTAGTTCTGGCAGTGAGAAGTGAGATTCTTTAACAGGCCTAATGAACAATGTCAAATTCTATGCTTAAATATTTAATGTGATTTAACTGCCCAAGAGTATCCTGTTGCAGGTTGTCTGGCTTTTGAGGCACATGAAATCCCATCAGACTCTGATGCATATAATGTTACAACCCTAATAGAGCTGTCAGCATATGACACAGATGTCAGCCTCCTCTTGGGGGATCCCTATTCAGAAATAATTAGTTGGTGGCATCAATGCTTTAAAACAAAGGAAAGAACCCAGATAAGAGATGCTAAGTGATTCCAGGCTTTCTGATAATTGAGCATGCACACAGAGCTTGAATTTAGAGAGGACTGTTGGTGGTGTGACCACAGCTTTAGGTTCTGCCTCTAACCAGCATGTTGCTTGAACTGCTAAAGAAATCTGGTTGTTTCGTTTACAATATAGGGGACATATTCTCAGGTTATATAAGCAGCTACCATATAGGAAGATGATACTTTATATCATCTGATGGTCTGTGGAATAATGAAGATAATTTTCTAATAAAATTTCATTATTTTTAGGGAGTTTAGTGAATGGAAATTTTGACAATGTCACTTTCAATGTGTGAATGGTTTTATGAGCCTTTCCCCCCCCCCATCTACTGTACTCCAGGGTGTTTAGCAAGATTAATACCAGGATACATCACTTGAAAAATAAGTATGGAACTAATCACAACTGCCTGCAGCATTAGGCAGCCACCTCTCTTCTATTTCACAATTGTTTTCTCTGAAATTTGCCTGGAGACATAGGAAGACTAAATACCTGGTACAATTATGAAAACAATAAATCCTCCCCTCACAAAAAACACTGATATTTCAAACTCAGATGTGCTAACCAGTATAAGAAAACTCATGTTACATCATGCTGAGACTCTAATAGAAATTAAACTATCCCTCATCTCAGCTTCATTGATCTGTGCTTTGTAATCAGAGGAGTTGATATTTCTAGCACATACATGTCTGATTAATAGGCAGAAGTTGTCTACCTGGTAGATACTATCACTAGGGATACAGTTGTCACAAAGGGGAATTTTCTTTAAGATAAACCATCAAAAAGCCTGCATCCCTCATAGTTTCCATTTATTTCTTTCTCCTTAAAGGCTTTAGTGTGTTTACATGCAACATTTTTTTCTGATGGTTTGGCTATAAAAGTTGCTGACAGTAACATATACTCATCTTTAAAATTACAGTCCCATTAAAGGCATTGAGCTTCAGGTATTGCTTTCTGAAAGTTTCTTCTACACTAGTCTAGCTGTAGAAAGAAGTCTTTTCATAAATGAGAATGAACCTCATTGTTTTGAAAATCTGCAGCAGCATTTCAAAAGCAATCAGTGGCCTCTATTGAAAAAAAAAGTAATAACAGTCCTCAAGAGGACTGAAAATGGCTTAAGTGAGAAAAAATATGTAAAGTTTTCTACTGATATGGTCTTATTGAACCAGCCTACATTATGAAAGGTAAACTTATTTTCTGCATACCACATTATTGCCTCTTCTATACTAGTGTCTGAAATGAAAATCAAGGTAATACAACTTCAGGTAGCCTTGGGCTGCAAGAGACCATTTTCCCCACCTCTGTACAAGCACATTTGCTTATTTATCTTGCAAGACCTTGGCAAGAGAATCTGGACTTCCAGTGGGTCATGCTGGCACTCAACAACTGCTGGATGTACGTGATGGCAGGATTTTCATAGCATATGGCAAAGTAGACCAAGTATCTCCCCTACCCAAAGCACATTTGCTTGGTGGTGGGTGCGTTACCAGGCTCCCTGACATCAATGGCACCGTATCAGATCAGTGGTTCTCCCTGTAGTATTTGAGAATCATAGCAGGAACTTCTTGGCAAAGTGAGGAATTTCTCAAATCTAATATAGAGCCTAGAGTCCTCTCCCTCCAGCACAAGAATAAGCAAAACAAAAATGGGGAGTGGTGATATTTTTCAGTGTAGAAATAAAAATATTTTTAGAAGATGTTGAAAACAACAAAAATGCACTTTTAGCTTTTGGTTTATTACTATCATTTGCTTGCTGTTCACTTTCAGCATTCACAAACAATGAACAACACTGATGTTATCCAGTAATAAAAATCTGCATAAAATTAAAAGAAAATAAAGCTTGGAGGCCTCTGTGTTTGCTTTACTTGGAGCTGTCAGAGCAAAACAAAGCAGAAGGCCCTATGAACCATGTAGTTACGGAGGCAGTAAGAAAACAAGGGTATATCATTATAACGTGTTCTGATGCTTATAATTGGACAGCAAGTCATTTTTTAAGAATATCTAATTCAAGAGCTTCAGGACACATACAGCTCTGTGTAAAAATCTAAAAGCCTCTTTTTTCTTTCTATTTTAATTAGTGCAGTTGCTTTGCACTTTAAAATGCATTACAAATCACTATCAATTATTAAAATACGTCAGCATTTACTACAGAAAAAGACTTTTCTCACAACAGGTAGAGCAGCTAGAGTCGTAGATAAGAGTTGATCTGAGTCAAATCTGTCCTACAGTGAGGCCATTTGTCCTGATCCATGGGCTGAGAGAGGAAAACATCAGGTGCTTCTAGAAGAACCAAAGAACAGCCTTTTTTCTACACAACAGTTCCCTCTAGGAATTTTGCTAAGCTTACTAATTCTTGTCCCTGTATGAGCCAAAAGTTGTGTGAGCACTAACCAGGGGAAATGAGCCAAATGATACCTGCCATCTGTGTGGAAAGGGTGGCATGGGACAAACCTAGATGTGAAAAGAGTGGTAGAGTTTGTCTAAAGGAAGAGCATACTGTTTAGAAAACCTGAGCCAAAATTTCAGTGTTTCATGTGGAACCTGTGGACAATGCCAGGGAGCTGAGTGAAAACTAAAAAGAGCCTGAAATCACTGAGTGATCATCACTTCCTTCTTCCAAGCTCAAAAATGAAAATAAAAATCAAGAATGGAAATTTTGGCAAAAATCTAGCTGTTTGAACTGTACAGGGATAACTTCACCCAGTAATGGGTGCTCACTCTCTTGGGTAGGTTGCAAGCCTCCCACATGAGCTATAATATATTTCTGCACACAAAAGCCCATCATAGCCAGTAGAAGCCCACCAGCCAAAATCCAATATCCCATGTAAAAGCAAAGCCAAATTCCCCCCTAGGAAACCCCTGAGCAGATGTACTTTAAACAAGAGACAGCCTTGGAACAGGAGAATTGAACTCCTACCTAAGAGCTAAAACAAACACTTCCTTCTGGCACGGAGGCTGGGACTAAATCAATATTTCTCCTGTTTACCCCTTGTGATGTCTCAGAACACAGGCACACTTGTTCCTGAAGCACCGTCCTTGTGCAATTGCACATGACTGTACACAGCTCTGTCGGAAAGTGTAGCTATTTGTGCAGCCTCAAGGAAAGACAGCCAAAAGTCAAGCACCAAAGTAGGAGTCACAGAGAAACATACATGAATATTTCTCAGTTCAAGTACTATTGTCTTCCTAACGTTGTCACAACCACTCAAAGTAAGGAGTTGCACATGAACAAAAGCATCCATATCCCAGCTGGCAGGTATCTGCACTTACTGCACTTTATTAAAACATTTATGGAGGAGCAGCTTCCAAGAAGAGTGGGTCTAGCACAGAAGCAGCATATTTGTCTAAGGTTACCTCAGAGTCCAGATGTCACCCAGCTCGATCCATGCCTTGCAACCTGACTGTGGCTGCAACATTTATAATTCACAGAAGAACACCATAATTTAGTCTGGCTTTTTAAAAAATAAGAGTTTTACATGCATGCTGAAAACTTACAGTAGTTACTGACAGCCAAAGCTTCAGAAGGCCTTAATCTACCTCATTCCTTGATTGAGAGGCCAAGACTGTATTGTTCAAAGCCCACCCTAAACTGCTTCTCAGAGGCACCTTGTTCTCATATTCAGGTAAGCCTAGAGATTTAGTTCTAGGTATGGTTTGGATGATTGGGTGGGGTTGTGGTCATAAAAGTTATTTCTGGCTCAGTAAGGCTGATCTCTGCAGCACTTCTCCTGGCCACAGGAGTGGGATGGGCTCCCCTGCAGGGCCATGCAGAGCAGAAACCAAGCCTTGGGTGCTCCTGGACATCTTCTGGATGAGCTTGCTTCTAGCCATTCACTGAAGGGGGAGATCATAAAGTGGTGCTTCCTGAGATCACACTCTCCACTTCCATGGAAGGGATTAGGCCTGCCAGAGAGCAACTCAGAAATAGAGGACAATTTGCAGCTTTAGAGACTTACCTCTCTTATCCAACTCACTCACAGTCCTGCTCCACAACTCAGTGGAGACAGCAAATCCTGTCAGAGATACTGTGTTAGCTTTGTTCACCAGAAAGAGAGAGAAGGAAGATGTTACTGTAAAGTTTCACCAGTATGTGGGTCCTAATTCAGAAAACAAACACCTCCATAACTGTAATCACTAATCTGAAATATCATTACACTTCAATGAAAGTATAGCTTTAAGCACAAAAACGTTTGCTGTGCAGAACTGGCTTACCAAATACTATCTCAGGTACCTATTTCTGAGAAGCAGAAAAGCTTTTTAAGGAGCCTTCATCCTTCGTTTAGCTGAAAGTGACTGAAATAGCTGCATTAAGTCTGATGGCTGTGATGCTCACCCTGCAAATCTCATGTTCCACAACCTCTCAAATATTTGTACTTTATACTCAGCAGATTACTGCCCTGTTCCTTGATGCTGCTTGTTGCAGGCAGACTCTAAGATGAAGCAATTTCTGTAGTACTTTTAAAGAGATGCTGAAGTAAGTGCTAATGGTACAGTCCCATCCATCGATTATTCCCCTGACCCATTATCACTATGTGAATACTCATAACTCTAATTTGCTCTGGGCTTCCTGAGAGGCTGCCAATGTGTTGCTATTGTTTGTGCAAAGTTTAGCTCTCTCTTGATAAGCTTCTGAATTCTATAATAAAACAGCAAGAGCAAAATGTACTCTGGAAGGTGGCCTAATACAACGCTGTGGCACCAATTTTAAATTACAATGTCACTGCCTTTTTGGAACATTTTCCCATTCTAATGTGAATGTCAGCTGTGATAAAAATATTAAACAACAAGCTTTGAACTATTTTGGTGCTCTGATGAAATGTTTGAACAATACAGCCATGCCAATTTAGCTACATTTTATAATAATCAGTAGTTTGGGACAAATTATAGAGTAAACATAGCAAGTCTAAACCAAACAAGTGCTTTTAAAGATATTCTAAACAAAAACATATTTAAGCCTATTGTTATTGCTTTTAGTACAATCACCATGGAAACTATATGAAATTCACTTCTAATATCCATTCTTTCTTAAATGCTTTGTGGTGCCTAAAAGATACATGAATTTGCACATAATTGGTTTGGTATTTTAATGGTCAGTCATGGAACAGCATGTCCCTTGGAACATGCTATAACTGAGATAATTGCTGCATTTACTGCATGTAAGTTTGTGCCAGCTTCATTATGAAGGAAGAAGGGAGCAAAACTTTTAAAATATCAATGTATGTTCTGGGTTACATATACCTCAATTCACTGCAAAGTTCTAAAATTCCAACAGAGGAAGATTTGGTCAGACTCACCCCTATAGTAAACACAATTAAAATCAACACAGTTACATTAGAAATTAATTTGTTTCACTAGCTTCAGGACTAAGATGTAAATTTCCAGGCTAGAGGCACAATTTGGTGAAGACTGGACTGGTGAAGAAGTGGGCTGCAGCAAGACAGAGAAGTCTCAAGCATAATGAGTGGGATATGACATGCTTGAGTGTATGACCAATGAAGGAGGCATAAAGCTGTGTGTGGATGCCACCATGGGCAGACAGCAGAGGTCAAGTGAAGAATCCCTATACAAACCTCATTTCCTTAAACAAAAGTGGCATCTCATGCATGTGAGACATTCATTTTCCCTATTTCTCTAACAATTAGATATGTATTTTTCTTATAGGTACACCATGGCAAGGCAGTGGCTTTGGTAGTGCAGATTTGGAGACAGGCCAGCAGAAGCCAAGGCAGAATATTCAAAGAACAGTCTTTAAGTTAAAAATTACAGCATTGGCCCAAAGAAAATGTGCAGTGATAGAAAAAACACAGTTGAAGACAAAATTTTAAAAATATGTATACATTCTTTTCAGCTGGCTTTTTTATTAAAATGCTTAAAATTTAAATTTGAATGTGTAACCATCTGTCTCAAGGATAAGTTCAGTATAAGCTTTTATTCCAATTTACATACATCTTACTTTGCAAAATGCTTCCTGAAACTCATGCTAAGCAATGCACAGAGGAAGCAATGCATTAATCTTCCAAGGACACAGTACTTCCTTGATGTGCCTTTTAGCCCAGAGAAAAGACTTCAGGCAATGCTGTTCACACTGCTGTATATTTCTAAGATCCCCACCTTGAAACAGTTTCTCTGGGAGCAGAAAAGGTCAAGTTGCACAGTAGAAATACACTCTCTAGTGGTGAAATCCTAGTCCTCATGTCACTTCTCTCTGTGGCTCCATCACGTTCCCTTTGTTCTCCTTCCTCTTTCAGGAGATTAACAAAAAATTCATCTGATGCATGTTGTTACCAGGAGCTATTTTTGTTGAAGCGGGTGTGGTTACCAGCCTTTCTCAACCTAAAAATTAAAATGGAAACGTTGAGACTTAGGAAAGAAAGCTTCAACAGTTATTTCTTCACCATATGGACTCATTGAAGGAAATGAATGATCACCATCTATATACACACACACAGATATTTTATAAAAGAGCAGTTATTTTATGAAGGAGTATTTAATGCAAAATCTTCCCCTGCTAGAGAAATAAGCACACAATTGACTTGAATGCTGCAGTTAAGTGACCACAGGGGATGTCCTTGTATGGGCCATCTATAGTCCTGGTAAATTTATTCTTTGTTCATGAGAAAAAATGAAGTTGTGATGTTTAACAAGCTTGAAATTATCCTTATAGTAACCATTTATGGTCTCATCCACAAATCGTTCAAAGGCATGTTTATAACAGAAGTTGGAAACCTGGACCCTAAGGACAGTTACAACTTGAAACCAAATTTCATTTGTTTTGCTGCTGTTTGTTGCATGTACATAATTACAGCACCTAGAATAGTTCTCAGATGGAGAAGTTTTCTTACATTTTGCCTGTGTAAATGCCTGAAAAGTACACAATCATGTCAGGCTTTTGTCCACAGATGAAAATGCATGCAGCTGCATCCTGAGGCAGTTGCAATGGGAGATCATAAGCTTTGCTGACTTCAAGGAAATGAGAACACCTTCCTTATCACCCATTTATAACCTCTTTGAAGTATAACGTAAGCTAAAGAGCCCACTTTCAGGAATACCATGGCCAAAAGTCCTACGATTTCATTTCTGTATCCTATCTCCCTTTGCACTACTCTACCCCTTGCACAACATTTAATCTATTCTTTGCCCTGCATTTAGATGCAGATCACTCTCAGTGTTCATTTATGTGTAGGACTGTTGTTTTCTCTTTTGTTGATCTCCACCATGGCCTCCCAGTATGCAAGAGTTTGGCCACAGAAGTACAGCCACATGAAAAAATATATATTTATTTGGAATGTGTTATCATTTTGACAAGGGTAATCAGCCTGTCCACTTCTATGATATTTGGCGTCAGATTGCTTCTCTGGACATTCACTAAAATCAGGAGAGATTGCATTTTTTAGGCTTCACTGGTAAACCTACTTCAGCAAGCAGTTTTGCCCAGTAGCAATGGATCGGTAGAGGGAAGCAGCTGGAGCTGTGATATATGCAGTTCAAGGGTTTTAATGTGGACTGGTTCCCTGAGCCAAACATTCCCAGTACGTGTCTGGTTGACCAAAATGTGGTTGAGACTCTAATGACACGGGTTGCACATCTGGAGCAGGGCCTCCAGTCCACTTTCCTCTGAATGAAAGCTGTTTTACACGCACCAAAGCTGCTCCACAGTCTGCAGCACCACATGTTGGTCTTCACAAGGTGCAATGGAGTAGGTTTGGTACACATCATGGAACGGGAAGGAACGGGTCACACGGTTTAGGCTCATATAACTGTCAGATTAGTCCATTACGCAATAAAAACTCTCTTTGATCCAAGGCACTTCTTTTCCCCAGTTTTGAACAACTGAAAGAAGAAAATGGGGAAGTGACAGCATGTAAGGTATGCATAATGAGCATTCCCAAATGAAAAGCTTGATTTATTGGTACATGAAATTTTCAGTATGTATGGCCAGGTGAAATTTGATGTAGTGAACTACAGCAGGCTGTGAGGCCAGCGTGGGGATGGTCATTTAATCATGTATGGGCAATCTCAAACATCTGTACCATTTGCAGCACAGCTGTTTGAGATTGCCCATACATGATCAAATGACCACCCTTTTCCCTTGTGGGGTATCAGCAACTAGCATACTCAGGATCTGTTCCTATTTTTTGGTTGTAATAGAAAACCTGACCACAGAATATAAGGCTGGAATATCATTTTATCCAATATTGTCCTGTTCTGCACCATATTAGGGTCAAGATCCAAATTTCCATGCTAGACTCCATTCTTATTGTAAGATAAATTAAAATCCAGACCAGAATCAACAATTTTGGGGATACAGGGAGGGGAAAGCACGAATTTATATCTGAATTTTGCAGCTGAGATAAAAGTCAACACTTTATTTTTCAAGATTGTGAAGTTCAGAGTAATTAATCCTTTCTGTGAAAGCCATCATTTTCTTATCATGAAATCAATACATTGGCTCTCATCTCACTTCTGACCCTGCCACTTAACCTCCTCATGTGTCTTTCCTGGTGTTTTATTTTATTTCATGAGCTATCATTCTGCCCGTTTTGAATCTGAATGGAGGTTTCAGATGCCTTGAGGGGAAAACTTTCATGTGTCTTCCTGAAAGAGCATGGGCACATCTGTTCTTTTTGATATATTGATGCAGGATCAAGAAACTTCCACCAGAGTTACTTTTGGTTCTTGAGGAGAGTAAATGATCTCAAAGCATGTCCTTGCCAGTGCTGTATTTGAAAACAAGAGGGAGATTTGTCATGTCAAGTGCAGATGAATTCAGAGCATACCCTTCGAAGCATCTTGTTCTAAACCACAAACTGCATAATCAATATAAAGTGTTCATTTACCCTGCTATTTGTGCACAAGTGTATACTTAGGCTTGAGTAACTGGGTAACACGGAGACCATATGCTGCTCCCACTATGTCAGCAGTGGTTTTCTTATTGATTTTTGAAATCTGCTTCAGCATAATCTTACACTGTATTAGACTATGGGACAGCTGCCCCATGCCTTCGTACTTCACCCAGTAGTTTGATGCAAAAATAGACTGTGGTTGAATGGTACTGAGCCAACCTGTTTCAGCCCAAATGCAACCAATCTTTTTTTCCCTGATGCTTTTTTGCACTCTGCCTCCTGTAAGCCTGTTGTGCTCTGGGAGCTCCCACCCAAGTCCTGAGGCCAGTGTCACACAGCAACACTCTTCAAGGGTGCTCCCACCATTACCCCATCAGCACCCCAGGGGTAAACAGCAGCAGGACAGCTCTGCTAGGAAAGTCCAAATTACAGCACTGAGGTCACTAAGCCAGTCACTATGAAAATTGCCTTAGTCCAAAAGGAAGCTTTCTGCAAAGTCTTCAAGCCAGGGCAGCAATGCAGCCAGCAGAGTGACGGCACGGTGGGGTGACTGATGGAGTGGCTACAAGGCTGAACAGGAAAGCCACAAGAGAGGAGACAGGATGTACTTCCCAAAATACAAAATAAGATGTTTTCAGAGGCCACAGCCACAGAGGTCTGATTGTAACGGTAGAGACTGACAAGGTTTCTAGGAGTCCTCAAGCACATTATAAATGAGCAGAAACGAACAAACCCATTTGCATTCCTGCTGGAAAGCAAGCTTTGAGCCTGTCTCTCTAAAGGGGAAAAGCTAATGAGCTCCCATGCCTCCTGTGTCACTGAGGTTGGAATTATGACAATATCTATACCCAGCACTAAATGCACAATAATTATTTCCAGATGTATGTAAATGTGACTGTTTTTTTCCACATTAATCTTTCACACAGCTTATATACGTTGTAGAGCTCAGATGTTTACTTAGCATTCAAATAAAACATAAAGGGATTAAAAAAACCTATCTGGTCTGTTAAGCTTCCTTAAAATGGAGTTGATAGTATCTGCCTAACACTCTAGCTTGATTTCATTACTGAAATTACTAGGATTTATGTAACAGTCTTGCTTTTTTTTCCAAGGCCTATACTTTTGCCCAACTAATTCAGTTCCCAGTATCTCCACACAATGAAGTGAAAATAACCTCTGCATTCTATGCCAATGGTGCCACTTGTGTTCTTTATCACACATCCCCACAGTATTTTATTTCTGGGCTAACTCCTGATGACTTTGGATGGAATAGATGGGTCTCTTGTTCTTTGGATATGGCAGCATTAATGCACAGTAATTATAGAAAGGTTGGTTTCCTTTTGCAAAACAAACAAACAAAAAAAAAAGAGTGATGCAAGGGACCTTCATTGCACCAGCCTGGATGACCGAGCCGCAGAAGGCAGTGGCAAGCTTACATCTTGCCTTGCCAACAGAACTGCACATGAGGCATGCTGTGCCCACGTCAGCTGGGGACCTGGTGCCATTCCTTGTTCACTGTGTCAGCCATCCTTCCCCATCCACCTGGAGGGAGGCACTTGTCCTCATGCATTCACCCAAAGATTTTCTAGTAGTGGGAGATTTCAGCAGGGGCAGCCACACCATCAGCAGTGTTCAGACCACATGCTATTCAAACATATGAAAATGTGAGTCTTTTAGTGAGCAGCCAGGCCAGAGAAAAGTCTATCAGAGATGGAGTCATCTCCAGCTGTTCCTATGTCTGCAGAGTGTCTTGTCTTTTGATATTCAGGTGTAGAGGCAAGATGCACATGGTATTGTCAGATGCCTCCCTGCAGGTATACCCCCAGCTTTGCCCTGGCCCTCCAACACTAGTCAATAAATGATGGGTTTTAAACACTAGACATACCACCTTGTTTGATCGCTTGGCAATTTTTGTGAACTGCTGTCATTTGAAAGATAAATATACTGTTTATTTTTAGAGACGAACCTGACCTTTACAGTCTGAGCTGGATTTCAATTTCCTCTTCACCTCTGGGGAAGTCCAATAGCTTAAGGTTTTCATCCTTGTTGTAAGCAAGGTGTCACGGTCAGCTGTAATGTTTACACGAAGCCTGTGTTCAAATAGTGAAACTTTCCCCTAGGAGTCTTCAGATCTCATAGGGTTTGGTCCATGTCCATAATATGCAGTAGATCAAAAAGAACGTATATCATGTAATTCAAAATTTCGTACAAAATACAGACTGATGTTGTGAATCTCTCTCATGTTAATAATCAGATGGGTGTCCATTAATTTATTCATGTATAGATCATTCCTGTTCATTAGTGTCTGCAGACTCTGACTAATGTTTGGTTCTGTTTATCTTTATGGATCCAGCTCCACCAAATAAATGTCTACACTAAACCCATCACTCACCAGATCATTTTATCTTCTTTGAATAACACTAATAATGGGCTATGAGTACCATAAATAATGAATATGGAAAGAGACATTCATTTTTCCACAGCTCTCACTGAATTATATATCAGACATTTTATCAAACAGTCTAATTGTTAATACTAAAACAACAGTATTGTTTACCAGAAAAGCTTTCTTTGCACATGCCTTTTTAGGACAGGCAGTAACTAGATACCAGTGCTTTTTGTTTCTCAGTGCTCCCTACCCTGCAAAGTTCAACTGCCAAGAGTTCAGATGACTCCTTGATGACATATAAGCAAGAATACATGAGATTATGTGATCACTCTTCCAATTTTCCCCAGGTGAGGGGAAAGCTACCTTTGCAATTCTCTTATCAATACATTACATTTCCCTGAGCATATCTTTGGGGAGGGGAGAAAAGCACTCCTGTTTTTTTCTTCAATAACCAACATGAAATTGAAACAAAGGACTATGTATGCACCCATCTGCAGCCGGTTAGACCCCTTCTGATGGCCTTAGGGTCTTCTCAGTGTACTGCCCCCAGCAGCAGCAGCATCGCCATCTCTGGCAAGACCAACCTCTTGGAAATACTTGGCACCAGCTCCCTGTTTCAGCTGTCATGCAGGAGTTATTTTTCCCTTACATCTCTCCCAAAATTTTGTTTAGGCAAGACTAACACCTCAAAACAACCATTTTTTACTCATGTATGTGTGATTCATATTTCACTGTTTCTTTTAGTATTGTAGCCTGTGTGATTTTGCATCAATCACTAAATATGTTAAATGGAAATCAATAGCCAGATATTTCTTGACCTGTAAAATCTTCAGCATGTCTTCAGAAACCCCCTATTTTTTTTTTCTGTGTTATAACTGCTCTGTTTGCTTTCCTAATAAACACTGGGACACTGAGTTAATTGGGATCTCAGATCTTCCTCTGCATCAAAGCTTTCAGAGATATCATGATCATTATTACTATCCTATATTGAATAATAAGAGAGGTAAAAAAGTCAAATTGTCATATAGCTAAATCTTCTGCTTTGTTAGAGACTCTGAAATTTTTAAGTCAATCCATATTGCTTTTCTTTTATTTCCAGACCACCCACTTGCTCTTTTGTACTGCATCTCAGTCACTTTTGTTATCAACTCTAATTTATTATAGACTACCTAAAGAAAAGTCAACATTTAGTAAAGGCCATATTTTCCCAGTTATAAATGGAAAGGTTTCTTCCTGTGTTTATACAATCATATTTCTCTTTAGTATATAAAATGATTTTAGGGACTCTGACTAATGAAAGTTTGGGACAGGATAAAAATAAACCTTGATGGGTTTTGCTGCAACGAGCTACTAAGAAGTTTGTGTTCCTTGGTTCTTTTTTGTTTATTTTAATTTTTTTCCTCCTGCCAGTTTCCAGTTTGCAGCATGAATCTGAAACATATGAGTAAATACTCAAAAACTTCCACTGTGGTCTTTGATGCTTGTATCTCAGGAGTGTATTCAGCTTTTCGGCTCAGAGTCATGAAGGCGGTCTCTTATCCAAGGTGAATGTAGGAAACACCCCCTGCTTACAAGGTAAAATGATGGATTAGCATTATGGGGGAAGGCTCCTTATTTTACTTGTATTTCTTTTAAACAATATTTTTACAGCATTTGGTTCAAGGCAGTAGATCTCTTATAACAGCATTCCTGCTATGAGGATGAGAATTATAGAGGGCAAGGCAAAGAAGAGTAAGTCTTTCAGGAATTATTCTTCACAGCATTATCTCATCACCCACATTAAGCTATGATGTCTTTTTCTGAGTAGGAGGCCTTGTTACAACTCTGAGAAAGCACCCAGAGAAGAGGAATTACACATGCTCTCATCTATGAATGACCTCTATTCCTTGAACTTCAGCTTCAAGTAATTTAATCAGGCATCTTTGCCAAGAGGCCAAAGCTAGTGCTCTTGTATGCTAATCATTACTGCGGGCTGCAACAGGCTTGTGGGTTTCACTTGTCCAAAGTCATGGGAAAGCCTTTCAGATGACTGAAGCTCTCCTTAAGCCTGAAGCAGTAACAGTTTGTACTGGTGGAGGATTCTTCTATCATTGTATGATGAATCAGCCCTTCATTACAACTATGGGTTTCTTTTCCTTTCTTAATTAGAAGCAAGTAATTAAAGAAAAACAATCCTACATGAGATCAGTAAGAAATTGAAAGTCAAGTCCTCCACCACAAAGAGTGCATCAATGCTCACTAATTCTGGTATTACAGTTAGCCCCTTTACCAGAAGCCCATTCCAGCCTGGGTACCTCATCTGGGGCTTCCCACAACAACAGGCGAGCTTTGCAGGGCTCATTTGTTGCCATGTTGTGGATATTTGTCTTCTAAGGATGGGAGGAAACCACAAGCTCCTTTTCCACTGGCTAATTGATATTAAAGACAGAGCTCTAATCAAATGGTAACAATATTTAGTTACAAGCCACCTGGGATGACATTTGAACCAGAAACCTTGTGGTACAAATAACATCCAACATCCCATTCATCTCCTGTAGCTGGCCAGAAAGGCTGAAGGAACCTGTTTCCCACAGGCATATAATCACATTCAGGAAACACACAGCCCAGAGCAAACACTGCTATGTTTTGCCACATTCGTCATCTGACACACTGCTTCCATCAGCCAGCACCAGAGCTGGGCAAGCCAGGCTGCCAGGGGGAGCTTGGTGAGCTTGCTCACACTGCTAAATATGCTGTCTGCTGCATTAGCCTTCCTCTATTTAATCCCTTTTGTTCCATCTGGGGAACCAGTGTGGTGCCTTCAGTAGCTCCTCTTTGGTTTATAATGATTTCAATACCAGTTAGACATACCATTATCTCTGGGACGATAAGTGATGGGCTCTGCTATGGGTGAGTTTCTTCTTCACTCCAAGGTAAAAGGTTGAAAAACTTCAGAGCTGGCCCCTTGAATATGGGGGCTTCCAAAGTCCTCACAGAAGCATTAGGTGGCCAAATTCCCTGCGCAGCCTGTAGGCACAGGGGCACAGCCAAACAAATTCCTTGCGATGTCTCAGTTTTCACCTGCAGCGATTCAGTGGCTTCTTGGAAAACCTCCTTGCTTTGAAACTACTGAGGGATTGCAAGGAATGCAGCAATGAAATCCAGCAGCAGATTGGGCAAACAATTGCTTAGTGAAGGTGTTGATAAATGCTTTCTGTAGAGTCTGGAGCCTTTGTTAACTATTCAAAAGTGTCTTTGAAAGAACGAGTTAACCTGCCAATTTGTTTTAATAGCATTGGATAAACAAAGGCAATAAATAAATAAATAAATAAATAAATAAATAAATAAATAAATAAATCAGTCTTATATTTCATCCCCCAACTTTCACTGGCTTTCTTCTGTCCACAGCAGCCTCCTGTAACTGCACAGTAGTTTCTCAGTCTCTTGATGGCTACAGGCTTCTGACCAGGCTGAGCTGTCCCTGCCTGTGCAGAGGGCACCACGTGGCAGCTGTGCCCGTACCTCCTCCAGCAGCTCCTTGTCACCGTGTCCTCTGGTCTGCATGTCCCACAGCAGATCCTGCCTCCAAGGGAGCAGTAGAAAATGTCCCCCAGCATTCCTCTTAGAGCAGCTCTGTGTTTTTGTGACCCTGGAATATGAGCAGGAGGGGGATAACTTATGAAGCAGAAATTGCAGAGTTGGTCTGAAAAGAGAGGCATGAATCAATTTGTAGCAATAGCTCTTTTAGCTGAGCTTCTCTGGCTCTGAGATGAAGAGAAATGGGGTCAAGCCTACCCCGATGTTTTGCTGTGCTTGATTAAATACTGCCCTACAGAAACAGTTGTAAGAAAGAAATCAAAAGCATGATAGAGATATGCAAGCCATTGATAAATAGGGTCAAGGTCTCACCAATTCTATTACCTTCCATTCAACTCTTCTTTGTCTGATGTTAGTTCACTTACGTTGTCTCTGTGCAAATTCTGGCTGGGATAAATATAGATGATAATGGATTAATAATAATAAATAAATAAAGACATATCATCTGTTTTATATCTCCTGGGCTAAAATCTTCTGATCTACTTAGGATAAAGCTTATTCAAATTCCAAAGCTCCCCTTCAAAAGACACATAATAATTTATTACAGCCACAGCCCTAAGAATAAGAGTCCACTGTCTCACTGGAATTTTAATTGACAATTGGGTAATGGTCCAGACTGCAGGTATCCGGGAGACAGCGTGATACGAGTGGAATTCAGCTCACTCATCTACACCAAAACCCACTGTACACTTTATTAAAGTGTGTTGGCATTTACGCCTGAAGAACTGCAGCATAAGCATGGTTGCCTCTGAGCTGGCACCTTGTTAGGGAATAAGCTAGCAATAAGGACAGAAATCATAAAAAACTAGGTACAATGAGTAATGACTGGTTTTAAATAATCATCTACATTTTTCTCTGACTATGGGGTCATTAGGGGTAAAGCGGAAAAAATGCCAGCTAGTCCTAAATACAAATGATTGACAATGTCTGAGAAAAGCTGGCTAGACATGTAGCAGTCTTGTTTACAGCTCAGCCTTCTTTGATTTAAAACCCAAATTAATTTGTAAATGAGTGGCCTAGTTTCATCTATTGCCCTTCCAAAATACAAATCGTGGCATGTGAAGATAATTTCAGCCGACTCAGAAACCCAGTTACTTCCAGTCATTCATCAAAGCACTAATATCGCTCTTTAATCAGGGTTAGAGCAAAGTTTTAAGAGCAAAGCATTAGCTTCACACACCATTAGCTACGAGTGCCTCAGGCTGTACATCAGATGCTTGATCAAATGGCACTCATGTTGTCCCATATACCAGAAAACCAAGGCTTTAAATATTACCTTTCTTTGAGAGAATCTCAGGCACATTTGACAAGGTCATGTGTATTGATATAGTCTATTTGAATTTCTACAAGGCATTTGATTTAGGAGCACATGACATGCTGTTTAAAATTATTTTACACAGAAATAACAGAGCACACATTAAAATAGCTAAAAATGCCTGATTGGTGAATCTTGTCATGTCTTGACAGAGATGTATTTGTCACTGAGCCCATTCCAGCCTGGTCCACAGGGACCAGTCCCTGAGGCAGCACTAATAGCTTATCAATCATTTAGAAATATAAAATATTTGCTCATGGTGTTCGCTGCAGGTTAACATAAAAATGGTAGGATAGCAGACTGTGGAGACAGCAATCTGAGTTTCAAGGTGAGGCGGTCACCATCCAGCCTGAACATAGGACCTGGGGACACAGATAAAAGCCTGGGAGACAGAGTTGTGATAGCAGCCTCAACATGCACATTGCTGAAGGTAACTGTCACATTGCAATGCTACAACTAAAGGCTACCATAACCCCTGGATAAATACGAAGGGAAATAAGAAAGAGAAGTAGCAAAGGGAATCTGCTCCAGTACACAGCATCAGTAAAACTGCTGCAGAGAAATTCATTCTCTCCCTGTGCTTAAGCACTGAGAAGGATGTGGGAATACAAGTAGGAGCACAAGAAGGTCACAACAATGTTTTGAACTTATCCAGCTCCTCAAAGAGATATGACATACCATATAAAAGATTTATGGTAGTCTGGGGAGAAAGACGGTACAGGTTTACTCATGCTGGAAAAGACTTATGGTTTGAGAGCTGAACTTATGTACATGAGGCTATTTATACTTTGGAACTGCCTGGGAAGGGAGCAGCGTACTCATTACCAAGTGCACAAACCAGCTTCCCAAACAGACGAAGCAAGAGGCATTTAGAGATGCCCTAAGGCATCGAGCTTTGTCCCCAGCTGCTGGTCCAAAGGACTCTGGAGTCCTGCAGCCCCAGTGAATAGAGATCAGCCAGCCCTGTGCTTGTTCCAGGTGCCCAAGGACACCTCTGGTGGCATCTCACCCTAGCTGGTTTTGACATTAGATCAGACACTGCTCCAGAGGAAATAGCTAATCTGCTTTGAGAAACCTCAGTGGGAAGAGATGAGGGCTGGAGGGCCAGTATGCTCACCCATAGCTTCTCCTCCACTAGACCACTTGTTAAGGTGGCCCAGACGTGGACCTGGGTCCTGATGTACTGGGCTCTGTATAGCTGGGAGTGTTGGACTTTTTCCCTCACTCCAAAGCCTTGAATCATAGCTGCACATGGAAAAAAGGTTATGATAAAAGACTAACAGCTGAAACCTACGACTTGTCTTCCTTATCTGCTCAGGCTGCAATTGTGTTAGATTTGGGATCAGAAGGGAATTTTCTTCAGCTTACATTGACAAGGATCAGAGATCTCATCTGCTTTCTCCCCAGGGCATGCAATTTAATCTTTTAAGGTCTGAAAAGCTTTGACCTAATGTCTTTGGACTAATGTGAAAACAACTAGGTGAAAATGTTGAAGTCCCTTATATAAAGACAGTCACAAACTGCTGAGCTAGTTTTTCTTCTTGACCTTAATCTCTATGGGATCAGAATGTTCCTGGAGTGTAGGTGAGCTGAGATAGGAGAAAAATAGGAGAGGCAAAATATGTGATTCAGATTTTAAAATTATAAAGTGAATAATGTCAGCTGTGTGCACACCCAAGATACAAAGCAAATCAATGCATAGTCCTGAATTTTCAGCAGAGAGGATGCTGGGTGTGGAATGGAGAGTTTAAGATAGCTCAGTATATCTTGGGTACTCTCCACTAAATATACTTATTTTCACATGGTCCAGTGCAATGCATCTCCACTCCCAGAAGGGGGTCCACTCAAGTAGTGAGACTACCTGCAGATGTGGAGTCAAGACTTCATAAGCACTAGTGCCAAGCTTGTAAAGTTCATATTTGACAGGCAAACTTTCCTTCGTGGTTTCAGAAATGCATAAACACAGAGGCTTGTAAGAGAAATCATCTTGCAGCATAGCCGCCTAGCATTTAAAAATAATCATTTCCATCTTTCATTTTTATATCGACCACCAACTGTTTCATTCAAAACCACTGACATCAGTAGAAATTTAATCACCACAATGCAAAGACTAGGCACTCCCTGGATTCCTCCTCTTTCTCCATAGACATTTTATTTCTTGTGTTCTGCCATTTTCTTTTGGCCCCACACCACTCTTGGCACAAAATGGAAGATCTGTTCATCATATTGCTAAAGATCGTTCATCATCTTGCTAAAGAAGCCCAGTCATGGATTAGGATCTCATTGCACCAGGCTCTGTATAAAAATGGAATGAAATTTTGATATCTAAATTAGGCTTTTGGTTGGAAGCTATTTGCAATCTTGGCTCTGAAAGGATTAGCTTCACCTAAACGACATGGAACAGTGTGAGAGAGATGTCTGTGCATTTGTCTTAATGTTACAGCACTGAGGACATTTGAGTAGCTGAAAAGGCCTATGAACGCGTGCCATAATCTGGGCATTACACTGCCTTGTAGCTCAGATGGGCCATGGGACAAACCCCACAACACACCCAAGGCCTGTGATTTTTTTTACAGCCAAATCCTGTTTGCATAGTTTCCTTCTTTTATTTTAGGATTAGGACTTCGACTCTTCAGAAAAATAAGTTTTTCTGCCTCTCCTTTTAATTCTTTCAGGTATGAATTACCTGGAATGCTTACCATAGCTCCCTGCCAGTGCTGGAATGCCCTCAGGACCCAAAAAGCTTCATTTAAATGCCCCATTGATGTCATTTGAAAATAGGGAAAGAAGGAAAGACTGCTGTTTTAGTTATAGTAACAGCAAGAACTTCTAGGAGTTCTTCACTTCAACCTCCACTTCAAAACCAGATATCTGAAACAATAGGGGTTTTTCACTGCCAGACACGTGCCATCATTCCCCAAAAAGAGGAATGTTGGTGTTGGGTCACTTGAGGAACTCTCATGGCTCTTCTTTGAGAAGTTTCAGGTGTCCATGAAAAGAGGCAGAAATACCAGAGAATGAAGGCAACAAAGACACACCAGCCCCAGACAGATGCAGTGTGTCATCATGCAAAATCAGGGAGAGCTTTAGGATTAAGGGCTAGCTATGACTGATTTGTGAATGTCAGTGTATTTCTACAGTCAGGTTTTTTATAGATGGTGCTGATTGTGAAATAGCTCCAGGCTGTTCTATAACACCCAAGAAATGCCAAGAAAAATTATACAACCCAGTACTAAGTTAGTAATGGAGACTTGCAGAAACTCAGATGATTTCCTGTTCCCATGGAAGAGGCAAAGAAGGAGGATAGAAAGGAAAAAAAACGTGCCCTGGTGAGATGGAGAACTCAGGCAGGGCCTTTGGTGAAGCTGATTTCACTGGCTAAAAGGAACAGCTTTAATACAAAGAGTTACATCACGTTTTGAGAAAAAAGGGGCAGGGCACACAGATTATTTGCTATTTTGTTTAGATCATTACTGATCCCAATGTGTTTAAATGAAAACCCATCTTCGAAAACCCCTGTTTCACAAAAACTGTAAACCATAATCAAATGTGTACTTGAAAGTTAGCACATAGGAATGACCAGGAAGAACACTGGAAAGGTCGAAGAAAAAAGATCATATTGCTGTCTTTTGGGTCCAGGAGAGATAACATAACAAAGGATAGGTTCACAACATGGGCCCCAAATACAACAGCCCAGGTGAGTTTCCATCACTGGCTGAACAGACCAGAAACTTTTCTGGGTAAAGAACTATTCCCCTATTTTTTCCAACCCATGCTCAATTTATGGGTTCTGCATCAGGGAAGGTGTCTAGATTCCACATTGTCTGTCCTCTCAACCCAAAAGGAACTGGGGCTCTGGAACTATGGGACCCTGTTATCATTTAGGTATCCATCCGAGTCAAAAAAAAAAAAAAAAAAAAAAAAAAAAAAAAAAAAAAAGAGAATGTCAAATTTGACAGTATTGAGGTTCTGGGAGCACTTTTCAGCAATTGCATGTCTATCCCACATGCCAGCCTATCATCCTATCATACCAATTGTCCTTGCCATGCTGTCTGCATGTCTGTTCATGTGTTATTGCCTTTGCCTGATAACATAAAGCCATTAAGGAATTGAAATGTTGCCCTGGTAAAGCATTATCCAAGTATTTTCTGCTTGATTTTAAACAAAAGCAGGCTGAAATGTAGCATAAAGTTGTTAGCCCATGCGCAAAATCCTTTATACTTGAAACAGAGCCATTAAGATGTGTTTGTGATGATAAAGTTGCATCTTCATCCCCAAAGCTTTTTAGTAGGATTCAGTTATTTTCCAAACAAATTCTCCAGAACAGTTCTATTTATACAATTCCCAATGTACTCAGCAGCGCTGTATCTAGGCACCACTAAGAAAAATAAATCTAGGAGAGTTAATTCATTTTTCTTAGGTAAGTGGTTACAAGGAGAATGAGTTTCTCTGACAAATATTTGGAAATTTCTGCTCTCTTGATGTTAACATACTGCAGGAAAAAGAAGCACTGAGGCAGTCTTATTGCAGAAATCAACTTAACTCACTAGGAGACAGATTATAGCTTTGGAAAAAACACACTGGCTGGGCCAGTGAAGTCAGCATAACGAAAGAGGCTTTCAACCTTGCTGAGAAAGGAGGGATTAATAGTGAATTTTGACCTGGCTTTCTGGGATGCTGATTGACACCTACAAGATACACTGGCCACTTCTGGAAAGAGACCCAGGGAAGGTGGTGGAAGAAAAGAGAAAAGGAATTGCTAAGTAAATGTCAGCTGCGGGCAGGGTCAATAGGAAGGAAAGCTCCATCACAACTTTGTAGAGCCTACCTGTGGTGCAGCCTGACCCTTCCTGCTACTGCAGCACTGCTCTTAGTAACTGGTCCAGTATGTCTGGTGACAGCATCCACCACAAGGAAGACAAACAAATTTTGGGAGGAGACACAAAGGTCTGGGTATTTACATGTCTCTGGTTCCTGAGGTGTAGATGAGGGAGGCGTTTTGGTAGGAAATCAATTACTGTGAAATCCCAGGTGGGGGAAAGGATTTTTTTTTTTTTTTTTTTTTTTTTGTGCTAAGGGGTATTTTGATGTCTGGGTGACATATCCTGGAAATTTACCAAGCAGCAGATCCCTGCCCTAAGTGAGAAGACAAATTTCGGCAAGCAATCTATAATCTGTGCTGTGAACAGTGAGAGAAAGAAACATTTTGTAAGCTGTTAATTGCACGGGATGATGTTACAGTGCTATGCCTAAAGGCAAGGCTATGATGCATTTTCCTCCAGTTCACTAACAAGCACACAGGGGTTTTCACTGTGCAGCGATACACCAGGGAGGGAATAAGGAGGGAAAAATAAGTAAGGAAAATATCTTCAACTGTGAAAGAAGCTAGTCTGGCAAAACTCATCCTGCAGTATATTTCAGGGATTTATACACAATATTAGAACAGATTGAATTCAGTGAAAATTCATCCAGGGCCAGTTTCTCTGTTCAGTAGCAGGAGATGGAATGAAATTTCCATCCGTAGACTCTACTCATGTGTTTTGCTCACCAGATGTGTAATTTAACCTGCACATTTATTCCCAGATTTATGAGAAGCATTCACTACTGTCTGAGATGAAGGAATAAAACTTTCAGTCTGTTACCTGCTTTATGTTAGAACCCTTTAATGGTAGAAATTCTTTTCTAATTTAAAATTACATTTAATTTCCACTACTTACTCTGGATCCCAGAAGACTTTTGAAAATCACAACTACAGTGAATAACGTGAAGTGGAGCATGCCTCCATGATGTGGGGCTTTGGTCAATAAACACTGCAAGTTTGTTTATTTATTTATTTAGATAGATAGATACATGATTTCTCCTTAGAAAACAGAGTGCTTCTAAAATCCACTTAGACCATTATGTAAGGATTTCCAATCAGAGATCTAAGAGATTGGTAATGTGGCTTTGCAGGGTGACTACTGTGCTGGGCGACCTCCCCAGAGCCAGCAGCAGCTCCCTTAGCTTGGGAAGGCTCTTGTCTGCTCCATGATGTCCAACAGTACTGAAAGTAGGGCTAAGCTACACAGAAATGTTTGTCACCTAACATTTTATTGCCTTTGTCTCTTGAAGTGAAGATCTGCCCATGGTTTTTGTACAGAGCTCATCACCATGGAGTATAAGCATCAACAGTCTCTGTTAGGAGCCTATTTATAAAATGGTTGTGGTTGCTTTGACTTCAGCATGAAGTCTGCCCTGGATTTTAGGCCCAAATCCCACTCCTATGGAACAAAACAAAAACATCTCTTTCAATCAGAAGACTTTTTAGACAGAAATTGGCCCTGCTCCACATTTTACAGTTCATGGGCTGTAGTAGGATGGAGTGCAATCAATTTTAACAAAGAATTTCATTTGATAGTGAAATATAGAATTCTTGTGGAAGATGGTCCAGACTGAAGGTGCTTAAACAAAAAATAAAGAACATTACATAAAAATGTAAAATAGTTTCACTGGATCGAACTGAAGGTCTATCTCACCTGCTGCATGCCCTCAAAATGTGCTCTATCATGCTGACTACTATCATATTAAATGAAAAAGATGGAAACAAGTCTTTATTAAAAACCACAAACTTAAGTAGGAAACCATGTTTAAGAGGAGTGACTTTTTTGTTTGTTTGTTTGTTTGTTTTTCATTTTTGGGGACTTCAAAAGTAAAGCCTAATATCAGAACTCCTGACCCTGCAGAGAGCAATGCCCAGCTGGTGAGCTGAGGTATTGCACAGCTCACACAAAGATTTGGGGATGAACCCCAGGACCCTGGGCCCCCGGGATGAGGCTGAGCTCCTTTCGCTGCCCCTGCCTGCCACCAGCCCATGCCAGAGTTTGGCCCCATGTTCAGCAGTGGGGCAGGCTGCCTGACAGCAGCTGTAAAAAATAAAGCATGCAGTACAGCACACTTGTCATTACGTAGATGAGCAATGTTTAGAAGTAGCAGATTTATGAGAAACCGAGCTAGGATGATCTTCTTGGGTTTCGGTGAAACTAGATGAGCCAGCTTCACTCTGCTACATGTTTGTACGACAGCACGCTGTGTCTGCTTACAAAATTAAAAAGAAATTAAAACCACAACCCAATAAAAAGTGCTCTCTTCTTCTGAAACATGTTTTTACTGAAAGTTAAGGTCCTTTTATACTGTTTTTCATATTCTATCTCCTCCTCCATCACCCCCCCCCCCACACACATGCTTCTCAAGTCCATCTGAACTACTTGCCTTTTTTCTTCAGGCATCTCTGCCCCCCAGGGGAGGAACAGAGGCTGCTAGAAGGCTCCCAGCTTGACTGATCTCCCCATTATACAGGATTGAGTCTCCCAGATTGTCCTGTTGGCATAAAAAGTCTCTGTAGCACGAAGATTATGCCAAATTTTGCAAACGTTTGCTCAGTGCAGAAATAATTCCTCTGACCAAACAAGCCTAACGATGTGAACAATCGCCTTGTTAGAAATCACACAGTAGCCATGACCCTTTCTCTTTGTCCTTCAGCACAATACATTTTCCAAACATGCATTTCCTTTCAGAGATTTGTGGAGTACAGGAGAGGACTGCAACTCAGCAGCTCCCCTGACTGTGTAAGAAATCACTTACTCAGAGTTAAGCAAGTGGCACACTTTGCTGCCTGCTGAATGCTAACCATAGCTAATTTCAGATTTTTATAGCTCTTCAACATGAGCATGATAAAATGCCATATGGCGCTCTTGTTAACCAGGCAGAGTGTCCTAAATCAGCATGATTTCCTTTCAGGCCTGCTTGGAGAGGCCTGGCTGGCAAGGCCAGGTTGCCACTTAGCCTGTGACTGGGCAGCTCACCCTGCTGGGGCTGATGCAAGCACTGCAGCGAGGGAACAAATATCAAAAAGTGGGACATGACCCAGTTCATGAAACCATCTTCTCTGTCTCTTGCTGCCCTCTGCTGTCTCAAGCCTGGGCAGTGCAGAGAGGGCTGCGAGCCCACGGGGAAAAAAAATATATATATATATATAAAAAATCTACATCTGAAATTGAGCCACACAGACAGGAGAAGCCAGACACAGGATCTGAAAACTTGACCGCCCTGAAAAACCCCAATGTTTCTCCCGTGTGGGAATTTATTCACACTTAGTTGGTGCGGGACGTCTGATGCTGGGTGTGATGTGTGAGCCACGCAGTGCATAGGCTTGATGCTGTGCAGGGGTCTGGGAAGGAAGACCACACAGGAGCCAAGGGGCCTGCAGTCTCTTGGCAGTTTGTATAAAATCCTACATCGCAATTGTAACTGTTTCAAAGGGTTTTTAGCACAGCAAATATAGATGCATCCAAGAAATATAAGTGAATCCAACAAGCTCAGCCGTATTACTTTCACCCTTAGCAATTGCAATCAAAGGCAATCTGACAACCGCATTCTTTCAGCGTGCTGAATTTCTCGGGTCAGCCACCTCTTTCCAAAAATGCGCTCTTTCTACAGCAACGAAACTTCTATCCAGACCAGAGCTGAATCTTTTAGTGTTATTTCTAAAACACTTTCCAAATGCATTTGTAGACTCAGAGTTCACAAGGGAGTACTCCTGTCCCCTTTATTTCAGGTGACACTTGTCCTCCATGCTCCATTATGAGGAATTTGATGGCTTGCACAAAGAGTTGGGGTACTCCCTAACAAAATGTGGGCTTCTTTGAAGGCTTATTTTGGTGCATGCTCTGTTAGTTGTGTTACAAAGCACCACTGAGCCAACACATTTTGGGGAACATGCAAGTAACACTGGAAGTCTTGGTGTAAATCAAGCTCTAACAAAAGATTATTTTCACCTGTGTATTGATTGTGCCAAGATTTTTCTAAATTAAATACAAACAAGCCATGTTAGATTGGGACTGTAACTCAAGCTACAATATACTTAGGAGACATTTGAGACTCTCCCCAAAAGACTGCCCACTGTACTTCCTCAACCACACATCTTTCCTCCCAGCAGCATTCTTACTAGTGGGAGGGCATTGGGAAATAAGTGACTCCTACAACAGCACCCACAGACCACCCAATACCTAAAACACTCTCAAGCACAAATGATGAATCAACAATTCTTATTTAATAATCTAGGAAATAGTCATTTTTTCCCATGTTTCTTTTTCCCCCTGAAGTTAGATCAGACACTGCAAATTGTGTGGAGTGGTTCAGGGCAAGGAAATACTTTTTTATTTACAACAGTAAAGAGAAAAAAAGAACTCTTGGCAGTGTGTTCTCAGACATCCTGCAGAAATGTGGGAATTTTACAAGGAGGAAAGAATATCTGCAAGAAAGCCATTGTTGTCCTGGGTGCCAGTGAAAAGGACTTTCAGTCCTGGACCGTCGTTTTAAAAGAACTACAGGAAATCTGATCTAGTCCTTGAGGTGTTGGAGCCTTGCTGTCAAAATCTGTCACGTTTCTTCCTGTGGAAGTCAAGTGCATCCCTGACAATGGGGGAAAGCGAGAGATTGTTAGATGAGGAGGTTTTGTCACTTGGGCTGTGAACTCAAAGAGGAAAGCTTAAAACCTGTGAAGCAGATTGGGCTGTGACAAAGTGCCTGAGGAAGGAAGACTGGGGAAGCAAAAGGAGGAACTTGGTGGGCAACAGCTGAGATTGAAGAAGCCACAAGGAGTAGGAAGAAGACTGCTCTGAGGGCACAATTGCCTCCAGAGTCTGGAAAGTTACCTCAGTTTCACACAAAAGGACAGCACAAAAAAACTAAGAAACTAAATGTTTTCTTTTCACCCTGGACTTTGACTAGCATGCAGTGCTAGTCTAGTAGATATATACCATACATGCAGCCACCTGAATAAAAGCAAATATTGAAGCACAGCTCATTGATTTGTCTGCCAGCACTGAATGAGGCAAGGCTGCCAGGAGAAAGGAAAAATTATGTCTTGTATCATAATGTATATAATACCTAAGAGGACTGAATTACTATTACATATTTAATCTGGCATTTCCTAGCTTTTGAAGGTAGAATTTTGCAGCCTGAATTATAATCCTTTCCTGTATCTCATTTAATAAGCAATAAATATACGGGAGAAGATTTGAATTGGAGCTCCTGGGATTTCAGGTCTGAAAGGAAGGGAGGTGGATGAGATTTCTCCCATAGCTTTGGTATTTCAGAGACAAATGAGTGATACAAAAACAGCAAATGTAGATGTAGAGGCAGACAGGCTTGTCCTTGGAGCTTAGGCTTTTTATTTTGTCTTCATGGTAGTTAGAACAAAGTAGCCTTGGCCTTTAAGTACTGCTACAACACAAACAAATAATAAACATTTCAAGAATAAATACTACCTTGACTCGTTACTTACTGTCAGAGTTTATTTTATGTGTGGTCTTGTTCTTTGCTCTGGGTTTCCGATTTGCTGTGGAGCTTGCTGTTGTGTTTGTTTATTCCAGACAAGAAGGACCCTATACAAAAATATGTGACTGCTGAGCATTTGCAAAAGAATATTGCAAACAGAGCAATAGTCCTGGGCAGAGTCATTCACATTCGCACATGAATCATTCAGATCACTAGCTGGCCCAGTATTCCCTGAATGAACATAAGTTGCTCTGCAGAATTTATTCTTGGCCAGCTCTTCTTGGCATATGTACCTTGACAAAATAAGAATGAGGTTAGCCAAGGTATCTATGCATGGCACTGCTAAAAGAGCAGTAAAACGTAATATAGATGATTTAGTGGGCCATTTATTTTAACATGTACGTTTTTTTAATGCAAATGGAATGGCACTTCGGCTTGCATTTCTAATACCATGCTATCCTGGGCTGCTTTATGACCAACATATCCACTCTGTCGCTTCAGGGGGTTTGGCCCAGAGATCGCTTTGGTTTTATTGTTACTATTTATACATACAAACCTGCAAAGCATAACTCATGCTGAAATCAATGAGACTATGCATGCTTGTGGATTCAAGTCTCATGTCTTTCATATCATGTTGCTAAATAAAAAAAAAATAAAAATAATTTTTAAAAAAAAAAGACAAGAAAATATTCTGGAGTGAAAAGGAATGAAGAGGTATGATGAGTTCCTATTTTTTTTCATGTTATGAAACAGATAAGAATCTCACCATTCAAGAAATAAGGCAAATCATTGAGGCAAAACATCAAGCTGTCTTGCAACATGCTGGAGCTTGTTTGGAAGAGTTGGTAAAATACAAATACTGAACACTTAAGCAGCCCCATTGTTTGCTTGTTTTTATTGAAATGACAGAAAATGGAAAAGCTGATGCATAAGCACATAATTGTATCACATAGATGGTACTGATGAAAACCTCGTCCTAGTAGCAAAATAGGAGAATTTCTTCTGTGAGGAACATAGCAACAAAATAAAAGTATTTTTCATTTTCTCCTCCCACAGCTGAGAGGAATCCATTTATTCTAAGCTAGTGGACAGATGAATGCACTTCTAGTTTTCTTGTCCCAGCACTGTTTTTTCATGTGGGATTTATGCATCTTTCACCATGCCTGGGTAAGCTGGCAGTGCAGCTCCAATCATCTCCAATCATCTGTTGCAAAACATGATGATCACTAGGAGCATCACCCTCCCTATGTGCAGTGCCTGAGCATGATATGGGACAGTGAGAATGGACCTAGGCTCCTGGCCAGTGAAATACAGTTTGGGTGATGAATGAAAGCCAAGGCCATAAGACATTTTGCCTCTTGGTGCTGTATCTTGCTTCAGGCACATCTTCCCAGGACTGCTCAGGCAGCCAGCACATGCCTGGGAATTGCAACAGGGCTGGTGTAGCTCTGCCTCCAAATGTACTGTGCTCGTGGCTTCGGGGGCCTCAGACACACAGGAGGATGGGGAGGTGCAATGTTACCTAGGTACTTCCCTTCAAATGTTATTGAGCACCAAAAAAATGGGGGGGTGAAAATACTTCCTTGAGGCGGTATTTCATTCAACATAGGCTGCAAGAGTTCTCTTTATGGGCAGATTTCCAGTATCATTCTCTGTTTTCACGTATTATTTACAACCCACCCAAGTTCTCCTTTGGGGAATGATCCTTTCCATGTTTGGTCCCAGTCCAGGGATGAACTGTGTATGATATGTAAAAATCTTTGGAAAATTCCCTTCAGCTATTTTTGAGGTACAGAAGTGTGAAACAGAACCCCCCAGTCCTTTCACCCAAATATACACTTTTTTCAGCTTAAGGAATTTTACTTTAATTCCACTCCCCTCCCCTCAATCACTCAGTGTCTGGCATATAAAAAAAAATAATAATAAAACACTAAACCAACAGTTTCTAACCAAGTCCCCCAAGGATTTCTCATAACAAAGTCAGGCTAAGAAAATATGAAGTGCTATGAAACAGACTTTATATCACTTGTCTTTAATCAAAACTGAAGATTTACACGTCATGGCAAAAAATGACAGTGAACAAAATATAGGTCTTTAGGTTTCCACCATAAAGCCTGCGAGAATCCTTTTCCAATAAAGAAACAGCATTTTTTAATTGTACTCTCCCAGCTCACTTTGAGTTTTGCTGTGATGGATAAAAAGAAAATGGTCCAGAGATGTTTTTTTTATTATTATTGTTACTCTTTTCCTTAACTAAAATTTAACTGTGAAGGAAATGGAAGGTATACCTTTTTCCCCAAGCTTTTGTTTGTTTGTTTACCAGTAATATTTAGCTTTAATCTTCAGTGGCTTTAGAGTGATAGGGAGAAGCTATTTAGATTTAAAATCCTTAAAATAAATCCCTGGCACTCCTGTGAAAGCAGATCACTGGTCCAAAATCAGCTCCTTGATCTTGCACACACCAGCTTAAGCTGGAATTCCTCTAGATTCACACCAGCGTTTCTGAGATCCGCATCTGGCCTTGGAGATTTAAGCCATTACATTGCTGGAGCTTGATGTTGATGCTGGCTGCAGTTCGGTTTAATTTAAAGTAAAAAGATACTGTTTCAACAGCTGGAGAACAAACTCCAGACAAAGCATACATGATGTTATAATTGCTCCCCGCTATACAGTGGAAATCAGCTGTAATGCTGCTCTGGAGGTGAAAATCCACTTTTCACGGAGTTTTGGCGCTGAGGCCCAGCCTTCCACTTTCTCTGTTTCAAAGCCAAGCAGGGCCAACAAAAGTGCCAACATCCTTCAGCATCACCCAGACAGGGGGTTAAGGGAAAAGCTGATCCTAGAGCCACCAGGCAGGCAGTCCAGGATAGAGAGAGCCAGGTGAGATTACAGGACTGCTGCAACAATCTCAGCTTTTTGGTGTTATTGGGAAATGCAAGCCCCCAAATATTGACTGCCTAGTTCCACCACACGGCTCCGGTAGGATGAAGTGGTTTTATCAACTGAAAAATTAATCACTGCCTAATAAGAGAGAAGCAGTGTCAATAGCCATTTGTCTTCATTTCCTTTCTGTGACTTTCATGCTCATTAGTTAGATTCTAAATCTTCCTCCCCTTTCAGATTTGTTTACAGCATCTGAGAGCCAGTAAAACACTACAGCAGACATACCAATAACATGGTTGCCAAAAGCACTCTCACACTAATAACACACACATTTTCAGTCATGTATTTGTTTTGCCAGGTCCTTAACTCTCAATTTTTGTCCAAAAAAGACAGTGGAAATGCTGAGGATGTGTCAGGTCTCACCATATGCTGAAAGACCTGGATCCTGTAAAGCGTTTTATCAAAGTAGCGACCTCATGGAGGGTGCTCTCTCTCTTCATGCATCCATTTGTTTTCAATGTCATTGTTTAAAATAAAAGGGAAAAAAAAAGAAATTGCACTGGATATGTCAGAACACATTGTGTTTCTGTGCCAGGATACTACTCCTCTTTTCTGCAAACAATTTTCTGAAAGGTATTTCTGTAGAGTTTTCTAAATAGCCATGGACAGCTGGAAATAGTAGTAATAACCTTAAACCTTCTCACTTGATCTTCAGCCACAAATACCATTGCTATCTATCAAATCTACACATGCTCATAATGTTTCCATTTATATCTAACTCAGAACCAAACAGGAATCTATTTTCTGTATGTAGCTTGGATATAGCCTGAAACTATTGGTAGAAGAGAGCTACAGAAAGTGCTGATGCTGCTCAAATCATGATATTCGGGCTGTTCTGGATCTTCAGACAGGCAGGGAAGTGCTTGTGAATCTCTGATAGCCCTGCCCCTGGTGGGGTACCTTGCACCACAGGTCAAGGAGGTGTCACTGAGTAGCCCCCAAACCAATAAATGCTGCCAGCATTGCTCAGGTCAGTCGTGGGGCTGCCGGGGTGTGGGAGATAGAGACAAAGGCAGAGCAGAAGCAAGGGTTGGTGGTGGTGAGGAAGCAATGCAAGGAGGACAAGAAGCATCTACACTAGGCAGGGAAGGAGGATGTAGCAATACTGCCAAGGTGGGGAAAGCAAGAGGAAAAACAAGTGAAAGCAATAACATGAAAGTCGGGCTGCAAAAGCTGTTGGGAACTACCTCATTAGTCTGATCTTCTGCATGGCCAGAAAATCTGCAGGCCAACATCTCTGCCTGTCACTCCTGTGCCTATCTCAATTCACTGCTACTCATTTCCACTGTTTCAAAAAACATTCATTCTTGACTTCTAGATACCCAGTAATAAGGATTCATTGTATAAATTTCACTGTGAAAAGGATGCACCATGTTTCCAGCATAATTTTGTCTGGGTTTGGATTCCAGAGCTGAATTTTACTTGTGCTGTTATAAATCTTGAGTCATCTATTCTCAGAAAAAATAATTTCCTTACATAAGTATTTTTAAAACCAAGATAGAAATCTGTTAGCTTTTTCTTCAGTCTCTCACTGTAAGAAATTATTCCAGATTGGATCATTCCTGCAGTTTTCTTCCAAAATTCTTCTGATTTGCCAATATTCTTTTCAAAAAGCAGAGATTCCAGAAGTCAAATTTGCTAAACCAGAAAAAGAATAAAACCAATTGTGTACTAAAAATACTGATTTTGGTCTAAAAACCCAATACCCAACGAAGTCCTAGGTGCTCAAGTTGTGGAAGGATACTGGGATAAAGACCTACTTCTGACTGTCTCTATATTTACACATCAGAAATTGTCTCTTGGTGGGACCTTATTCAAAAGAGATATTTTGAAACCTTCATTGTAACTATGTTTTGTTTTGTTCTTTCCAATTGAAGATGAGATTCTTATACAAGCAAATGAATGCCAAGATTGCTTTGGTCTCAAAGGAGAGACCTAATCCTGCTGAAACTTTACTCCTTGGCACAATATCTATTTAAACTTAAATGGAAAGAAAGAATCAGCTAAATCTTCTCGGATAGAAGTCTTGGATGCTAGGCTAGTCCAAAGAAAAGGATGATTATTAACAGACTGACTTTCCTATTTTGAGGAGCTGAAGAAGCCTTAATTTTGGTGATTGCCACATACTATTTGTGCATGGAATATAGACTTTCTTTTCACATTTATTGATTTATTGTAGTCCTGCAACAGAATAATTTTTGCATATCTTGTCTTTGAAAGGATCTCACGTTTTTCTAATTTTTTATTATAGAAAACTTTAACAACTTTAGGTTTCAGCAAAGGACTGCGGTGACCTTTAGACAAATCTCCCCTTTGCTCTCTACTTGACTTCAAACCATTGATACAGCGAGCTGACCATTTCCTAGGAGCTCACAAGTGACAAAACTGGCACCATAGCAATGAGCTCGGTACCCTGCCTTCCTAAAGCAGCCCGATGCCTTCTGACATCTGCAAGCAACCCCTGAGCAACTGCTCAGAAGGCCTAAGCCCAGCGAGAGGTGTACGACCCCTTCACCTCCAGACATCTGTAACATCTCTGCGAGGGTGACGCAATGCTTGGCTGGGACCTGAATGCAGGGCTGAAGGACAGCTGAAGCTGCGGTGCTGGGAGGAAACAGCTTTGAAAGCAAGCCAAAGCAAAACAGCCTCCACTGTCTGAAGGTGCACACGTGTAGCTTGTGTTAGAAGTGCTCCTGCTCTCCAAAGGCTAATCTTTCCCACTGCAGGACCTCTCCGCTTCCTTAGAGATGCAGAACGCTATGATGGCCAAAAGCCTGAATTTATTGTATTCACCACTGTCATTGCCCACCAGTGCTGGAGAAACTGCCTTAAGTCTACCGAGCATCCTGTCCCCTTGCCTCAGCTTCAACTGTCTGGGAACATGATGCTACCAGTATAATCCCTGGGTGTGTGAAGCACTGGAAATGCCATACCTGTTAGTTCCCACAGGAAGACTCTGACAACCCAGCCTGTTCTTCAGGGATAACTGAAACCTACAAAATGAGTTTGTAGAGAAGACAACGCTTTCTGCAGGGCTAGCTGGGTACTGGGGATTTCTTAGAGGCCAGTCCTGTTTCAGACGAGTCACTCTACTTCATCTTTTATTCCCCTCACGAACATATGCTCATATCTGTATTTTGGAAGATAACAAAACAGTGCCAGTCTACTCCATGCTCACTCCAGTGAGGAACTGAGCAAAAATTGCCTATATACAACAGTCACACTACTTAATTCAAAACTGGAATGAATACAGATAGTAGTGACTAAAATGCTACTTAAATAAAAAAGGAACAGAGCAATAAACTATTGAATATGTTTTCGATACTGACTAGGACTGACATTTGGACTGAAAATTGGCTGGAATGGCATGCTTGAAGAGTAAGTGATCAATGGCATGATGTCTGGCTGGCACCCAGAATAAGCAGAGTCCTCCCAAAGTCAACACTGGGGTTGATGTTGTTCAGTAGCTTCTTCAGCAACCTGGATAAGACTGAATCCACCCGCAGCAAACTTCTAGACAATACTAAATTTACCATTTCGAACATCACAGTTTTAATCCAGAAGGATATTGAGAAACTTGGGGATTAGGAAATGCCATAAAGTTTAAGAGAAATATCTGCACCTGAGCCAAGGAAACCCTTCACCTCAGCACAGTCTGTGAACTATGGGCTTGAGGAACAGCCTTTCTGGAAACAAACTGGGCATTGTAGTGGGCACCACTGTAGCCATATGCACCAACAGTGTAAAGTAGACCTCTTACTGGGCCGCATGAGGAAGAATACAGCAAAAAGATACATTTTTATTTCTCCCTCTATTCAGCACTGATCAGGCTGCGGTTGGTTTGCTGTATCCAGTCTGGCAACTACTAGTTTAAAAGAGACAAGCAAAAAATGAAGAGGAAACAGCAGAAGGCTGACAATTCATACTTAGGAAACTAAATACAACTTTGCAATGAATGAGGAAGAAGTACAGTAATGCTCAAATGCACGAAGCACATTTCTTCAAACTTTGTAAGTCCAACAGTTCTGAGGAAGAACATCAAGTTTATGGCTAGATGAAGCACAGAGACTGCAACCAGAAGATGAAAGGACTTTTGTTCTCTGGTACAGCCACAAGTGCTCTGCTTTCAGTGTTTCTCAATGCTGTGGAGAAACAGTCCAGTTTCTCATCAACAGTTTTATTAGCTCTTGGGGTAAACTTTCTCCAAATGAGGGTGAACACAGCCCTTATAGCTCTCAGTTGCAAGAATCAGTTACATTCATTATTCAGCCAGGTAGCTGATACAAACACAGTTTTCCTTCCAACCACCAGCACACACCACTGTCCAAAAGAAAGGCACCTGCGAGACACATGGGTGGAAGGGTGTCACTGGCCATTGTTTTGTGACCAGTTGGGTGTCTAAAAGAGACACAAAAAGATCAAAGGAAGAGACAGATGGTGGCAGGGAAAAAGCCAACAGCACAGACACAACAAGGGCCAGGAATGTGCCTCCGAGAAAAGCTAAGAGAAAAGGGAAAAAGAGCTTTTATGCTGTTTAATGGAAAATAGACTTGAGCTGTAAACAGAGGCTATGCCTCTTCTGTGATTCTTGCTGTGTTAAGAGGAGGAAGGCTTTGTGCTGTCTTTGCTATTAAATCAATTAAATAGGATTGCATCAGAGAAACCTAATTTCAGAAAACATTGATTTTTCTTCCTTGCTGGAACAATCTTTATGACCACAATTTTTATTTAGATATTCATCCATCTTATATAAATTTATAACCAGTCATCTAGGAAAGAGATAGCATTGTTCTGTTTAACCCTAAAACAGTGCACGCAGCACTCAGCAGTCAGTGAGCTGTGTTTCTAACATGCCTACTGGTGTGACACTGGAAGAGCTGCAGTGCGGGAAGGTTTCAGACAAGCTAGTGATACCGCCAAGTAATGGTGCATGAACCAGCAACGCAGAGTGGAGTGCTGGTGGGTATGGCATTGGATACTTCTTTCCCATATTGTTCTTGTTTTGTTTTTGTCAGAGGGAGTCCTGAGGAAATGCTGGCACCTTCAGACATGCAAAAGTGCCAAGCCCTCTTTCTTGTATAAGCCCTCTTATACTGACCATCTGTCTTTTTGCATTGAAAAAGTGAAAAAAAAGTACTGTTTTACGCTAAAAGTGAAAAAAATGCTCTCTTCCTATCTGGGACACTGAATAAACTGGGGACATTGTCTATTTCCACCTTTACACACTTTCTGCTCTACTGAATGTCCATGCACCAGGCTATTGAGATGAGAACTGAGAGGAATTTATAGTTGGTGAGACATACACATACAAGGGTGCAACATGCACACTCTGCACAGGAAGGGTGCTGCCCTAATGAGTTGAGCAGGTTGCTCAGGACTTTCCACAGGACTCACTTTTGCCTTATTTCCTACAAGCTGTTCAGACCCTGCTCTGAAGACAGTATCCTTCATATCCATATGGGGCTTTCAGTGAACGCACAACTCCCTCACAGCTGAGACCTTCACTGTTACCTTCCTGTACAGCATCACTCCGAAGTGATGGGGCTGGCTTGGCAGTATCCCTTCAGACAGGAAGCTGCTGCGTCCCAGGAAGATTAAGGCCAAACACAACCACGTTGAACACAATTTTAAATTCCCCAAATCAGATTTTTGGAATAGTGTTTTGTGTTCTGAGCACCGCTCCCACTGACTTCAAGATGCAGCTGTGAAAGTTCAGCACGCCTACAAGTCCTGCACCAAGAATAAAACTAATGTAAAACTATTGACAGCTTCTGAAAAGATTGGCTCGAGTGACTCAGCTATCATCGCATGGGAGCTATGTGACAGAAAAAGGGACAGTATCCAATTCTCCAGGGTAGAACACTGCTCCCTTGCCATATGCTCTTTTCCCAAATTCTGGCTTATCCTCTACACTGCCTAACGTTTCTGGGGCCAAGGAAGTGGGAAGGGGTCCTATAATATCTATAACTCTACAGCCACAATCAGTTCCCAGAACTTTCCATACCGCTCACAGAATAATCCCTACAACCCTGCCATGAAAGACAATCTGTGTACACACAAGAAGTACTGAGCCTTGCAGTTTTAATAATATTTTCTTCAGTTGGCAAGTATTTTGCTTGTTTTTCAGAAAAATTTAACTAATTCCCTTGTGTGGCATGGTTCTGCTATTCACAATGGCCACCAGGAGGTAAAAGGGTCTTGAAATCCCCTTTACAGGTCTTCTCTGTTTGGCTAATAGCATAACAGAAAATAATGATGGATATCAGAGACCACCACCAGGATCTGGGACAAGCACCTTGACCTCCTGGCTCATTTCTCCACCAGTATCCTCTCAAATCTCCCAGCCTTGTTGGGTCCTTATCCTCATCTTTGCCCTAAACCAAGCCCTTTTCTCCTCCTACAGATGCACCACCCTTGGCAGATCTACCACTACTCACCCAGTCATAGTTTCTCTCTTCAAGTTCCAGCTGTGGGCTTTGATTTGAAACTCTTCACTTCCCTCTGGAGGGATCTGGGGGTCGTGGTAGACAACAAGTTGAATATGAGCCGGCAGTGTGCCCTGGCAGCCAGGAGGGCCAACCGTGTCCTGGGGTGCATCAAGCACGGCATCGCTAGTAGGTCAAGGGAGGTGATTGTCCCGCTCTACTCTGCGCTGGTGCGGCCTCACCTCGAGTACTGTGTGCAGTTCTGGGCACCACAGTATAAAAAGGACATGAAACTGTTGGAGTGTGTCCAGAGGAGGGCTACGAAGATGGTGAAAGGCCTGGAGGGGAAGACGTACGAGGAACGGCTGAGGGCACTGGGCCTGTTCAGCCTGGAGAAGAGGAGGCTGAGGGGAGACCTCATCGCAGTCTACAACTTCCTCGTAAGGGGGTGTCGAGAGGCAGGAGACCTTTTCTCCATTAACACCAGTGACAGGACCCGCGGGAACGGAGTTAAGCTGAGGTCTGAACTTGGGTAGACCTGTGCGGTGTCAAGAGTTGGACTTGATGATCCTTAAGGGTCCCTTCCAACTCAGGATATTCTATGATTCTATGATTCTTTTCTGGACCAGACTCATCCAGCATACATGTGTGCACAGCCTGCACAGCAAGAGGAATTGAGAGGAGCTCAAGCATTCCCCTAGGAAGTCGCAGCCCCACTATCTAGCCATTCAGATTGTAATTTGGCTCTGTCATTTTCATAGCAAAAGCAAGAAGTGCCTTTTGGTAGAAAAGACACCCTTATTTCCTTATTTTAAAGGTCCCATTTCAAAACAGGGGGCCACTAGGACTGCTTTTAAAAGTCTTTAGAAAGTCTTTAAGTCAACAAAAGAATATTTTCCTCCTTGCTTCATTCTTAGCACTATGTAACAACTTTACAGAGAATTTCCAGGAGGAAAAGAAATCAGTCCAAAGCAGACCCTTAACACTGAAATGGTAAATGTTCCACAAAATTATAAGTGACTGAAAAACAGGCAATATGTCGGGATACAAGAATAGGTCTATCTGCACTATGAGTAAAAGTTGGCTGTATAAAACCTTGCATTGTGTTTCCAACTGCTTAAACATTCAGTGTGGATGATAGCTATGCTAATATGAGGCATTAAAAAAAAAAAAAAAAAAAAAAAAAAAAAAGAAAACACGAGATAAAGTATTAAAGAATGTATTAAAGTTCTCACCCAAGGGTATTCACAATTTGGCCTTAACACTGGAGTATTTGTTGCCTATAAATATCATGTGCTGCTTTACCTCCTGTCCCACAGTCCTGAAACATGAGCTGTAACTTGCAAAAGAAAAAGGCACCTCTACAAAGTAACCCCCTCTACTTCAGACAGTTGCTTCCAGACCGAAAAACACCCAATAATCTCACTTCCTTGAGCTGCAGAGAGGGAGAGGAAGGAACTGCAGTGACAGCCATTTCAACCACCTCATCAAAGACTGCTAATCGATCCCCAGCATTTGCAGGGGTTTCTTCTGGCGCTGGTCCTACAAGAAAGGAGGTGAGGAAGGAAAGCAGCCAGTTTCTACACGTTGCAGTCCATGTGGGTTAATGCACTTCTGAGAAGGGAGACGCTTGGGAGGACACCCTGCAAGTGGGATACAGTGTACAGTCAGTCTTTGTCTTGGAGCGTTCTGTAAAATGTTGCTGATTTTAGACAAAGTGGAAGGCAGCCTGGCTGTTTGCCTACTAGTAGGCTTTCGTTTGTCACCTGTGATGGACACTTGAGGTTGCACACTGCATGGCCGCATGTCTTTCCATAGACACCATTCCCCCAACTTCAATTCCAGCCCCGTGTTTTCCTTTTACTCTCCTTTCTTTTCTTTCAGGCTGAGGAGAAGCTCTGTAAGAGGTGTTTGTTTTGGGAAAAGAAGAAAGAAAACTGCTCTGGAGTTGTTAAAAAGTCACAGGTTTCAACAAAGAGCCACTTAAAAGAAAGCTAAAGAGATTTTTTTTCCTTTTTTTTTTTTTTTTTTTTTTTTCTTTTTTCTTTTCCAGAAAACAAAGTAGATGGAAACAGCTGGAAACTGCAACTTGGAAAATCAAGAAAGTAAGATGAATCAAACTTTTTGTTTTTCCTCTCCTACCCTAACCTGCAGGGGACAGGGGTGGGGGGTAACCTCTTCAGGCTCTTTTCAAAACAGATGGTGGATTCCCAGAAGGTTCAGGTTTGGAGTTTTCTTTTCAAGCAAAAATATCAACTGTGCTTTTGCACAGAGCTGTGGGATCCTCAGCTCAGCTGCAGCTTGCCACACATAAGTAAACATATCAGATTCCACTACCAGCCTCTGATTTGCAAAAAAATGATATTAGTAAACCTCAATCATTAAGGCTGATAGTGTTGCTTTCAGCTCCCTGCCACAACAAAGTTTTCTTACTTCAGCATTTTGCAATTAGCTCCTGTTACTCCACTCACCAGTGCTACAATTCATTGACGCGAAAACACAGTTGTGAAAGTTGGCTTCTGAAAGCTCTTACCCCAGGTGATAGGATCTCATTCTGCATCATTACCTTACATCTTTTTAGTTGGGTGCACATCCTGAGACATTTCAAAGCTCAGGAAGATAAAAAAATATATTGAAGTGTCTCAGATAACACACCCAAAATGTAGGATTTATTATTTTTGTTGTTATTTTGGATTAAACACAGGTGCACCACAGTTAAAAGGTGGCGTGGAATAAAGATGTCTTGGTTGCTCTCTCAGCACATTGCACTGCTATAAGAGCATCTAAAACATCACTCAGCCCCTCAAAAATGGCAACATAAAAGTCCATAAAAGCGAGTAGAACCAGAAGATCTCAGTTCTATTCCTAGCAATGGTATTGACCTCTGAGAGCCTGGCCAAGTGACTTAATCCCTCCACATCCCCACTTCCCACAGCTATGAAGGGGAAATACTAACCCTTCTGTAGGACACTTCAAGGTTCCTGCCCAAAAGCTTTAGGTTTGCCATGAACACAAAGCACGGGCCTAAAGTCAGAAGGAAAACAATGGGAGATCTTTCTCTCAATTAAAATATTTCAAATATTCAGCTCCTATTGCAGAAAGTTACAACCATATTAAATTATATATATATATTTATAAATATTATATAACCATATTAAGTCAGACCCTCTGCATTATTATTGTTTATATGGCATAGGCACTTCTTTTAGTCACTTAGCTTATGACACTTTATTTTCATTAATTTCTAATGCTACTGTGAATGCCCCAAATGAAGATGTTTCAAGATGTCTAACATATTCTGTGATGAGTAGATCTTTATTGGGCTTTCCTCTTAATATCTACATCAGCTCTACCTCTAGTTCAGTAACCTTGTTATTGAACTCTCATTTTGAAAATTGGCACATCAATTATGTGTCATCCCACCACTACATGTCATTAGTAAGACCAGGCATATGTTCAGGGTAAGAAGCAGCTATGAAGGTTGATTTTAAAATAGAATAAAAATACGGTTACCATCATATAGATTGTGTGTCCAGATACAATATTTCATAGTCGTTGTAGCCAATCTCACTTTTATAGGTTCTTCTCTTTGTTATCTCTCCCAGGAAGCACCTGAAGCTAAATAAATAAATAAATAGTGCTGTTTAGACTTTTATGGTACAAGACTATGGTTTAAATTATATTTAAAATTTTATTTAAAGTTCTCTTTTAAACCCCACATATGTATATAAGCTCTTCAAACTGCAAAAAGTCCACAAGAGATGTAGAAATTCCCAGGAAGTCAGTGACTGAGATAGCAACCACAAAGACAAAACACATTTGAATGCTGAGTATATATGAGAGAGCAAAGGCATCACCTGTAGCCACAATCTGCAATGGGGAAGAGATAAAATCAATACAAGCTGAGGAACCATTCCTTATGTTTTTCCATTATCCCCTAAACAAGCATTGCTTTTCTGTTCTGCTGCCAAGGATGTCTTCTAGTTTAACTCTAAAGATTGAATCCCCATGCATGTCTATATCTAAAAGTCTGCGATTGTTATTTGGGCCCTTGGGTCTTAAAATATTTTACTTACAGCCGACAGCCAGGCAAATTTCATCTTTGTTTCGTTCAAACATATATTCTGGCTCACTGTTTTTTCCCCTTGCTTACAGAGCTCAGCTGGCTTCAGCTCTGGAGCTGGCTGGACATTTTTGCTGATTAGCTGCCAAATATTGACAATTATGTGCCAATTTCATTTTTCATATGAAAGAGTATTTTAAGAATAAACTTCTCGTTCATGTTGTTATTACATGCACAGGGAGGAGTGAAGGAAATGGCAAAACATTGTCTCTCACTTTAGTGTATTCAAAATCTCTTTTGGACCTGCAGCAGATTGTGGGAGCTGCTCTTTGCCATCTTCTTGTTGTAGGATCAAGTGGGTGTGAGATATCGCTGAATCAAAGAGCTTTGGGCCTGAAGCCAATTCCTTTGGGACCCACGGCCCTTGCCAAACTTCTGCCTGTGACCAGGACACTGGCAGAGCTGGACACACTCTGTTTGGGCCTGGAAGCCCCCTTTGATGGCAACCATTGCTCCACTTCTCTGCAAGCTCACAGACCTTATCATCTTTCCCCTGCTGAGGACCTGGCTGAGTCATTCTCCTCTCTAAGGAAAAAACAAGCATTGTGGTTTACAACTTTGGGTTTCAGGGCTGCAGAGGACCCCTGCTGCCCCTGTCCCAGTGAGGGAGCTCCCACCAGAAGAGCAGCCAGCACGAACAGACGGCTGCTGAGCTGGCCCTATGTGCACTTGCAAACAAGCAGCAGACACAGATCATGAACTCCCTAAAGTGTTCCTCTACCTTCAGGCTCACTTATTTCACACAAGCACAAGTCAACATAGAATAACCAGAGCATGGGGACACAGCAGAGGTTTAGATCCATCTCCCTCTACCCCAACACGCTAGCCAGAGCAAGATGCACACTCACATTTCATTGTGTGACAGGGACCATGCAGCTCTTCCCCAGCCACATCAGGACTCCCGGTGCACTGAGGGTGCTCCCAGTCTTTATGAGCCTCACTGAATTATTTCTGCCACTCTTGGGACCTCCAGAGTGCTTTAAGCTGTGCAATGGTAGAGCAGAGACTTGCATTATTCTCCTGCATTTAATTTTTATGTGAAATTTTGGTCTGGAGCCAATCGTATCATTGGAGGCAGCTCAAGATTTCACATAAAAATTAAATTAGAATATTATTAGAGTACTATACAAACTAGGCACACTTGGTCAGTGGTGTTTTTCCACTTTCCTTGAAACAAAAGAAGAAAACACCACACTCTCACATCAGATGCAGAAGAAAGTCACTACTTTTAGCAGTGCAAAGCAAAAGGTTGCTTCCAACAGCAGCAGGGTATTTCATTTCCTTGTGTGGCTCAGAAAGGTTGTTTCCCTGACTGCCTAACCAGTTATGCTGAGCACAACAGTATTTGTGATGTTCCTCAGAAAGCGCACCAGTGTTGCTCTCCACCTTGTCAATACAAAATCCCTTCTGTGACAGTGCTTCCATGGGACTGACAGGTTCATCTTTAATCACTAAGCCAGAGCTAATGAGGTAGCAGCCTGGGGCGAAGCTGAAAGGTTGATGTGTGATTTGTCTACTGACTGGACTCTGATCGCTTACAAGTAGGCTGGATTTTACTCTAATTTAAGTCTGTTCACCTGTCTTTGAGCAGGGAAGTTAAACCTTTTCTCACCCAGTGCCAGTCTTGGAATAGCACAGATGTCCAAAAAATAAACTGGGAAGGTGGTTTCTGACTCATTAGAAACTTGCATTCTTTGGTAAATCAAATTCGAGGAAATCTCATTGTGTTGCCATATGTTTATTTCTCCGAAGTCATTACTAAGTGCATTTGTTTGGGAGGAAGTTCCCTTTCAGAAGACACACAAGGGAGTCAGTCCTTGAGGGAGAGCTATAAACAAGTCAAAGGTTTTCAATTATTTTCTGCAAACAAAAAATACACCAGACAGGAACATATTTCCCTAAGGAAAGGTATAGGCTTATAAACCTAAAGAGAAAATGCAAATACATGGGGAAATAAAATGAAAGATTCCCATTACAGCCTGACTGAAAATTCAGTGAGCTCAATGAAAATATACTCATCAAATTGAATAGGCTTTGATATAAGCTTGTATGTTTTTTTCTAGATATGGATGTAAACCTGTATAATTGAACATTTTTTTTCCATCATTTCAGGACAGGACTTATGGCTGAACTTGAGGAGATACAGCCTGAGGAAAGATGGGTGTATTCTCATTTTCAGTGAGAAACTTCAGGAGGGATTTGGGCACAGAAAATTACATCAATGTGAATGCCAGGTCAAAATGCAATGTGAACAGAAACAGTTAAAATTGTCTGCAGGACTATCCTTCAAAAAACTTCAGAATAATAAGTTAACATTCAGAGAATGAAATGTCTGATGATGACAGAGACTTTGAGATGACAGGCATCCTGATGAATAGTGGGAGGATAAAGAACAGAGGGACATTTAAAAAGCTAGTGCCAGGTTGTACAGGGAGGATTATTTCCCCATAAAGATGTGATAAAAATACTAATATGCTGTTATATTTATGTTTCCTAATCTCCTAATCAAGAAAACACTGAGTACTTGATAATCAAGTATATCAAAGCATAAATATAGCTGTCTTCAACTGCATGCATAGGTGCTGCACAGACAGCAAATACAGAGATAGTCACACAGAGCAGCTTTACTGAGTAGCTCCAAAATACTGCACAAAAATGAGCTCAGGACACAGAAGAGATGACACAAAAAGAGATGTGGCAAAACTCACCACAGCATGTTTGCTTTCAGCATGGTCGTCATACTGATGAGGGTTGTCTTGAGCTGCATGAAATGAGAGCTAAAAAATTATACTAGCAAAAGAGAACTGAGGAAAGCAATAGCTTTAAAGCTGTGGAAGCTGAATAAAGGACTTTGTGCTCACCTTGAAGGAGTCAGGATGGAAACACAGTACATGTGCACCACTGATCTCAGTCCCACTGAAGTTAACCACAGTTCTGATAATCACCGTGATTAGCACGTCCAAAACACACTCTCATATGTCATGTTTGAAATTCTCTTCATTTTCTATCTCCAGGAATCCTTAACCTTTTCTGGCTTATTACAATAGACAATGCTCACATCCAGAAAATCATGAGCCACAGTCCTGCTGAGGGCCTGGGGTTTGGGTGCTCTCAGTCCCTCTGTCCTGGTGAGGCACCCAGGCAGGGCTGGGGTGGCCTTGCTGGCCCTGAAGGGACTCCTGCACACTCTGGGGCTGATTTCAGTGAGGTGGTCTTTGAACTGCAACAAGCCAGCAAGTGGCTTGAAGCACAGCCTGCGCTCTTCCAGAGGATCTGGCTAGTGTTTTAGGAGAATGAGGTTTGTCAGGAGAACCTCCAAAAGGTGATTTCATGGGAGAAAATAGGACATGTACAAGGAAAGCATTTGGCTTCAGCTGACAGAAAGGATAAAGTTCCTGGATAAAAGCTTCTAGAGGCTCCAAAAATAATTATAAAGCAGAGCCAGCTCAAACCTCAAAATCAGATACAGGATAAGAAGGCTGCTGAGGCTTCAAAACAGGTTAAAACGGCACAATTTGTAAAGCTTGGCTCATGTTAGCAAGTTTAAATTGTGGGTGGAGATGTCTGATCACCAGAGGAAACCTCATTTTGGTTTTGTTTTGATTGACATATTCACAAATTTGGAAATACCAGTCTTACACAATTAACAAGGATTACTACAGCCAATAAAACCTGGTGGTCTCTGTAACGTGCTCTGGATCTTTCAGCCAAATCAGAGATATTTCAGAAGGAAACTTTCTCTTTTTTCCTCAAATGGAGCAGCTGCATGCAGCCATATCTGCCACTAAATTTGCGTTAAGCATACTCTTTGCTTAAAGGGAAATGTCTTAGTCCAAGGAAGGAAGGAAGGAAGGAAAGAAGGAAGAAAGGAAAGAAGGAAGGAAGACTAAAACAAATGTTACAAAAATGTATAGCAAAGTACTGAGTGTGAAAGGACACTTGTTTTTAAAAACGGATCTGACGTTTGTTGCCTTTTCTGCTAGGCACCATTTAGCTAAACATTTGGAGGTCGCCCATGCAAAAAAAAAAAGAGTTCTGCTTACATCATTAGTCACCTCCATCTGCCAGCACACAAATCCCACTCAGCTGTCTGTTGAGCCAGCAGAAATGTGGCAGGGCTAACAGTTTTGTTCTTGAAAGAACCCTGATGGTGTTTCCCCATTCAGGCTCTGTTTTGTTGGAGTTCAAATGGATTTGCTGGGAAATATCTGGGAGAGGAAGTATCCATTTCATGCCTGCAGATTAGAATTCAAAGACCAGATTTGATAGGCAGAGTTACAATGGGCAGACAAAGGTAACGATAAAAATACTAATCACTTAGATCAGTAATGACTTCATTCACATACCTCTCTGACCAGCCACACACCCTGTCCCTTGGACTGTTGGGAACAGGAGACTTGCATGTGTCTATAGTGGTAGTTTATAGTGGTATAATTTATATGTGGTATAGTTCTTTATTGGAAGTTTTAATTAGATAGTTTGACGCATTGTGATAATACCAAATTGACTCTGTTGTAGAAGGTCCACAGTTTTCTAATTCAAAATTCACACATGATGCCCTTTGTTTACACTGGTAGTTTTGTTAAGGTAAATTATGCAACACATGGGAGTATTTGCCTGTCTTAATGTGACAGGATTTGATCTAAGATCATTACTTTTCATGACATCACATTAATTTGTAATTGTGTAATAAGCAGCAATTTTTTATCAATGAATTTTCTCAGAACTAGTTGAAGTAACCTAAGGCTTAAAACCCAGATGAATAGATGTAGTAAACCATAATTAGCATGACAGTACTTTAAGTCCAAAAGGAGGATTCAAACTGTGAGATTCAAAGTACTGGCATTGTATATGAGGACATATTACAAAACTGATAAAAAACAGATCTGCTTATGTCTAATAACAAGCAAACAGATGAGGGATATGACGCTGTTCTCATTCACCTTGGTGCAAGCATGAAATAAGTGCTATGATTCCAGATTTCTATCAGAGTTAGGAGGCAGAAAAATGCTGACATTTTTTTTAATTGTCTTTCTGATTTACTGGAAGTAAAGAACTCTTTTACTTGCTTAGGTGAAAGGAAAAAAATGTGTCAATATTTTTTTTCTTCTCAAAGGCAAAATCTCCAAAATACAATTGTGAGACATGAATTATGGTACATCACAATTTCTCTCCATTCTGCTATTAGATTCTAGCCCAGTAACTTAAAATGTTTGCAAAGCAAATAGGATTTTGCTGGTTTTCTGCCAGTCATATAAAATAACCTCTAGAATATTTGTATACATTATGACAGATCTTTTTTTAGTCTTTTATTTTCAGTAGATTCCTAAAAAGACCATTAGTTATGATGACTAATTAATTTGTACTTTCATTCTAGCGGGAACCATACTGTGCACAGGATTTATTTGGCTTAAAACAGGCTTTAGGAAACTGCTTTCCTTCTTTCCCAATGTTACTTAGTAAGAAATATCTTACAGAAGAAACCCCGTCACAGCTGTACTGCGTGTTTTAAACCCACAGATAACCAAGTTAGAACAAGGAGAATCAACCTTTTCAATGAGAAATCCTGCAGGATGCAACCCTGCCACACAGTCAGGTATGTCCTGGACCTGTAACTGCTTCTTAATTCTGCACCACAAGAAAAAAAAATACCCAAATAAAACAAAACAAAAATCCTCTAGAGAAGCTGTGCTTTTCCCATGATTTATTCTGCTATTGTTCAAGGCTTCTTCCAGCTGGGAGGTAGCTGGCTGTAAAGTTTTGAACTCAGTAGGAGTGAGACATGATACACTTTCTAAGACAAGCACCGTCAATCATTTCAATCAAGCAGATATTTTTAGATCATTAAGGGCTCCACAAGGTACATTTTCTGAGTTTCAATATTGCACCATATCTGGTAAAGGGACGTGTATCTTTGCTGCTATACCAGGCAATTTAAATATTTTCAACTTGAAGATATCAAATGCAGCATTTATCAGCTGTAAAGGTCTGGCAAAAATGACAGAAGATGAAAGCAGGCAAAGTATATTTCAAGATAACATTGGTGATTAATCAAAGTTGCCCAAAAGTCCAAGACCAGCAGCACAGAAAACATCCACCAAATCAGAAGCTGGCATCCAACTCCAATGTAATTCTAAACTATGAATAATGGTTTTAAAGGGACAGTTTAAAATATTACAGTAAAATGGATTTCATATTTAGGCCTTAAAATGTTTGATGTCTCTCTCACTTAAATTTGAAATCCTCATGCTTGAAAATGACCGGTAATTAATTTTGCTGTATCTCTGTTTGTTTGACAAATGCTGTGCTCTGTGGAATTATAAGTGGCCGTTTCTGTTCCAAGAAGTTTACAGTGTAAGAAGGCAGCACAGAAAATGTTGTATACAAACAGAAGGCTGGAGCTAGGCCTCTTCATTGCTGTTCTAGGTCATTCTCATTTTTTCAGCCTGGTTTCCGGAGGAATCCTCTTCTATTTGCTTATGTGTCTATTTATAATAGCTGACCCTTTCACCTCACCTCATCCCAACTGCTTTGACCAGTTAGTCAATACCAGAATAAAGTTGCTGATAGCCAGTGAAAGGAGGCAACCACCCAGAGGACAGAGTCCCTCTCTGACCTTGTGCAGACAGAAGAATGCCCCAAGGACAACCCTCAGCATAACCCAGATCACCCTCACCACCAGAAACACAAGAGCTAACAATAGGACGGGGCAGAAATGCTGCATTTGTCTAGCAGATTCCTTTTTTTTTTTTTTCTAAGACAGTCTACCATGGCAAGTATTTCTCAGGCAAAAACAAGATGCTCTAAAGTGCCAGATTCTCTAAGTGACAGAAGTCAGAAGCTGTCTTCATCTTTCCTTTGTGTTGTCACTCATGCAATTCTACACCACACTGATGGGCAAAATTAACTTGATAAAAAGATGGTATCACCTAAAATAACACCACACGTGGCTCAGCAGCTCTTGTATACTTTGTAAAACAAATGCTGGTAGTTCAGCAGCTCTGCAGCAAACACCCTCTGCTCAGAGTGGGCATTCAGCAAGGTCAGAAGGAGGAACTGGTGAATAGAGCTTAGGAATTGATGTGGTGCAATGGCTGACAAGTTGACTCAGCTTCTCAGTAATTATTTATACAGGAACATCTTGCTTTTTGTTTGGCTGAGTATCCAGATTAAAAGATAACAAGACATTTCTGGGTAAGATTCTTGATTCTTTTCCTCTTATTTCAGAGAAGAATACAGTAAGAGTTCATGCAATCTGAGTTTCCCAAACTGACTCCCAAATCCACAATTTAGTTAAAAATGGAATTTCCCTTTCTCAGTCACACACAAAAAAATAAAATAATAATAATAATAATATTTTGCATCCTAACTGGTGCTATTTAGCTGCATGTGTTTTTCCTAAGCACTAACATCAGAGACCAGGAGCTTTGAACATTTTGGCATATCTGTTGAAGTGAGGACATTCTGCTTTGTCATGCTGAGTGAAGGAAGCCTGTTCCCCTATGCCCAGGAGCTATCCTTCACATTGGGAGGGCTGTTCTTGGAATAAATTTGCACCAAAATTAGCATAGCAAGCAGCAGATGTTTGTGGGAAGAAATTAAACAGTTGTCAAAAACAGCATCCCAAGAATGATAGGAAAACAAATGAAGGAATATGAGATGCGAACATCACATATCAGCTTTCTGATAACCTAACACCTCCTCTTAGCCATTGTGGAAAGCCATGAGTGTTATCTTCTGTTACTACCTCTTTTGATTTGTAATGCACCAGCTTTCCTAATGCATGGATTTCAAATTGGTCATCCAGCATAAAGGTTCTTTCGCTATGTACTGGAAAAAAAAAATCAAACAAAAAAGCTTTCTTCTTGTATTTTTTAAAAGTATGCTCTGCCTTTTTCATCAGCTTTGCCCTTCAGATAGCACATCAAATGAGCTTCTAAGTCAAGAGAGGCCAAGTAAGAAGTGTGACTAGAGCCGTTCCCAGAGAAAGGAGCCCTGGCCCAGATGTACATCACACCCTCTCGCCAAAACCCTCCCCACAGCAGAGGCATTCGCTGTTGCTTCATACTGGTGCACTTCCCAGCTTGTTGCTCCAAAGGAGAGAAGCTCTGCAATGCCACTTTAACTCTTGTAAAATAAAGTAATAGCTACATTAAAATTTTCAAGGAAAAGGCAAACAAATTTGTTGCAGCCTTTGGAAGGGAGTCCAAGGCAAGGGGTGCTATTATGTTTCACATTGCCAACATAGCCTAGCACAGACAGTTTTGGAAATATTTAAAGAATAACAGAAATCTGAGATTATTTTCCTCAGCTCAAGCTCTTTCCTTAATAAGGTGCCATATCCCTTCCCTTACTTCTCACTTCTGCAGATTTTTCTCATGAAAATCTTTGCTTTAGGCTGACTGGAATAAAACGCTCGGTCTACTCCTGCACAAGGTGTGACACTGCTGGGTTTCCAGTAGCAGCTGTGTACGAGTCTGCCTCACCAAGACCCTTACAGAAGAGTTGGGCAAGGCCAGAAGACAGCAGTGACTGCCATTGAGCATGATGCATGTTGATATGGCTGTGGAACCCACGGTGTAAATGAAGCAGAGACTGAAGGAAGTTTTACAGCCAGTGGTTTGGCAATTGTAACAGAGAAACAATGAACAAACCCACAGGGGGAAAGTCTGTGGTGGTCCTCAATCTGTTTATAATATAGAATTCTTGTTGGGTCTTATTTACAGTACGAGGCTTTGTGTGCACCAGAGAGGTTTTGTTGGCTTGCATAATTATGCTGGCAAAAGTTTCCAGCATAGACGCCGATTTATCACAGTCCTAGCATTCAGATGAGCATGGCATCCCACCAAAAAGTGTGAGGAGGCATAAGAGTGTTCATAGCCACATCTGTATAAGCTGCTTCATCCACATGCCATAGAGACAATACAGTGCAAAGTGGTCCGAAAGCCTTATTTCACTTGCAGTCGAGGAGAACCAAGGATGTGGGTACAGGAAGACAAATGGGACGGAAGAGTGGCATGTGCATGTGGGACACATGTTGGAGTACTTGTCTACAACATTTGCACCGCCTCTGTCTTGAGATGATACAGGTGTTGATGAGTAGGTAAACGAGTATCTTTATTCAGATAAAGAAAAAAAAATATGTTAATGTAAACCCAGTATTCCTGACCAGCCTTTTTTCAGTAGTTTCTGATAGTGATCCAAGGGCTGAAACAGACAGTTAAAAAAGGACCTGGAAAAAGATAAAAACTCTCATCCCTCATCTTCTGAACTTACATTTTTTTCCTTGCAAATGCTTATTATCATGTTAAAGTCTCTCTTTCTCTGTAATCACTTTGAACCTCACAGCTACAGAGTTAGGATCCACTGAAATGGGAGACAGTGGACTGGATGCCATGTGAATTTAATTTAAGACAATTAGCAGTCTCCTTTATCATTAATCTCTTTGCATACCCCTGTTCCTCATTTCAGGTGAACTTGCACAGTACAATTTATAAACATTTTCAAAAACAACTTCAACTTAAAATTAAAAAAAAATATGTCATAGTTACCACCATTTCAGCTATGACAAAAAAATGAGTCTTTAAGATGATGCCTGGTTCTCATGGGCAGGTCCTGAAACTGTGGAAGGTTTCTTTGGACTGTGACATCTTTCAGAGAAGTGGACCCAGCTGCTTGATTCCTGCTGCATCCAATTCCCATCACTTTGCTACAGAGTTTTTCTAGAAATAGGTGTACAGTCGTGAAGATTTGCTTAGATGATTTTAGAAACAGTTTCCTTCTCTCAGATTCCATTTGCTACTATATTGGATCTATTTAAGTACGTTCACTTAACTTCCCCTCATAACTGCTTGGCCATGATTACAAATGAAAAAAGCAATGTTCAGAAAGAGGTTGTTGTTTTATCCAAGACCAAATGGCTATAATAAGCTGAATATTAAGCAGTATCTGACTACATCTAAGTTGACAGTATCTTCTCCTGGTATAGCCCCAAAGACTAGCCTACAAATGCCAAATAAGTTAAAAAGAAAAGGACCAGATTCATAGCTTTCACTCTTTGCCTGGGGTATCTAGGTGATCCCACAACCTAAAAAAAAAATACACAGTAATTATGTAAAGCTACAAACAAACGCTTTCCAATGGCCCCCTGATATGTGCACCTGCACATTGCACCAAAAACAGATCTGATTCTAGGTTGCTATTTTCCTAAAACACAATCTTTCACCAGCTGCTAAATCTGAGAAATGGAGCAGTCTAGATTGGAGACCTGGGAGAGAACATTTCATGAGACAACGTTATTTCTAAAATCAAGGACATTTTCATAGACATTTACAGACTGTTTTGAAAAGGATTTGGGCAGACAGCCTGTTCATTCAGAGAGTATGCCATGAGGACAGTGTCAGGGATAGTTTGGAGGCTGCAGTCACGGTCCTCATACTGCTTCTCCTAATGAGCCTGGAAAGAAAGAGACTGAAGTACTGTTTTCCTTCTGTTGTCTTCCTTTGGGTATTGCTCAGTGTCAATACCTAATATATCCCCTTCAGCAACATACAACACTAAGTGAAATTCAGAGGAAGATCCAAGCAGAGATTTGTATCTTCACCCCTCCTGGCCCATCTCTCAGCAGATGGTTGGTCACTGACCACTCGTGCTTTCTCCAAGAACGGAGGCCACAAGATGTGCCAAGCTTTGCTCTCAGTTGCAATTGATGCCAGGAAGGCAGAAGAGCTCCAACAGGCGCAGGGCAGAAGGAAAGAGCATACACCAGTAGGGAAACCAAAATAGCACGTTATTCAATGCCCGCTTGCCCCCATTGCTTCATGCAGTGGGCAGGACACATACAGTCCTCACCTCACTCACAGCTCTGGAAGCTAATCATAGCCACAGAAATTTGGGAATGAAAGGGTGATAAATTGGCTTTCCAGATTAATCATTCTTTACTAAAGGAGAAAAACAAAAGATTAAAAAAATACAAAATAATAGAGAACTCCTGATAGCGTAAAGCTAGTGATTTAAACCAGAACACTTTTCATTCTCTTTCCTGAAGTTCTCTCTCTTTATCTAGCACATGTTAGCTTTGGATATCTGAGCTAATTCATGTCAAGGCCAGAACATGGCCAAATGCCGTATCCTGGCTGCAGTTCTTTTTGGACAATAGCGAGATATTTTATTGCATTCTAACATTGCTGTACATATCAGCACCTGCTGTATGTGCATATTTTAAGGTTTATGGTTTTATTGTTTTATTGTAAATTTCCTGCTCTTTCTTTATTGAAAGCAGATAGCTGTGATTTTTCACGCCCATTTTAAAAATACATGCAACGCTTGTCACATTTTAGCACTTCATATGCAAGCAGTTTCAGCTTCCTGTCTAAAAAATCATCCTGCAGATTTTATCACCTTGCAATCCCTCTTACATGTTTAAAATGTAAGTCTGCATTCAGTCCACTGTGCCTGGTTCATTTTTTATTTTTTAGAGTTTTGAACAGAGCCATTCTTTGGTGATATTCACTTTGAGAAATCATGGAATTTTTTTTTCCTGCTATTTTTCCTTACATAACTCAATGCTTTTGACAAGCAGATACTTAAGTGACCAAAATTTGATGCCATTGAATGGAAATACTGCTCCAGAATTAAACCTGCCATTTTATAAAAAAAGCTCTACTGTGATTTGCTCCTATTTTAAAATAAACTGACATTGTATTAGCATAATCTGATACGGTAATATGCTAAACTGCTAGCTATTTCCTCCACAATTTTCAATCATTAGTTTTAGACATTTCAGGCAAGTGAAGGCTTCTATTTAATAGAAGGAGCTGAGCAGATCCAGATTCTTGTTAAAAATAAAGGCAGAAGATCTATTTCTCTGAAATGTATCACTGGGCTGCTGACATGTTCCATGTGCCAACGGCAAGGATCTCTATCCAACATGCAGACATGATAAAGATAAAACACATGAACCTTTGGCAGTAGAAAGAAAAGGCCCCATATAGTTTAATACCAAATTACTAATACCAAAATACCAAGAAAGCCTTTACTAATACTTGTAAACTGCCTTCAACTAAAATGAACAGCATTCAGATTATCTCAAAGGAGTGTTTTAAAGGAAATGAAGCTCAGAGGTGGAGAGAGAAGAAAATTATGAGCCCGTTTTCTTGTAGCTTCTTGAATTAAAATCATCCTTACCACAACCAACAAAAATTGCAACGTCACCTTTGCAGAGACTCCCAACCACTTGTTTCTACCAGTCTCTTGAGCAAAGCCTCCGGCTCCAAGCAGAAGGCACTATCCCAATGGCCAGCATTTATGAGCTCTTGCTGCCATGTGCATTGGTCTCCAGGTTGCAGCTTAGTCTGAAAGCATCCTCTCACTGCTGTTCCAACATGAGCTAGGGCTGCTTTCAGCCTTCTCACCAGCAGCAACCTGCATCATGGTGAAAAAACTAGACATAGCTTTGCAGTTGCTTCAATAGTAACTTGCCAAGGTTATAAGACCCTGGAGAAAGCAGGACAGAAATTCAAACATGCGAACTGATGAATGACTTCTACTCTCCATCCAGGGTAGCCCATGAAAGAAGAAAAGAAGTGAGGAAACCATGAGTGGCTCTCCTGAGATTTCTCATGATGGTCCAGCACAGCTGCAGCAGTACTGGCCGCGAGCTGCAGCGAGAGCCCAGCCGTGCACCTCCCGCACTCTGCTGGTCCCAAGAGAGCATCAGGAAGGAGAAGGAGCACATCATGCTGTCATGAAGCCTCCTCACAGGCACTATGGCTGTCATCCAGTGGCCCGAGCTGCTTGACCAGTGTGGAAGTTTAGGTTATTTGACAAGTTACATCCAGCTTAGATGATACTTTTTTTTCTTGTGCCTTCAGTTGGGGACTTAGCTATACACTGTGGGTACAAATATGAAAGACCACAAGAAACTTTACAGGAAAACCAAGAGCCCTACACTTGAAAAGGAACAGTACTGACTGTCCTAAGCAACCACTTAAAAATACAATTGGGACAGGAAAGACACAGTGTGGGAGCAGTCAGTCATGAATGGCTCTATTTAATGCGAGGGAAGAACCGAAAATAGAGATTTCTAAAATAACCAGGTCAGACATTCCCTTGCAGAAGACTTCCCACAGCATGCTCCCAGGATGACCCAGAAGATGACACGGGCTTGGCTCCCCGTCTGGCAAGGAGCAGCACTTGCTGCCGGGGCTGATGGACACCACAGCAGGGCAGGGTGCAAGGGGCAGTGAGGGAGCTGCTGGGGGAAAGAGCAGGTTTCTGTCTACAGACACAGAAATTGGATCGACTTACCCGAATCCAGCTCCCATTCTCAGGAAGAAACGCATTCTTTTCTTCTGACTTTACAACCTGCCCATTCTTCCACATGCATTCATGAGAGGGAAGAGTTGTGGGTGAATGGATGTGGTTTTGTTTCTTAAGCTGGTCTTTGTCTCCTTAATTCCCTTGCTTCCTTTTCAGAAAGAACATTTCCCCCACCTTATTTAAGACTAAGCGGCATAGGAAAACCCTCTTTTCAAACAATACTTTTGGCTACAATGCATGTATTTTGTAATTACATTTGTTTCAGATGCTGTCCAGCTAATCTGGTTATATCCTGGGGCCATTTTCCCTCGTTTTAGCTCTGAAACAAATGATGATTTATTTTCTGGTTGTTACTCAAATGCATATAGATGTGCTGTTCGAGGAGCCTCATTTGTCATTATTCAGGACATTCAGCAATCAGGCGCAAGAAACTAATCAAAGTGGCTAAATGATGTCAGCTGACTACAATATTTTCCCCCCAAACTTTAAAGCAGTGCTCTGCAGCTGTATGTAAGTAACCTTTCTACTGGGAATTGATGTCTTCTAGGGTTCTGCGTTTTGGAGGAACATGTGCTCGGGGACCTCACCAGCTGCCTATGGAAAAGCGTTTTGTGTTCCTAAAACAAAACCATATGTCAGGCCAAGGTAGGGGGAGCATTTGAAAAAAAAGAAAAATATCTTAAAAAGTGATGCTGAAAACTGTCAGACAGCTAGCCATGCACTGAGGGAGGCGGTAGCAGATGAGAGCTCCCTCAGAGCAGTGGGGAGGCAGGGAGCTCTGCAAAGGGCTGGATTTTCAGCATTAACATGTGAGTGCAAGTGGCGGGGGGACAGAACCACAATTAGCAGTCTGGCAGCAGCTCTGTTTTGACTGAACAAGGCCCTGTGGAGTTTTAAGCAACGTGCAGGCTCTGCTTGCCCACAGCTTCCCTCAGTGCTGCTGGCGTCAGCACTTCACACTTGAGAACCTGGGGCTGTGGACAGCTGGTAGCCAAGAGAAGGCTGAGAAAGAAGACATTGAGATCTATACAACATTTACAATGGCAGAAGAGAAGAGAAGAGACTGGAGAGGAGGTGTCCTTCCAAAGGCTGAGGTCCAGCAGGTTAGCATAGCCCGGTGACACTTGGCACTGAGCAGAGTCTGAGCTGGTGGCACCCACACAAAATAGGCACAGCAGTGTGCATGTGTCTGAGCAAATTTTGAGGGGGATAATCCATGTCTCAATCAATTTACAAAAGAATTTACAAAAACATGTGCAATGGCTTGTTCGTTTTTCCAAGCCTGTTCTCCTACAAATCTTTCCAATGTATGTCTATGAGAACTGTACACATCCAGATCCTATAAACTCTGCTTATTTGCCACGCTCTTTGGTGATGCAGTTGCAACACTGAATATAACAGTTATCACTGGTGAATTACAATCCAAATAAATCACGTATTTATGTAGTCTTTCACTCTGCAAAATGGGCCAAAACAAGAGAGACCTTTACAAGTCTGTCATGTAAGTCATAGACGTAAGTCAATGGCAGGAACAGCAACAAGCATAACCTCGCTCCTGTATCTTTCTGAGTACATATACAACACCAGTAGTATTAGAATAAAACAAACAAACAAAAAAATAATATAGAGACATTACTTTAAAACTGGTATTAAACAGCAATATGAAGGTGCTTCTGGAAGGAGCACAAATGAGTACAGCTTGCTCTGCTGAAGTAATGTATCTGTGTAGTAGTAAAACTAGACATCTCCCATTGGGTACATGCCCCACCACCTGACTTCAGGACCTAGCACCTCCTCAGCACCCTCACTTCCCCAGCACTGCACCCTACCCTCCATGCCCACCTGGTCCATTTCTCACCCTACACCCAGGAAGGGCAGGCTCCCCACCCGCTCTCAGTCTCTGTCGACACAGTGCTTCCTTTTCCAATCTGTCTGCATACACGTGGAAAAGGAGACACAAGGAAGATAAGTGTCCATCGCCAGTCACATCTGACCGTGCTACAGAGCAAACTGTGTGAAATGGCCATTACAAATTTCTGGCACCATCCCTGTAGCCTGAGCCTGGAGCACGCGACGTGAGGTCTGTCCAGCACAGGAAGCCGTGAGAGGCTCCAGCACACAACAGAGATTTTAGTTGCTAAATTCTAACAAGCTTCTTCTGAGCGTGAATAATTTCCAATATTTTCAACTGTTTATAACTTGGCAAAGCATGAGTGGATTTTCCCTGTAGGACCAAAAAGCACATCCCTGACATAACGGCAGCTCCCATGCCAAACCAAGAGCCCGTACTGCAAAGCTTTAAGGCACATGAACTTCCCAAAGAAAAGGTCACCTAACCTTTTTTAGCCTTGGAAACCAATGGATTGTTTACTCTCGGCCTTGTTCTCATAAACAGCAGAACTCCTCTGACTGATATTTTGAGAAAGAAAAAACCTGCCCAAGGCATGGAAAGTTTGCCGAAATGAAGTTTTGGAAAAGATGTGGAAAACGAAAACCAGAGTTTCGCTGTGAGAAGTAGTGAGAAGCCTCAGTAACAGGGCTGCCAGCCTGCCTAGTGCCTCTACAGCCATAACTAAAGAGCTTGCTTCACAGTGGAGGGGTAAATGGGAGCCCTGCCATGGGCTCCTGCTACCTCTGCACCCAAAACCTCAGGCTCCCCTGCAGGGACACATGCAGGTGAGTTCCCTGTCCCCCCTCCCAGGCCACCCCATCAATCTGCAGAGATCAGGACACGAGCATTTAGCAGACACTGGTTTGGGAGGTGACTGTCACCCAGAGACAGAGCAAAGCATGGTGTCTTCCCCATAAGACACCCTATGCCACAAGCAGCGCGTTCCAGCACAGCTCAGCAGCTAAATAGGTACATCTCTTTCTTCCTCCAGATCTCCACAGACTCTCAGGGCCTTAATATACCCCATAATGTATTCCCACAAAGCCTGCAATAATTCATTTGTCATAATACACCAAGGACACAGGCCAACAAAAGCAGATTTGTGTTTCATCTTACATTCTGATCTCTGCAGTTATGCTAAAAGAAAACAAATTGAAATGCAGAGGCCCTTTTTTTTTTTTTTTTGGAACACGTTTGTGGTTTATTATTACAATGAGCTAAACAGGCCTGGCAGAAACATGTGATCTACACGAAGCAAGCTTTCATGTGAGCCAAAAGACCACTTCCACCATTTAAAAGGATGGACAAAGATCAGATCAGTTCCAAGTGGTGGCAGAGGGAAGGTGTGAATCTCAAAGAATTAAGAGTCTTTTAGCAAAACCCTTTAGAGGAGGAATAGAAAATTCCAGCCACACTGTCTTCTGTGTTTCCACAAAATGCACAGATCAGTAGAATCATTTTTCTTTTCCCAGAAATAATCAGATCTTAGATTAAAGTCACATACAGTAATATAAAAATCAGATCTCATCATGGAAAAACATCTCTTCTATATAAAACAACAAGAAAAAAACACTTGTAAAAACACATGGACAGAAAAAGTTGGCATATCTGCACATATTTACTTATCCTTGCAATGAGGGGAAGAAGCAAAGCATTTATAATCATTTGTTCTTTATTATAGTGTTATTTACCCCTTGCACTGCATCCCAGATGATTATTGTGCTTTTTATAAGTTAACTATCTGCTGCATTCCTACTTGCATCTATCTGCCTTTGTAGCTTCCTTGTGCTTATGTACATGCATTATAAATATTTTTCCTTTTTTTTTTTTTAAGGTAGATCTTCCCCACTTGTTTTTTTTAAATTATTATTTTTAGCATGAAGCTAGTTTCAGCTGAAGGAACAGCACTTATATTTAATTTTAGATAGGCCATTCAATTCCTAGTCTTAGAGCACTGCAATAGTGACATAAGCTTACGTGAACATACCTGACAATGAAAAGCAGCAGCTGCCAAGAAGAGACATGATTCCAGGTTGACAAATACCCGTGCATGCTATCTATAAAAGTACAGCAGGAAGACAAAAAACTTGCCTACCTATGGTGGCAGGAAAGCTTTTCATTCATTCATTTGGCAGGCTAGGCTAGAAGAGTTGCCTAAGAGAGATTTTTCCCAGCTGTGGTGTCTGAGAGCAGCCATGAAGTCACATTCGCATTGAGGTATCCAAGAAAATATATAATGCAGCCTCTTCAGGGAATGTGATAGTCATGGTCTGGTTTTCGACGCATTCCTCTTCCCCAGCCCGCATCGTTGTCTTTTCTGTCTTGATCTTCAGCCACAAATTTATGTATATGAACATATCCTTTTCCCCAAAAAGTAGTGGTTGATTTACTGTCTGTATGGGGATTCATGCCCCATGCGGCATGGTTACACAAAGTCCTCTGAGGACATGCAGAATGCATGGGTGTACTTAATGCTTTCACCTCTCTCAGGTTTCCTTCTTTCACAAAAGGTTTGCCTGCTCCTTCCTGCAGCTGTAGCATTGCTATATGGTAGCACAAGGTCTGAGGAAAGAATATTTAGAACATTATCAGAAATTATTCACCCCATTAGATGTCAACGCAGTGCGAAGACATTGGAGGAGAGAAATTTGCAGCGCTGTCATTGCTGATCTCCTTTATGGCATACAAGAGACTTTTATGCATGCCTTTTCCAATCTGGTTTGTTAAAAGTTGACATAATTAAGCCCTATAGATACACTGTTCAGTACATATCCTGCAATTCAGAACAAGAACAAATATCAGAAAATACAATTAAATGCCCTATGTTGAGCAAAATCATGTAGACACATTTTATATACCTGCCAAGATAGCTTAATCAGAGGTCCTCTTCTATGCAAAGAGGTATAAAGGTGCAATTTTGATTTTTGAGTCAGTTACAAAATAAACTGGAGGAAGACAGTGACATTCATATTCAAGGCAGACTTTGGGTTTTAGTCAGTTACCGTCCTTTTTGCAATCACAGCAGTATTTTTTTTCTCCATTATCTCCAGGGACTGTCTAGAATTTCAACACAGGAACAGCTACTGGCAGCATTATTTTCCTGGACTCACTTTGCATGCTTTTTTTACATCTAACATCCCTTTAATTAGCATCTTTAGAGGCAGTTGGGAAATGGAACTCAGGGCTTTGCACTATTTCTCCATTTTTCTTATTTACTTTTAGCAAGACGAACAGCAAAGCAATAAGGATTCTGTATTCAGTCACTGGCTGTTGTACATCTACAACATTGTTTGCTCCCACCAAAGCCCCTCTACCATGAGTACATACTCAGAAGCAGAAATTCCCAAGAAGCCATCTCTCAGAAAAAATCTTCATGGGATTCAGGAGTAGTCTCGCAACTACCAAGTTTAGGCTCTTACTAAACATGATGGAGGGGATGGACAGCCACTTCTGGCTTTAGATTCTGGCATGCCTTATATTCCAGAATTCCTTTCCTGCAAATTACACATTGTTATGCTTATCTTCTATCTACAGGACAGATATTTGGGCTCTTCATCTTAGTTTGGAAAATGATATTCAATATGTAAAGAGTGACCCTCATTGAAAGAGATCACCCTCTTACTGACATCTTTTAACAAGTTTCGTTTACTCAATACATACAAATTCCATTCTGGAAACTTAAGGACTCCAAATATATTTTTACTGCTTTTCATCCATGCTATTCTTAAGAAAACAACTCATGGCGAGAATCCAATTTGTAGTTCAAGAGCTGGAATATGTTCTTCCTAGATATCCTCAGTAGACCTTCTTATCAGGTAAAAATATCAACTAAATCTTCCTCTAACTCCCCAAACTTTATTTTGGATAGTAACACATGAAGGAATTCATCTCTATTTTAGTATGGTCAGTTTGGAACAATTAGGAGCTAGCTAAGAGAAAAAAGATTTTATAAACAAACTTAAAAAATGTTTATTTATGAGTGTGTATCTATCTACATGTATGCATGCACAATAAAAACATGAAATTTAACTTCTAGAAGGTGGTTTTCACAGCAAGACCTCACATAATCATAGGATGCCAATAGGGTCTAGATCCTTAAGAAGAGTTCAGGGCATTGTCCTCACAAACTAAAAACTCCCAAGAAGAAACATCTGGTTTAGTGCAAAGGAAGTCCAAATGCAACAATTTATCCCCTACCCAGAATACTGCTGCTGGTTAGGATTTAATGGGTATTGTGGCACAAAAGAAGAAAATCTTCTTCACTTCCCACAAAATCATGAAATAGTAAAAATCTTCAGAGGCAAATCAGGGCTTGTAGAAATAGAAGCAATTCCATCTTGTCATTGAAGCTACAGTTACGCAAGTTAAGCTTGAATTGGATCTTTTTTTCATGAGTAATGGAAAAAACAACCAGCCCATTAATAAGATGGAAAGCATGAAAGTCAAATATACAAAACTAAAGCTCATAGTAGTTCAGATAAAACCATCTTATTTAGACTAATAGTAAAGAAAACTCCATAATTACAACACACATTGACTTTTAAAATCTTTTGAAGCATTTTAGCCCATCACACAAATAGTCACATTCTGGTTTTGATCTGCAGTATCCCCATCTGGAAAAGGATGAGCCACCAAATTTCAGTCCCACAGAAGTACAATACCTTTTTTACACTCCATATGACTGAGGATACTGATAAAATTATTCTGGACTGATAAAAAGGAAAAAAATAAATCTTTCCTGCTTAATAAGATGAATCTTTTCCTTGATGCCTTTTTTAGACAAAGCTAGATAGAGAGGTTGGAAATGTGTTGACAAAGGATGCACTGAAGACTGCGGAGGTATATAAACTGTGTGTAAAATCTAAGCATATTAATTTAGTGGTGTTCTTAATCTAAAAGTCAGATTCTCATCAAAATCTTTAGATGTCATCTCACATGATTACATCCTAAGTCAGATTGTGTTCCCTGCTATTACCTGAGATGAGAAACTAAATTTTTCCTCTCTCTCTCTCTTTTTGATTAGCCTTGCACCACAACTCCTGCCCACTTTTATTTACAACAGTGCATGTTTTTACACACAAATACATAAATGGCACACCAGTGCTGCTGTTATACACCCACCATCTCTGAGCCTTTGGATAAGCCCAAGCAGAGGACATGATACTGCCCCATGCATACACAGAGCCACAGATTTTCCCTGCAAGAACCAGGACCCATTTTTTTTATGAATCTATACCAAAAGCCAACAAAGGCCAGTCTTTCCCATTGCACTTTGCTTCAGCTCTTTCCCTTTCTGTTTTAATTAAATCACACCATGGCTAAATTAAAATCACTTGCCCATGTTGTGTACAGTGACTGGTGGAAAAGGTCAAATGAGTCCCTCTCCCACCACCCTGCCTGCACGTGAGCCCAGCCACTCCTGTATCTGTGTGTCCAAAGACCTTGCTCTAAAACCCATACAAAGCAACGAAAGCACCAGGTTTTGAAGCTTTCTCATTTGAGTCATATAGAACTCAAATAATATTTGCTGAATATTGTATTTGCGATTCTGAAAAGGAGGCGTTTACTTTGCAGGTTTTAGGTATCTAAACTGAGCAAAATTCAAAATGCATAAAGTCTGAATATGCAAATGGGAAGTGAGAGGTGTTGCCAGGGGCATTTCTGAGCAGCCCTATTAGACGCTTAAAATTTGATTGCAAACTCTCTACCCAAAAGCCCCTGTGTAAAACTGTGTTTCTAAATATATTGCTGTAAAGCCAGTGCAGGGTTTCTCATTAAAAAGAAAAAAATCCATACTACATTGAGTAGAAATCTTCCAACAAAATGTTATAAGAGGGGCCACAATGGCATTTTTATTAACATTACATTTAAAAAGTAATAATGTAGGCAAGACATAAAACCAAAGCCACGAATGGATCAAGCAATAACTGTAAATCACCACCACCATTTCTTTTTACACAGCAGTCTGAAACAGGAAAGACCAGGACTATCTGGAGATCGCAGGAGTTAGAAGTCTGCAGTTTCTGCAGACCTGCAATTGCGTTATTATCGCTTGCAATTGCTAATCCGACAGCAAACATACTCTGAACAGAAAATCTCACTCCACCCAAAACTTGCCCAGCACCTGAGAGCTTTCTCTAACAGTTCTGAGGCTTAGCCATGCATCCAGCTACACCTGAAGAAATTCATTTTCTTCAGCTGACCAGAAACAGGTTTTATCTTTAAGAGTTTACACTGACAACAGGTGAGTCCCATTTCACTTGACTGATGCACAGGTCCATGTCCTTCATCCCCACACAGCAGAAGAACTATTTGGCTGCTGCTTCTAGCTACTTGAAAGCTGTGCACTGTAAACTTATGTGGTGTAAGGAAAGGCTGTCCTTCCCTGCTATTTCTGTGCACAAGGCACTGGCTAGAAGAGTACATGACCCAAAAAATCAAAATGAGGGAGAGGAGCTTCAAGACAGCTCTCCTGCCTTAAAACCCAACTACAAATGTCAGTGCATGAGTCGGTATTTCAGCGTAAATACCAGCTGGTGACTCACAGACAGACTTTCAAGGTGGGATTAAAGGTGACACCATGCTACTGTCAGCTGCATCCTTACCAAAGATCTTCACTGATGAAAAGGAAGACCAGGGAGGAACCACCAGGGAATTAACTCAGAGGTTTCAGAGCAGTTCAAGTTTATTCTGTGGTAACCTGAAAGTCAGATCTAGGGAGAATTACCAATTTCAGGACGTGGTTTTGAGGAGCTATTTATTCTCCTGAGCTCAGTTACAGCCAGTCAATGGCTGTCTCCAGGAACATGGTGGAGAAGGTGGTCCCTGCAGATCTGCCCACACACCTCTTTCTTTCTGAGCTTTCACACTTCTCCCCAGCACCAGATTCTCCTAAATGATGTGGCAATTTATGCTGCTAAATCAGGTATTTTATAAGACCACCACAAGAATTACACCCTTTAGCTGAAAGGTCCTTAATATGTGTTGTTGCTGACTCGTAAGCGTGTCAGAATTCTACAAGATTTGAGGTTTGTATCTTAAATGCCTAGCCCTGGAGCCATGCAACATCTAAGAATTTCAGTTTTCATTGGGAAATATAAATCTCTAATCCTCACGATGAAGAATCCTCTCTTCAAAAGTTCAGAAACAGAAAGCAAATTATAACAACCTTTAAAAAGTAATTTTGAATCAATAATAAATACTGGTGCTGATAATATAGAATCTGAAATTAAAACACATGATTCTTTGAAGAATGTTTCCATTTGGCTTTCATCTGTGAAACATATTTATTCCAGTGGAGTGGCAATATATACTTTCTTTTTTTTTAAATAGCCTGTGTTCAACTCCTGTTCCACCTTTTTATGTTACTGCTGGGACATATATACAGCAGTTCATAGACAACAAAGAAGCACAATCGTGCAGACACAGGAATTCAAGACATCGAGTAAATGAGATGTATCTATACCCGCGTTCCTCAGACTCTTTCTGTCTTAATACTGCTCTAATTTTCCTGGCAATATTCCTGCCAAAGGTCGCAGTCTGATTCTTAAAGACTGAATGTTGCACAAGTCCCTAGCAAGAATCAAGTGTTTAGAAATATGGAACTGCTTCAGAAGTGTTCATGTTTGACAAGACATGCATATTTTTTTCCTTTGGAATGTGTTTTTCTCCCCAAGGGAGGTGCAGGCATTAGCATATAAAATCAATACATTGAGTGTGAACTTTTGTGCTGTTTCCAAAGGGGATTTTAATGCCTGTAAAGTATTCAGATACATATACGCTTATGCATAAAGCAGTGACCTGCCTGCTTGCATTATATACAGTATTTAAGCAGAATTTTGACAGCTCATTGATGCATTGAATTGCAGCCAGGTATACGAACCGAACTCTGCAGCTGCATCAGCGAAGCAGCAGAACAGTAGCCATGAAGGACAAATTCTCTTCCTAAGACTACATTGTGTTGTAGAGACTAGGGCACCGTTTTAGGTGAACCTGCACATGCTTCACTGTAGTTCTGTAGGAAGTTTTAAGCATTACCATGACAGCCTGTATTGCACATAATAAAAGCCTTCAATTTGCACCAGCTTTACCCTATTGAACCTTAGGATTCATCCTAAGAATTAAGGATGTTCTTGTTTACAGAAACATCATATCTGATGTTTAGTGCATATGTACGAGCACACCAACCACAGCAGCTTTTCTTGCTGCTGAAGCAGAACCAACCCACTCACCTTCCACAAAATTTCTGCTAGATTTCCCTAAAACTCAGAGCCCAGCTCCATAAAAAGAATACAAAGGCACAGAAGCAAAGGATTTGCTGATGAGACTAAAAGCAATTGCCGTTTTCCAGGGTGGCAGAACTCCTGACAAAAAGTCTATTTCCATTTTCCTCGGAGGGAAATGAGAGTGGAGTCTGACCCAACAGCATATTTACTATTTCATGCAAACAAAAATAAACTCCGATGTCTAATTGTTTTCCTTGGGCCCTGTCCAAAGCGTTATGCAAGTGCATAAACAGTGAACAAACCCCCCTCAGCTGCATCCTCCTCTCCAGCTGAACCACGTAGTTTTTCTGACATCTAGTGGTGTGTAGCAGTGGGTCTTTTTCTCCAGCACTAACTACGTGTTTAGAACTGAGCTACAGAATTTTGGCAGGATGAGGCCTTCAGAAGAGCAAATTGTATAGGACAAGCTTTGTCTGCCCCAATTCACCCCTGAAGAGCACATCTGCTGCAACAGGTCTTGAGGCTTCATGGAGCACAGCACCAAATCCAGACAATGCAAGGGGTCTTTCTGGGGGCTTTATGAATGTTTTGCTTCCCAATGCGAGCTCTGAGGTGGCTTTCAGGCTTCCCCCCCTTTAAGAGCAGCTGCAGCTGGTCACTCCAAGCTGTACTATTGCTCTGGAGATCTTTTCCTCAGCTGCTGCTGGATGGGTGAGTGGAAGATGCAGATCCTTCCCAGAACTGGCTCTGTGTGAGTTCTGGGCATTCCAGATGCAGAGCGAGCATTGCAAAGAATTCAAGTGGATTTTTGCTTTCTCCTGGAAGCACATCTTAAGGCAGCATCTGGCCACTTCACAATAGTATAGTTAATTATTCCTTGGGTACTCAAAGCTCAGTAAATGCCCGGACTTTTTAAAAAATGAACTATTGAAATGCAGCCCACTTGAAGTTCTGGGATTAATGCACTGTATCAACAAAAGTTGCATGGGGAATGTGTAAATGACCACAAAGAAATTCTTCTTCTTTAACATTGAGCATCCTGTATTCCACGTGTTTCTCATGGTTTGGACCCAGTCACTTCACCAGGACTACACATACATGAGTGAGTAATGCTGCACTACGTAAAAACTCTGTACTCTGTAAAACAAAACAGCTGGTGCTGAGCACACGATGTCCACACAGCTTCTGGTTTGAGGGGGGTCACCATGGAGAAGCTCAGTTCAGCTGCATGGTCAGGACAGCCACAAGATTCTGTGATTCTGTGAAGTGGCTGCAGCACAAGCAAAGCTCCCCTGCTGCACACCTTCCAGTTTATCCTTGTCCCAAAGGAAGGTACTTCACATGCTCTGAGGCTAAAACACTAATGCAGATGTATCTCAGTTTAGTTTCTCCATGCATGAGCACTTTCCTTCCCTGAGCATCAGTCATCTGCTTGCAGCATGCCAGGAGGCTGAGCCGGCCGTGCTGCTGTGCGCTGCACGCCTGCCCCTGCTCGCACCAGGTACCAGCAGCTGCACAGCCAGCTCATCTCATCCACGTGCTCGTGCGTGCTTCTGCCACGGTATTGACCTGCTCTATAAAATGCTTTCAATTTTACAGATTAAAAAAAAAAAAAAAGTCAGGCTGGAGCTGTAGTTTTCCACCTTAAATACGCATAGATGAAAGTTATCTCTTCCATTAGAAAAAAAAAGTGGATAACGAAAGGCTGAAAGACAAAAGAGTGTGTGAAAGTTCCCAGAAAGATGGCCCTCACTGCATACATGACTGCCAATCAGTAAGATAAATGGTGACTCTGAATTCCCCTGTCTAACCAGAGGAAAAACACAGTCCGGCTTTACATGAAGCTTGTGTCTCCATGTACTCCTGCAGGTCTGTGGCAGAGATGGCTCTCTGCCTTTCTAGCCCTCATTCCTTTCTTTCTCCCTGCTTTTTTCTACCAGCATTTCGCTGTTGAGCTCTTTCCTTCCTTTACAAAACCAAATGGAGAAGCAATTTCCTCCTCTATCACTGATCATTACTAAGTCTTTTCAGGCAGAATCAAAGATAGATTCTGGTTTTCTTAGCCATAAGCATTCCCTCTGTAGTCAACAGAACTGTTAATGCAAAATATTTCCAAGACATAGAGCTAGAAATAAAAACTTAGCCTTTAAACAAGCTCCTTAATTTCTTCTGATGCCGGCTTATAGTTTCATTCATAACTAATGTTGTTTCACTTTTTCTTTGCTTTAACACACAAATACTTGACAAATGAATATTACAGTGCGTTTTTTTCCCCTAAGACAATATTCTGCTTGCGTTATTACTTTATTTTAATCTGTAACCCATATGCAAGCGTGGAGTGCCTGACAGACTCCCAACAGTATTTAGGAAAATTTTTCAGAGGAACAATGCTGATGTGAGGCTTGCAACAGGATAGAGCACCAAGAATCACCTCCTTTGTGAAGAGGTGATGATTTAAAGGCTCCATTTTGGCATGCTCAAAGCGCAGGAGAGTTCTCATCAGTATTCCAGCCTCCAACAAGATGTACAGATGGTGCAGAGGGAATTACAAAGTTTAGGAATTCAGACAGTGTTGCGCACATGAAATAGAGAACATACAGTACTTCGTGGTGTGCATGAGGAGAAATCTTCCTTCTGAAAGAGACCTGTCACCCTGACAAAGATGTATGGTCTGTATTGCACAAATGTCTGCAACACCACTTAAACACGGGAGATTCAATGACCCCTGTGGTACTTCTGGAGAGAACACTCTGTCTTACTTTTCTTGCGGGGCCCGATCCTGCTCTGCCTCCTGTCACTGCAAGGCAGAAGCCTTTCCCTTAAAACACTCTGTGTTAGAGAGATATTTTCAAAATCCGAGCCACAACACTTTCCTTCTAAACAAAAAGCTGCTAACTGCCAAGCTTGCGGCCCCTCCACTTCAGCATTCTTTCAATGAGAATTGCAGTTATCACTTGGGCTCAGACATCCTCATGGACAATTATAAAGCTCTTCCCCAGCCAGCGCTGCTATCCCAATTCTCAACAGCAAGCAACTAATTTATGCCTGACACTGTGACCAAAGTATCTTACATGCAAACAGGAAAATAAGAACTATCTTCTTCCCACTGTAAAAGCAGCATTGACTATTTCCGTAGCCTTCTGTGAGCATACTAATACTACATCCAACCAAATCACTTGTAAAAGGATTAGCAAATGAGCACCACTCTCTGGAAGCGAGAGAAATGTAGGAGAGAAATGCAAAACAAGAAGGCATGGATGAAAAAGGACACAATTTCTTCCACACTACGTATCCCAAACTATGGGGGGCAAGGTTCATCCAGGCATTGGGTACTCTTAGCTCTGGTTTGGCTGAACAGGATCTGAATGGGTTTGTGTTTTTATTCATGGCCCTTCCATAAACCATCAGCACCACTCTCAGCTATATCTCTGCAAGAGAACAAAAGTTAAGAGCCCACCTGACTGCTAAACCACAGTGCCAAGAAATATGCCTCCCATTAACTTTGGGACTCTTGAAATGACACCTATTTGAAATGGACAGGAAATTTAAACACTTTTTCCAAACACTTTTTTTTTCTTTAGTATCCTACTGAGAACAATTTAGCCTCAGATGCTGGAAAATCCATGCTTTATTACAAACTGGGAATTTTGTTTGCATGATGAGTTGCTTTTGCACACATTAACTGAGATTTCATGATTCCCAGTGTAGCAATTGGGCTAAGCAAGCACCTGCACAGCAAGATCTCCAAATCTGACCAGAGCAAATTATGCTTATTAGTTGGGTATTGACAGCTGAAGCACAAGCTGTGGAACAATCAATCCCACTCATATCCCAATTTTAAGGACCCGGGTACTATTTTAAGGTTTATATTTGCACCATGATTCTAGAGTGAGCTGCCGTCTGGGAATTAGAAGTCAAAAGTTGTATATGAACAGATATTAAGTCAAACAGTTATGCTTTTTAGCAAATTCCTGTAAACACTGGCCAAACAACAACAAATTAACCCTAGTCCCTCTAAGCTAATTGAAATGATATTATACATTTATCATTTTGGACGTCATTTTGTAATGTGACACTGCTTGCAGTGGGTCTGCCCCAGTGTAGTATAATTCAGTTGTGATGTAAATGAGAAAAAGACCCTTAACTTCACCTGGGTTGTGTCTTCTTACACTGGGGCTAAATTTCCTCTTTGGATTGTTCTTCATTTACAGGCAACATGGTAGGCCAGGGGGAAGAAGACGTGTGTATCAACACCACAGCTGCAATTTAACTAACATATTTATCAGGATATGGAAAAATCATTTATTACTAAATGTTGACAGAGGTGTGTGGAAGAGGAAGATACCTGCTTTGCAAGATATCAGAGGAAGCTTCGCTGTGGGTATTACCTAAATGGTGGCAGTGAAATTGGGTCACAGTTCTCACTCAGTAGGAGTCTCTTAGCATTTCAAATGTTTTTCTCTGACTCCTTCTATGTAACCCTGTCAGTGAAAACAGCCCGCAAAACATGTTATGTCCATTCAAAATATGTGGCCTGTTGGAGCACAGCACATTCACCTGAATGGCTCATTGCTCTTCCCCAGTTAGAGGATGGACATTCACACTCAAGCATACAAAATCTGCACTTGATCTTCTTTGCTCATCTGTAGCAAGAATAAGACCCTGCTGCCACCAGTTAAGGAAATACTTCGCTAAATAGATATTTGTGGTCCATTCCCAGCAGACTGGTGACAGCATAGCAGTGGCAGTGTACCCAGTGTGGCTGGTTAACAATAGTGGCAAGACCCTTTTTTCATCAGGGCAACCCTACCAAGGCCCACCCTGTTCTTTGACACTTTTAATCCTGCAGGCACCTCAGACAATAGCACAAAGATTGTTTTCTATCCTCAGCCTTGTTTTCAGTCTGCTGTATCCCCTGGTAAGTAATCCCCATTTTACCTTCCAAAAAACACAGATGAATGTTAGAGTGAGCTCTGGATAACATATTACCTAATGCTGTTCAAGGCTAGGAGAATTACCTGCTGGAAATTATCTGGAAGGGTCTTAATGAATACCACAAGGTTTCTGCTAAACAGACGTCCTTAGCCAGTCTAGAGAGAATCTACCTTGGATCACGATTAATTGCTTGGATTTCATAAGGTGCACCAGATGTCAGGGTCAGCAAGTCCTCCTGCTGCTCCAGGAACACTGCCAAAAATATCGGCTGGCTGTATTCCAGGGGGCTGACTTCATGCGGCAGCAGGATAGCAGTCACCAGTTGTCCTATAAAGGTTTTAATTTCAATCTGATTTTTAAATGGTGAGAACTATAGATAAACAGGAAACTGAAGAGTTAGTTTTAGGGTTTTTTTTTGTGCCTAGAGGGACACGTACCTACCAAAATTAATTCATGCATGGCAAAGGATATTTAAGATCCTTCAGCCAAGGTATGGCATAAACACTCACCATGAAGAAAAACAGACTGGAAAGTCAGGAAGAGGTTTTAATTATTCCCAATCAGACATGAATTAATGCCTTTGACTGTCTTTTGTCTGCTTGGCGAGTTCATTTTGGAAGCCTCAATATAAATTAATGCAGCCCTTTAACTATAAGCTCTCCTGCTGCCTGGGGTCAGCTCTCATCAAGCTGGTGAGTTTCCTCACACTCTTCTTTCTATTGGAAGTGACCACTGGACTTTCTCTTTCAAATCTAAAATATAGAAGGATCCTAAGGCCACAAGACCAAGGCAGAGGACCTTTGTGGTTTGTCCAAGCAGAGGCTGCTCAAGATGAAAGACAGAGAAATATGTTGGTCCATGAGATTTCAAGGGGTCCCACAGGCAGCAAGTGGCCTTAGTAATTCTTCAATGGGGCTGAAATGCAGCTCCCTGGGAGAGCTGAAGGAGCTGAGGGTGAGTACAGATGCCATCAAATCAGCCTTTTTCTTGTATCAAAGTAAAGCTCTTTGTGACAGAGAACCTATGTGATGTCACGTTTTGAAGGGCAGAAAGGGCTTGAAAAGGGTAGAAAGGACAGCAGGATTAGGTTAGATAAAAATGTAGGATGCACAAGCAGCATCCAGGACGGTTGTAGGGAATTAAAAGAGCCAAACAATGAGTTTTGACCACTAAATATTAACAGCTACTTACAACAGAGTATGAGAGCGTATGAGGGGAAAAGAGCTAGAAGGGAAGGTGCAGAGGGCTACTGATATTGCCACTAAGACATTTTTGCAGCATTTTAAAACAATTTTTCTTGGATTAAAACCAATGCAAAGGGAAACAAGAGAGTGTGTCCACTGTTACCTAAGAGCTGAACCCTAGCTAGACAGCTCTGGCCAGCTGAGACAAAGTGTTCGTCCCAGACATCCTCATATTTTTTAGCCATCTATTCCCAGAGAGTATGTCCTCAGTGCTTCAGGCTGGTTTACCCCTGGAGAGCTTCAACTGCCTGTAACTAAGTTTGTCATTGGAGAATTTGCTGTAGGTAAAATAAAGGGGAAAAGATGCTTGAAGAAAAATAGAGATGCCCTCACTGGAGAGTTTATTTTCACTGTGGAAAAGTCATCCATTTCCTCCAATGTTCATGACTCATTTACGAGACTGAATTATTTTTAGTTTAGGTGGTTGTTAAAGATGGGATTATAGGAGGTAAATATATGCCTGAGTGCTATTCCAACCACTTTTCCTTGACACTGTGAATTGATATTGCAGGCTTCATTAGACTGTTTGTACTCTAATGGGTAGAGAGCACTGTTAATAAACATATGCTTTATACACGGCCTTCCTGATAGACTTTTTTTGGCTCACAAATGATTGACTTTAAGCTACTTGATTCTCTGAAAAACATTCAAAAATATCCGCTGCCTTTTCAGCTGAAACAGGAACCTTCAATAAATTAGGTCTCTGGGAAGGAAGGAAGATGCCAAGGGAATTGAATATTTCGTTCTATCGTTACCCAGACCCATCAAGCCTGTCTCCATACATTTCAGTAGACATCATCTGATGGTTCAGTACCAAAAGTATATAGAAAAATAAAGCCTGTTATCTACCCCGTTAAAAGGAAAAAAGTGCTAAAGGATCACTATATGAGTTATGACTCAGAATTTTTAGGCACTTCTATATGGGCTAACTATAGGTTTTGAATATTTTTTCCTGACAACCAGTCTAAAATAACATAAGATAATGTGCACTCTATATACAGCAAAAATCATAGCAACTAAATTTCACAATCAGGTTAATAGAAATATTCACATATGCAGGGCTAATCTGAACTTCTAACACCTGGCTTTCCACTAATTCTTGCTCTTAACTTTTTAACTTCACACTTGTTTGCTACTCAATCAATTGTCATACTGGCATACAAAAATAAAGTTGGAAGAAACCTTTAGAGATCATCTACCTGACCTTTCTGGGGCAAATACACATATAAATTAATCTGATTAGTTGACTTAATCAATTGATAAAGCGATTGGAATGCATTATTGCTTAGTATATGTCAGGAGAGATAAATATGTAATTAATTTATGATCTATTTTACTGATATAACATTTGCATTTCTGTAAATAAGATTACAAATGCAGTTAGCAAATATTTTAACACATTTCTCAAATCTGCCTGTCTGTAATGGCTGACTATGACTGAAGAATTCAATTCACAATGATGCTTTCATGGACCACCTTTGATACTCCATTGATCACAAGTACAAGAGTGACAGAATAATTCTGTTCTAGCCCATACCCCTGCTCCAAGATGAAACCAACAGTATCTGCCCTGTTTCCCAAATTGGTACAAACTATCCTATTTGTTGACTGATCATTCCAAGTAACAATAGGGTTATACTTATGCTAACACCATTTCAGAAGACTGGGATCTCTCCCTTATAGGGCAGGACCAGCAGAGTATGGCACAAGGCATTTGGGAAATCCTACTGCATTTCTCAGCAAGTTCAAGAAGCATCTGCAGGCATCGTTTTTTCTTCCTGCACCAGTCATCTGTTGTCAAGGTTGATATCAATAGTATCCGCAGCACTGTAATTACTTGGGCAGTTATTACATTGAATTTCTGGATAGAACAGCAACTTGAAATCATGCACATTTAACGAAGTAATCTAGATTATAAATCTCAGGTTCAGAAATACAGCATTAAGACTCTAGATTTGAGAAACATTTCATACAGAACACATTGAAATTACCATGGACCCCCAGCCTGTAAAATCTATTAGTTTTCACATATGTAGAGCTTCAAGGCGATCTGTTTTGTTCAAGCTTGCTTTTAAAATATTTAAATTGATATATTTTTAAAATTAACTGAGGTGTGATAGGAGTTGTAGTGAAAATTTGAATAAGGACTTAAATTAAGATGTCTGCTGCCAAATGATTGACACTATAACTAGGAACAAAATGCAGCTGCACAGTCTCTCAGCGGCAACAAAAACTGAAGTCATGGTTCTAAAATCTGATGGAACACTGTCATCTGGTGGCAATTTGAAGAGAGCACAAACAGATTAATCTGGTTTTTGTTCCACGGGTTTCTTCCATTTGAAGAGGTTTATTTTAATAATCAATTAATTTACTTCAAATTACCTCAATCTCAACTCAAGGTCTGGATTGTTCACATCATTAAAAAGGAAGTTTGGCACCACAGATTCTGCAAGTTAAGCCAGAAATAAGTTACCACAAATTACAACTCATATTGGAAGCAATGCCTTAATATTTCGGTTCTGCAAACTATCACAGGCTCCTGCAGCAACTCAGCCAAGATTTCCTACTAGGCACGGAGCAAGTTTGTGCAGAAAGTTCAGAGGAAGATGTGGAAGTGATTAGAAATCTAACAAAATGAAAAATTCACATGCTACATGCAGGTTGTATCTTATTTAGCAAGTGGCCAAGCAGGCATCCATCTGTCTTTGCAATTCAACCGGTAAGCGTAGCTGGGAGAATTCATACAAATGTTTTTAACCATGAAGAAAACAGCTCAGCCATTTAGGTTTTCTAATGGTATGGAGTTGTTATCATTGGAAATGTTTCTGAATTGTTTGTCAGTGAAACCAGTAAGTTGCAGTTAAGATTTTTAATATTGGCAGAGAGCTTTGTGATGAAGCATGTGCCTGAATACCTGCTGTTGAGAAAAGCCCTAGGGCTGTACAAAGTCCCAGGCAAGCACAAGCCCAAAACAACAATGCGTGAGCCAAAGCCAGTTTTAGGTCCATGATTTGAACAGAAATGCATATGGATATTTTGCTACATTTAGCCACTCATTACTGGAAGAGAACAAAGCATTGTCTGCATGAGAGGAGCCTGTAAGATTCTATATCATCAGTAATAACCGTGCAATGCTCTATAAGCAAGAATGAGAAGAAAAGGTCACACCCAGAGTTCCTTTATAAATGTAAACCCTAAACCTACTAGTTCATTGCCTTCTGCACGACTGCTAAAGCTCCTGTATGAAGGATCCAAGCAAGCTGTGAGAGTGAATGGTGCCCTTTATTATGTTTACTGAAGGAATTCTGCAAATGGTTATAAGAAGGCTGGAGGATGTAGGGGGATGCAAGTGCTCCAAATGCATCATAAGCAAATGCAGCTCTGACACAAATTCAACTTTAATAGGGAAGAAAGAAAAAACATATTGAATTGTTCCTCATCGTACTTAGAACAGCATGAAAAAGGTGAAAAAGAATAAACAGGACCAGACACTCAGCTGCACTGAGCAGGGAGATGGAAGAGGACCAGGTAGCCCCAATCCAGCCAGCTCCATAATGTAAAACTGCTTGAGGATTTACAGGAATGATACACTATTACCTGCAGATTTATTAAAACAGGCTTCAGTTCTTAAACATTTGCAGTTCTCCCTTGCCACACCAGAATGGACAGGAAAAACAATTGTGGTAGAGCAGAACAAGTGTCAAAGGGTTGGTCTCTAGGTTGTTATTGCTGTAGGACAAATGCTGAGGTTCTTGTCTGGCTTCTATTCAAGCAAACTTTTGCTGCCAGAGTTTTGTGGGACAGACAGAAAAAGAACTAGATAAATTAGCCATAAATTTGTATTTTAAATTTCTGGCCTTGACCATATACACAGTCTTGTTTGCTGACAACTAAATCCCCTTTGGAGAATTAAGCAGTTATCATTAATGGTCTGGTCACAGCAGGGACATGAGATGAGGGAGAGTTATGCAGTTTATCATATGATACTGCTCTCTGCAGCAGGGCGACCACAGTATTCACTAACAAGAACAGCTTTAGAGACTTGTATTTAACTTCCCCTGATAATACTGAAGCTGATAAAATTTTGATTTTTTTTTTATATAGGGTACAGCATAGTTATTATGCATCACATCTAGCCAATACTTCAAGACTGAATGGAATCTGATACTGATTATTGTTTGCTCTTTGTTTAAGCACAAGATTCATCCTTTGTCTTCACAGTTCAGCTGTCAAGGCTGCCTATAAACTGAATTCACCAATCCAGAGGAAGCTGTAGCATCCTAACAGCCATATCAGACTCAAAATACAGCTAACAAAGTTAAATGCTGGATGAATTGCTGCCAAAAACAGCAATAATAGCTTCCATTTTAAGCTTGCAGGGAAGTATTCAGAACACCTGAATGCTGGTTATGATAGGATTGACTTCATTTACTTTCAGTTAAAAATCACTGCAGGGGGAGGTACCTCTGTAGATCAGCAGTAGGAGATGCAATGTCTTTCTCTGAGGGATTCCCTACAGAAAGGAGGGGGGCTTGTTTGGTTCCTGTCCCCCCTCTTCAGCCCTAACAGACAAAGCTGAGTCAGTGCAAATGTTAAGGACCAAAGCCAAACAGATCAAATTCCCTCCATTTCCTAGTTTATTGCTCTAAGGAAGGTTTGAAATAAACAGTATCCTTTTTACTGTTATTTCAGCCTCACTGTCACTGAGTAGAGTCTGCAGGCTAAAGGAGGGAATTGCACAGAAAGGGGTGAAATAAAGTGCATAGTTGTAATGCACTGGGCCTTCCCTTTCAATGTTATGGTATTATTTGGTTCTGGTTATTGACCTGTAATTTTCCACAGTCTCCCAGGGTTTTCTGCCACTGTTTGAAATAACTGGTTTACAGTAGAAACTGCAAATTCATTAAGGCCAATGGTCATTTATTATTCCTCAGGGAAGGAATATTTTCAACATACAAAGGTATTACTTGTCTCCTGTTCTTGAACTGGATCACCCCCTCAGGACCTGCTCTTCTACCCACACAGGAAAGACAACCAGCCTTCTGGAAGAGTGTCTGCCTGGGCATTTATGGGTGAAGCAGCAAGCCAGCTGTACTCAGGTATTACCCAGGTATTAACACTGCACCACCTTCACTGCCCTTCAACAGCTTCAAGTGCCCACTAGTAACACTGTAAAGCAGGGGCAGACAATGCCTGAAACTTGAATTAACAATCCACTGGCAATTAACAATGCCAAAGCAGGCAAGGTTGCTGGTACCTTTGTCTCCCCTACCAGTTTTTCAAGTGTCCCCCTAGCTGGGGGTCATGATTTATGTACAAGCACTTATAGGAATGCCTTGAGAAAGTACATAGAGTAGAAGGAATGAAATCTGCATGCCTCATGTTGCCACTGTCTTTTTAATCCTTGACTCTTGAATAAAATGGCCAAAGAGAACAGCTTCCTGCAGATAAGTGAGAAACTGGGAGTAGTGGAGAAATAAATCAAAGAGGAGTAGAAAAAGTAGATTCCTACCCCCCCACAGATGGAGAGGAAAGAAAATTTATTTAAACAGCTACCTGTGTTTTATATGATGATGTGGAAACTACCAAGTTGCATTAGGATCAGGTGAAAGGAATGCAGTATCAGCTGCCATGGACAATGATGACCATAGCAGCCTGTTTGTGAACAGGGGGACAGAAACATTAGGGAATGCTCCATAAACAAATCTCATCCCACTGACAGCATCAGTAACTGTAAACAAGGTCACGTTGACAGGTCCTGCTACTTCTCCAAACTGTTCAAAGTTGCTACCCAAGCAATAGTTGTTTCTTAAGGCAAACTAATCAGTGGTAGAGCAGTGTTTGAGGGAAGATATGCAGGAGATGGATGAAAACGTAAGGGAACCTACCCTTCCTGGAACAAGAGTAATAGGATGGTAAAAGTCAGGAATTTGTTCACATCCATACCCCAGACACAGATGATGCATGAGGTAACTTAAGGAAAGCATGTATTTGGATTGGCTGGAGATTGTGTTTTGTTTCAACAAACTTGGGATACACAGAAGACCAGATGAAGAATATTTCGTAAATGAGACACAGGAAGTTGTTCGACAATGTTTTCTTGCCTCTGGCAAGGAAAGACAGTGAATGAGACTTTATATAGCCATAATACTGATGTTAGTACAATCAAGAAACAAGAGGTGTTCATAAAACTTGGGAAAGCATCTACTGTACATTTGATGACAGCCTAAAAGCCCTTGCAAATGCCAAGCTAGCAACAGAGATCTGGTGGACATACTAAATTACAAAGACTACTTGAGCTTATGTTACCAGCAAGAATGAGAAAAATATACAGAGTAAAAATTCAATTCAGCACAGACCACACAGAAATTAACACTTTCAGCTGAAACATATGAATTCAACTTAATGACACTGAACTGAGATCAAACCAAGACACCAAACAGATACGAAAAAATAAATAGAAATACACCTGCTCTTGAAAGCTGGTGAAGCCTTGCTGTGCCAAGTTGCTTTCTAAGACAACAAAGCCAGGTAAATTAAGAAGTGAGTTGCAAACAGGACTTCAGTTGCTTTTATAGATTTTATTTCTCAACATTTTGCTACGCGACCATTTTGTGTAGACATTGTTTGCAGTCTCCACATATCTTAATACATTCATTGCCAGAATCACACTGCTTTATGATGGTTTCTTATTTGTATTTTCTAAAGTAAGGGCAACTAAACGCATGATGCATCTACGGAGTTCACAATATAAAACACTAGTTAAACATCCCATGAAAGTAGCAGCATCTGTTCTTATCAGGACTGTAAACACTGCAGTCTGAACAGTCAGACCTAAGTCTTGGCCCTCTTTTCTTCCAGAAAACCTTGCCACAGGTTAGTTGAATAAAAGTCATATATCAGATGTGAAAACCATGTTAAGCCACATTAATAAATTCAACAATAAACTGAGATCTCTTCCTCTCTTCTTGACTGTATTAAAAGTCATGACAAATGACAAAATTGCTGTTATTGAAGCTAATTTAACAGCAGTTTTTGCCTTTCAAAAAACTGAAACTTTTTGCTTCTCTGAGTTAACATTTTTTTATTGCGCATTTAAACCATTTAGGCTGTAGGACTTTCTTTGAGCACATTGAGCTTTTCACATCAGAGGAGGAAAATATGGTTGGTTCTGCCAAAACTATACCTTAGCTGCTTCCAAGAGGTGTGCATGTATATACATGTATATGTAGTTTACAGTGTGTATATGTACATTTATATTTATATAAATATTCTCTGAAAGAAGATTCTCCCAGCTATTGAACTGCAAGAGTACATATTTATTCTTTGGGAAGGGCTAGCTAGGTTGTCAGGTTATCTGTCAGCTGAGGCAGCAACCTGCCACCAATATAAGCACAGGTGTATACCACGTCAGAAGGCCTTAGGTCCGTCATTCAAAGATGCGGCAAAATAGCCAAATGAAACTGACACAGAAGCATTGCCCTCATCCATCAGTCTCTCCTCACAGGAGAAGGGCTCTTGCTCAGTCAGCTTGGTGGCTTACCCCAGACTTGTTCCTGCTTATTGAAGTCCTTCTTGTATTGCTTGGGGAGGTAGAATGTAAAGCAAAACTAGATGAAATATCCAGATTTGACTGAACAAGTGTGATCAGGCTATGCTGCTGTTAACGCAGCCCAAGATGCTGTTGTACTTCTTTGCTGCAATAAACACCACAGCTCATACCCAGCTTGCTCTCCAGGCAGCCAGTACCTGGCTCATATAGTTACAAGGGTTTCTTCTTTCTGAAGGCTATTTATTGTTTTGGTCTTCCTTGATATTCATAGGGCTCAATTTTAACCTGGCTTGAAAAAAAATAAAATAGTTATCCAGCTAGAGCACTCAGTAGCAGTGCTTGTATAAGGGCAAGTTTTATGAGTCTTCCTGCTGAAAAATAAACCTAGTTTATACAAGAATTCCAGAAACTCTGGACAGAAACACAGAGTGTTGGAAATTCCCCTACTTCAGACAGGCATACAGTTCATTTTACAGTTGCTTTTGTAGGGAGTGCTTCTACAACTTTGGCAGAAGCATATTCCAAAGCTGTTCAAATACTCATTGCACTCAGAAGTGATAAGCAGGAGTCCAGTATCTCTTAGTTATGTACCCCAAGAGACCACACATTCAGAGAGGACAAGGATTTCTTGTTGCTTTCATTCTCTATTAACTATAGCATCCTGTATCCAGTCATGAGTACCTCTTGCCTGAGAGCACTACCAGCTGGCCTGGAGTGCTTCAGCTGCATGCAGTTACTCCATAGCCATCCTGCCATGGAAGAGGCAGGACAATCTGTCCCCTACACACTAATTACCATGCAAACCCACTTGATTTCAATTTAGTCAGTAATAAGTTCCTCCAGGGAAAAAAAGAAATATTAAATTTTCTCTGTAGTGTTAAATGGGGTACTAAGGTACTGTATTTGTCATCTTCCATGTGGGAAGAGTTTCATGACTTGATTTAGGTATTTCCCCTCAGTGCTGGTGTACAGCCACCTAACTCACAACTGAAAGGCTTCTCCCCACCATCCTTTACTTAGGGACAACAGCTATGTCTAAGAGAACTATACAAAGCTAAATCAGTTTTTTTAGTCTGACTTAGCCTGCTGTTCCTGGAGTGCCTCGTATTTCGGGTACGGGGGTCTGCTGTGAAAGTATGGCTCAGCTGGAGGAGGCCCCAGCGGGAGCTCTGCTTCTGCATCATAATGGCAGTGGGGAGCCTGTTGGAAAATTGTCAGCTCACTCCAGGGGACATTTCCTCACACAGCGAGGAAGTGCATGGTCCTTGACTGATGGTGTGATTGCACAGAAAAGAGTATTGGTGTCTCCCCATGCAGGGCAACCACATGTTAAAACTTAACAGGCTGCATCTGAGAACAGATAAGTTTATGGGTTGGCTAGATATGAAGACAGCTGTAATCATCAATATAAACATGCTTTCAAAACAACCAAGTAATTAATGATTAAGTGGTGTTGAATAAGTAATTCACAATGCACTGGATAGAAGGAGGAGGCAGGAGTATCCCAACGCACATCAGGTCCTTTGTCACGTCTGATCTCTAGATACTGATCCAGGAGAGATTCATGCTCACTATATTTAGATCTCAGACACATGATGCTTAAGCTGCCAACATCCCATGATTAGGGTCAGGAACTTCCAGAAATCATTCTGAAGTACAAAGGATATACACATTTAATCAGTTCCTTGACATGTTTCATAACATTGCATGACTGATCTGTGTGGCTCATCAGTTTCATTCCTACAATTCACAGCAATTAACAAGTTAATAACTTTTTGTTGTTGTTGTTTTTATTTCTTACCACATTCTGCTTTGAGTACTTTGCTTTGATTCTTGTGACTAAGCAAACGAATACTATGATTCTGCTTTGTCCCCAGGAAAGTGAACTGCAGCTCCATAATTCTAGCTTTTGATGAGGTTTGTACAAGATGTTTGGAGGAGTCTCAGAGGAAGCTATCATAATTAGCATTTTTTATTAGTCACATTGCAACCAGCTCTTCTAAATACTCACTTCAAAATGAAAGTGGCCTTCTCCTCCAGGAGCCCTTAGCAGACATCACACCATGTCCTAGCCATGAGGAAGGCAGGAATGGAAAGGGTCTGAGTGGCACATCCCCCTTTTCCAAGGGAGGGAAACCCAAGCAGACAGCTTGAGAAGAACCAGTCCTTAGAGAAATAGACTTATAGATGCTTGCAACTTAAGAAATATTACCTTATCTTTTGGAAAGCCAAGCATAATCCCAGAATCTAGTGTGGGAAAATGCAACAAAATCCATACTGTCAGAAGATCACCTATTTAATCAATTCAGTACTATTAAGCAGTAATACATGTATAGTTGATACATGTATAGTCTCAACTGCTTAGTTGAGAATGCTGTTACAGATAAAATTTGCAGGGGATGCTTATTAATGCCTTTCATTGCAGAACCTCCATGCTGTTTGACATCCTGTCTGAATGTCATTGGTTGTACAGAGACTGCCTTAATGCTCTGGAAGATTATGGTGATTCCTTCTTTGCCATTGTCTGGCAAAGATTAAGATTAAAGACACTACATAAGATTAAGTTTTGCTTGCCTGAAAAGCCCCCATGAGATATTTCCTGTCCTCTCAAGCCATGACTTACTCTCTGGAAGCAGAAACAGCATAACATCTATAAGTCAGTAATTAGCTATGTCCAGGGATGAGGATATTCAATGTCCATTGAATAATATGGACTTTTGGCATTGTCACCTCAGGCCTCAAGAATACTATGGTTTTCAATACATCAGAACATCTTTACTCTGCAGAAAGTACAAGTGCTCATGGCTATCATTTTACAAATAAGAAAAAGGCACAAAAGTGAAGATGTTTTATGCAAACAAGGAAAAGGATGCAAGACTGAGGAGATCACCTTCAAACCTCTACTTTTGTCAGTTCTTGAAAACAGTCAAAAGCACAATGCCATGATGCACTTTCATACAGAAAATGACAGAGCGTTTCCAGCCTGGTTTACATTCATCTTGTGCAGAAGTCAAGTTTCTGCAGATCTCCCTAAACAGGGCCATGTCTCAGTGCACATTGCTAGAATAACTTATATTTTTTGTTCCCTGAGCCCTTTTCTTGCTTTTTCTTGTTTCTTTCATTTAATATCAAATTAAAATGCAGATCCATTATTGACTGTCCCATGTTACAAGTTAAAATTTCTGTCGTTTCAAAAGGAGGCAATATTCAGAAAATAGACCATGCATGAGTCCCAAAAGTCAATCCTCTCAAGGCTTTCAAAAGTTACTGCAAATGTAGAGAATATTATATGAATTTTTCCTACATACACATGGGAATAGTAGCAGCAAAACATTATGGTACCACGATAGACAATCATTTCAGCATTTTCAGCTCGGCAACTTATTACGTTTTGCTTGGACAACTCTGCCCTAACCACCCCACCCAAAGTATTTGATTCTTGTCATGCTGATGATATGAACTCTGATCTCAGTTCTGCTGGTCACTCTGCATCATCACTACATTACAGCTGCAACAAGAAGCAACAAGCACATCTGCTTTTCAGGACCAAATGGTGTCCAGATGTGGTTAGAGGAGCTTGTGGAGCAGTTGCTAATCAAGCTTCACTTACAGAGGTTTTATTTCTCCCAAATTTGTGCAGACTTTATCTACTAGAGTTACAGATCAAAACCCAAAGATCATAGGCTTGTGAGAAATTCTGAACACAGTTAAAGAAGGATGCTAACTGCTCTTAGATAAGAGATGTGATCTTGCTTGGTAACATCCAGAAGTCTCTGCTGCCAATTGTATGCAGCTCTAAGAGAAACGCATCCTAAAGATCATGATGATCAGAACATAGCATTACTATTGTGATAGTAAGGAGGATAAACTCATAATACATAAACTCATCTTAAAAATGAGCAAGGAGATGGGTAAAATACAGTACAGTGCTTTGAAGCCAGCTTCAAAAATGGATGACAGCTGGCCAACTACAATTCAGTTTGTGGCTTGTTCAGCAGGTGTAAATCATTTTTCCTCACCTTTTATAGCTTCCAAGAAGCTGCAGCTGCTTTCTGAAGCCTTCAAATTGATCCAGTCCATGAGAATTGAAGCCATTCAAATTTAAGGTGTGTAGACTTGAGGCTTTGATTTCATCTGGCTCAGATCAGCTGTAGTAGTACAGGTTTAATTAGCATGCAAGTTCCTAAGGGAAATAAGGCACTTTATAGTTCTTAATTCATTGGAAACTGCTTGCCAGATGCTATGGAAATCTATGTGGTCCATGCCAAAAATAGGAAAGAAAATAGAAGAATAGTTACTATGATAGAAGATTGGGATCCTGGAATTACCTCTTCTGTGATTTCAAATAAATTGGATATGCACACTCAGTTTTGTAAAAACAACTAAAACCGTTACTTTTCACTGATCAGAGGTTTTCTTTAAGGGCCATTTTACAAAGGGCCTGTACGTCCCTTATCATACAACCAAGAGCAGAGCCAAACAGCTGTGTACAGCTCACATGAGCTTTCAGGACACTCTCCTGAGGATGAAAGGTCCTGTATCAGATTCTCTCAGCTGGCTCTGTATTTCCAGCCTAACTTGTCAGACACCGAATATAGCACAGAGGTACCCTTAGGTCCTACAAGCAAGTCAGACCATCCTGTCCACAATCTCAGGGTTCACAGATGCTGAGTAAAGTATTACTATTCCATGGCTATGCTCTCAAACAAGGCAAAGTCTCATCCCTCCACAGAAAGACATCTACACAATAACCTAGCACTAATAACTAGAGGACAAATCTGTCCCAGGACATCTACATGCATAATTTCTTACCCTGTTTGGATGTCTATAAGGGCATAATGAGGCTGGTCCTGAAATAACTCCTCACCTGGCCTTGACATACTTTATTGGCCAAAATTAACAAAAAAATTAGTAAGGACAAGCTAAACAACTTGCAATTCTATTACCTAGAAAGTATCTCTATGGACTGGAAAAAGTAATTTGGAAAAAAAAAATCATGGCTGAGACTGAGACATTATCTTCCTCTTATTACAGAGAAACTCTCCAGAGCATTTAATGTGAATGTGTTCATTTGGTTCAGAACATTGAAGTATGTTGGCCAAAACACATACTATAGGAAAGCAGAATGTTATAGCCTATGCTGAAGTTGTCCTTGGTATGATTTTTTCCTCTGTTTCTAAGCCAAAAAGTTATGCACACAAGTTTTTAAACAGGTTAAGAGGAAACAGTATAGTCCACACATACAAAACACCTGCGTTGAGCTACATGCTCTCAGTGCCAAGAGAAATTGCTGATCATTAAAGTATTATGTATTCCCTCTGCCTGGGGAAGTTCATAGTACTAACAGCCATAGGGATATAATGCACTGCTACCCTGAAGGAACGCTTCTGTATCAATATGCCTCATGAATGAGAGGCTAACAGATCTCACACTGAAGTGTGCTAGGAAAGACATCTCACCAAGACACATATTTGTCAACTTTCCTTAGGCAGCTCCAAATGGCTTTTAGCATACAAATTTAATTCATATTAACTATGGTTGCCACCCAGATCTGATCCAAATTCATACGTTCCAGTTCACCTCTGGTTAATTGGGAAGGATACATTTGGATTATTTCAGAGTTCACTTGTATAAGGTCCTGGACTGCAGTGCTGTGAGTTCATCTTCCCCTCCATTTTCAGAGCTCAGCCTCCAACCACAAGAGCTAATGACAGCAGAGGGGAGGTGTTGCTCTCTAGCACCAGAAGATATCCATCTGGTGACAGTCGGTTCCTCCAAGCAGGGATCTGTGTAGGCACTAACAACACTTCCTGCAGTTTCCAGCACTACTTGACTTGCTCACATATCCTTTAAACCTGTTCTTATGGGCTGTGGGAGTTTGACAGAACAGAGAACTTCTCCCCTCCACCTCACATATTAGTTATGAAATGGGTACCAGCTGCACAGAAGTCCCAGAATAGGAAAGCATTAAAAAAAAAAAAAGTCAACCAAACAACCAGGGCAGTGATTCTCCAGGCGTGGGTAGCTCCACATTTGTCAGGGTATTAGGCAGCTAAAGCCCACAACATGAATCTGTTGCCTGTCTGCATCTGCAACCACTAACACCATGTGACAATTATTTGAACACATCTCAAAACCTACTTCCTTGTACTTAGGACCCTTCCTGTGTTCTCCAGTGACTGCAGGATGAGCAAAGGAGATGCTGTGTCATGCAGCAATTTCCGTAGTTGATATTCCTGGCAGCTTCCCTCCCAGTCAAGAAGAAATTTGCTGCAGGGCCTATTCCCAACTTAACTTAAACAGAGGATGTCTACCCAAAACTTCTCAAGGCACAACATTCACTTTCCATGCCCTGGGGCTTTCCAGAGCAGCCAGGGATAGACTGGAGCATAGCTGATCAGAGGGAAAGGAATTTGAAGACGTGACACTCCCATGCTACAAGGCAAGTGTGGGAGACAGACATGGACAGCCTGGATGGGCTAGTAGTCTGAAACCAGGCTACTCTTCCTGTGTACTGGAAGAACAGAATAAGAGACAGACCACACTTCTGTATTTCTTCAGTACTTCATATGTTTTTCCTCTTCAGATAAGAGTATCAGCCTGGATGATCAGTCAGTCAGGAAGACTGGGGCAATAGGCCCTCCATCACAGCACAGCCAGGTAGCACAAGCTGTTGAGCCTTGCACCAAAAACAGCTAAAGAAAGTTCTGATGCTTGGGTCATCTTTGCTTGGTTCAACAGCACACCAGAAGCGTGCAGGCATCTAGGGAGAGCTTCCAAACTGAAAAGATGCAAGTCAGCTTCAAATGCCCGTTAGGCCCTATAACTACCTCACAGCCTACTTTGGTCTAAGCTGCATGAGCCCATTCTAATCCGTGTAACCAAAAAAAAACCAACACAATCCTCATGCCTTGTTACCTGTTAACCAAACAATTCAAATAACCACATACAGAACTTCTGCTAGCAACTGCATTTTGTTAGCAGTTTGGGTGCTTTGTTTTTTTCCTGTGTTTGTTTGTTGAGCCCCATGCTCAGGCAGTGCCAAGGGCTCATCTCCCAGCTGGTACAAGGGACAGGAATTGCGATGGCTTGAGAGGAGGGTTGAGCACACAGGTTGACAATGGGCTGGGTTCTTCATCTGTATGAGAATAGGCAGCTTTTCTGGAAAATGAGTTACTGCATCATATTCTGGATAACTACAAGCCTTTGATACTAGTGTGGGAGATACAAGATGAATTAACATGCAGTCTGAAACAATTACTCTCATCAAGATTCCTATAGATTGGAAATTTAATGTGGACAAATTCAGATCTTGGTCAGCAACCTAGGCAGAAACAGTTCTGTGTGAAAAAACTAGTTTATGTAGTTTTACTTTAAAAAAGCAAGCCTCATCAACAGGACAGTTTCCTTCTTCCTCTAGTACCAACTCTAGCAGCCTATAATATCTAACGTCTGTAAAACAGAGATGCTGAGCACCCTTAGACTGTTCCTGTGATCCAACTGTTCACAACACCCTGCTGCAGATCTCAATGTCCTCAGCCATTCCTACGTGGGATTTTGACCCTAAAAGGCCACAGCACAGAAACTTCAAGAAGCGAAGAACATTTCTTCTCTTCAAGAACAAAGAACCTCGATTCACAACAACTGTTTCTTATGTTAAAGATTCACTTCTTTCATCCAAGACTGAGAACAAGAGAAGTTATCATACTCTTAATTTTAAGGTCACTTATAGAAATATTAGTAAGATTTCAACAGAAACACAATATAAAAAAATAAAAATAAGATGATGCAAGAAACTGAGATGGAAGTAGCTCAAGGATGAAACAGGAAGCAAAGGAGTCACAGAACCTGACAACAAAAACCTCAGACTTTAAAAGATTTTTAAAAAAAATCAGTCCCTATCTAGACTCCTGCCCTGAGAATGCTGCCACAGCTTAGCAAGGGGTCTCATTGCCACTGTTAGCTGGACATAACAAAAGTGAATGCAGTCCTCCAGTCACAAATCAGCAACTTCTGACTGTCTGCTGCACAGGTGTTACTGAAAGCTCACATGCCTGATGCACTCATGCCCACCAGCAGATGTTCTTGTTTTGTGTTACTGTTCTTGGCTTTGTGATCAGTTAGAGTTCCTGGAAGCAAGCAAGCAACCCTCTGTACCACAGAGTATTTCAGGGTTTCTCTTTGCCCCCAAACATAGCTGCTCTCCTTTTGGTCTCACATTTCAACAGCAAGCTCAGCTGCCAGCATAAGAACTTCTGAAAGCCAAGACAAGCACAGCACTTGGATAGACAGTGTTTTGGTTTAGCCCTATGCTGAGTCTACAAAGCAAAATGGTTTTCCAAAACTTTGTTAACAATTACAGCGATTCCTAAAGACCACTAGATCACTCAGACTTCTTATTTTTCTTCCAATATGTTATTTCAGCTTCAGCACAAAGGAGAAAACCAATATCAGCTTTTTGTTATCACTGCTCTGGACAGCTCACAGTGACAGAATATCTTTATCTCCTTATTGCTGCCCCTGCTGTAAGCTCTGGAAAGACAAAGAGGCCAGAGCTACACAGCACAACATCACTAACACTTCTTTATACTTTAAGTAACACCAACACCCTCAGTATTGCCTTTTTTTAGCATTTCTCCAAGCAATTCCCTTAGCGCAGGAGAATCACATCACACAGAACTTCTCACATACTTACATCCACACCCAGATCTGGGACTGGCCTCCCTACAGCAGGGTACCATCAGGTCATCTCCCTGGGCACTCAGCTGCTTTCCACCTCTAGCCTCCACCTCAGACTCATTGTTCCTATTCTCTCTTCAAAAGGTGTTTAAGCAGCATACTAATTCCTGACAAGGCAGCCCTATTCTCATGTTATAAACACTCACCTGCACACTCCATCTCATAGCTCCTCAACCCAGAACACCATCTTCTAAAAAACAAATTAAAAAATTTAAACAAACATACAACCTCATCCTTCCAAATTACTTTCTCTTTGTAGCCCCAGCTGGCAGCTGGCATCTGCCTTTTATAGCCCCCATCATTGTTAATTAAATCCCTCTGGTACATGGCTGTGGGCTGAGTGATTTCCAATGGGGTTCAGCTGCTTGCTGGACGAAGCTCCCCCCTGTCCTTTCAATGTTGCTCAGCATTAGGGAAATGCAAGTGAAAGGGGCTAGTTGATGATATACAGCATTTGGAGGTGGGGTGTCTCCTGCAGTCATGTGTTCTCTCAAGTATTGAAAACTGGCTGTAGGGACTTTGCCCCAGAATGGCTACAGCTACCACTCATGATTACATTCCTTTTCCATCATTTCAGAATAAATAAATAAATAAATAAATTTCATCAGCAAGAAAACAATTCCTAAGATGCAAGTGTGAATACACCTGCAGAGGTATGACGGTTCACACGATTGCCTCAGTGATGACAGGTTTATAACAGACAACTGTGGTGGCTCTTTGCTGTAGGCAAATGACTGCTGTAGTAACCACAGCACACCTTGGAAAATGGTCCATGTCTTGAATGCCAAATAGGAAAAATCCCTGTTCTGCTACTGCCATTAATTTCAACAGCAAACCAAGAGCTTGGTTGAGTGCTGTAAGGGCAGCCTTGTAGCAGGAGGAATGATATTTCTATTTTCTCAGAAATTCCAGAAATCTTTTAAGTCTTCCTTCCGAACCGGAATGAAGGCTCAGAATATGGTCATTTCCTGCAGAAAGCAGGTGTCATTTCAGAAAGTACAAGAAAATTCAAGCTGGCTTTTCGAAAATCAAACTGAACAAGCAGTCACCTCGAGCCCCTGAGGCTTTCACTCCCAAGCAGCCTCTCCCAGAGCAGTGAGCTCAAAAGCCTGTCCAGGTTCTGGCAAACTCTGCTTCTCTTTGGAGAGTTGAGGTCACATCTGCAGAGCCCTAATCTCCTGTAGGCGCCTTCGATGAATCACGCTGGTTGCATGAAAATCAGCATCCTCCTACACATTCATCTGAGCTCCAGCACTGAAGTTAAATTAACCTGTTAAGGAGTTATGGGCTGTAACCATCTGAATTCTTCCCTCTGCAGATTGGAGAGTTATAAATAGTGTAGGAAGTTTTATGTCTTACCCAAGTCCTCTGACTGGCAGGATTCCATGTCCACACAAAGGATTTCTACTTTGGTCTTTTACTCTCTAGGTGTGGAGCTGACATTTCAGCTCTTTCAGTCCTTGCTCCCATCGGCCGACAAGCTTCAAGTTGGCCAGAGCCAACTTGATCTTATTTTGGAAAAAAGCTTCCTGTCCATGGCAGTCAGGCTGCTGATCACCTCATCAGTCCAACCTGCTATTCTAGGCCAGAGGTGTCACAAATTCACTTTCCATTTATCCAGCTATGCCTGGAAGTATTTTATTAGATCTTTCTGGGGAGCCTCTAAAACCCAAAGCTCCTTTAATCCAACCTGTGAAGGTCTCAGCTTCAGCACTAGGCTAAACTATTTTTGCAGATCTTCAGATGTTTCATGTGCCCTTTCCTTCCCTTGGATCTCCACTGATTCCTGAAAGCACTGTCATTCCTTGTCCCACCACATCTCAACAGGAGTATCTCAGGAATATCCCAGTTTCTCTCCTTGCAGATGGGACTTCATTTGGCAGTAATACAAACTCCTACCACAGTTCCCAGTGAAGGCCTGCACTTGTTTTGGGAATTGTATCTCATTGTGTCCTGTACCTTCATCAGACACTGCAGGTGATCCACACACAGCATTTTACACAGACCGTATGCATGGGTGACGGGTGAGTAGGACAAACAGGCCTCTCCTTTCTGTTCAGAGACAGATGAACAGAAATATGTTCAGACATCCATGGGAGAAGGGAGACTATCTGTGCAACAGGGGACAGTGCTCACCTTCTGATGGCAATTGCTCGGTGGTCCCTTTCCAACAGTCACAGCCCTCAAGAAAGCTTCAGCCCAGGTTCCTGCTGGGTGTCCACCAAGTGCACCTTCAGCCCCTTAGTGCCAGTTGGCACTGCCACAGAGTTTGTTTGAAGGGTTACGTGGAGGATGACAAAATATCACTGCATGCTTCACTGTGCAAGACAAGCAGGGAGCTACAAAAAGTGTGGCTTAGTTGACCTACCCCATGCTTGATACTGGCTACAGACACAGTCCAAGGAAATGATGCTGCTCTGAAGAAAGCAGCAGCTGCATGTAAATTAGTGCTCTGGCCTCCAGAAATTTTTGCACCAGTCCATCTGCCTGTGGCCTTGAAATTCTTGAATTCTGTTTCTCTCCAGATTTTCTGAATGTCTCCTTTCTCTCCATCAGTTTCCCTTAGCTGCCTCCTTCTCCCTATTCTCTTGATCATTGTCCTGTTTTGCAGGTGTTCTGGGCTGCTGCTTACCAAAACAACTCTCAGACAGCACTCCCTCCCTCCTGCACTTCCCACCTCTTGGTGACCAAGAGGGGAGAAGTCCCATCCTGCCAGGGCTTTCACCACCTTTTCACCACCTGTATCAGAAAGTACGAGCTCGATCACGCTTTCCATGGAGACAGACAGCTCTTGGAATCAGGCTTCCCAGCAAGAAACTGCCAGGAAGGACATGCACGTGGCTGTACCATCTGCCCAGCATCACTGCAGGTGTCACCAAGTGAGGGAGGAAGGAAGCCAATGGGTTAGGGGCCAGCTCCCAGCTCTTCTGAATCCCAAACCAGGTCTGTGTCTTAACATCCAGAAACACCTGACTGCTGGCTGCTATAAAACCCTTTTTATGCTGTCATTTTAGGGCCTCACACAGAGACTGCTGGCAAGATGTGAGCCCAGACCTTCAGCCCACTCTTCACAGCACCACGGGGACTGGGGAACACAGGATGGCCCCGTGGCAGGGCCAGACCTTGTAGCAAACAGTTGGCCCCTCATGCTGGAGCTGGGACACAATGCTCAGAGCCCTGAGCTAGGAAATATGTTTGCACAAGACACAGTTGTTCACCGGAGCCAGCTCAGATTAGACGCAAATTTAAACATTGAGGTTATGTCTACACGGCTGGGCAGATAAGCTCATGGGGAGCTGCACCTTCTCTGCTGGCCAAGGGAAACTGCAGCATGTGAGGATCTAAGGGCCCTTCCCAGGAGTGCTCTCACACAGACAGACCTCGGTGGGGCCACCTGGACTCCCTCCGACTCTGTCAGGTATCGAGGGCCTCTAGGTTATGTTGTGATGCCTTAGAGGCAGTGAGGACCTAGATGTGACTCCATCGCACTGAGATGCTCTGCAGAATTTACAGCTCACAGAAATGAGCACCAGCCCCTTGTGGCTTGTCTCTTCAAAAGTCTCTTTCGCCACAACATGCAAAATTGTGACTCAGCCAGCCAGCCAGCCCCACAAAGGCAAAAGCAAAGGGAAAAAAAAATCATTGTGGCAGGATCCCCTGCCAGCCTCCAGGTCTAGTACGTTCTTCATTACCCAGACCCACCATTGCCAAGGGTTAGCCTCAGGTAGGAGATAGCCCTCTGCAGAGGCTGAGGAAATCATAGATGTTCCCTCACCCATCTGCTAAAGGTAAATCCATCTGCCTGGACTCCCTAGGGGTCAGATAAACCCAACAGCAAGATGCCCAGGTGGCTGCTTGGCAGAGCAGTGGGGATAAAGAGGGACCAGGATGAAACAGCCAGGGCACTGGTGAAACTGCACCTTGTGGGCATATGGGCACAGCTGAGGGCTGAGTGAAACTAACACTCGAACGAAACCCATGTTTGTAGAAATGAAGTCGTCACAGGCACTAACACAATACAGCATACATTTTTCTGTGGTCTCAATGCAAGACTTAAGTCTGAAAAAAAAAAAAAAAAAAAAAGCAGGAAAGCTCTTGAAATAAGCTTTGCTATCTACCTTTTGGCCAAAAGTTGAGTTGGCATCAGTTATTTAAAAAGAACATGTTTTAGGAAAGGAAACATATGTGCTTAGAAAAGAAAAAAGAAAAAGAAAGCATAGGTTAAAAACTTCATGATCTCATTTGGACCATTTTATCTCAGTTACTGGCCTGGAAAGCAGTAGAGAGTCTTTGCTACTGAATGTAGGAGGAGAAAAAAAAAAAGGTCTATAGTCTATACATTCTAACATAATTTGCCAAAAATAAAAAAATAAAAAATTGAAAGACAAAATAAAATTCCTTAAGCTACAAGTACTCAAATACTAGAGAATTTTTATACATTGCCTATTTTGGCAATAATTTTATAGCTGACAACAGAAAACAGAATATCCCTTAAAATACTCTCTCTCAATAAAATGAGGAGGATTTGTTCCTGTTTGGATCCCCAAAGAAGCATTCACTATTGTTTAGCAAACATCTTTTTAACTGCTTTTGAACAAGTAGGCATATTCAAGGCTTTTATGTCAAATTATTCTTGTCAGATCTTGTCTCTGAAATATCTTCCCTCTCCATATGTCTAGTCAAGAGAGACACAATATGCTGAGATACTCACTATGTTGTTCCATGGGACTGAATTCCCTATAGAGGATAGATTGGTTTTATGCTCCCAGAATCCATTCCTTTTACTGAGACACTGGAGATTGTTCCAACACATGAAAAGCTTCTTGTATTTCTGTTGTATTTTAGTTACATGCATCAAACATGACTGTTGATTAGTTTTTCAACCTGAATCTTTTCTGATGAGTTAAATTTCTCATTTTCTGATTAAATTTCTCATTTAATTCTGTGTTGTAAGATATGTGAGGGAACATCTCCTTTGTTTGCATACTGTGGTGACTATTTAAAATAATAAATTAAAAACAAAGGAACAATGAGAGGTCATCAAAATATCATCTGGGGTGGAATCTCTCCTTGCTTTGGGAGCCACTACAATGATACAGTGATTGCACTAACTTACCACATTCTCTATACCACATATGGCATGAGCATGTCAAATATTAGCTTCATCAAAATTTTGTACAGTAGAGAACCTCATCTGGGCAGCATTTCCTGTATCAAACCATGCCAGCCAAAATGAAACATGAGCTACAGCTTGCTGAAGTTTTCACTTTTATAGGTAGAGATTTCCCCATTTCAGCTCTTCTGTCATCACAGAGGTCATTTATGTCTTACTTCTGTCTGTTGTGCAAGACTGGAAAATAATTAACACCTATTCCAACCAAAGAGTTTCCTTCATGCTCTGCAAAAGGAGACTCTCGAGGGCTGCCCATAAGACACTGCTCACAGAAGAGCCTCTCCTGAAGGTAGCAGGGCATTTTCTTCCAATACAAAACTAAAATCGCTATAGACCCCATGGACAGAAACAACGCAGATTTTGCTCTGAAGGCCATGCCTGGTAGAGCTGACCTCTGTTGCTAACCTCCAGCCTGGGGACATCACAAAAGCAGGATGTCCTGCCAAGCATGTTGACTACCTCAAATTCCCGCCTGATTGTATCCTGTGCTCATGCCTCAGGAGTCTGACACAATTCCTTCATTGCCTATCTCTGTTCAGTTTTGATCACATCTCTTGTGACCTTTCAGATACAAGACCCCTAGCCTCTCACTGTGTCAGGTGCACTCAGTTCCTTCCTGGCATTTCTCCCTGTCTTCTCCTTGGCCAGGTCTACCACCACCAGCAGGATGTGGCTGGGGATGCTTTGTCCGACCATCCACTTTCCTCCAGACACAAGCAGGAGCCTCCCATGGGCTTTCTCAAAAGGGATATGCTGGCTCCTTCTTCATCTGAAGGGCGTCCAAGCCCACTGAGCTCCAGAAGAGGCTGGAAACACCATCTGTTTCCTCCAGCTCTTCATGATGGGGAACAGGATACAGCCCAGGATCCTGTGGGCCGATGAGATATTTTTGTGCTTCAGCTTTCTGGCGATTTGCTGTCATTCAGGGGTTCTGGTTGTGATGAGCTGCTGCATTTTGCTCTCTCTTGTTGCTCTCTATATTGGGTTTTGTGCTATCCAAAGAATCAATGACCTTATTTTTCAGGTGCAGTGACCTCTCACGGCACTTGTGCTGCTCAGCACCACAGAAAATGTAGCTGCTGAAGTCTGCGGTGAGTTTTATTTACAAAGCTTTTTTCAATCTAAAAGTACAAATAATAGCTCTTTCTCAAGTTCTCTGGCGTCCATATGGCCACGAGCCGCTTCTTCCACATGGAACTTGTGAAAACCCCATTCCAAAAGAAGTTACTTGTACATACACTGAGTTGCTGGGAAGGGACTGGCCAAAGGACTGCTTTTAGTTCACACTTCAGCTAAAAATAAAGAATGTCTGGAACATTTTCCTCTTCCACTTGCTCTGGATTACTAAACAGATCAGCTGAGGAATTATCTTTTTCTCTACAGCACCCACTCCAGCCCAGATGGACTGCATCTTTAAGCCCAGAGAATGACACCAAAGGCTTAAATAACCCATTATTCTTAAATATGAGTGATGTAGGACTTCCAAAGGCATAGTGCCACCTAACTCCATCCCTGTCTCCTGTTCTGGGACACTTCGTCCTGGGAGGGACAGACTCAGAGCCCTTGGGTGTTAAGCAGAGATAATCCATGTTGAATTAGAGGAAGAGACAGTAAACTTCTGAGTGTGAAGTTTACATATCCTTATCAAAAATTCCTTACATAAACCAGATCTATGCCCAGAGCTGTGTCTCAATTCATAGTAAGCCCTTAAGAAAGGCTATGTGCAGCTAATGGAAAACAAATGTCTGTTTTGGCAGGGCCTGCAGCCAATGTCAGTTATTCCCCCTCCTCCACCCCCCTTTGCAGAAGAAATAAAGAAATTGTCAAAATGAAACAGGCTGACTGAAATGTTCTGGTTTACTCTTAACCATTTGAGTGCTTCTCTGATATGCAACATATGCGAAAGACCTTATCTTAGTGGTTCATGATGAGAAAAAAAACCTGCTGAAGAAACCATGTTCTTTTTCATTAAAACATATAATGTCCTCAGGAAGGAAGTTCAGAGTTGAAAACACTGATATGCCTCATAGCCTGATAGCTTTCAGTAAGGACTGTTTTAATTACTGTAGCTTCTAGACTTTGTTTTGCTGGAGTCTGGCCAAAAAAATGAACAAGAGTACCAAGCAATCTTTAAACCATTTTCTAAAGAAAACAAAGCCTAGGGAGAGCAGAATTATTAGCTGTGGCCTAATATCTCAAAGCAAATTAATACAAAGTATGGTTATTGTTCTTGTCTCAGGAAAGAGCAGTACTGTCAACACCAGCGTAGAAAACACCAGAAACAAATTCATCATCAGGATTATGGTCATTATCTCATATGAACTGTATCAAACCACAAATAGTGTTTTTAACCCAGAACACAATTGAGAGTCTGACTTTACCTCAGTAACAACATGAATTCAGGTCCCCACCTGCCTGTGGGTAGGTACATCAGCTTGTACCACAGTTGAAAAATTGGTGCTGCCGAAATTCCGAATCAGGCGGGACTCTTGCTGAGTTTTACCTTCCATGGGTGTGGAGGGTCTGATTCCCCAAAGCCTTGTCTCAGCTGGGACAGTTTGGTTTGCAGATCCCAGAAGCTGTGAGCATGTACAGGAAAAGAATCACTTCTTTTTCACATTCCATTTATTTAGGCTTCAGGAAGTTGAAGACAGCTATAGCCTCTTGACATCAAGTCAGATAGCTGACCAAGTACTTGAGCAAGTATCCTCAAGGCAATATAAGGACACAGGAAAAGCTGCTCCCAGATTTGAAGCAAGTGGATGTAGGGGATGGGCATTAACAGGGTGGCACATCACCAAGAGAAGCACCATGAGAGAGAAAGCGATCATCCAGCACACAGGCACAGGCACAAAGTCACTGGTGCTTGACACTGGGACTAAGCTACCACAGCATTTTCTGGGATAGGTGCTAGAAAACATGGCTTGGGACTGTAAGAAAAGAAACAAGTGTCTACTGTTGGACTTCACTTCTGTTTAAACCAGTGTGCTTTGCAGGCTCATTAAAAATAAGGAGATTTCACCAAAGAAATACCTGATTCCATCATCTATTTTTGTTGGCAATGAAACGACATTCAAACAAATGTTGGCTGTTCTGTAGAACAGAACAAAAAATAATAAAAGTGCAAGAACTAATTTTCAAGGAGAGGCTGTAATGGAATGAAGACAAACCAAACAGCAGAAGCATTTAGCAAGAAAGGGTACCCAAAGGAAGTAAAACAAATTTCAAAACAAAGGCTGGGGATGCTTCAAAAGGCAACTAAATCTATATCTAGAAACCTGTAAACCTTCATATTAGAACAAAATTAAGGCAGGGAGGCATGTCATAGATGAGCTTTCCAAACTCAAGGAGCAAAGCAAACCAGTGGCATGACCAGCAACCTAACTACTGAGGATCAGATTTTCCAAGAAATGGAAGAGGCCAGGAGCTTTTATGCCAGTATGGAAGTTGCTAACATGAGTCTTGCTGGAGTGACTGATTCCTCAGGCAGCTATTCCTCTACCTTCAACACAAGGAGCAATCCTGTGCAAGACAATGCCTCACAGCCAGCAGTGAGCAAAACAGTCTTCCTGAGCTTTTTTTCTGCCCAAACCCTGTCTCTTTGTTGTAAATTTCCCTCTGTGATTCAGCTCAAACGCCTCTGTGCTTGCTTGACCCTCACTGTTTGTCACCACCATGACCACAATATGTGGGCTAATAACCTGAGCTTCAGGTTCAATGCTCAGCATGTCCTTGCTCTGCTCCTGAGCTCATGCTTCTCCTGGTCTCTTTGCTTTTGTCTTCATCACAAAGTCAACCCCAGCCTGCCTGTCTGCTGGGCTTCTCTGCGCATACGCTAGCCCTGTGGGTGAGATGAGCTGCAGCAAGTAGATTTAAGAGGCATAAGATCCACGAAGAAACTAAAGACCTTAGTCAAAAGTCCTCACCAATGAATTGAACACACCAGTGAACTTTGTTAGGACATGGATTTCACAATCTTCTTGTAACCTACAAAGATCCAGGAAGAAGAGATGTGATTGTCTCATCTCAAATAAGGAAAACATCTGCCAGATTAAGGACACTGTTTGCTAACAGAGGCTTATTTCTCTTAGTTTGTTATCCAGCCCACGTAAATTTCTGGGGAGATGAACAGAAAAGAGATTCCATCTTGAAAATGTCAACTCTAAAAAACACTTAAGAAAAAGACAAAAAGGAGACAGAATATTTCAGGACAGAATCTTTAGCTCCCACATTTTAGATTCAGTTTGGCTCAGTATAGCATGGGGTGGATATTAAACAAATGCCTTCATTGTAATTTGAAAATATTTTTTGTTTAGGAATTGTCCCTATCTCAGATATTATCAATTGTATGGGATCAGTGCAGCAAAGACTGATACAGAGAGAAGAGGCTCATTAAACAACCACCTCATCATTTAGTAATTGCAATGGGGAAAGTTGTCTTACAGGCCATTAAAAATTGTTCTAAGATCTCCGGGACATCATTAATTTGGCCAAGAACAAAGACATCAGAGACCACCTAGGGTTTGACAAAGAGAAGTAAACAAAGTCATTGAAAAAATCGTAACCTGTACCACATAAGGGTGTTACCCTGGGTACTGTAGTTCATGCAGTTGTTTTTCCATTATGGGATTTAAAAGCAAGTAACATAGATAGGGGAAAGCCTATAGCACAGGGACTAAGTCAACAGAAAAGGCTGTGGTCACAGCAGGTAGTAGGACACAGAGTTCACTTTGGAATATCTACCAGTTACTACATGACAGGCCTCTCTAACCATCTTTTATTGCATTTAAATTATTACTTGATGATATCTTTGAAAAAATAAAATAAAATTCAGGGAATTGTAATAAGCAAGGAGGGAATTTCCAGCATCAAAAGCAAAATGAGACTGTGCACAACTGGCCGAATTTCCAGCCGTATGGTTGTGCAGAGTTTCGTAGTGTTATGCCATGACAGAAAGTTCATCTGGGGATTTTACAGGATCCTGGATAAGCTGCACGCACTTAGTGAAAATAGGAGAACATTTCTCTGGTCACCAGAATGCACCAAAACATTTCTGGAATTTGAAAAATCTGTTATGACTGCTCCTGTCTTGACTTTGTTGTGCCTCAAAGCTTCTAATATTGGACCCAGATGCTACCACATATGGCTTAGGGGCAGCATTAAGATACAAGAAGAACAACAACAAAAAAACCTTGAGAGAATGGTGGACTGGTACAGTAACCTAAGACCCTGCAGTTAAATAATTATGCTACCCATGAGAAGCATTTGAGTACTGAATGCCCTTGGAACCTCTTTCCTGGGACAATCATGTTTAGGACAGAGCCTCTTTCCCAGCCAGGTCTCTCAGTCTTCAGGAGTACAACGGGACAATTTGCAACCTGTCTGGGAAATCTGGAGCACTATGGTTTTAGAGCCACACAAAGGCTTTGGCATGAGCAAGAGCAGCCAGACAGCCTAGGTAAGAACTGAAGGTGCTTTTGGAGGAGGAAAGGACTCAATGGGTTTCTCAAAGGAGCATGTGAACTTGAGAAGAAATGCTTCTTCCTTCCCTTGGCAATATGTGTAGAACAAGACGTTCTTCCTGGCTACTCTGATGTTTTCTTGAAGGCAAAGGCTAAGTCAGAAAATAGCCTCAAACACACAAACTGGAAAGCAGAGACTTTGACGGCAGCAGAAGTCCTCATAAAGACCTTGTACCTGTACCAGGATCTTCCACACATTCCCATTGTGGGAATCCATCACATTGGACTTGATGATCCTTAAGGGTCCCTTCCAACTCAGGATATTCTATGATTCTATGATTCCCCCTTGGTCTGTGCATACGCTTTCCATTTTAACAGGCTTCTAAAATTCTAGGGGTTCAGAAAACTCAGCTTGTTTCTGCTCTAATCATTTCACCCAGGACCTCACTGTATGCCCCTAATCCAAAGGGAAGTCATTGAAATTCAGATTTGAGTTGTTGGTTCCTGCAGTAGCATTTCTTGGTGGTTTAGCTCTTCCTCTAGCACCTCTGTGCTGCTGCCTTGCAGCATATTCACAAAGTGGGAACACCAGGACCTCGTCTGGCTCATCAAGGACCAAGATCTGATCGTTTGAACCGTTTGATTTCCTGGGACCAGCTGCAGCTCCTTAGGACACAACAAGGCCCTGCACTCCCCCATCACAATTTTCCTGGGCTCCTGGGAGGCCTCCTGACACTCCTGGCAAGCTGCAGCTGCAAGGCCATGAGCTGAGACAGCACCTCAGCAGCACCTCTGGCAGCATCAAGCCATCTGCTGTGTTGACAAGAGCAGAGTTTTCATTGCTGAAATGGCTTTCACTGCCCTCAGGCTGGTGCTTTGCCTTCAAGGTCCGAGTGTAAGCAAGCAGAGGAGGGACATGGCTCCACAGAGAAGACAAATGCTGCAATAGGTTTTCAAGTGTTCTGACTCAGCGAGTTTTAGCAACTCTGCCCTTGTCAAAGATACGACGTGGGAACTATTTTACAAATAAACAGATGAACTTATGAATAAAAAATAGCGTACTTCTTCATTCTTATAATCTGGGAGGTTTTGTGGAAAAGATAACATCTTTTATTCATGTTGCTGAAAACAAGAAGTCTTTGTTCTTTCACCCCCCTAACCAAAGATGGGACAAAACATATCACAAGATCTCTCTGCATGGTCTTGTGTCTCCTGCTTCTTCCTTTCCCTCTCTGTCTGTGGCCACGAGGAATCCTCCTAACCCACCCCTCTGCATGAAGATGAAGAGATCATTCTTAACAGTGCACTTAGAGCAGCTCTCTAAGAATTTTTCCAGCAAACCATTCACCACAGCCCTCTGAAAAAGGTATGAAATAATCTCTCCATGTTAGTCTTACATTATTTATGCTTCATTCCAGCTATCTCCTTGTTTCCTGTGGACAACATGTTGATTTATTCATGCTGTCAGGCAACCTCCCCTGACCATGTTTCCAGTACAAAACTGAAAGGGAGATTTAGCCGCCTACTCCCCAGATGTGCAGTGGCTCCAGCTCTATGGCATCTGTGTAAACATCAGCAATAAACTTCTGACTCTGAGATTAAAAATGGGGAAGTTTGTCTTTTTACCCCATACTCAGACGTCTTGCATCAAAATGTTTTAAAGGCATCTTTGGCATTTTTTGTTATGAATGCATTTTGCACGCTATTCATCAAGGAAGTATGTCCCCTGGAATCTAGCCACCATCAGAGACAAGGAACGATACAGACACCCTCAGCAGAGGTCAAGGCTGTGATGTTCCCACCAGGAATGCGCCAAGGAAGAGCACAGCTCTGAGCTGCTCAGGTACTTGGCAGGGCTGGAGATGGCTGGCTCTGCTGCTGGTATCTCTTAAATGAGGATGCTGTAAGAGGGGTGTCTTAGGGTGTTTAAATATTCTTAAATTGTCATTTAAGTAATGACAAATACATAATGTAAGAAAAACAAAGAAAATAAAAAAAAAAAAAAGCAAAAATAAAGAAAATTGGAAAAAAAAAAAGTGAAACAGAATAGAAGGAAGAAAAAAAAAAAAAAAGAAAGAAGAAAAAAAAATCACCAACTTGGTGCCAAGTGATTAGTTCCCTGAAATCAGTGATCTGTTTTAGTACTTTATAGGAGTCAAAGCAATGCTTCTGTTTAAGCATATGCTCTAGAAGTGGCCTGGAGGAAGGGCACCAGTGGAGCGTAGCTGCCTTCGGTGAGCAGCGCATCATCTGGAAAGCTCTTTTCCACATGAGGCAGGTTCCATTCATTACCCTAATGACATTTTTTGCTCTTCTCATTCAGCCTGTACAAAACACGCCTTTGTACTAGGGCCCATAATTTGCTGAGGGGTAAAAGAAGGGGTACAAGAACAAAAGCAATTATGGCTTGTGTGGGGCAGCCACCAGGGCTAGATGGAGGTTCTCACTGACTCCATCATTTTCCTAATTTGATCTTAATGCAATAGGTTCAGTAGCTAGAAACTGAGATTGCCAACTCTCTACACCATACAGTTCTCAAAACAGTTTTCAAAAGCTAAAAAGCTTTTGAAAATGTTGGCAAAATTTAAGGGTCTGAGCTTAAATTCTTCGTGTTGAGTATTTTCTTTAACTAAGAGTAGTTTACTCTAACTGCCCTCTCGGCACTCTGAATAGATGTGGAAGAAATATTTGTTTCCCTATAATGAATAATTATTTGATGGCTTTGCTGAGGGGCTGCAGAGCCCAGCGGCTTCAGACCCAGAATTTGACCTTCAGGGACTCTGCCAGGCAGAGCTCTCCATTGCCTCCTGTACCATGCACTTTTGGCTGGGTTTTCAAGCTGCCAGAAAAGAGGGCTCTGCCTGGGGGACACTTTGGTTCTCCTGATGCTTCAGTGCTTGATTTTTCAAACACAGCAATATTTTAATATATTTTAATATAACTCTTAGAGCAGGCTTTCATTAAAACCCACCAAAATCACCCTTTTTCGATGATGAGTTTAATCCTTGAATTATTAATACCCACCAATGAAAGACGGGAGAATGATATTACTGCCCTCATTGGTACTGTTGCTGGAAGAAAGCACTACATTAACAGACAACAGACAGACCAAGGGCTGTAGACTTAGCTTGTGTGGTTGTTTTTTTGGTTCAGTAACAGCTGATTTCAATCACTTTTAAACAAACTTCTGAAGTATTTTGTACACCCGGTTAATGTCTCTATAAATATCTTCTGTTTAACTATGGACAAATTATCTCCCGTCATGAAAAGCCAACAAGGTTTTTTTGGGAGGGGAGTTGTTTCCTTCATCTGTCTATGACAAATAATTATCAATAAGAGATGAAATATTGCTTTGGAGCCCACGCCCAGCTGAATCTCACCACGTGTACCACGTAGATATACAGTACGAAATTGCACAGACCTATACAGCTTGGCAATCCTGGAAAAGACCTTCAGCTTTACAATTAAACAATCTGGCTTGCTTTTTGAGCTAAACCTCATAACCTAAGAGTGTCACAAACCTCAAGATAAAAAGAGGGGAGTTTTTCAACCCCGCTTCACTACAGAGGGGAGTGCATGTTCTCCTTGGGGCAGAGCACACCCTTCACCAGCAGACTGACCTCCAGAAAGAGCTGCTCACCATCTGCATCCCATCAAGGCCCAGGATGTGCTTCTCTCAAAGCAGGTGGCTGGCAAGCCAGGGAGGGCACGCAGCTAGATCTCACCTGGCCAATGCTTGGTGAAGCATTGAGCCCCACCTGGTGGGAAACTGCCCCTTGCACAGCCTGAAACCTGCTGCTTGTACCATCCCAGCAGGAAGATTCCCACTGGGTAAGAGAAGGTGATGTAATGCAGGCAACATCCTCCTGTGACCCCTTTATGTTTAGTCTTGTCACCATCTCCCCCGCCAGTGGTGCAAGACCAAGCAATGTAGGTTGGACTTTCCAACTCAGGCAAGCATTTCCTGACATGTTTTACCATAAAAAAGGACCTTTTAAATCGTTGCCATAAAAGCTGATTTGGCTGTGGGCTTTGTTGCATGTTTTATTTGAATGAAGCCGTATCTTCTTCACAATATAATAACTAACAAAAAGCTCCCTATAAATCCTGATGGGAATTACTGTAAGGATGATGGTGTGTTGCACATACCAGCCAAATGTGGTTGCACAACCACAGCCCTGAATAAATGACCCTAGTCACAGCTCTCATTTCCAATGGGAAGTGTGGCTATAGCAAAAAACATGGCTCCTGACGAAGGGTTTCGTCATTTTTTTTTTTTTAAAAAAAAAAAAAAAAAAAAAAAAAAAAAAAAGAACACTACTAGGGCTAAAATCTGAGTTGAAATAAAAGAATTTATTCTTTCTTAAATTCAAAATACAGTGTTTTGAAAGTGCCATATCCAAATATCAAGGAATTGGTGAAATCTCAATTTATGTTACAGTTAAACCCAGCTTTAGAACATCTGCCTATTGCCATACCATCATGAGCAGATGCTGCCTTCAAAGAATAAAAGTAAGTAGGGGGAGGAGGTTTCTCTTTCTCTCCCTCCCGTGTGTGTACATAACACATATACAGCAATCAAGACCAATTGCGCTTGAAAGAAAATATGGAGCTATGCCACAGTACCCTGGCATAATAAACACATATATGTATATAGATATCCATTACATAAGGGTGCTACAGCGTAGATTCATAACTTTATCACACTACAGTTCCCCTTGATTATACTGACAGTCCTAATATGTTTCAGACAATTTGGCCTTCACTATATCCTGCAGCTGAAAAAGCTTGGCAAGAAATAACTCAGCAGAAAACTTCAATTTTCCCCTACATACACTTCACTTGAGAGAGAGAATTTTGGCATACCATCCAGGTTTAAATAATAAATTTTAAAAGTGTAGTAGAAATGAAACCAGCATCTTGCTGTTACCTGCTGGCAATCAGAAGCAAAAATATAGTCTGTGTATGTATTGCTTTCTGTTACCCTCTTTTAAAGAGGTGTAGGTAAGACAATCCTCCTAGTGAGGCAGCAAACAAAAAACCATACCTGGGTCCCCTTCTTTTAAAGCAAGAAATTGTTGTATATTGGAAAGTTGTTGTGCACCATCAGTAACTAGAATGTTGCTATTATCGCAGTTATTTGAGGGATGCGGTGACTGCCAAGCAAAAAGGAACACATCTGGGATATGTCTAGGTAGAACAGAGTCCAAAAAAACATGTGTGCCTTCATGGGCTATGTCCCGAAGAAGACCTACTTATTGTTACTGATCAATAACCACTCCTTTATGAAAGGTGCAGTTAGAAATTCAGCTATTAGGTCTTCACAGGGCTGTGGTCTGCAGTTGCAAAGAGCTCCCAAGCAGTATTTATATCATTGGAAGTACTCAAAAGCACTTATAAAGACTGCCAGCACCATCAGCAAGAAAAGCAAGTTTGGATCTTGATGTCCTGGTTCAGGTTTGGCGTGCTGGGAGAGGAATGCTATTTACACAATAAGGAAAAAGCTTACCCCAAATCACAATTTTTCTTTCAAATGAGACAAATAAATGACTGTAATTGCTAAAAAGGGGGAAACTCACACCTGATTCATGTGGCTGCACTCTCTTCTTTCAGGATCAGGATTTCCCATGGGAACTAACTGGACCAGGGACTGGCTAAATCCAGAAGATGAGACTGCGTGTTATATCAGCAGGATCTTGTGAGTTACGACACCTTCCTCCTTTACTAATGAATCTGCCCCCTCCAAGTGACACAAAACCACTTTTTTCTTTCAGTGTGATTGGTTAAGTAAGTACGTCCTGCCATGCCATAATTTGTCACAAATTCATTTTCCAAAAGAACCACTACCTCATCAAATGCTCATCATTAATACAAGTACACAGGTGAAATCATTTGTTTTTCATTGGGAAAGGTATTTGAAGATTCCCTTGCTGAGTTTCTGTATGAAAATACCTAGTCTGACCTTTTTTTCTCATAAAAAAGGAAGAGCAAAAATCAGTGGGGTCCTCTATATAGCCAGGTGCACATGCAAGTGGAATATCCTCCTGGGCACCCATATCTATGGATGTCCTACCCAGCCAACTTTCTGAAAATGAAACCACTGATATACTGAGTGGCACTCTGTAAAGCATTCCCGGGAAATGGCTTTTCTCTTATTAAACAAGGATTTTTATGGTCCGTGAGCCTGGAGGATACAAGGCTGGGTGTACAGCTGTAAAAAATGTCTGCCTCCTGCTCTCCACACTGCCCTGGCGGCTTCAGTAGCAGGAAGGCCCCAGATGTCAGGCTGCCAATCAGTCCCCACTGAGAACCTTCAAATGTTGACCAAACACATGCATAACCGGGCACTAAAATTTTAATAATCATTTTTTAGAGAAGACTTTGCATTTAATGCCGGTTTGGTGTGACAACACCATTAAAATGCTTTGAAGCTTATGCAATGGAGTAATGGGATTGCCTTTGTCTGACTCCGTCCAGGGTGAACACAGCCTTGCTAAAATGCTGACCAGAGGGTTCCCATTATTTCATCTTCTACATGGAAAGGTAAAAAATCCTAGTGAAGTCTGATGTTTTTCGGTCAGGTATTGAAATCACTTTGTCTGTTTGTAACAGTGACAAAAGGAAACTGAAATTCCTGTTTCTGAGAATCTCCGTGACACCAATAAAACCAGACAGACTGAAAGATTAAAATGAAAGCCTAAAAAATGATGCAGTATAAATGGGCCATCCAAAAAGACTTTAAAGGTGGTTTCAGAAAATGTCAACACTTCCACATTTTTAAAAATGATGAAAAGCCTAAGTATCTAAAAGCATTTGATTTACGCCGCACGGGTGTTCTTATGCCAAAAGTGGATATTAGTCGTAAAAATGAGAATAAAAGACACTTCTGTACTCTTAAAGCAAGATAATGCTTTATCTATAGTCATCCACACTTCTAAAAGCAAGATATTAGACTGTAATGCATTGTGCTAAGAGATACCAAACCTGGAAAACACATCAAATGGCTACAACTTTAAAAAAAAAAAAAAAAACTATTTCAGTGATAATGCTTTGCAGAGAGCAGTGAAAATAATGACTTCAAATAAAATGCCGGTTTCAAATGCCGGTTCCATGCAGTTGATGACATTTGTCTGTGTGCTAGCTTTGTACAAAGTGAAAAGCAACAACAACAGAAGAATAAAAGCAAAAAGCCAAATCCCCTAAAATTTTCAATTAAACAGACCCCGAGTCAAAACTTCAGAGCTGAACACTTTCAAAGAGTGTCCAGAAAAAAAACATAAATCCCAACCTAATCTATGTAGATGAAGTTGATATTCACCTCCCACTCATGGCCAGTCAGTATAAAGAACAAACAGACCAATATCAGTTTGTTATCGGTTTTACATCCACCCAAAGCACCCTGTGGTGATGAAATGTGGCCATGCAGAGGTTGGTGCAACTTCACCTCTTGGTCCTGCTACAGCTCTGCGCAGGACACGTTCTCCTGCATCCTGTGCCAGCTGGACCTCAAATACCACCAAATCCCAACAGCACAACTGGATGGGTTCTGCACAACGGCAGTGAACAGGCACATGTTTATTTGACAAGGAAATAAAAAATAATTTAAAAAAATTGGTTTGCTGATTTTGAAAGGGTCAGACAGGACAACTTTTCTCTAGGATCAGACATTTCCTTCCAAATCACAGGGACACAGCAGAGAGGAGGTTTCAAAGCCCCAGGTCAACAGCCAACCTTTGGACAAGCAGTGTTTGGAGGAACCTCAGCCCAGGTGGACACAGCACTGCACCATTCCTGGGAAAGATGTTGCTGAAATCTCCCCTCTAGAGAAATTGCCACAGATAATTGCAAATAATGTGGGCTTTTTTAGGCAAAAGCAATCATTATCAACCCTAAAATCACTAAGGCAATACAAGAAGTGTTAAACTGTGACTTCAGCATGGAATAGCTGACCACTCAGCAGTTTAACCGAGAAGCTGGACACACTGACGTCTCAACTAGACAGAAAAACACCCGCTCCAGAGCCGCTTGAGGCCTCTCTAACTTCAAACAAACTTAATTACTTTCTTAGAAGGTGAAGGATGCAACACAACATCTCCCTGATGTGCACAGGATTTTACCATTCCTCCCGGTCGGCCCAGCCCTGCAGATTGCCTTGCTGGTCCTCCTTGTTTTAGGCCAAATGCCTTCTCCCTCACAGCACCTCACCATCTGGTCCAGCCCAAAGGTACGTCCCTGCTTTATCAGTTCAGCACCTCTTTTCACATTTCACATGAAAATGCACATGCGAGATAAGGAGAAATCTCTTCCAGATGTCAGGAACTGAAAATTATCAAATCCTTGAACAGACAGAGGTGATACTATGTGACGGGAACACTCTGGGATAATTAGAAAGAGAAAAAAAGTCTTCTTTTAGAGGTCAAGGTTTAAATCTCCTTGAAGACACTTTAAGTATTTAATGTCTCCCCACTACTCCCAGCACTATCTCATCCAGAATTTGTCTAAATAAAGGCCTGGGAACATTTCAGAAATATGTTCTATGTACTGGAGAATGACAAACTGCAAAGACAAGACAAATCAGCCATAAATCCGGACTGGTTCTGGGGTCTGTCCTGCCCAGTCTGTCCTGCCACAGGCTGTGCCCCACAACAGTTTCTCCTAAGGGACTCGGGAGCTCCTCCACCTCGAGAGACATCAGCTCAACCTTCCCACTGGTGGGCTGAGGAGTCGAGAGGTGTCCTCCGAATTGCAGCTACAAGCTCCATCCTGCACACGTGGGGCATTTTCCAGACACAAGGCACATTCACTTGGCTCCTTGCCACCACAACTTTCCATTTACAATGGGAACAAAACAAACGCAGCCCTTGTTCCAAAACCCTCGTGCGGTACATGCGCACAATTGAATGATTGCTGCCATGGTGGTGGTTTATGACTTACTCCATTTAGCCTGGTTCTTTGTAGCTGGGTGAATACATATTCGTCTGCTTCATATGAGAGTAAGTCTGGTTCTGATTAGGCTCACAGAGAGCTGTCAGAAAGTCAGACTCTAGCAAATAAGCCCCTGTAGGTTCACTTGGAAAAGCCCATAAAATGTCTGCTGTTCATTTAAATTAGGTTCAGAAAGAAACACGAACCTGAAAGCTGCCAGTGTTTATATATTTGATTAAGGGTGTTTTTTCTTTGGGGGCAGAGGAGGCTGGGAGAGGAATTATTTGGGGAATGAGCCTCGTCAGAGCAGCCATAGGCCCAGGTCCTCGTTCCTACACACAAAGCGAGGGACAAGCAGGCAAGGGCAGGCACCCTGAGCTGCAGTGTAGCCAGGGAAAAATCCCACCTCTGAACCAACGCCCAGAGGTGGAGGAGCAGCACAGCTACTCGGCAGTCAATTTGAAACCATGAGAGATGTGGCAGTGGCAAAAACAACTTCTCAACATAGATTTCACATCCGTGGCTTAATTGCAGTTTCTCAATGCACCTCCTCTGAGCACATTTGCCTGGGCTGCAGCCCGGATGGCAAAAGAAAAAAAGGCTGAAAACAAGAGGCAGCACTCCTGAGCTCACTGTGTCTAACAGTCTGAACACCATGCGTTGACTACACAATTGCAACTTTAATGTAGGCTCACCAAAAAAATGCAACAGCCTGGGAGTGACAACAGCCCCAAAAGGAGCTGTTCCTTGTGTGTGAGTGCACAAAACACCGCCTGCAGGTGATGCCCTGCATCCATCCTACCACTTCTTTGCTGCTCTGCCTCCTCCAGGGAGCTCGTTCTCCCATGTTGGGATCTCATTTCACAGTTTTAGGGTTCTCTGGGCACTGAAACATGCTACTTTAGTTATTGTTGCTGGCAGGCAGGCGGCAAAGGGCAAGCAACAGGCACTGCCCTTGTTCCAGTCAGACCTTCCTCTGTGCCATGGCAGGGTCAGGCTGCGTTCGGCTGCGCACACGTGTGCTAATTGTAGGAAGCAGTTAACAGGCACAAGGAATTATCTGTATCTTACCCAGTGCCGGCTTTCTATTAATTGTTCCCAAAGACTGAGGCTTTTCAGACTTTCATTTTAATTAGAAGGAGCAGTTGCCAAAAGCAATTTCTCTCAGGCATCTTTCAGTGTGCGTTGAAGTCTTCATTTATCTGATATTATTACAAGGCTGGGTTTAAAAAAAAATAAAACAACAAACATTAGAAGAGCCCATATTTTCAGGCTCTGAGAAGTCTCTCGGACAGCAGCTGGGGGGAAAGCTTGTCTCCTGTCCTTGGCTCAGCCACATCTCCTGAGCAGCTTTGCTCACTGAAGGCACTGTGATGTGTGCCAGGGCGAGCAGCGGAGGCTGCCTTTAAGCCTGTTCAAAAGCACAGGTAAAGGGGATGTTTATCTGCAGGACTGCTTAAAGGCACACTTGTGTTTCTTGGGTGATTTAGGGAAGATTTCTGCAGAGAGGCAATCTGCCTTTTGAGCATATTCCTTCTACTCCTCCCTCCCTGCCTGATTTTAGTCTTCTAATGGTTGCATAGTTCGTACTGATGGACCAAACCATCCCCAGCCTGGGGAAGGTGTCATCCGACCAAGGGAACGCAGTCTTCTAAGCTTGGGGTGGCCTGGGACTTGCAGGGAAGCAGCACAAACCCATGAGCCTTGCAGACAACACTTTCGCAGAGGTATTTTGTCTGTGACAGGTAACATGCACGTGTTGCAGAGATGGCCACCACATCCCCTGGAGAATTTCAAAGATGGATAGATGTGAATGAGAAAAATAAAAACGTTTCTCAAGAAATCAGAGCCATGTCATCAGTCACTGAAGAGGTAAGGAGTTAGATTTCTTACAAAATATTTCAGTTTGAATTTTAGCCCTTGTTGCAAAGCAATCCAGCCCACAAATTACATACTTTGCACGTGGAATTTCTCGTATTTCATTCTGTGAAAAGACAGATACATTCTGTGAAAGACAGATAATTCTCTCCATTAAGCGATGCTCTGTATTTCAACATGTTTGTAGTGACATTTTTAGCATTTATTTCTCCTCTTGGTAAAGTGGATGTAAATAGTGATAAATAAGACTCTTCCCCTCGTAACATCAAGCACCAGGCAGTTTCTTTTATTGCTGCCAAGACTGCGAGGTTCGTTGTTAAACTCTGCTCCACCCCATGGTCATTTTCAGTAACAGCGGCACACACCACATGTGTTATAGCATCCACAGACACCGCTGTCATGTTACGTGTGCAAATGGATGGCCTAAACTCTGATTTTCTAAAATAACCGTGGGAGGCCTTTAGAGATGGAAGATCAAGAGTCCACAAAAAAATAGTATGGTGATGGATTGACGTTGTAGGAGGAAAAAATGACTCATCAGTTTGAAACAATTGAGAATATAAAGCTTATTATATTAATAATAATACTGAGGTCACATACTGAGGTATCAATATGTGGTGGAAAAGATTAATATTGTCCATGATCAATATGATCCTATACGGCATTTCCTGAAGGGACACTGCAATACTACAATGAAACTGATAAACGCCATGATCCAAAGCTCTTGCTGGACCTTATCCTGAATGCCGAGCACCACTCCCAGCCATCTGGGCTCAGGGAAGATGGATTAAAAGAGAAATGCACTCAGGGCCATTCAAGCAGGGTAATCAAGGAAATGAAGAGCTCTACCTCCAGAGGAGATGGAAAGGATTGGCTTTTTAGGACTAAAGAAACAAAAACTAGAGGAGAGATGATTGGTCTCCAGGAACACATTAGTAGGGCAAATGCCAAAGGAGGGAACGAGCACTCCTGCAGATAGAGAGCGATACTGGCAGCAGAACAAAGAGCTACGGCCTGGAAGTGAACAAATTTGGGCTGGGAATCAGAAGAAAGCTTCCAACTTTTTTTTCCAACACTGCAACGAGATAGCACATGGTGCAAAAGAAACTTATTTTTAAAGCAGCAATTAATAAGATTAAGGACACGATTAGCCAAAGCAGTTACAGTGATGGTCAGGCTCAGTGTTGCTCCTGCCAGCACCGTGCTGATGGCTCAGGAGGTGCAACTGAGCCTGTCTTCAATCAGAAAATCAACAGAAGGCACAGCTAAAGGCAGAGAGAGTGCTTCTGATTTAAAGACTTCACAAAATTACTAGGCAAACACCTCTTTCAATCGTGGAGAAAAACAGAGCCTTTCCAGCCAACCATTGCAACTGAACAATCTCTCAAAACAGAGCTGCTTTGTCACCTGATGTTCTTCTTGAACTAGATAAGAAGTAAAAACAGTTTAAAAAAATGGACAAATGCTGAAAGTAGTTCAATCACATTTTCAATGTGATTTTCAGTTCGGGGACAGTGGAGCATGTTAAGTAAAAATTATTTGAAAAATCAGACTATTACCAGTAAATACCATATCCTTTGGAAAGGCTTTTTTTTTTTTTTTTTTTTTTTTTTTTTTAATGACCCAAAACTTTCTAAGCAAAAACCAGCTTCTCTGAATAATGGATTGATAGCGATGCTTATTGGTCACATGTCAGGGTTTTTCCCATTCTTATCAGGCAGCAACCCTCACCAGATCACTCAGCGAGCTACCTCTCTGTCTGACATCTGTAGATCAGCTGCTCAGATCTGTAACATTTATACACGTATCTGCAAACCTCTTTCGGCTGCCTGCTTTTAAAACCACAATTGAAGTTAAAAAGTGCTTTTCTCGGTGCATAAGGCAACAGTGCCACCTCGTGGGAAGCGCTCTGCTTCCTGAGCAGCGCCAGGGGAGAGATCAACAGAGCTGGGATGCTGTGCCAGCAGTGGTACCTAGAAAAAACCACCACAGGCTCACACAGAGCAGATGTCACCCTGAGCTCTAGCACCCGATGCCCGTTTGCAGTAACACCCACTGAGATGCAGTTTATTTTAAGCTCCATGCAGAGCTGCCCAGGTGCTGTTAGCATAAAACACAAAGACAGCGTAGGCTTGGTGTTTTATTAATCCTCTAACAAACGAACCAATTCACAATCCAGTTTTGAGCTACTAGTTTAATACATGACATTTATTCAGGCTAATTGAAATGGAAACATTATTCACATTGCAGTTAGTAACCCCAGAAGATGACTGGGTGAGAACAACATATGGTACTGACTGGTTACAGATTAATCAACTGAAAACGGTGAAATTCAGAATTTCATATGCATTTCATTGATTTCATGGCTGAAGAACCTGAAGACAGTACTTCATTTAAACCACAAGCTCTTTAGGTCAAGCAATACACCATACACTGATTGAAAATGAAAACACTAATTGTATTTATACATAACAGACTGGTACAGCTCATCTGTGCCTGGTTTTGGTTAGGTAGGTTCCTGCCCAAATTACAGCTCCGTGTAGAAATGATCAAGTTTACCTTTTATTAACTGAGTCAGCCATAAGAGATACAAACTGCATGAAAGGTCGTAGGGCAAAATGTTTTCTGTGAATACAGGATGATGCTTCCAAATAATAAACGTTTGTCTTTGTCAGGCTGGTGTGTGTGCATGTATCACACAGGCAAGTTTTCACTGAAGGTCCTGAAAACAGTTTACAAAGGTGTTATATCCGCTTTATGTGACAGACTATATTCCTCTACTCAAAAAGGCTGAACGCCAGTGACCACAAAGAGAAGACAATAGCTTAAAATGATCCCTCTGTATAAATTGTTTCTGTTAAAACAATTCATTCGAATGCAGACCAAAGCATATTAAGAAAAAACAGATTCACAGGAAGCAATACTAGCAGTGCTAAATGGTATCTTTACACTGACACTTTGTTTTAAAACAGTTAACATTTCCTTAAGAACTATGTTTCTGCAAGGCAGAAAGGCTGTATTCTCAAAGCCAGAAGAAAATGTGAATACACTACCTACTTCATTTGCGTCATGCTTTGCTCTCCCAGAAGTTGTATTACAGGGTGAGCTCTAAGTCTGTGCTCTGCCTCGAGTGAAAGGTACAGCTTCTATGTAGCCAACACACCTGTAGATCAGTGAGAGCCTGCCAGCTTTGCTTACACGTGCTGTTTTAAGCTATCAAAAAACTGCTTCCAATTTTTCAACCATAAAATGAAATGTACATTTTAGTAAAATTGATTAGTATGCTGTATGACTGAAAGAAATGCAGTACAGTTCTGAAACTTAAAACAATCTGAACGCATGCTCATATAGCTGCAAGCCATAACAAAGTGATTTTCACTTCTTTAATACAATGCTAGACTACTTAGTGCTACAATAAGAAAATCATTGTGCAGTTAGTGCCAGTCAAAACTGGCTGGTGAAGGTTACATAAAGCTGAAGGACAGCATTTATTTCTGATGGAGCTGTTACTGGATGACAAACTTCTGCATTGCATACATGCAGTATAAAAATGAAGTTAACAGGCTCAAGTCTTGGATGATGTACAGGCACATGTTTCTCTAGGGAGCATTTGGATAATTGTTGCCTTCACATTTACTTTCTTGGAGCCGTGGGGTACGTTTGCTTTAACTTACCACTCATGTCTGGAGCCTCCCACAAGGCTGAACCAGCAGCACAACTCACAGCCACCTAGATTAAGAGGGAGGGCTCCATCAGCTCCCAATTTTGTTTCTCCTATGTTAGCAGAATCCATCTAAGATAAGATAATTTCTGAGTTTGAACCTTCATCGTGCAGTAGCAAATTTAGCTGAGCCATTTGTCCTCAGTATCTGCCAGCTAGGCATGAGTTTGCACTTCATGTCATTCAGCTGCAAATACTGAAGAAGGAAGGCTGAAGATATTTTGATGACATTGTATTTTCCCAGAAGCGTGTAATAAAATACCCACATCTTTAGACTAACTGGGAGTCAGGCTTTGAATTAAGCCAGACATCATCAGCCTTCACAAAGCTGACGTGTGGTAGGAATTCTCCAGCAACCTCAAAATCCCTTACAAACACGCAATGGTGTCCTACAAGAAAATCTTGGCCCACAGGTGGTGCTTTTTTACACCTTGTACAGTCTCACTTCCATCAGTTCATCTCCAAAAAGTTTAAATAAGCTCAAAATCTAACCTTATTTCTCCTGATTATCACTTTGATCATAGGTCATACTATTCTAAAACTCTCTTGTAAGATAAGCCTTACTGATTTGTTATTGGTCACCTGTTGGCATCCATCCTTATAGTACTGTTTCTACTTTGCTGCTTTTACAACTGTGGCATTACCCATTCATTTAGAGAAAATAATTAAAAAATAATAATGATCTTACGATTTAAAAAATTCTTATTAAAATATCAAGTCATTAATTTCATATTCATTCTCCATTCATTCATAGGGTCTTGCAAGCAATTATAAGAGTCCTTTATCAAAAGAAAAGTCCTTTGCAATAGTCTCTTACAAGCTGTTTTGCATTTGATGGTTAATTACATATAATCTTTATTGGTATGCATTCTCTGCAGTTCTCATGTGGACAGAAAGAAGCACAGGAGCTCTTAATGTCTAACATGACACCAGCAGCAATCCCCTGTCTGAGCAATGGATTTAATTGGCTATAAATCAGCTGCACCGGCAATAAGTACAAAACTATATTCCTATGAAAAGATGACTTGCTGCAAAGTACAGCAGAGTAGAGTAAGAATTGTTTAACTAAGTGCTACCATGCTGCAGACTTCTCACTTAGCTGAGAATTGTTTGCTCTGCTCTGAAACATTATGCAAAAAATTCCTAAAGCTTTGTCACTACAAAAACAAATCGTTAGTCATTTCACCGGTTTTCTATTTTACCAAGCACTAGGAATCTCTATTTTATAGCATTTTTAACACCTGTTCCTAGTGTCATCATAGGTGTGTGCAAGTCTGGAACTACCCTGCCTCTCATGCTTGTCAAGAAAAAACATACTTCCTTGGTGTGGTCTTAAGTTTTCTGAGTTGGTATGGAAACTTATTTCAACTCAAGAACAACACAGACATGCCTTGGTAATTACATGCAGAAGACAAAAAATATACTTTCCAGTTTAAAAAGACCTACATCTCTTCAGCCTTTCCTAATTAAAAGATTTTGTGGATTTCTCCATTTTGTTGCTCAAAACCATACTTGGGATATCTTATTATCTCCTGTTGCCACACAAGTTGCAGGTGCTCAGTTTTTCCACAACTGATGTTTTGAGTCATGAGATCAGTGCAGAAATATGCAGGTTTACTGCAAGCCCAGATCCATGGCTAAGACTAACAAGTTGGCTCTTAGAATATGAAACATCTCGCTTGGCATTTTCTCTTGTGACTTGCTCAGATAACAAGACAGTACATATATACATACACCATTCATTTTTCATTTATTCAGAGAATCTTCTTCATTTACTCAGAGAAGCTCTGTGAATGACCTTCTGTGCTCGGGACTGCATTTTGCTTTTACTGGTTCCTAACAGGCCTAATTCCAATGAAAACACATTTGTAGAACAAGAGGCACAGCTGATCCATGGTGCATGAGGGCCAGTGCTAGTCTGCCTGAAGTTTGTCCCTGTGCCAAAGAGCCTCGTGCCAAAGTCTTAAACCACACAAGAAGTAGAGAGAAAGAGCATGGACATGTAAATCTGTACAAGGGATCGTTCCAGGGATCACACAATTTGTTCCTGTAACATAATTTTAAGGACTAAACAATTTTAGAACTAATAAGAATATTTTTGTTCATGCTATTATAGGAATACTAATGAACTGTCATGTTCCACTGCATAGGCTACTGCAACAGGAGGCAGAAAGGATTTCTTCTTGATTCTAATATATCAAAAATTGCAGATGAATTCCAGGTAAGTTCCACAGTCCTTTGAAACATCAAGTATTGACTGGAATGAGATGGTGGATTTGATGAATTTTGTATCAGATCCATTGTGACAAATCTTATGTTTCTATGTAAAAACACAAGACAACCCCAAATGGCCCCCTTTGTGGCTTGTAGTTAAGGCTGGTCCTATAGACAAAGTTCAGAGAAAGACTACCAGTTCTCCAGAAGACAAAAATGCTGGTATTAAAATAAATTTTTACAAGTGGAACAACCAGTATTTAAAATGGAAGAATGAAAGCCTTTCAGGTCTTCAATTTTTACATTTAAGATGTGATAAATGCGCACAGTAAGTGATAACTGGGCAAGTTCTTCGACTGTGTTTATAGGAACTACTAATTTATCAGGCTAGTATGAAGTCCATCAAAAGCAATACTGAATAGATTACCTCAAGAAAATATTTCAGGCCTACATGTAGTCATTGGCACACTTTTAGAATACTTTAAGGTCCAAATTAGAAATGAATATAAAAAAAATGTAATTTAGAAAGGACTATTACTACTTTGCTAAAACCACACATCCATGCTTTCAAAAGTAAAAGTCAATAAAGTCCTGGAGACTGATAGAGTATTGGTAGTTTATCACTGTTCTGTGCGAGTTTTGCATTGTAGCTAGAAAATTTAGATTACTGAAAATTACTTAGAGATGTTTCAGAGGATGCTGAGACTTGCACATTACAAGCTGATTGCTGCTTTCTAAAACTGTAAACAAGCACCAGATAATTAAATTGTTTTCAAGTTAACAGCTAACCTCAACATGCTGTAACATTCACCATTTAGGTTACATTAACACCCTGTCAAACTGTATCATTTGGTATCTAGGGAAGCCATTCGAGGTGCAATAATTCTATCTCCATCCGTAAGATTACAGCATGGGTACCTCAGTGCTCTGTAAACTTTGATAATTAGTACAATCCTGTATTGCATGCAATTTGTTTTGTTTAAATCAGAAGTGTTGAATTAATTTCTAAAGTCCTAAATAAGCCTTCCATAATAACAAAAACACACAAAAAACACACAACATGTAACGCTCCTTTTGGAGGGACAATTGCTGTTCACATTGTTACATTTGAGGTATTCCTTGAAGAGGAGAAGGCACCAGCAAAGTTGATGGATCCAGATGTACAGAACCACAGAAACTTATCCAGTTATCTTAACGTCCTGTTGGAGAAAAATGCACATTTCAGTACAACTGTTTTTCCTAAGTCTCTAAACTCCCTTGGCTTCAGCGTGCACACATTCATACTGTTTGAGATCACCCTCACCTCTTTGGATTTTAAAAGGCATGAAGCCGGCAGGCATGCAGCTAACTGTATCTCTTGTGAGGAAGAGAAGTCTTATTACTATAGACCTGGTCATGGTAAAGGCAACCAGCAGAGACAGAGCATGTGACAGTGGTCTGAGTAGAGTAAAAAGCATCTTCCCACGCAGAAATTTCAGCCCTCTCCCACACACAGAGAAAAGGGCTACCCATTTTAAAAACAAGACTTGGACAAGCATTATAGAGTCAAAGACCTTCAGCATATTATTTCTTGTCTTTGCTCAGTCTTTCAAGGGCTTAATTTGAAAATCATGAGTCATTAAGTACTAATATGCCCACGTACTTGGGCTTCCGCTCCTCAGTGGTGAAGGACTGCGGCTTCGAGATAACTGCAAGACAAAAGGAAAAGGGAACTCAGATGTGCCATAATACTGTACACAAGAAAGGCATCTGGGAACCCATCAACATTCAGAAGATTTGCACACTTTACTACATCAGTGCAACTCCACTGGTACAACATAAAATTCAGCAAGTTCCTAGTTTCTCTGAGTTTAAAGTATCTGATGCTGTTTGCACCAACAGCATTCAGCTGGGGCTTACATGAGATAGAAGAGGACTCACGCTACGGCTCCGGCTTCTGCTTCTACTTCTGCTCCTGCGAGACCACTACAAGAGATGAGATTGGCAAACCTCTTTTGAGAGAGGGTATTTATTAAAGGCAGACTCTGCAAGTAGATATGTCATGCTGGAGACAAGGCGTGAGGACAGATTAAACACAGAGAATTTTCTTCCTAAAAAAAGGCTCTGCCAACAATCATACACCTTTTACTGCATGATGAATACACAATAAGGTAAATGGAACTATTCACCCTAAATACTGGATGAGGTTTTAAACCTAACCAATACATAATATATACCACTCCAGCCACATAGGGGGATAAAAAATAATCAAGAATTCATCTTTTTAAATTTGAAAAGAGAGTTAAAATCTAATGAATACCCTTAACACGTTTCCTAAGGAAAAGTACATACCAGAGCTCCTCTTTTGGTGACTGCCTCTCCCTTCACAATTACAACATCATTTTCCATCAGAGCAGGCCATACGTGATAAGCCACCAAAGCAGCTGTGAAATCAGAGTCCAAACTACGATGGTACCTGTAGAAACAGAATGTAAGACATGTCTGCATATAAGTGCCTAAAGATAAATATGAATCTTCGAGTTACCAAGGCAGAATATTAGTACAGCTCATAATCTTTCTTGACAGTATTCACATATCACAAAAATAAGTTTTCTTTAAGTGAACTTCCAGAAGTAATGCATTTGTAAGAGCGACTTAACAGAACATATTTTCTATTTATACAGTCACCTCAATAAAACCTTCTCCCACTTCAGCTGGCTGATAGGCTATGATATTCTTGCATATCCCCAACAAAAGTCAAGGTCTTAGGACCACTGACTAAATCTCCTGAGCAGCATTTTGGCAGTCAGTCATCCTATCTTCTTGAAATTTCTTGTCAAAACAAGATCCATATAAAGGACATTAAAGAAATGCCCAAGATACTAAGATGTAAATTTATGGCCAAGATTACGTGACACGAGAGGCAATTTTATTAGCAAGATCTTCAGATACTGATAACAAAATATTGACTTTTCCAAAAATGATTTGGAAAGGCTGTAGTAATGCAGCAGATATCTTACCCCCATTACCTCCCAAGTCTACAAAATTGGCTGAATAATACATATATGGTTTGGTGAATTCAAATTCAAAACAATTACCAGATAACTGAAACAGAAAGTAGCAATGCATATATACATTAGTAATGTATATAGAATAGTAATTCGTAAGAACAATGTCATAAACAGGAATGAAACTCTGCTGGAGGAAGGTATAAGGTAAAATGAGGGTTGGCCAGCCCTTCTATAGAATGGCATTGCACCTGACTAACACACCTATTTCAATTTCCACAAGTTTTGCTCCATTTAAGTGTAGGACACACATGATATACATGTAAAAATATTTATGCCACATATCTATCCATACAGACAGTTATATGTATGTGTGTATGCACACACACACACACCTCCCACAGCAGCACATGTAAACACGTACACCCATTTTTTTGAAGGCCATACACATCAAGTAGGTGGCAAAAGTATCCCAAGACAATACTCTAGCATTGCTACCTTCTTAATTCAGAAAGTTGCTTTGGGTATCAAATAGCTAACTGCCCAATATTTGGACAGGACCATTAACTAGTTAACAACTTTGTACTCTGTTGAAGGACTACTTTTACCTTCCCTACTTCTCTCATTGGTTTCTCAAGCTCTCTCCTATATGGGATCCATTCTATTTTAAATTATTATTAGAAACCTCCTCATTTCTGTGGCATCTCTTGCTTTCAGAAGCAGTGTTTTTTTGGAGCTATCTCATTAGTTTTCTTGAAGGCCCAGGAGTACCCTACAGTTCTGTCAGCTAACAAAGCAGCCAGTCCTAACCCCATGGTAAAAAAAGAAAAACTATGTTACTGTTTCTTTAAACAAGAATCATGTTTCTAAAAGGCATTTTCCTTTTTGCTCAACTTTAAAACAGAAGAGACAGGAGTGTATTAAGATCCGTACGTCATGCAGCAGCCACAGCACATGTTGATGATCAGGCACTTACAGCCAGACCTCAGTAGAAATGACTTTTACCAAATGGGCCAAAAAGACAGAGCAAAGATGCAAGCATTTTTATAAACAGAGAAGGCAGACAGAGACTAAGCAGGAAAGGAAATATGATAATTTTCCTCTTAAACGATAAATGAAATAAACTCAAAGAGACAAGTTTATCCAGAAAATTGTTCTGCTATTCATTAAACAAGCTATTAACACTGGTCTACATCCTGGCATTTATATACCATTATAAACCTTAAAGACATACCGAATAGAAAATAGACCAGGAATATTTGCCCCAAATTAATGTTCATCAATCTTAAACCTTCACATTAATTAGGAAAGAAGTAGACTATACAACCTGGTGGATTTTTTTTCCATCTTTGTCTTCTAAAGAAAAAAAAGAATTCTTACTTGGTCTCACTGAAGAGTTCGCCATCTATACCAAAGGCAATATCAAGAGGAGGGGTGAGGGTCTGCATTGAAAAAGCCACACGGCAGAGCTCTCGAATCAAACTGCTGATCACAATGAAATCGACTTCTGGTGGGAATGAAATCTTTGGGTTCATGTTCATGGAGCGAATTACTTCCTGAAAATAAACACAATTGAAATAATCTGAACTCACTAACATTTTTGTTCATGAGGAAGTGTGGAAACCCCTCCTAAATGTGCCTCTCAGCTTTGACACACTTAAAAATCAGTATAAAAGACCCCCAGAAATGTTATCTTAGGCTATTCGAGAAAGCATTAGCATCAGAAAGAATGTGCTGTTGTTTTAGAAGTAGTGTGAGCTACATCATTGACATCAATCTTAAGAAGGAGATACAGTTTTTCAGCACAATGTAAAATTTAAGAAACACTAAAATTTACCTTATATTTACTTGATTAATACAGTTACACTGTATCTTGTCAACAAAATTATTCTGACAGAAACAGACATAGTCAGAGGCAAATAAAACAAGTGATAAGGCCGTGCTGCAATATTATTTTGGAAAATAAATTGCTACAAGACAAAATCCATGCAATACACTTCTCTTCCTACTCCAGACTATGGTTAATTTCTAGTTAGCTCCTCCAAAGTTAGCTCCTGAAATAGAATAACACATCCCTTCCCCAGCACGCTAACTTACATTGACACTGGCTTGAACATCGTACAGATCCTCGTGGCGAACAATATAATCCAGGACAGTGTCTTCAAGTGACTCAAGCTCTGTGTGACCTAAAGACAGAGTCTTTCTTACACGCATTTTGAATTGCCTGTAGGCCATCTTCGCTGTTTGGAAAGACTCCTGGAAATGTACAAAACATCTAGTTTAATCCAGGAGATTGTGAGGTTAGATATTTAGCAACAATCTGAAACAATGAACTTAGACCAATATCATAGCTTTAAGGAGGAAGATAAAACACTGCTGTAGAAGTGAAAGTTAAAAAATAGTCCTCCATTTAGGAGGACTTGTCTTTAAACCAAGTGTGAGTTATTTTTCTGAAGACAGGGTTAAGAAGCTTCCTACCTAAGCTATTTCTATAAAGGATTCCCTCACATACACACACAGAATCAATGGAATTACATTTGGAGATGTCAATAACATAATTTAATATTTGCATTTTATGTGCCACAGCCAAACATGTCAGACAGTACCACTCATCTGTTGGGAATAAACATTGGTTCAGAGGGTGTAAAGTGACTGGAAAATGTGGAAAAAAAATGCACTAAGTTAAACATGCTTGGGATCATATACATTAAAAGGGTCACTGCCTCTCTGATACGCTGATTTTATAGACAAGAAAATTTGCAAACAAATTTATTCAGGCTGAGTTTGTAGTAAGTGTGAGGGATATAAGTAATTTCAAGGAACCCAGCAAAACAGAAAAACACATAGCTGCAGGTAAGAGGAGAGCATGATATGGAAGTCTTTCCAAAAATATTAATTTAAAAGCAGCAGTGCTTTTTAGTGCAGGAACCATCTACTTTTGAAAGCCATTCAGAGTCTTCCTATGTCTTAATCTAATCTAGTCACAGTATTTTACAAAACTCTTCTGTGAAACAAGAAACAATTTTGTCCTTACCACAGCTGCAGTGTATATTATCCTCTGCACCATCTCTTTGTCGGTGATATATGTCCTCAGAAGGGTCTCTGCATCCAGGCGTTCATTAGCATAGATGTCACCAAAGCGAGCCACCAGGCAGGCGTGACGGGAAGCATTTGTCCGCCTGGCTCGGCCAGGTGAGCAGCTCCTCAGGGGGAGCGGGCTGGGCGACCTGCTGCGTCTTGGGGAAGGAGAGCGGCTCCGCACAAGTCTAGGAGAGGTGTGTAAAGAGAGAGGTGGGTAAGACAAGATAGAGACGTAAAGCTGCAGATTATTAGCTTAGCATGAAGGAACTTGTGTCAGTACATCTTATAGGATACATCTGGAATGATAAAATTCAACTGACTCCAAAACTGTATGTAGCCATGCACTGTGTTCTGCAGAAACATACTTAACTATTAAAACTTGAGAGGTTTGTTTGTCTTCCAGTACCACTGAAGAGCTGTAAAGTCCAAGAAATGAGAATATAATAATAATTTCTGCCCCATAAGGGTACAGTATGCACAGAGGACTTATAAACAAAAACTAGCCACCTGTTCCTGTACAGTTGCTCTGTCTATTTTGTAAAGCTGCTTTCTTTGCTGTAAGCTCAACATTACTGTTCAAATTTAAAATACTGGGCACTAGGATAAATCAGTTGAAGTGTTTACAATCCTTTACAACAAAGTACAGAAGTTTAACTTTTCTTCATGCTTCAATTTAAAATGAGGAGAGAATTCATGCTGCCTAACTTGAACAATTTCTCCAATCCAGTTACTTCTCCGGATAAGGCCCTACCTGCTCTGGAGAACAGACTTTTTGGCATCCAGGATAGAAATCTCATCCCGCAGCATCTGAATCTGCTGCTCATAATCATTCCAAGGATCTAACCTCCTCAGAGAGTCCTCCTCTCGGACACGGGAATCCTTCAGACTTAACCACATGGAATAAAGTTAGTCACAAGATGTCCTTCTACCAATGCAAACCAGCTATCAATTAATCCTTAACAAATAAGAAGAGAAAAACAGGAGAAGTATTGACCAAGCCAGACTCCTTATGCTGAAATACTGTGAAATTAAGTGCTAAAAACTCCAAAGCATACTCATAACTACACTTTAAAGAGTAAAGGTGCACTGTAGCAAGAGGCTGAATACACCAAATTGTGTTACAGGAAAGATCACTAACTTCTGGTGTCCATGCACTAGCCCATATGATCAGGCCTGAGAAAGACTTGTTTGTTTCTCATATTTAACATCGTTGAGAGTCAGAAATGTAGGACAGAAAACTGAGCTGACTTGGTTTTACCTCAGGTCCTCAGGTTCTTTTCCTTGATGGAATATCCAGTCAGAGGATGTCAGTAATTGTGTTCTTCATCAATATCAGAAGCTAATGATTCCTCTCTTGCTTCTCCCCATATAAAAAATGTTTCTCAAACATCTGCAGACAACCAGCTAAGCAAGTTTATTTTCTATCATTTACTTAATGTTAGGAACAGGTTCCACGGGAAGGCACAAAGATGATCAGAGGGCTGGAGCACCTCTCCTACAAAAAAAGGCTGAAAGAGCTGGGGCTGTTCAGCCTGAAGAAAAGAAGATTTCAGGGAGAGCTCATTGCCGCTTTTCAGTACTTAAAATGGGACTTATAAAAAGATGGAGAGCAACATTTTACTCAACCAGATAATGAAAGAATAACAATAAATGGTTTTAAACTAAAAGAGTTTAGATTAGATTTAAGAGTTTAGTTTAAACTAGGAGATTTAGATCAGAGGTTAGGAGGAAATTCTTCACTCAGAGGGTGGTGAGGCACTGGCACAGGTTGCCCAGAGGAGCTGTGGATGCCCCATCCCTGGCAGGGTTCAAGGCCAGGCTGGATGAGGCCCTGGGCTACCTGATCTACTGGGTGGCATCCCTGCCTATGGCAGGGGGTTGGAACCAGAGGATCTTTAAGGTCCCTTCCACCCCGAGCCATTCTGTGATTCCACGATTCCATGCAGTCTGCATTAAGACCCATTCATGGAAGTTCTGAGGGGCTTTGTTCTCAGCTAATTGCTTTAATCTGGAAGACAGTAGTCGGGTTACATCTAAGAATCAAGGAGTTATATGAGCTGCTTTTCAACCAACAAATCAAAAGAGGCCATTTTATGGAAATACAAGTTTAGTTTTTTGAATGGATACACAAGGCATAATATCTGAAGCAATGGCTTTCCTGGCAGAGGTTCCACAGATGAAATCTGACAATCAGTATTATTCCAGAAACAACGATAGATACCCAGAAATGAACAAGTGATACTCAACTTCATATAGAAGTTGTGACCATAATGACCTGAAGGATTTTTCTTTGTTCATCTTTACTGGGATTAGCTCATCCCCTTAATTGCCCTAAAATGAAGGAAACTCATGGGCAGTTATACCTTCCTACAGGGAAAGATCCAAGCCAGGTCTCCTTCATTCTGAAGTGCATTAACATTATTTAACTACAAGGCTGCGAGCATTTTTTATAAACAAGTATTTCTTTTCTTGAAGTGTCAATTATCACAAGAATTCACATGCTGTTGGAAGAATTTCTACTAACTTCATGTTGTTTTCTGATACTATAACCAAAAACAAAAAAAATCTAGGCTACATTTCATGAGCATGAAGAATTATTACTGCTTCCAGAAGTTCCTATAGATCAAGCCACAAAAGAAAATTAAAGATTACTGTATTGAAGTGAAACGGTAGGTCCCCCAGGTGCACTATTACTGATCCAGATTAACTCCCCAGATGTGACCAAAACACTTAGAAACTCAAAAAACATTTTTAAAACAGAGACAGCAACGGTACTAATATCCACATCTATTTCTGTGCAGAGAGGCAAAAGGATTTGGAAAGCACAGTCTGAAAGAAAAAGCCATTTAAAGAACCTTATCTTAAGATGGACAAAAGACATTTCATTCTCTCTAACACATGTGCTGCTTCCAAGAGCATCATAGACAGAAACCTTTGTTTGCAACTTGCTGCATTCAGAACCTGGATCTCTCCTATTAACTTCATCTACAAGACTCAAATACTTGATAGCTGCTCATCTCAAAGTAACTTTTCATCTAGTCTAAAGAGAAAAGGGTACAAGTTCAGCAAGAATAAGGGTTCTTCTCACATTTAATTTATGTTAATTCTTCCTATAATGCAAAGGAAAAAAAACAAACAAACAAAAAAAAAAAAAAAAAAAAAAAAAAAAAAAAAAACATGTCCAGAAGCTAGACCTGTTTTTCCTCTGTAGCTTAGGACAGTGTAAAATAAACAGAATTCACTCGGGTAGATGACAGACTGCCTCTGCATGCTGACATCTGCCACAAATACTCTAAAATTAAGATTTTTCTTATGCTGCTCTTAGCTGAATAATTTCAATCTTCTGCTGCCGGAAGAGTAGTGGCTGATTTGGTCTTTGTCTTCAAGAGCCAACTGGGTTTGTGCCAGGCTGCAAGAAACATTAATAACCTTCATGGTAAGGGCAGAGATTCTACCAGAGAATTTAATGTGACAAATCGACTATGTCAGCAGACCAAGTCTGTATCAATGTAACATACAAAAACCATCACAGTGGGCTTTGTGCAGGCTGTCAGCACACAAGCAGTGTGTAAGGGTCATATCTGACTAAGCAATAACAGAATTATTTTGCTACAACTGTTTATTTTTCATTAAGGCTCAACTGCAGTTGCTCCATCTATTTCAACAATTTATAGCACTCAGAATGACTTCACTGTCCATAAATGGGGTACTGAGAGACTTCTTTCATAGTCAAGAATCAAAATGTCTGCATTTATACACGATGAGGCATAACAGATACTAACATGAAAGCAGGAGATATCTGCAAGATTAGGATACAGAATGAAGTATTCTTTCTATTGAATCTCTTTCCTCAAATCCAGCTTGTGCAGCTTGCAGTCTTGAGAACATGATATTCTTGGAACCATTTAATAAATACGTTATTTTATATCACTTTTTGTATCAAAAAGGCCTGTGAACATTCATTGTTCTTGTGCTAGCAGAATGCATGAGAACATGTCTGTCACATGGAGCCACCTCTGAAATGTCCTTGGAGGTGGCACTAACTGGACCAATTTGTTTCTGAAGCAGATAAATCACTCCGAGACTACAGTGCTCCACCAAGTGTTTCATGCAACTGGATGACAACTGTTCAGTCCTAGTGACTTACATGAAAACTCTCTTTCTTCCTCCATCTGAGTTTTGATCTTATTAAATATTTACATGCAATTACATACCGTAACTAGTTATGATGTGGTCCTTCAATAATGGTTGCACTATACCTACTCAATTGATTTTTATCAGTGTTTGCTCAGCATACAACAGTCTGTCAACTATAACCAGTCCTTTTATCTGGAACACTGTTCCGTTTCCCAACTCTTCTGCCAGAAGCAAAACCTACCAAGTCAGTTGATGAAAGCAAGTCTGATTATATCATCTGTACCCTACTTTGGGCAAACACAGACAACCCAGAGCCTAGACATATTTTGAAGCACCGATTTTAAGCCTGAAAGAAAACACTGTACAAGTCTCTATCAGTATTTAGATGTCAAGAGAAAAATATTGAAAAGAAAAAAAGAGTTGCAGTTAATTTCCCTACTCTTGTTGCACTTGGTCGAGCTCTAGGCGCGTTGAAGTGAGTTCTTCCTGAAGTTCTTGCAGCTGAAAAGTCTGACTGGTGGCCAGTTGCCTCAGCTGCCTCTCTTTCTCAACTGAATCCTGAAATGAAACACAAAATGGCACTGCTTGACCATTCTACCTTACAAAACACTTCAACAACGTAGTGTAGCATTATTAGCACACACCTTTCTAAACATTTCTATAAAGATCATTTCCAAGGTAATTGAAAACAGAAGCAATTGTATACCTTCTAGAGACATAAGCAATAACTCCAAGGTGCACAAAATACTTAATTGTATTAGGAAAAATATTCACTTCACTTACACCTCATAATCGAGACCACAGAAGGTCTGCATGTGCATATTTATTATCTGTGTACGCACCATCTGCACATAGTGTTCTTGCACATGTGATAACAGTTTTTCTTAATAAAGTGTTCTGACCGACTATACCATCAACTCAAGTGAAGTTTTGGGGCATTCCTGTACACAGGATAACAGAAAACGTTATTAGAACAGATCAGGCAGCCACTGTACTTCAAGAAGCACATTGCTGTACATGCAGCCATGCCTTTAACACCCTACAGATTTGACTCATACTACCAGATTCAAATAGGCAGCTGTGCAGCAGGCTTTTCTTTGTATTTTGAATGTCATGTCCAATGACAAACCCGTAACAGGTACATAGTCATTTAATAACACCATAATTTTACATTTTGCTTTTCGTCAGACCCCTACTCCTGCAGCACACTAGAATCTGAGGGATCCACTAAGGGATATTACTTTTCATTTGTCTTTATCTTACTTGTGAAAGACTTTGATAGAAGAGGTCTAAAAATGAGAAGTTGGAGAGCATGGTAACATCACTGCCAGATCCCAAGATCTTCAACATTTTCCCCTTGTCTACATCAGCCTACACTCTTATTTTCTTTCAAAGCACACAAGCATGGAGCAACAGCAGATCTGTCTTCTCCTCCAAAGTGCTAGTAATATGACCCTTTTGGTAAATACTAAGTACATACCAACTCCAGATCTCAAGTCAGGCATGTGGTGGTATCATGATGGATATGAGCACTTTCTTTTTCCCCTCTAGAGATTATTATAATGCTTGGATACTCAGAAAATATTTTTTCTTAAATAATAATAATAATAATAATAATAATAATAATAATAATAGGAGCTCACTGATGGAAGTATGGGGTTTTATACACACCTTCAGCTTACATCTGGATTTTTACATACCGATAAATTTTTACCAACAGATATATGGTGTAAATGCTACTATAACATCTTGGCAAGTGTAAATGTAGCTAAATTCTTTGCCTAGAAAAGGAAAGCTGTACAAAAACATTGCTTCTCTTACCACGAAGATTCATCCATATTGCCATTCTTTATTATGAAACAGCACGAGCTCTGGAGGGCCAGAAGTAACCATAATGACCTCTTTGATTTCCCATTCAAAGGAGATGTAAGATGAGACAGAACAACAACATAGCTGTCACCATGAGCAACCAATAACATATTTCATTAAGCAAAATCAGGGAGGGATGCTATTGTTAACAGAAAGTGATTAGTGCTCTCCTGCAGGCATAAATTTACACCATTCTATTTCCTTAAAATAAATTTCCTGCGTACCTGAATGAAAGAGAGGCCGCTTTCAAAGAGCCCTCCTGAAGTAGCACAGGAAAAACAAGTTCCTAGCCATGGCAGAAGACGAGTTTTTATTGTTTCTACACCTGCATAGTGCCCACCTAAGAAAATACAATCATTAAGAAACTGTGAGAACACCTACAGAGGAAGACAGAACTGGAAAAGATGACACATGAAATGTGTTAGTACAGAAAAGGCACTGATTTACCTTCTCGAGACGTTTCATTGAGGATTGTGAAGAGCTGCCCTTGAATCACAGAGTTCATTTCTATTATTTCACAGCATCGGTTCAGATTCTGATCACAGGTATTAATCTGTAAATTAATGTGTATTAATATATCTGCCTGAGGTTTCCTGCATAGAATGACTCCAGTTATGATCACAGTATTAAAGGGTTGTTTGGGGGGTTTTTGTTTGTTGCTTTTTGGTTTTGTTTCCTATAATTATATCTTCTCATCCTTTTCTTACTGCATCATCTAGAAAACCCATCTTCAAAAGTGTCACGTTGTTAATAGGCACACAGAGAAGACATCAAAACTCCTAACACCCTGTTAATTCACCACTGGGGAAAACGTATTCCTTTCCCCAGTAATAAAGAAGATGCAACCACAAATAAATCTAAAAGAAAGATCATAAAGATGGGTTAAAATCTTTCAACACAGAATTTAGCATAACAAGATAGATTATTAGATGAATAAAACATCAGTCCAAACTATGACTTTGTGTATTAGCTGAAAGAACACAGATAAAGCTGTTATCTTGCTTTATCAACAGCCATGAGGCCTCCACGCAATTTTGCTTGATTTTTAAGAGTTATCAAGTGAAATAAAAAAGAATCGAGAATGGGCAAACCCCAGCATTAAGCCAAGGAAACAACAGAACAGTAAAGTTGCACCACTTTCAGCAAATACAATTCTAAAAGAGAGTGATGGAGTCCAGGAAGCTACTGCACCTGCCAGGGAAAAAACAAAAACAAACACACACACACACACTTCGTACCCACCACCTTGACCTTTATCCATAGCCTGGGTATCACCTTCAACTTGGATCACTCACCACATGGTTCCATATGCTTTTTAGGAGCTTTGAAAATAGGCACAGTTCTTGCCCATGCCCCAGTCACCCCGCACTGTGATGGCTGTGGCGTGCTTTCCTCTGTCCTCCAGGAGCAGTCTCGCCCTGCTAACATCCACCAGAGCACTACTGCAAATTGCATTTTTCCAGCTCATTACACTGACATGACACCCACAGTGCTCCCATCTGCCAGCTCCTCTCACCACAGCAGACTCAAGCTGCTCCTCTTTGCTTCCCATGACCTCGGGGACTACCCTCACCTACCTTCCTTTACCATGGGGAGCTCAGCTCCTGCTACGATCAGCCACCCCCAAGGCCCATCTCCACCATCCTTTTGCAAGACTAATGCAAGTGCTTCTGTTCTCCCTCTTCCAGCACCCTGCACTCTGCGGTGTCTTTACCAGCTACCTACAGACTCCTCCTTAGTCCCGTCCTTTGCCATGCACCCTGCAGAAAGGCTACCGGGCACTGTAACGCCTACATGTGAGGAGCTGACTTGAGAAGGCTGCAGCTCTGCTCAGCGCCCTCACTCACTGACTGCAGCAGGGCCAGTGCTCTGAGGCATCAGAGACATGGGGATATAGGAGTGAGGATCCTGTCCCGACTGCTTTTGCTGAGAGAATTTAGGATTTTCAAATCTCGGTTCCCTTTCTCACCTCACCTTCCCCTAAATTTAAACTCTTTTCTCCTGTTTCCATTGTAGCACCTCCTCGGTCCCCTGTTCTCTTACCCTGTGACCCTGTTCAGCCTGTCACGCCTGCCTGCAGCTGCCTTCCTCCCTGTCCCTGAAATCTCAGAGTCAGGGAGTTGTGAAGGTTGGAAAAGCCCTCCAAGATCATCTGGTCCAACCAAAACTACCACCAATGTCACCCACTGAACCACGTCCCTCAGCACCACGTCCAGCCTTTCCTTGAACACCCCCAGGGGCGATGACTCCACCATCTCCCTGGGCAACCCGTCCCAGTGCTTGGCTGCTCTTTCTGAGCAGAAACACCTCCTCATTTACAACCTGAGCCTCCCCTGGCGCAACTTGAGGCCATTCCCTCTCCCAGTCCATCCCAGCAGGGGCACCGGCGCTGCTGCCCCGCGGGGCCCCGGGGAGAGGCGGCCGAGGGGGACGGCGGCTGCCCCCACCTCGTAGTCCCGGTACCAGTTCTCCAGCTTCTCCTGCAGCAGCCGGCAGCTCTCGGCGCTCACCAGCCTCCTCAAGCTGTCGGCCATGGCTGGCCGGCAGCTCGCCCGAGGGCTGGGGCCGGGCTCGGGCCGGGCTGCTCGGTTTGCCCCGTCCCGTCCTGTCCCCCCCCCCGGGAGCCCCCGGCGGGCGGCACGGGGGGCGCTGGTTGTGCCGGCCCGGCCCCGGGCTCGCCGCTGCGGGCGGGGTCGCGGCCCCGCCGCCTTTATAGCCGCGATTGTAACGTGGGGCTCGGCCCGGCTGCCACGGCGACGAGGGCAGGGCGCGCCTCCGTTGTGGTAACGGGGCGGCAGCCCGGGGACACGGCACGGCACGGCACGGCACAGGGCTCCGGGCAGCGCTGCCCTGCGGCTGAGGAGGAGGAGGCGGTGGTGCAGGAGGCAGAGTTTCGTGGCGTTTCCCCATGCTGCGCTCTAAAATGGCATTTCCCAACGTGGAAAACAATAATAATAATAAAGGGTTATTTGGGCTAAGTCGCCTTTTGCCTTTCTTTTTATTCCAGTGACCACAATCTGCTCCCCGAGTGCTTCACCTCGGAGCGGGGGCACCCAGCAGCCCGGCTCCGGACCCCTCCCGGGGCCATGGCGGGGCGGTAGGGAGCTGCCCAGGCACCTCCCCTGACGGAGCCAAGCGGGGTCTCGGAGCCGGGCTCGCCGCCCCCCTCCCTCCCTCCCTCCTCGCCTCCCTCCGGCAGGGGGAGCCCAGGGCAGCCGCAGCGGCTGCGGAGGAAGATGGCGGCGGCCGCCTCGGAGCAGGTCTGTCCCCGCGGGCAGGGGCCGCGCCGGGTGAGGGGGCCGCGGGCGGGGCCGCCATTTTCGCTGCCATTTGGTGCTGGGCGCGGCGCCAAATAAACGTCTTCTCTCCCCAAAAAATATCTTGAGTTTTTGGCGTGGACGTGACCAGGGACGGTGCCCTGGGGGAAGGAGGGGCGAGGCTTGGGCAGTGCCTGAAAAGGAGCGGGTGGCGCGTCCCGCCCGTGTCCCGTTCCGCCCAAAGGGAAAAAATGTTGTCCCTTGTCGAAGCGAGGCGTTGTGGCATTCCTCCACATGAGCGTAGCGGCTCTGTGCGAGGAGGTGTCAGCCGCTAGTTTGTGATCCCAAGCCGTGAGTTGCTCGGTCAGTATAAATAGAGCGGGTGCGTGAGTCATCGGACGAGGGTGTGCGAGTATGGGAGCGCGGTGGCGATGTATAAATAAGACATCGGCTCTAATTCGGTCTCGGCCTCTGCATTGGAGTTTGCATGCTTCAGTGAAAGCTAAATTTGTGCAGCTTCAGGATTAGTTTCGGGTGAACAAACCTAATATCATCAAAAAGATCAAGCTCCTTTTTTGAACTGGATGCTTACGGTGCAACCTGCTGCATTCAGGAGAGGTGGAACAAAATACTGTACAAAGATACAGAAATACACCAAGGTTTCTTTCCTTCCCAATCAATATCTACAAGAGTTTCCCTTACATCAAAATTTGTCAAATTGTGGGGATACACTTTGCAATCTAAGCACTTCAAAGGAGTAAGTTAAAGCTAGGCCAGTCAAGTTCCCCATGCCAGCTTTGAAGCTTTGCAGTATTTTTTGTAATGCTGCATACAAGTCATAGAAGTTGAATGCAAACCTCGTACTGTCACAGCAACCTGAAAGCTGTCTCCACTACACTTCTTCCTGCATGTTCTGATAGGCTCCCTACGACTCTCCTGCATTAGTGCCGGGAGAACTAAAATCCTGTTCATTAGTACATGACCTGCAGGATCATACTCCATATCATCCCCAAGAGGTAGAAGCCTGATGAAGTTAATTACAGCTATTTTTTTTGTACTGCAGCAGAGTTGTAATTCCTAACTGTCATGATAAAAATGAGATATAAAAACAATTTACAAATTGTCTATAAATACATGGATTTTCATTTTGGTCATTGCATTAGAAGAGATTGCAGTGGTTGTAAAGTGTAAGTACCTAGCAGCAGACTGCAGTATAACATGATTCTGGATATAACATGTTCCACTAATCCATTTTGTATTTTTTGCATATCGTTTTGGTGGATTTACATGCCTTACAACAGCTAACCCATGCTTTGTATTACAGCAAAGTTCCAATGGGCCAGTGAAGAAATCTATGCGTGAGAAGGCTGTAGAGCGAAGGAATGTTAACAAGGAGCACAACAGTAACTTTAAAGCTGGATACATTCCAATTGATGAAGACCGTCTCCATAAGACAGGCTTACGTGGCAGGAAAGGCAACTTGGCCATTTGTGTGATTGTTCTTCTTTTTATTTTGGCTGTCATCAATTTGATTGTGAGTATAATGCTTGGGCTGTAAGCAATGTTAAGATGTCTATTAGAGAAAGAAAAGCTATTCCACTATGGCTGAAGGAGACTTCTCCTTTTTTCCTCTCCTTTGTGCTCCTTTGTAGTCTGAGCAGGATTAGACAGAAGAATCTTACCATTTTAGTCATCATTACTTCAGTATTGTGGTCCCATGAGGAACCTCCAATTTATCAAACAGAGGAGAAGGATATGCAAAGTGTTATTAGTGCAGTAGAAATGCATTTGGGATAATCTGGTAAGCCAGGAATATTGTATGTGTAATAACTGAGCAGCACATGAGCATTCAGAATTAATCAGCCACTGCACTTTAAACATCCATTGCTGTAACTACCACCTTTTTATTGCTTGGTCAGAGAAAAGCAATGGGTTTTCTTTTTTTTTTTTTTTTCCTGTAATGAGACATGCACATCAGAAGGTGCTTTCTTGTAGTTCAAAAGTATATTCTAAACTGAGATATTTTGTTCAGGGAATTTGTTTGGCTTATGATACCATGGCTACCCTTAAATCAGAAAAATATTAATTAAGGACATGATTTAATTTCAATTATATAAATATAGATGAATATTTTAGTTACCCTTTCAGATGAGTCTAGAAATCATGGAAAATGCTTTTAATAGTTACAGGTATTCCGACATTTCCAGCAGGAATTGCACACACTAAAGTAATTCACACCAAAAGCTCACTTAAATGCTAGCATTAATAATTACTTCAAATAAAACAACTAATTCATACAATAATTTTTGTGGGACTATCCAAGCAATAAAAGAAATCTTTGAAAATGTGTGTTTCTCTTTCAGATTACACTTGTTATCTGGGCTGTGATTCGAATTGGCCCCAATGGCTGTGACAGTATGGAGTTCCATGAGAGTGGCTTACTGCGGTTTAAGCAAGTTTCTGACATGGGTGTTATACATCCCTTATATAAAAGCACTGTAGGAGGCAGACGTAATGAAGATTTGGTGATCACTGGAAATAATCAGCCTGTAAGTTATATCATGAATTGAAAGTGTGTGAGCAACACTATGGAACTTCACTTGCATTATTTATAAACATTAAATGTGAAACATTGTTAACATAAAATACTGTTTCTGCAGATTGTATTTCAGCAAGGAACAACCAAGCTTAGTGTGGAAAAAGACAAAACTTCCATTACCAGTGATATTGGCATGGAATTTGTTGACCCCCGGACACAAAACACCCTGTTCAGCACAGACTATGAAACTCATGAGTTTCATCTGCCAAATGGAGTTAAAATCTTGAACGTGCAAAAGGCCTCTACGGAGAGGGTATGTCATTTTGAACTTTTAAAACTCTTTCTAAAAGGTAATTACTGAATTGCTCTAGTTGTAGAACAAGGAAAAAAATACTACTTTCAAGTATATTTACAAATTTGACTAGAAATGCAGCTCTGAAAACATAACTGATGCTAAAAATTAGGAATGAAAACTGACATTATTAAATGAGTATGACATTTGGAATACCATACTAGCTCCATTATCAGGATTAGAAAACTTGTGTGACTTTTTATCAAGCATTTATGCACTTCCTTGTACATGGATAACTGTTCCAGAAATAAAACCACTATGAAAAGCTTTTTTGTTGTTTCTAGCAAGAACTTCCAGAAGTAGCTACCAGAACTTCAAGTTTCTATTGGTGATAAATGTTAGTACATCAGAATTCCAAAAGCCTGAGTGGAAGTGTGGAGAACAATCACAGCATTACAAGAGTTGTGTTAGTTCACGGCTTCCAGGTTAAACGTGTTCTTAGTTTGGTTGCTACATTAAATATGCTTGATTTACCAGAGAACTAAAAAGCCTACATACTGGTAGGCGGGCATATATGTCAAATGTCAGTTAATGTCAGACTGAAATTTCTTGCACTCATAACGTCACTCATAATAAAGGCTTTTTAGACAGCAGTGCCTACAGTTCTATTTTGCAACACTAATGGAGCAGTACTGGTGGTTTTATAGAGGGTTATGTGTTATAGGAACAAAAAAGAGTTCAGTTTGATCTTCGTGTTATCTCTGCAGGCTAACAAACAGTAAACACTGGAGAGAAAAACAACAACTATATCCTTATATATGTAAGAGGAATAGATTAAATAAAAAGAGAAGAATACGTTTACATAATCACGTCTTACAAGGAAGCCTGCAATTGCTAGCAGTGTTAATTGCGCATCCCATGAAATTGTCGTACAAATCATTTCGATCACAATCAAACCATATGCAAACAAACAATTTTACTTACCTTCCAAAATTAAGTAAGCCATGTTTATAGACATAAATGTAGAAAATAAAAAACGGGCAGAAGCTTCATAGGCATAACGTGAGAGGGGCATAAAATACATTGAAGTTTTTTTTATTAAATTGTTGAGTAACATTCTTAAGGTAATTAAAATTACCTAGATAAACCCAAGTGGTACATTTTCATTGATCTCTAATACTTTTATTTATTTACATTCTCAGATTACCAGCAATGCAACCAGTGATCTAAACATAAAGGTTGATGGACGTGCTATTGTCCGTGGAAATGAAGGTGTTTTCATCACAGGCAAAACCATTGAGTTTCGAATGGGGGGTAACATGGAACTTAAAGCAGTAAGTATTTCAAAACAGCGTTTTTTGAATGTCTTAGTTTCAAATTCAAGCTGATAGTAAACTCTTGTAGCTTTGTATGGATTCAAATTTTATATAAAATAGGCATAAAAGTTTAGTTGTGGTCAGCACACGTAGTAGAATTTTAAAAGGGATTGTTACTTTGCTTTTAATTAGTGGTTCAGTGGTTTTTAGGTTACAGTGATTTATTTCTGTAAGACACGAAAAACCCACAAAGCAATTAAGGTAAACTATTGGTCTTTGTACTGAAATGAATACCAAAGGGAATATATATTCCATTCTGGAGGCCTTATTGTGGACAGCAACCTTTGACAGAGGAGCAGAGACTAAAATTAGGAGCACTGCCTTCCTGCACTGTCACAGCAAGGCTCACCAGCATTCATTTAAGTTTTTTGGAGATTCTTAACGACACACAGCGTATAAAATGATGGAAAAGTTTCAGGAAGGGGAAAAATGTACTTTGATTTCACGTGTGAATGAATTTCATGTACAAATTTGAACACTGATTCCCATTTCGTATACTTTTTTTTTAAATTCACTTAAGGTCCCTTTCAACCCCAAGACGGTCTATGATATGTTATTTATTGTGTAGATTTCTACAGCCATCTTAAAAATGTCATTTATTGGTTAAACTAGCTTATCCTTTTTAAAAAACAGTCTGCCTTGTTTAACTAAGAAGTTACACTTTTCTTTCCTCTTTCTTAATAGGAAAACAGCATTATCCTGAATGGAACTGTGATGGTCAGCCCATCGAGACTGCCAAGTTCTTCTTATGGGGAACAGTTTAACAATGGCAACTGGCTGCGCTTCAAGCTGTGCATGTGTGCAGATGGAACGCTGTTCAAGGTTCAAGTGACAGGTCATAACATGGGTTGTCAGACCTCTGTCAATCCATGTGGAGCCACGCACTAAAACAAAACACTACCAGGAGAGTTCTCTATGTGTTTACATATATTTGTATGAAGTAACTGCATGCCTTCAAGGATTTCTGTTTCTACAGGAGTTTATACTGTTTATTACATACTATTTTTAAGCGCAGACTCATGTTCAACAGTATTATGTCATCATCCTGCTAGCCATGATAGTGGCCCTGTTTTAGTAAGCTTTCAGTTTACACACACACTGAAATACCTTCTTGAATTGGGATCAGTAGAATACATTTAAAGAACATGATTTTAGCAACAACCTCACCTGGCTTCAGTTGCCACTAGGAGAGGTTTTTGGCCTACATCCCAAAACCTTGAGGATTGCTGAGAACACAACTACAATCTGAAGTACTTCAACAGGAGTGCCTGTTTGCTGTTGGATGTGCATTTTTCCACAGGATGGCTGAAGTGGCAAATTTTTGTCTTCTCAGCATTTACTGCCAAAGGTTGCTGTAATGATCCCCCCCAAAAAATTACGTGGATTACTGTATGTGTACTAAAAGAAAGCTAGTGGCAGATTGGCTAATGGTACATTATAATATTGCAGTAAGTCTGTCATCTACCGTCACATTGTTAAAAAAATAAGCTAGCACAAATAATATCTGCAAAGTAACATGGAGCATGGAAATGTAACTTCAGTTTTGAAATAGTGTAGCTGGTAAAAGTGAAAGTTGCAATTACCAAAGCATTGCTTTAGCTCCCCTTCTGTCTGTGGAATTGAGGGATTCTACACTTAATTTATGAGAAGTATTTATAAAATGTGCTTATGACAAGGTACGTTCTCAAAGATGTACTGATAATTTGCTTGGTGCCCAAAAAAGTGTCTTCCTGGGTGCTTTAATGGGAACAGTGTACAAATCTATTACTCAACAGCTAATAATCCGAAGCATGACTGCAAGCAGCCTCATCTAAGATGCTGCAGTGTCTAAGGTCTCTTTTTTTCCTGTGAATGTCACTCCTGATGCATTACTGAACACCTGATAATTCAATTCTGAAGCTAAACTGCAGGTCTGCAATTCTAAACGTGATGGTACTGGATGCCACTACAGCAGAGTAAATACACGTGGATCTGAACTTGTCAACAGTGAAACTGAGCTGGGGCCTTATAAAAACTCTTACTGCCTTAGAACTGCTTTTGTAGAGGCAAAATTTGTGGTCTGTACTAAAAATAGACTAGCTCATTGTAAGATTCCTCCTTCCCCCATGTATTTTCTTCAGTTTGAAATAGTTTGGGATTTTTGTGTGTTGTTTTTTTTTCCAATATAATCAAATAACCTTAATAATGAAGGCCACAAAGGTGACTTCCACAAAGGTGACTTTGCAAGTACTTTTTTGACACTAGGCACTAAGCATGCACTTCTCTTCCTAAAAGCTGTGCAAATGTTATACATTAACTTCAGAATTGGTCATTTGTTATGGGAATAAAAATTACCTACCCTTGTTTTATAGCTCTTAGAGTATGCAAACTCCGCAGACGAGTCAGCTTCTGCTGCAAAGAAGTTCCTGTCTAAGGTCCCAGTTCCTGCATTTACTGCAAGTCAGTAAGTCCTGGTGCAGGATGTGTATGGGGGGCAGTGATTTTTGGAGGGGAGCCTTTAGGTCAGGCTTTAGGCTGCTCTGGAGGTCAGAGGAGTCACGTTTCCCTCACTGGTTAAAGGCAAAACCAAATTTTGATGCTATGTAGCTGGGGTTTTGGGGGGTGGGCAGCAGTGGAGCTGTCTAACAAAAATGGGGTAAAATGCAGCAAAAGCCATTGAATTACACACATTAAAGATTATGGGAGAGTACTAAGGTACGTTTTGCATACTGCCTTCATGACCTTCATGGTTTCACTGCAGTTAATATTTATTAGTCATTTCAAAAAAGATTTTTAAAAACCTTTGCTGCTCTAAGTAGTGTCCCAATCAAGATGTGTAAATTAGGAGAAGGAAATAAAATGGTTACTTTTTCAGAACTTTCACTCAGTTGACAATGGCAGTTTGTCACTTTACTTACATCTATATGCAAATATATATTTATGTACATTGTATAATGCTGCTTATATTCATATTATGCATACACATGTAAACACTAACATACATGTCTGCCATTAATTCATACTGACATACACATATTCATGTATACATAAATATAAGCAGCAGCATCCTCCAAAGCCAAACTAGAATTTGGTCAATAACAGACACTGCCTCAGTCAAGTAGAATACTCATGAGCAGCACGTTATAGCTCTTCTTTGGTTAATACTGACATGCCTACATGCTAGGATGGGATTCTTGACCTGTAATTATTAAGAATTCTTATTCAAATACTGTATGCAACATAGCTGAACAATGCGTCACAAAGGTACTTTTAAATCATGGTCTGAAGAATTGATTTCGAGGTGTGGATTTTTAGTCAAACGTAGCAAAATCAGTCATATAAATACCAAGTGATATAAATTATTGACTTGCTGGCCACTATTCATGTGGTGTTCATGTATTTTGTTGCCTTCATTACACGGTTTGAGAAATGTTGACATTATATATGCCCTGTGTTGTGCAGTAATTTGTTTTTTATATCTTCTAACTGCCTAAAGTACATTTTTCAATGCTTATTTATAACACTGTGTGGCACACTGCTTATTTAAATCCCACAGATGCACTTGAGATTCTGTGTTTTTAAAGTACATTCTACGTACTCTGTGTAAAAATACCATACTGGTTACACTGAAACAACTTCCATGTGATGAATTCTCAGCATTTGTAAAGGTGGTTGTTGTTTCAATAGGTGGAAGACAATTGGATTTCTGATCTTTGTTTTGAAATGAAACAATAAATTCTAAGACACAGCTGTGGTTTAGAAGTGTTATTGTAATAATACAGCCTCTGATTAAAAGACGTTGTTTTATTGACAGTGAAACTAGTGTTTTATTAACTGTAAGTATGAATATCATTCCACATCTATTTGTCATGGATTATACAGCTAGTGGACTTTGCTCAGCGGTAATTGCGTATGATACCTGAAGTTACAGTTCAAAAGTCTCTACTGCGTTTAGTTGGGGAGTACCTGAGAAGCTGCGTTTCTTGTATGACGGGCTGGAAAAGAAAGAAAAGGTTTGGGTTGTCTTTTGGGAGAGGTGGTGGGAGGGGGAAGCTTACCAATATATGAACTTGCTTTTTGAAAAATACCTAACATGCCAAACCTGTATGTTTGAGACAGAACTGTGGTAGTGGTTTGGGTGTCTCTTCTGTGTTGACATTTTTAACGTCCAAGTATTTCCGCCTCCTATTTTGACTCCTGTTATGCTGAACTTACCCTAATTTCACAACTTATAGATACTATGGATAACCTTCATTTGAGCATCATAGCTGTGGTCCTTTACTTTAACATTCCTGGATTGGTGGGAACCAAGTCACAGCAGCTTCTTAATGCACATCACCACTCAGACTGCCGGTGGGACGGGAAGTTCTCAGTGAATTGCTCTTTTGCTGGACTATCTGCTATTCCAGAAGATATATCACAAACAGCACTAACAGCTGACTTCAGTTACAACAACATCACAACTTTACTGTGCGCCAACGGGAGAAACGAAGACTGGATGCTAAAACATCTGAATCTCAGTAACAACCTGATTTCTGAACTCTCCATAACTGCTTTTAGAAATGTACCTGCTTTAGAAACTCTAAACCTCAACGGTAATTCTATCAACACCCTTGTGCTAGACATCCCTACAGCTGCACATGCTTCTAAAACGTATGGAAAAGTCCATCACTTCCTGCCTGCTTTGAAAGTGTTGTTGGCTGAAAGAAATTATCTCAATGCAGTTCCAAGAGGTAAGCATCTCAAAATTTTTAAGGATCTCGCTCCAAGGAGTAAGTTGGTTTTTGATATGATATGGTACTTGTTAAGGAATTTAGAATATGATTGTTTCACTTATGTTTAAGGTGAGGCCAAATTTCACCTCCATGCAATAACAGACTAAAGCAAATGCGTTGTTTGGGATTTGTTTGGTTTTATACAGTCTTAGCAATCATAACACTTAATGGCAGTCAGGTATAAGCAAAATCTCCAAGAGGCACGGGAATAGTTTTCCTTGTTTGTATGAAACAGGAAGTAAGGATCTTTGGAAAAACACCAGCCTTCATAACTCAGTCATGGACCTTAACATTTAAGAAAATTACAGAAAAATTTCATACCACACTTCAGAAGAAAGTCAGTAGCCTTTAAAATAAACTTGCTCCAATTTCGGTATTTCATAAAGACAGGAAAATACATTTTGTTCAGTCAAAGCAATTTTGCTACTACGCAACCAAAGTGACACCTTCCATTAATAAGAGAAGGATTTAAGGCTTTGCTAACCTTTTAGAAAGTGTTTCTTAGTAACTGAAGCATGCTAGGCATCACAGCCTTTATGACGGTCTGTATCTTCATAAACAGAAGATCCACATTGTCCAAAAAGTGTTTAAATGAAGTGAAAGCTGCAGTACAAACAATGCTATCTTACACACTGTTTGCTGTATTTAGTCAGTCCCTGATACCATCAGATTAATTAGCTTTAGACTTTGAAAACACCAGGAGAAAACAAAATAACCACACCTATCAAACAAACTGGAAGGGAGTGATTTTGCAGTTACACAGGGTCCTACACTTTCTGTCATTCCTCTTTTTTTTGACACTAAGTAATTCTTTTCAAACAGGAAACTTTCAGTTCATTTTTTACAGTGTCTGTGAGGTTCCCACATGGAAAACATAAAAACTTTGTACTGTAAAATACACCAATGCAGATTTGATTGTTCTGACAGCTACGTAGAACTCCTTTTCATAGACCAACCTTTTTCTCTGATTGTCAAAATTTAATTTTTAGATCTTAGAAGTCAAATTGTTGTGCATCGTACCCCCACACTTCAAGCAGTACTTAAATCCCACGCTCATTTAAATGCATGTTCAGAGCTTCATATTCCCTCTCCAAAACACTTCACCAGTGCTCTGGTTCAAAAGCTCTTGTTGGAGATTCTGCAAGAAAACACAAACCTAAAGCAGAGGGCTTGGGCCATAAAGAAACCCTTCTCACAGCTGATGCTCCAGGTATCAGGCTGCTACCTACTGGTGCTGTATCATGGTGTACTTCTGGCATAACTTCAGCTTCAGGGCTGCATCTGAACTACCATTCTTCATCCAGGTACAGGGAGTAATTGATGGAACTGCCAGCACTTCTGAATGCCTTTCCTATCAGCTACCTCCAGCTTTACAGCAGGAATGAATCATTCTCTCTGCTTTTCACAATAAACCCGGAGATCCATTACTCAGCAAACAGCAATTACAGATTTCCTATAAACCACATAGCACCAAGGGCAACATTTTTAAGAAGCAGCAGCTTCTCAGCAATGCCCCATGACTAGAAACCACTTGAGAGCAGCATGTAGGTGTTACAAAGCTCTGGTGACACTGAGCATTCAGGTTCCCATCGGAACCTGCAGGCTACAGCTTTAGGGACTCCCTGCAGTGTGTAAGAAAAATAAGGGATCTCTAGCATTCAGAAGAACTAGTTATGCAAGACAGATGCTGTTGTAGCTAGGATATGCTGTAAAACATACTGACACACTGAATTCACAGGCAGACAGGCATAAATAATTTTGTTTTCAGCCAGACATATGTCCTATGAATATGGTTCAAGTAATTCCCCATATGAGAAACGTGTGTGAACGTGCAGCTGGCAGTGAACAGGAGAAATTGTGTCACCTTTCGTATCTCTATCTTTTATTTGCAATTAACATTCTTGTATTTTATAAACTGTGTACATTTCACCTTTTCACACCCCTCCTTCCCCACCTCAAATTCTCCAGAGTAGCATGCTCAATGATCAGTCAATGATCAGTACAGAGATCAGTCAAAATGATTTTCACAGCATGAAGGAATGCTACTGCTCTTATGGACATGTGAATTAAAAAATAAAAAAAAAAAAATGCTTTGATTGTGTGTATATTAAAATGCCTTCTGTTGACGCTATACAACTTTTAGGATGGGTCACCTCTTCAACAGAAAAGGCAGGATAAACCAAAGCCAGCAGCCACTACTTGCAGTAGACAGTAACAGAATGAATTTCCTTGCAAAGTTTTTTTTTTTAAAGCTCCTTGGCCCACCCAAGAACGCAATAATATAAAATGTAAAATAATTTTGCTCTTCCTAGGGCTAGGACTGCTGCAATCCTTACAGTCTGTCCATCTGTCATTCAATGGCATACTACAGATTGACCAGAATGACTTTCAGGACTGCTCACAGCTGAAAACCATCTACCTACAGAACAACAAGATAACTACAATTCATCCAGATGCCTTCCAGGGTCTCAACAACTTACAGGTTGCAACATTACAACTGTTTCAATGCTTTCTGCTAATCACCAGTAAAGATTGTTAATAATCAACTACTCAGTGACAATTATATTGGTCTGATTTTGATAAGAGTATAAAATTATGAATGAACGCAAATAGTTTAAATAACATTTATATGTAAATACTTGTTTGTATATTCAGGAACACACACTTGTAAATATACAAATAGAACCGCAAAATTACCCACTTAACTATGCCACAAACCCCGCTATAATTGGCATAAACATACACCTCCTTTTCTTCCCCCATTCCTCCCATGTGCACTTTCTTTCCACTCTGAAAGAAAGGCAAAGCCCTAAAATGCTGTCATGGGCCCTCATCAACTTTGCCACAGTCAAGCCGAGAAAGAATTACATGTGAGTTTCAGAGGAAATAAGGCTGAAGAGGCTATTTCCAAGGAGGCTAGAGAGTCGTGAAGAAGCACAGGACATCTTCACAACTGAAAAATCCCTTGAGGACACTGCTCTCCTGCACTCAGGGACATCAATGCAGGAGGCACTCCAACAGTGCAAGACTTGCAGATTCCCAGTCACACAGATGTAATTTACAACGAAGGGACTACTAAATGTACCACAGTCCTTTTTGTTTAAATCAAAAAAGCTTAGTGCAATATTATTGAAACATTAAACAGATGTATTGTTCTCATTCCTTTCAAATGCTTGTTTATTAAAATAAATGCTGTTGTTGCTATTGTAATTCAGACTCCATTCTAAGGCTTATCGAATTAATTCTGAATGAATTATTTCCACACAGGTCGTGGATCTCCGTGAAAATGCTCTGACAACAGTCCTACCGCAGATGATAATCCATCTGAACATCTTTCAACTTGAGGTGGATTTGTCAAGTAATTCCTGGATATTTAACTGCAGACTGAATGCTTTCAAACATTTAATTCCTTTTCTTTCTGACTCCACGAGGAAAAAAATCAGTACTTCATACAGTAAATCTGCCAACAACTCCGAGAAACCTCTACTGTACCTTTCCAGTTTCCATCTGAACTGCAGCGAGGGCATTTTGTTCAAGACGGCTGCAATCCCAGCAGGGCAGACATCAGTGCTACGCTGTGACACGGACAACACAAGGGGTGTGTAAAACAGGGACTCTGTCCATACGTGCTGCTGACATCCAAACGCATGCAGAATGATCAAAGAAATCTGGTTTGAAAAGTGGATTTCTAAAGATGCTATTTTAAAAATAATTGAACAAGAATTTAACATGTCAGTTAATTCAGTAGAAAGTATTACAGCGGAATATTTGTAAGTTCTAGTTCCCAAAGAAGTCTTCATCTCCTTTGTAATATTAAACTAGTAAGTGACACTAACGTCCAATCATACACAAATTTCAGTATGTAGTATATAAATGTGTACATTACCTATTGGATGCAAACAAAGGACAGAATAGGCTTTCCTCTTACTGTGATTAATAGCTGTGGGGTAGTAATTCTGGGTGAACGTAGAAAAATGAGAAGGATACAATATTGCTTCTAGTATTCAGTCACAGCAGAATGAGTGCATTTGCACGTGAGAGGGTAAAGCCAGCAGCAGCTTCTAGCAGGACCAAGACCGTACATCATTTCAGGGACTTCCTCCCCCACCCACACCAGTTTTCGTGGAAAGTCTGCTATTAAGACACCACGTGTGCTCTATTTGAACGTAGAGGAAGTACTAAACTGAAGATGGTTTGACAGATACTTGGCACAACATCAAGTAACTATGGATAAAAAGAAAATTGATGTTTATAAAAATAACATTAAAATTATCACAGATAGGCCAGAATATCACTTTATAGAAATAACGTGACCCTGCAAGCCAAGTATCCTCTACTTTTAAACATGTTTTCATTTGTGTTTTCTTTTCTTTCAGGCAATGGAGTCTCTTGGTGGACACCTAAAGGCAGGATTTCAGAAGGAAGTAGTCTTCCTCACATGACACTGGATAAATGGAGCAGTTTAGTAATACACAATGCCAAAAAAAATGCTGAAGGATTATATATGTGTACTTTTAATACAACAAAGAAATACCTCATCTACAACGTACAGGTGAAAGAACAGGTTTCAACATCTTTGGTTAGAAAAACCCGGGACACGAACCCTGATTTTAGACAAGAAAGAGCAAAGGTGGACTTTACCCTGGCCATCTGCCTCTCTGTGTTCATTACGTTTTTTTGCGCTTTTTGCCTGGGTGTTTTTGCTAGACCCTACCTTGCGCGCCTGTGGATGTGCATGCACAGAAACAAAAGTAGAGGTTCGGAGCATACTTATTCCAATGAAGCTTTTGCAGATGAAACCCTGAGAGGAGAGCGCTATACAAGCCAACCCCCAGCCAGGCAGCAAAACCTGTCCGCTATTTATGAAAATTTTTCAAAACGCACACGCGCTGTTCCTGCAGACGCTGACCATTTGTATGAGTGTATCACTGACAGCATGGTGCACACACCGAATGCTGAACAGTACCCAAACCAAAACAATAAGAAGATTGACATGAAGAAAGACCCAGTGCTTTCAGACATCAGAGCTAATTCCAGCAATTCCGAATTTATGAAGTTCGGACAACCTTCTGCAAGGACAGATAACAAAAACAACAGGGAAATAACACCAACAAAATTAATAAGCAATGATACTTCATTATGGGAACACTCACAACATGCAAATTATGAAGATGTAGAGAAGAGCAGGCTCCCTCCTATAGCCAGCAGAACGAATTCCAACATTTATTCGATTCACATTGACTCTTCAGATTCAGATTTATCCTACGCAAGAGAAGTTGGCATTCCACTTCCCAGAGGACAATCCCACACAAGTGCACAGGATTCCAGGAACAGCGAGGTGGGAAACAGCGCTGAGCAGATGCAGTCTGAAATTACAGAGCCTGCACCAGTCTCTCCTGAAAGAAAAGGTGTCGTTTCACATAATGAACCCCTAAACGTGGCAAAACTTATGCCTGGAAGGCAAAGATGGGATGGAGAACTTGGTCTAAATGGCAATATAAATATAACCGGTGATCTCGGAGACTTGACTTTATCTAGGAACTGTACGAGAGATACAAAGACTGAGGATTTAAGTGACTACCAAAAAACAGAAAACTCTCCTCGTGCACAGTACGACCGCACAACAGAAGGTGCTGCTGAGCGAGGTCATATAGCAGATTTCTTCGGTGACAGCTCCTCAGATGAAGGGACTGCGTTCACAATGAGTGATGAGAGCTCCTTAGAAGATTTTGAACCGGAACAACCTGGTGCCAGCAGCAGCCTGCCAGCCCCTCAGCCGTCACTAGAGAAAGCTGATGCTGACAGTGAAAGTGTTTATTGCTCAGCACGGCCAGAGCACCCAAACACTGCTGCTGAACTTGAGCAAGCTAGAAAAAATGAAGACAAGCACAATGTAAATCTTGAAAATGCTACCGATGGGTTCAGATACTATCAACTACCACGTCGCTACTACGAGTCAAATACTATCACGGCTAAAGAAGCATCACCTGACACTGATAAACGTAGCAATCGTGTAAACACATCAGATTCAGACTCAATTAGTTCAAGTCAAAAAGTTTCTGAATCATTTGACTATTTTACCAGTGAAGAGTCAACCATACAAAACTCTATTTCAGATTCTCCCCGCAAACATGATACAGACTTTAGTAGCACATCACTTTCATTAAAACCTTCTCCCTCATATGCAAGAAATACAGAAAATGCTCCTGAGGACACTGACTTGCAGCTGCAGTTTCCCATTCGGCCACAGCATTTCCCCAGATCCAGTCCCACTGAACAGAAAGAGCGTGCACCAGAGGTAAGCACAGAAGAGCTCACGGATGGGAGCTCCTCAGAAAGTGATCATGATGAAAGGGACATTACAGTACGACAAAACAGCAGTACTTCCCAGAACAGTTCTTTTACTTTTGCTCCCATTGATATTGGTTTGAAGGAAACTGTTAAAAAAGCACCACTACTGCATGCCAGCATAGGCAGCAATGAATCGCCTCTTCAATCCCTGCTGGAAGACAAAACTGAAAAACCTTTTAAGTTTAGCAGTGAGAAAGAAGACTCATTACCACACGGTGAGCATGGGAACAGAACTAAGACTTGGGGATATAAAATGCAAAGTTTTAATGAAGAGGAGTATGATGAACATGTAGAATTACAGGATAGCAGTAGCTGTAGCTCTCCTGAAGAAATACAGCCTCGTAGTGTTATGGCAGATTTGCTGCATATTGAATCTTCTGGGAAAACAGAGCCAGCCTTCAACACAGAAAAGCATTTCCAGTTGGATCCAAGTGAAGAGGATGCATATTCCTTATCAGTCCCATCCAGTTTCTTTAAGGGAAGCCTACAGCACAGCTCATTCCCACAAAAGAGTGCAGGAGATAAAACCCCCAGGAACACTGATTCCAGTGAGAAGGAGGATGGCACTACCTTGCCAGGACTGAAGAACGATTCTACAACAGCTGTCAGCCTCCCAAATTCAAGTGAAAAACTCACTCCAAAACCTCAGACCAGACAGGGCCAGTTTTTTGCTAAGAAGAAAAGAGCATTTGACGGATTTGCAGTCATGTTGCGAAGCACAACAGACTGCAGCAGTCCAGACACAGAAGTGTAACACATACATTTGTCATACAACAGGTGCAAAAATGTCTGTGGACAAATAAGCCAGATACTTCGGACTTGTGCTTACAAGGGTATTTGTGTGTAAAATAATAAAAAGGGGTAGGGAACATGAAAAACTACTCTGGGATACTCAAATGAGTGAACTCGGTAGTTCTAAGTGTTAATAAAGGTTTGCTGAGTTATAGTAATAGTATATAATCACTGTCTTATTTATTCTAGTTATGAAGATACTAGTTTCCTTTGGAAATTCTCACTGATATGCACTGTTTTATTTCTCTGTTTAAAATAAACGTAACACTGAAATTATTACATTATCGCTATTATTGTGTTTTCCTATTGGAATCCCGCTATACATGAGACATGAGAGAGGATATTTTAGCATCTTCTGCTTTTTTGAACCAAATTTCTGGGTTAGAAGTCTCTAAAGTCCACCGCTTTTGCAAACACAGGAATATTTTGTCAGTTGCTTCCACTACGGTTCAGCAGGCTTTCAAAATATATATTGGAAAAAATGTTTCATCTTTTTTTTTTCTGCCCAGAAAGCTGCAGTAGCAATGCATACCGTACGCTACTTAGGAGGAGCAGCAAGTTTTCTAAGCCTCCCTTTGTGCCATAAAGCTACAGGAAAAAAAAAAAAAGATTATCTTCTGTTCTCATCACATCCACTAAGAAAATAAAAAAATCCTTTATGAAGGAGTAAATTAACGACTAAGTAGAATGAATTTTACTGTCAGAATAATGTTGATATTGTCTGAAACTTACCTTCACATTTCTGTCTAAATCTTGCACCTTTGCTTTGCTGCTGAGCACTGCAGACACTCGTTATCATCAGCTATTCATTCAAACTCAAATATTCAGCTCCTTCCCCTTTTCATTAGTTCCTCATATCATTAGCAACTGCTCTCAGAAATAATACAAAATCTTATATATTTCCCATGGCTTCCAGCCAATACTCTTTATACTGTGTGCCTTCAATGCTCTTTTTTCCCTACACCCTATTTCTCCAGGCCCTTCAGTGCCCAAAAGGTAAGCAACCCCCCACTCACTGAATCCCTCTGAGGTTCTATCAACACTCACTTTTCTTTACCTTTCAGCTGTTGTAATCAATCGTATCTTCTGGGAACTGAAAACATTCCTCATTTGGCTTGTTTGGTCACTATTTTCAGGAATACTTATTCTAGTACAAAAACAGCTGCAGACATAGGAGTATAAATGTACATCAGACAGGCACGATTTTTTTTTTCCCTCCCGCACAGAAGTTATGCCTGCAAAGAGGTGTGACTGGAACTGCTCTAGGGATGCTGGAACTTCTTTAGCTTCATCAGTAACTCCAGGTACCAAAAAAATCACAATCACCTAAGATATAAGTTACTACCACAGCTGACAGCAAGTAAACGAAGTCACAGAATATGCCCCATAAAAAAGCAGTCAGCATTTGCTGGATGAACTCTCAAATGAAGACCAAAGAGCTGACTGTTTTGGTAACAGTTTGGGCACACCCTTCTTTCAGGGTGTAAGCCTCTTCCTTTATTCTTTGTCGGCTTCACAAGAATGCTTCCTATTCACCACCAGACTTCGAATTCTGCAGCCAGTATTAAGTAGGAAGGTTAACTCATGGCTGTTTTAAAAACTGAAGTCGTGAATGTACTAGAGACATTTAGGCTGCAATTTTCATGTCTTATTGCTAGCAGCTTTTCTATTGTTCCGCTTAGATATTACCCCTTTTGCTTTGAAAAGGTCAACTCAACAGCCCATTACAAGTCAAATAATTGACAAACTCTTCTAAAAGCTAAGGAAAACAAGAGTATTTGAGGTCATGAACAGCCTCAGATATAAATACTACCACATTCAACTACTACTAGACTGATGTTCTTTTCCAGTACAAACAGTATCTAGAATTTTAGAATTTATGCTTCAGATCTTCAGGATCATAGAATGGCTGAGGCTGGCAGGGCCCTCTGGAGGCCGTCTGGTCCAACCCCTGCTCATGCAGACACCCACAGCAGGTTGCCCACGACCATGTCCAGGTGGCTTTTGAAGATCTCCAAGGAGGGAGTCTCCACAAACTCTGTGCAACCTGTGCCAGCGCTCAGTTACCTGCACAGTAAACAAAGTGCTTCCTGATGTTCAGAGGGAACCTCCTGTGTTCCACTGCCTCTTGTCCCATCCTTGGACACCACTGAAACGAGCTTGGCTCCCTCCTCTTTGCATTACCTCCCTCATGACACCTGTTGGTGACACTTCTGATGCAGCCAGAGATACTGTTAATTAGCCTGTTGAAAACTTCTGTATTACAGTATTTTTTTATACCCGCACATCCCATTTGAAACAAACCAATTTCCAACAGAGTGTTTTAAATATTTGATTTGCTGTAATATTGAGAATAAGGATCATGTGATTGCATGTATTCTTTAACAGATTTTTTCAGCCCAGAAAAGTTTTCTGCTGCTAAATGATAAAGGTCACCAGCTGAGGTCAGGCATTCACATACAAGGAATTTCCTTAGTACAGACCACAGAAAAACCTGAAGTCAGTTTCTGAAACCAACACAAATACTGTTTATTTGTGAGATGCCATTTTACATCAACACCAGCAAAAGACCTAAAAATCAACCGGGTGAACTCATGTTAGGTGGTGTAACAGTATTTTCACTGGGTTGAGAGTCACAGGAGTTCAGCACACCTCATGTATGTCATACCCAAGTAACTAAGACATAAAGCATTCATGATTACAGGTTAACTGCTGTTCCTACAACAGCAGCATCGGTAAGAACTATTTGGTGACAACACACATACACGCACAGGGGAAAAATACTGAAAAACAACCCCATGTTTCAGTCTCGATTACAGACAATTAACTGTTTAGTTGGTGGCTGGATGGCTGGATTCTACACGCTTTTATAGCAATATGAAAGGATAAGATATAAGGCTTATACGGAGGTATTTTAGCAGTTATAATTAAAAGCAGGGCACAAGCTAACCTTTAAAGCTGTCTACATGAATTTCAGGAGTATTCAACAATGTTAGGCTTGTGACCAAGAGTCAACAGAAATCTGGGAAAGCCTTAACACAACTGAAATCCTTTTTTTTTTTTTGCCCTCCAAAAAAGTTAACTTGGGGACATTAACCAAGTAACAATGAGCTAAAACTACTTTTGATTGTGCAAGTGTATTTGTGATGAAATAAAATGCATGTATTTCTGACAAAATGGGGTCTCCAGTCCTCTACATGTGTAGGAGGCCACACAAAGGTGACCCAAATATTTATTGTAGCTTAAAGGCAACCTTAAACAGGTTTCAGCTGAAAGCTCAAGTACATAAAGAAATGCAAGAAATTCCATCCTCCTCGCATTTCTTGAAAAAGAATTAAAATTCATATTTAAAATACTATCTTGCTGTAAAATGAAATATACACAAATCTAATTTGTGAAATGTTTCTATTACTAATATTCTCTACAGTTATTTGAATAGTAAAGAGCTCCAAATGTTTACCATCTATCAACTTAAAGCGTCTCCGGATGTTGTTTTCCTTTAAATAACTGGCTTTCTACTTTACGTCTTCCAAATACCAAGCATGAATTGTACATAGACGATCAAGCTTCTGCTAATAAGAGCAGTTATATTACCCCAGAAGGATTAGCACAGGACTTGTGGCATTTCTGCCAGAATGACCTCTCGGTTTCTTGTTAAAGCTATCAGGATATGCTGGATATTATTATTCAAATAGGTGTGTGTGGGGGAAACTAATTACATTACAGCATAACAAACAAAAAAGTAAACACCAAACTTGTACTAAATACACAGTAAATTGAGTGGCTTAGTTAAACGTCCACAATTATTTAAAAACTACAGGGAATTTCTGCAAAACACAAGACTAGCAATGTTGGGCTCCCTTGCCGGTCAGCAAACATAGCAAAAACAGAAGGATGAGTAACACAGGGGCAGTTATCAAGCCATACATGTCTGTTTCAGTCCATTTACATCTCTGTAAGTTGTCAACTTGCATCTGTGATTTATTTCATGAAGTTACTTGTTACAAACCAGCTGAACACTACAGATTCATCTTGGTTGCAAGTGGAAGATAATATGTGCAGTATCTAATCCATTTCTAAGCACATTCCTCCTTTCCATCACTCCCAATCACTTTTACCCAAAGAAAAAAAAATGAAGTCTGTTTATACAGCATGAATACTTTCTGAGCTTTGTTTTCCTCTGTTTACTTCGCTGTTAAATTTTGTATTCCGCTAAATATTAGCGAAACTTGGAAAAAGAACACCTGGTTAACTGAGGAGATTTCTGTTGACCCTGTTATGTGAAAATTACACCTATAAAAATAATGGATTAAAAATGTCTTTGGCTCTTGCTTCCTTTACTGGAAGGCAAATTATTTGTGCCATACAAAACATTTTATGCAAACCTTGTATTTGAGCAGTAATTCATGCCAATTTGTGCTAAACAGTCCTCTAGAGTCAGTAACTAGCCTAACTTTTAAGAACAACTCCAGTATTTCACTTAAAATTTTAGCAAACACAATTTAGCCTAATGTTATGAGTTATATTGCTTCTAAGTTAATTCTTTTAAGAACTAAACCAGCAGCTCCACTGATACTTACGGTGATTATACTATGGTAATATACACATTTACATCAGAAGTCTTAATAAAACGTGTGTTTTAGTAAGAGGCTTATTGTAAACATTAAATACCACTGAATTAAATTCTTGTGCAAACTGGCATCCAAAGTGGAATTAAGGTTACATGTATTAGGACAAGAAGAAGCAATGACTATGTATGTTTTACCACTACTAACTTTAAAGAATGCTATTTATTTAGTGTCATGGAAATCCGGACATGAATTTTTCATGAGGAAGAGTAGTATTTTCTCATCAGCATCTTGAAATTCTGGGGTTTGTATATGTATACAGACTGTATATTTATGTATATACAAATATACACAAACACACACAAACAATTTTTGTCTTTGGCAGCTTGTTCTGACAAACAAAAACCGTCAACAACAAAACAGATTTGAACAGAATCAGACCACCCATAGCACAGGTGCAACCTCCCAGTGCAGGACAGCAGACGAATGCGCATTTCCTAAACTAGACCTTGTCCCGAAAGTAGTCAAGTTAATAACAGTTGTTCCCAAACTCGGTTATAATAGGATCTTCAATACAGCTGAAAATTTCACATATTTCACATTCAACCTAAGACTCATCTTCCCCGCCCCCCCCCAACACCCCAGTTTGCATTCTGAAGAAATGTCAAAACCGCCAGTACCTTGTCAAATATTTCTACAGAAAAGTAATGTTATTCTTTGTTCCAAAACATCCACTGGCCCTTTTTTGTTAAATGTTCCATGAATGAGTATGGAACATTTCACTATATCCTTAGGACTCTATGTTTAGTAGCACCAGATAATTAAAGAACCTATTTATAAAAATCAACACTAACGTTTTTTAATGAAGAAGGGTAAGGCAAAGACTGTGTGAGAAAAAAAAAACAAAAAAAAACAACAGAAATTAAACATCATTCCTCTCACTCATCTTCCCCAGAGTTACCACAAGAACTCTTCTATGCAAATAAGGGAATTAGTAAAATAGGATGTATGTGGTCCCTAAGAAAAAAGTACTGTCGTGCAATGCTGGTGTTTAACATGCCCATTGCCTGCAATGGACATCCTGCTAGGAAATTTCAATCCCTAGCGTGAAAGAAAAAGCAATGTTTTAACTACTTAATCTAATAGGTTTAATTACTCGGAAACACAAAAGTTAGAGACTATGGAAAAGACTTATATTACAAATCAAAAAAAAAAAAAAAAAAGAAATCTGCACTACCTATGTGCTAGGGGTGAGCAGACTATTCCCCAGACCACTAATTTTACCTAGAACTTTAAAATTTCACTGTATTGCAACATAGTCCAAACACTCTTGGTACACCAAAAATTAAAAGGAGTATGCCAAAGGCAATTTACAAAAGTCTAAAACCCATTTTTAAAAGGTACTTTAATTTGTTCATTTGTACCTGTAATGACTACTGCAGTTTTAACATTAAAAAGTCACTTTTTTCTTCAAATGGAAATCATCTGTGGCATATACAACTATTACAGTGTTTTAATATTTATATATATATATGATTATTTTTTTTAAGACACCAACGTTTCATTCCTATTAAGCAATAGGTTATGTTTGGCGAATTCCCGTGAAGAAAGTCACAGCATGTCTTCTCCCCTCAGAAAATGGCATCTCAAACAGTAACATTGAAATCGACAATAGTTCTTCAGCGTAACTATGTCCAAGCAGTCTGTTCATTTCATTTTCTGAAATGCTACATTTGAGACCAAAAGAAAAGCAAAAGAACTAAAGTTTCAACATGTAAGTGATGACTAGAAATATGCCACAAAGTTATTTTTACAATACGTTTCTGCAGAAATAATCCCTAGTTGAAGCTTTTTTTTTTTATACACATATACAAAATTTAGACAGCAATATACACATAATCACAGTGAAGACGCTGGCAAGTTCACCAATCTGTAGTGTAAATACAAAATGCAAAGCAGCCTTCAAAGAGAACAATGCTACACAGCAAGCAGAGCTAGCTTGTTAAATAGCAAACATCAAAAGTTCCCTGCAAAAGGGACGCAGTGCAAGAAAAGCAGCATGCACTTTGATACAAATAGCAGTTTATGGCTAATGGTTGACATTAACTGTGGTAACAGTGACTCTTGAGTGGCTGTGCATAGTTAAACTCCTATGTCATCTGTTTTCCTTTATACCATTCCACAAACTCATCCAACAATACTGGCCCTGTAGAGAGATCAAATAACTGCATTTTACAAAATTTTGTAAGAGGACACCAAATGATTAATCTCAAAGAAATGAATTACTTTACAACACCAACATATGGCAGTACTTACAGGCTCCATCTTCATCATAATTACTGAGGTCAAGGTTAATTGTTCTGCTGAATTCAAGAACATTACACCATTGGTCCTTATTGATAACTTTGTATTTTGATTGCTGCTTAAGGCAAGAAACATGAATTACTGAAATATATTTTCAACTCCCTCGGCTTCAGATATTCTTACAGAAAATTTAAGCCTTTTGATGAATTACGATTTTATTTATATCAACTAAAACTAAGCAAGATTTAAAAAGACAACAAATAGTCAACTCAGTGTTGAATATGTCATGTTTCCCACTAAGGCATCTTTCAGTGAACAACCATGCATCAACAGAATACAACTCCAGAAGGAAATGAAAGACATTCTATACTTTGTCCCATGTTAAATAAACCTTAACAGCACAGGGATTTGAGGAACAGGATGAAAGTAAAGATAACCAGGTACAAGTACAGTATTGGAGGGGTTGGTATATTTTAAAAATCAGGAAAAAATCATAGCTGTTTATTTTATATCTAATTAAACTAGTGTCAGAGAAGGCAGACAAAATAAAATAATTCCATTTCAACCTTCTTACCTCTAGAAACTGGTGAAATACTGGAAAAAGAGACCACGTTTTTCCTAAAAGAAGGCCCAACATACACTTGGCAGTGTTTATGTCTAGGCTGCGCTGGTCCTTTTCCTGTGTCAAACAGAAAAAGTTAAAAAGTCAAGGAACAAGAAAGCACAATCTTGGGATTTTTCAAGCATCCCCACCGCCTAGACTACAGTTCACACATTCATAAAACCTGTTAATAAATAGCAGTGTCTAACCTTTTTTTTTTTAATTATGTAAATGTAACTCCCTAGTAAGGCTTCCTTCCTCGCAGCTAATGGCCTGCTATAAAGATAGGATGCTTTCTAAAACAGTGACAATTTTTTTGAGAAAGTATTGAGAGGAGGAATATACTCTTGCTCACAACTTAAGACCCTTTAAGAAAACAATGGCCATTACACCCCTACCGACATTGCATGAATGCATCTACATAGCCATAAGTGTCTTAAAATAGTACCACTACATATTTCCTGAGGTATTCTTGAAGCTACAGGAACCAAAAGACGATAGCTAAGCAGCTATCAGTTAACACTACGTGAGAGTGCCCAGAGGAGGTTCTTTGCTCTGCTCTTCAACCGATGACAAGCAGAGGGAACACAATATTCTAACACCTCACACGTGCAGACTCATCTCAAAACTAACCCAGTTTTGTGTCAACATCACAGCGGTATTTTATGGCTTGTGGAGAGAGGAGATTTTTGTTGATTGCTGCTGCTTTTGTGGGGTTTTGGTTTGTTTGGTTAGTTTGTCTTCTAAAGAAGAACAAGAACAATTTGTACCTAGCAGATTCATTACATCTGATTAGTGGAAAAGTTGATGTTGATGTATTTGATAACATGACTTCTGCACATTTTGAAAAGTAACGCATACATAGGTTTAAGTAGTTAATCCGTCTACATTTGTTGCCTTGAAATTAAACACATTTTTATGACAGATTGGATATAAACCACCCTTTTATATATTGATTATAGCAATTAAGCTACCAATTCAGAAATGAAGTCACAAAAAAGCCTGTATGGACTACTGTTGACCTTGGTAGCTTTTGCACCCATGACTGCAAACAGGAATGTCTAACTTCAGAAAAAGCAGGGGTATAGGGAGCACCTAACAAAACAGTGCAAGACAGCTACATAAAACAAAGAAAATTCAGCCCTATGCTTCACCACTGGACATGCAGTAATGTGTCTACATGTAACAAAATACACAGGGGTTTTGGTGTTTTTATTTTTAAAAATATCTCAAAACATAAGCAAATTGTCTTTATCACACAGGAAGGATGTGGTAAAGCAAGACCCCAGTTCTCTGACAACTTAATGCTTTAGCCACAAGATTTCTTCTTGAAACCATTCGAAACACAAACACACCTCACTTCTAAAATTGCGTAGACAGAATTGAATGCAAATTCATTCTGGAAGGGAAGTGGGGAGGCCTGCAAAAACGCCATAAACTGTTTTACATTCTCATAATTAAGTATAAGAGGGACATCACTCTATCTGACCTAGAGGGATAAAGTAAATTCTAGGATGAACAAAGCTTTTTAATTAGTAATAACGCTGAAGGAGAAACCTGCAGAGGCATTTTTGTATTAGCATGATACAAACCTTTCACTTATTTCCAGCATCAAATAGTTCTAAAAACTAAATCTCTTTCCAAAGTCAGTTTACACCTTACTTGTCACCAACATCTTTAAGTAGAAATCACACTGCTGTGAGCATACATCTTATTTTCAGTACTACTTATATACTTTAATTCTTCCCACACACTCAAGGATTAATGAAATCAGCCCCTATTGTCTTTACTTTGGCCATTTTTCATTATTAACATACATTCCAGATGCTTGTAATGTTTTTCTTGGATCCCGCAGACAGAAAATATTGGTAAACTCTGACAAATTTCAGTGTTTGTTTTTACAGTACTATTAGTCTTTTCAAGATCTTTTTCCCCCCCCAATATTTTGGTTAAAAATCAAGCCATGAAACACCTGCATCTCTTTCAAACAGTATCACAGCATCTGTCTGTCTAAAAAGTCCTTAAGACCTACATTTGTCAGATCAATTTGGAACCTCTTGAAAATTCTCTACCCACTGTCCTCCTTTAAAGTTTCTTCACTTATTTTGGATAGGCCACCAGCTAATTCAGATTTGCTATTAGTAAGACTTTTCAATCAATTCAAAATGTTTCATCAATACCTTGAACTTCTTTGTTAATGTTAGGTATTTCTAGCCTTTGCATTTTACTTTCAGCAAAATCAGTAGAAACCTCCCCACGGTGTACTGGGTCTAGCTAGGATGGAATTAATTTTCTTCACGGCAGCTTCTCTGGTGCTGTTTCACATCTGTGACCAAAACAAAGCTGATAACACAGCAATGTTTTAGCTACAGCTAAATTGTGTTTGCACAACATCAAGGCCTTCTCTGCTTCTCTCTCTGCCCTCCCAGTGAACAGACTGTAGTTGTGCTAGATGCTGGGAGGGGATGCAACCAGGCAGATGACCCAAATCAAGCAAAGATGTTCCTTGCCATATAGCAACGTGCTCAGGAATAAAGGAGAGAGGAGCAAGTTCAGGGAAGTTAACTGTCTGTTGCTCCAGAACTGGCTAGACATTGTTTTACCTATGGGAGGTGGTAAGCAATTGCCTTTGCATCACTTGTTCTTTCTTTCTCTTCTTTCACTTATCCCTTGCTTAATGAACATTTATCTCAACCCACAGACTTTTTTTTTTTTTTTTTTTGCTTTTACTCTTCCTTTCCCTTTCCCCTGTCCCACTGTATGACGGTGAGAAGGAAGTAAGCAGCTGTGTAGTGTTTAGCTGCCTGCTGGGGTTAAGTACACAGCAAAGGAGGTATTAAAACATTGATATGTCTTTTGTTTCTCACATACTAATTCCATACATTCTCATATCCAGCTTGGTTAAAAGCGAGCTACCACAAAACTCTCCATGTTGACTTGCAGGAAGCAATGCTATACCAGCATGAGTTATTTATGAGAGACTTAACCATCAGAATTGCTAGCAGTTCAAATTTTTCCTATTATGTTTTCTTATATTACCTCAGCAAGAAGGCTGTTATCAGGATATTGTTCAATAAATGCTGAGAACATCATTGAAGACCTTCGAACAATTTTCTAAACCAGTATTTGTATTATAACCTTATATTATTTTTACCACTTGCAGAAATGCCTCCTCATTTTAAATAAATCTATGCTCACAAAAATCAAACAATAAGGAAAAAAATAGGGTAACTATAAAGCCAGTGGAAGTAAATTCAAGAGAATAAGGCCTAAATCATTTTTTCCCATTTGAAGCAGAAAGGTGACAATGTGACTAAACACTAAAACAAACATCCTATACTTTTCCTTTCCAATTCTGTCAATTTGCATGTACTTTTTTTAGGAACATGAACATTTCCATTTGTTGAAAGCATGAACATTTCCATTTGTTGAAAGCAATCTTGAGTATCTTAAGAGAAACATACTTAAGAGAAACATAAGGTCTTTTAAACATTACCTATGAAACCAAAGTTGCTGGCCTTCTGCAATACTCACCCGTGCAAAGTCAAATGCATATCTATAAATAAGTTTAAAATTGGTAGGCTCATTTAATAAAGATCTCAAGTAATCCAGAGAATTTCTCAATTTTTCTGTAGTATCACATCTACAAGAAAAGCAAAGAGTGAATTTACAGCATACATTCTTATACAAATGCCTGGTGTTTTTAAAAGAGAATCTGTAAAATGCGTCCCCGTAACTCCACAAAACACAAAAGGTATGAGTTTATGTATATAAGTAAGATGCCTTGATTTAACCCACAGCATGAAATGGATTTAGATAAAATAGTGAAGTATTATGCTGTTACTCTGATAAGAAGTTGTTTGGGTTTGCAGAAAACGCACTCTCCAATAGATTAAACCAAGATCTTGTCTACACATCGCGATACCAGCAAACCACAGAAGGGAAACAATACTTCTATAGCATCAGCAAAACTATAGAACTTATACACAGTCTTCGTGATTCTGCTTTGTAAGGTAAGTCTTTCCCCCACACTCTACGAAACATTCAACTACTTTTATGTTAAGTATGCCATAAAGCTCTTAACTCTATGAAAGAAAAATCCATTCACAAAAAGGGGTTACACTATTAAGCATTTTAAACTGCACATAATCTAATAACATGGCAATATCTAATTCATATGCAATGACAGTAAAGGTTAGAAAGCTAATATATAAATCCAGCGACAAAGACAGATGCAGTTGGGGATAGAAACTATGTACCTCATGACATTTGTTTTCTTGAGACTGCAGACGTTTTAAATCAACTGTATATAACATGCAGCTGTCAGATTTCAAGCTGTCTCTGAATAACCATAAGCAGTAGGAAATACTATTAAAAAAACTTAGAGGTTTTTCAAAGCACTTACTGTAGCGATGTCATTCCTTTCAACCATTCTTGTAATGTAAAGTAGCCCATGTTTTGTGCATCCAGCTTCCAGGCTAATACAAGCATAACTACCTGTTTAAGAGAAAAAAAGACTGACTGAAGAATATTGACAGAATCATCCACACATTTTTCAAACAGTTGCTACAAATATTTTTTCATATAAACAGTATTTTCAGGACTTTGCTAATGAGCAACTGCTTTAAAAGTTAAATTATTTAAATACCACAAACTTACACATAATTAAAACAAAATGACAGCTGCACAAAGATAGGCAATATCAATCAGGTTACTAGTAGCCACCTTGCTTCTTCAAGGCAGCATTCATACCATGCCACTGTAGTAATGTAGAATATGAAGAATATGAGACAGTGTACAAGCTACAAAACTTTTACAAAATTTAAGCACTAAATTTGAGACAAGTTACATTTGACATTAAAAAAAGAGGAATATAGATATACATATGAGAAAGAGAAACATATACTGTATACATAAATTGGAAAATGTATACAATATTCTCTTTATTTGGGTTTTGATATGGCATAATGGGAGTGCTAACATTGCTCACAATATTTGAGATCACCTTCTATCATCTAGTCTAATCACCTAGAAAAAAATAGCTTGTAGCTGTTCATTAAACCTCCAGTGTTATCTTAGAGAAGACACCATCACTTTTTCTTTATTTTTTTATTTTTTTCATTTCTTTCTTGTGACAGGAGGGAAGTGGGGAAAAGAAAGAGAAGGGATTGCTGCAAAGCCAAAATAGATTTTTACTCAAGTTAAAAGCTTTGGGTTTAGAATAAAGGCAAGTTGGTTCCAAAAGTGTATTTAAACCTGGTTTATATTTGTCTTTTTTTGTTTTCCCCTCTAAAATTTCCATTTGTAATTTTTGATGGAAAATTAACATAACTAAGACATCTGTGTTCATCTACATCATAATACACCAAGCTCCATTCAAAAGGTGCCTTAACTTACATTTTCTGGTTCTACTCCAATGTCTTCACAAAATTTCTCCATACCGTCAGGCCCTACAATGTCATCAGTGCCTGCAAACAAAATACATTTTACATATCTCTGAAAATTAAAATGGACTGATCTTTAGAGCACAAGAGAAATGTAATCACACAGTACAACATGAACTTCCATACACTTTAGTTTGGTTTGTTTTGACATGCAGTATTTCCTCACTTACTATCAGACCTGGATACACTCGTATCTTTACCTCACCTTTGCAAACAAATACAGAAAAAAATAGAGAACAATTTTTCACTCTTGCAAGCATCCTTTATTCTATCCAGTTACTGAGACAATCTTGAAAGAGTAAACGAGTAAGATCTTTAAGAATGCACTTAAGACTAGCAGAACATCCAAGTAATATTAGCATGGTTAAATGAGCGAACAGTGATTATCGAAACTCATTTCTCAGCTTGAATCTTGTTACCATAAAATCATATCACATAAGAATATGTTTAGAAATATATGATACATGAGATTAACATTCCCAGAATCTTATTCCTTATTGTCTCATTTATACTCTATCTTTATAAAATGTCATTTACGAAAAAGACCCTGAAATAAAAACCTCATGCTCCTGTTTATTCATATGGCAATAATAACATGGCTGCACATTATGTCAATTTTAGTAATTGCATGGGGAAGGAAGATACGAATTACATGCAGCTATTTCTTTGCTGATTTTAAATTAAAAAAGGTTCAAAACCAAATGTTATTAAAATGTACTACCATTAGATCAGGTGCTATTAAGTCAAGATATTCATAGCTTCTCCCCTATGCTGTTGACAAAAAAAAACAAAGGCCTTAATTGCATTGTGCAGTTGTTGTGCTTTTTTTTTTTTTTAAGCATGATGAGTATTTGAACTATTTTGTTATTTTATTCTCATTAAAAAGGGGTCATTTTGAAAAAAAAAAAGGCATTAGAGGCAGAAATCCTTACTTTCATCCAATGTAAAGATCAAGTAAGAGGTTTTATAGAGGAAATATCAGTATGTTTTATTATTAGGTGACCCACTATACTAGAAATAACAAGGTTTAATAATATCTTTTCCCATCTTCCTATGACATCTTCCCACTCACACTTCTGAGTGTACACAAGAACCTTTAAAAAAACACTCATTCTGTAACGTAAAGACACACCAGGGAAAAACAAAAAACAAATGCAGTGTCAACTGTCTGCATACATAAAGGAGAAGACTAAAGCAAGAGCACAAAAGAGATTATTATTATTTGAAGTTTCATTTTTTACAATGTTATTCAATACAGTAAACAAGATCATACTCTCCACTTTTCTCTGTTTTATCTTGGTGTATGCAGCCAATGGAAAACCAAAAGTTCTTTCATACACAGCCTTCCTTTCATCCCTTCTCTCCACCAAAGTCTTGACAAAAATGAGTTATCCCTGTTGCTAGAGTAAAAAAAATAAATCAAGCTGGTCAGAAAGGCGCAGAATCTAACAGATTAAATTTGGCTTGAATTTGAATCTCCTCTCACAGACTGCAACAGACAAGTGAGATCTCTAATTAATTTAGTATATATAATTTTATTAGAAGAGAAAAATGATTTTATTACATCAAATTAACTCAATCTTCATTACATGTAAGAAGCAGACAAAACAGAACAAACTGTGAGCAATGTTATCCAAAACAGCATCAGAGAACTGCAAGATGACCTCATTTCTTTTGTCAACCACCTATTTCATTTTCTTTGGGTCTTCTTTAGAGTCATGAGATTATTTTTACCCATACTTCAAGTCCTCCCCTTCAGAAAAGCACGTGTAGAAAAAATGAAAACAAACAACACCCCATGATTTTACTGTTAAAGGATCATCTCGTGACCATAGGTGATAATTAATAATCCTAAAACAATACATGAATACATACACAAGGGCAATGATTCAGTCAACCTTCCATATACTCTGTAATGGAAAAATGCTCAAAGACAAGACTGTTATGGAATACTTGAATTTATTTGCTTCTATGCTGAAACTATGACCACATTTGGCAGCAACATAACTTATTTTATTATTTTCCCTACCTTTTATTTAGTTAGTTAGTTTTGAATTACAGACATATCATCCCTTAAAGCTTAATTCTGCACTACTCAGTGCTATCATGGTAGCTGGTATGACCTCTAAAGCCAGAGAGGTAACATTTTGGACAGAAGTACAGCTTTACTATAAATTGGAATAGTAAAGTATTCGTGTTCTAAAATATTTCAAGATACACACCTCCTCCATTCTTTTTATAGAATCGAGACAAAGACAAAATTACCCCTTGAACTCTTCAACAACTTCATGCTATGCAAAACATAAGAAAAGCTTCTTTAAATCTGTTACAAAAAAAGTCTCCGTATTTAGTCTTGGAAAAGATCAGTTAATGCAATTTTCATATTCCAATGTAGATTAAATTGTTATCGGGAAGAAATTTGCATTTCACCCTTACCTGCATATTCATAGAACCATTCTAAGCATCTCTTACTTGAAAAGACTTCTTCTTCTGCTTTTATTCTAGTCGAATCATATTTTCTATACATACTTTAAAAAAAAAAAAAAAAGAATTCATCAGTTTTTTTAAAGCAACCTTTTAGTCAACAGCCACTATAAGCAGCAACACATTTTCTTTCATTAACTAGTTTACTCAACATTCTGACCTCATAATCAGTCATTCTGGGAACTGCTTAGCAGAATAAGAATTATTGAACCTTGTGTATTTGCTCAGTCTGTCACAATTCAACTGGTCCATAAGCTATTCATGTAAATGAACTTTCCTAGCAGAGTTTGGTTCAAATTCAACCCCAAAGCACTTTGTGCAAGTAAGACTTGTGCATACTAGCAATCACCATAATCAACTGATGGGCTGCATCTTGGCTGTGGGTCTAAACCCACAGTGATTTCACGTCACAGTCAATACAGGTCCCACACAGACTTCAAGTATTTTTGATTATTTAGTTAATGAGGAGAACTTCACATATTCTTTTTGCCTCCTCAAAAATTCCCTAAGAAGCATAAGGACTGAAATAGACACAACCCACACACTAACATTATTAAAAGGCCAGTAAGTTGGTAACACAAGAAAAAAAGAAAACTAACAACAAAAAACAACCCCCAGGTTACAGGTCCCCACTGACAGTAACTTCATCATGGGGTAAACAATTAAGTGAAAAGCTAAATCAGCAGCACTGCCTTCCCCGCAGAGATGACTGCTGGGGTAATGCTCTCCTCAGATGAAAAGCTTAAGGAATTTTGCCTGCATTCAAGAAATGCCACTGAAGTACCAGTCTCCTGAATTTAGTATCTGAAACACCTCAAACACAGAATGTGCAATAGAAGTCGATGAGTTTCTCCATCCTGTTTAGACTTTCAGTTCTGAAACAGAGACAATACCACTTGTGCCAGCCTGCTAAAGGGAAGAGACTCAGCAGTCCAAGTAATTGCTCACTGCTGCATATACACTCTCTGAACCATTTCCATCACTCTGCAGTAGCTCAGGCTCAGAAGCTGAAAAGAGCCAAGTAACAAATGGCTTGGACTAGAGCAGGTAGCCAGGAACATCTCTGTAAATGTTCCAAGCATGCTGCCCCTTCCTCTTACAGTGTCAAACCCTGCTGGGGGAGGACAACTAAGTGCTCCTTGAACCAATTAGCCAATCTGAAATAACTTGATAAAATTAATTTGGAGTTGATTTCATCACTACTTTGTCCTTCTTGAAAGGCATGTAAAAGACGTCTGTACTTATGAGCTTGGAGTACACTGATCCCAGCATCTTCTACCTTGATGCCTGTTGCTATCAGCTACAAGGAACCCTCTCTAGTCAATGGCACACATCACGCTGACAGGAGCACACAAACTACTTCATGTGTATTGTCATAGTTCTTCAAAAGCAATTAACTATTAGAAAAGTAATACTGGTCAGAGCAAAATGAAACTGCTAATTGGAAGACAAATACCAATGAAAATTTGAAGAAATTTCAAGACTGAAAGGAAAATTACCACCGTACTGAAACATGCTGACCTTGCAACAAACTGAAACCTTGCAGTCAAATGCCATCCATCCACATTTCAGGAACAAATATTTATATACCCAAGACTCATAACACCAACTTTAATACAAACTTGAAAACTGACTGTAGCAGGAGCTGTTCAACATTTTTATTCAAGGAGTCTAAGTACCTAGTCTAAGGGCCTAGAGCATGGAAAGTTAGTGTGGTTCCCTAAGACAGATTCTCACCACAAGAATAAATGTATTTTTCTTATGAAGGGTTGATAAGAAAGTGCTTCACCTGCTTGTTCACTTAACTCACCAACACACTAGCTGTCAGTAGGTGAACAGCAGGTCTGGAAAGGAACCCTCGAGAACCATTTATTGACAGAGCTCTGGATCATCCAAGTATTTCAGAAAAAGGATTCCTGCATCTTCAAGTGGCAGAGTTAATACTGTAAGCCTGAACCAAGACACCAACAATAACAGTTGGTGTAAGAGAAACTGTATGTGTAAGAGGAATGGAAAATTAGAACAAAAAAGCACCCATTTTTATACTTTCATTGAGTCTAAGCATAACAAGTTTTCACAGGACTGATAAGCAATTGCAGCTCATTTGCTGTACTAAAGGCTAAAGACAGTTAGGAACTGGAAGAAACAACAATATTCATGAGTACATGTAAGTCCATGTGTGCCCAACACACAGCCAAGTAACTCAATGCAAAATGCTCTTTCCTCTAACTTAACGTTCAAGAAACTTAGTATCAGGCAGCTGGAATCTTGTTTCTCAGAAACAAGAATTGATTACAGATCTTCCAAGCTATGATGGTAAGAAACTACTTCACAAAACTCAGAAAACAGAAAGGATATCATCTTGGGCCATCCTAACCTCTGCTACAAGCTAATTACTACACATCAATTACAAGTGGATGTGACACCTTATCGGTATAATGAAAACAGGCTACAAATAATACTACGCAACAAAGCAACAAGAACAGTTGGATGATTCACAGATGTTGTTCTATCCACCTAAAGGAACTATCAGCAGAGCACGTATTCTGTGAGACGAGGATCACTTGAAAAGGAAAATGACAGAAGCAGGTAACACCAAAGCAAACCTGGTATTAGTTAGCTCTCACGTATAGATGAAGCCCATTAACTCCCTGCTTACTCTAAATACCAAATGAGTTTCCCCTCCCAGTCTAGACAAACCAGCTATTTTTACTAGCAAGAGACTCCTAAGCCCTGAATTGCTTCGGGAAGTGAGATGAGAGGGAGATACAGACAAGTAACTAGACAAGCATCTGAGATCATAGCCGAAGGAAGCCCAGTTCAGCTGTCACAGCCAGCCCAACCTGGCAGCCCTGGGTAAAGGTGGTTCCAAAGACTGTGCCCTCTGAACTACCATCAGTCCAGATCTGATTGTCTCAAGAAACGAATGTGCAGAGGTGAAAACCACAAACTGACAGAGAAGTCTGGCATGCATGTTGTACCTTAGAATATTTCTCCTGTCTTTGGAATGTCTCTGTACGTACTGTAAGATGATGTGCCTTGTCTTCATGCTAAGGACAGCGTCTCTTATTCATCTCACAGATGAATACAAACTGCCAGAGCGCACAGGGTAGATGTCTGAATACTTTGTTAACCCCCAGCATCCACTGAACAGATCTGAGGGTTTAAACAGCAAGTCGTCAGCGGCTCACAGCTGTCTCAAGATGCCAAGCACCAGTACCTTCAAAGAGAAGCATGACAATTACACTGACGACACTACAGTTTGGTAACTTGTTTATGCGCTGATGGTCCATAAGAGAAACCTGTAGAATTTCAGTCACAAACCAGAAGTGAATGAACTGCTCAAGTATACACTGATATCAGTGTACACTTTGTTTTGTGTGAAAGAGAGAAAATATGTACTTTGAGAAAGTGTGAAGATGACCCAGGACTTGGAGACATCTAAAGGATGATTAACTAAGGAACTGCTCATCAGGAAGACCATTACATTGACATTTTTGAGGGAAACATCCCGACTTAACATGTCACCAATCAACCTAACCTGAGCAGATGGCTGAAAAACAAAGATTAGAAGAATTCTAATGTGAAGCATCCTCATTATAATAGTAAAAATCACACCCCCGGGATGGGAGACCCTGGACCAACAAGGGACCCTTCGTCTCTGAGGATAGGCAGAATGACTCTGTTATGTCAGGTAATTTGTAGCCATTGGAGGCTAGAGGATTGTACAAACATGTAAATGGAGTGATAAGGGACGGTATAAATAGTGGCACAGACAGTTCTTAGTGTTGCCAGCTTTGCAGTAAACCACCTGGTACCTAGACTTGTGCAAATCTGATATAAACAGTATCTTAACATAGCATGCAGATTGGCTTACTGCACAGCGGGCAAGGAATCCCAACTTTTTAAAATCAGACACCAACCTCACAGCTGACTCCTCACATTCATTTCTTATTTTTGCATTACTCTTGTTAGCTATGAAATGGAAATATCCCTGCAATAAAGATGAAGCATTCAGTTTATCACTCAAAAGGCCATGTTTAGACTGAAACAAAATAATACAAAACCTGAATATCTAAGCCTTTCACATCCTCTTTATGTACCTGATTTGGTGGGAAAGTAAAAGCATGAAGATTCCACCTAGGTATTATGGGGTGACTAAGACCCCATCTTAAGAGAACGTGGATACTTCCAGCAAAAGAACAAGTGGTAATTCTCTTCAATTTATTACAGTTGAATCCAGTCGTGCTCTGAGCAAGCTTCAGCTGTACTGGAATTTGTTAAGCTCCACCTACCACAGCAAATTCTGGGCTGCACGGCTCTGAAATATTCAAAATGAGGTCAGTGAAAGTACAAAGCTTAGGTCATACAAAACATTCTCTTGATTGCAGAATCTGGTCATTAGCTTATTTCAAAAAAAAGGAAAAATAAATAAAGGTAACCCCCTCCTGAAGACTTACACCCTGCTCATTTCAGATGTCCAGTTTCCTGAATGAAAATACTAACAAGTTTACCAACTGCAGCTTTGCTGGACTGCTTTGTTTCTACGCAACCAAAACTTCACCTCCTTTTAAGCTTTGCACTGCCTAACTAGTTGCTTTCAGATTATTTATTTTTTGAACGTTGTAAACTTTTGATTGAAGAAGATGCCCCTACTACTTTCATTAATTGCAATTAAACTATTTTAAAGCTTTAGTTGAGAGTTTTCATCCGTGCAACAAAATGAAAGGATTTTTTTTTTAAGCTTAATTTATTCACAACAACAGTTTTAGCAATAGTTTCATAAATATGATGGTAGAATCAAGTAAAAAGATTTTTTTGTAAGGTATGACAAAGACCGTCTAAAGCAACTTGCAGGACAAATTCACTTGACTGGTAAATTGTATACATTGGTGTCTTATCCCTCCCTATGTAAAGGCTCACAATCATCCCTAAACATTTTAACTGATGTTCTGAATTTAACAAGGCTCGCTTAAAAAACAGTATAACAGCATACATACTGACAAACTTCCAGTTAAGTTTCTTTATAACTATTAAGTCACTGAAAAGGTATAGAAAAAGGCATTTACATCTGTGCCTACTTGAAAACATCTGCTTCCAAGGAATACGGTCTAGACATCCATGACAGTACGTAACACAGGCTGCCTGCATGGCAAGCCAGCTGATAAATGGCAGAGGAATGAAGAAGCCTCTGAATACTAAAGGTTTTGAAAACTTCCAAGGTTAGTTATGCTCCTATTTTAGTTTCCCATATTAATAATATTGTGTTAATTGTGTTTCCGAAACTTCAGTTTTTCACTATACAGTACGGGGCTGATAACTCAACACAAATTTGTTTTTCATATTACTATGTCTTTACGTGATCCACACACACATCCAGGATGTGTTAGACCTGTGGATCTAATTGCTTGAAAACACAGCTTTCAAGGAAGCAGATATACTTCCCTGGTTTTCATCACTCTACAGTCCAAATATCTATAACTGTAAGATTTTTCCCCTCAGCACAACTCTGGAGCAATGACTAGAATTATTTTCTTTTCAGATGAGACTATTGGAAAGAAGACATTATGTTACAAGGCTCATTTTTCTCAAAATCCAATCTTTGGCATAACAGATACATAGAAATATACTCTTACCTAGCAACTATCTTCAGATGAAGCTTGTTTTTACCTTTTCTATGCCCTTTAACACAATGATGGAAGAGTAACATACAGAATACAGATTTGCAAGTCCAATTTGAGAATATGCCAGACTGTGAGAGTTGTAAGAACAATAAGGTCAAGACGGTCAAACCAAGAGGGAAATACAAACCAAGTCTTCAAGTCATTATTTTCTGGTGTGTGCACTAAACTGTCTACTTAAAATGCCATTCTCTAAGACAAGATGAATTTTATTGCTATCCAGAGATGAACACAGTTATTTTCACTGCTTATCATCTGGCAAAAAAGAAAATCCCTCCCACTCAAATACTACATGCATGGTTCAAGGTGAAAATATTAATAGAATCCAAGCTCCTATTGTGCACAGGCAGGATGCTAAAGAACAACAAGATCTTTATTTTTTCATAGGTAGTCTATGCATGAGAACAGCACTCCCAAATAACTTCACTAACATTTAGATTTGTTCCTATAAATACTTTCCTCAATAGCCAGCATCGTTATTCCACTAATCATTTCAAGATGAGGCTGTAACAGCCTGGAATTGAAAGTGAAGGCTATTACAAGCTTTTCGTTACCATACGTATTTAGGGTCTGTAAGTTTAAAGAGCCTTTAGAAATCTCTTTCTTTCAGCACAGATCTCTGCTGAACTAAGCTTTCTGGAAAGAATAAATATCTCAAAAACATTACTGTCAGTATTCCATAATTGAAGTGATTATAGGAACACAAACAGCGAAAACTGAAAGTATCATCCAACAAAACTATCCATGAAAGGATTAAAATATAATTTTTTTTTGTGCAGACAAACCAGGAGAAATCATCAACATTCGGTCTCTGCTGTGATGACACCCTTAATAATGACACTCCTTTGATAACCTGCAGAGTACTACCCAACATTTCCACACTGAAAGCAAATTGATGAACACTTACTGCATTTATTTGTTAACATTCCCCCTGTGAGCTGGCTGCTACAACTCAGAAACATACAAAATATGGATCATTCCACAAAGATCTGAAATCACCCCTCTGTTCAGGAGTGCTGTCTGTTCTTAAGAGCACACTTTTTGTTTTTCATTGAAAGCAGACATTCAAGAACAGACTCTGACTAGCTTTTTTGCTTCACATTTTGCTACACATTCTACATAGGCTAATGTCCCTTGAAGAGAGACGTGAGTTACCTGCATGCAGCTTCTAGGAAGTCTGCCTCTAAAATGGCAGCAATGGCACAGAAATGAGCCCAGAAACCTTTTATTTCATATACTGGCATTGCACTACCCCATACTGGTTTTATTATGTACAGCATTCTTTGTACATAATGTCAAAGGAAAGAGTTTTGCAAACAGGTCTACAAGAGCATACTGCTGTACAGGTTCCTGATTTCCAATAGATTCCTGCTTAACACATTGAGATGTCCAACCTTGAAAGATCAAACAGAACAGGCATGAGCTCCATCTAAAAGGCATGGAAGTAAGGGATGGCTTGCTTGTTGTCTAACCTGTTCACAGGCTACAGGGACATTAGCCAACTTTGAAGAAATCTTTCCTTGAAAGAAAATACGGTTCTAAGACTAAGCTGAATATGCAGGAAATGAATTCATGTCACCAGTCATGATGAAATTCAAACTACTTTCTTGGAGACCAAAACGAAAGGAAGCTTAAACAGAGGGAAGCTGAGATAGCCCCAAAACCTTAGAAGTTAAGGAATACAGAAATTGGAACCACATCAGAAGGATGTTCCCCTGTGGCCCATGGTTGTTAAATCTGGTTTCACCTCCACTTCTAAAGGGGGAAACCTCAATCTGCTTTAAGAAAACTTCAGACTGCAGTAGAATGAAGACCAGATACATTAGTTACAAAAAAATACTTCCAATTATGTTTTCAAAAAGCTCTTAATGATTATATGTAGTACTAACAGAGTACAAAATCAGCTTCTCATTGTTTTCTTACAGATCAGTATCTCTTACTACAGACAACCTTACCTTCTAGGGGCTTTGGCTTGTCTTATTGTCAGGGTCTTAGCAAAAGGACGTATATTAATTTCTGTAAACCTCTCTACATAGATTCTAGAAACATTACTGTATTTTCACTTTTAACTTTTCCAAAAGCAGAGTAAATATTTAGAACATGCACTGCTTTTTTGCTCTTGCTAGTTTCACATATGCAAAGTGATGAAAGGGAAAGTTAAAAACTTCCTTCTGCTCCAACAGATCACTTAATAAATACCAGTGCAGCTATAGTTGTGCAACCCTATTACACACAATGGGGTTATAGAGGCATAACCAGAGGCTTAATTTGGCTACCAGCATTATGATTACTCATGCTAGTGAAAGAAAAGGAAAGTACACAGCCTCATTTCTGGCTGATGGAAGAGAAATGCATCTTTCTGCCTATCTACTTGTTATGGAAGCTTGTGTTTTCTGAGGCACCTGCAATACTGAGTGTAACAGAGCTCATTGCTCACTGGCTTATGCAGTGGCAACCAAACTTTCTGGTTGCCTGCATCCCTTTTCTACATCAGGACACTCGTATATACTAGAGGCCTGCCGCCAAGGTGTGATGGCAGCTGTCATGAAGGAGCGCACTGCCCTGTAGTCCCACAAGTTCTGAGTTCAGTGCACTAAGTAACGGCTGCATCTTGCAGACAAGGAGCACGCTCAATGGCTGCTGCGTGATGCAAAGGAGGCTGACTGAGCATACACAGAAAATACACCATCTCCAGAAGTGCAGCACCTACGCCAAAGAGCACACTGATCGTTCACACAGTTAGAACCCACTCAGAGGGAAGCTGAGCAGCACCACCTCAGTCACCACCCGGCCATCAGCTATCACCTTGCCTGGCAATCTTCAGCACAAAACCAACGTGAGAGGGACAGACTAGCAGAACTTCAGGTTAGAACTGTGGCTGCAGAGGGGCTACAGTCACATTCACTTTTCTGACAGGCTATAGATTGAGAATGCCCAATCTAGATCTTATGCACATATAGAGGAAGACATTACTGTATCCCTTAGAAGTCTTTGAACAAGCAAGTACATCTCTTTTGACAGCTGGCAAACAAGATCACAAGTTCCCTGCAAGCTTTTTGTATGACTAGAAAAAGGTAAGGAGCAAACTGAACTTATTAATATCCCATAGTTTAATCACAGGCCGTGGTTCCACATCAAGAAACCAAATTTGAATACCATTCCCATTAGTATTTGAAAACATGATCATATCAGCTGTTCATCTTTAGATATTCCACCAGTCTTAGCCCATGGTAAGATGACATACCCATCATGTCTACTTTTCTTAGCAGATAAATCATCTCCTGCTGCAGGTCTCCTCTTTTTCCTTGGAGGCATCACTTTACTAAAGCAGTCTGATGAACTGCAAGACCGGAGACTTCCTACAGAGGGAATTAAAAACACCAGTACATAGAAATGAAACTGCTGCAGACCAGATAAACTGCATCCACTAATAGGCATAATATTACAAAGGAAAGGGAAGGGAGGACATTAGTGGATTTAAAATACAAAATAAACGGTCCCCTTTCCAGAGCAAAATCTGTTTTACATGGTGTTCTATGATCAGATTTCAGTTGAAGTCAGTGCTATGCCAAAACTATGCCAAAATATACATATTTGCTAATGCTACTTCAGTCTAACAAAAGGCAAGAACTATCCTGAAGATGTATTTTAGTTTTCAGTCCAAATTTTCTGTAATTAATTCAAATCACAACTTTTAAGAGTTGTTTTTTTTCTTAAATACAGACATGACCCAAATACTAGAGCAGCATACCTCTAGAAAACATAACCTTTTCACTTTTAAGCCCCTAGTTTTCTTTGTTATACAGAGAGCAAGGGGAAAAGAAGGTTCTGTTCATTTCTTGGTTTTGTTTGATAGATTTGCTTTTGGTGAGGGGGATTGGTTTTGTTGGGTGATTTGTTTTGTTGTTGTTTTTTTGTTAGTTTTGAAGAGCTACAACAACAAGTAAAAAAAAAAAAAAGTAGCTGTATCATTTGGATTTGATCGGACCGGATAGTTCTCAAACAGTGAGGAGTTCAAAAGTAGGAAACTGCCACTTTAAAACACATGATGGTCAGGTCAAGTGGCAGTCCTCCATTCCCCTTCTCTCAGCTGCATATTCCTATTCCTTCATTTTGTCAGCTTCAGTGTGTTAATCCAGCTCACCAAACCTGTAAATAATTAACCCAAGCAAAACCAATAAATAAATGAATAAATAACACAATCCTGTCTGTGCATTAGCACAATGAAGAGCACAGGATCAGCCCTTTTGACCACAGCAAGTTGTTTGTCTCTGCGGCCTCATGAAAGCAACAGGCTAACACTCCAGGCAGAATTTTGTCCTACTTTCATATACTGAAGACCGTATGGGACACCCAAGAAACGAGCTATCAAAGCTCTAAGTGTTATGCAGAGAATTTTAAAAGGAAAAGAAGGGAGAGGTGAGGTATAAAAATCCAGACACAAAGCAATGCCAAAGAAACTTGCAAGGAAACATGAAGAAATACAGCATGCCTAGGCTACCTTCTCTTAGCTTCAACAGCATCCAAAGTTTAACTATGCTTTATTAAGATGTCCACAAAATCTTTTATTTTAAAACACAGCACAGAAGCAAGCAAAAACACTTTTACTGCTTTTTGACACCAAGGGAACAGACTGAAACCAGAGGCCCAATTCCCAACAAATACTAACAGCAATCTTATGCTTACCTATTCTTCGTATCTTTGAAAGTCTCTCTCCTGTTATAGGAGAAACACATGTAAGGAACCTTACAGCCTCACAGGCCTTAAAGTACTCTACATGTACTTTACTTTAAACATGCACTGAAGCTATGATGCATATGAAAGTAAGGATTTTTCTAGTGTTAGGCAAGATGCTCAAACCAATTATTAACATTAACTAACTTGGTTTCAACTAATAATGGTTTTGCACTTACTATGCCTTCTATGATTTTACCTTTACAATCACTTTTATTAAGAACAGTTAATCTCTCCAGTTCAAAAAATACTCTTTCCACCCTTTCCAGTTCAAAAATTCTTCCTATACTTCTTTATTATTATTTTTACTATTATTTTCTTCCCCTCTTTTTTTACTAATGCTTCCCCCATAATTGCATCCTCCCAGGAAAGTATGTCCATAATGACACTACCTTTTCAAAAGAAAGCTTTAAGAGTACTATGCATTGATAATATCATTTAACTAGTTATAAAAAAACTTCCCAGCATTATACCCATAAATTCCTACCATATGAAAACATAATAATGGCTGGATATTAACAATAGTAATATTCATCTTCTCAAAAATATCAGGGATAGTTGAAATGGGTAAGCCAGAGATTATCAAATATTCACAGGACGCCCCAAACATTTGGCTACCCAGATTAAAGAAACTAAGGGACCTAATCTGCTGAATGTTACCTGTTCCACCTCATTATGCCTGCAAATTAATGATACCACAAAACTGTATTCCCATGAGTTACTCTAAGTATGATGCTTTATGGCTTCTTAAATCACATTTTACATCTTGCAGTAAGTATTTATTTGAAAGCCTACACAAACTAAAAACACTTAAGACAACAACAGAACTTAACAGATGGCTAAAGACAGCCAACAGATTCAGATCTATGAACAAAACCCAGACACAAACTAAACTTAATAAACAAAAATATGTGCTAATGAACACATTATTTTGAAAAATATGTATGTACTTGAGTACTTGGAAGACAACCTGCAACCACCTCACTCCTTTGACAACAATTTGATTTTTTAAATACCTTTCTATTTAAAAAAACTATTATGATGGCCACAGGCATTGGATGCTGGTAAAACGTAACAAAAAACACCAAACCAAACCCTCTAGGTTTTTCCCATTTACTTCCACTAATGCTTGTTATTTGATTGGGAAAAGAAATATGCAAGGCTTCTGTGAAAAAGAGATGCACAGCAAAAGATGAAAATAAATAAATGAATGTTACAGAATGGGACAATCATTTTGTCAGCTCTGCAACCCCAAACAAACCAAAAAAAATAATCCAAGAATTCCTGTTTGAAGTCCTTTTCTCATTAAATAATAGGACAGTTTTAGGAAGATTGCCAAACTTGATAAAAAGGCTTAAAGTGATAATAGATTTCATCATACCCCAATTTCTCCAATAACTCATACAAAAAACTTAGAGCCTTTCTTGGTTTGAATGTATCTAGTTGCAGTTCTCAAACTGACAGAAAAGGGAAGAAAAGAGAGGGCTCAGAAATTGGTAAGCGGCTATTAAATACGTATGTACACACACACAGACACCAGGTGGACAAACATACTGACTGCACTTGCTTTCAGAGATTTAACAACTTATTAACTAAGTTTTGGACCAAATCTTCACTATGTTTTAGCTGTTGAATGATCTATTAACTACTAAGAGCATGACTATAAGAACATTACTTGAGCAATATATATTTTTGTTACCGGAGTCAGTATACTGAATTTGAAGTGTAGTTATAATTTCCTTGTAATAATTTCTGGAAGGTGAACAAAGCAGGATATTTCTGTTACCCCCATCTAATGCTAACAACTATCTGAGTTTGGGTTTGTTTCAATTCCTGCAATTTCTGATTTTACAGAATAACTTAATAACCTTTTCCAAACAGACCTGTCTAATCCTACATGTGAACTCTAGGTCTAGCTATTCACAACTTATTTCACTTCTCACAGGCCTGATCATCTGCAAATGCACATGCAGCTCCCTCTGACTTCATGCAAAGTTTGACAGGAACTTTACTTACCAAGCGCAGCTTCTCTGATGTGATTATCTTCAAAGTTTCTTACTCCTGGGTCTCAACTCAAGATTGGCAGAACCCTCCTAGTTCTCACTGTTTTTTTGACACTTGAAGCTAGCATTTGCAAGGTAGAGCCTCCAAATGGCTGCTGAATAAGCCACCATCAGCCAAAAGCCTGCCGAGTATAAATGTTGTTTGCCAAACGTTCTATTCAGTACTTCCAAATTTGCAGGAGACGATTTGCAGGAGACAAAGGGAAATATCAACTCAAGAGCTAAAATCCACCCCAAGAAATTTAAAACAATGCCCAAGATAAGCACCACAGAGAGGGACACTCTTAGAACAGCAACAAAACCAAAATAAGCAAAAAAGAAAAAACAGTGGTCAATAAAAACGAATTCTACAAGCTGTGTCCCTATAGAAGTGATTTACTGACATAATTTTCACCTTCTTTCTAAATAATGCCTGTAAACATTCCTGTTCTTCTGATGTTTAGGTAGATGGATGTTTCAAAAGAAAAATAATTACAAACTGTGAATGCTGAAGCAGCTGGAAAGATACAGCTGCTCACTTAATGATGCAAGAAGACCACCACAAACACAGTTAACAGTCATTGTTTTTCAGATACGAGATGAGAAAAAAACAAGATACTCATCAAAGCATCAAAAAATTTGCAGTCTTCTTGTAAAAGCAGGTATACAGGAAAAAAGTTCCTCTCTATCTTGAATTCCAGACTACAGAATTGCTTTGGACTCAAGAAAATTTTCTTCTTTAAAACAATTAAAAAAAAAAAAAAAAGTAGTGGCAAAATAACCTCCCCACCACTCTGCCCCAAGCTTCAATAAAACCACTGAAGCCTTGTTTTTGTTGAAGGCATTACCTCCTTATGTTAAACCAGCCAGGTGACAACAGGATATGTACTTATGCACTTTTACTTTTCAAGACATTTTAGTCGGGATAGGTAAGCAAGTTACAATTTAATAATCAAATCATTACTTTAATGTATGCTATTGACAAGCTGCTAATTTCGTAGTCATGACATAAATGACTACCATTTCAAAACCAAGAGCCAGTTTTCCAATTCAATATGTATAATCATAAAAAAGGAAAAAAAATACTTAATGAATGCCCGTGATTCTTACCAACAGCTGATAAAGCCCCACAACACATTTACAGTCTTATTTTTCAGATTTATAAAACACACTGAATGCTAACACATGTACACATGTTATGTGAGTGTAATTACAGCAGGTGACACGTATTTTGAAGTGAGGTCTATGTTAGTTCCCGAATCACTGAAGGAATTTTGAAAATTCCATCTTCTAACTCTTAGATACCTATGTTCTGGTTCCAGGAAAAGAAATACTAATACTTAGAAGAGAGATTATTGTCCAAAATAATTTACATGTCCGGTACAGTTATTGTTAGATCAGAAACAACTGCTTTAAAATAAATGTAATAAGCATTTAAAGTTCATTACAAATGTTAACCTAAAATTGAAATACTCCATTTTTCTAAATAGCTTTTAGAAGCCTGAACACAATTTAGATGTGTATTAAGTCACTCCCAAAACAGGGCCCCCACTGTAATAATATTAACCATGATATACATCAGAAAAAGCATAGGAATCTCTAAGGACAAGGCTTGCTCCAAAAGACTCAGAGCGTGAAAAAAAAAAATCTCAAAAAACAAAAATCACCTCTAGATTGGTTCGGTAACACCCAAGGAATGTTTTGTAGACCTAACATTACTGCCAAATGAGTTCTGGATGGAAAACCTCAAATAAATACACAGCATCTATTCACTACTGTGAAGTCTGTAACAAAATGAATAGGTCTTGACAGTTCTTATTGGAGAACAGAAATTATTAACATTTAAATACATCAAACAATTTGTGAAGGTAACTTTTTTTTTTTTTTTAAGATTTACATAAGACTCTTGTGTAAGATGTTTCAGAATTGTCAAGTCCCATATGAAATGGACACGAGATGTCACTGCACTATCCTCACAAAGGCCATAACATCCCCCTGCATGTCTATCTGTGCTCATACGAGGGAAACCAAAAGCAGATTTCAACTGAACTGAAGGCTAGAACTTATGCATATGCTGGGGCTTCATCATTTTCTAAAAGGAGATATAAAACAGGGCAGAAGCATAAAAAACATTGGAATGAAATCTAAATATATTCTAATCTGTAGAGCAACCTCTATTTTCAACTCTGATTTCATACTTCCTTCCTGGTTTTAAAGGTTCTTTCATAGCTACTGTAAAAAAATTACATTCTTTTCTAGGATTTTTGCCCAAACTCATTCAATGAACATGCTCAAGCTTAATTAAAACAAATATAATGCAGGTAATGAGATAACCACAAATGTCAGAATAAAGCATTTCATTAAAATCAAAAACATGCTCAAACACCTTCCAAGAAAGATGATGAGAGCTCTGAGGCTGATTTCTTACATTAACCTTTCGCAGTAGAAGTGCCAAGCAAGAGATAGGACAAATTGCAAATACATTAAGCACACCTACTCTTTTCGATTAGTGATGGAAGGTGACTGCCTCGAGACCAATACCTCACGCCTCACAACAGCTTTTTGTGATCAAAGGTAAACAAAGATTACAGAATGTATTTCTGTACACAAAATCAGGATGTATCTGTGTTTAGTTCAAGCACCTAGATCACCACAGGGATTGGTCCTAACAAACGGACAGTAGAAGGGCTGTCTGGAACTAGCTGCCTCAGCCTCTTCTGATGAAGTTTAATGTGATGAACTCATTTCAAATATAAAACCACTGAGGACACTGACAGAAAATATTTGATAGAAGCCTTTTATGGGCAGGGTAAGACAGTGCAACTATGAAATAAAGTCACCTGTTGCAGTATGGAGGAGGGCATACAAGCCCCAAGTGAGCTCAGTAAGATCCCAAACAACTCAGTCCTACATATCTCTTACTGCTCTAGGCTAAGAGTGTGCTAAATTTACAAGGTTGTCCCAGAAATCTCCAGGAGGAGCTGACAGCTCTCTCCACTCTCCTAAGTGCTCAGGGTAACATCAGCACGCATAGCCAGCACCTCAGGATAGAGAACAACTTCGAGACAGATGGTAGGACAGATATGGCCACTTTTAAAGAACTGTTCTGCTGAATGATCGGGGCTTGAAGCCAACAAGTTATTTTCCTTCCTCTTTAGGTATCATGCCTGAAACACAGAAAGGAATGAAGAAAAAGAAATAAAGGCAGATGCCAGCTCATAAGGAACAAGTACAAAAGAAGGCAACAAATGCTGCAAGTTATCAAGCCGCAAAGCTCAAATGCTGGTGAAGAAGAATTGGCAGCAAGCTAGTACCAGGCACCTGGAATGAAGGCTTAAAAAATGATGACATTTTATAGAACAGAAAACAAATTTGGAACTAAGAAATAGCCCTCAGACATCTATTGAAAAATCTGCACAAGAACCAGGAAAACATTCTCTCCATCAAAATCACTTGAAAAAAAGGTTGGGAGGTTGGGCTGTTTGGAATACAGCATTTAAACTCGGTCACAGGCAACACAATAACCCCAAGAGGTCTTGCTTCTGCTCTGTTCTCACTGATGCTCTTTCAAGAGTCAAAACACTGTAAGAACATGGATATTCTGCTAGTCTAATGGGTTGAGTCCAAGGAGTGAGAGAAATTTTTCATAAAGTCTTCTAAAGAACTTGCACAGAAATAGTAAAAATGTCACACAGCTGAAACCTACGTGAGCTCTTCACAAGTGGAGAAATTGAAAGCATGTACAGTTATTTTGAAGAAACATTAGAAAAAAACTGGCAGTTGCTTTCTAGAACTCCCTTAGCTGCCTAAAATTTCAGTTTCAATGTTAAAGAGACTTATTTCACAAAGCGCGATTACATTGTTCTGGTCTATTTCTACTACATCCCTATTAAATACCTGTCTGGTGATCGTCTTGACCAACGTCCTCTGTCAGATTCTGCAAGAGAAGAGGAGCGATACAGTTAAACAAGATAGCGACCTTCTTCGATCAGTAATGCTTTTAACCTTTACTTCAATTTGATATTCAACTTCATTATTTAAGGAGCATCTAGCTAAAACTGCAGAGACTTTGTTCTGGATTTGCATTTATCTAAACAAATTACCCCTGCAAATTTATCTAAGAAATCCAATAATAATCTGTACATCATTTGAAAAATATTTTGAAATATTTTTTAAAACAAACCATGCTTGAAGAGTGAATATAACTATCCACTGAATGGGGAACTTCACAGTGCTGTTCTAAACAATCCCATTTAAATCCAATTTAGCATTTCCCATAGAAGCGGCTTTGCTTAAGGATAAACACCCCTACCTGTTCCTAAGAATACTGGTTACAAACAACTGCAATCTTGGAAACAAATCACCCCCTTTCTAGGCAGTGTCTTTTCCACCAAATTTGCAATGTACGAACAAAAGCTTTATAGGCACTTCCAGATATGGTTGCAGTAAAACCAGTGTAAAAGCAGCAGGGACACTCTTCAAAAATCGTGTTTCACTCTTTGCATGGTTGCAAGAGGACAGCTCACTCATTCAGTATTTTCCACAAGAACTGTAAGAAACTGAATAATGAGGATTATTTTCATCAGTATCTGACAGATCTAGGAAAACTCAGATTGAAAAAAAACTTCTGAATCCAACGTTGCAGAGAACACTCCTCAAACTCCATTCTGACCCCTGGTGAATAATCTTTCAACATACTGGTCATCTCCTAATTCTTCTATTTGAAACCCACAGCCTCTCAGACAGAAAGGCAGTCATAGTTTTAGGAAGTGTAACCATGCAATGATTTCAACCACAGCAATGTTCTAGACCATAACCCTAGCTTAGAGAAAATGGCAAGTCATTACCAGCCTATTGAGGGTGTGGTAAATCTTGTGAATATTTGCCAGTGTTGATAGGTGAGAATTCAGTTGAAAATCTAGAGGAGAAGAGAAAAAAAAGTTTTAAATTGCCTGTTTTCCAGCTGTAGCATCCAAGGTCTTCATGTGTTCTGGTAATTTAATAAAATCATCACAAGTCTATAAGCCAAAGCCAACTCAATTCTCCTTCAGGATCAACATTTTCAACATCAAATGGAAATGAGCAAGTTAAACCTGGAGGAGATCCTACGTGCACATTGTTCTTATGGCATGGATGACTCCCAGCAAAACAGAACTATACCCAAGTACAAAATTATACTGAAGTTGAAAAATTTAAATATTTACAACTTTTATCCTTAAAATCAGGTGTCATTACAAAGTTTCCATGCTTCTTAATCCTATCCTTCCAGCTATTCCAGAAACAGTTTAATTCTCACGTAACATTCTAAAGTCACTAGTAATAATACTTGTTTTTTAAAAGATAATAAACAAGTACTTGCATCCATGCTCTTTTCTTGGCAAAACTGAATTACTGGAATACACTTGCAGAGTTGAAACATGACTTTTGTGTAATGAACCAAAAGTCACAACACAGCAGCTAAGACCAAAGCCAAAAAAAAAAGAATTCTGACACTTCACGAAAGAAACCTTAACTTAGGCACTGACTGCTTCCATGTTCCACAAATAAAACATTTGAGCTTGTTTTGGATGAAAAAAAAAAAAAAAGAAAATCGACAAACTAATCCTCCTCTATTCTTTTAAATCACCTATTTTTGCTAGAAATGTGCCAAGAACAGAACTAGAAATGTAAAATGTAAGAAATTTCCAAAAAAAAGAAGATCAACTTGGATCCACTCAGAGAGGATGCAAACCAGCAGGAATCTCAGAAGCTGGGCACAGACCAGCTGAGAGAGATACAGACAGCAACTACTAGAAGATACTTCCCTTTAAACTGAAAGCAAACTAGCAACTCCACTGGAACTTGTGTCGAAAAGCATGCTGATTACACAGCCAGAGGCACGTTCTGTGTGACAAACACAAGCCTCCCAAGCAAAATTCCTGTGTGTGCCCAGAGGCACTGCTACCAGCTGAGGCACTGAAGCATCTTTACTGGGAAACATTGAAACTGGCTTTCTGATTTAAGATGCAAGTAAGGAAAAAACTGTAATTCCCCCATTTCCATCCTTTGCATTTGGAAAGAAGCTCTCAAAATACACTGGAGATGACCCAGAATCTATGGCAAAACAATCTGCATTGGACCCGAGGGGACAGCGTGGAGCTGGGACAGAGGAGGGTCAGGCTGGGTGTTAGGGAAAGGTTCTGCACCCAGAGGGTGGCCGGGCACTGGGACAGGCTCCCTGGGGACGTCGTCATGGCACTGAGCCTGCCAGAGTTCACCAAGTGTTTGGGCAATGCTCCCAGACACATGGGCTGATTTTTGGGTGGTCCTGTGTGGAGCTGGGTCCCAGCTGAGAGTATCCTACCACTTTATGAAACGTCAAATACCCCGAAAAGCAAAAAACACCATTATAAATTTAAGAAGTGCATTTGAAGGAAGTGCCTGCTGTAACCATTCTTGTAGTGCATATCAGCATGGAAATCTCTCATCAAGGTGAATAAAAGAATTTCCAAAGATACCTGTAGGAATCACATGAATCACACGTTGCATTTACTGTCTTATCTGGAAAGTCTCATTTCAGTAATAGCTGTCTACTTTTTAGTGCATTTTCCCCAATTCACCATCACAGCAAGACAACTTCTCTAAGTCAGCTGTGCCGACGATGGTATTTCACACTTTAGATGTGTTTATCATTTATATCAAGACAAAGACAAGCCGTATCTTCTTACCACACCATGGTAGGAAGATCTTGCATCTTGAACAGGGCGCTACATTTTTTCTGCATTAAGTGCTCAATTAAGTTCCATTTTTGTTAGTCAAACAATACTAAGCAGAACCGTTCTGCAAAAAGAAAGAAAAACAACCCCGAGTTTCTTAGCTGGCCTTCAATCCAACACGAGAAAGGAATTTTTTTTAAAAAGGGGGAGGAGGGGAAATGGGAGGATTGGGGGAAGACTACCATTAAAGATCAAAATGTAATTTTCAAGTTTCCCTTGTTGTCCAGCCTAAGACCTACGAAGAACACAGGTCTTCAGAGAAAGCAGCTACACCTGGAACTAACAAGTTGAAAACACTGAGCAAATATTTTCTTCTAAATTAATACTAAAAAAATTTAAGATGGTACTTTTAAAAATATTTTTTCTATCGTTTTTAAACTAGGATTACATGGACTAGTTATTGCCTTTGAAATAAAACATTCCTAGGCACTTCCAAACATATCACCCATACCAGCGTGTTTCACACCTCCACTGGAAACATCTTTACAATTTTAATCTGTTACTTCTAAAAATGTTACATAATTATGAGGGACTTCCAGGAGTTATACATTTGTCTTACAGCTCTTACACAAGCATCACCCTGTAGTTCCGCACTGCCTGGTTACCCACAGGAACATTGAGGCTTCTAGAATGAAACCAGAGTCTCAAGTGTTGTCCCTCCCACATGGGAAGCTGGCAAAGTCGGGATATTATCCTAAACAGAAAGCAAGCTTCTGTTCCAGTTACTGCTACAAAAGCAAAGGTGAGCAGCTGCCAATGAATTACCCAGTTAAATTACAGCTCAAGTCCCCTTCTGAGCCACTCTAAGCCTTAGTTGTATGTGTATTGCAAGCAATGGCACACAAAGCATCCTATACCACTGAAAAGGCATACTTAGAGTTTTTCAAGGAACAAGGGGTGAAAAATCCTTCCTCCCTCAAACAGGACACAGTGCTGCTGCCTCTGGTTTTATTCCTGCAGAAAAGGAAAAATCTTGACCTGGGACCAAAAGAAGGAAACCTGCTTGCTGCACAAACACTGAACAGAAGATATGCTGGGATGCTTCCCGAGGTACAAACTTCAGAAGGTGCACGTCAAACAACCTACAGAAAATCAACAAAAATATATGCGCTTATTTTTCTTGCAGGTCTTAGCCTATCTTTAGCAAAGACTGAAGCAATAGAAATTCCGAATTCTGTTAAATAGTTTGAAATAACCATCAATGAAACACCTCAGAAAAAAAATATACATCTGAGTGAAACAACTCCAGTACTACAGGAAACCAGAAAGGAAAGATGCCAGAAGCAACCTAACACCACAGGACTCGGTCTGCAGTTTGGCACTCTGAACAAGAGCTGAAGTTCAGGTTAGTCAATTAGTCCCAATCAGATACTAATTAAATGTAAACATCAACATGTTTAAAAATAACCTTTAAAATACTTCAGTATTACAATTTACAACACAGACCTGATGGTTACAGAGAGGCAGAAAGAAGCAGCAGCTGGCTGGGCTCATTTCCTTACCAAACTAAGCTAAACCTCCTTCTGCTCCCCTCAGCCAGACACACCCAGAAATGCAATGAACACAAACCTCAAACTAGCTGATATTAAAACCTCAATACGTCTCTTAAGTATAAGCAAATGGCAGAGGTGAGGGAAGCTGAATGCCCTAGTTTCCTATCTGAAATGCCAAACTCAAACCTGTCAAGTCACATTTTTAGGAAAAGACGACGACCATGCTCTAATTTTTGTTACAGGAAACAACGTGTTGGCAAACTATTCACACGAGACCACAAATGAATATCTAGATAAGGAGTATTTCCAGCTATGTGCCTCCCCACACCTTGACACGTACCTGCCTGACATCTCTTAGTTCCTGCTGTCAGAATTATCACCTCCAAGCTCTGACAGCCCCCAGCCCCTGGGCACACGATCATCGTCTCCAACATTTGCAGTAGCGCTAAGGCAGCAGCAGCAGCCTCTGGAGTTTCCTTTAAAAGCTTCTAGATTGGTTCAGCACACAGAAAACCTCCAGTAGCTGCACATCTAAACAGTAAATCTGAAAATATTATCCGAGACAGATGCAACACGTAAATGCTCTAGATAAAACTGGGCATTAAAAATTTAGTATGGAAGTCGTTGTAGGAGTAATTCTCACGGCTGCTAGGATTTCTCTGACTCAGCACAAAATACTGTGATGCTTCTGTAAGCTTCCCAGAAAACAATTAGATAGAAACACACGCTGGACAGATTCACTCCTGAAAATTAAAGGGGAATGTTTGTGCTTGTACTTTCATTTAATATAATCAGTCCTCGGCTTCAAATAACAGAACTGAAGGAAATTGGCAGTAATGGGGGAAATAATACTTCAAAGCACTGTCTTCCTCACCGGTTTTAAATAAGCTTTACTTTTCCAAAAAAGAATCACTTTGGCATCTCTGAACGCCACGATGTCACACTCTGTACTCTGCTGACAGAATTACCCTAGCAGTAATCAACTAATGAATTCTGCAGTTCCGATCTGAAGTCTGTTGGGTGAAAGTCCTCAGTCCTTCCACTCAGGAAGCAGAATCCCTGTACTCAGTAATGAGTGCGTTTTGTTATTAAAGGAATGCATGTCTCAGTTTTGCTTTCTTTTACGCAGAAGTACAATCCCTCTAAAGGCAGAGATGCCCCAAGTGCAGCGCACTGAGCAGCTCAGAGCTGACCTCCTGTCAAAGCCAGGATTAAGAACTCATTTCCACCATCCCCAGCTGAATCCCCTCAGGCAGTGACACCCTGTACCTCGACAGCCTGCAGAAGATGCATCTCTCCCATTCCACCATGCTGGAACAAGCAAGCAGGCAAGGAGAGGCAGAGAAAAAGGCTTGGGAAGCTGAGGAACATCTTCGCTTTGATGGGATTGAACATTGGGCCTGGTTCAGAAAGGAAGGAAAATAGAACTGAACTCCAGCCACCACAGGACCACGAGGGCATCCAATGAGCCAGACAGACAAGTTGGGTGCCCGTCCTACTCGAGCCCAGCAGGAGCCAGCTGTTAGAGCTAGAGCCGTGGTGCCACTGGGCTTTTCTCCTGCGTGCACACGTACCTATGGACCAGCACCGAGCTCAGAGGTACAGCTGACACCAGCTGTATCTGAACCCACACCCGCAAACTTGAGTACATTTCCCAAATGCTACACCCTAAAACATTCTGAAGCAAAACAGAGTGGTGTAAGTAGCTGGAATAAAGGCCCACCACCAAAACATGGCTGAAATAACAGCACACTAAAACACACTTGTCTTTAAACATACCACTTTAACGTAAACCTTCCCTGCAACATTACCACTTCACCTGTAACAAAATATTTCAAAAATGACGGCATGCTACGCAGACAGGAAAAAAGCATTCATCTTTTTTTCCACAGGAAGAAATCCTTATTTTACCTAGGTGCTTAATGTGTACCCTGACCCAAAGGCTTGTTTACAAGAAGAGCTACTGCAGATTAAAGTTCATTGAGAATTTTGGAGCAATTTAAGCAGACAGAAGTTGCACAGCTACTATTTAGTTTGAACGTATTTCCATTTATCCTTGATTGACTTGGAACAAGTCAGGCCTATACCAACAGATAGTCCTTAAAAACCCTGCACACTGCCTCATGTTTTGTGGCTTTTTAAAAAAAAAAAAAAAAAAAAAAAAACAGCACCGAGTGCATTTATGGTGCAATCTGGCTGTTGCTGCAAACACCACCATTTGTGTACCCACTGCATGTATCTGATAAGCATTCCTAGGGGAGATTCCTGCCAGAACATAACAACGCCGGAATGACCTGCCACAGCTGGAAAAGAATGAGTAAAAGTGCTGGAAAATTAGAACCAATTTAAACCTCCTTCTAAAGCATATATTACCCAATCAAACAGCCCTCCAGTGATTTTGTGCTGCTGAGGTTGTGAACAGACATTCTTTCAGCCTACAGCTCAAGATCGTGGACAGCAGAGTTACGAGGCATTCCATACAGAACCAGTTTTACACCCATTTGATGGGAAGCACTCGTCCAGCCTAACTCACTCTACCACCGAATTCATTTTGAGAAGCATCAGTGAGTTAATTTTGAATCACTGAAAGCCATGGCCACAGAGCAGTTTGCCAGCACTGCTCTCAACTTCACGCCAGATTAGGTGGTGTTTGTCATCCTACAAAGGGCACAAAGCTAATAAAAACTTTGTATCCTGTATTCCAGCTGCTTCAGCAGAAATGCAACCCTGTCCAGATCCAGTGCAGGCTGCCAGGGCACCCAGCACCACATGGACCCGCTATGCATCATGAGGGAGCTGCAACAGCCTACGAACAGCCACGCCAGACCCCAGCGTTACTGCCCAAGCTGCCAAAATTACGGATCCCACAGCTCTGCCAGCAGCAGGGGCCATTTCCTAATCCACTGCAGGCAAAAGTCTAATGTGTCACTTCAGCCATCGTAATCAGGGGGCGAGAGCTAACCCAGATGAATTTAACTGACCGGATTAGAGAGCGCTCCTGCAAAGCCCCTGACCAGCGGGGCAGTGGAAGAAGAAATCTCATGGGCAGGAGCGAGCCCCTGCTGTAGGCAGAGTCCCAGGGTCTGGGCAGCTGTGCATCTGCAACAAGTGGCACAGAAACATGCCATGGCAGCTCAGTCTCGATAGCAAATTAAAGACTTGTGACCATAACAACAATGTATATTTAAAAATAAAATAAAATACACATACTGCGATGTGGCTTGTTGGGCTTTTTTAAACCACTTTACGAGGCAAAATTAGATATTGTATTTAATCTCAGACTTAACATTTTAAATAAAACGTTTTAGTTGGACAACATGAAAAAAAAAACATTTCTCTGGGATTTGCAAGCAGGTACATTTAAAATAAAGCTTCTGCTTGAAGCCTCTGTTAGTAGATGCAGGGAAAAAAAGTCTTTGTTTTCCTATTTCCAAAGTGATAGGGGAAAAAAGCAAAATACAGAATTAGTAACTCACCTAAAGTTAACACAAGTTACTCAGACAAAATCAAATGTGAATCAAGTGCTGAAACAGCAGAAATAAAAACCCATGCGGGTACAAAAGAATAAATAAGAGACAGTGAGAGGACTGCTTAGTTGCCTAACTCAGCTTACTGCATTCCTCGCAAACAGAAGGCATTTCTGTTTATTCTTATTGGAGTTGAAGAAACTTTTAACCAAACATTTGCAACGTCGAAAAGGGAAGTTGTGCTTCTCATCTAATGTGGAGAAGCATTATGCTCAGTCTCAGCAAGAAAAAACAAACAAGCGAAAAAATGCAACAGCAGCTTACATCACAAGGGCAGAGAAGGATCACAAGGAACGTTCTGCCACTTACCGTGCAAGCATTTAATCAAAAAAAAAAAAAAAACCACTGCTATGAATCTACTGATAACGAAGCGTGTTAATTCAGGAAAACATTCCTTGCTAAATACCACATAGAGCAGGTAACGAACTGCCTGGAGCGTGTATATATATATACAGACGTTGGGGTGGGAGATCCGAATACCCCAGGGGCGGCTGTGAAAGGGCAGCAGCAACAGCTGACGGCTGAGATACGATTTTTGTTTTCTGTGGAGAAATTTGTAAAAAATCGCTGCGCAGCCTTCACCCCCCGCCCTGAGGAAGCGCCGGAGCCCCTTGGGAGCGGTTTAGGGTTTACGTGCCTCTACGGGAGCCCTCCGGGTGTCCTCCTGGGGCAGGGCTCCCCGCCGGGCCCCCCCGGGCGCATTTTCTAGAAGGCCGGCGGGGCACGCGGCGGCTGGGGGGCTCTAACGGCAGCCCCGCCGCCGGGGAGAAGCGGCGCCAGGGAGCGCCGCCGCGGGGCCTGCTGGGAGTTGTAGTCCCGCGGCCCCTCCCCGCGCAGGGGGGCGGCGGCGGGCGGGACTCCACCTCCCACAATGCACCGCGCTCTCTCCCCCCCTCAGCGTTTCTCGCGCGCGCCCCCCCCCCAGCTGGGGGAGCTGCGTCACGGCCCCGCGCCCCTCACGCCCCCCCCCCGGCCCCTCACGGCCCCCCCCGGCCCCTCGCAGCCCCCCTGCGGCCGCGAGGAGGAGGGGCGGCCCGGCCGCTACTCACTGACAGCGGCGCCATCCGAGTGCATTTTCGTGCAGCGCGCACGCACGGCGCGGCCCGGCCCGGCCCGGCTCCCTCGGCCCCTCTCTCCCAATCGCACGGCACAAGCGCGGACACCTCCCGGCCCCGCCCACCGCCGGCGCCCATTGGCTGGCGCCGCCCGCGGAGGCCGCGGGTTGTGCCCTGCGATTGGGTGGCGCTGCTGTCACTCTCGCTCCGCCGGCCGCGGCCGGCTCCCGCAGTCCTATTGGGCTGCAGCGTGGGCTAGCCCCGCCTCTCTCCGCTATGATTGGGTGCACCCGCTGTCACTCATGGCCGGCCTTGAAAGCGCGTGCAGAGAAAGCCACTTTGTGTCAGCCGCGCCTCCCATTGGCTGCGGAGGCCGAGGGCCGCGCCCACCGAGCGCTGCGATTGGATGAGCGGGGCGGGGGGCGGGGCTCTGCTGCGGCAGCGGGGCGGGGAAGCTGAGGGGGGCTGAGGGGACGGGGGGGCGGCAGAGCGGAGGCCCGGCTCCACAGGAGAAAAAACGGCGAAATTGGTTAAAAGGGAAAATAAATAAAACTGGACAAGCAGGGGTTCACTTCTCAGATGCTTCCAATGTCCCTCATGCCATTGGCATTTGTGCCTGCCAGCCCGAGCTCACTCTCACCGGGCACCGCTGCGTTACAGCCCATGGGGTAACGCGGGGCTGAGGGGAACAGAGCCCTCAGGGGCCCGGCTGGCGGCACGCTGAGGGGAGAAAGTACACGGAATAAAAACTGCGTGCTGGGAACGACTTAGTTGGGTTCAGAATAAAAATACATCCTCACACACACACAGTCTTCACCCAAGCCGTATGTAACCGATACAAACCTCAAGGAAGGTGCCACCAAAAATAAAGGGAAAAAATCACACTTATTTGTTTATATCTGAAGCAATTTGTTTGAAAATAAAGGTTTTTATGGTTTTCTTCATAAGTCTAAAATGACAGATACTGCTTTGTTCTGCAAACCCTTCCTTAGACTGCAGCTTCTCCAGCTGCTGCTATCCGCAGCCGCGAAGCACATCACACCGTCACTGTGACACATTACAAGTTCACAATATTTCTGAATAGGTGAATGCACAAGCATAATCTCTGCTTCATAAAACTAGATCTGCAAAGAAATCCGTAGGGAAAGACAAAAGAGGCTTTGTTTGTGCCTGCCGAACGATGGCACGTGTGCTCCAGCCAGGAAACGCGAGGCCCCTTTGAGCTCAAACCTTAGCACCTCGGGTCCAAACCCAAGGAGGAGCAAATTGCCACCTTGCTGCCACTTGTTGTAAACTACTACACAAGCTTCCAGGCAGGGAGATGTTATGTCATCAGGCCTGTGTTTTACTTCTGAGCCTCTCTTCAAGCCTGAGTTTACAAAACATAGAAACCCTTGGAATAAAGCACAGCAATTAGGTCGCGGTTCAGCAAGCGTTCTCTCAAGGGCAAAGGCACTTTCAGGAGTTCTGGCATTAGCCTCTTAATCCTAGCCCTCCTGGCACCCTTTCTTTTGCGCCATTACAGCTACTTGGACAGTTAGATAGCGGGGTAGCTCACAGAGCAACACTGCCCCTGCCCTACCAAAAAAAGAAAACAAGAGGAAAAAAAGTTGTGTTTTTGTTTTGCCTTTTTTTTTTTTTTTCAGCCAGATCAATATCCTTTCATGGTTCACTAAACACACATGCAAGTGCTCCCAACAACATGCAGAAGAGGAATAATTAACCGAGACCTGGAGGGGCAAGAAATGCAGTAGCTGATTGACATGCTGCTGGGACTAACCTAAAGCTGCACTCATTTGCAAAGGCCTTCCCAAGGAGGGGAAAGTGCACTTTTTTTTCTTTTTAAAGGAGAAAGTCATTGTTTACTTTTTCGGTTTGCTTGCCTTTTTTGATAGTTTAAACTGGCAACCACATGAAAAGCACCATTGACTGTGAAATACACTGCATAACATATAGACAGAAAGGCACCATACACTTAATTTAACCTTTTTCACTATCAGAAACGTAGTGTAGAAAGGTCTTTGAGAGAACCCTTTGATTCTAAAAGTTACCAAACTCCAAATTGCTAAAGTCACTGCACATCCCAAATGCCTGTGTTCATCTTGCTTTGCTTTAAAATGAACTTGAAAGTTCATTTTAGGCACCACACTCACAAACTACTACATGCTTTTCAAGTCAGAGGGGGGAAGAGAACTGTATTGAAAACTAAAACGTTAATAAAGCAGAATTTGCTGAACATTAACAAAGCAGACAAAGTATCAACAAAGGACAGTATGGGGCATTGAAAGAAAAGAGACAAACTACCAGAAACCCAGCAATCATGCTTCTAAATCTAGTAGCTGACACCCAAGTCAATACAAACAGCTTTATGTAAGCTTTCTGAGAAGATTTTTCTCTTTCAGAATTGCAAAGAAACACCTCAACAGTGCGTTATTCTTGTACATACTGTAATGTTCTCCACCAGCACTACACTACTGATCGGGGATAAAAGAGGACCTCAGGTGGCAGAAAGTAGCAGCTGCAGATTATGTAACTGCAGCTTTCAAATCCCTCCTCATATTCAGCTGATGTTAATTGCCATGTCCCATGGACTCATACCATGCTCATTGCTAAGTAAAAAGGCGTGTTTTGTTACTCTTACTTAACAGGTATGTGAGTTTGACCCTGAGGGCCCTTCTGTAACACCATGCAAACAAATATAATATTTTAGATACCTAAGAAAGAAAAAAAATCAGGGCTTTTGGTCACTCCTATTTAAATCCTTGAATTAGATTTTGAGGTTGTTTTTTTTTTTTCAACTTTAGTTTGAGATCCTTAAAAAAGTCTGCTTAACCCATAATTAGGAATGCTTTACGCAGCCAAGATTCAGAGAGCAGCTCTGAATTTCTGCCTGAACTTTGGGGGTACATCAAATCAAGCAGCACCTTTGTTTGGGGCCACAAAGGTCCCTCCCTCCCTGTAAGCAGAGGACCCTGAACGTTTTCTGTATTCTGTTTCAGTGAGATAGATACGTGGGAGCTGCTCTCACCTGCACACTTAAGCTGCACCCAACTCCTTTCAGTAACATCAAGTGTTCAACTGAAGGGTGTGCCCAACTTCTGTTGAATAAGCTTGTAGCTGCAACACCCCTTTTAGAAATGGGAAATAAAAAAATCAGGTCTTTTTTAGCTCTAGAGTTTTGAGCTGCAGCTCCCAGGTCTGAGAGTGCTCTGTGACACTTGTGCCACTGCTTCTGAAGCTGAGCTTACCACACACAAAAATGTCTGAGTCGAGGTCTCAAAGTGGGAACATCTGTAAGAGGATTCTTGAGTCTCCACCCTGCTGAAGAATCCAGTACAATTACTCTCAAAAGTTGCTCTCTTACAAGATAACATTGAGTCCTTGTTATTCTGAGGTATTCATTGTTAGGCTCCTGATGAAATGATGTCTCTCTTCCTTTTTATTCCTGGAAACTTTAACTAACGTGCACAGAATGCCAGGGAGGACGGAACTAGAAGTACAACAGAATACAAATTATTCGGAAGTCAGACTCATAAGCTAGACCTTTTACAGCCAGGAAAAGTTCAAACATTCAGCAAATAAAACATGACTATTTCATACATTTTATTTTTTCATGTCTCTGAATGTACAGTGGAAGATATCCACAAACATTTTATAACGTAGTACCTTTTGAAAGCTGGAATGACAAGAGTGGGATTAGAAAACAACAGGACTAGTCACACGCCCCTGCAGCAGGACCTGTTCTAGCACATTTCTTCCATAGTTTGAGACAGCAGTTGCGACTAAGAGGTGTACTGCACTGTTTTCTAAACCAGATACAAGAGTGTTAGGACAACATGCAAATTCAAGGACAAATCACGCGTGGGTTTAGCTTTAGCCGTATACATACAGTCCATGGTCATAGTTTCTCCTAGTCGTTCTGAGAAAGTAATCCAAATGCCAACATATAATTGATACTTATTATATTTGCATACAGTGGGATATGTGGACATTATGAGGTACAGATCCACCAACGTTACGTTACTCAAAGGAACAGAGTATTTTAACTTTAGCTTTCAGGAAGGGGAGAACATTTCTAAATCCTGTGAAAACTGAAAATCCATTCAAGTATGCACACTGATTTGGAAGAATACACACAGAGATGATGTATAGCCTGATCTATTACCACAACTTGTGCTCTGGTGTCTGACTTCTTGAGAAATGACCTGATTCTATTTTTATAATCGTTAAAAAAAAATAAAATAAAATAGAAGGTTTCAAGCTTTTATGCTTATGAGTACTGTTTCCTGCATCTCACATGAATGTTCATGTTACAAGATATTTGTAGAGTCAGCCTGTGGAAAATATTAAGTAATGTGGCAAGATAATGTTATGTTTTGTACATGCTGTGGAATGTCAGACCTGTGGCTGGACATAATTCAGAGCTAGCATCAGTGCATGCAGCAAGAAGTGGGGTTACTCAGCACCACTGTGCAATGCTGGTGCCAGCACCAGCAGCTGATGCAGGCTGTGAGAAGGGAGAGACCAGGGCTACTGGCATCTACAAAAGAAAACTGCTGAAAGTGCAAGAAATAAAAATTACAATCAACTTTTGTCTCTTCACAGAAACCTTGTCATGGTAAGCAAGAGTTTTTGAATACGTTCTTCTGCAGCGTGCCCGTGGATCATAAACAACAGTTATTCAGAAATACTTTATCCTTTTTGTAAAAACATTGCAGTGTCTAATATTTTGTTAAAGCCTGTAAGAGTCACAACGTTTTCACCAATACTATAAATATCAATCTGCAAATTGTGCTATAAAACCAAATTTCTTTAAGAATAAAATATGGATTGGCAGCAGATTCAAGTCAAAAGTGCACACAGTTTTTAAACACAGTTTTTGCATATTTTTGCATGTAATTTTTCCAAGGAGCTACCAGGAGAGGAAAGGGGTCACATCTGAAAAGGATAGGTCCATTTAACTCTGAAACAGTACAGTATAGGATACGTTCAATAAGATTGCGGAAGTTATTCCAAATCAAGCTCCCACCCATGCCTGGATGCATACAAAACACGTCTGCCCCAGGTGGATACCAGTTTATCAAAATGTTTGCAACTTCCCTCTCTTACAGCGATGACAACTCATTAAAGAAGAGAGTCACCAACTATGACACAGAAGTTCAGTGTTGTTCAGCATGGGAGTTCCTCCTTCTTAAACAATGTAGTCTTTTTGGCTGCTAGGTCAGTGTCAAACAACAAACCTTTGTTGGTCCCAGTGATATGTTATTTTCTCATTCTAGTTTGTTTGCTTAAAATATTTCGGAGTGCTCATATGAAAGTGGTGAATAAGCTCATAATTATGTCCATCTTTGTAAGATCCAAACCTAAGAAAAATATTCAACAAAGCAAAATCATCACAATAGGATTTAACCCACACAGTCAAGTCATGCACTTCTGTAGTATAATTAATATTTGTTCTTAATGTTCTAGACAGCTTTTTTCAGGAATAGACCATAATCCTACTTACATATAAATCATAATCTATGTCAGCTAACTAGCTAGAGGTCTCTGAGGATGAAGACATTTAATTACACTGATTGGATTAATGCTACAGGCGCTCTATAAATGGAACTCCAGCTGACAAAGGTGAGGGGGCTTTTATCCAGTAAAATTCTGCGCTCTTTAACTTTTTTCCACTGACTTCAGTGGAGATAGTGTTTTGCTCTCCACAGTATCCAAATACTCAGCTCTATTGTCAATATCACAGATTTTTCTTTGAAAATTATGGTGAAAATTGTATTTTTTCATGCTGTATTTAAACCTGAAGATTTGGACCACTGCCTACTACAGTAGATGGATTTGCAAAAGTAAAACGTAGTACTTATGCAAAATATCAGTGCTAAGTAACATGTAGAAATAGTACCATTGTGCTTCAAATGAACTACAATGGGAAAAGGTTAAACTTATTGCTAAAGATTACCATTTTTTTTTCTGCTTATAGGCAGCCATAAAGAAATCAGGAACAAAAAAATAGTCTGTGGTGAAATCAACTTTGAAAAATTTGAAAGTGTAATTCTAACTTTGGGCAAGTTTCATCATGTGCAAAAGACTAGGCAAAGCCCTGCTTAGGCAGGAAGCCAGTGACTGAGTGGGTAACAAAAAGTAAGTTCAACTGTTCGTGCATATAAAATATATGTATTATATGAATTCTGCACTGTGTAATGTAGAAATAAGTTAACTTAGTAAGTTCAACACTGTTGGAAATTGTCACTTTGTGGCAACATCTATTTCAAACCTCCTAACTCTCTGCTGATATTTGATCCAAAATAAACACCTTTCTCTGTGTTTCTTAGTTATGCAATGCCAGTAGAAAAATAACATCAGCTTAAAACCTTGTCCTTTTTTTTTTCTGGACATATGTAACAAACTGCACTAGGCATTCTGTTTGACATTTGCTACAGTTATATTCTATATTTTAAATACTTTTTGCATAAGTATTTTAACACATAAATTGTATTTTGTGTTCTAAATAGTAGAACATTTAAATCTACATCTAGATATTTTAAGATCCTGATCCTCCAAGTGCTGAGAAGCATGGGAGATCTCTCATCATCTATAAGAAGAGTTACCACACCACTTGGCAAATATCCCTATCAAACAATCTCAGAAATTAATTATCTGGGTGAAATAAACATTACCTTCAATTTATGGTGCAATGCAGCAGACGGATTTTCCCAAGGCACATGCCAAGTTAATGGTAAAAATGGAATTACAAATCAGAAGTTATTGCCTCCTAATTTGGTACGGACCAGTACCTCCCACTTTGAAAACTATTTTGTTCCTGGATGTCATGTACATCATCCCCTTAACTTCTTAGGAGATATACTGACCTGGGATTGAAATGGATGTCCTCAGGAACTTGGCTGGGATCAGTAACAATTCTGTCATTATCAACATAGTTATCTAAATCATCTGGGATCCTAAATTTGGCCATTTGGACTTCTGAATCACTTAAACCAGCGTGAGATATGCGGGCATAGCCCAACCTGTCAGATTCAAGAAGAGTTAGCTTGAAGAATAATTCAAAGCAGTCTCACCACATTCTTAAATCATGTCACTTTTTCCCAATCTTATTATTTAACTTATCAATGTAACTGTTCATGTCAATGAATCTCACCTTCCAAAATCTTAACATGCTGCATAAACACGTTCATCATAACACAATGTCGCAAGCAGAAAAACTGAGAAAGTTTTAGTGCTTGACAACAAAAATAAATTCTAGATATAGGAAATTAATCAGTTCTTCAGTTTTAAAACTTTTCAGTTTTAAAATCACAGTTTTAGCATATGCATATTCATGCAAATTCACCAACTTCACTGAAGAAATTCTGAAATTCAAGCATGAGCGACATGAGCCACTAATAAAATGAGATTGCAAATGGTGGGCTATTTCTACTCAATACAGTTACTTAAGACAGCCATCTAGTTTACCGGGTTTACTCCTGTTAACACTGCAGAATTTACATAGTTAATTTGGAATAAGCTTAATTACATTCTGGAACATACATCACCAAGAGAATGATTTACAAGGAGCTTGGTATTTAGAAGACGTGGAGTGCATGGGTCCCAGCAGAGCAAAATGCTTCAATATGGGTTTACACAGTCAAGATTTCCACTAAATCCAGCAGAAATCTTGGTTCGATTAGATCAGCATTTTGCTTGAACAAACCCTACAATCATAGTTTATAATTTGTATCTTCTGTGTCACATACAAATTAGGGCTTAGCCTTCACATTTTAGAGTGATGCTGCAAAGCCAGAGCTTGGATCTTGGAGAAAAAAAGTATTTTTAAAGCAGTTTAGGTCTGAAGGCTTTTGATACAGAAGGATGAAACTCTAACAGTGCCTTTGCTAATTATATTTGGAAGTACACCAATTATTTCTGAGATCAATGTTTCACATTATTTCATAAGATACCTAACACTCCATACACATGTAATGTGATGTAAGACTATTACACAATTACCTACAGCAAGGTGTAAAAATTATTGTCATAAAGATATTTAAAGCAAATTTCTAAATGTTCCTCTTTAACATACCTTATTACTCCTCGATACATAATATAGCTACACCACCTGTCACGATCTGTATTATCAATATCCTATGAGTGAAAGAAAAAAGAAGTCAAATAAGACAACCTCTCCTTATGTTTAGGCTTTAAAGCAGCTACAGAACCAATGTATAAACCTGGTGTAGAAAAGTGTTTTGCCTAAAATGTGATAGCAAGGTAGAAAGGAAAAAATCCACTATGCTAGACACAAACAGATCACTTCATTACACCTCCTGACAGACAGCCAAACTGCAGAACTGTTTTAAAACAACACAATCACAGAACTAGAGGTTGGAAGGGACATTTTGAGGTCACCCACTCACAACCGTATGTTCAAAGCAACTTTGAGCAGGTTACTTGGGGCCTTATGCAGCCAAGCTTTTAAGATCTCCAAGGACAGAGATTTAACAAATTCTCTAGGCCCCTCTTCTCACGCTTGACAATCCTCACTGTGATTTGTTCTTCTACCATCTTCCTGACATTTCTCTCATGGCAGCTGGAGCCCATTGCCTGTTATCTTTTCACCACATAACTCCATCTTCTCTACAGCATTTCATGAGGCAGCTGAAGACTGTCTGAAAATCTGTGTGCATCTTCTTGTGTGTCTAAGTTACCACATTGCAACATTAAATTGAATGTTGAAATATACATTACCTCTCACTGTTGAAAGAAGCACTATTTTTATATTACCTGGACATTTCCATTTTTTATTAGTTCAGTATAGTCTCTGGATCCAGGAGCTGAAGTGATGTATCCTAGGAATACAGTTTGGTTAGAGCTAGTCTTCAACAACTTGGAAACAGCTATGGCCTGAAGTTTTCTGTCCAAGTCCTCTCTGAAAGAATTGGGAAAGACTTTAACATACATATATTTAAGCCCAGATTCTGTCTGCTATATCATAGCACACCAGAGATTAGTCTGACACCTTTTTTATTCCCCAGTATTAGAGAATATGGAAGTTAACAGCAAGCTTGACGATTCCAAATGATCACCATGTTGAATAAAAGCCACGTGGTAGTGGTGGATGTAATCACGGCTCTCTTCCTAACCATTATGCAAGCAGCTTTTTCTATTACTGTTTTGTTTTTTAATACCTATCTCATTACTAGGAAATGTGAGTGTAAGTTCTTTTGGTTATCTGAGGCTGTGTCACTGCCTGCACTTGAAATGCAGTTGTGCTAGTACAGACTGTCTGCTGCATAACAAAGAGTTCGTACGCCTACAAAACCTTTTACTTTTCTGATGGACAGATCATGGTAAAAAGTAGTCTTAAAGTCTAAGTCACGTGATTTATGAGACATAACTTAAGAGCTGTGTCATCCCATTAACACTTAGAATATTTGCCAGGTATTCTCCATCTTTTTAACAAGATTTACACAGCAGTTCCAACATGACCAAAAGTGACAGTGTAAGCAGAGCCTGGTAGCATGAATACTGCACTGAAATCCAGTTCCTGTCCTTGGATTTGTCATTATGCAAAGATGCTTCTCTTTCCATGATTCTGCACTTTGAACAGTTGAACAAAGCATATTCTCTTCTGTATTTTGGTAGACTGGGCTACATAGCATTGAGACAGCAAGTTGAGAAGACAGGGGCTGAAATACTGTGCTTTTAAATAGCAGTCTTCTGAGTGGGCCAAATGCGTAAGGGAGAAGGAGCAGATGGAGAGGAGATAAAGACCAATTCAAGAAGCCTGACTTATGTATACATGAAGTTGTCTGCTCAGCTAGCTGCTCCTTCTAGACATGCCTCTCAAGATTTTTTTTTTTAAAGGACACCATTGACATATTCCCACATTTTAGAAACAGTCTTAAAAAAAATCCCCAGTTATCTAGTATCTTAGTTTACGTCATTCTAAGCAGCAATGACAGATGAAAAACAAGCAGTTGTACATGGCAATTAATTATAAAATCCATTAATCTCAAAACACAATCTAATTTGTCCTTGTTTCCCATGTGTCTCCTCCTATTTTCTCCTTCATCTTTATCTTAGCTCTCTGTGAGAGGGGAATACAGAGCTATTTTCTTATGCTTTGACAAATAGTTTCTCAGAGAGGCAAGTCTAATCATCTGTGTGAAGCACAAAATGGAATTTCTTTGTAGACTTCAGATTGGGAGTGGTTCCTGACAATTATATGTGCTTAGTAAAAGGGGATCTATAAACGATTTGCATGCTTGCAGCACAGCTTCTACAAAAGGAAAAGGAAGGAGGAAGCTTGGTATGGGATAATGAGAATTCCTACTGCTTTCTGAGCAGCTTCTTTGTGTATTATGCTCTGCACCCAATCCATAAATTTGTCTCTCTGTAAATTAAAGCAAATTAAAAATAAATGACAAACATAATTTTAGATATTGCAGCAAATGGAAAATACAACTATGTGGAGCATCACAAAACTATCCCTTATTAATATTCATTACACAGTAACTCAGACATTGCTTTAAAGTAAAGAACTGAAAGATACCCCTTAGTCTTTTTCATCACATATTTAAGTTACTGATATAATAATTCTTTATTTCAGAATCCAGAGATCAGATTTTATATTTCCAGTTTCATATAGTCAGAAAGACATTGATTGTACATTTTTGTTGTTTAGACACTGTCCTTTCTTGGAGGCATCAGAATTGTTACTTTTTATTTTAATAAACATCAGTTGTCCATTCATGCTAGCTATCCATAACTATTTGCACTCAGTGTGGAATATAATGGATGCAGAAAGTCAGAAGGATGCTCTCATGGCCTGAGATGTATCGGTAGCCCTGTTCCTGTTTTTGCAGAACAGTATTTTTTTCATATCTCTGTTAACCTGGATATTAAGCTCAGCCAAGTTTTGCATGACAAATTCATCCCTTAAAAAAAGGCTTCAGAATTTCTATCTGCTAGTTAGATCACAGTATTTCCTCCAATGTGTATTGCTAGAACCAGCACCACAGCAGATTTTAAAGAATACAAAAGAAACCCCAGAAGTTGATGACAATTATGTTTAACTTAGCACAACATACATAACAGGAAATAAATAGAATACCCACTCTTCGTTTCCAAAGTGAGCAACAACAAAATCAACCAGTTTCCCAGTGAAATTGACAGTCATGGAGATGGCAGGTGCAATCTCTCCCTCTGGAGATGGAAGAAGGTGGTGGGTAGATTTTACAATGGGATACCTTGACAGTGCCATAATGCTACGTGAAAAGAGGGAAAGAGTTACTTTTTCTAGCTCACAAGCATTGCTGATCTGAACTAAGCAGATAAATGTGACCAAAATAATTCAAACCATCTCTAGAGGATTTTTCTGAACTTAGATTTGTTTTTGCCTAAAATATTACTTAATCGCACATCTAAAAAAAGTAAAAATAAAAATTACCAAATTCATTCTAACCCCCCAAAAAATTGGTAACAAATGTGATATGAGTAGGTCATAAACAGTGCAGGAAAAAAAATTTGCATTTAGTATCACATAAAGATACAGGCTCTTGAAGAGGAAAGTTACTGAATTCTTCCCACATACAGGAAGAATAAGGTAGCCATTGCAACTTCACTACAAGCTCCACTTACCACAGAGATCTGCAAATCCCCCTAAAAAACCACCACATCATAAGCCACTATTTTCCAGACTGCAAAAATATTCAGATATCCAGCTGGTAGTTGGCCAAGAACACAGAAGTTCTGGTCAAACAGGCATGTGCCTTTCTATGTCCATTTCCCACCATACTCCCCAAGCTGAATTTAATGAATTCAAAATTTGTAATTATCCAAGTGCAGTTACATTTTCCAACTGCTATCACATGTTGAAGGCTGAAATCTAAAGTTCTCAAAGCTGACAAGAAAAGGGAATCAGAAACATAATTTGGAATGTCAAACTTCCAAATCCAACTTCCAAACTTCCATTGAGGGCCAGGATGCCATACCCTGCATCACCAATACCGAGGCAGCTTGCAGGCACAGGCACCAAGAACTGATCACTTTTAACAAACAGAAAACCAGATCTGCATTGCGTTGTAAGGCTAGGGAGTCAGAACATGTTCTTAAAGACAAGCTCCAGCAAGTGACTATGGTGATTATTATTTCAATTACTCTTTGTCTGTGTTCTAGTGGAGTATTTATTTTCATGTCCTGTCACTGTGCACATAAAGGTGACTCACCCCCAAGTATGATCTCTTGTGCTTGGACCAAAATCTGTGTAAAATCCTAGTCTTTCTCCGAGCCACATTGTTGGATCGTTGTTCCCAATAAACGGTTTAGAGGCATCACTCTCCAGAATAGTGATGAAATCTGCACCTAAAATGAGGGGAAAAAAAAGAAATCTTTACGAATTTATAACTACGACCTACAAACGCAAATCATAAATGACTACAGAATGCACTTTATTTCCCTTTTGATTACACAGGGATGGACACAAGTCCTTCAGGAGTCAATTGGGGCCAGTCTTACGCCAGCAACAAACTGGTGCCCACACTTCCAGTTGCCACAGGCTACACAGCCTCCGATGGAGACATCCTCATGCCTGGATGCCAGAGCTCCTCCCTGCCACATAACCAGACACACAAGATTGCACTGTACAGCTGGCCTGCACATACGTAGTGTGGTGCATTTCAAAAGCATTTAGGTATTCTGTATGTACACAGATTAACAGCACAGTAGGGTGTCTACTGCTTTCAACTTAATGAACAAGCACTGCACAGTACATCTGCATTTACCTTCATCTGCCAAATCTTACTCCATTCCAAAGGCTCGTGTGCAAGAGGAAGCAGGCTGCTGCTGCCCAAACAATTCATTAGCCTGCAGCAACTTGGCACTGGCACACAAGCATGGCAACAGAAGGGTTCCCAGTTCCAGTGAATTGCAGACTACCCACGGTCATCTCACTTTCTCAGGGCACTGATGTCCCTCCATGTTTACATACTGAGGTGTTGTTTTGCCACCGGACAGGTTCTCCTACAGATTTAACTGCCAGGAAGACATCTGGTCTCTGAAGGAACCCAGCAGCTAGAAAAGGCCTGCCCATGCCTGAAGGAAGGTTACCTATCATTATTTCATTTGTGCAAAGCATTTCTGTATAGATAAGTGACTCACTAGCAATATAAGAGATAACAACACAGCAAAAATCAAACAAACAAAAAAAATTACAGATAGTGAAGTGTTTCCACCAACCAAAAACCTCTTTAAATCTAAGAAAAAATGACTGCCTCTGCAAATAGCTTTTTAACTGAAGTGATTGAACTGGAACAGCTCACAAATTTAGGAGAAAACCATGTAAGAACATGGTTTTTAATGTTCTTAAATTAATGTAAGAACAGACTCAACCAGCTAGATGTTCTTGCTTCTTTCTGTTTCTTCATATGTAGCCTCTCACATATAAATTAATTGGGAAAAAAGTTACCTGTCTGATTGAGCAAATTAGCTGATCCTTCCAAATTAGACCATCCTTCATTGTCATATGCAAATCTAAAAGGCCAGATCATAGCAGAGAAGTCTCTTTTTGGAACCTCAAAAAATAAAATGCGGAAAAAAGTTAATTATGATTTGACTTCCATGTACATTTACAGTCATCAGTATCAGATACATGGTGCCATAAAAGATACCCAAGAGGGGATATTTTAACCAATATATTTTCCGAATAAAGCTGTCAAGATTACAAAAGTCTACAGGTATTTTTTAGAAAAATCTGTGCTGTTATCATGACGAGAAAAGTCACTGAAGTTAAAATGAATTTGTACAAGTAACAGTAAATATACGGATATGAAAAAGACCAAGAATATTGTCATCTTTCTCAGATTAACTACCTATTTTCTGTACTACAATCCTCAATGAGTTTTAAAAAGAAAGCCAACTGTATGCGTGCACACATACTTTCTACTCAGCTCTCATCATCTTTTCTGCATCTTTTCCTGCATTTGTCATCAGAGACTTCTCTAAGAAAGAAATTACCAACAGGAAAACATGTCAAGAGCAAGCTTCAAATATCTATTTCTGGATTACCACCAAGAAAAAACAAGTTTAATTCATAATTGCAACCACTTGCATCAAAAGTTTAATTTTACAATAGCAAAGTCATGGAATAGAAAGGTTCATTTATGTCTGATAAAAACAGCTCTAATTTTGAGTTAAAAATACTAACTATGTAAACAACAGCCTCAGACAACTTGTAAGTAACTTAATTGCTAAACTTTGTGAGCATGAAGCATCTGAATTGTTAATGTCTCTCCAACACTCGATTTTTTACTAGATAGGAAACTGAAATCTTCTGATTTTTATCCAACTTCCTTAATTAGCCTAATCTAGGTCAACCAACTTGTCAGAGAGGTTCAGTTCAGACTTATGCATATAAATACGGAAACAAAGAGTACCTTCAGCTGGAAAGTGCCTCAGGAATTTATCCGGGCATACCTCTCTGATGCAAGATCAAGCTGCTAATGGTATTGACCAGTCCAGTTTTGAATATAATTAAAATAAACTAATTTATAAAAGTAGTATTCAAATCAAGTGTATGAGGCAAGAATCTCTCAGCTTTCTAGAACGTTTTTATTTCCTTCATAGCAGCACAACAAACCTCCAAAGACCCAAACGTTTCCTGTATTCAGCATGAATTCACAAAGCGAACTTCTTGCATATTCATTTCTGAATTACTGCTGCTGAATATTTGGATACTGCCATAAAGACAAGCAATAAACCAAAGATATCACAAGCACATTTCACTGTATATTTGAAAGTTACCATCTTCACAAACATGCTACTCACCCCTTGGCCCAACTTCTTCTCATAAGCTTTATAACGCAGACCCAATCCTAGCAAACCAACACCAACAAACAGCCACAACACTTGAAAGACAGAAACACAGAAAAGTTTATTTTAAAGCAAGAAGAAATAAAGTTCTCATTGCAGTTAAACAGAACTGGATATATGGTCATTCTAAGGTGTGCTACTCATAGGATGGAGAAAGTATATATTTAAGTTTCCACACATGACAGTGATAACACCATTTCAACGTTGTGTACTAAAGAATATCGGTATGTGTGCAGCTACACACTTCCATTCTCCAAATCAGCAGACACAATACACCAACATTGCCTGGAATATTTGTGTAAAAAACATACCTACCGAAGAAGACATTATAGGAGATAACAGCATCATGTAAACTTTCCAGTGTTTCCTTCATAGTGTTCCAGATATGCATCTATAGCATGCATCTTTTATTTTGCATTAACATAATGTGTGGAATAAAATTTAGTTTACTTCACAAGCCACTAGATGTCAGAAAGATATGATCCCTATCAGACCTCCAGGGCAGTTCTTGTTTAAGTACCCGCATTGATGTTTTTTTGGAAAGGCACTATGGCTTCACACAATGCAAATTCAGAGCTTTCCCATTGCTCCTGTAGCCTTCCAAATAACCACGGTGGACACTTAGGAGCTGTCAGTGTTTGGCACATTGTAATTTGATGAAAAAACTCCTCTGCAGTTATTTTGTTTATACGGTGGCATACAGAATCTACAATGACTTCAGTAACCCCAGTTTATTCTTTCATCAAATCTTTAAACAGACATGTAACTATTTTTATGCAAGTTTACTGGAACAACTTTGTCAGATTTAAATAAATTTCACTGTGGATGATGTCAGAAGGACAGACATGCTGTTTGTATTAGTAAATGTTAAGCAACTTCATAGTCTGTCAGATGCAAAGGTGCTTAAAGGGGAAGCTGAGAAAAAAATGTAAGTCTGAGCACGATGGGGAAATGCAGGACTTACTGTTGAAATGTCAGAAAATTAGCTCTGCTTTGTCACAGACAGTATTTTAAAGTATGTACTCATTTTTGTGGAATGTTTTTAGTGTAGTAATGTTTAAACCATTTGCACTGGTGCTCGCATTTCCTCTATACACAAATGTGCTTTGATATTCTTCTGGCCCTTGAGTATTTAGGGTAAACAGCTTCACAAAGCTTTCAGAAATAGCTCTGTAAAGCAGGAAAGCACTATTGCCTCCAATGTCCAAACAAGGTAAAATGAGGCACACAGATGATAGACGATTTGAGCCAAAATCACAGAAGAAAAAAAGATAGAGGAGCATGAACATTTAGCATCCTGATCTCTGTGGGGTTATCATGCCCTAGCCACTAGCTATTTTTTCTTTTACCAAACTTTACAGTATCAATAAAGCAGAAAAATTCTGCCTGATTTCTTTAAAAAAAAAAAAAAAAGTTAACAATGGAAACAAATCTAAGGTTTAAATAATCATAGCCAAATACGTGAAAGCATCACTTGGATGAATTCCAGAGGTTTAAAATCCAAAAAGAAATTAAAATATTTTAGTATCTTTTCAAAACCTAAGAAAAACAAAATCAGACCTGAAACATACTATCTGGAAACTTCACAGGCAGATGACAAAAGTTTCATGACAGGCCTGGTCTGAACACACAGCCAGGAATCAGGGTGGTCATTCACCATCAGCTCTGCAGGACTCCCACAGAAGGGCAGTCATGTCAAATAGTAGCTCCATCCACATCCCACCCCCTTGCCAGCCAGCTAACACAGCTCTGTGAAGGGCCGACATGCCCAAATCAACATACTGACTGGGCTGGCAAGTCTTTCTTCTGTGTACACATGCAATAGATCTCACGATACAAAGAGACTGGAACCTGGGCAATACCAACCTCAGGTCTGACTCTAGAACCAGCACCAAATCCCACCTTTGTAAAACATCTGAGCAAAGCACTGCACTGCTGTACTCTTCTTCCTCAGGCAGTATTCTTAGAGTCATGGATGAGAGGGAGAAAAATTATACTTACGTAGTTTAATATATTTTTTACTCCTTTTGAACAGTGGCTTTTGGTTGCTTTTCACTTCAAAAATGGAGCTAAGGTCTTTCTTGGATCCTGTTAGAAAGTCTAGCCCAATGCATAACATAATAAAACCTGTAAAAATATGTCATTAGTTGTTTTTTTCAGAGTTTTAGCATATTAAACATTGCTCATATATGCATCATTTATAAACTCCCAGCTGCTGTGTTACATTCAACCTTACAGCTTCACCAACAGAGGCAATTCAGTCAGTGCCCAAACAGATAAATGCCATACCAAATGTAGTAATGCAGGCAACACGAGATTAATTGTTAGAAAAAAATCTAACTTATCATTGTCAGTATTCACCTCACCTATCCCTGAAGCACTTCAACATTAATAGTGTTAATTTACATTGTAGCATTTACTGCCACAAGCACTGCTCCCAACAAAATTGGCTTGTGACATTATGCATGGCACTAATGACAAATACTTCCAAAATGTTATTTCAAAGCAGTAACACCGCAGGAAGGATTCAAAGCTAAAAGAGGATTTAAAACTCCACTGAACACCTATCCTACACAAAACATTATTCCACAGAACATTTAGCCAGCTAACACAAAGCCTGACCTTAACAGCACTGCAGTACAGTTTTGTGGTTCCAGGCCAAAAAGGCTGGTGCACAGCGGGCAGGACATGCTAAGTACTTCCAGGCTCCTACTGACAGCTCCAGCTCTCAAATCAGCCCAGTGCTTTCAAAGTTTTCCAGAATTAATCCAGACAAGAGCATTTAAGTAACACTTATATATTACAATTCTTGCAGCAACAGCTTGATGAAATATAGAGATATTAATTGTTGATTCTAGATGCCTGTTAACTCTGCAAGTTTAACTGCTTTGTCACCAAGATAACAGTAACATGTTTTTATCCAGGCACTCCAAGAGCAATTGCTCAACAGTTCATTCGGACACAGTGTAAGCAGACTGCAGCAGGACGGGAGGCAGCATCTTGTATTCTTTTCCTCCACAGTCAACAGAAGCAGCTGTGCATTTTAGAACAGACAACTAAGCCCACCTATAGGTACATTTTAAAAGCTAGTTAGGCTTCATTAACTGTTGCAAGGCACCATGATGGTATACTTTCCTTTCCATAGGTAGTGCAGAGTAATATTACAACCTCTTATCCCATCCCTTATGAGCTACAGCATTCCATCACCTGCAAAGAAAATGTGGGAGCCTAACAAACTGGCTTAGAGCTCTGCTGGAAGAGGTCTACATCCTCAATACCTGTGTGTTGTAATTAACTATAGAAGTCATGTTTTATTTCAGAGTTAGAGCTGAAGATAACATAACTGTTCCTCGTTATTTCCTTACTGCCCTTACTTGCTATGTTAGGTGTAAAAGTTTGCAAACCAGGAAGCTGGGTCTAGTCTAATGAAGAAGTGGGAACAAACAAACCTTTCTCAAGGGGAAACTACTTCAAGGGCATTCAAGTCAATGGACAAGCAGGGCTCCAACCCCGAGCATTAGGGTACATCACAGTGAAGTAGCACAGAAGTTTTGAACAGAATGATCTTACTTTCATCGTCACTTCTCCCAGTGCAGTTCCCTACCCAGACTGCGGCAAGAGAAAGGCAGGATATTGGACAGGAGGAGAAAGCAAGAAACAACACTTGCACCTGAAAGAAAGCAGAAGAAAACAAGCAGTTTGCCAGAAAGGCAGGCTGTAAGGGAAGAAGCACAGCAATAAATACTTAGCCTCACAGTATAATTTGTGTATCTTTGACAGCTACGAGATGCCATCAAAAAGCCAGAAATTGGATTCTCAGATTGAATAAGCTCGTGTAGTGCCATCAGCTGAGAGAGGGTCAGCTCACCAGTTTCTTTTAGCCAAAGAGAAAGTTAAGGAAGGCCATCTCTGTGTTACTATCCCATGATCCAGCCAGGTGACTTAATCATCAGTGTATTCAAAGGAAGTGACAGAGAGAGATTTTGTGTAATAGCTTTTCTTTTGTCAAAGCATTATTCAAGAAAGCATTTGACATTTCTCTACCACGTGCTTTCTTCCTATAACTCCAAAAAATAAAATGAAATGAACTGAGGCAACCTTTTCTACAGACTACCCAGATTGCTTTCAGAACACAGAAAACTGCAATAAACATAATGGAGCACTCCTCAGAACACAACAATCTGAAACTGGAGCGATTGCTGTAATACCTGAAGGACTACACGCAAACTAGGAACCTGGACTGACGGAAAGGGCTTGCAAAGGCACTTCTGAAATCTGAAACCACTGAAGCAACAAGTCAAACTCGGCATTCCTTAATCCTTTCGAAACAAAATATGGATGATGTGTCACATTCTCAAATGTGCCATACACCTAGTCCAAGACAATGTTTAGCATTGTCTCAGTATGATTGGTGAAATATGCTATTGAAACACATTCATACCTTTTTAAAAAGTTATTTTGGAGACAAAACCAGAAACGGTTGGTTTCCCTTCTACCTCCCCACCTTCGTCAAGGGAACATTTTGCTAAAACCTTTATGTTTGCTCACCTCAGTTCTTCCTCATTGGCAAATACCTGACAATTTCATTTCTTCTCCCATCCCCCTCCTGTTTCTCTGCACATTTCTGACACTGCAGGACTATCAACATCCCTCCAAACTTGCTGATATGTCCACACAGCATAAGGTACTGTTACAGGGAAACGAAGCCCAGGTCTCAACTGCAGCCTAGCTAGATCAGCAGTATGCTGTACTTAGGTCCTCAGAGCAGGACTAATTAATGCACTGAATTACATTACTGGCAACATTTCACAGCCCTCCTGAACCCCTGAGTTTCCAGCAACCCCATTGTTACCTGAGGTACAAACCGCTATCAAAGGCAGCTAGCACAAAGGTGCAGTCACACCCTGAACTGCAGAGCAGCCTTATTTTTAGGGTGACTGATTAACACATTTCTTCCTCAGACGTCTACTTAGTTATCAGACTTCCTTTTCACTTTTTCATTTTCCTTCAACTAAATTCTATCTTCTGCCCACATTTTAAACTATTTCTAACAGTAATAAACAAAAACTCACTGCTTGTTTCTTTTCTTTTTGTGTGTGTGTGCGCGTTTTGTTTGTTTTTCATGTCTCAATAATTTTCTCATAGAAACTCTTACTTCAGTAAATCAAACAGAAGCTGCGCATTTAGAAAAACTATACACTAGGTACAGTTTAAACATCTGAGTCTAAAACAAGCATATTACTAGTAGTTCATAGTCACGAATGTACCTAAAAGAAGATGGGAGCTTTCTCTGGCATAAATTCCTCCAGGAACAAATTTATAAGCTGTACACCATACACAGAAGAATAATTCAAGAACATAGGCAAACATGGCTGCACTCATGGCTTTTGCAGGATGCAGACAGCTAACAAAGTGTCCAGCCAGCTGAGGCCACACACACATCGTAAAGACAGCAAGAATGTTGCCTGCAACAGCAGCACTCCAGGTCTGTAAATACAGGAGACCAGCTGCAGACGCTATACCTGGGAAGGGATAGAAAAGAACAGTGAGTCAGTCAGCTATATTATCTGCCCTCTTCTTTTAAACATTCTCTCTGGGAAAGATATTTAAAAGAAATAAAGAGTCTGTGAAATATAACTGTGCTTTGCAGACACGAGAACTGTACCACTAGGACAGTTATTCCCAAAAGCCAAAACCAGCCTCTCACTTTTCTCAGAGTTCTTTTCAAGTTTGCTTCTTGAACTGACAACAGTGCAGCAAAAAGACTGCAAAGAAACATCACCAAGAGCCGTATTACAATTCGAATACAGATCTCTGAAGCCTAACACCTGAACCTAAAGGTAAATTATTAGGGCAAACAATAGTTTAAGCATTGCCAAACTCTTGTGTCTTTACTGAGATTTTTCCAGTGTTTGATATTTGATTTTGGCTCCCACAGAGAAGTAGTCCTAAGAGAAATGCAGTTTGCGTTAAATTCCGTGTTTTAAGGATGCAGAGAATAATTTGTAAGTGTTAGTTCTTGAATGCTCTAAAAGACAAGGTGAATGAGAAAAAAGCAAATCATAATGCATCGCATCCTTTGGAATCCATATGTTGAGGTCCCAATTATTACTAAACCTTTGAAGAGAGTACTGCTTTGTCTTCTTGATAAAAAGATCCAAAAGCAATAAGCTAAAATAGCTAAGACAGTAAAAAAAAAAAAGCAGACTCTTAAAAAAAACAAAAAACATTTATACCAGTAAATTTCTCTTAGAGGGGCTTACAAATTACAACAAACTGCATCCGTGCTGGGAAAGTATAGAAAAAAACACTTCTCCACCAGTCAAGAGCAGAATAATTTCCATCTCTGACTTGTTCCACGGCATATCTGTTCCTTCCAACTGAAAATGTCGTCTAGATGCAGCATTCGGATTCTCCCTTTTCCCATCACCCAAGACCTGCTGTATGCAAACTGATTCACAAATACAGTACTTCAGCACAACTGCTTCAATGTTCATATTATTTTGCTGCCTGGAGACCTCGGCAACTAAGGAAGCAGGCTGCAAGCTTGCCTTTAGGTGAACTGCTCTTTATTCTACAAGGCAGCGAGTATGCTACAGGCAGTGACAGAGAAAAGCAAGCTCTGATTAACGACTGACTTCTCTGACAAGCAGCATAGGGTGCAAGGGCATGACTATAAGGAATAAGGTAATAGAAACAAAAATTCTGTTCCAGATTTGCTCCTACCTATAAGAAACCAGGCAAAATTGGCAACAGAAGACCAACTCCAAAATGAAAGCATCAATCCATGAGCCAGGCCCAACAGAACTGTACCTCTGATACAAAGAAAAAGAAAGGAAAAGAAATTGTACATTACTATAATTTTATAAACACCTGACATTCAAAAAGAAGCTTTTAGACATACAAGTGAGGATGGTTGGTATTATTCTATAATCCTTTTATTTTAAATAGTTCTCAATTTCAGCACAAAATACCTTCATCTCACACCCTGCTACGTTAGTTCCCCTTTACTGGTTGTAAAAAGCATCCAGAAAATAATGGCAGTTCATCATAGTGTATAAGCAAGCTGTGTTCAGCAGCAGAAGCTTATCACTGAAGTACTGGGTACAAAAGGAAAAAAAATTAAAAAATCCCTCAGATCAAGTGAGAGGGAGGAATCCCCCCTCTCAACAGAAGCATTTTCTTCACTTCAAATAGGAACCCTGCAGCATCTAACATTGCTCACAATCTTGAGCAGCTCTTGTGAGTGCTGATTCCAAACTATGAACTATCTCACCTGCAGCTACACGTAGTTGATTATCAGAATAACTAATCCATTCTCTTTCTAGATTTTGGAATGTGAGGGAGCAATTCACAGCATTAAAACTATATTCTTAATGCCTAAAACTTCTAGAGAGGCATATTATTTAATATTGCACACTTTTTGTTCTGTTGTTGGTTTTAGGTTTTTATCTGCACACATCTCCAAGGTGTATTATTTTGTACAACTTTTTCAGTTAAGACAACAGCTAAATTCATTTACTGCCTGTTGTATATACACCTCATTCATAAGCCCTTCGACTTTAGTCTTAATTTAAAAATCATTTTGCAGGGTGACAGATCAGGTTTTATTATTGTTGAAATAAAAATCATTCTGGAATATAGAACATTTAAGATTTTTTTTTTTGGTATACATGCAATGCTGAGAAATATCTGCAAACAAGAAGGAATAAGACAGAAAAAGAAGGACTGAGTGAATACTCCTAGGCCTCTATCCACAAGTCTTCTGCATGAAGTACCTTCTATTCTATACAGATTTTTATACCATCATCCTCTCCCTAGTAACAAAGCTCCTTCCAATAATGCATGGTAACTTAATGCATAAGTAATTTAACATGTCTGTCCTCTTCCTTTAGGCAAAAATAAGCAAAGTTAATTGATCTGGTTGAGTTTTAATTTGTAACACACTATGGCATTGGGTTTTGATTACTTTTTTGTTCAAATCGTTAAAAACAAAAAACAAAAACAGGCACTCACCCATATGGATTAGGATCTGGACCTCTGTGTGGATGCCCACTTACTGCCCATCTAGAAATTAGCGAGACCTCGCCAAATATCCACACAGTGAGAAACATGAGGCTGCCAAAAGCAATTCCTGTCAAAAGCCAATTAGGCTGGGAAACCGTCTCTCTAACTCCATTCCCAGTATTGTTTGCTTCTTGTTTCCTCTTGTCTCCACCTAGATTAAGAATAGGAATATTCTTAATGCAAAGTGTCAAATAAAAGTAAAAAGGGTTATTGAGAAAAAGCAATAGCCAAGATTACAAAATTACCAGAATAAATTACTGGCTCAAACACAAAAGCTAACTTATCTGATCATCCATGAAAATTGATAAGGGAAAAAATCTCCTAGAAAGAGAAGGTCAGTAGCTTTTCCTGACAAATGTTTTAAGTGTACAAAAATGGCAACCTGCTCATATGACTCATATGATTATCCTTCATGCTACTGGGATTTAAATTGTTAAATTGGCTTTGAAAATCAGCAGAACAGTTATGAGAATTCATTCAGAGGACTCTGTTCTCTGAAACTCTAAGCTCCGATAAGAACAAAACCCAACACTTCCAAAGAAGCCAGAAAACTCCCTTCCTTCTCTTCTCCTTTTTCCATGCACTTGAGATCATCGAAGGAGATGATCACTTGAGACTCATCTAAGGAGAAGGCAGTGCCTTTAGTTGCATAGACATTCTTTTGTCACCTAGGAATAAGGGATTCCCCTCCTAATTTCCTGCAGTAGATTCCCTTCCTAAATTATTATGAAAGTGGAGGCTTAGTTTGTGTCATGCAATACAAGTCTACAAACAATACACACAATGACAACTTATACCCACTTACACATAGACAAGGTTTTACCTTTCAATTAATTCATTCAGGTTACACTGAGAAGGAAGGCACTGCTGAGGATTTAACATGAGCTGCCCTAACTAACCAAGCCAGCCTCACTGTCTTCCTTGGCAATGCTACCTTCACAGTTTTAAAGAGACCATTTAGCCTATGACAGCCCCAACTGCTGTATAACTGGCCAGACACTCCAAGAACTTGAGCAAATTTTGAACACACTCTTCTATTATTTTTTTAATGATTATTTTCCCACATCAGCTGTTCTTTTTCTTTGTCTTGTCTCTGTCAAAGAAAACACATTGGCAGAGAAACTGAAACAGCAGACTGAATTAAGAAAATAACAGTTACATGACAGATGTTTTCTGTTGGAGAAAGGGTAATCCGTTCTGGGTTTATATGTCTAATATTTTTCTTATAGGTCTCTTATTTCTTTGTTTGTTTTATTGCTGCATTGTTGATACTGCAATTAGTTGGTATTTCCAACTTACTACAGCTTGTATGAATTGTGACACTGATTCTGCCATGTTAGGGGAAGACGAAAGCACTGTTGTTTGTAAAGTCTACACTGCTTGTGCATCTGATCTACAAACAGACAGCTGAGGAAAAAATGAAGGAAAAAAGGGACACAATGATAGCTTCCCTTTAGGATGTTTTCATAACTGCTTTCTTTGCTACAATGCCCTTACCTGAATAGATCCGCTCCACCGCTGCTATACAACCAAGTGTCAGTATGACTGTGTTGGCAGCTTGCGAGCTCCAGACTGGGTTCAGTGACGTATACCAGATGCGAAGAACAAGAAGCATTATCTTGCCCAGTATGAAGCCCCATATCCTGATGAACCTATTAGAATCAGTTGTAGAATACTGATGCATTTGAAGGTAAAAAAGACCTTATTTTTTGAGGGGAAAAAGAAAGCCCACACCTTTCAAGATGGAGAGATGTCATTTATCATGCCATCAGTATAAAAAGAAATACCTTTGTAAACTGTTTCCTGACCACCACGTTACTGTTTGAACCAGCAATGAGGAAGAGACACCTGCAGACAAGATGAGGAGTCTTATCGGAGCATTCGGTGCCTGGTACGATGCTAAGCTGCCTACAAACAAAGACACACACACAAACAAGTTCCTTTAATGGGCAGCAGGGATCAGGTAATAAGGATTTCCTGTGCATTAGTTCAATCTCGTTTGTAACTTGAATGGCTACACCGCTCATCGGAGAACATGTGGCATGACATACTTTTAAACAAACCAAAGAAAGGTTTGGATAGGAACTGGGTATCTGTGACATTATAGCAGTTCCCCCCCCCAAAAAAAAATTCTCCAAGACTCCAGTGATGTCTAAATTTAAATACTTATGGTCAAGTACCTAAGCAGACAGATATTCCAGAACCAAGCACTTGCACAAGAACCATGTACAGAAATAAAAAGCCATAAAACTTGAGGTTTATCCTTTTTAGAAAGGAGCAGCCACCATACATTGCATAAGGATTATTAGAGCATTGGTCTTACTGGTGCAAAAAAGACCTTCTCTGGCCCAGAATCCTGCTTCAGAGCCAGCAGCAGCAGCCTGTTCCATCTTGTTACTGAGAACTGTGACTCCTCCAGCCCCGAAGGAGATGCTGCGTGTGCATCTCCCCCATTTCCCGAGGCACAATGACCTCACCTTTATCGGCAGTTTCAAACTCAGCTAGCAGGTTTGCAATCCAAGTGAGTGTGGGTCATGCACATTCTTATAACCTCTCAGTCGGTGTGTCAAATTCTGGCCCGGTGACAACGTTTGACTAGCAGCAAACAGCAGGAGAAGCAATGCAACTTGCTAGCAGCCATTTGCTAAGAAAGTATGAATCAAACATCATGAGGCATTAAGCAAGGAAGGGTAGAAATGGAGCTGCCGATCCTGGCAATGCATGCTGGAATCCTCCAACTGTCTATTTCCGCATTCTGCTTACAGCAAAAGATGCAAAGCCAAGAGTAAAGATGTCAAAATGAAATGGCCAAGTGAATGATGTGCTTGCATGGACTTGAGCACAGGTTGCATGTACAATGCACACAGATTTCTTTTGCTATGTTGTGCTGAAACCCACAACTGCCTCTTCAAATCTTTTGTCATTTGTGCTAGCTGGATTAACGCTAGCATGGGTCTGCATGCTTACATTGCACACACCTTGGGCTGCTCAGCAAGTACACCCAAAACATACATACATCTATCCAAACATGTAAATCCACTCCATGTGCTATCTGAAGACATAGATTCAAATGGACGCTACCAGAAGGTCTGTGTTGTTGTTGTGTTTTTTAAATAGAACACAAAGTCAAGCAGTGTGAAAGGATACAGAAATCAAAAGAAAAGCTTCAGAGAAAATAAATCTTCCTGAAAAGATGAAAAGAAAGTGAGCAATAATGTTGGATAAAGGGAAGTCTTTATCATTAAAAAAAAAAAAAGTCCTAAATATTCTGGTAAAGAGTGAGAATTACCACTAGCTGCTAAACTCATTGCTAAGGACAAAGAGGGTGAAGAACATGCTTTTATGTCTACCGCAAATACTGACTCTCACTGTAGAGCAACAGGAAAGGTGAATACAGTACAGCAGAGCTGATAGAGAATATGGTGTTGAGTTGCCAAAGGCAATATTAGGAGTGTTCGGGAGATGGAAACAGCAGGAGGACATGGTCTCTGTGGGCTTCAGATACCCTACGCAGGAGCGAAGGGGAGATCTCATCTGCATATAGCAATGCTCAGGTTAGTCCTGCCTGAGGATGCTCACAGCTTCAGCCTCCCCACGCTCTGGAGTCCTCCCACAACAGTCTCCACCAACACATCCTTTCCCCAGATAATTACCAAAGGTGCTAATTTCTTGTTCACAGTTCGTATCATCAGGAGCCCCTCATGCAGGTAAGCAAACATATAAACCAGCAGACTTTACACACCACTGCTCTTTATTTAGCAGAATGTGAATTACACTCACTTAAGCAATTTCCATCTCTTTTGACAAAGTGAACTAGTAAGAGCAGCAAGATGATCTGAATGACTAATCTTAAATAAACATGGCAGATTTTGCATTACTGTGATATCTGAAGGAATGCAGAGTGCAATTTGAAATGCTTACACGTTGCTACTAGGCTCTAAAAGCAGATTTTGTAGAAAGCAATGCACTGAGCACTGCTGCAGAAAGGTGAAGCGGAAGACTGCTCACTGAAAAGCTTATCAAAAACATAACTAAAAAAAGGATTAGGATGGATAAGATGGAAAGAGCAGAAAATGAAAATAACATGGTGAAATTACTCTTCATCTGAACTGATGACACCAATAAGCTGTGTTCTGTTCTAGCAAATTTCTAGAGATAAGAAACAGGAATTCTCAGAAAAGAAAGAAAGTCATGCAGAGAGGGTATATACGATCATCCTGTTCTGTCTTCTACCAATAAAAGAGGAAAATCATACGGAAAGGGATTCTGTGGTTATCATCTTATATTGATAAATGAGAAGTCAGGAGCTGCTGCTTCAGAAAGAGTCAAGACATCACTTAGCAGCAGCATTTTCCCTCTATGCAGGATGGATACCCTCATCTCCTCTGAGTTCATCCAGGTGTTGCAAACTCATTAGCAATAACCTGCTTCTGAACTTGGAGGTAGCTGCCAAATCTTCTCCCAACAAACTTCCAGAATATCAACAAGAGATAAGACTTGTGTTAGTCTGCTGAAGACAAAAGAGGGAAAGAGGGAATCCCAGCAAGTCTTGGCTTAGGAAGGGGCATGTGCAATGGGTTGTGAGGAAGTTGTATCTTAAATTTAACATCAAATGTTCTGCCTGTGCAACTGATGGAATATAAGAGTCATTTCACACTCAGGATGAGCCTATAACCCCAGCAATACACTACAGGCACATAGATGGATTTAATGAAGAAAAAAAAATAATTCCAGAGCTTCAAAAGTAAATGTATTAAAGAACATTTCACTTGCAGCACATTACATTTATATTACATAGCCCCAAGCTGTTCTGTAACACCTCATCTCTAGCCATTGTCAGAGACACAGAACTGCTATACAAAAAGCACCTGCTCTACTCTTCTCCATGCAATATTGACAACTTTTGCCTGTTGGGCATGACTTGTACTAATTTAAAAGCCTCTAGAAATACAAGTGAAATGAGATTTGCCTTGAATTATGCAGTACAGGTCTAAAAGCCAACATAATGGATGCAAACAATATTCCTCTGACCATATCCACAGGCTCAAGAACAAAAAATAAATAAATAAAAAAAAATGCACAAGTTTGTGAGAGCAAGAACTTCTTATTCCCATGTCTATCCAGAATCCTCTGAGTCCTGAGGCAATTTGCCATGTTTACTGCTATGCCTTGATAAGAAGATGCAATCTGTAAGTCACTGCAGTGCATACTTACCAACCGTAGTCAGTCTCAGAAGGGCTAGGACGTACTTGTTGTTAGCCAACCTCCAGAAAGGACCGATTATCAAGAGTACTGGAGAAAAGAAGGCAACTGCAAAAACTTCTAGACCCGTGAGCGCCAGCGTCTGAAGGGGGAAGTAATAGATCATCGGTGGCAGAGCATGGTAAAGAGACCATGAAATGTAGCCTTAAAAGTAAAGAAAAAATACATTGTACATTTTTTACAGCAAGGCTTCCTGGAGATTTCTAAAAATATCATATAAAACATCATATAAATATCATATTACTAAAAATACCATGGTTGATCTACTCCCAAGGGGTGATCTCAGGGGCGCCCCGGAGCCCCCGGCTCCCCTCAGCCCCGCCGCGCCCCCCTCGGGGCACGCCGCCTGCTCCCCTCAGCCCCCGGCGCTGCCCTCCGCGGCCGTGAGGGGGGGAGGCTCGCCCCGGCCACGCCGCCACCTACCGAGGAGGCTCTCGGAGACAGCGGCCCTCCACAGGGCGCCCATCGCCTCGCCTCGCCGGGGGCTTCGGCCCCTCCTCGCCCGGGAGCCGAGCGCCCGGATCGCCTCAGCGCGGCCGCCTCAGCCGGCACGAGGCTGGCGGGCACCGGGCGCCGCAGCGACGCCTGCCGGAGTGCCCTCTCCTTCCCCTTCACCTTCACCTTTCCCTCCCGTGCTGCTGAAGGAGAGCACTGGCCCCAACCTCAGCCCCCAGGGTGGCTCTGAAGCTGGGCAAGCCCCAGCAGAGGCGCAGCTGGAGGTGCTCAGGGTGGCCCGGCATGTGCCGAGGTGGCGCCGTGGTGAGGGGATGGCAGGGTCAGCATGATGTGAGGAGATGTTCGCTTAAACCAGGAGTTCCTTCATAGAAGTCACACTTTGCGAGTTAGAAATGGATGGCCCAAATTTATTCTTCACTGCTTGGTGACAAGAAAGCGTGAGCAGATCTTGCCTCAATGCTACTGAAGGAACGTTCACCCACCATCAAGCACAAAAACAAGCAAAGGATTGCCATCCCCTGTGGAAAGCAGGAGGTGACTCACTTGCTGCTTGCATAAATACAAGATTGATTACCCCTTAATACATGGGGGGTGTCAGTGGTGTCTCCTGCTTAGCCCTGTGCCCACCTGAATGAAATATCCCCAGACTAAGGGCTCCCAATAAGAAATACTGTCTGCAGAAATCCTCTCAGCATTTAGCTTGCTGAGGTTTCTGGGTTGAGGCTGAAGCCACAGTAGTTGTCAATTTTAGAAGAAACCCTCCATTATACGAGCCTAGCCATGATTACTACAGCCAGCCTATGGCAAAAGGATTACATAAACAAAAGCTAATTTTTGTAATTTCATTTTTGGCATAAAACATAAATTTGTAACTATGAACTAAGAAGTGCTTTTGCTGTTGGAATACATTGCCTTCTTAAGTTCTATTAATCTTCATACACTACCCTAGGAAGCTGCCAGATGTATCTTATCATTTCTGTTAAACTGCTGTCCCACTCTAAATAAACCTTATGATAAGCATTTTCTTTGCTTTGCCTGTGAAATTCTAAATCCATAGGAGTAAACTTAAAAATAAATAAATAAATAAATAAATAAATAAATATATAATGGTGTTTTGATCGAAAAGTCAACTTCTCTAGGGCAGGAAGAGTGAGACTCAGGCTTAATGGGCCTCCTTCTCTTTTCTTCGAGATCCATGTCACTAAATGCTTCTTTCATTTGCTTTATTTGAGAAAATGTCTCTTATGGCTGGTTTAGGATTATGCGAGTGATGACACCATTTCACCTGGCTGTGGCACAACGCCAGTGGAACACATAAGGTGCGATCAGAGTAAACACAGAACATGGCTGCTTCTGTAGCTGCACAGCACCAGTGTGATGCTCACAGGACATACTCAGCCAATAAATATTTGAAGCAATTTTGCAAGGCTTTTTGTAATTATAGTGTAGTATAGTGTGTAGTATAGTATCTTACTTCATGGTTTAGGAGTGGAGTTCCAGAAAAACTAGACACATTTGGAATCAGGAACCTGACGTGTTTACGTGGCTTCCATTAAACTCATAATTCAATGAAAATAATGCAATTCCTGGCAAAGTTAGCCATTGTATCCTGAGTAATCTCTTGATGAGATTCTTAGTAGCTACTACGTTTGGCTTCAAACATAACAAAGTCACAATTCCAGTTCTCTTTGTAGAGCTGACAAACAAACAGGCATTTGCACTTGGGAGGGAAGGGGGATTTTTGAAGTCTAATGTATTTTGAAATGAAAACAGATGTCTTAAATATAAACTTTCAACACTTACAGAGTGTTTTGTTATGCATACATGCATAGGAGTTCTTTTTCACTATAGTTTTTATTCTCGGAGTGCTGAATGTGTAGCTGATAATAATAATAAAGCAATAGCATTCAATCTACACAGGAATAAAATTTTGGCAAATGAGCAAATCTAAAATAGCATACTACAGTAAGAGTTTCTACTCACAGAAAAAGGATCATCTGTATTTTATAAGTGTTTAATATACTCTGAACATAAGGCAGACATAAAATCTTATCTGAATTTAACAGAACTCACAGCCCCATGATTAAATGGGTATTGACGGGGGTAAACCTTTCTAAAGCTAGTGATTGTAAAATCCAGTGCTTCATTTGGGCTCAAACTGTAAAGCAAGAATGTTTTGAAACCCAAAGTAAACACAGAATTTTATAGAACTGTCAGACACCTGGGAGAAGTTGGCCTTGCATATTGTCTGATGAGGCATGAGTAAGAAAAAGAAAGTGCCAGAGAAATAGAGGAAAACAGCATAAAAGTACAGGTTGAGGACTAAGAATGCTATATCAGAAAAAAAAAAAATGTGGTTGAGTTTACAGTTAGGCACCTGCCACAGCTGCAGTGGAAGCACAAAGACTTGCAGGTCGTTTGGTGCCTGTTTACACAACAGTATTAAGCTTCTTAATCATTACCTTTGCTGCTGTTATGCAAATCTCCATATGTATATTCATACTTACAAACATTAGATAGCCTGGGTTGTCATTTTCTCAAGGTTACAGTAAGTTGGCCACAACAAAATACCGTTCATTTATTACACCTGTGCTGAAGCATAACCTCATTTCTAGTAAATTAGCCATAAAAACAGGACTAGTAAACACTGAGACTCATTAGAGACCTTTTTCAGTAAAATGTACCATGGGACACACACTAACATTGCTCCAGAGTCATTCCAGTACTGTACTCAGTAGAATGGGTTTTCATTCACTTTAGTACATATTAGAAATGTCAAGTACAATCAAGTCTGATTATGGGATTTGAGCACTTATAACCCCATTGAATCTGCTAGCACTGCAGGACTTTGCTGTAGAAGAGGAAGAATGCATACAGCTGTACAGCTTTAGAGAAGGCAAAACCCTGTGGTCATTTCACTGCCTTCTTCACTCTGAAAAGTGAAAATACTAAACCTTTAACATCTGATAATTGTCAGCCATTCATATCTATTAAAAGATAGGCCAGACTGAGTGTAAAATAGAAACAAATATATCCAAGAGTCAGATAATAAGCCAGGGCTTAAAAATAATATTACAAGATTTCTTGTGCATAGTGAGGACAGGGTTTAATGTTTTACTCAGAAGTATGTTGACTGTTCCTTGCTGTGACTTTTGATGTCTTTTCATTCACCCTGAACTCCTATTTCCATTAGCAAGAGAACAATGCCCTACAGTGTAATTCTTATGTGGTTTTCCATGCTCTAAATGCTTTTATTACTGATACATTTTTTTAACTACACTGTGCTTGCATTACTTCAGGTCTTTGTTTCTTGGGGATTTTTTTCAAGCAATTAACAGTCTTTGTGTTTTTCTAATAGACAAACAAACCATTTTTATCATGCTTTGTAACAGTTCCTCTTCTTTCATCTGCTGTATGCATATGTGGAGTGTTAATGTTAAATACGCACACTGGGAAAGCTTTGCCATTGGTGTATGTGATGAACTTCAGGTTCCTGGCAAACCTGCATTGTTTTCTAAAAGGTTCTTCAGAGAAGCAGCCATGAATCCTGTACATCTTTGTTGAACTTAGCGATATGGTTTAGTGGAGGACTTGTTAGCATTAGGTCAGAGGTTGGACTTGATGATCTTGAGGTCTCTCCCAACCTAGATAATTCTGTGATATTTATCCCACTTTGTGAAGCTTCAGCTCCTTGACATCCTTGTAGTGTGACAATAGAAAATTCCATAGCCAAGCACTGAACTCATTATTGGTTATTTTTGATGCCTTTTTTTGTCTTGATAAAAAAAGGTGTTCTGTTTTGTTTTGCTTTCCTAGGAGGGTCAAGGATCTCTCTTTTGTTTTGTGTTTATTAATCTGAAGCACCCGCATTTATTGGTTTCTATCTATCAAGTTCTGTCCATTTTCATAGCTCTGGGGTACTTTCTAGTAAATCTTAAGGAAAAATAGTGTTTGAGGGACATATTCAATTATGACATGCAATTTTGTCTTCCAAGTTAAAACTAAAAAGAATTCTAACCTGATTTTTAATCAGCACTTTTGCACAAGAAGGTACAATAACCCAAGCAAATACCATCCCCAGGAACAAGTATGTCCCACAAGGAAATTGTTTCACTGTTCTTTCATATTATGACCAGTTTAAGCTGAACCAGCTAAGAAATAATTGTTTTCTAGGGTCTCAAGCCACATGGGATTTGCTTATTTAATGTTGTTTTTCACAATAGGATATAGGCAGTATCTATTTATTTGTGTGTGTGTGTGTGTGTGTGTGTGTGATTTAAAGGGTACCTCTTAGATCATAGGAGATGTAGGTTTTAACCTATAAGATTAGGATTTATAAGAGCTGTTTTAGGACATAATTCTTGCCAAATCCCCACACAAAGAGGACATTTTGCAGCAGCAATGCTCTGGCTTGGCTGGTAAGAGTGAGATAATACTCCGGGGAAAGGGGCTCCAAATAGCCAGGATTTCTGGAAGCTGAAAGCCTTTTCAGACCTAGGAAAGTAAACTGTGACTTACCTGTCATGTTTATTATGAAATATAGATACTGAGGTCATGCAAGAGAAGGCAGTGTAATGCTGATCTCACGAGCTATTAATTTCATGACAAGCACTGAAGCGCTGTGTCGTCATTTAGGCTACTCTGCTGAAAACGACTGTCTCGCTGTAAAACAAAGAAACAGGTCAGGTTTTACTAAAGTGCAAAATAACAGTCTATCGACTTGCTTAATCACAGCGTTCAAACCAAAGCGGATAAGCAACGCTGGGCGCTCTGAAATGGCCGAGGTGGGGGAACCTGTCGCAGCCCCTTCAACGAGGGCCCGGCCGCGGCCAGAAGATGGCGGTGGAGGCCGGGCTGCGGGATGGGGCCTGGCCGGGAAGGGAAGGGAAGGGAAGGGAAGGGAAGGGAAGGGAAGGGAAGGGAAGGGAAGGGAAGGGAAGGGAAGGGAAGGGAAGGGAAGGGAAGGGAAGGGAAGGGAAGGGAAGGGAAGGGAAGGGAAGGGAAGGGAAGGGAAGGGAAGGGAAGGGAAGGGGGACGCTCAGTCCTAAAAGGGGTCTCCGAGGTGGTAGCTAGGTGTCACAGAGATTGCTGTACTTCAGTGGCACCTGCCCCAGGCGAATGCTTGGTGTCTCTACTATAGATCACAGTCAACCTCATGGAGCAGTTAACATGCAATTTCTGCTTCCCGCCTTCTTCCTTGAGTTCTTCCTTTCTTTTCCACCTTAGAAATTGCGCAGCCACAATTCCTATCTGGAAGGAGACTTACTGAAAACAAGGGAGATGAAGCTGGCAACTCGCACAACCCAAACCAGAAGAACTGGGCTATCTTCCTGCATGCTGCTTCTTTATCCACCAGTTAGAAGAATCAAAATTGAGGGATCTTTCAGGAGTCTTTTAGTACCCTTTTCATCTGTAAATTAATAAATGATCCAGAACATTTCTCATGAAACAGGAAAACGTTTTTTGAATACTGGATCCTTACAAACCACATTGATTCATTTATGTGTTATATGGGCATTTAAGTTAAATAAAAAGTGCATAGTTGGGGATTTCTTCCCAAGGCAGTTAAGAACATATACAGTTCATTCATACCTTAACAATTGCATAGTTAGGTTGAGAAAACGGCAATGATGTTACAGTAAAAATCTGCAAAAAACTTATGTTTGTTCAACAGCTCTATGCAAATAAAGTTATTTTGGAGAATGGTGGTTGTCTTTCCAGGACACACTGCTCCAAAATACTGGACCACTTCTAAATTCCTCCGGTAGGAGGCAGCATGTGTGCTGAGTACTAGTATCAGTAGTTGAGCTTAACCATGTTTTGATGACCTGGACTCCCTCCTTTTGCCACATTCTTGCCATTACAGTTTTCAGCTTTCCTCCCAAGTGGGAGAGGTACCAGGAAGCTGCTTAAAAGGCTACCTATCTGGGGGATTCTTCATTATGTTGAAGAGGAAGTGTCGCTTAATAACTTATAATTCTGGAGCAATGTATTCTGAAGAAAATGTAAGAGGTTAATGGCAGTCTACAAGCCATTCGGTGTTCAAAAGATATTTAAGTAATGCCCTCAGTGATATGGTTTAACTTTTGGTTAGCCCTGAAGTGGACAGGCAGTTGGACTTGATGAACTTTGTAGGTCTCTTCCAACTGAACTCTTCTAATATTTTTTGTGTTATTTATTACTTATTATATATTATTTAATCTCAGCATTTTTGTCTTTATGAGGATGTTACATTTATATCAGTTGCAGCAGTTAAAAACCTCATCAGTCATTAGTATTTTCCAGTCAAGCTTTTTATGCAACCGTCTGCACAGATAGGCTTCTTGAGCAGATAAGAATATGAAAATGTCGTGCCTTTGATTGACGTAAATCACTTTAAAGTTTTATGCATTTTTTGCGTCTTTGATCTCCTTTTTTACATTGAGTGACAAGAGACTGACACAAAATTAAATTGCTTTTAGTCAGGGTGAGGCAGACAGTGAAGGGCTGGTGGTTTTCCCAACATTATGTGGATTTTCAAACTTAATTTTTTTCATACACAAGGGTCGTTTCCATTTTTTGAGAGTGGCTGAGAATAAAGCAAAGCTGAGCAGTGAAAGAAGTCACTGGTTTTGCAGATTTGCATGAGTACAAGGCTTAAATGAGACTTTTTACCAAGGTGAGAGAAGGTCACGTTGCTTCTGCTTCATCGCTTAAAAAAGCATTGCTGTCTGAAAGTCCAATGTGCGTGAAGCAGACACTACATGAACTTTACAGCTGTGTAACTGACCCAAAAATAAGCACAGGAAATGGTTTATACAGTAATATTTTGAATGCCAAAAACCATTCAGGTTATTAAATTGTTGCATATGCTTCCTATTTAACTCTGTCCTTCCCAGCCACTTCAGCCTTGCTCAGTGCCACAATCCCAAAAAGGTACTTTCTGAAAAGCAGCCATGCTGTCTCTGATGATGAAGAAAGTGACAGACCATGCAGGAGGAAGCTAGGTTAAAAACTGCAGTTTTGGTGTTTGAATTACTCTAGAAATAAACAGGATTCCTTCTTGCTTTTCCCTACTAGCATAAATTTAAGACATGGAAGATGCCTTCTATTTGTTCTTCTTATTTATTTATTTATTTTCAAATTTTCATCTGCAAACGGATTGTGTTTGTTGGAAATTCACGTGTGGTTTGTGTTAGGCTTGCATCACAGGAGTGTGGAATCAAAACTTCACATCAGGAATGGGGGCAGAACCAGTACAGGGATTTCTGACAGAACATTAAAGATGCTAAATTTTTGACCTATAATACAACCAACATTAGGAAGGTTTTGGCGGACTTACTCACATTTGTTCTCATTTCTTTATGATTGAGAGTGCTGTGCTATGTGATGTTTCAGCATATGATTGTACTTAATAACTTTCCTGTTTGAATTCAGCTACCTGTAACTTTATATTGCTAATATACCGTTACTGTGCTGTAAACTACACGTAACTGGGTGACTGGATGTAATCTGCTGTGAGAAAATAGAGTTGTATTCCTTTTAACTTGGACATTACTGGCGCTAGGTAAACACTGAATTTGTGCTGTTAATATGATACTTTGGCTTCTGATCTTTGTACCTAGGAGAAAGAGAGGTAGCCAGGTATAAAATACATCATTTCTGCTGACTAAGGTCAGCAGCAAAGGACAAGGAGAAAGACGATGTCTGCCGAAACACCCAAAGAGGAAAACCAGACACCTCCACCTGTGCAAGTTGGATGGGTAAGCTGTGTTTCCTCCCTTTTCTTCTTGATGCTATTGCTAGGGAATAAGTGGGAGTTTGCTTTGTTCATTCTCACTGAAGAGAGAAACAGAGATCCTTGACCTTAAGCGTGTAGATGAAGAGAAGAAGGGGCTATGTGTGTGTGTGCTACCTCCTTATTCACTGGTCAGAAGACAAGGCATTTTTGAGTCTTAAGCCTGTGGTAGCGGTCTCATTATTTATGCTACGTGAATTACATCAGTTACAAACTGTCAGAGCCTTGGTGTCTGAGTATTCATTCAGTATAATCTGTCCCCGTGTCGAGGTGTGTGTGTGTGTGTATGTGTATATTCAGAGCACGAACCTGCCCTAGTGCTTTACAGAAGCTGAGAGATCCCTTCAGCTGGAGAAGTCAGCTACCCATGGGGGTTCAGACTTTACCATAAGCATGTAGTGGGGATTCCTTTTTCCCAAAATGAATTTAAAAGTGCTGTGACCTTGCTGCTAATCAGTCGCCGTCAGAGAGCAGCAGAAGTGGGCTGCTCTGTGAGGAAAGGTGACCTGGGAGCCCCAGGTGGCAGCAAGGCAGGCAGGGGTTGCGACCTCGTGTGCAAGGAGTACAATCCCACAGTACCCAAAAAAGAGGAGCACGGTAGGTCCAGTGATATTAACCAGGGTCAGACAACACTGATTGATTGATGGGCAAGTCCATAGGAATAAGGCAGGTGTGAGGGTAAAGCAGGAGGTCAAGTTAGCAAGGCAAGGTAAGATCCTCATGGCAAACAGCCAGGTAGAGGCATACCTACAGCACAGTTACGGCAAGGGCATGACCTTAAACTCAGTTCCTGAGGCAAGAGGTGGAGACCTGGGGTACAGCTTCTTGCAGCTCTTTTCTCCCAGCTTACCTGTTTTCACAGAAATCTAATTCAGTGGTGTACAACCACGCCATATGAGAGCTGACTTTGAGCCCCAGCTAACAGCCTGGCAGGGTGTGTATTGGGGCAGAAAGGTTGCAAAGCCTGTTGCTGATCTCAAGGCTCCGGCACTCATTACCTTATCTTTCATTTAACCTGTTTGGATTTTATTGTATTTGCTGTGACCTTTCTGCGAAATCAGTTTGAAGTCAGTGCTCTGGGGTTTATGCAAGCAGCACTGCTGTTAACTTCAGTGGGAGCAGTGCTTGAAAAAGGATCAAGATTATTAATTAGCTAAAATGTGAAATGGGTGGCTGCAGCTAATAAATGCATTTTCTTGTTATGTTTACAAAATTATGGGCCAGTTGGGCATAAAATGAGTCAGTGTCCTGTAGTAGCCCAATGTGCTCTTTTTCCCAAGCTACCACTTGTTCTTTGAAATATAAGTTTTTGCTTTCAGTAATAGGTACATTTGTAGGTGGTGCGGTCTTACAGAAAAATGCTAACATTGCAGCTAATTTTACCTGGTAATGGCTACAGAGATTCTGGAACAAGAATTTGGGAGTAAGGACTGTCCTGTATATTTCAGATGTCCAGTAATGATACCATAAGTGCTAACAGTGATAACCAAGTCATCTCTTAAAGAAAGAAAAATAATCTACTGATAATCACATCTCAATACTCAGGACAGCAGAATGAAAGAGAGAATACTGACACTTTTTCTTCAATTAATATAAAAAGGGGGAAAAGAGCCATCCATCAAACTAAAACCAAACCTGTTGGCAAGCTAATTAGTACAAAGGTGGAGCCGGTATAGTTGACTTCAGTTAATGTCAAAAATATGTTTAATCTGCTCAGAGAGAAAGTCAGGCTAGTCAGGGGAATCTGACAGAGCTCGTGCTGATCCTGTTCTGAATACCTGCAAAATCTACTCTTGCTGAACTTGAACTGACTTCAGAACTGGGCAGAATTTTGTTTTTAGAAACTACCACACTGACTTTACTTCCTGTAAGTTCTTTCTCAGAAAGCTGTTTTAGCTCATGAGAATAAAATGGCCAACAGAAATAAAGCAACATACTTCTGGGGTAAGTAGCAACTGAGCTATTTTGGGCAAGTGTAGGTCAACAGGATGAACAGTTTTAACCTGTGTAGTTCTTTCTGTGACTGTATCAGGTTGTAAAGCATTAAATCACACCGCTATCAACAAAACAAGGAGTTTGGCTTGTTTGGATGGTTCTTGCATGGTATTTTATTCACGCGTTAAATTATTTGTCTTCTTTAATGGATTTATTTTTTTCTTCCCATGAGGTTAAATTCAGTAAGCTAACTCTGCTTTATCCTTTCAGCCAATGTTCTATTGTCCCAGCTCACAAGTTCACAGTGATGGAGAGATTGCAAAGATCCGCAAAGAATGCAAAAAGGAAAGTTTCTGGTACAGAGGTGAGTGATCCGAGCTTTTTCTTAACACAACAGTAATGATTTCTTGATTTAGCTGTGCAAAATTGGCTGCAAAATGCTGTGACACTTATTGCAGTACATTATTTTTAAAATTGAATATTATTGGGGGCTAACTCTGCCACCTTAGTCTAAGCTGAGGAATACTTCAGTATAAAATTATTAGAGTATTTGTGTAATAATTGTAGGTAAAGGTGGCTGAATTAAACTCTTTTTTAATATGAACTTTAACAATCATAGAGGTAGCATTATTCATAAAGTCAGTAATTAAAACAATAGGATTTTTTAACTTTTTGCGTACTTATGTGTGCATTTGAATGAAAGGAAGGCATGGCTACATGGCTTGGGCTTGTGAAATTCTTTAGTGCTAGGACATCTAAAAAAATAAATATTTGGTGTTTTAGTGACTTTTAAGCTCACCACATCAATTTGTATCTAGATTATACATTTTTTTTAAGAAGGTTGAAACGTATTTCAGCATTTAACTGGAGCTGCTGTCATTACTTGTGTTGCAGTATGGAGGGGAGTTACTAAGATTACAGAAGCTAATATTTAGTACATACGTGTAATGTGTTAGCTCCGGATGTCACAGCATGCCTAAGGTCTGGCAATGTGTGAGCGCATCCTTGCTTTGAAGAGCTAGTAATCTGAACAAGCAGGAGCTGTAAGGAATTAAGATAATACAATGTATAAGTTTTTAGAAGATAAGTAATGTGTTCAACATTTTAATCATATAAAACATGGATTTAACATATTAAAGTTATATATTTAGCAAATAAGTAACAATTTTTGGCTGATACCAGATACATTCCTTCTTTTTATTTTTACAGCTCTTCCTTTGTCTCTTGGGAGCATGCTTGTCACCCAGGGACTAGTCTCGAAAGGTAAGTAGAAAAAAATACACGATGGGCCTAAGTTATGAAGTTGAGAATCTGGAATTCCAACTGAAATACAAATTTCCCCAGCGCCTGCTGTTTTTCAAGATCAATATTCCTCTCACTCATCATGGTTGTTATAATTATTTGTTCATTCTGTATGCATTGCCACATTCATTCTTTTGAAAGAACATAACTGGAAAGAGAGTTCATGAATTAAAAGACTGGCAGCTAGATTCTGTCACCATGATCACGTGTACTTGGGTAGAGGCTTCCCTGAGGCTGCTTGTGGGGCAGGAGATTGTACAACCTGAGCAGGGGCATCCAAATCTGGTGCTGTAACTCTGTTTGAATAATGCTGGCAGTCATTTTACAGTGACCACACAGCAATATGAATACAGCTTTGGTGCAAAGGGACGAGGAATGCTGCCAAAGCGAGGAGACAGAGGGATCTTTATAGGGGTGGCCTGCAATCTGCAGGCCAACACAAAAGAAAATTGTATTCTGTTTATGTGGTGGGTGAGCCTGCTTCTACACATTGCACCTTGAGTTCCCCTTCTGGGGATCAGGACTAATAACAAGATCGAGGATAGTGTTTCGGGTGAAGGGCATCCACCCTGAAGACTGCTTTGATGAGTATATCCCACAGGAGAAAATAAGTTGGTCCTTCAGCCTGTGTCGGCAGCTGGTTACAGCAACAGCAGATGGGAGGAGAGAGAAATCACAGGGGCTGAAGGAAGGAGACAAGAATGCAGGGGCTCCAAGGGACAGGTGGAGGAGCAAATGGAGGAGATGGAAATGGCTCAGCCTTTTCTCACTGTGTGTGGCTGTAAGTCCCTTGCTTTTATCCAGCCACTATGGCCATGCTTCCTGCCTCAACTCACTCAATTCTAAACTGAGACGGTCAAGAGGACCAGAGTGGGGAACCTGAAAGCTGTGCTAGACCATAAGGGGCTAACACGGATTGCCTGAGGCATCCTTGACCTGTGAGCTTGTAGGCAGATGGGGAGGGAAAGGGCAAGGGTAAGTGTGTGAGGGAAGGCAAGGGATTGCATACATGTAGCTGAAAAGGTTGAGCAGTGATGGGAAGGGCGTGGAGTTGTCACAGTAGCCGGCATGCTCTGGCACTGGATCATCTTTGCAGTTTTTCTCCATTTTACCTGGATATTTCCAGGCTCATTCCAGGCTGAATGCTCCTCTGTATAACTGCTGCTCTCAGACGATTGCAGCACATTGGCTCTAGAAGAAGCTAGAGCTTCCTTCAGAGCCTCATTAACACTGTCTGAATGCATGTAGCAGCAAACGCCGAGTTTGCTTCCTTTCTCCTTGCCATGGCAATCTTGCTGCATGGAGCTCCCCTCCACAGCATGGTGCTCCCGTGCCAGACACACACTGTCAGACACATACTGGCTCCAGTTCCTGGTGCTAACTGGGGAGAGCTGGATTTTGGTGGAAAAACCTAAAAACAATCTTTTAGTCTTATTACTTGTTCATCACACTGTATTCTCTTAAAGGCCAGTTTGTTAGTAGGATCTCTCCCCTCCAATGGAGGCAGATAGGTATCTGTGGTACAGTTTACCCTAGTCTGATCAATAGCATCAGGAGACAATCGCAGAGGAGTTTGGGACTGCTCCTCTCAGCATAAGGAGCAGGACCCTAAGTAAGAGACCTGAGATCACTATTAAATATAAGGTTGGTTTGTGCTGAAACATGAGCCATCATCTCCTCCTGCAGTGCTGCAGGTGTCGCCACTGGGAGCCATGCTGCTTTCATATCGATTCACACTCCAAACCACTGCCTGAAATCAGTCCTGCAAATTCCAGATATGTTTTTCCTCCTGTGATTTAGGACTGCACCAAAACAGATGCACTAAGAACTAGTGGAATGCAAAATGTCCTGGTGTTCCTAAATCTAAGTGGATTTTATATTTTTTTGTACATTCTTCACCTGCAGAACTGAAAAAGTTTGTATGAAAAGTACCATCTTTGATATTGAAGGCTGGTGAATTTCTCAATTGAATAAGCATTCTATTTTCTTTTCTTGTAGGCATTTTGTCAGCAAACCCAAAACTTGGAGCATTACCTAAGATGGCAAGTAAGTTGGACCTAATTCTAAAATAAGGAAAGATTATTTACAGGCGATGTGCAGACCCCAGATGCATCTCGCTGAATCTCTTCTCAAACTCTTCCTTTTTGGAAATTATGAGATGTTACCAGAGTGATATGGGAAACCAGAATTCTGTTGAGTTTAAACATAAATATATATGAAATAAATATATATGAAATAAGATTTTTGTAATGAAAACATACTCAGTGTTAGCTAATATTTACTTAACCTATCCTCTCAATTTGGTAAAAACTCACAGCACCTTTGTTTTATAAATATATAATCACCCGTGCTTAGCAGATCACATAGTTTACGATATCAAGGAACCACTGTACTCTGCTATAGAATATAGTATGTTCCTTTCCATATGTTCATTTGATATATCCTGTCTAGTTTATGACTGTGTTGACAAAATAAAAAAAAGCACAGAGACCGTACAAGACAGTAATGTGACTTTTAAATGGCAAGAAATGGAGCTGATTCCTTTTACAGAGGAAGTTCAATGGAAAATTGAGGATGTTGAAGTGATATTTTTATTCTAAAAATAATATCCTATTATTTTGAAATAACCTCTGTATAACTTTATATATGCTTGTAACATTCTTGGAGAAAACATGCTACATACACTTCATCATAGGATTAAACTGTAGCTACTTGTGGACTCTTGATGTAAACTTGTGCATTAATGTTTTGTTATCTGCTTTTGTAGTTGCTGGTGTCTTAGGCTTTGGCATAGGAAAGATGTCATACATAGGAGAATGCCAAAAAAAGTTCCAGAAAAGTGGTTATGGTCCGAAAAAGAAAAGGTTTGTATTTATTTAAATCATTATTCCTAGATCAAAATAGTCTAAAAATAGTAAAGATGATGCAGCAAAACTATGAATGTAAATGCTGTGGTCAGGTCATGAGGTATTACTTCTCTTATGTTCTTAGACTACATGTGACAGTATTAGGAGCCACTAAATATTCTTTGGAAAATGCAAATTACACTCAATGTAATATCTGTTACTAGGAAAACCTTGATTTAGATCAAATAATTGTACTTTTGAAATGTGATGGTACAACAGTTACCAGTTCTTGTTTCACTTAACATTGTTCCTCACAAAGTGTCACACAATCTTCTACGATATCACCTGGGCCTTTGAATCTTCCTTGGTACCATACATCAGGCCAACTATACTGCAGATTATTTTTTTTTTACACTATTCTCATACTTTAACAACAAGTTCAACCTTAACACACATTTCAACTTCCTTTACTTTGTCTGAGCATACACTGTCATGTCAAATCATGAAGAGCACCGACTGCAAAGGCATTTTTTCCTCCTTGCAACCCTGTGTCCTAGATGTCAATGCTTGCCACCTGTCAGCTCCATGCTTTAGTCATTGTTTTCTAAACTCGATGTAAAGTACTCTTTCCTGTCAAATCGCACTTTGACTTTCCTTCTAACCTCCTCCTTCAGCTGCCAGTACTGCTTTTCATTCCCAGAATGGTTTCTCATATGCATCTTTCACACATAAAACACACTTCCAAAACTCCTTGTCACTCCTCTATAACAAAACCTTTGCTCCTAGCTCTGGTTGGTCACTATGGCTAGGTGCAATGACAAGGACCATCTTTTCCTGCTTAGACATTCCTGTTATATTTTGGTGATTGCTGGAAATGGTAGTTAAGAATAATAATTAATGGGGTGGCACTGGTAGAGACATGTAGATGTAATCTTCAGTTTATGTGAATTAAATTACAACAAGTGGAGAACACAGGCAAGGTTACTTTTTCAAGAACATTTATCAGTATGCTATATGGTTGTATTAGAAGAAATCCAGCCAAATTCTTGAGTGCTTTATTTGCTTTCTATATTGTAGGCATTGTCATCATGTTTGCAAAGAATGTGAAGCAAAACTGAAATCAAAGGAGAAAGAAGGCTCAACTCCTTCAGGATCTTAGTCCCAGGTAGGCATCCTTGACATTTAAAATAAGTTTTCATTTTATTTTCCATGCTGAGTTTATTCTTCATGCTGTGCATTATCCAAGGAAATATTATCTAGCCATGGTTAGATTTTTTTTTCTACTTACATAGATTTTTTTTTTGCTTTACATACCTTTCATGTTAATTTTAAACACCTAATTTCTGAAGAATTTCTCATTTTTCTGTAACTGTCTTAATAAGAGTACTGTGTATTTACCTAATTGGAATTCAGTTTTATTGGCTATTTGTATGAAAACAAATGTAACTCCTTTCTATTTCTAACTTTTTAACTTAAGAATCAAATAATTATGGCTAATGTTGGTATTTTAAAATACATTGAGATACTGAGATACTTCTAAAAGCAGACATGTTTGTGGGTGGATTTGTTTATTTTTTATTTTTTTTTTAACCCCCCCCCCCTGCATCCAGTACTATGGTTTTGTCAGAGCCTTAGTGAGGGCACTACAAAAGCAGTGCTATCCTGGGAGGACATGGGGGTGAGAAATGAACGAACAACCTCTCAGCGTGGTGGGGGAGATGACCCATGTGATGTTTTCTCCCCAGAAAGGGGAAAGGCCCCTTTGAGAAAAAGGAGGGATTACAGCCTGGAAAGCAGGAGAGTGTTTAAATGCACTTTCACTCTTTGTCTATGAAAAACAGGCGTGCAGCTGGGCTTTCTAAAAGCATTTTCACACGTTCTGCTTGTGGTAATCTGGCCTACATTTCTCACAGGCAGGAGAATGTGTGAAAGTGTTTGCAAATAGCTTGGCTGCAGGGAAGAGAGGGAGCAGAGGGCCTGTTTGAAATCCTGCCATGTGAGTTTCTTACGGCTCTAAGTGTAGCTCAGAACAGAAGTCTGATGTGGAAGTGATTGGATTAAGTCTCTTTGGCCTGTATTACATAGGAATTTAGACAAGGATGTCTATAATGGTCCCTTTCTTGCTCTGAAGTGCACTGCTGCAGACAGTCCTTAAGGAGTATCCTCGCAGAACCTGCTTACCTGCCCAGAAGCAGAGATTTTAATGGCTGTTTCAACAGCAAGAGTTGTTACAAAGGAAGCCGTTAGAATAAATTCACTATTTTCATCAACCTTGCCACTGCTTGAACGTTTTATGTCCAGAGCTGCAAGGGCTCAGCAGCTGTCAGAAAAGACACTTCAGCTCAGGCTCACCTCATAGGATTGCTGCCAAATCAGGCAGTGCATCTCTTGTGGAGATCTCGGAGCGATGTGGCCAGCCAGATCAGCTTCCTGCTTTAGCTAAAAATCAAGTCCTTGAGGAAAGGGAGGGAAAAGAAAAAGAAAAACAAAGCCAGAAAACCTTTCTGAGGGGTAACTTGCTGATACCAGCACGAAGAAGGGAGAGAGCCAGACATAGCTAACTGTGGTGGAATGACACCCAAAATCCACTAGCAGTCATGAGCTTCATTATGCCCTTGCACTACTGTACTGCCTTTGCAGATTTTCTCTCAAATTAATATTTCCTTACATAGGCCAATATTCTTACCCATTTAAAATAAAGGCCCCAAGGCATATTCAGTTGAGGATGAACACTTACTACCTGAGTATTGAATTGATGGCTACGGTGGGATTTGACTCCAGTATTTGTCAGGGCTGGATCTTGCTGAACCTAAAGTCCAAACACAAGAGACCTTTACTTTCTCAGCCTTTTCCCTTTTTCAGATTTCCTGAAAGTGTTGTACACCTTCTGGTGTGTAAGTACCAATTAGCTTTTAAACGAATTCCAAATTGTCTCAAATACAAAAGAATCTTGCAGCTGTATGAAGGGAAGAATGCAGGACACCACAGGTGCCTCCATGTTCTTCCCAAAATAGGTCCTGGGATTTCTGTTGCGTGACCATGCTAAGCACACATCCCAAGCTTTGGCATTGCTAGGAAGATCACCCAGTTAAAATTGTGCTCATGCTGCTGAGTCCAAGGGCAATTTCTGTTATCCTCAGGGACTTTGCAGAATTCTCAGAGCAATCACCAAGAAGCTGCACATTCCTCATTGCAAATAAGGTGCCGCTCAGCTTAATGATTTAAATGATGTGTCCTTTTGTCCAATTTACAGGTCTGGTGAAGATGACAAAAATTCTATGGATCAGCCTCTTCTTTCAAGTCTTTATTTTGTAGAGAAGACATAATGCATAATTTTAGTTTCTTGTAAATCACCTTAATTGAAGTAGCTGCATAATCTTAACATGGTTCTGTCCATAGTAAATACCCATTTCTTGTAATGTATTTTTTTAGATTTTCCTCTCTGTTCTCAGCATGTTTTTTTTTGTTTTGGTTTGTTTCCCCCCCCTTTCCCCCCTTCGGTGCAGTTTAGCACTTTGTGCTGAAATAGTAGAGAAAGAAACCTGAGGGTAGGTTCTGTATACAAACAGCAGGACATACAAAATTTCATGCTGTATCTCAGCAAATCAAGAGCAGACACTTCCTCAAACAACAACAACAACAACAAAAAAACATAAAATGGTGTTGCCTTGAAAACCAAAAGCACAGCTTCTGAAAGGCTGCCTTCACGGTCAGTCAGTAAAGCCTGTCTTCTGTGGTTTTGGTTGGTGAGTTTTTGTTCTATGCTGTGCCTACAGCTTGTATCCCCTCTTGAACTACCTGAACACAAAAAGACTCCGCAAGCAGGAAGCGTAGAATGTAAAAGAAGAAAGTAACTATTAACTGGTTACAACAAGCAAAAGGTATTCCAGATTTAACAAGCTATTAGACTAAATGCTCACCACCTTGATAAGGCCGGGCTCTCAGAGGTTGTTCCTGTGGTCACCGTTACCTCCTGGGGGCTAGTGGATGGGTGAAGACAGCTTTGCTGCTTAATGGTTGCTCTAAATATAACTTTGTTCAGGTTCCCTATTACTTTCCTGTAATAAATTTACTGTTATACAAAAATGGATGTTTTTTCTTTCTTAAATTTATTTCCATACTTTGCAAGAGTCACTGCTCTGATGAGCTAATTGTGTTAATTTAGGTTCATGACTTACTGTGGTACTGTTACGAAAAAGGGCCCTTTGTGAATCTAAGCTGCATTAGCACTAAATTTGTGCATATCAAAGGAAAAATGAGCGCAGTTTATGGGCAAACTGTTCTTTAGAAGGTGTTTAAAAGCATTTTTCTGTACTTCAGGGGATTTATGGCCAAATAATTCTTTAAGCCTGTCAAGTGTCAAGCTCCACATAATACTCCTTGGTTTGGGAATTAACAGGGCTGTATGTTTTGGTAAGGCTAGTATTTAATTTTGTTAAAATACAATTTCTCCTGTGTTGCTTGACCAACAAATCTAGTCGAGTGTGAAGCCAGGCAACAAGCCTTTGTAATGAGATTGTAGTCATGTTGCAATATTTCTTAAGCATAACTTCAAAATTTTTAAATAGCATAAAGTGTAAGGCAACTGACTCCCGTAAAAGCACCAGCTATAAAAGGATGAGGAAGACTCACAACATACTGTGTACTCTGTTAATTAGATAAAACTGGGGCCAACTGGCTTTCTTGGTGCTGTGCCTCACATGTGTTAAGCATTGTTTATATAGTGCTAAAACTTTTTGTCATATTTTCTTGTCCTAGTAAATGATATACATTCCCTTTTGGCAGGAAGATGCTACAAAAAGAGTAAAAAAAATCCAGTGAACGTACACAGCTTCCTACTAGACACTAGACCTGCTGGCCCAGGCCAAGGGGATGTGTGAAGATGCAGCTAGCTCGGGTACCGCTCTGGTACCACCCAGAGTGATGCTAATTTGGGAGAACAAGTTTTCACAGCAGGACACTAACACCTTACAAAGCTATTAATGTGTTTTGGAAAGAGTGGACATGTGGACAAAGGGATCCACTCCATCCTGTGCATCTGCTTAGTAGTTTGTTTTGTTTTGAGAAGGATTCCAATGAATTAGCTTCTGAAGAAATAAATGGGAAAATTCTCAAGGACAGTTTAAAATCTAGAAGGTCTGAGACGGCTTCTGGTCAACGCACTGACAGAGAATCTGCCAAAGGAAACATGACCGCATTTATTGATGACAAAATGACAGAAGAGCTTAAAAAAAAACCCTCAGTACTAAGAGACTGAGTAATAAGCCTCATTGTCAGCAGCAGCACATGAGAAAAAATGTTAATTGCATCATATGGCTGGTTTTAAATTGCTCTGACATTCTCAGTATGGAGACTGGGGAGTCATGTTGCATGGTTTTCTGAGACAGCAAATTGGTGGTCTAGGACAGCCAAAAGGCCAACAGAACATTAAAAATTCCTAGGAAAACGCAGACTTGTAATACACAGTGTGCCCTCATCGTGAACATTGTGGTGCTTCCGCTCAAAAAGTGCACAACAGAGCTGAGAGACAGAAAAGGGAACGGGGAAAAATGATCAGAAAATGGTAGAAAATGGTTTCTTCTCATGAAATTCAGTAAATAACTCTCCAGGTATTTATAAAACAAGCCAAGCTTAGGAATATGGCATCTCCATCAGCGAAGATGAATAGGGAAGGAGTAATTGCTGTTTTCATAAAATGACCACCAGTCAGCACTCAGTAAAATCTGATTTAAACTGAAAGAAGCACCTCTTTACACAGCTCAATTCTGTTACTGCCACAGGACGTGGTGAAAACAAACAAAAAGGCTCTGAAAAGCTCCATCGCCCCAGAGAACTGGTGGCTGTGAAACATCTGGATTTGCATGCTCCAGGTGCAGCTGTTGTCTCAGGAAGCTCTTATGCTCTGATCACTGGAGGATAGGATGGCACACTAGTGCAGGATCTCTTTTTAGCCAAGGTGGGAGACAGCAGGACCAGTACAGTGGTTCTAATGTTCTTACAGCTCTTGGAAAAAACAAGCTGAGAGTGTTGCCAAATGAAACAAAACACGCAGTTAATGCTTGAAGTGAAGACTGAAGCACCTGCATGTGCAGAGAACACAAGATCAGAGACTCCTGAGGAAAGCCATATTGTAATGAAAGGGATTTATATGTGGTTCTTTTCTTTGCTTACTAAGGGTAAAACAGCATTACCACAGGAGCAGAGGTTTTTCCTGTCAACTCTGACATGCAGATTGTCTGAGAACAATGGCATGTTCAAAGCAAATGCCAGAAAAAAAACAAAAACAAAAACAACACTTACCTGAAGTTTTAAGTGTTACTTCTCACGTGAGTGTCTTTTGATCATTCATCAGCAGTGCTGTGCTGGTTAGTCACATCAGCAAGCTCAGGGATTTCAGAGCAAGAAGCAGCTTTAATACTTCCTCCTAGGGGCATACTTAAAGCCTGCCCTCTCCTCACTCCAGCTGTAGGCTGAGATCTCTGATGACTGCAGTGGACATGCCCAAGCTTATCTCCTGCACGTGTAAGACTTAAAATAAAAATCCGAAACCTTAGCCAGCAGCAAATGCTTGCCACTTAATCTCCCCCAGCCTACTGCTTAGCTCCGTGAATCAAGTAGATCATCCTAGCCTCGGAAGCTGCCCTGGGTTAGGCACAAAGCCTGCCCTTGTCTGCCGTGGGGTTTCCTTCCAGGCTGCCCGGCAGGTGACTGCTGGTGGCCCTGCCAGCTGCCCCGCCAGCCTTCCTGTTCCCCTTGTCCATTATCCCCAGCTTGTCACTGCACAGAACTCACAGGGGCTGCGGGGCTCCTCCTCGTGCACTTGTTGCTCCTGCAGCCTTCACACTTGGTGACAGCCGTGCATCGTCTAGCAGGTAGAGGCTAAGGGGGCAAATGTGAACGTGAGACCTTCATAAAATGTAAGGGGATGAAAAAATGGACTTAGCTCTTCAGCATAGCCATATACACTGATTGCATGACACTATATACCAGCAGAAATGTTTTCTATGTAGCGCTGTATATTTCTATGATTTAGATGTTGTTAATAGCCCATCATTACTGTTTAGACATCAGCTACCACAACCAGTCACCCTATTCTGTATTAGCTATGCTATTAGAAAATGTTAGTTATCCTAAGACACTTATGATCGCAATGATATTGAAAATACAGAATTAAACCAAACAAAAATAATTCTACAAAAATTACTTGTGGCATTAGATTTATATAGAACTTAAATTTTAGCTTAATTAGAAGATGTACTAGAACTGTGCTTCCAGTGTGGATTAGAAAGAATAAAAACTGCATGTTATTCCAGGGAAGGAATTAATTTCCCATTTTGGGCGTTCGAAACAGTTCATGCTAAGATTGCATATCCCAATCCTACACATCACTGAGCAGCAGGAAGAACAACAAGAAGGTTACACAATAGGGATTTTTAATCCTAATTTACTTGGAGTCTTGGCAAAAACAATTTATAAAACCCTTCATCTCTCCTTCATCTTACAATTTTTTTCTTAGGCTAAGGGTAAGTGAAAGCCGTATTTGATTGAATATTGTTGGTATCAGAAACTTGTGCAGTGTTTTTATCACGCATTCCATCAGATTATGATAGTAACACATACAAGACTTGCTTTTTAGTTTTTCAAAACTGTTCCTGATGCACAGAAGACATTACCACTACATATTGAAACTCTGTATTACCATTCTGTTATAGATAGTAAAATCTCAGGAAATTTTGAATCTCTTAATTGAAAAAAATAACAGTAACTGAGCACAAATGAGTAAACAAGCACTAAGTAGCAGAGTACCAGCATCGTTAGCATTAAAGAGAGCAATCAGAAAAAAATGGTTTAGATAATGGCTATTATCACGTGATTCTTTAAGAATTATAGGTTTAATTTATCTGAACACATATAAATGAATCCCCAAGAGATTGCCATGTACTAGCCAGCAGCTCTCTCACTAGCTGTTTACTTCTTGTCACATTTTACAATCTGAGCATCTAGTTTTGCTTTATTGCTTTACTTAAACAAAAATAGTAATTTTTTCCTTTTTTCCCCTTGTTATTTGGAAAGAATAATGCACTTGTGGCTTTTATGAACTGGAACCTTGCCCCAGCCCAGGCTGTACATGTATGAGACGCCCAGGTCCCGTCCTTGGTTCGGGGCTCTTTCTAATGCAGCTCCTCAGGAATCCCTCAGAACTCCTGTCAGGTGCTGCTGGCTCACATCCAGTTCTTACATTAGCAAAGAAAATATTTAATCTATGGACTCCAGGCATACCTGTGTGCAAATTTACTTTGGCTTAGCTGAAGTAGTGCAAACCCCAATAAACAGCCCTAAGGCAAGACGCCGACATAGCAAAGAGCAGCAAATTTTCCCATTTATTGCCTCGAGATTGAAATCCAAACACAATCAGTTAATTTCCCTAAGCCATTTAACAGGCCACCAAGCTACGAAAAGTAAAGGGCTATTTATAGTGCCATTGTGTCCTTTAACAGATCACAGAGATAAGCCAGCCTGGTTGCAAACCAGAAGGAATGTGTTGCAAGCAAAGCCTTGCTACCCAAGGTCTGATCCGTGTGTGGCAGTCAAGGGCCATAGCTGGATGCACAGCTGTGCTGTGAGCAAAGGATGGACCAGGTTCCTCACTAAGAAAACCCTGGGGAAGACAAACAGTTCTGCCAACAAATAGCAGACAAGTCAGGAAATTTGTGGGCTTGGTTTGGAATAGTGCATACTATTTCTCCAGCCTTACACAAATCTGCTTTAGCTTTCATTAGGTAAATCAAATTATTTTTCATGTACACACTTCTCTTCACATTTTCAAATTTCAAACCACTTCGGCAGGAACAAACTCCCCAAAAGGTCAGGCCGTGTTCTTACTTTGGACTATAAACATGTTCCTTAATTTGGGCAAAGACAAAAGCATTTAGGACCAAGATTGGTCCTAAGATTTGGTAGAGCTTTACCAGCTGCCAGAGCTGAGGCACTTTACCCAATTCTCTCCCTCGCTGTACTTATGCACAGTAACACCAACAGATTTTAGGATAATGCTTCCAGTTCCTTTAAATTGGCCATGCAACTGCTTATTTTTAAGAGCTTTAAGAAATAGTGAGAGCAGTTATCTTAAAGCCTTTTTAGAAATGTTCACAGGGAAAAAAATATCAGACATTTGCTGGTGTTTGCTTTAGGGTATAGCAGTTAATTTTTTACATAATTAAAGTTTATTTTGAGGGATAAAAGAGAATTTAAAGAGCTTTACAATAAATATGAATTGAGTTAATTCACATTTATTAATGAACACACAAGTACGATGGCCCAAAGGAAAACTTTAGCTCTTTCTTAGTGCCACTCTCTTTGTTGTTAGGTCAGACTATAGAAGAAGCCAATTAGAAATGTAAGTGGTAATGCAAAGTGAAATTCTTACTGTGATTTCTGGAGTAATTTCTGGAGCAGCGAGGGACTAAATTCAAGTAAAACAGTTGGCTTGGTTAAAGAATTAAGAAAAACTTGTGCATTAGCTGGAAATACATTTAAACATAGAAACGCAGGGTCAGTCCTGCTTTGTTCACACACTCACCATTCTTCCTAGTTGTTTATAACACAGATGTTTTCAGTGACAACCACATGCCATCAGCTCTTCGGATTCATTAGAAAAAAGTAAATAAATGATGCAAGTGCAGTAGAAACGCAGAAGCTCCTCAGAAGTAACTGGGTAGCAGATATGAAACCCTAAGGCTGGAAGAGAACACTCTGAACCAAGGTGGTACTTAATGGAGGGCGTGCAGAAAAAGGGAAGGAATAAGGCTGAACTCCCACGGCTACTGAGTGATGCAGCAATTCAAGGCACACTTTGCCACAGCAAGCTGAAAGTGATCTTAACGTTGGCAAAAAGCTCGTTTTCTACAGCCTATCAAGTTAACAGGTATGATTGTGAAAACTCTTGTATTTAACACTTAGAAAGCCAAAGGCTCAGAGGAAAAAAAAATAAATAAAATCAAATTGCTTGATGGTAAACCCAACCCAAGGAAAAAAAGTATGTCCTGAGAGAGATCCTGGCCCTATGCAGCAGAATGAGAACATTACGCTCCATTTAGAAATCTTATGTATACACAACGTTACATTAAGCAGAGTAGGCCTTTAAAACATTAATTAGGTATTATATATGCCCTTTGTTTTCTTCACTAAGGAAAAATAAAAACTAATACAGTTTATGTAAATGTCCTATTGGTCCACTTGAAATATTAATTTGAGGCAAGAGTCTTTGAGATCCCATTTTTGTATCAACAGCTTGGGGACTTTTTATTTGTCCAAAATTTTCATTCTTTCAACAGAAAAATCATTTCTTCTAATCTGCTCTATTTTAATCACCTAAATCTCCTGCCTCCTGTTACTTGGGTAACTCACTACCAGGAAACTTTATTTTTTCATGATAATCCAGTCAGCTTTGGAATGGTGCACTAAGAAATATAGAGTAACGTAACTCTAGTAAGCTTCCTTTATTTTCAAAGTTCTCATCATGGTGTCATCACGGGCAAAAAAAGCATTCTCTCTAAGTTAAATTTCTGATACAACTTCAAGCTTATCCGATTAGCACAATCCTCTCTCTCTCTCTCTGTTTATCTGATAGCAATCTTCCTGTTTTGATGATTATAAATAGTACTTGTCTCTTAAAGCATTCTCTCATCTTTTAGTCATTTTCTCCCTCCCATTTCAGCTGATTGTTCTTTACCTACCTAAAATTATCTTCCTGTTCATGCTGCTCTGTGCTGCTAGTCCACTAAATCAATACAGTCAAGAACTTTCTTCTTGGTAGGCTATTTTTCATCTCCAACAAAATGCCAGCAATGCTTTTTATGCTATTAACTTAATCATGGTTTATGCTCACCTATAGCCTAAGAGTCAAAACAAACACAATGCTGTGAGATTAAACAGCACAGCTGAAAATGAGTATCTAATGGACAGAAAAAAAACAATAGTGTTTTGAGACAGAGCAGGGGATGCAAACATTAGGAAATATTTTTCAGTAGTTTTGCCAATGTAGCTCAGTTCTTACAGGTAATAACAGTGCAATACTCCATTATCAGGATCTTTTCTTTGTGAACAGTCTCAAGTGTTTTTTTCTGTTTTGTTTTTGCCATGCACAAATGGAGAAGAAGGACAATGCACAAAAAATAAGTCAAGGTATCAAACTTTTAACAGTTTGTCCAGTTTAGCCTCCTGCATTTAAATTAGAGCTATTTTAAATATATGCAGTTTCATTCAATCATTGAATTCTGCATTGACTATCCTAAGAGACCCAGTGTGGGCAAGTCAGAAGACCAGTCTAAAACCACAACTGCCACCCGGAGAAAGCTTTGAAAAAGAAAAGTCCTGTTCTGTATGGTTACTCCTGTATTCGGCTGGATTCCTCTACCCTTTTTCTCCTAATAATTCAGTGTTATTCCAACCATTACTAAGTATGATAACATTCTGAGGTTTCCAGCATACTTTCAGACAAAAAGTAAGAGGTTATTTCTACAGGTAACTTTTAATGTAAATCTTCAAAGTTTTGGAAGATTGTGTTATCTTTCCCTTCCCAATACATATAATTGCTTTTATTTACACACATTTCACCCCTTCTTGTACATTTATATTAGTTATTGCTAGTTAGCTTTTTCATTCTTAAACAATAGCACTAATGGTTTACAATCATGACACCTCGCAATACCCTGGCTTGTCATTTATGCAAAATAAAAAAGAATCTTCAGCCTAAATACTTATTTTTAAATATTCTGGCAAGTCAAGATTTCCTCATTTATTAGTAACTGTGCCTGACAGAACACATCAAAGGTGCCAGTATTCGTGACTGATATAGATGAAGTTCAAGTTGGCTGACAGGAGATATTTTTCTTCAGTTCTTCATTCGGTTCTTACTCATCCCAGGTATCTCCATATTTATTTACTTTAACTAAAGAAAAGAAAGAAACAGTAGTCATGTTATTAAATCTAATTCCCAAAGTTATACAGTGCCAAAAACTAGGGTACGTTGCAATTAAAAGTAATAAGTGGGGACAGCATCAGTCACAGTACAATAAGCATCTAATTTAAAGTAGTTTTGAATAAATGGGGAGAAGAAAGCCTGTTATTCATTATTCTTTAATGAATTAATACTCAGCCCAAGGTCCTTCTGCGCAAGTTTCTGCCCTACAGAATTTGTAATTACTTTGAAACAAACACAACATGTGGGTGAAACAAAGACAATTGGAGGAAACGGGCAAGGAATGTTACAATAAATACATGGCTACATAATGTAGTTACGTGCACAATTGGATGGATTCAGGATAGCTAAAAACACAAAGACAAACAAAAATCAGTAATCCCTACTAGGAAACTACTCAGCCATTATTATTTGGCAGCTTCCTTTAGTACAGAAGTGAGTCAGAGAAGAAAAAACAGGGTACTGGTCTTAAAGACTTTATTCAGATCTGTCTTGCATAATTTAAAAATGGTTTTGGGTTGGAAGAGACCTTAAAGCCCACCTGGTTCCAAACCCCTGCCATGGGCAGGGACACCTCCCAGCAGCCCAGGCTGCCCAAAGCCCCATCCAGCCTGGCCTTGAGCACTGCCAGGGATGGGGCATCCACAGCTCCTCTGGACAAGAGGAGCAGATTGATATTGCAGATGAGGCACAATGAGAAGCTGACTCAACCTATGAGCTGATTGCCATTTTTATTAATCATGGCAGCTTAGCAAGTCATGCTCATTCCCTGAAAAATGGTCCAGTCCAGTTCGCTATGCAGCTACACAAATTCATACTGTTACAACAACAGGAAAAAGCACCAGCAGATGGAAGCTAGGGTCTGCTTCCTACATGGTTAGTTTTCCCTTCTGTGCTTGTATCAGAGGACAGAAACCAGTCTCCTATTTGCTAGTCTGGTTCCTACAATAAGGAGAAAAGATAATGAGCAAAGGGGTGATGGTTCAGGACGTGCAAACAATTAACGTGTCAAATATGACATAAGACGCTGAATCAGATTTCAGCCCATGATATCAGTAGGTTATAACACACCTCTGCTTATAAAACATTTCTGAATTTTTTGTACTCCCTTCTTACTCCTTTCTCTAACAAACAGGTACTCTTGAAAGTTTATTTACAAATCTCGTGCTGCTGCGTGTAGTTCTAGTCTCAAAGCCTGACTACACCCATCAACCAGAACACAGAAATGTAACAGAGAAGGCAATATTGTGGATTAACATTTTATAACAACTCAAATAACTAAAAATAAAATAATGAATGCATTCTCATTTCTTAGCCATGAGATTTGCCACGGAATATGGCAAGGTTTGCAGAATGCTACTTAAGTTTTCTGCTTATGGCTTTCAAGTGATGTTTCTAGTGGCTTTCTATATGTGTAGAACTATCTTGAAAAGAAACAGTGTAAATCAATGATTGTGTAAGGCAGCTGGCTGAACTTAGAATCTGAAAGGACAGGTCTATAATTTCTTAATGTTTCATTTGACAAAGTCATGTAATAACAGAAAAAGACATTCTCTTAACAACATTTATATCACTACCCAATCATTGTTTGTAATTCTAATTTCAAGACCATGTGGATTTGTCTAAAGACTAATGATCTGGAAAGAGTATTACACAAAGGTGTAATAGATTTACCTTCCTAAGCAACACTGTTCCAAAGTTTACTCTTATTATTTCAGACCTTTTAGCATATATCTACATATATATGTATGTGTATATTTATTACAACTGTGTATGCCTAACAGGAAACATCATCTGTTCCTACAAGTCTCATTGCGTTGTGATTGAGATGACTGGACACTGCATACGAAATGAAACAATTACAACTGACATTCCTCCTGCTGACATCATTTTCTCAGATGTCACACTGACACCGTTCTGGAACAAGTAATCATAAATTGCTGCTGGTGTCTCCTTTTCAAAAAAAATGATCAAGTGAGAGTATTGACTGAATGAAGTCTTATCCTTCAGGGCACTGCATTCTTCTGCTGTGTAAAGTTTTGTTTCTCACTGTGAAAACAAATCTCAATATTGCTGCCAAATACCGTTTCCTTCCTTTGAGTTTTAATGTAGAATAATGAACCTCTACAAACAATGCTGCTATAGAAATGCGCTAATTCCACATGAAACAATTCATAAATGCCCCCGACTTCAAAACCATCAACTATGTGCTCTATTTTGATAGAACAATGCTATCTAAAACATACACCCCCCTTCCATAGCTAAAACTCTTCACTAAAGCTCTGAGCTCAGAAAATTCTTTGTTGAAATATGTTGCACAATGTATTTTTAAAAAAGAAGCTATGAGATTGTCTGAGTCTGTCCCAAAGCAATATGGACAGAGAAGAGGACTTACAATCTGCTGCTGGAAGATCAATGTTTTTGAAAATAAAATTAATTTAAAATATGTAACAATAGATTACATCACTTATCAGATACTTGCAGATACTGTAACAATGTTGCTTAAAGGATAGGCAGAATTAAGCTTTGGGTTTGTAACTATTTTTAAAATTACTACTACTGCTTGAATATACCATGTATTGCTGTGAATCAGCACATTACCTTCCTTAGCTGGTTTTTCCTGTGGCAACCTGATTGGAGTTTCTGCCTTTGGTGGTACCATTACTTCGTACGTTTCTCTGTGTTTATTCCTTAATTCTTCATATGTGACAGTTTTTTTTTTACGACCTTCTTCTGGAAGTGGAGCAGGTTCTGAAAACAAAACAAACACCAAAATACTAGAAATGACAATCAACTAAACCTGGCTACAGCCTATTCTAGAATGTCAGTTAATTACAGCTCAATCCCAAATGAAAAGGAGGGTGACAGCTGCAATTCAAAATGCAACTGAGTATGTATGTGGTCCTTCATTCATTCATTTCATCTTTTTTGTTTTGTCTGTTTTAGCAGACCAGCAGTTAACTTGTTTGTGTCATTTCATCTAGTGGAAAGCCTAACGGTCATGTGGTCCCTGATGGATAAAACAGTTCTGGTCACTTTATGTAAAATTAATGCTAGTCATACATTTGATATATTTATAGTTTCTGAAGAGAAATGTGAGTGAATCTTATTAGGACTACATCCATCACAGGTCACTTAATAAACATTTTATCTACATTTATAATGCAGAATCTTGGTTATGGCTTTATACTTACGGCTTTATACTTACGGCTTTATAAACTGTCAATATTTGTAATGGAGCGTTATTACAATTCCCTCGACACATCTACATCCAAAAACTTTTATATAACTAAAAGTGAGTTGCATGAGAGGGCTTTTTTTTTGCATGAAATAAAACATTTTCCATCGAGGAATTTAAAACACAAACCGATTCAAAATATGTAACTCTACAATGGACAGTAGCTTCTTCCTTTGTGTACCTCAGAGATTCAGAGTAGTGTTTTCCCTGCCCCCAGCAATAGCCGAGGACAAAGTTCATATTGGAAGGAGAGGAACAGCTGCACAAACCAGTACTTTAAAACCATTTTACTTCTCCATGGAAAAGTCAGCTGTTGTGTGAGAGAACACAATATGCACTCAGTTCTCAGAAGATTTAAATGTTTGTCACATTATAAAAAATATTTTAATGTCACCGAATTATAGTAGTATACAGTTAAAGCATCAAAACTGTTGAAAATGAAATAACCTAAACCATAGTCTCTACCATTTATCTGCTAGCCTTTCTTATCAGGTGCAGTGAAATGGTTGGCATATTCACTTTAATTTAAATCAAAAAAGAAACTTCAAGCCAGGGTGAGTTGTCTGCAGGCTGAGTTTCATAACAGATTAAACCTTGTACATTAATTTACTTGCAATTAGAACTACTAAGAAAAAAAACAAACACCTGCATTTAGATTAAAGTTAGAAAATTACACATGGATTTACCTTCTGTCCCTGAAACAATTCTGGGAACTTCTAGGTGTTTCATTCAAAAACACTATTATCCCACACGTAAATTAAGTTTAATGAGAGAACTATCTAAGAGACAGCTAAGAGTTACTGAACTACCAATTGCTAAATGCTAAGACATATCACACCTTGCACAGCATAATCAGTGATTCCTGTAGGCGAAGATTCATTCAGGGAAGCACTGAATGGAACTGGTTCGTAGCTAGAGAGGCCTCTGTCTGTTGAGCTATAATCATCTGAATATGTAGAAGAAAGTGGGAATCCAGCTCTTGGAGAAGAAGGTTCAGTAAATGACTGAGAAGGTGTATCTGAAAATTCAGATTTCCGGCTGGAACGGCTGAAAAATAATAAAATTAAATATTAAATACAGAACTGTTAACAAGTTAAAATGAAACTATAAGAGTAACATTGTGTGCAGCTGCAGACAATACTCTGGTAAGTGGTTTAATTTAGTTTCCAACAACATGAGTTACTGTCTTAAAAAAAGAAAGATTTCTTTAACATTGCTGAGATCTACATAGCCCCTTTCTCAACACCTTTTCCTTCCTCCCAGAAAATTAAATCATACCCGAAAATCTCTAAAACAGAAGACAAAAGAGAAAGTGTTTTGCACTTTACAACATAAAAATGACAATCCCTCCCCCCAGGGACTCTTCAGAAAGCAAAAACGCGTCAGACACAAATAGTACAGGGTGTGTCCTTGTAACTAGTGGTAGCATGTGAACTACAGTTAGTTCTAAAGATCTTTTAGGAAGAATTTGCAACTTAAAACCCTGTGTTATTACAAGCTGCTATAATTGACCAATAATACACAACAGAAGAAAAGGAGAATGAAGAACTGTCTTGGGGAAACAAAACTAACAGTTTACTGAGTTGTTCATTTATTTTTTCAGCAGAAGCATTAATGAGTTTTCTCAGAGAAAAAAATAATACCACACCAAAAATACTGTGGAAACTGATGCTTGATACTCTTGAGTATTCACTACCAACTCAGACTGGCCCTACAAACCCACTACACAGTTATTTGTCTGTCTCTATCAAAAATGTCATCCTCTTGGTGTCACTAGAGTATGTATTCACCTTGTACTTTAAATTTCTGTTCAGCTGTACTTTTAATTTCATATGAAGAACATCTGCAATTAGTTTGTCTACAAAAACCTTGCAGACAAAACTGTCATAAATCTAAACTGAAGAAGTTATAAAAAATTAATTAAGTCCTACATGAAAATCAAACAAATCTTAGCACACCGTGGTGTGCAAGACTCACTATCTACTCACTATCCAAAGACTGCTTCTCCCAGTTTTGAATCAAGGGTTTAAGTGAGATATTCCAGAAGTGATTTGTAATTAAACACCACTTGAAGTAGAAAACATTCTGGAACAAAACAGGAAATAGTTTTAAGAACTTGATGAGTTTCTCATATGTACGGCATAATGCTGTTACAGATGTAAAGGATTTAAACAAACAGCATTAAGTCTGACCACCACGCTTCTTCCTGCACTGATATTGTTTACTGAGCTCTTTCCTTTGATAAACACTGAAATCATTTCCACCCTCTTCCTACTTCAATCAAACTAAACTATGGGAAAAGCTTCCAGAAAGTAACACTATTTTATTTCAGTTAACTTAGTTTACTTCTCAGCTGAGAAGGGCAACTTCTGATGTCACACTCCTGTAAGGAAATTCCACAGGAAAACAAGTCTCACTTATCAAAATATATTCCTTCTAAATTAAAATGCTTCTTTTTCTATTCCTCAAAGTAATCAGTTGTATGTAACAAATTCAAAATGTGTGTTTCACAGCTGGCCAATTCATACAGATGATATAGCTTCCTGAAAGTGGCAGAAAGAGGAAGAAGAAAGAGGAGGGAAGGTGCAGATCTGAAGGTGTAGGTTATCTGAAGGTTTAAATTTAAAAGAATTAAATTCTTACGAATGCGAACTATGTCTCTGAGCTTGTCGTAGAACATCTCCTATTGGGGAGTCCTTCAGTTTCTTAAATTTCTCGCTACAGATTGGCAAGTAGGATATCTTTCCAGCAAGGTATCCACACGTTCCTGCAACTTTATTAAAAGAAAAAAGATGGTTTGATATGTTGTGTCATAACATTCAACATAGCTTTAAAGTAGTCGTTTCCAATAAATTACACAGCACCTTGAATTAGAGACAAAAAGTTTAGATCTGAAATAAAAAAAAATCAGTAGTCATCTCTTTGCTACTTTTGCGGACAAAGGGTACTAAAAACAAATGCAAGAGTTGAACAGAGACATACTTAGAGTTAGACATGACCTGAGTATCAGATGACTTCAGATAGTAATTAACGAGTGAAAGGTACCAAAGAAGAGAACTCCAATCAGCTTTTCCCAAGATCCAGAAATAGCAACTATCAAAGATGACAAAATGGTAAGGAATAAAGAAAGGTAGAAAATTCTGAGAATTCAATCCATCAGAACAGACAGGTTTTCCCAAGAACAAGGCTTTCCCAGTATGAAGAGACGTCTACAAAATTTCAATACTAGGCTTGGTATCTTCTGAAGAGGTTGCCTGAGGACAAACAACTGAACTATTTGAACCCTTGCAATCTGTAGGCAAATGCTTTCCACATGGTGCATAAGACATCTTGATCTTCTAGACAGGACATAACACTAAATAATCACAGTAGGTTTTCTGACCCAACGAGAATTCAAACTATATATTTAGCAAAATAAAGTTAAGCAGCATAGGTGATTCTCTTTGTAATTTATGCAAAAGGTTAAAGTCCCTTTCTCTCAAGGCCTTCTAGTTGGGACACATGGAAACATCTCTTGGAAAAATGTTTTAACCAAAGTAATTAGTGGCCAAAATATTTGTTTTCTATTAATACATAACTGACAGACAATTTATATTTTCCAAATTAGTACAGTAAATCAGCTATTGTTGTTCTTTGCTTCTTCTGTGTTCACTGCAACAAGACTTTGGAGAAGCTAATCAGAGACAAAGGAGGCCAGGTCCCACTATAGGCTAATACCAGACAGAATCAAGGAATATCCTGAGTGGGAAGGGACCCATAAGGATCGGAGTCCAACTCCTGACTCCACAAAGGACCACCCAAAAGTCAGACCCTGTGTCTGAGAGCGTTGTCCAAACGCTGCTTGAACTCCATCAGGCTCCATGTCATGACCACTGCCCTGCGGAGCCTGTCCCAGTGCCTGACCACCCTCTGGCTGCAGACACTTTCCCTAACCCCCAGCCTGACCCTCCCCTGTCCCAGCTCCATGCCATTCCCTCGGGTCCTGTTGCTGTCCCCAGAGAGCAGAGCTCAGCACCTGCCCTTCCGCTCCCCTCATGAGGGAGCTGCAGGCTGCCATGAGGCCTCCCCTCAGCCTGCTCTGCTCTGGGCTGAGCAAACCAAGGGACCTCAGCCGCTCCTCACATGTCTTGATGTCTTCAGTCCCCACCTGACCCAACTACATTAGCTAAATATAAAAGACCATTACTGCAGTCAAGCATGGATACACTTCAGAGTCTATGAACCAGAAGAGACACGCACCATTAGCAGACTATGATCAACAGACACAGCTTTGATACGCTCAGATCAGTGACACCAGAAATGCAGGATTGTTCTTAAACTGTTTTATCGTTGTTTATCATCAGCTAACTATGAACTAGCAGTGTCTGGAATTTGATGTGCTCTTCTTTCAGAACTCATAAAGGGAAAGAAAAAACAACACAACTGCTTCCTTTGACCAGATGTCACTGCAGGAGGAATGTACAGTTAAACTCTGAGACATGATTTGGACCTGTAAACTGTCTCTGGCAGTACTTAGCAGGAAGATCCTGTAGACAGTAGCTGCATCTGACCTAAACAATATGAGAATGAAATGAAAACTGCTTAACTCAGGCCTTTTAAACTGCAGCTATGCCTCCTCCCTTCCCTCCAAATTCCCCTAAGATGTATTTAAGAAGTACATAAATCACTTATAGTTACGTACTGAAAAACAGTCAAAACACACTTTGCATGGACAGTTCTTTAAGTCTATATGCCCACTAGTGTACACTGAACAGAAGCCAGAAGTATTTTGTCTAATAACTTTAACTTTGAAAATAGTTGGTCCAGTCCAGCTGCTCATTTTCTCCTTTGATTTCAAAATTTAGCTCTTCTAAACAGAAGGAACATGGCCCTTACTTACAAATGTGTAGGTATCAGGGAAATAGTAATTCCGTTATTTTTTAGAAAGGTTTGTTAGAAAGGTTTGTTCTATTATTTGTTCAAAAAGGCAAGCAGAACTTACCATAAACAAATGGCAGCCCTAGCCTCTCTCATTCATTTATCTGCTTAAACAACATTTCCTTCACTACAAATCATGGGTTTTACCCTCTTCCCACTGAAGTAAACTGTAACAGTAACTGGCTGTAACTGACTGCATCTGGGCAGATTGGCAAGATGGCAACTTCCTGTTTTACTGTCATGTATTAAATTGAAAAGGTTAATTTATTAATTTATTTTTGATTATACTTAATCCAAAATCATTCACAAGAAATTGCTGTTTTCCTATAATTGTACACACCTAACGTCCAGGAAAAAAAGGCACTAAAATAGCCTGAATGGGACAAGCGAGACACATGAATAATGACCTTCAAATTAGGAAGGGAGGGGTGGGTGTACTCTGGCAAAGTCCTTCAGGCAGACTTCACTGCAGCAGTATGCTGTTCTAATACTTTACAAGATGTTATTTAGACTCACAAAGTTTTAAACAATGTCAAAAAGTTTTGCTTGCCAGTACAGGAAGAAATATCAAACAGATACTATGAACAATAAATACAATCATTGTCAAAAATCAGTTTCTGATAGAAGCATCACGAATTGCTAATATTTGTAGTTCAGGCACTAGAAGAAAACGTCATTGTTTCTTCCCTCCTGTCAAGGTTACACAACCAAGGAAAATACAGAAGCTAAGTCAAAAGAAGCATTTTTATTTACTTCTTTTCAGCTATAATAATCTCAAGAGATGCTTTAATAGCAACAGGTTACATTTCTACAGACACTTTTGCTGAAGCATGAATTTATTTCTGATGATGCTGTTTCATCTTTAAATTCTACCATAGAAAAATATTCATCCCTGGAAGACCATAACAAAAGGGGAAAAAATACGCTTGCACAAAGCCTGTTAGCAATATTTTCATCTTAAATTCTCACCTTACACTTGTCAAGAACATTTTGAATCTTAGAGTTCTATAGAAAGTCTACAAACAAAGCTCATCCCAAATCAGTTGCACAAATTCAAAGACGATGAGTAAATGAACTGCTCTACTTCTTGATATTGAATACATTCTTCTGGTATCAGATGTTGTAGTTAAATGTTTCGAAAAAGTTGCTGACTGATAGAGTCTACTGCAGAAAGGTGAAATTTATTCACTGGATAAATCAGATCACATAGCTACATCCTCAGGCACAGTTTTACCAATATAAGCATAAAATGAAGTCACAGTGAATCAGCCAGCTAGTCTCACTGGGACCACATCTGAGCAACAGACTCCAGGACTGAAGTCACAAATGCAAGCTGAATTCATGTACAGTTTTTACTTACATGCAACTTTAGTAAAAGAGCCAAATCTTGAGGTCTCTCTTAGAATACCTGAAAATGAGGAATCAAAGTAATTAATAATAAGTTATTAAGAATTAAGTTGAAGAAACATTAACTGTTCTATGAATCCAAAGTGACAGTTCTCTTGCATAATATTGGGGTAACAGGTGACTCTTTAAAATTTAAATGAAAGAAAATTCAAGAAAACTTAATATTGGAATTCCCCATAACATTATAAAAATCTAACAATTATCTCTTTAATATATCACACAGAATCATACATAGAATACATTGGTTCATAATCAGTGAGATACTGCATATGGCAAGCAATAAGAATGTGATTTTAACCAGAAGTTCTGTTCTTTTAGTTTCAGGAACTGCAAGTCATATAGCTTACAAGTTGGAACCTCTCTTATTTACCAGCAGATTAGGTGTTAAAGTATAGTAACTTTAGTAAAAACAAAAAATAGTTAATCTGTGCAAATTCAAATTAAACTAAGTATTTTTAATACTTTACCTTTTTTGATTAAGAAAGTAGTAGCAAGCATGCTCGCTGCAGCCAAAGGAAAAGCTGTAGAGAAGAAAAGTTGCTTAAAATATAATTTTCAACATTTTCAATAATATTTAACAAAACATACAATAAAACAAGAGTCGTTAGGTCTTGCTAGGTTCATTTGTATGAGAATCTAAGCATATACAATGATCAAATTATACAAACTATGAAACATTCTCAATTCTAGCTTAGAGACCTCCTATAAATAGTGAAATACTGGTTAATGTGTCATCCTGTCCTCACTGGACTTCATGCTTCCTAAAATACAAAAGGCAGTGGCAGATGGGATCAAGGTACAAGATTCCAGGTGTTGACAGCTATCTACAACTGCTACAGCATCGAGATGCAGTGCTTTAAACCTGAGAAACAAACACAGTTCTATAGGAGTGAAGGCCACATAGAGGCCAGTGCCTCTAGAAGTTTTTGATAACCAAAAGGCCTGATTTTGTTTTAATATGAAAACTTTTAAATATCTCCAACTCTTAAAGAGATACAAAACAAACTAATGTAAAATTAGGTAATCAGGTTTACTCAACAACAAATGAAAGAATGGAACAAGTTTTTCTTTAGCTTACGGATCAAGCTACACAGCTGGGGATAGGTTCAAGAATGCAGGGAAGACGAACACAGAACAGTTATTAAGAATTAAGTTGAAGACACAGAGAAGAACTGTGTCTGTGAACAACACAGAACCTATTACAGTCTGCTTTTATCAGTTTTTATCATATTGAATTATTTCAGACAGCAGAAATCATTTGGAGATAGAAAAAAACAAAAGGAATGCTTTTTCAAGCTGTGATAATTACAATGTCAGGAAGACGAAACTATCTGTAAGACCACTAAGGTAACACAAGATACAGTGATACCGAAATAACAGACATGGTAATGCCAAAGTCGATGACATTAAGGACTCAGACTTGTCACAGTACTACTACACTTTAAGCAGCTCTGAAAATATAGATGTTACAAAAAGGCTCAGTGACTTGCCTTAACTCTACCTAGGGGAATTTTACTGTGAACAGTGTGAGATGTTTATAGCATTTTGAAGCACACAATCTGCTAATTAAGTTCCTATTTCAAGATAAATAGTATTTCTAAGAATTTTTACAACACTATCTATCTAAACTAGATTAGGAGTCCAACTAGTGTTTTAGGGTAAATATGACTGGATGTCACTTTTAAGAAAAAGTATTGGTTCCATGGCTCACAAGCAAGATTACAGTAATTACAGAGGTTAGAAATGACTTATACACCTAGCACAAATGTTCTGGACATCAAAGATAGATTATGCACTGTAATGGCAACAAATGCTACTAAGTGCACCTATAAATGACACAAAATGGTAACTAGAAATTAAAACAGCAATAGGTACATGAAAATTGGAGTCGAACACAAGAATCACTATGCAAGCGTACAAAATAAATAAAAGTAGCTTAATAGATCAGAGACATTGCTGCTTTTCACTGGTATGGGCAAAAAGTACTTTGCTTTGGGAACAAAATAAATCCTAGGAAAAATACTGGAAGGCTGGTACATCAGTAGCAAGTCATTAAGGGTGGGAATGTAATGTGTTCCATTCAAAATGGTTTTCTGAGGGAAAAAGTCATACCAAGTGTGTGATTTTGTTGATGAGATTAAAAGTGCAAAGGATAAAATGGTAGATTGTAATGTGATTTCTGTATTAGAATTTATATTATCTGATAACACAATTATACATTTTACTGGTATTATTAATGTTTATTAAACTGAAATAAGAGATGACTAGCAAGCTTTTCTGAAAGAGAAGTTAGCAACGAACTATTGCAACACAGAGGGTTTGTAAGAACTGGTAAAAATTGACTCCAACTTGAAAATACATAAAATTACAATAATACCTACGAATAACAAGAATTGATACAGTAAGAAGCAATGATGTCAAGGCAGTCACACAGGCAGCCTATGCAAAGGAGTGTTCAAAACCCACATATTGATCACAGCTAATACAACCATGTAGGCATGTATGATGCAGAACAGTGAAACAAAGACAGGAGACCCAGGAAACAGCAAAGGGCTTTGGGCTCTCCTAGTGAGGTAACAGTACAGTACACAACTCTTGAAGAAGAATCCAATTACCAACGTGTTTCCCTGAAGTGAGACTACTCAAGAAACTAATTTGGGGCTTCTAAACAGTACCTACATGTTGCTTCTTCAGTCTCTGCAAAAAGATGAACAGGGCAGTAAGCTTCCTTACCAGTCAAGAACTCAGAGCAAAACACACAAAGAGGGACAAACAACTTCCCTTGTGCACTCCATGAGAAAGGTTATCAATAAGCCACGACAACCATCTTACTGCTAACGAACGTGGCTCTCTTCACGTCTAAAACAGCTGGATTTTACCAAACAAGCAGAAGGCTTCTAACCATTTGAATAAAAGTGGAAGAGGAGAATGCCAAAGTAATAAAGAATGTCTCAGCTGAAGTAGAACTTTGAACTGTTAATTCAGAATTGTAATGGCTTCGAAGTTGCCACTGAAACAACTAGCTGCCAGGAGAAAGCAGAGTGCCAATGTGCTAAGTTCAGCAAACCAGGTGCTAAATTCTTCTGTCCCAGTCTCTACTAAACCACCTACCAGCACTAGGACTAATCTACTAGAGCCTGGTACAACAGTGGAGACCAATCACTTCAGAAGGCTTGTTCAAAGCTCTTAATCAGGTGTATATAATACAGGTATGTCTTGAACCTCTGGACTACAAACACAAAGTTAAAAAGTAATATAAATCAATTTTCAGTCGATCAACATTTTATGAAAAACAGAGAATTTACTGTGGTATTTTGATTAAATTTTGACAGTATTTTGTGAAAATAATGCAAGTTTACTATTCTTGTACGCTTAGTTGTAGTACAAAAATTACTGATTGCAGAATCATGTTTGCTAATCTTACCTTTTATTGACCAAAAAAAAGCCCAAATACCTGGTGTTCACAGACAGAAATTTTCTCAAAAGTTGAGCTAAGTGATTAGTTTTTTGCAAGCCTCCACAAAGACAGAAAACAATAACTCTACCCTAAAGTATTTTATTTTTGCATTCTAAAGATAACAAAAATTGAAAGCATATAAGTGACAAACAAAAAAGATACATAAACAAACGTGGGACTAGGTTAATTATAACTATTAACTACTAGGTTAATTATAACTATTTCCCAATTTTTAATAAATGTGTTAATTTAAAATGTGAAGGGGTCTTGTTATAAAGGATAAACCTTACAAAACACGTTGCACTTTTTGCACAGCTCCTGCCCTACAAACTTGCAATAAATAAACGTGAGTCCTACGTAGATCGGCACTCACTGGGATGCAGTTTTAGGCCACAGACAGCTTCTGAATGAGCTGCCAGGAGAGCTGCACCTGGGCCTTCCTTCCTCGAGGCCTCAGCCGGCAGTACACAGAGCAGGAGGAAGGCAAAGCAAGACGCCAGCAAACCCAGCTTACCTCTGTACCGGGCGCTCTCGTCAGCGCACTCCTTGAGGAGCCTGCGTTCCTCCTCCGTCGGCACGTAAGGCTTAGGTGCCACATTCTTTTATCGGGGAGATCGATTTAAAAAAAAAAAAAAGAAAGAGAAAAAGGCAGGTTTAGGATTTGTCGGTTAAAAGCATGCTGTAACTTCCAGGCCTCGTAGCGCCTGTGTTTGGATGGGGTTATAGTTAAGGAACCAACAGCTTGTTGTTTACATGAAATATAACGTTAAAAAATGCTTATGGAATAAATGAGAGGAGGGAGAGGGATGTATTTAGTGCGTGCACACACTCAGCCGGCTCCTTTTCCCCAGGGAAGGCCCGCTGGGGTCCCCAAGGCCAGGTTTATGTGCCCGTGACCCCCCCCCCCCCCCCCCAGCACTTATGGGGCCGTGACACCCCCCCCAAAGCGGCAGCGGGGCCACGGCCGGGCCGGGGCCGGCCTCAAGGGCACGGCGGGCGGGGAGGGCACCGGGCAGCACCGGGCCGCACCGGGCCGCGGCTCCCCGCCCGCCCATGCCCGTGTGTGGGGAGCCCGGGGCTGCCGCCTCCCCCCCGCAGCCCGGCCGGGTGCCGAGGGCCGCCCGTACCTCGTGGGGCTCCCCCACCTCCCCGCCGCCGGGGCCCTGCCCGGCCTCCATGGCGGGGCGGTGGCAGCGGGAAGCGGAAGGCTCGGGGCCGCCCCGACCTCGATGGAGGCGGGGACGGGGCGGGGATGGAGCCCGGGCTGGGCGGCGAGCCCCGGGCGGGTCCCCCCGGGAGCGGCTCCTTCCTCCGCCTCAGCGCCCGCCCCGGGCACGCCGCCCGCGGGTGGCTGAGGGAGAGGGCGAGTTTGGTGCTCAGCGTCGCGCTGAGGTGAATTTGGGACAAAAATCCGGTGTTTTCAGAAAGAATCCGCGTGCTCGCCTCTGGCTGACGCTACCGAAATAGCAGCTTTAGCGGGTGAGTGGTGTGTGCTTGGCAGAAACCAGGACAAATGGTGTTGCTGTGCATGCTGTCAAGTTTTCCCGTAGCCGCTCGGAGCTGCCGCTGCAGGTGTCAGAAATTAGTAGGGAACGGGCATGCAAAATACCTGAAATTAGTAGAGAAAGCGACTATGAAAGGAGTGCTGTGAGCAGGTGAGGGACCCGGGGTAAATGGAGTTAGGGGTGTGTAAAGTAATAGGTTTGGCTGCTTATGGTGGCTGCGTGCACCAGCAAGGAAGCTGTAGAGGAGGTGGGTTTATGAGTGCTGGATTCCTGAAATAAGCTGGGGGGATAGCACCAAGGAACTGTGTATTTAAGGTTTCTGAATTCATAGTTTTCGTCATACAATAAATAAACTTCCAATCTGCATTAAATTCTTCTGCCTCTTAACACAGATTTCTTCCAGCCTTCATCTCTGCCTATTACCTGAGCCCACCCTAACAAAGCACATACCAATAACAGAGCACCAGTTAGGCACATTATTAATACCAATGCAAAATATTTTGGCCTCATCAACTCACAGTAGTTTTATTTATGGTCTCCAGCACAACTCTAAAGGCGAATTGTTTCATTCTTCTTCCCATTTATATTTCAGTATATTCTAGGCAAAGAGTACAATGCATTTTTATAGGGGAGGACGTGTTTATGGACTGCACCTTCTCTAAACACAGAGCTTCAATGGGAGGAAATGAATATCGGTCTCCTTTGTTAAAGAAAATAATGTCTCGATTGTTTTGCCTATTATAAAATGAATAGTTATCCATTCAGTTTTCCCACTTCACTATCCCCAAATCCCTTAGACTTCCAATGGGGGAAAAAAGAATGTCATGCACCAAACTGGTGCGTTTTACCTTCCTTTCAAAAATTTCCTAGTACAGTCTGCCTGTGAGATGCTTACTGATACTTCAAGATTTCATCTGGCTAAGTGTCCATTTTTTGGCTTAGAACTGCAGGTGCAGGGCCATGTTCAGCATATCTGCATCTTTGACACTTCATTCTCGTAGAAAGAAATCTCTCCAAGGACCCGGTTTTTGTCACCCGGTTTACTTCTACCATTTCCCTAACGCTCATGTCATCTTTCTAGCAGCTAATTGAGAAGTCAGTTTAAAATCAGTCATGGTCCTGCCAAGTCCTGATACATTACATAAAATCTTGTCAATGGGCAAAGCTTAAGGCTAGCTGTATAACCCCCTTCTGTAAATCTAATTTCTTGAATACTGTTTTCCCACCTTTTGCTTTGACCGCAATTCTAGTTGCCATTATCCAATGTATTTTTGTTTAAAAATCGATGTGCTAGGGTAGACCTTCAGAGATGACAATGTAACGCTGTTTTTCAAGGACTTTGGAACTGTTTGTTTTACTGACATGCAAAATGACAGCCTGATGCTTTAACAATTTTTTTGCTGTTGAGTGTGTTTTTAAACATGCACAATCTACAAAACAGATAGATTACTTGTAAAGAGAAGTAGCAGTTATGTATTTTTGTGTTACTTCAGGGGGTCATTCATTTTAGATACGTTACAAGGAACCCATGACTAATTTTTTCTATCTTTTGTGACTTAGTATCATCCAAGAGTGAATATACTTGAGATTCAAAATACTGTAATACTCCAACTTGACAGATAGCCTTCAGAAATTTGAAACGATTTCTTCTGAAGGAGCTGTCTCAAGGAGGAAAAGGAATATCTTAAGAAAATAAGAGTCTTTTAAAATGAATGGATTACTTATCTAAGAAGAAGTTAGTAGGTGTGAAAATCTAATGGTTTCCTAATCACAGCGCTTTGTTAAAAAAAGTCACAGGGCTCAGGCTCGAGCATTCATATGGTGAGTTTTGTAGGGACTGTCAAGTGCTTTAAAAGCTTATCTGCCTGGTAAATTCTTCTCCATCCCCTTGTTTAGCGGCTAGTGCCAGGCTTTATACAAATTCATTGCAAAACAAAAAGTTGGCTTAACCAGTAACTTCACTTTTGAGATGTTACACAAGACACGGGACACTGAAATCGCATGGATGTGTGAAAGAGTTGGAGTATCCGCGGATCTGGTAAGGCAAGTCGCCAGAACAAGTACTGGAACTTCATGTGCTCGAGTACATAGCTGGAATGGTGATTTTATTTTTTTTTTTTCTCTTATGTTCGTTGCTCTTGCTCAGGTCAGGACAAAAGAGTAAAACACAACAGCTGAGAGCTTCTGATTCTTCAGTTGTTGCCAAGAGTTAACAGGACTGTATTTGGAAAATTCACTCTCTCCCTAAGGAGGAAACAACAGCGCTTTGTACCAAAAAAGAGCATTGTTGTAACCACTACAAGTGGTGGCGAACAAAGGACCAGTTATTCGCCCCGAGCATTACGGCACATCAGCAAGAGCCGGAGTGGGTGTCTTTGCAGAGCTGACACTCAAAGCCTCAATTAGGAAGGGCTTTACCCACATTGATAATAATTACTATTACTAATAACTGGTACTATAACGCACTTTGTAAAACGCTTTGCTTGTTAACTGATCCTTAGGGGTAGTTTGTAAAGCAGGCAGGTAACAAGGAGGGAAAGTCTCCATTCTGACAGTTTATGTGGGTGCGCTCGAGGCTGAACACCGAAGGTCTGGTTTTATTGGCCTTGGTCTCATTTCAGCCACATTTCTGTGCGTGCATTCACAGGGGAGACCACGCCGGGCTTCAAAAGCAGGGGCAACTCGCGATAATGCTTTGCTTCAGCCAGTCGCCTAAAATTATCCATAACGGCAGCGATTCATCCTGTTTTTCTCGTTGGGCGTCGCGTTGCCCAACGTTTAGGCTGCAGCGGGAGAAACGCTCCACGGAATTCCTGAGCCTACAGGGAGAGTTCAGCTGAGGTATTCCCTCGGCTACGAGTTTATTTATTATTTCTTCTTCTCCCTCAGCCGGGCCAGCTTTATTAGCGGGTTCTTTATTCGTGGGGGCTTTATTAGCGGGTACGTTATTCGTGGGGGTTTTATTAGTGAGTGCTTTACTCGCGGGGGGTTCTTTATTCGTGGCTTTCAGCGGGCAGGAGCCGCCCCGCTCCGGCCGGCGGCCATCTTGGGGCTCCCCTCGCCTCCCGGGGCCCGCCCGCCCCGAGGCGCTGCCGGTGACGTCACGCAAGCCGGGCGGGCCTGCCCGCCGCCCCAGCCTATCACCGCCCAGCGCTTCCAACCGCGGCCCCGCCTCCCGCTCCCTCTCCGATTGGCCTCTCGCGCGGAGGGCGTGGCCTGTGGGGGCGGGCTCTTCCCTTCGCCAGCCAATGGGGTGCGAGCGGGGGGGTGGCATCGCGTGAGTGCCGCGCGCGCTCCCCACTCAGCGTCGGCTGCCGGTGGGGCGCCGCGCGCCAATGGCCGGGCGGGGCGGGGCCGGGCCGGGCCGCGGAGTTACCGGAGGGGAGAGGCGGCGGCGGGATAAAGCCGGCGGCGCCGGGCGGCTCCCGCTCACCCAGCGGCGGCCTGCGGCGGGACGGGACGGGACAGGACGGGACGGGCTCCTCGGGGCGGCGGCGGCGGCGGGGTGAGTGGGGGAGCCGACCGTTGGCGGGGACCGTTGGGCGGGGGGGGGCCGCGCGCGCGCTGCAACGGAAACAGAGCGCGAGGGCGGGGCGGGGGGGGGGGGGGGGGGAGCGGGCGTTGGGCACGGGGCCGCTTTGAGGCACGGGGCCGCTTTGAGGGGGGGTGGGGGGGGCTCGGAGTCCGTGCCCGTCTGGGGGGGGGGCCAGGCGGTGCCTCCCGGCACGGAGCCGCGCTTTGTTCCCACCCCTGCGGGCCCGGCCTGCCCCGCTGCCCCACGGCGCTCGGGGCTGGGTTCTGCCCCTCAGCGGCTCCGTGCCCACCCCGCGTTTCCTCCCCGGGTTTGGCTCGGGGCGGTCGGAGCGGCTCGGTTCGCTGCTCAGGTGGGAGTCGCTGAGCCCGCGAGCAGGTGAGCTCCGGCCGTGCGCCGAAAGGCAGCGGGAGGGAGGGCGAACAATGAGCGCCAGGTGCTGGGTGGGCGCTCGGGCTGAGGGTGAGCTGCACCGGCGGCTCCCTGACACGATTTTAAGGCGTAGTGAGGTGGAAGGAGTGTAACCCGGTTGTTTTATCTCATCACAACCAGAAATCTGAGCTGTGCCTTTAGAAAAGGAAACATCGACACAGAAAGCAACTTCTTTGTTACTCCTCTGTGTGCTGGACATCTCCAGAGCTCAGACTTCATGTAGTGAGAAAGGTGTATCAGGCAGCAAAGCACTTCCCTGTAAACACAGACCAGAGAAGGAAAGCTGCCTGTAAGTTACTGAGGTAGCAAAGAGCCACTAACAGTTGCAGGAACACACAACGTACTGCGTGCTGTGATAAATCGGACAACTTCCTGATTTGAAGTTAAGGGTGAAATTAACTCGTGTTGTTTAAGAGGTTTCTGCAGTGTGCTCTTTCGGTAGCTCTCCTTCTGTGCTGCTACTGTGGTGCTGAGGATGTGCCCCAGATGCTTCAAAATCTCCGGGGAAGATTGTTGAGCAAGCACTGGGAAACCACACACGATTCTTATCTTGTGACACTATCACAGGAAGGAAACAAACCCCTTGGTAAAAATTGCACTGCAGGTTTAGTAAGTCAGATATGTAAAGATGAGAGCACCTTTCTCTGTGCCAGAAGCTGCTGTTTTCTGTAGTCTGTGGAGGCCACTGCTCAGGGGGACTTGGTGGCAGCTGTCAGTAGACAACTGCCTTCCCTGGGTGAACT